>NC_065588.1:97576500-98826500 GCF_024542745.1 Macaca thibetana thibetana | reverse complement strand
AATAGCGTGAACCCGGGAGGCGGAGCTTGCAGTGAGCCGAGATCGCGCCACTGCACTCCAGCCTGGGCAACAGAGAGACTCCGTCTCAAAAAAAAAAAAAAAAAAAAAAAAAAAAAAAAAAAGAAGAAGAAGAAGAAGAAGAAAAAAAAACCTCCTTTCTCTTCAATTTCTTTATCTGCTCAATCTCAGACAGATGACATATGGGTTCTTTCAGCAAATCCTGGCCTATCTTCCTCAGGAACTGATAAAGTTCCCCTACCTCCTAAAGTACAGGGCTTCACCCAACACCCTCCCCATATCAAACCACCACAGGCAAATATGTGCACTCTAGCTATTACTACACAGTTCAGTGACCTCCTCAGAACACATCCAGCAGATAATTCAGACCTACAGTGCTGTTATCAACCACAGACCACCATGGGGACATGATATTATCTGGGAGAAGAAGGTTGAGAGAAAAACATCAATGAATCAAGATAGGAACTTGAGAGGTAGTTCTTTTCACCCAAACCAGTGAGAGATGGAAGACATTGTCTCAGAGGGTCTTGTCTTAGCTTCTAACTGTCCACTTCCCATATCCAGGTAAGACAACTACTCATTTTCTGCCCTTGGAAGTCCATAACGTTTTTCCTTATATTTCAACGAGTTTCTGTTCTCTGCAGCCATGGAACCTTGACTGAAACATTATTCTTAAGAAATTACTTATCAGGGATGGCACTTTTCTGTATACCACAGATCCCATTCATTTGGTTCCCTGAAATGTCATCTTCCACAGATTGAAGAAGCTATCAATAAAGTGCATGTTCAGTACAGTAGGAAAATGAGCTCTGGGAATGTAACTGGGGAGATAAGAAGCAT
This sequence comes from Macaca thibetana thibetana, assembly GCF_024542745.1. Classification (NCBI taxonomy): domain Eukaryota; kingdom Metazoa; phylum Chordata; class Mammalia; order Primates; family Cercopithecidae; genus Macaca; species Macaca thibetana. Next base: position 98,825,642 of record NC_065588.1, on the reverse strand, counting down.
GAACAGAATTTTTAAAATTTTAATGACTAAATTGCATTTTTACTCATTTATCAACTTTTTAAAATATTAACACTGTAGGATCTATAACAGCATTTCTATTTTAGGGGGAAGCTTCCACAGACATGTATCATAGTATGATTTAAGATTTATAAAATTTCGGAATGCTCAGAAATATATCTGTCCAAAATTATAGCCTTTATTATGGTTCCCAAACTCCAAACATGTGAAATAGATGAATACAAAACAGATGGATCAAAGGACATTATATGTCTTTTTTAAAAAATAACATAAAACCCTAGAGGTTTCAAGAATAGCAATGTAGAGAGAATCTTCATATTGGAGTGGGGGTAGGGATATTGAATCTTACAACCTTGGTGCTTGTTCCAAAAATTCACATTTACCATCCCGCGAACATCTTTCACTAAGAACAACTACCACTGCTATGATAGCCTAGGCTAGACCAGAGGGCATTCCTCCCTTTCCCCCCACCACTTTCACTTTCTGGTCCAAGTATGGACACATGAACCTTCCCTAAATAGTCTGCACTACAGCTTGAGACCAAGCTGGAATGTTTAAACAAGACCTTTCTAAACGCTCAGAAATAACAAAAGGAAAGAAAGTGCTGATGTAAGTGGGAATCCTCCCTATCCCTGTGTTCTAGAAAAAAATTCATTTAAACCACCTGTTCTGCCCCCTCCATCACCAATTACTATTACCATGGCCCCCCATGGAAGCCAGAAATTTGTCAGGATCCTACAGCCTTGGGTTCCTCCTGCCTAGTATCCTGTTCACAGATGCAGTCTTTGCTTCTGCGTTGACTCTAACAGTACACAAGAAATCAGCATCTATTCACACTTCCAAAAAAGGCTCATACACACACACACACACACACACACACAACACAGTACCGCATAATCTAGACTCTACTAAAAATTTAATATGGGAATCCAGAGGAAGTGAGGATTTATATCACATATATCAAACACATGAAAAATCTCTTCTTGAACATCTGTTATCCCAAAATCCTCTTCTCATTTTGGGCCATGGGGCATCTCTTCCTTTTGCCCTTCTCCAAGAAATGCCAATGTTCTGGCTCCCCAGCTCTCTCTCATCTCTCTGTCCTTCCAGTCCTCTCACCTTCTGGATCCATACAAGCTCCTTTCCTTGCCTCATGCATAGCAGTTTAGCAAACATCTTCTGCTATTTAAATGTGCCCTTGGCATCTCAGCCTCCTCCACTGGAAATTTGCTAAAGAATTTCTTTCACCTAGGTACAGTGTATTTCTATGAATAATTCTACTGAATAATACCTTTTCTGTTTTTGCATAGAAATAAACCCAGAAAATAATATAACATTATAGAACCTACTTTACAAATATTACCTGCCTTCCATGGTCACAGACCTCAATCTATCCAAGTTTCAGGCCTGCTCACAAATGCTAGGCATCGTATTGAAACCAGAACTATCCAGAGACACAGGTTCCTCCATGTCTAGACCCGAGGGCCTGAAACTAGGACAAAGAAACTTATGACCTATTTTTTACTATCTGAGGACCTATCTATTAATCATTTGGTTGACTCAGGAAATGGCTTCTCCTTTCTGAGAAAACCATACCTTCCCATGTGGGCATGACCTTACTCAGGAGGCTATATATGGTTACATAGCAGCCGCAGCATCAGAGCCAGGTTCATGGGTGTGCAACCTGTGTAGTCACACAAGGTCCCAGGCCCAGAAGGGCCTCATAATTGGTTTGATGCTCTGCAGTCAACATCTTAAAATACCCAATCATCATTGAGTAAGGGGCCCTGCCCCACATTTCCATTTTGCACTGGCACCCACAAATTACATAGCTCTATGTGTATGTACCTTGTATTTACAAAACAGGAACACATGCAAAGAACAGGGATGGGTCTTTTCATCATAATGGCCTTAGAAACAGCTAGAGAAATGATCTTAGTATTCGTTACATACAAACTTTCTTCAACAGATGAGAAAATGGAATTCCAGAGATGTGAAGTGAATGCCAGTCTCACAGCTCATTGGTGGGAGAGCCATTGCTTTGTACAACTGCAGAGGGCACCACCCTCATTGTCTTGTAGCTTCACAGGTTACCACCCACCTTATTTTCTATGTGAATGGTGGCTGGAGGTACCCACATGATGGCTCAGCACTAGGTTGCCAAATAAGCACCCTCTCCCCCTAGCACCAGCCAACCTCCAGGGTACATTCTCCCTGCCCAGGCCTTTCTTTTCTTTCCTGGGCCCGCTAGAATCATGCACTTAGGGACAGAAAAGGCCATATTGTCAAAAGAAGTAACCAGAACAGGTGCTTGAAGAACTAGACGTTTCTAAATGGTGAAAGAAACCAGAAATTCATAAAGAAAAGGAGACTCAGAGAACATTTTTTGTTATAAGTTAAATTTTGTAATGCTGGCAGGAAGATGAAAACACTAGAAAGGCAAGGCTGGAGTGGGTGGCTGACAGCTGTAGGCAGCTGGAGTGCAGAGGAAGAATAGGAAGACCATTAGTGCTCAGCAGTGGGAAAAGGACCTGGAAATAATGAACGGAAAACCCTACTGAGGAGCGAGGTGACACAATTAGAGACACATAATAGGCCAGTAACACAGTTACTTAGTGCCTTTATTCTCCACTAAAGACGTTTTAATTTGCTACTAAGAATTTTGATGTGCTAACATATGCTGCCTGGGGAAAGGAACACGTTGTTCAGATCTCAAGGTCTTTGGAGCTGGGTTTCGAGGCTTCTCCAAATAGGGCATATCTGAGTCCATTTCTGGCAGGAGGTACGATGGAGGCAAGACCTGCCTCAGAGAACAATCCTGCTGTATTCATTCATGTATAGTCATTGTTCAGACCCTGTGGATGCATGGTGGTGTTTGGGAATTCTCTTTCTATTGGAAGATCAAAAAGAGTAACAAAAACCTTACAAACTACAACCCAGATTAAAGTTCAGCCCCAGGGGGTAACATCAGATGGGAAATATGAATTTAGTGAAAAAGCATCTGAACATTTGGAGTAAATTTGAAAACAGAACCATCTGGTATATAATCAGATCCAGTAGTCTCCACACTTTGTACCACCAGCTGCTGTCATGAGATTATGAAACCTTGAAATAAATGCTCCCCTAAGTCTGATTTCTTGTTTCAGGGTTAACTTGGGGCAGAGCTGAAGACTGTCGAGATGAAATGCTGCGATCTTCTTATAGAAGCTTTTCTTCTGGGCATACTTCTGCCTTTCAAGTCAGTTACACATGGTGGATATAGAGGGGACTTCAACCCCAAGAGATGAGATTGGAAGAGGGGCCGATGAAGCCAAGTCTTTAATGTAAATCCTGGCTTCTCTCCCATCTCCATAAGTGGCTCTTCACCCTCCTTCCATTCGCGATTCCTCCATGGCCCAGCATAGCTGGACAGCCTTAGAAAAGACATGGGAAGAGAAGTAACAGCCAGTATTTAAATGGATGTAAGAATCAATGTTCTAGGGCTTTTTTAAACTTCTGGTTTTAACAGGAAGAGGAATTACTAGAGCATTAAGTAGTCTCAATGAAAAGACAAGTGGGAAAGAAATAAGAACATTCTTCCTACTTCTACTCCTTAACTTTTCTTACTTCTTTGGTCCATCTCTAGCTTGTAATGTTTTAAAAACTCTTGGTCTGAGCAGATCTTGCTTCCTTTGATGACAGAACTATCCTGAGTGTGGACAAATACAAGGTCCCTGTTGATTTCAGTCTCATAAGAGAGCACCGACCTATGAGAATCTGGAGTGTACAATTGATCCAAGAGTTTCCTTTCATGTGGTCAAAATCCAGGAGCCATTCTCAGTCCCTCACTCATTACCCACATCTAATCCATTAGCAAGTCCTTTTGGCTCTATCCCCAGACATATTTCAAACTTCTCTCCACCCTTGTCTCCTTTGTCCCAGATGATCATCTCATAAGTGGTCCTACCCTGCTCACTCTTGCCCCATTCTGTCCTGTCTCCATCCAGTAGCAGAAGGAGGCTTTAAGAAGCTTCACTCATATGATGCTGTCCTGCTTCAAACCCTCCAATGACTTTCCTATTGCACCTAGAATAAATCAAACTCTACCACATCCTAAATGATCTGGCCCCTGCCCCGTTAAGACTCATTTATTGTCACTGCTCCTCTCACTCACAGCACTACAGCGACACTGGCCTTCTTGTTTCTTGAATAGGGCACTTTGGTTCCTAGCAAAGGGTCTTGGCACGAGTCATCTCTATGCCCAGAATGTTTTCTTACTGAGCATAGCTTCTCTTCGTAGCTTCCAGTTTCTTGCTCTGGCCACCCATGTAAAGTAGCTGCTGCTTTTTTCTCATCATCCTATTTCCTTCATAGTACTTAACATAATCTGAAATTAGATACCTTATATATTTGATTATTTGTTCATTTCTTGCCTCACTTCTCTCACTAAAATGCAACCTCATTAAGCTTGGGAGTGTTTCTGAATTACTCATTTCTGTGTCCCCACCAATAGTTAAAACTTACTTGTGAAATCAATGGATTCCTGGCTGGGGATACCACAAAGAGATTTAGTAGATTAAGGATACTTTATGAATTTACTACATTAAAGACATTTAATACATCCTGTCTCTTCAAGGATGTAAAAAGTTCAATGATGTTTTATAGAAGAAATAAGACCTGATGTTTCATAAGTCAGTAGGGTGACTATAGTTTATGATAATCTATTGTATATTTCAAAACAGCTAGAAGAGAATAATTTGAATGTTTGTAGTGTAAAGAAAAGATAAATATTTAAGGTGATGGATAGCCCAATTATACTGATTTGATCTTTACAAATTATATGAACATATTAAATTATCATATGTACCCTAAAAATATGTGTATCTACTACGTATCAAAAAAAAAACAAAAGTTTTTTAAAGTTCACTGATTCCAGAGCATTATTTGAAAATGTAGGTCAATATATTGCTTTCGTTTGATAATTATAGATATGTTTTACCAATGAAAACGATTTGCCTAGATGTCATGCACTCCCAGTACAGCTCATTTTTCCACTGGCATGTAGTTATGAGCACGGTAACCACTCCCGTGCTTGCTTGTGAAGTATCCAATCATTTCCAAACTGCATCCACCCAATGACATCCTGAACTCCTTTCACAGCAGCCCTCTGTGGTCATCAGGAGAGGAATGACTTTTATTTCACCAGTGGGGAAACTGAGGCTCAGTGACATTAGCTGAATTCCCACAAGGGTTCAGAAACAGGAAGGGCACTTGAGCTCAAGCCTCTGGCTTCCCACTCTGCCGGGCTGCCTCTCATTATCTCATTTGTTGCTCACAGTATCCCTGAGAGGTCAGAAGGGCAGGATCGTAATCCCTGTGACATTCCAGCGAAGTCTTCATGTTACTCATATGCATGCCAACCCTGGCTAGCAAACTCCCATCTGCCCAGATCAAACTGAAAAACAGGATTACAGGGGTTCTCTTAATGCCACACAAGTGGCAAGGCAGGCTCTTCCAAGTTGCTGCCCTTTATGCAGCACAGACGAAAGATGAAATGATGCTGTCTCCAGCCCCACCTACCCCAGCGCCCAAATCACAGCCTTCAGGGTCTCTCTGATTCTTCTCTCTCCTTTACCATCATCCACCTACCTCTATATTGAGTCAACAAATAGGGTTGATTCTCCCTGCAGCTTATCATCATCTCCTCTCTTGGGTCACTCTTCATAATTTAGCTGTGAATCAGACTGTCTGAGTTCAAATCCCTGCTCTACCACTTTCTAAGTGGAGTGTGACCTTGGCAAATTATTTTACTTCTCTACAGCACAGTTTTCTAATCTGTAAATAAGTAGTAGATAGAACTGACCTTGTAGGAGTGTTTTGAGGACTGAATTTATCAGTGTATATAATATATTCAGAACAGAGGATGTACCATGGAGCTGTGAGCTGTAATTATTATCATGAGTGTTTCTAGGTTCTTGTTAACTTTCCTCTGAATTATTGTTCTAGCCTCCTAACTAGACCCCCTAACTTCTATCCTGACTTCCCCCTCCAATCCATTCTCCATCCCCAGCCAGAGCTGTCTTTCTAATATACAAATCTGACTGTGGCATATTCCCTGTTAAGGCCTTCATTGACTCCCATCCCACAAAAGGTATAGATTTGACCCCTTAGCAGGTCACACAGGCTGTGCCATCCTCACACGTGCCCTCTCCCCACCACACTCTACCCCCAGCCATATTGAACTACAACTGTCCCTCCTTAGACATGATAAATCCTTGCACACATCCCTGACTTGCTATATTCTGCCCCTGCTGCTGCTGAAAATTGAATTCCCTCTGCTTTTACTTGGAAAAACTCTACCCAAATTTCAAGCCTCAATTTAAATGTCACTATCTCTATGGAGTCCTCAGTCACTTACTGGCAGAAAGTAGTTTCCACCCCCAAAGCTCCATAGACACCTGACATACCTTCATTAATAAAATTTTTGAACCTTCCTCTCCACCTCAGCACTTAGTACCACACAAGGCACATAGTAGTTGCTCAAAGACTCAGTTCTAGACTATTTTTATTTTTTTTCTTGCCTCTACCACATGCATCATGCCCTAAAGACCGACTGAGAAATCCCAATCAACATTAACATTGGGATTTTCCAAATGCTGGACATACCAGTTGACTTTGGTGCACCAGCTCTGATTGCACCGAGCAGAGGTGTTTAGAAAGCTGCAGAAGAGATCACTCCCGGCATCTGCACCTAACCTCTTAATTCATCCTCCAGCATGGTACCTTTGCAGTGAATGTTCTCACAGTCCACAGGAGCCAGAAACCCAGGCAGCATTTTTTATGCTTGCTTCATTCTTGCCACTTCATCTGAACCATAAGCAAGTCCTATTCTTTTTGCCTCCCAAATATATCCAAATGCATCTGATTCTCTTCTTCTCTGCAAGCCACTATTCTAGTCCAGGCCACCACTTCTCACCTAGACAAATGCCACCCTTCCAATCAGCCTTCTCCTTCAATGATCACCCCTCCATGGGCCACTTGTAATAGACTTTCTTAACATATAGAGTGGGCCACGTCACTCCTTGACTTAGAACCCTCAGTGGCTTTTCGCTGAAGTTTGAATGAAATTCAGTTTCCTGAACACTGTGACCTGGCCCACAAGGCCCACAAGGCCCACAAGGTTGTGATCTGGCCCCTCTCCTTCTCCCACCTCACTTTATACCTCCTCAGGTTTGCTCATTTGGTTACAGCCTTACTGGTGTTCTGCCAGGTTGTAAAACACATCAAACCCTTTTATACCCTAGGCCCTGTACACCTGCTGTTCCTGCTGTTAAACCCTCTTCTTTTTGTTCTTCATCCTCTCGTCTCAGATCAGAGCAGCCTTCCCTGTCTACTTTAACTGAGATAGATCACCCACGTCAGTGATTTTCTGTCTTGCCCCCCAAGTTATTTCCTCAACAGGACTTACCACATTTTCTTTTCTTTTTCTTTTTTGTTTGAGACAGGGTCTCCATGGACTCTGTTGCCCAGGCTGTGGTCTGTTCAACCATAGCTCACTGCAGTTTCGACCTCCCAGACTCACACAATCCTCCCACCTCAGCCTCCTCAGTAGTTGGAACTACAGGAGCATGCCACCATGCCCAGCTTTAAAAAAAAATTAAGATGGAGTGTCACTACGTTGCCCAGGCTGGTCTTGAACTCTTGGGCTCAGGCGATCCTTCCACCTTAGCTTTCTAAAGTGCTGGAATTATAGGTGTGAGCCACCACACCCAGACTACCTTTTCTAATTATTGTATCTATTTGTTTATTTGCTTATTTTTCTTGCTCTTTTCTCCCTCTACATAATGAAAATTTCATGCAGCCAGTGATCATGTCTGTCTTATCATAGCAGTAGAACTTAAAAGCAATGCCCAGAACATAATAGATGTTAAATATATATTTGTCAAATAACTGTTGAATCTGTGTGATTTTGGACTAAGCAATGTTCTCTACCTAGTTCAGGGGAGACAGATTCAAATGCCAACATGAGAATTGCTATAAACATTTGAGGAGTCTAAGTGTGTAGACCTGACCTATAGGAAGGACCACTTATGCCTAAAGCTAACACTTTCTAAATCCATGAATTTTATTTCTTTTGTAATTTTGACACAGCTTCTATTTTTAGAAAAACAAGTAACAGAGAATAGGTTTCAAAGATGCATTCAACCCAGCAATTCTATTACTGGGTATATACACAAAGGAAAATAAATCATTCTACCAAAAAGACACATGCACTTGTATGTTAATCACAGCACTATTCACAAAAGCAAAAACATGGGATCAACCTAGGTGCTCATCAATGGTGGATTGGACAACGAAAATATGGTACATATACATCATGGAATACTATGAAGCCATTAAAAAGCACAAAGTCATATCCTTTGCAGCAACATGGATGCAGCTGGAGGCCATTATCCTAAGCGAATTAACAGAAGAACAGAAAACCAAATACCAGGTGTTCTCACTTATAAATGGGAGCTAAACATTGATTATACATGGATGTAAAGATGAGAACAATGGACACTGGGATTACTAGAGGGGGAGAAGAGCATGGATGGAAAAGCTACTTATTGGGTACTACGCTTATTATCTGGGTGATGGGATCATCTGTACCCCAAACCTCAGCATCACACAATATACCCATGTAACCAACCTGTACATGTCCTCTCTGAATCCAAAAGTTGAAAAAAAGTAGCTTCGAAAAATGTATTATTGCTTGATGTTATACACATACACATCTGTGTCTATGTGTGTGTGCATGAAAAGGAAAGCTTTCCAGAGGAAACAAAGAGAGAAGAGGTGGTTATAGGCATATAAATGAACTTGAATAATTAAAATGTTACCCATGAGTTTCGTGAAAGAAAATTAAAGGGAACTTTGTTCTATTTCTCTAGGTTTTAAAGAGAAGGGAAATAAAGCCTATTAAAATTGACTGCATTGCTCAAAGATGACGCTGTGGCTCTGTGTGTGTGTGTGTGTGTGTGTGTGTGTGTGTGTGTGTGTGTGTGTGTGTGTGTGTATGCCCGATGGAAGAGTCAGGAAATGGCAGATTGATGACCCAAGCAAAACCCAATCACAGAGTGGAGAAGTTCTGTGGACTGACTCATGCACTTTGCAGACTTCCTATAAATTTGTAACTACAGAAAAGAGTCAAATAGATTGGATTGCTTTCTTTGTTCTTTCCTTCCTTCCTTACTCCCATAAATCTTGGTAGAGTTTCTGTTGTATAACAGGTACTAGGCACTATTAAAGCAAAAGTGATAAAGACATATTCTCCTGCACTCAGGAAACCCAATGCCTATAGAAAAGATAGATGTGTAAACAAGCACTAAGCCGGAAACATCCCAGCTATGAAAGGAGGTATGATTTACAGTAGCAGCCATATGAATTTTACTTAGGTATCGCTAGCACACAGGGTTATGGTAAGGAAGGCTTCTTAGTGATGGTGACATCACTTTGAAGGTTACATGGAAGTTTGGTGCTTGGTACATGGTCAGTTAAGTACTGATATGCAAGGCAAAGGCGAGAGCCTGGGAAAAGATCCTACACTGTCATCCTGGGTCCTTCAGCTCTACTACATTTGTTCACCTTGTCATAAGGGCAGCCCTGCCTAGGCCTGGTGCTGAGAGGGAGACAAATGCCCTTGGAGGATTGAAATCTCCTAAGGAAACACAAAACAGATATGGCTTTACACTGGAGAGAAAGTAATCAAGGAAAATAAATAAATAAAAGGGATCAGAGTAGCGGAGAGTTTTTAAAGGGGCCCCCAAGCCCTTTGTTTTCCAGATGAGAAAGGGATTACCTAAGAGCAGGCATTAGAACCGGCTCAAGGCGCCCTCCCTACATCACGCGGCCCTCACCTCCCGCATCCTACTCATGGGCGCTGCAGAATCAACCCACATCTCAGGAGGAGGAAAGGGCACTGGCGGCACCACGAGGGAGTTCAAGTTCAGACTCGGCCACTTCCTTGCTGGTGACTTTAAGTAAGCTACCTGACTTCTCTGAATCCCAGTTTCCTCACTGGGGAAACGAAAGTGAGGATATTACCCACTTTGCAAGATGGTGTGAACAGAGCAGAGAGCATGCAAAGCTGCACGCGACAGGTCTTATCACACAGCCCACCTTTGTAGTGGCGAGGCAGCACCTGGAGGGAAGGCCTGCGCCCCCTCAGGTAGCTGACAACAGGGCTGCTCCAGCCTCAAACGCTGGAAGGCTTAGTGCCTGGAGTGCCCTTCAAGGGGTGCTTGCTCCTCTGCCCACCCTTGCCGGGCCCCTCACCCCAGGCCACGCTTCACCCTGACACACACACAGTCTTTCCGTGGCCGGTGGTCATGCTGCCCTGCCCTGGGAGCACATCTGCCCAGGATCACAGAGATGTCAGGGGGAAGCCGCTCTGACTTGATCTCAGGCGCAACCTGACACTGGAGTTTTCTTTCACCAGTCAGCAGAGGAAACATGTGGGATGAATTAACTAAGCCAACCAGGGAAAGCAACGGCAGTTGGACTTCAATTGGTTCCCAGAAAATGGAGCATAGGGTGGGCCCACCTCTATCCAGCAGGGCAAGGGGCCTCCCGGGTACACTCAAGCTCCCCCACCAACATCCTCTAGAGAGTTGTCCCACCCTCAGGCCTAGGTTGTGAGATTTGAACTCAGGCAGTCTGATTCACAGCTAAGGATTCGATCTCTCTCTATATATATAATTTTCAAGAGACAGAGATAATAGTAACATGAGAGAGACAATGGGGGGACCTCAAGGAAAAGCAGCCTCATACCTCGGCTTCATGTTTGCAGGTCAGGAATACTGGGGAGGAAAGTCAGAAGGAAGAAAAGAAGCCCTACATTTTATACTTTCGGTCCAGGGAAGGTACGGCTGGGGAGAGAGTTCACAGTCAAGGAACAGAAGAACTGGAGCTGTCAGGGCTTGACTACTCTGAGAAGCATTTCTTTCCCACCTACAGGTAAGTCTGTCCTCACAAGTTAATCAGTAGCTTCTTTCCAGCCACCCATTCCCCAGGGGTCATAGAGCTAAATCCCGAACTTGCTGCTACTCCTTCCTCCTCCCATCAGCTGAAACATCCCAGATTTTGAGCACAAACTTCTCCATTGACTGCCCTGACCAGGGCCAGGTTTTCCATGGAGGCATGTATGCCTGGCCAGGTGATCCCCGGTTTGGAAAGTACAGTCTGCACTAATAGGTGTATTTCAGGGCTCACACATAAGTAACGCAGAACATCCTCTCCTTTCTAGGTACATGGTGTAAGGGGCTGGTTAAGGAGCAAAGGGGATGAGACACACAGTGTCCTTGTATCTAACAAAACACTTGAAATGGGAAACAAGGAGGGACACTGATAGATCTTTCCCCTAACTGGAGACTGCTGTCTCAAATCTCACTGGCAGACAGCCACACTAGGGTGCTTTCGTGACATCCTGCTGCTTCCAACCAAGTGAAATGAATTTCTGTCCTCCTTGGGGAGAAATGTCTCTCTAAGACAGCCTGAAGGAAGGAAGACAGAAAGTTAAAAAGAAGGTTAAATATAACCGGCACTGATATGGAGTCTTGAATAACCTTCAGAAATTCCAATAGCATTATTGCCTCTGCTCTCATCAGAGTTCCACACCCCTTCTCCCTGCCAGAGCACGCTTCTCGCATTTTCCACAACTCCTCCAGGTTCTCTCTGAAGGTGAGGCAGCCCACCGAGGCTGTCTCCATTGCCTGTCTCTGTGATTGATGGTCACCATCATCCCTCCTCCCCTAGGCGCCTCAATCTGGATGCACTTAATCAGGTTCTGAGATCATGCACGGGAAAAAGAACACATCCCGGAGAGTTGGCTGGCTGGCCGCACCACCTCCAGGGTCACTGAGAGCTAATTGAAGCCATGAAACGTGGAGCACAAAGCATGGGTCCTATTTTCCAAAGGATTCCAAGAAGGGGTGGGCAGCCATAGGCTCCGGTGAGTTCTCCTTGATAAAATCTTCATGGGAACCCAGCCACTGTGAATGCTAGATTTTTAATCACACAGGGAGTGTCTTTCTTTTTCTTTTCTCTTCTTTTAAAATGTGGTAAAATATTCATGATATAAAATTTACTATTTTAACCATTTTTAAGTATACAGTTCATTGGCATTAAGTACATTCACATCGTTGTACAGCCATCACCACCATCCATCTCCAGAACTTTTTCATCTTCCCAAACTGAAACTCCATATCCATTAAACACTAACTCCCATTGGCTCCCTCACCCCAGCCCAACAACCACTATTCTGCTTCCTGTCTGTATGAATTTGACTACTATAGGTAACCCATACAAGTGGATCATACAATATTCATCCTTTTGTGTGTCTGGCTTACTTCACTCAGTTTAATGTCTTCAAGGTTTATCCATGGTGTAACATGTATTAGAATTTCCTTCCTTTTTAAGACTAGGTAATATTCCACTGTGTGTGTGTGTGTGTGTGTGTGTGTGTGTGTGTGTGTGTGTGTGTGTATAACTTGAGTGTCCACTGACAGATGAAGTAATAAACAAAATGTGATACATAAATAGATCATATATATCATATATATGTATAGATATATCATATATGATATATATAAAAATGTGATATATATCACATTTTGTTTATTAATTCATCCATCAGTGGACACTAGGGTTGTTTCTACCTTTTGGCTATTGTGAATAATGCTGCTGTGAACATGTGTACAAATATGTCTTCAGGACACTGGCTGTCAATTCTTTTGGGTTATATGCCAAGAAATGGAATTATTGGATCATATGGTAATTCTATGCTAAATTTTTTGGGGAAGTGCCATAGTGTTTTCCACAGTGGTTGCATCTTTTTACATCCCACCAGCAGTGCACAAAGGTTCTAATTCTTCCACATCCTTGCCAACACTTGTTATTTTCTGTTGTTTGTTTGTTTGTTTGTTTCATAATAGGGCTTTCTTTTGTTTGATTTTCCTTCCAAATGGACAACTTGTCTTTTCCAGTGTGAAGAATTTCCAGCTCACTCTACTTTTATCTGCCATGGTGTTGTGGAGAGGTCATCTTACTAATAATATTCTTGTAAATACTCCCTTTCATGAAGGCCACAGCCCCTGTGGGTCTGAGTTAAGAACTAAAGTGCTTTCCAGAGTTCAGAAGTTTTAGGAAATTTATCCCCTGATGGAAAAAAATCTTATAAGTGACTGCTCTTTTTTATTTTTGCTAAGAAAAGTTACTCCCCCTTCAGGAGGAAGAAAATAGGTGCAGGAATAAATAATGTGGGGAACATAAAGAAATGAAGGCTGTAGAGTAAAGATGTCTGGGAACTCAGCTCCTCCTGTGCAGTTGCTGTGTGGATGTGTAGCCTGAGCAGCCACTGAACTCACTGAGCCTCAGTTTCCGCATATAAAAGTAAAGAGTAATGCTTGTACCATGGGATTAATACCACATTTATATTTAAATTTATTCTTTTTTATATATAGCATATCTTTAATGTATAGAATTAAAAGCTGTGCAAACCCTTATAAAAATGGGATACCATCCATCCTTTTCTGCATTTTGGCTTTCTCACTCCACATTTTCTCATGAAATCCCCTCCAAATCAACCGGCAAGCTCATGTCAATCTTTGTAATGGCATCACCCATGGTTGACTGTGCTATCATTTCTTTCTTTTATCTTTTTTTTCTTTTTGAGATGGAGTCTCACTCTGTCACCCAGGGTGGAGTGCAGTGGCGCGATCTCAGCTCACTGCAAGCTCCGCCTCCCGAGTTCATGCCATTCTCCTGCCTCAGCCTCCCGAGTAGCTGGGACTACAGACACCTGCTAATTTTTTTGTATTTTTAGTAGAGACGGGGTTTCACCGTGTTAGCCAGGATGGTCTCTATCTCCTGAACTCGTGATCCACCCACCTCAGCCTCCCAAAGTGCTGGGATTACAGGCATGAGCCACTGCGCATGGCTGCTATAATTCCTTAAACCACCCTTCTTGGTGAGAATTTGGCTTTCCTTTTCTCCACATGGCAGCTTGGATGTAGTGTGTGGATAGTGACTCTGCTGCTCAGTGTCCCCCAGGGGCACCCTTTCTCACTCAAAATAAGATCCAAAGACCACACAGAGGCCCACAAAGTCCTAGATCATCTTTGTACCTCCAACTGCCCCAGCATCCCCTCTGCCCAGTATTTTCTGCTTCACTTGCTCTGCTCCAGCCTCACCAGCCTCTGTACTGCTCCTCAAGCCCGTTACTCATGCTCCCATTTCAGGGACTTGCTGTTCTTTTGGATCTAGAAGACAAATACGTACATGGCTAACACTCTCACCTCTTCCTGGACTCTGTCTCAGCAAGGTCTTCCCCAGTTTCCCATGCTAAATAAGCAACTCCTCTCTCCCCTCAGCACTCCCTATTTCCCTTCCCTCCTTAATTTATCTTCCTAGCACTTACCACTCACTTGTGTATTATCTGATTCTCCTCATTAGACTGTAAATGCTACAAGGGCAGGTATTTCACTGTTTTGCTAGATAGATAGATAGATAGATAGATAGATAGATAGATAGATAGACAGACAGACAGACAGATAAGAGAGAAAGAGAGAGATGAAGTTCTATATCTTCAGTAACTCCATTGGTGCCTGGTACTTAGTAGGGTTTGAAACATTTTTAATGACCAAATGAGTGAGTGAATGAATGAACCCACATAGGTCAATGTGGGATGTGGGCCGTGATGGAACACAGAATAGCATGTTATCAGAACCAGAACAGAGACAATTTTTGTGGCCATATGAAACTAAAGCATCCCAAATTCCTAGCAAGAAGGAATTCAACACAACTTTGGAATTATACTGTATTTGAGAGCTACACAACAACCACAGATATACACATTAACTACCCACTGAATATAAAGAGCTCATTCCATGGAATGAAGTGGCTATTATCATCTGAATGCGTGTTGTTCTTGTTATATCCATATGCAAACCCATCTAGTCCCTTGTAGAGAGGTCCATATCAGTTAGATTAAAAATGAACAAACACTGTGACAAAATGGCACAGTAGCTGAAAGCTCTGGCCCTGGAACCTGACTCCCTGGGATTAAAGCCCACTTCCCTCTGAGGGAGCTTGGACAGATTACTTAACCTCTCTGTGCCTCAGCTTCTCATGTGTCAAATGGCAAGAAGAGTACCTATTCTTATTGCAGGAGTCAAATGAGTTAATATATATGTAAAACACTTAGGACAAAGGATGGCTAGTTTGGTGACCTGTCTGGAGACAGACTTCCTGGGGTCAAATCTTGGCTGTGCTACCTACTAGCCTTGTGATCTTAGGCAAGTCACTTAACCTCTCTGTGACTCAGTTTCATCAACTATAAAATGGGCATAATCACAGCCTCTCCTCCGAAGAATGTTGTGAGAATTATATGTGTTAATAACAATATTATACATAATAATTCCATAGAGTTACTGTGAGGATTGAATGAAAGGATGAAGAAGGCTTAGTGCAGTGCCTGGTACATAGCAAGCAATGGTGGAGAGGAGGAGAAGTTAAAACAGGAGTGTGCTCAGGACATTAAGGGAGTACAGAACATACGCTTTGCAGGAGCCAAAGATAGAAAGGTGAGGTTTAGGGGGCTGCAGTAGACTGTGTTAGCTGTTTCTCCTCCCTAGGGATGATCACACTTACCTCCCTCTGGGAGCAGACTTAGCTCAGTGACTCTTTGTACAGCAAAATGTGACCAGAGTGGCATGTGTTACCTCTGGGAAGAAGCTTTGGAAGTCAGTGCATGGTGTCTCATGTTCCTGTTTCCCTGCCTCTGCCACCATGGAGCATGGTTTGAGATGGAGCCTTAGTTATTCTGAAAGACTGAACTCCTGTGATGATCAGGTTACTTTTGCTGGCTTGAAATTAACGTGAAACACACATGAAAAACAAGTGTTGTTTTAACCCACTAAATCTGGAACTGTTAGTTGCTGCAACATAACCTGGCCTAAACTGACTGAAGTTTTCTTGGAAGAGACGAAATCTTAGCTGAATCTTAAAGGTTGAGAAAGAGTCAAGCAAAGAAAGCAGGGAGGCTGTTCCAGGCAGAGAATAACACGTAGAAATGTCCAGAAGTATGAGGTGGCAGGGAATGTGCAAGCTGAAAGCCCCTTGGTATTGCTAGAACCTCAAATCAAGGAGGAGAATGCCAAGAGATGAGTCTGATAGGTTGATGGGTGGTAGTCACATCAGAGCCCCAGCACGTTGAGGTGTTCAAACTTTGTCTGTGGATTGTTGGGGAAATGCTTCAGCCACCCTCCACTATCCTTGTGGGGCTGACATCCATGACACATTCCTTGCATGGTACCTAGTCAAGGATCACATAACAATAACTGATTCCTCCTTCTTTGCCAAAATATAAGCTCACAGCTCTTCCATCTGGCATTTAAAAACCTACATAAATGAGTCCTGCCTATCCCACTGCCTAGCAACATGAATCCCTGGTCATAATGGCAAAGGTCTACTCTACTGTCAGTGGAACGTGTTTTGTCAATCTCATTTTTCAGCCTTTGCAATCTTTAGTGCATTCATATTTCCCAGGTTCAGGAGAACCTCTTTTTTCCAAGTCTCATGTTTCCATATGGAGGGTCCTCCATTAGCTAATATTCCTGGCCTCTCTTGGTACCTCCAGTCATTTTCTCCTTGGGGTAAACAATCACTAACCTGATTGGTGTTTGGAGGAAAGAACATAATGTTGAGGGCTCAGCTGCTTTTGAGTAGTTTTCTTTTGTGATCTGTCCATCACTGCTGACAAAAAACGTTTCTTCTATTTCTGCCAGGATGTGGATCTCCAGGATCTGGATCTAGATCTGGATCTCCCTGTGGGAGAGACCTTTAACTGCTGTATTAAGACTAAGTTTATCTGTAAATGACAGAATACCTCAAATAACTAGGGTTTAAGTCAGATCGAAAATTATACTTTTTGAATATAAGTGATATACAGAGGTAAGCCATTCGAAACTACTATGATACTTCATGGCCATCAGAAAACCCAGAGCCTCTTGTCTTGTTCTACCATTGTCAGCATGTGGGTAGAATTCCAGGGGTATTAGCTTCCGGGAGTTCCAGCCATCACATCCACCTTCTAGTTGGCAGGAAGAAGGAAGGAGATAAAGATGGACTTCCCTTTCAGTGCACTTTCAAGTAGTTACACACACCACTTAAATCCTATTGGCCAGGATTTAGTCATATGGCTATCCAGCTGCAAAGGAGAGTGGAAATATGTTTTTTGTTTGTTTGTTTATTTCCTTAAGGAGCATGTGCCCTACCAAAGCCTGGGAACTCTATTACTAAGGAAAAAGAGGATGTGGAATGGGAGGGCGCAACTAACAGTCATGACTATCTAATTCTTGAGGAAAATCTTAACAAATCCTCTTAGCCATGGTTGATAATCACATTCTCAACAGTTTCTCAGTCATCAAGAAGAAATTTGGACCTCTCGTTTGGCCTGCTTCCTGTGTGAGTCTCTCAATTGTTTCAAACTCAGAAGTGGAAGAAGGAATTTATTTGTTGAAGTCCAAAACCTTCAATGTATCACAACAAATCAGCACAGACAGTAATCTTAATGTATCTGTCTCAATTTTGTTCTGGAAACAAGGTACCAATACATCAAAGAAATGCATGCAATCTCCCCCATCCCAATAAAAACACTGGAAATAATTACAAATAATATGAGTATGAAAATAGGACTATTTTGCTTTATATAAGATAAGCAGCTTATGAGAATGGCATATAATAATACTGACAGATTGCTCTGGAGAGAGATAAATGGAGAAACATGGTCTCCTTATTCCTACCCATCAATTCTAAAGTGAAAGAAAGAGGTTAACCATGTATTCCCAAAATACAAAGGGCTGATACATGAAAACTTACTTAAGTGTGTTATAATTTTTTTTTAAATTAAGGTGAGGCCAGAGTCCATTTAATACTAAATCACCATGATTTTTTTTTTTTTTTTTTACCGGCAGAATTGTATCCATTTCATGTTACACCAACAAAGCTATCCATCATTTTTGTTTAAGGGCACGCATTATTCAGGAGAGAGCATCACTGCTGACAAAACACATTTAAATAAGCAAGATTACTTCTCTTATTCACAGAATGATTCATTTCATGTCACACACACTTCATTTTTGACTCATAAAGTACGTCGCAACAGGCTTTGTAAGACTTATAATTATTGAGGCTATTTTTGGGCCGCTATTCACTGCCTTTTCCTAGCCTCTTTGCATTAATAACCAGTTTTTTCCTCTTCGTTATTTAGTATCCGACCAAATAGGACTCGTGTCAGCCAATCGGCATCTTGGGTGATGACTCATTTGCATTCAAAAGCTTAAAAATATTGGGTCCTTATCAACAAAAATTAAGCTTGCTGCCACGGAGGAAGCACTGAGCTGGATCAGGGAATACAGTGGAAAGTAAGATGTGGTTTCTGCTCCAGCCCTTTCTTGCTGAAAATTTAAGTGTTAGGTTACATAGCCACTAAGATCCTTTCCAGCACTGAGACTTGTATTTTAACACAAAATAATGATTGCCATGGGCCTTCCCGCTTACAGACTGTCCTTCATTTGCATTTAGCTCATTTGAGCCATGCAGCAACCTCAAGAGAGAGGCCTCTCCACTACTGGCCCAATTAAACACACCAGAAAACTGAGGCACAAGTTAAAAATAAATAAATAAATAAATAACCCCTACATAACTTTGACTTTCAACATCAAAATTTTTCTTAAAAATCCCACTCCATATTTTCACAATTCTGGAATTCTTTCCAAAAGATCTGGATAAGAATGTGCAGTGCTTTCAAAGAGTGGTACCTTGAACTGCCTACATTAAAATCATCTGGGGTGCGTGTTAAACATGCAGACTCCTGGGTCCCATCCCAGAGTGACTGAGTCAGAATCCAGCATGGGGCCCAGAAAAGTGGCAGTTTAACAGGTGATCTCCAGCCTACTCAAGTTTGAGCTTCACAAGAGTAGGCCCACCACAGGGAGAAAAAGAAGGGTAAGGTATTCCAGGCAGGATGAAGTGAGCAAGCTGAACTTTGGAGTCATGGACATTCATGGGAAACCCAAACTCAGCAACAGGCAAACATTATCCATTGCATCAATTTCTAGATGATGTCATAGACAAACCATTGAGTTGAACATTTTAAAGGGAGAAGGGGGGCTGACACAGCTTCAGAGCCTTACATCTCTGTAACACCTTCAACAGCTTCAGTCAGGTGCTGACTGCACAGCTGGAAGGTGAAGAGTCTGCCTCTCCTGAAACCAGGGACACTAAATTTAATCCCAGACACAATCTGCTGCCAGCTGCAAAGGTCTGCTTTCTTTCTCTGGGAGAAGATTTTTCTTGATGAGTTACATCTAAGTCCTAAACAAACTACGTGTGGTAATAATCAGAGTCCTGCACTAGAAGCCATGGGACTCAGGTTCAAATTCTCTTCATCCACTCTAGCCACTGTGTCTATTTGTTTGCAAGTCACTGAGCTAGCTTTAAACTAATAGGGGAATTTGTTATAAAGACATAGGGCCATCTCACAAATCCCAAGGCAGATCCAGGCTCTGAGAAAAGCCTTTCTCTATTACTCTTCTATTACTCTCTTCTACCTTGCTTGACACATCTGTTCATTTTTCTTTTCTTTTGCCAGCTTTCTCTGCTGCCCTGTTTATAGGTTGTAACCCAGCCGCCCCTCTGTTCCCAGTAATAGCTAACAGTTATTAGGTACTTACTCGGGTCAGACACTATCTTAAGCCCTTTACAAGTATTATTCTATTTATTATTATTATTATTATTATTATTATTATTTCACAGAAAGCCTCACTCTATCACCTAGGCTGGAGTGCAGTGGCATGATCTCAGCTCACTGCAACCTCGGCCTCCCAGGATCAAGGGATTCTCATGCTTCAGCCTCCTGAGTAGCTGAGACTGCAGGTGTGCACCACCATGCCCGGCTAATTTTTGTATTTTTAATAGAGATGGAGTGCCACTATGTTAGCCAGGCTGGTCTCGAACTCCTGACCTCAAGTAATCTGTCTGCCTCGGCCTCCCAAAGTGTTGGGATTATAGGTATGAGTCACTGCGTCCAGCCTTATTATTCTATTTAATCATCACAACAATTATTTGTGGTAGAGATGCCATGACTACTCCCTGCATACAGATGAGGAAACTGAAACACAGAGAAATTAAGTCACATGCTCAAGGGCACACGGCTAGTTCTGTTACGAACTCCAGGCAGGCAGAACTCAGAATCGGTAGATTTATGTCTTGCCGTAGATACTTTCAGGTAACACACAAAGGTGTCATGGCTGCCTCTCCATGTAATTTCATATTTCAAAGTAGAACTATATGGTTCCAGCTAAGGCAGAGTGCTGGGGTCACCAGCACAAACAAGAGTAAAAGGGCTGTGCTCACATAAGTGAAGGCCTGGGGGAGCCCCTGTGCTCCCTGCAGAAGTGTCCCCATGGCTATTAATTCAACCAACTTTCTACCCTTTCCCATCTCAGGGTTTCAGGTTCTTCTGCCATAAAACGAAGGTGTTGATTCTGCTTAGTGTTTCCCAGAGTGGCACGAAACTGGTTCCATGAGAGGCTGTGCACTTAGAGAGCTCTGTGGTCCAGTGGGAAATGCTGTTTCATCTACCCTCCCCTTAAACTCTCACAATGAATGCTGATGTATTAAAGGCCTTGGAAAGTCCTGCAGTGAAGAAAACTGCTTAAACTTAACATAGCATATCCCAAATATTTTTGACAAGAGAAGCTTCCCCACACTTTTTCTGTAGACACTGAGCTACCTACTGATGGGAGCCATAGAAGAATTCAAGCAAGAATGCTAGCAACTTCCAGCCACAAACCCTTCAAACCCACGTACATGCATGCTTCTTCTCTCCTCCTTTCTGGCTACGATAGCAGAAGTGCCCTTTGTCCTGGATTCCATTCCCTCCTGCCTTTTCAGTAACTTTACACTATTCATTTCCACTTCTATCCTGTATTTTCCAACCTCTTCTCCCACCCTCATAAACCATTTAAACATAGCCATGTGTCTCTTCCTAAAGAAAAACTCTCCCTGACTTCTCCTCCAGCTATCCTCCTCCCTTTTCTTTCCTCCACAGCCAAACCTCTCCAAGAGAAATCAACTCCATGTCTTTTGTTGTCTCCCATGCATTCATCCGGCCTCTCCAACCTGGCTTCTGACTTCAACACTCAAATGGTTCTTGCTGGAGTCACCAATGGCCTCCATGTCACTAAATCCAAAGGACAATCTTTTGGTCCTCACCCTCCATCTCCTCTCCACAGCATATAACACTGCTGATCAAGCCTTCCCTTTCAAAATGCTCTCTTGCAATGGCTTAAGGAATACAACCCTCTCCTGGAACCCCCTCCTATCCCTCTTAATTATGTTCCTCTGGCCTCTCCTTCCCAGATTCATGGTTCTTTATCCAACCTGCAACAGCTAAGTGTCAGAGTCCCTTGAGGTGAGTTTCCAGCATGCTCACTACCTTCTCCAGTCCAATACTATCTCATGAAGACCAAGCTTATATCTCCATCTGCCAATTTGACATTTCTACTTGAATGTCTCAGACAGGCCTCAAACTCAATATATTCAGAACATGATCTTCCTTCTACAATCTGATCATTCTCCAGCGTTCTCAGAGTTAACAAACCAGAAACCCATGCTTCATTTTTAATATCTTCCTTTCCTCATCTCCCATATTGACTCCAGCACTGGGTTCTATCTAGTTTAGCTTCCAAGTAGCACTCAAATATGTCCATTTCTCTCCATTTCTACTTCTACCACCATAGCTGAAACAGACTCAGTTATCACCTGCTCTACTGCAATATCCGGGCCCTCTGTTTCCCCTACTAGTCTGCTGCTATTTTTTCTCCAGACTTCAACTAGAATTATCCTTTATTTAAGATCCATTTGTCCCTTCCCAGTACTTTTAAGATAAAAACGGAAATCCCGAACAGGGTCTACAAGATCTTGCCCCATCTGGTCCCTGTCCTCCTCCCAGCTGCTCCTCTATCCACATGGCCCCTTACTCTTGGCACTATGTGGGCAGAGATGAGGAATGGTGATGAACATTTTGCAAGGCACAGGACATCCCCCACAACAGGTGTTTATCCAGCCCCAAATGTGAATAATGCCAAGGTTGAAAATCCAGGTCTAAGCTAATGTGTTCCCCCTTACTAATGGTTGACTTAAAATTCCAGGCTTAAGCTAATCAAGGTATTCACCTGACCACTATTTAAGACAATCAAGGTATTTACCTGACCACTATTACTGGTCTAGAGGTGAACACATATCCTAAATTGCCTTAATCTGATTGAAATTATGGACTTCTCATCACATGGCTGGAAGAGAGGTGCTCTCTCTCTCTTTCTCTTTCTCCTCCCTCCTCCCCCCTCCCCTATCCCTCCTCCCTCCTCTCTCCTCTCCCTTCTCTCCTCTCTTCCCCAACATGGGTTAGAAACAAGAAAGCACACCTACCCCACCTGCTGCTGACAGATATCTTAGAAAACAGCCTAACACCACAGCTCACACACCAAGAATGGTAGAGCAGAGAAATAGAGAAAAACTAAACTTTATGGCATTGTTGAGTTACTGGATCATCCAGACCTGAAGTCTGCCTTACCACTGAACTTCCTACTATATGAGATAAATAAATGTCCTAGTTGTATAAGTTAGTATAAATCATGTTCTCTGTTACTTGATGTACCTTGTGCTAATTGGCTTAAGCCTGGAATTTTAAACTAACCATTATAAGGAGGAAGATGTCATTAGCTTAGACTGGATTTTCAACCTTGGCACTATTGACATTTGGGGCTGGATCAAATTGATCTATATAGTTCCTTTCTGTCCTTATATTCAATTATTTTATGATTCTATATATGGCTAAGACCCTTCCAGCCCCAGATATATTCAGTGGAAAAGTAAGAAGAAGGCAGGGAAGATGACATTTTAACCAAATTATAGAATACATACTTCGTTTCTTGTTTACCACTTGGGCCGCTCCACATTTTCTATTCTTCTCAGATCTATCAGGACATGCTGTTAGGCAGACAATTTATTTTACTAAGATAATGACAGGTGTGTCTGTGACCCCATCAACCTTGCCTTCTGCCTGGTTCCAATCCCAAACAGCTGTTCCTTCCCGCCTCTGATGATCTGAACACTTAGGAGCCATCTATGCACCATGCAACCTTGTCCATCAGAGCCCCAGCCATGGGACCAGAGACAACAGTCCACAAGGCAGCTGCTGCTGTCACTTGCCATGACCGCTAGGGCCTGTCTTTAGGACAAACTAGCCTATGCTGCTGAGTTCTGTGTTCGGACAGCATTTGAACCAGACTAGTGATAGTGATAGCTAAGATTACTCAGTGCTTGTCATAACCAGCACCCAGCCTTGTATCTTATCTCACTGAGTCCTCCAACCACCCCTAAATGCAGGCACTATTATTAACCCTATTTTTTAAATGAGGTAATAGGCCACAGGAAGGTTAAATAATTTGCCCAAGTCCACACAGCTGGTAAGTGAAGCCCTTTTCCCTGGCTCATAGAAAATAAAGGTAGAGTGAATGAAGTCCCTGTGACTTATTTTGTTGTAATTAAATAGATCTTTTCAAAAAACTTCAATTAAAAAACAATAGATATGGAAGATAAGTTAACCAAACAGTGCAGAGAATGATCAACTGAAAAGCGCAGTCTTCCTCACTTACTCATCACTTTTTAGTTGCCCTGTCCAGCTGTAAGGGGATAAGAATTGCAAAAAGTTTCTGGAAGATTTTTGCAGAAATTCTCTTTGCATGTGCAAAGAAGCAGTTCCTCCCTTTAAACCATCTGTTCCTACCACCTTTTAAGGCACCAGTCTCGACACAAATTATCCTGTACCTTTCTCCAGTGTCTTTCTTGTCTTCCCCACCTCTTTGCTCCTTCCCAGAGGGCGGGAACTGCCTGTTGCCACCTCCTCCACAGACACCTGGAGTACAATCAGGGGAGGAGATCTCAGTAACCAACATCTCGTGAGGAGAGAAAGAAAAAAAGAAAGACAAAAAAAAAAACCTGAAAAGCAGTTTTCCTGAATAGCAGTATTTCCTGTGGCCCTATTGGGCAGCTGTTTCTTTCTCATGTTTGAATTGTCACTGTAATTCCACAGGCTCTGACTTGTTGCCTAAATGTCAGGATGAACCCTCAGTTGGACAGTTGAACAAACACATAAGGTCACTGACAAAGAGAGGCATTCCCAGGGATCTGAGTTCTGGAGTCCCCCAAGTGCAGATGGGCCCTCATGTTAATTTGGGGTCCACCCTTTGCTCTGCTTTCACCACAAACTGTTTAATTTGTTTTGTTTTTGTTTAAGTGCAGCTGTCTCGGAAAGCCCCTAAGAAATAACCTTTCAAACAGGGCCTTCCCAATGCATGAGCTCTTCCAAATGCATGTTGTATTTGGAAGTGGTGCACAGTCCCACTCACTGCTAATCTCAGCACACTTTCCATGTCTCCATATCATTTCTCAAGAGCAGCAGCTTAAGAATAGGGAATGACAAACATCTATTCCTCATAAAACCAATGGAAATTGGGCAGTGGGTATTGGATCTCTCGAGGACCCAGTGAATGCTATTCACATCTCAGAAAGATGCAAAAGCTGTGGCTTAGGTAAATGAAATGAGAGCTCCATGCCCACACCTGGAGGAGTCCATGATCAGTCATGTGACTTTCAGAAGTGTCCTAGTTTAGCAAGAAGAGTTACGACCCTTTGGTGCACAATAAAAATAAACTAAGATACCTCATGATTATATACGTGCCATCAGCCCATAAAGCACTCTTCAATTTTGGACCAGGTAACTAAGGCCTTTCCTTCCAAGATAAGGTATAAAATATGAAGATCTATTCTTGTTTTAATTTCTTGTTTTTTTTTTTTTTTTTTGAGACAGGTTTTCACTCTGTCACCCAGGCTGGAGTACAGTGGCATGATAATGGCTCACTGCAGCCTTGACCTCCAGAACTCAGGTGATCCTCCCACCTCAGCCTCCCAGGTAGCTGAGACTACAGGCATGAGACACCATGCCCAGCTAATTTTTTGTGTTTTAATAGAAACAGGGTTTCACCATGTTGCCCAGGCTTGTCTTGAACTCGTGGGCTCAAGCAATCCATCCACTTCAGCCTCTCAAAGTGTTGAGATTACAGGCGTGAGCCACCATGCACAGCCCTAATCTTGTTTTAGACACTTCTCCATCTCTCTTTCAATGTCCATCGCCTCCACTCTGATGCCATCTACCTTCTTAGTCATACTCCACCACCACCACCACCACCACAGAGAAAGACATCTGGTACTCCCTAGTTGCACCACACCTGGGCTGATATCCAAAGTTCCATCTTGTATGCAAGACTAGAGCATAACTCCCTAATTTCAGGAAGTGTTCGTTGATTCATAGGGCTTACCTGGTGGGTCTTATCTAAGTTCAGAAGGAAACATTAATATTTCTCTCACGGGTACATCACAGGGGAGTTGGGGATTTGGATCGTTGTGGAATTGCAACCCTAGCAAATCCCTTCTCTCTAAAATTGACCTGATATTTAGCATCTCTCAGAAACTGTAGTAGGTTCATGCTACACATACTTACTGAGCACCTACTATGTGGCCAACACGATTTCTGGCCCTTGAGATATATTCATGAATGATACAAAGAACCTCTGCCCTTGTGAAGCTGGCATTCTACAGGCAGTAAAGAAGGGGATGGGAATGAAGGTAGAGACAGAGTAAACAATAAACATGATATGAGACATACTATTAAAAAAAAAGGAGGAAAAGAGTAAATCAGGGTAAAAGTGATTAGAAGTGATGAGGGCTCAGATTTCTATTTAAAATAGTTTAGGGAGGTATCAGTGAGAAAGTGTCCAAATAGGTGGCACAGGCTGCTTAATATAGGTGCTCCTTGAATGCCTGCGAGAGGATGGTGGCAAGTACAGGTGAAAAGAAATAAAGCTGGGGAGAGTGGGAGGTAATAGGACAGTGACAGTTAGGGAAAGCAGATACTGAAGGAGCTTTTACTCTAAGGAAAATGAGGAGCCATAGAGATATGTGTTGCTTTTCTGCCTGCACAGCATCTTTGGTTACACTTCCCTAATTTTCCCACCCCTCCCCTGCTTTCAGTCAGAGTGGATTAGGTGGGAGTGATCAGATGTCACAATTCCACTTTGCACACTCAGGTATGGCAAATCAGTATCCTGGACATTTGATCCACACTAAGCCTAAAGTAGACATTTGACTCACATTAAGCCCAAAATTCAATTCCAGGATTTTCACTGAATGGAAAAAAAAAAAAGCCGGGGGGAGTGGGGGGGGTTTGCGATCTTTCTTCCTAAGTTGCCAAGTTGATAGAGTGTACATCTGGAGCTTTCAGCAGCCATTGTGGCCTCATGAAGCAGAACCTTGCCTAAGAATGATGCCAGCACAGAGGAACACAGAGCCCAGGAACAGAGAAACACAGGTCCCCATTGACATCAATTGAGCACCTGGATTCAGCCTTGCCTGAAGCTGATATCCGTAGCCTTTTTAGTTATATGTTAACATTTCCCTTTTTAGCTTGGACTAGTTTGTTGGATTTCTCCTCTTTGAATGGAAAAAGTCTTGACTACAACACTAGTGAATGCAAATGAGTTGTCTTTTACCATGGCCTTGGTGTCTTGTCTCTTCAGCCAAAGGAGTAATTAATGGAGGGTGAGATGGCAAGGGGTGCAATGTGAGTTAAGGAGTAAAGTTTAGGAGAACTGCTAACCATACTCCTGTCCTGTAACTTTCATTGCCAAGACCATTAAATCCTTACCTGTATGTTCTGTCTCATCTCAGTCCATGAGAACTTTTCCAGGCACATGGAAATATTGGCATCAAATTAAGAATCAAGTAAGTCTTGCATTGGAGCCCCTCTGACCTTGTAGCCCAGCTCCCCAGTAATTAACCTCCCATTTCCCCCTCCCTGCATGTCTAGGTCCTCTTTGCTTCCAAAAGATGCCAATGACTTGATTCCCTTCCCTAAACCTCAATTTCCCTGTGCCTGCCTGTGGTAGGTTGAATTGTTAGCCCTGATTCACACCCTTGCCATGGCCTCCTCTTCGTGGGTGGAAGGTACTTCCCTACCCTTTGACTTTGGGTCTGGTCATGTGACTTGCTCTGGCCAACAGCATGTGGGCAGAAATTGCAGCGTGCTTGTTCTGAGCTTTGGCCTTGAGTGGTCTTGCATATTTCCACTTGTACACTTGTGCCTTTGTTATCACTATGAGAAGACCATGCACCAATGATCCCACTGTTGTCAGGAGGAAGAAGAGAGATTTAGGGAGCATAGTCTCTCCAGCTGCCATTGCTTTAAGCTGAACTACCCCAAATTAATCACAGACCTATAGCTATAAACCCCAGTCTAGCCTACATGAACAAACCACAATCAATCTGCAAAAGTGTTAGCAGTAATAAACTATTATCTTAAGCCATAGAGTTTTGAGGTGATGCTATGAAGCATCTGCTAATTGATACACTGACTTCTTGATACTGACTGCCAATATCACCCTCCTGGCCCATATTTTTGGACATTTATTGACGATCTGCACCTCCAAGACATCCTGGACATGCTGGAGTAAGATATTTGGACTCTGTATATGTAAGAGGAAGGACTCCTCTTTTCTTCTTGTACAGTTTCCAGATAAAATATAGGCTGCCCACTTTAATTTGTGTTTCAGATAAAAACTGAATATTTTTTGGTATAAGTATGTCTCAGGCAATATTTGCAAATTTATCCAAAATTCAAATTTAACTGGGAATTATGCATTTTTATTTGCTAAGTCTGGCAATTCTATTCATCTACTACTCACTCTGTTTGGCTCTGGAGAAATAAAAAGACAGCCCCCACCACAACACACACACACACACACACACACACACACACACACACACACACACACACAAACATACACACATGCTTCACTTCAGGTTTAAAGTCTATTACTATATGGAAAAGTTCTTTGCAATGAAAGTTTTGAGCACGTGCTTTTGTCAGTCTGTTTAAAGTGATTGCCTGTGAATATTCTTTCTGACAAGGCACAGAGGTGAGGAAAGGAAGATATGTGGAATTATTTCCACTGTACACTCAGTTAACTGAATCAGGGTAAGGACTCCATTTCTCTCTAACCATCATGAAAATTGGTTCATTCTCAATATACCAGGGGTGAAACATAGAGTTAAATACCAGAAGCTATGTATTGAGATTGCAAATGGCTGCTTATCATTCCTCAGTTCATAGAAGGACCATATCTTTTATTGTCAATTTGATTAAAGGCTTCAGCTTCAAAATAAAACTCATTTCCAAGGGGCTTTCATTTTCCCTTTGATAAACAGGCATAATTCACTTTTCTTTAATGTTATTCCAACTAGCGTTGTGTTACAATGGGGTTTTTGTGATGCCCCAAAAACATTTTTGAAACTGTTCTTATCTTTCCAGGCTCTTGCTAACAGCCACCACAATACTCTCTTGGGCATAAGAATGCCTGCTCCAGCAAAGA
Source organism: Macaca thibetana thibetana (assembly GCF_024542745.1). NCBI lineage: Eukaryota > Metazoa > Chordata > Mammalia > Primates > Cercopithecidae > Macaca > Macaca thibetana. The sequence goes on along the minus strand of NC_065588.1, from coordinate 98,797,053 downwards.
CTCCAGAAATAAGTTTCTGGCCTCTGGTAGTTGGATCCCCTGGGTAGAAGGGAGAAAAGGTTGCATATAAATCATTTTCCATAAAAGACTTTGTCAAATGGCTGAAACACAGCATACGAGGCAACTTGTTCCAGGTTGTTTTTCAATCAGCATTTTGTGAGCACCTCCTAGGCACCGAGCAGTTCATATACTAGTAGCGCTTGGCCTTGGCTGCATATTAGAATCACCTAAGGAGCTCTATGAAACTATTGCTCTCTGGAGCCCTCCTTCAGAAATTCTAGCTCAATTGGTATTGTTTTGAGGTGGGGCCTGAGCGTTAGTATTTTTAAAAGCTCCCCAATGGTTCTAAGACGCTGAGAGTGTGCTGTTGGGGGAGGGTTTCCCCAGACACCTGGGAGGTTGAGGCCATGACCCCAGTGTCCCTAAGCCTGCCAGCCTTTCCTGACACCTGGCTGCTGGGTGAACACTGGCATAAGTGGATGCGAACCTCAGGCATGCCTAGCTTTGCCCCATCACTTGACTGCAGTACTGAAGCCCCCAATTGCCTTAGGGGGTTTAAATATGGAGCTGGAGACCTGAGCAAATCAGGGCTCTTTTAACCTTTTTTAGAGTCTGGGGCCATGCCACGCCATAATGTATGCTATGGTCTGAATGTGTGTGTTCCCCCGAAATGTCAAATGTTGAAATCTAACCCCCAAGGTGACAGTAAAAGGGGATGGGGCCTTTTGGGAAGCGATTAGACATAAGGGTAGAGCCCCCATGAATGGCATTAGTGCCCTTATAAAATAGGCTCAAGGAAGCTTGTTTCTCCCACCCTGTGGGGGCATACAGAGAAGGCAACATCCGTGAATCAGAAACAAGATCTCATCAGATGCTAAATCTCCCAGGGTCTTGATACTGGACTTCTCAGTTTCCAGAACTCTGAGAAGTATATTTCTTTTGTTTATAAGCCACGTTGTTTATAGTATTTTGTTATAGCAACCCAAATGGAATAAGGCAATGTGTCAAGAGGCTTAGCAGTGTACTGGGGTGAGGACCAGGGACGGGGTAGACAGGCTGATGTGAGGCAATTCAGGCATCCTGCATTCACAGCTTTTAAATAGTTACCTTAGCCGGGCGTGGTGGCTCACGCCTATAATCCCAGCACTTTGGAAGGCCGAGGTGGGTGGATCATGAGATCAGGGGTTCGAGAACATCCTGGCTAACATGTTGAAACCCCGTCTCTACTAAAAATACAAAAAATTAGCCAGGCATGGTGGCAGGCGCCTGTAATCCCAGCTACTCAGGAGGCTGAGGCAGGAGAATTGCTTGAACCCAGGAGGCGGAGGTTGCAGTGAGCCGAGATTGTGCCACTGCACTCCAGCCTGGGCAAAAGAGCAAGACTCCATCTAAAATAAATAAATAAATAAATAAATAGTTACCTTAATCCATTCACCCAATAGTTACTGAGCCTGTTTTCTCTACCATGCATTGTGTTAATTTTAGAGATCATAGCAGTGAATAAGACAAATAAATTGTCTGTCATTATGGAGCTTCTATTCTAATGAAGAAGGAGTAAGCAAGGAAACAAATAAGTAATCTCATTCTGTATGGTGATAATGTTATGAAGTAAATAGCCAGGGTGATGGACTGGAGAGTAATGGGAAGAGGCCTGTTTTACATAGGGTTGTCCCAGGGCAATTGATTGAAGGTCCAACAGGTGAGGTTAAACCAGCTTTGGGAGGATCTGGGAAAAAGCAGGCCAGGAAGAGAAAAAGGCAGCTACCAGGACCTGAGGTGGGAAGGGACCGGTATGTTCTGGGGCCAGTGAAATGAAACAAGGCCAGAGTGGGAGGAGAGATGCTAAGAAATAAGCCTAGAAAGAAGAACACAAGGGAGGATGGGCAGGGACTTGGGGGCCCCATCTGGGAGTTTGGGTTTTATTCGTAACACGATGGAAGGACATTGGAGGGTTTTCAGTGGTAGACTGGCATGATAGGAATCATCTTTTAAAAATGTCACTCTGGCTGCTTTCTGGGAATTACAAATGGGCAATGGAGGATCCAGATAAGAGATTTCAAAGCCCTTTGGCAAACTCAGTGCCAGTCCTTGACTTCTTGTGAGATCTCCTTGAAAAAGCACTTGGCAAGGGGTCACTGCTTTTTATAAGTGTCTAAAATTCATATTGAAATGAAATGATGGGGAGAATCTAATAAGAATTTTTTGGGCACTCTTTTATGAAGATCATAAAGATTAGAAAAAAACATACATTTGGAGAAGTACCCCAAAAGTTTATGCATCTTTTAATTAATGAATCATTCATTTATTCATTTTTTCTTTCTTTTATACAACAAATATTTATCATCTTTCTACTCTGTGCCAGGAACTGCGGTCTGTCCAGGGATTCAATGGGGGAATAAATGGATAGTATCTTCTGCCTTCTTGGGGCTTGTGGTCTACTCTAGGAAGTTTTCGTAGCCTTTAAGAACTCAGCCATGTTGCAAGACAAGTTCTACAGACCTTCCGTACATCATATTACCTATAGTTAATAATACGGTATTGTGTACTTTAAAATACACTAAGAGGATAGAGCTCATGTTAAATTGTTTTACAACAAACAAAGAAACCAACTCAGAAAGTAACACAAGGTAATTTTCGGAGGTGATGGATATGTTTAGTACCTTGATTGTGGTGACAGGTACTGTGGTTGTACACATATATCCACATTTATCAAAATGTACACAATAAATATGTGCAATTATTTGTATATCAATTGTACCTCAGTGAAGCATAAAAAGGGAAAATGAAAACAAAAAAGAAATGAGCCAAATGCAAGCATGAGGAAGAGTGGAGACGTCACATGGGAAGAGCCTCAAGTTCTCACAGGAGTGGGAGCTCGGTAAATATTGATTGACAAACAATTGATGTTGAACAAGTTGTTAACATCTCTGGACCTGTTCCTTGCTTTCAACAGAAGAGAACAGCTGGGCAGAGGGCTGTAAACTCTGAGTAGCTGGCGTGTAAGTCTTCTTTCAGTGTTAAAAGTGGGATGCGGAAGTGGGATAGAAGGATAAGGGTGACATCAGCTCAGCAATCTTAGCATCGCTAAACATAGGATGACCTATGTGCGGACCTCCTAAATGGCACAATATGATGGATGTAGCACTCCCTGTGAAGTTTTCTTTACAGAAAATTGGACAATAGTTTGCTATTGGTAAAGCTGCTAGAGCTACCTGCCATTTACCGGAGATAATGAGGAAAGAGAAGCATGTTGAATGCATCACAGGTCACAACATGTAACCAGCCAACTCTAAGTGTGGACAGTTCTACAGGACAAATTATCTGTTTTTGTGTTTGTTTTTTTAAACACAGAAAAGTGCCAGGTTTTGGGTGAGTTAGATTAAAGGTGAGTTAGATTAAACCAAAAGCAATGATAGATCCTGTTTGGGTCCTCATTCCACAGCTAGATGTAAAGCGACATTTTTGAGACAACCAAAGAAGAATGAACCCAAACTGGGTATGAGTTGACATTAAAGAGCTATTATTCATTTTGTTAAGGGTAATAATGGTTCTACGGTTTGGCTAAAGGAAAAGAAGTTCTCAGGTGTTTCATACTACAACATAAGTGAATCTTGATCACATCATGCTAAGTGAAATAAGTCAGACACAAAGGGACAAATATTGTATTGTATTATTCTACTTATAGGAAGTACCTAGAGTAGTCAAATTCATAGAGACAAGAGGGTAGGATGGTGATTGCCAGGGGCCAGAGTCAGGGAGAAGTGGGGACTTAGTGTTTAATGGATTCAGAGTTTTAGCTTGGGAAGATGAAAAAAGCTCATGGTTGGATGGTGATGGTTGTACAACAATATGAATCTACTTAACGCATGTGAACTTACACTTAAAAATGCTTACAATGGTAAATTTTATGTGATGTTTATTCTACCATGATTAAAAAAAAGAGAGTTCTTAGGTGTTAGAGAGAAATGCTGGAGTAATTCCAGGTGAGTGAATGATCTGATGCCTGGGATTTGCTTTAAAATAGTCTAGTAAAACAAAACAAACAAAAAGTCTGGAGGATAGAGGAGAAACAAGACTAGGAAAATGTGTATATTGTTGGGGCTGAGTGATGGATAATGAGGGCTAGTTATACTACTCCTTTACTGATGATATGTTAAACACTTTATAATATGAAGTTTAAAGTATCTCTGTCATGGTTTGGTATGTTAATTTTCTGAGATGCTTGCTCTTTTTAGAGGACTCAATTAAAAAAGCAAAACCAAGTCCCGCAAAGCCCTAGTAACATGAGCTGTCATGGTATGAAATTGAGCGTGAAAGAGGGCCCAAGCTCCAGGACGTGGTCATTGAGACTGCATTATAGTGAGCAACTGCCTCATATGTTATATAGGCACCCTGTGCTGCTGCCCTTGTCATATTGCTGGGCAGAATAAACAAAACTGTATGCATCAGTGGCCCTTCTTGCTGCCTCCACCTTCTAAGCTCTCCAGCTCACAGGGACTCCGTGGAGAAACACGATGTGAAAGTGAAAAGACAAACCCCAACCTGCCCGTCTTAACCCATGAATGCCCCAACATGCAGCCTGAGCTCTGGAACCACCACACATTTGGCAAAGAGAAGAATGTCTCTTTGTACAGCTTCAGTCCTGACCAGGCAACTAGATCCCTGGAGAATATACTGAGTGGTAAAGCCTGAAGCTTCCACCGAGGATTAACAGCAACAGCCCCAATGCCTGGGCTCTGTTGGACTCAGTGCAATGTGGAAAAATGTGTTCTCCTGTTCACATTTAAAGAACAAAATAAAGATTGCACCTCCTTCTACCTTGAACCTGAGGCCTAACTTCTGAGGCTGTGGCTTATTCCTGGTTCTAAACATTCATGTGATTTCTCAGGTCCTATGTAGACTCTGTCTTGTTCTCCTCTGCTTCTCCCTCTGCCCTTTTCCTCCCACTCTTGGAATCAGGGTCCTGGTCTTTATCTCAGTCTCTGTGCTTGGGGCCATGCTCCCTGCTGAACAGGTGGTCCTTCTCTGGATCTACCTCCACACCTTCCCATCGAAGCTTTTTCCATTGCCAATTCCACCACCTTTGCCCACTGCAGCCAACACCCAGATGGTGAGCTATGTTAAGTGCTGTTACATCAAGAGCAAGCAACTTGGCCTTGCCGCTTCTGTTTAGAAGGAGAAAGGGGTGTCCATAAGATCTTGAGAGGGAAGAGGAAGTGGTTCTCTTTCCCTCATAAGTACTAAAAGTGGAAAGAAACACCAGCATTTTGAACTATTAAGTTGAACCACATGAAATCACCAATATGCTACCTACTAAAATCAGAAAATTCATATCACCCTAACACATCTCCTAGACTACCTCTCCCACCCAGGCACACAAAGCTATTGTAGGCTGTTTTGGACTAATTTGGAGTGAAGAAAGTATGGTATAATTAAAGGGTGAAGTCTTGAACCAAACAACTCTGTGGAGGAGAAGGCCTTACCAACTCTTTTCCCATTGCTTAGGACACTTTACGCAAAGGAGTAGAAGTAAATACTCGTCATTCATTTACTCCCTCCACAAAAATACATTCAAGTTCTATTGCAGGCTAGGTATTATGCTGTTAATATAATATTCTTTTTACACTATGTTTACTCCCAGCCTTATTTTTCCTTTCCAGGAAGGCAAACGTGCTGGTGTTATAATGGAAACAGCACTGGTTTAGGGTCAGAACAATCACGGTTTGGCTCCCAGGTCTGTTTTTAATTAGCTGCATGACCATGAAGGAAGTCCCAGACTCTCAAAGTTATCAGTTTCTCCACTGATAAAATGGGTATAAACATGTCTGCACCATGTATTAAGGATGAAATAAGTTGACCCATATGACAAGTGCACTCGCTACGGGTAGTTTTCCTTCACTCCTCCTTTTCCTATAAACCTTTCATTTATTCTTAAGTTTCCTGGTGGCTAGTCATGGCGTCTGGTTTAAATCGGCCTGTTCAGCTTGGAGCAGACTATTATATCAAGTGGGATAAAAGTCTGGAGTAAGGTTCACAGACACTAGGTTAAGAATCCCTGATATATATTTGGGTGTTTCAATACTTACTGGATAACTCTAACCCCAAATGATCAATGTCACTGTTTGCTTTCCTGCTCTATTTCCAGACATATTACATAAACATGGCAAGATCAAAGAGCAATAGCAGTTTGGCTGCCACTTTAGACTTTGCCCCCACCGAAAGCACTTGACCAATGTAATTCTTGGTCATAACTAATTGTTGGCAAAGCTGCAAGGAGTAGCCCCAATTCTGTCCTGTTAGGGGAAGTGCAAATTGAGAAAACTTTTGGAAGACAACACTTTTGGACAGTTTTTTAAAACAAAAATGTCTGTAATGCTACCCTAAGAATTCTCCACTAGGAATATCTGTTAAGAAAGTAGTCAGACATAAGGATATCTGATTAAAAAAGGTAATTCATTATATGTCTGGAGTTTTTGTTTGTTTGTTTGTTTGTTTTTGAGACTGTGTCTTGCTCTGTCATCCAAGCCAGAGTGTAGGTACAATCATAACTCACTGCAACCTTGAACTCCTGAGTTCAAGCTACCATCCCACCTCAGTCTCCCAAGTAGCTAGGACTATAGACAAGTTAACACTAGGCTCAGCTAAGTTTTTAAAAATTTTTTTGTAAAGATGAGGAGGTTGCCCAGGCTGGTCTCAAACTCTCAGCCTCAAGCAATTCTCCCACTTCAACCTCCCAAAGTGCTGGGATTACAGGTGTGAGCCACCGCGTTCAGTCTTAGATGTTTGTTCATTAAAATTCTGAAGGATGGGGCACCCCCAATATTCAACCAGAGAGGCTTGATTAAATAAATTATGGCTACTCATAAAATGGAATCCAATTGAGCTACTAGAAATCTCACATAAAATAAGAAAGGATAATCTATTGCTAAGTGAATAGAGCTGATTATAAAAGAGCATAGTACATTTTTTTAGTTACAAAATGCACCAAAAGTTTAACATTGGTAATATCTGCATCGAGAGATTATTGATGATTTTTGTCATCCTCCGTGCTTTTCTACATTTTCCAAAATTTTTGCAATATGTATAAAGTCCTTTCAAAATTAGGGGTAGAAAGAATGCACCTCTTTGTTTCTAAGTACTTAACACATAAGTAACTAAATAGCACCCTGCCACAGGACAACAGAGCAGAGAGCAGAGACTTCTGAAAATGAGGGAGACACTAATGGCCATTGTTATATTATTGTTAGCAAAGGTCTGAGGATCAACCTTGTTGCAATTTCCATGTTCTGCATCAGTGCATATTTAAACGATGTTGTTGTGAGCTTTCCAAGCTACATGGAAAAGATTCCCATGACCCAGTTGTATTCAACTCAGTGCATAACACAAAGGAATGTCTGGGTAGGAAGGAATCTTTAAAATCATTTTGTTTTGCTCTTCCCTTTCTTAAGTGAGGCATCCAAGCTCAGAGAAATCAAGTGAATTGTCTTAGGCCACCAAGCTGGTCATGTGTATGACATTCTGTATGGCATTCTGTACTAAGTACATTGGGGTTCATAGGATGAATAGCAAAGGATTATCACAGATTAGGTGGACTTGTCACAAAACATATCAATTTGGAACAAGGTGATATATAGACAAAAGCAGCAACAAGCCAAGATAAAACTATTTGCCAGCATTCCTCTTCAAGAGAGCACAGTGTCTGTTTCAAGAAATGTTGTGATAAGCTTACTTGGAGTAGACGCTGAGGCCCTGGGGCCATGAAATGGGTGGTACCATGGCTTCAGGAAGAGGGGCAAACTCCTCTGTACAAGAATTGTATTTGTTCCTCAAAGAGGGAGGGAGGGGAAAGAGGAAAGAGATGAGAAATGTCAATCATAAAATGTTGGTGAGTAGATCTTTTTTTGTGAACTCAGGAAATAGCTGAGTTCTGTACACAAGTTGGAGCAACCAACAGGCTTACAAGCTCACCCGATTTTACCAACGACCTTCCCACTTTTAGCAGTGATAGTCCTGTGTCCCATAAGCCCCTCAGTCCTGAGCAAACCAGGGTGGTTAATCCACCAAGGGCAACATGTGGATGGGGAGTTAGAGGCCTCTTCTAGCATCTGCATTACAAAGTAAATTTTTACAAATCCAAGAGACTGTCAAGTTTTGCAAAACATTGTCAAATTTTGCCAACAGGTTAAATGAGCAAAATGAGAATGAGAATATCTCTTCTTATATACAAAGAATCTATAATTTTTCAAAAGCCACTGCCTAAGTCATAACAATGCTTTAACGTTATTGATAAATGTGAGAGCCTTGATTAGGAAGCTTCTCTCTTGCCATTCCTGTGCTCAAAGAATAAGGATTAAATTCCTGCCCTGCTTATTGGGCAACTCACCAAACATCTGTGATGTATGTAGAAATACAACTTCTGTAAATAAAACCAAACAACCATATGTAAAATGGAGATATAATTATTGCACTCCTTCAAAGTACCGAGGTTTAAATGAGTTCATATGAGTAATGATTACTTAAAAATTGTTAGTTTCTCTGGCTTTGGCTGGTTAGAGCCAAAAGGGCTGCTGTTTGCATTTATTTTCCATTTTCAAATCTTCTGCAAATACATGAATATTGATAGCAAAAGAAAAGTGAAGGGGAAAAACTCAACAATCATTCTGCTGGGCCAGAAGCTGCTCTCCAGTCCCCAGAAGCTGCCAACTTTTCCCACTCCCAGGTTTTCTCTCTTTTTCTTTCCTAGTCCCTCCTGTTCTCAGAATTAGAATTTGGGTTGCCACTCTCTGTGCTCCTTTTACTTCAGAGGAGAATGCGTACTCAAGAGAAAGAGTCAGACCAGGAGGGAACAGATGTGCCTTCCTCCTGGTCATTCCATTAAAGCCACCTTAAGGTTTGGCTCGACTTTCATAATAGCCTTTCTCACGGTATCCTTGTAGATGCAATAGTAAGATGAAGTAAGTGGGAACTGATGTAAAGATGTCAGTTGAACAATAATATTATCTACTAAACTCCTAAGTAGCAATTAGAAAAACCCAGTTCTAGTGGGTAGAGAAAAATGATTCTCAATCCTGAATGAGAAAAGAATCACCAAGAGAATTTACCAAAAAGAGGGATGCGTAGGGACCCATCACAGGCCTTCTCAGTCTGCAGGACTATATTTCTAACAAGTACCTGTATATTTAAACTACCTCCTCGGGTGATTCCAATGTACTGCCTGGGTTGAGAACCCTGAGTATAGCATATGTGTGGTACAGTGGGTCTCATGTGAGTGGTTCTGAGACAAGTGGACTGCAGGGCACACTTTGAGAAAGGCTGTGGTTGAGAGCACTGGCTCTGGACTCAGCAAGACCTGGGTTAGAATTCGAGCTCTGCTTGTATGTAATTAGACACATTACTGAACTGAGTTCCCGCATTCCTCAGACATGAATTGGGAATTAAAATAGGGTTTACCTTGTGTTTGCTATGGATGAAAGGAGAGAGTATTTGTAAAGTGTTTAGCAGCATAGAACAAATTACACTGTAAACAGTTTTTAAAAAAAAAAGTCAATACTTCTTTTTTTTTTTTTTTTTTTTTTTTGAGACGGAGTTTCGCTCTTGTTTCCCAGGCTAGAGTGCAATGGTGCAATCTAGACTCACTGCAACTTCCACCTCCCAGGTTCAAGTGATTTTCCTGCTTCAGCCTCCTGAGTAGCTGGGACTACAGGCACCTGCCACCACATCCAACCAATTTTTGTATTTTTAGTAAAGACGGGATTTCACCATGTTGGCTGGTCTCAAACTCCTGACCTCAGGTAATCCTCCTGCCTTGGCCTAAAAGTCATTACTTCTAACTAGTCACTTATTCCTCTTTGGGCCTAAGCATCGTCATCCATAGTATGGAATAGAGTATACTCAAAGAGGTCATCTATAAGGCCCCTCCCAGTTCTAACTTTCTATGATTGACAAGGATATAAAGCAGGAATTGGCAAACTTTTTCTGTAGAGGAACAGATAGTAAATATTTTAGTCTTTTCAGGCCATATGGTCTCTGTCACAACTACTCAACTCTGCTGTTATAATGTGAAAGAAGCCATAAACAACATGTAAATTAATGAATGTGACTGTGTTCTTATAAAACTTTATTGACACAAACAGGCAATGGACCATATTTGCCCCGGGCTGTAGTCTACCAGAACTCTGATGTAAAGGATAAAAGGAGAAGGTAGGCTCTCTCCACTCTGTGCTAATCAAAACAACTGCAGTAGTGTGTCTTCTCCAAGATACTACACTTCTAGAATACACTGAGATACACAAAGGTTAAATAATATGCCCGATTTAGCTTATATGTTTCAAATATGGCCATTCTCTTCTTACAATAAGACTTTGACATTCTTCTCACCAAGAGCTGGGGTCTATGTCTCCTCCTTTTGACTCTGGGCAAACTTATGTCTATGGCACAGGTGGTACTACATGACTTTTGAACCTAGGTCATAAAAGGTGATACAGCTTATACCTGGTTCTCTTAGAACTCTCATCTTTGTAACCTAGACATCATGCTGTGAGAAAACCTAGCTCACCCTATATATTAGTCTGTTTTCAGGCTGCTGATAAAGACATGCCTGAGACTGGTTAATTTATAAAGAAAAAGAGGTTTAATGGATTCACAGTTTCACATGGCTGGGGAGGCCTCACAATCATGGCAGAAGGCAAAAGGCACATTTTATATGGAGGCAGGCAAGAGACAATGAGAGCCAAGTGAAAGGGGTTTCCTCTTATAAAACCATCAGATCTTGTGAGACTTACTCACTACCATGAGAACAGTGTGGGGGAAACCACCCCATGATTCAATTATCTCCCACTGTGTCCCTCCCAAAACGTGTGGGAATTATGGGAACTACAATTCAAGATGAGATTTTGGTGGGGACACAGTCAAACCATATCACCCTATGAAGAAGTTCACATGGAGAGGAACTGGTAATCAACCCCAAATTGCCAGTTCTGTGAATAAGCCATTTTGCAAGTGAATCTTCCAGCCACCAGATAAGCCACCCCAACTGAGTGGAGTAGAGATGAAACATCCCTGCTGACCCTTGCCCAGGTTGAAGATTCATGAACCAAGTAAATCGTTGGTTTTACCTTAAGCCATAAGTTTTGGGATAGTCTGTTATGGAGTAAGAGATAAATTAATTCTTTTTGTATGGGAATTAGATGTTGCCACTTTCTAAAAAAATGTAAAAAATGTGGCATTGGCTTTGGTACAGTAGGCAGAATCCTAAAAGATCTTGAAGAGAATTTTAGTAAAAGCCTAAAAAGCTTCAAGGAGCTACTATATCCAAAAGTAAAGTGAATAAAATGTTATCCAAAGCTACAGAAAATGATCCCCATGTTATATTATGTAGTGGCAGAAAATTTTGTAATTCAGTCACCTGGGGTAGCATGGTCAAAATAAAATGTGCCTAGTAGATTTGATGATTTAACCAAGGGGACTTTCAAGAAGAATATTGGGAGAGTCACCTTGCTTCTTCTAGCTGCCTATGATAAAATGTGAGAGGAGAGAGATGAGCTAAAGTACAAACCATTACATACAAAAGAGCCAGAATTTTCAGGGTTTGGAAATAAAACTGTGTCTCATCCCCAGCCTCTCCAAGATTTTCATATCTATAAATGGCTTCAAGGCAGAGGATTGAATACAGGGTGTGGCTTTAAATCCCTTGTTAAGACCTAAGAAATATTTAAGGTGGTACCTCAGAGATGTATTCAGATAAAATAACTTCTGAGGGTATGAGTGTCATCTCTCACAGATCTTCACCATTAAACAATAAGGCTTCCAAGAATCATAAGGGTGATGTTCCTTAGGACACTCACAGAGGTCCAATGGAAAGAAATACCTGCCTCAAATCGTTCTGTGGATGACTTTTGTCTAGTGGGTACATGTCAAAATGATTCATAGAAAATCCAAAGAGTTTTTAAGAGAATTGTTCTGAGCTGAGCATGGTGGTGCACGCCTATAATCCTAGCACTTTGGGAGGCTGAGGAGGACGGATCATCTGAGGTCAGGAGTTCGAGACCAGCCTGGCCAACATGGCAAAACCCTGTCTCTACTAAAAATACAAAAATTAGCCGGCGTGTTGGCAGGCACCTGTAATCCCAGCTACATGGGAGGCTAAGGCAGGAGAATTGCTTGAACCCAGGAGGTGGAGGTTGAAGTGAGCCCAAGATTGTGCCACTGCACTCCAGCCTGGGTGACACGAGCAAAACTCCATCTCAAAAAAAAAAAAGAGAGAGAGAGAGAAATGTTCTGGTAAAAGCACTGTCAATTCAGACTAAAAGGGATGGAAACTGCATACAATTAAAAGAGTGCTTTGGACTAAGATGTAGACTGAGAAAATCATTCAGCTGCAAATATGGCTACAGGAAGATAAAGGATAATTTAGAGTATGGAGCCAAAAGTCAGGGGGCAGAACCAAGAGCTTTGTAGAACCATTCCCGGGTAGTAGAATGAGGCTTAATCAAAGAACTAGCAGCAAGCATCTGGCTGTATTTCAAAACTGTTGTAGTGTGATAACAGTTGTGTGTTTCTTATTTTCTCCCTCTTTGAATGGAAATATCTATGGGGATTATTGTATGAAGTCCCCCATTATATGTTGGGTATGAGAGGAACAGACAACTTGACTCTTTAGTCATAGGTCTTCAGAATGACACTCAAGTGGCTGTACCTAATGTTATAATAGGATGAGACTTGGGGGTCTTGGGAGAAGGGTATGAGTATATTTTGCATAAAAATTGGCATGAATTATAGTGGCCAGAGGGCAAATTGTGGAAGATTGTATTTTTCAAACATAGTTGTAACAGTAAATTCAATCTCACATGCTCTTCTTACAAAGTAGTATTGAACCCTGTCTTAGTCCATTTTGTGCTGCTATAATCAAATACTTGAGACTGGCTAATTTATAATGAACAGAAACTTATAAGGAACCCACTCCTACAATAACAAACCCACTCCCAAGAAAACAGCATTAATCCATTCGTGAGGGCAGAGCCCTCATGGCCTAATCACTACTATTAAAGTTCCCACCTTTTAATACTGTCACAATGGCAATTAAATTTCAACATGAGTTTGGTTGGGGTGGGGGGAATACTGGAACCATAGCAACACCCCTCTATCAAAATGTGATGCTCTGTGATTTCTGAGGCCAGACCATAAAAGGTGATACAGCTTCTGCCTAGCTGTCTTGAGAATACATCCTTGGAATCCAGTCACCGTGCCATAAGGAAACTCAAGCCATGTTGTCCAGGTTGAAATTGACAGCCATGTGAGTGAGTCATCTTGGAGGTGGTTCTTTGAACATTTGATGAGCCATCCCAGCTAACCCCGTGTGCAGAAAAATAAGCTATCCCCACTGAACCCTACCCAAATTGCAGGTCTGTGATCTAAATAAATGACTTGTTTCTTAAGCCATTAAGTTTCAGGGTGGCTTGTAACATAGCAATAGATAACTGAAACACTTTGCAAATGGTAGAGCTCACATTTACACACAGGCATTCTGACTCCAGAGTTCATATATATAGTTGATACAGAAGGTTGCACTGTCCAGATCCCTATTCGGGACTGAAATTCCTGATTACTACCTCAAATGCTGCAAGTGTTGCCCATCAACACTTGAGTTCTGAGGCCTCTACGCCAATTGCTCTTGGGTGAAGAGAGAACTTATAACCTTGCCAAGGTCAAAGCCCTTTCCAGGGCCAGTCTGCACCCAACATTTGGTTGATGTAGGGATATAAAAACTCAGCCTCTCTGCCCCAACTTGGGCAACCCTCAAGGACTACCCCAGCTTTAGAGCTTTCCATGGGGTCAGCTAAGGCTTTGTTGCCTCCATACAACAGCCCAACTTCTCTCTTTTCCCAATCTGCTTCTTTCACTTCCTCCACAGGTGCTGATCCTGAGAAACCTCCCCCAAAATTTCAGCATGTGAATCTTCATTGCAGTGTCTTCTGCTTGGGGATCCCAATCTGCAATGCTATTCTTAACTACACCTAAAATAGTAAGAGTGGAATGAGGTGTTTACAAAGGTGGGTGAACTGAGGTATTCAAGCAAAGGCATTTGATGGGAAAAGAGTAGAGGGAAGTTAATCTAAGTAAACAACTTTTATTGAATGACTACTGCATGTTGTGACTATAAAGACAAGAGATTATATTTATCTAGAAAAGTTTGTCATCTAATAAAGGATATGGGCAATAAAACATAAAGTTACAATACATAGTAGCAAGTACTATGAAAGGGAAAGACTCTAACGGGGCCATGGAAACCCAAAGGGCCAGCATCTCTGACCTTGCAAATACGGGAGAACATAAGCTTCATGTAAAGATCAGTAAACACTGCAGAAAGCACAAAAATATGGAAAGTGGAAAGTGATGTGGCTAGATAATTTGACAAGGATTGGACTATGAAAGGCTTTGAGTACCCTGGTTAATGGTATGTATTTTGCTTTGTAAGAAAATAGAGTTCCACTGAAAGTCCTCAGGAATTGGATCATCAGAGTTAAGTGCACATTCTAGAAAGATCACTGTAATCACATCTTGGAAGATGATTTTAAAAGTGGCAAGACTAGAGATGGGAAGAGCATTCAGGGTTGCTGTTGTGATCATTCAGATGAGAAATTATTATCTTTGTCATTATTATTATTCAGTAATGCCGACAAAGAGAAATGGGGATTCTGCACCTCTCCCCCTACTCCCTGCCCAAAATTAAACCATCTAAGCTGGGCATTCTATTCTAAATGTGGCTTCCTATACTGATTACATGGAGCAATTAGCTGATTAATCCTCTCCTCCATGGAGAGGCTGTGAAAGCAGAAGAAACAGCAGCAGTTCAGGAGTTTCATGAGGGCAAATTAGTTCCTCTGTCCCCCAGCATACCAGAAAAAGCAGCAGTTCCTCAAAATGAAAATCTACGTTAATCAGACACTTCTGTGACACACCACTTCTCAGCCAAATGTTGAAAAGCTTTGAGTACCCTCAAGGTACCCCCAAGGAGTGCCTTCCCTGCCTGAAAAAGTGTCATAACCACTTAGGGGACTTTCTTCAAGGATGAGAACATTTCAACTGGCAACCAATTATCAAGGACATCTAGTACAGCCTGAGGCAGAATGTAATTTGTTTTTTGTGTTTCTCTTAAAAAGACACTGATCAGCCATCATGTCTTTTGGTTGCAGAAAAGCAGAGACCTGTAAAAAATGCAACAGGGAAAGAAGCCTCGAGGAGTCACTTTTGCGATCTGCTAGGAATGAAATAATCCCAACATCAGGGCTTCTAAGAGCCCCAAGATAACTGTTGGAATTCTTTAAGATTCAATTCCCTTGAGATTAGAGGTGGGGACTAGAAGCAGGGGAAGAAGTTTGCATTTTGTTTTATTAACTACAATCCATACACACATAAAAAGTGCCTGCAGGAGTAGGTGCACTTTCTTTTGCCCTTCACCTTCCACTCTATGAGGGCACAGCAATAGGGCCTCACCAGATGTCAGCACCTTGATTTTGGAACTGCAAGAAATAAATGTATGTTCTTTATAAATTACCCAGACTCAGCACAAAATGGACTAAAGCAAGTACTTACCTTCCAAATTTCTGTCTTGGTTGACTTCTAAGGAAACCCAACTAAGAAGTGCCCTCCAACAAAGGTTGTAATAATTTGTACTTCCACCAACAGTGTGTGTTTTCTCTTTCTGCATCAGTTTTATCTCTACCCCAACTCATCATCATTATTTATTCATTCATTTACTTATTTGTTCATCCATTCACTAGATGCCTGCTAAGCATATTCTGTATCAGACACCTTTCTGGCTGTTGCATACAATACAGGGCACTGGAAATCAGATATACTATCTCCTTTTCCTGTACTCCTGCTGTTACTAAATGTTTTTTAAAGAAGGAAAGTCCAATATCATTCCACAGCTGGAGAAAATACGTTTGAAATACATATTCTCAACTAAAGCAACACATGAGTGAGGAATTCCAAGAGTCTGTAATCAGCAGTGACAAGATTGATTATCAAATCCTTCCCAGGTTTGCTAAAGGGTGGGGTTGAAGAGAACGGGAGATGTCAGACCCCTGAAGCAGGTCAAGGGGACCTGGGACAGAAGACAATCTTCAAAGATTTTACATGTTGATCTAGACTAGGGTCTGATCCAGGACAAAAAGAAACTGCATGCTGAGCAATTTTGTCACAAGGTTACAAATGTTCTGCTTTCATGATTTATGGACATGTTTTTGTTTTTCAGACTGCCTGTTTTCATAGTAAAGAGCTTTATTCCCAGAGTGCTCATTAATGGAGGTATTATTGTTCTCAAAAGAGCAAGAGAGAAAGTCACCCCTAACCTGGGTAAATTCCAGGCAGCCTTCTCTGCCTCTAAACCACAGCTGCCAAGTGTTGGGAGAAGTCTGTCTATTCTGCAATCATGGAGTCCAACCACAGCTGAGCCCTTGCTGCTCTGAATACAGCATGTGCTTGTCCATAGTCAACTCTCTCCCTTTCTCCTCAGGAGCTACTTCAGGCTTTCTCCTCTCTTTAAACCTCCTGCTCTGCTACTTTCTCCTTTGCTTTAAGCAGAGGAGCTTGTTTTCTATCTTAAGGGAAAAACTGGGCAATTCAAAGATGGTGAGGCAGGAGAATCACTTGAACCTGGTATGCGGGGGTTGCAGTGAGCCGAGATCGCATCACTGCACTCCATCCTGGGCAACAGAGGGAGACTCCATCTCAAAATAACAAAAACAAAAACAAAAAAAGGATGGGCTCCTCCATTCACAAACCTCTCCACATCTGCTGCCATCCATGACTCTCAATTACCTGCCCCTCCATCTGCGAATCTCGCCTATTTTCTCTGGTCCCCTCCAGCTCATTAAGATAGCATTTGCCTCCTGTCCCTCCCGTTCCCTTCTGTTTCTCAGGGCTTCACTACAGCTCTTTGGCGTCATCAGATAAACATGCCCAAATCTCTTTTAACTTTAAATGAAAAGGGTTTCCCTGTAAGGCCCCTATCTGACTCCTCTTTCTTATTTGATTGATTGATTGATTGATTGAGACAGAATCCTGCTCTGTCACCAGATTAGAGTGCAGTGGCTCAATCTCAGCTCACTGCAGCCTCTACCTCCTGAGCTCAAGCCATCCTCCTGCCTCAGCCTCCTGAGTAACAGGGACCACAGGCATAATTTTTGTGGAGATGGGGTTTCACCATGTTGCCCAGGCTGGTCTTGAACTCAAGCAGTTTGCCCGCCTAGGCCTCCCAAAGTGCTGGGATTACAGGTGTGAGCCACCACACCTGGCCTCATTTCTTTGATAATTGAATGCCTTGAAAGAGTTGTCCATCCTCACTTTCTTCATATCTTCTCCTCCCAATTGTTCCTAACTCCCTGCATCTTTTTCCACCCAACACAACATAGATATGTTTTTCTTTTCCTCATTTTCAAAACCAATTAACTCTTTTCAAATCTCAACTCACTCAAAATCTTTACAGCAGTGGTTTGCCATCATAAAACAAATGTCACCTGGGAACATATTAGAGCCTAAATTCTTGGGCCCCACCCAAGATCTGCTGAATTAGAAACTCTGAGATGTGACCCGGTAACCTATGTTTTAGCAAGTCCTCTAGGTGACTCTGATTCATACTTTGAGTTTGAGTTTAATATTGCTAACCTCTCCTTATTCTTTTTAAAACACTTTCTCCACTTGGTTTCTATAAACTAATATTCTAACTTTTCTTTTTAAAAAATTTTTATTGTAAATCAATAATTTATAATTGTATAAATTTGTGGGGTACAAAATGATGTTATGATTTAAGAATACAGTGTGGAATAGTTCAGTCAAGCTAGTTAACATATCCATTGCCTCAGATACTTAACATTTTTTGTGGTGAGAACATTTGAAATTTACTCTTAGCAATTGCAAAGTATACAATACCCTATTATGAACTATATTCACCACACTGGGTAATAGAACTACAAAAATGTATTCCTCTTTTCAAGCTGAGATTTTGTACCCTCTGACCATTATCTCTTCATTTACATTTACCCTTCCCCCTAACCTCTGTAACCACCATTCTACTCTCTGCTTCTATGCGTTTGTTATAAATTCCACATGTAAGTGAGAATATGTGGTATTTGTCTTTCTGTGCCTGGCTTATTTCACTTAGCATAATGTTCTCCAGTGCCATCTATATTGTCACAAATGGCAGAATTTCCTTCTTTTTAAAGGCTATTAATATTCTGTGGTATATATACCACATTTTTATCCATTCATCTGTTGTAGACACATTCATTTCATAGTGCTGCAATGAACATGGGAGTGCATCTTCAACAAACTGATTTCAAATATTTTAAGTAGAATTGCTGGGTCATATGGTAATTCTATGTTTAGTTTTTTGAGCAACCTCCTTACAGTTTTCCATAGTGGCTGGTACTAATTTACATTCTCATCAACAGTGTACAAGGGTTCCCTTTTCTTCGCTGCCTTGTCAACACTTGTTATCGTTTGTCTTTTGATAACAAGTATGACCAACATTCCTGTGACCACTTATCTAATCCATAGACCCATCATCTCTTAATCTGAATCTCTCATATGAAGTCTACCCAGTCCTCTTGCTCCTAGTCTTGTCCTTTCCCCCAATGTTCTTCACATTGTTTCTGAAAAGGTCTTGCATTTCCAGACAGTGCTGAGGGCTGATTTGATGTTTGTGGTCAAAAATCTAAAGTGAGGCCATTCAGCTTGGTTATGCATTTTCTCCAACCATATTCAGCTGTACAGGTGTAGGCATGGAGTTGATGGAGATTCAGAACTGTGGTTTTTCCTTTACAAATGTGATGGGAAAAGACATGGATGAGGTACGTACACACAGGGGATGGAGTAAAGTGATGGATCACGGAATGGGTCACAGAATGATGGGTTGAGTAAAGGGGAAATTGAGGGCATAATGGGATAAGGAATAAGGAAATATAGAAGAATCAAAGGATTTGAGATCCCAATAGTGGCAAGGAATGGTTAGAGATGGAGTACTAGAAGAGGTGAGCTGGAAAAATAGAAAATGGAATACAGGGAGTGGAATACTTACAATGGAGACCTTGGAGGTAATGCAAGTTACCCAAAGTTTAGGGTATGAGAATTAGGGTTGATATATGAGGTACGGTGGAAGAACAGGTGACTCAATGCAAGGAGGCAAAAAGGCTGAGGAGCCAGATTGTCAAAGAGACTGTCTACATAGATGCCAAAGTACTTAAGAATGCTAACAAAGTCAATGGTGGAAAGAAGGCAGTGATCCAGACAACAAATCTTTAATGAATGAAGGGGACTGACAATAACGACAATGGATAGTGGCAACAAGGTGGGAGAGCAGGAGGTATATTCTGATAACTTGTGCTCCAGAGGAGCTGGAGATGGAGCAGTTTGGGAAAGAGGGAGAGAAATCATCTGAAAATAGTCGTAGGGATTGAAGAGGACATCTATCCATCATCTCCAGACCCTGGTGTGCATGAAATACAAGAGAAAAAGAAACAGTCTCCACAGAGAGGACTAGGCAGAATCACTTTCCTCCAGAGGCACATGGGTTTCAGTTAAAGAAAAAAGAGGAAGCAAAAGAAGATGAGGAAATGGGGAATTTTGCTGACGACCTGCTATGAGTTCCAGGGGCACAATAGAAAGATTTGGGGGAGGGGTATAGAAGATTAAGTCATATTGAGAGATGGACAGAGCAGTCTAGAGAGTCCCCATGATGGGATGTCAAGAAGGATTAAAAGCATGTAGGATGACCATGTGGTCTTTAAGAAGGAAGTGAGTAACCAGTTCTGACTGTAACCTCCTTTTTGAGACTAGTCTTGGAAGCAGTTTTCAGTGAGGAGGTGGGAGATGTTGGAAGGCAATATAGTGTTGATGAAAAGCATAAACTTTGTTAGTCTTATGTAAAACCCCAAAGCAATTCCTATTAAGCTCCCAGTGAATGTAACCTTTCCAGGGATTGTTTGTATTTTTAAGAGAGACAGTTTTCCTTAAGTAGATGGGGAGGAAGGTATTTTGAGCCTCTGCTTCTCACTTCTTCTGACCTGTATTTATAAATGCTGTTTCATTAAAAAAAAAATTTTGTTTTGAGTCCCTCCAGCTCTGCTTGAAGCTCTAGCATAGACAAGTACTGAGTAAAGTCTTCCCTTAAGAAACTGAGATAACTTAACCCTTTGCCTCTATATCTATTCCTTAAGGAAGATTCCCTTGCTTCCTTCCCTTTCCTTCCTTTCAAGGTACTTGGATCAAGTACCTTTGTTACACTCTTTAAAACAACAAACAGAAAGAAGGAACATGTATTTCTTGTATGATTCACAGCTCAGCTTGTAAGTATACTTTAATTAATATAATTATTTAATGAATAATGGTCTCCCTGCAGTAGATGGTAAACTGCCATAAGAGGAGAGATGGGGTGTGGCTTTACTCACTCATCAACATGTTCTATTTCATGGCATGTTGGCTATTATGCTCAATAAATATTTTATGAATGAAGGAATCAATAAATATATGGATACGTGTCTACATATTTACATACATGCATAGAAAGAAGAAGTCATGACTCAAGTGATATGGGAGTTCACAGAGGTGAATCATCGCTTCTAGCTGGTGCAGGGGTTGGGGGCACAGAAGAGACGGCAGGAGGATTAATGAAGGACAGGTGGTAAATGTGCTCAACTTTTCAGCCCAAAACATAGGGATTGAGGTGGGGATGAGGATTCTTTAGCAGGAGCTGAGCGTGCACATGGAATGAAGCATGTCTAGAGTATAGAAAGTAATCCAGTTTGATCAGAGGATGGGTGAAATTATGTAATGGAAGGCATGTATGTATATTCATTTGCAAAGGTCAGCCAGGTAGAATTGTAAAGGGCTTGGGTTGTTGTATTGATTTCATAATATCTCCAACAAAAAAAGTTAGTGCAATTCAACACATTACCCTCCAGGATAAAGAGCGTTTGAAGCAGATTTCTACAGTCTAAAAGTCTAAATAGTTTTTAAGGGAACTCATTAAAGACAGCTCAAAACTAATTCCTTTTGGAGGAGATTTTGCAATTTAAGCAGCACAACGAGTGAGTGTCTTTTTCCAATAGTGCAGGCCATTGAACAATCTGATTTTGCACAGGTCTATTATTCAGTGATCCAGTCAATCTGATATGCATGTGCATTTATTTCCTATGTCCCTGGACCTTATCTGTAAAGGCTCAGCTTGACAGTAGAAATGAATAAGGTGTTGTGAGGTTGAAATGGGAAAGAAAGAGCTTAGGTGCAAAGGTCCTATAGTATTGCCTTTTCTTGCTCTTTCTTTTTTCCTTTACTCTCTCTCTCTCTCCCCATTGCTTTTTATATGTTTGTTTTATTTTGCACATATACACTTACTTAACTGGAACTATGAGATTTAGTATTATAATTCCAAACATACGATATTTCAAGTGAGTCTCTGTTTCAATTACTAAAATCAGACTTCCTGGACAAGAAGAAAGCCCCCACTTTACTCCCAGCAAATGGTTGGAACATAATGAACATCTGGAATGTATACTCAGCGTCTTTAGATGATTACTGATAGACCCCACCCCATTGCGTTCTTTCAGGGCTATAAAAACGTGCTAACATAGTTACATCACACATTTCAGCTGGTTTGCATAAGGCATGATTTTACCCCATGACATTTATTTAAGAAAGTAAATAATAGTCTCATTCAAAGAGATGCGGTAGTTCAGGGCACCTATGTGAATGCAGCCTGGTATTTCCTGCCTGTTTTCTGGACTTAACCAACTTGTTTGACAATGAACGGTATCAACATATTTTCCAGGCAACATAACATAATTTAGTAGTTCCAAGAGAATGAAGTTTTCTCCAATCTGGGGTGACCTGGCTTCCATGCGAGTAGTTGGATTGTCCCCACTAAAGAGTTGCATCTTGCAGTCACGCATTTCAGTAATGGTTCACAAAGAAAAATCCCTTCACAAAGAAATTCCCTCTTGTATTATAGGATAAAAACAACACTGGGTTTAGCATGCTTGGGACATGAGTGCCACTGAACTTTTTCAAAAGGGCTCAATGCAGATCCTGTGGAACTGGTATTTACAAAGAGCAAAAATGCAAATTTGCCACCACTGGTGTTGAATGGTAACAACTGCTATTGTCCAGTTATTCCTGATTTCACTTAGCATAGATTATCAGTTCTTCCCTCCCACTGGAAAGATTCCCTTCAATTCCCAGCAGCTTTGGGTTTTATGTTTTGTGTGTTTTGTGTTTGGGTCCTAAGAGTTGTTTGAATTTGGATCACAGGAGTTCCTTGCCCCACTGAGCCTGTCCTTGGGGGCACCACTTGCTGAATAGTCACTGGTTTGGAAACATTTGCTTTATCTGCAAAATCCACAAAAGTGAGGGGATTGGAAAAGGCCAGATGTTGGGAAAACATCTTGGGAAAAATAGCGGTCCTCTTGGGAAAAATAGATCCCCTCACTGAGAAGCCCTAACTTCTCTCCAAACTTTGCAAATGCTACAATTGCCTCTGGATGTCTTCTGCTTTCCAAAGCAGTGGAGTGAATTTAACAACTTTGGCACCTTGCAGAGAAGCTCACCAGTCCAGGATGTGGGATTGCTACCTCGATGGGAACCCAAGCTGGTAAAGAGCCTGCCAGTGGGTTGGCCATGCTCTAACCCCTGCAAGATCCAAATCTGAAGTCACCATTTTCCTTGTGAAGAGTCAGGGATGTGAAGCCAGAGTAGTTGATTAAAGGGAACTAGTTCAGCTAGTATTCATTAGCCAGGAAAAGAGGGAAAAGAAAAGAGGGAAAAAACCCACAAAGAACTGGGAGCAAAAAGCCAAAATGCTAGTCAGTAAGCATACAACCTGGTCAAACCATACTATCTTGAATTTCAAGAAAGTCAGCATGACTTCAGAAACTGTCTCTAATCTACCATGAGCCCATTTGAGAACTGCCAAACAGGGAAAGTAATAGCTTTCTGAAAACTCCCAAACTGCACTGATTCTGGGGAAGGTGGAAAGGAATTTGCTATGTTATTTATCCTAGGACAACATGTAGATGCTTCTTTAACCTTAGGAAGTACAGACTGAGTTTACCCAAGACTCTAGGACTGTAAATAGAGCATTCCAGGCTATTAAGTGGGAATGTTAAGGCTTTTACGTCTCATCAGAACAAAGCCTATCCAAATCAGAGTGTGACACACTAGATAAAAGTTTGGCATTATGATTTGCTTTACTTCAGTTTCCCACATCTAAGGCTCCAGTAAGACATACCCCAGAAAACCTATCCTTTGCTCTTTGCTCTTACTATAACTGGAAGAGTATAAGTGGCTTCCTGACAGGATCAGACTTTGCCTGAGATTCTGGCTTGGGCTCCTCCAACTCTTGCTTATGGAGACTAATTGTCTATTTATGCTTCTCTGGCTGCTTGTTTTGTTTTGTTATAGGTAACATAGTATAGTGAAAAGTCTGCATGAATTTGTAATGTTGGGCTGGCAGAGCACATAGTGTTGTATATTAGAACAGCCTGATTTTGAATCTGGAATCTGTAATTTAGTAGCCATATGACATCAGCCAAATCATTTAACTTCTAGCCCAATTTTCTCTTCATTCATCCAACAAACATTTTTGGGTATCTAGTATGTTCCAAGAACTGCCCCCAGCCACTTTGAACTAAAAATGGAAATAGAGTGATAGTTAAATGAGATTATTAAAATTAATATGAAATAAAGTATTAAACATAATACAAACTCAGTAATGGTAGCATATATTAATATCATTCTTAATATATAAATATTTATTCAGCACCTATTAAAAACCAAGCACCAAGCTGGGAGTTGGGGCATACTGGTGTACAATAACAGGTTAGTTATGAAGAAGCCATTCTGAACATTAGCAAGAGATGAGGCTGCTGAGGAAGAGAGTGTTTTGAATGGCAGGAGGAGGACTTAGATGTGATCAAAGGGCTCTGAGGAGTCATTGCATGTTGCTGAATGTGGTATGTGTGGAAGACGATTTCAGCAACAAGACAATGGCTAGATTGCCATGAGGGAAGACTAGTTAGAAGCTCATGCAATAATCAGAATTTCATCAATCCATTATGGAACAATGCCAGGCAACTGGAAAGGAAGAAGATGGACCTGAGAAGCATTATAAAAGAAAGTGGAAGAATGAGGGTGAGGTTTGATGAGCAAGTGAATACAGGTGTCAAATAAGCAAGCCAAGACCAAGGTAACTTACAGAGGCTCAAAAGCTTTCAAGAGTAAAGCGCAAAACTGAGTAACTAAATACACACCCAACTCTCTGGGCAGGGCATCTCTGAAAGAAAGGCAGAAGCCCCAGTCAGGGACTTACAGATAAAACTCCCACCTTCCTGAGACAGAGCACCTGGGGGAAGGGGTAGCTGTGGGCACAGCTTCAGCAGACTTAAACATTTCTGCCTACCAGCTCTGAAGAGAACAGTGGATCTCCCAGCACAGCATTTGAGCCCTGCTAAGGGACAGACTGCCTCCTCAAGTGGGTCCCTGACTTCCATGCCTCCTGACAGGGAGACACCTCCCAGCAGGGGTTGACAGACACCTCATACAGGAGAGCTCTGGCTGGCATCCGGCAGGTGCCCCTCTGGAACAAAGCTTCCAGAGAAAGGTAGACAGCAATCTTTGCTATTCTGCAGGCTCTGCTGGTGATACCCAGGCAAACAGGATCTGGAGTGAACCCCCTGCAAACTCCAGCAGACCTGCAGAAGAGGGGTCTGACTGTTAGAAGGAAAACTAACAAATAGAAAGCAACAGCATCAACATCAACAAAAAACTCCATCTGTAGGTCACCAACATCAAAGACCAAAGGTAGATAAATCTACAAAGATGAGGAAAAACCAGTGCAAAAAGGCTGAAAATTCCAAAAACCAGAATGCCTCTTCTCCCCCAAAGGATCACAACCTCTCACCAACAAGGGAACAAAACTGGACATAGAATGAGTTTGACGAATTGACAGGGTAGGCTTCAGAAGGTGGGTAATAACAAACACCTCCAAGCTAAAGGAGCATGTTCTAACCCAATACAAGGAAGCTAAGAACCTTGATAAAAGGTTAGAGGAATTGATAACTACAAGAACCACTTAAGAGAGTAACATAAATGACCTGATGGAGCTGAAAGAAACAGCTTGAGAACGTTGTGAAGCATACACAAGTATCAATAGCCAAATCGATCAAGCGGAAGAAACGATATCAGAGATTGAAGACCAACTTTATGAAATAAAGCGTGAAGACAAGATTAGAGAAAAAAGAATAAAAAGAAATGAACAAAACCTCCAAGAAATATGGGACTATGTGAAAAGACCAAACCTCCATTTGAATGGTGTACTTGAAAGTGATGGGGAGAATGGAAGCAAGTTGGAAAACACCCTTCAGGATATTATCCAGGAGAACTTCCCCAACCTAGCAAGACAGGCAAACATTCAAATTTAGGAAATACAGAGAACACCACAAAGATACTTCTTGAGAAGAGCAACCCCAAGACACATAATCATCAGATTCACCAAGGTTGAAATGAAGGAAAAAATGTTAAGGGCAGACAGAGAGAAAGGTTGGGTTACCCACAAAGGGGAGCCCATCAGACTAAGAGCAGATCTGTCTGCAGAAAACCTACAAGCCAGAAGAGAGTGAGGGCCAATATTCAACATTCTTAAAAAAAAAAAAAAGAATTTTCAACCCAGAATTTCATATTCAGCCAAACTAAGCTTCATAAGTGAAGGAGAAATAAAATCCTTTATAGACAAGCAAATGCTGAGGGATTTTGTCACCACCAGGCCTGCCTTACAAGAACTCCTGAAGGAAGCACAACATGTGTAAAGGAAAAACTGGTACTTTAAAGATCATCAACACTATGAAGAAACTGCATCAGCTAATGGGCAAAATAAGCAGCTAGTATCATAATGACAGGTTCAAATTCACACATAACAATATTAACCTTAAATGTAAATGGGCTAAATGCTCCAATTAAAAGGCACAGACTGGCAAATTGGATAAAGAGTCAAGACCCATTAGTGTGCTGTATTCAGGAGACCGATCTTACATGCAAACACACACAGGTTCAAAATAAAGGGATGGAGGAAGATTTACCAAGCAAATGGAAATAAAAAAAGAGAAGAGGTTGCAATCCTAGTCTCTGATAAGACAGACTTGAAAACAACAAAGTTCAAAGAAGACAAAGGATATTACATAATGGTAAAGGGATCAATGCAACAAGAAGAACTAACTATCCTAAATACACATGCACCCAATACAGGAGCACTCAGATTCATAAAGCGAGTTCTTAGAGACCTAAAAAGAGACTTAGACTCCCACACAATAATAGTGGGAGACTTTAATTCCCCACTCTCAATATCAGACAGATCAATGAGACAGAAAATTAACAAGGATATTCAGGACTTGAACACAGCTCTGGACCAAGTGGACCTAATAGACATCTACAGAACTCTCCACCCCAAATAAACAGAATATACATTCTTCTCAGCACCGCATCACACTTATTCTAAAATTGACCACATAATTGGAAGTAAAACACTCCTCAGCAAATGCAAAAGAATGGAAATTGTAACAAACAGTCTCTCAGACCACAGTGCAATCAAATTAGAACCCAGGATCAAGAAACTCACTCAAAACTTCAAAACTACATAAAAACTGAACAACCTGCTCCTGAATGAATACTGGGTAAATAATGAAATGAAGGCAGAAATAAATAAGTTCCCTGAAACCAATGAGAGCAAAGACACAACGTACCAGAATCTCTGGGACACAACTAAAGCAGTGTTTCGAGGGAAATGTATAGCACTAAATGTCCACAGGAAAGAGTGGGAAAGATCAAAAATAAATACCCTAACACCACAATTAAAAGAACTAGAGAAGCAAGAGCAAACAAATTCAAAAGCTAGCAGAAGACACGAAATAACTAAGATCAGAGCAGAACTGGAAGACATAGAGACATAAAAAACCCATCAAAAAATCAATGAATCCAGGAGCTGGTTCTTTGAAAAGATTAACAAAATAGATAGACTGTTAGCCAGACTAATAAGGAAGAAAAGAGAGAAGCATCAAATAGACACAATAAAAAATAGTAAAGGGGATATCACCACTGATCCCACAGAAATACAAACTACCTTCAGAGAATACTATAAAAATCTCTATGCAAACAAACTAGAAAATCTAGAAGAAATGGATAAATTGCTGGACACATACACCCTCCCAAAACTAAACCAGGAATAAGTCAAATCCTTGAATAAACCAGTAACTAGTACTGAAATTGAGGCAGTAATTAATAGCCTACCAGCCAAAAAAAAATCCCAGGACCAGACAGATTCACAGCCAAATTCTTCCAGAGGTACAAAGAGGAGCTGGTACCATTCCTTCTGAAAGTATTCCAAACGAGAAAAAGAAGGAATCCTCCCTAATTCATTTTATGAAGCCAGCATCATCCTGATACCAAAACCTGGCAGAGACACAACAAAAAAAGAAAATTTCAGACCAATATCCCTGATGAACATCGATGCAAAACTCCTCAATAAAACAATAGCAAACTGAATCCAGCAACACATCAAAAAGCTTATCCATGATGATCAAGTCGGCTTCATCCCTGGGATGCAAGGCTGGTTCAGCATATGCAAACCAATAAATGTAATCCATCATATAAACAGAACCAAAGACAAAAACCACATGATTATCTCAATAGATGCAGAAAAGGCCTTCAATAAAATTCAACAGTGCTTCATGCTAAAAACTCTCCATAAACTAGGTATTGATGGAATGTGTCTCAAAATAATAAGTGCTAATTATGACAAACCCACAGCCAATATCATACATAATGGGCAAAAGCTGGAAGCATTCCCTCTGAAAACCAGCACAAGGCAAAGATGCCCTCTCTCACCACTCCTATCCAACATAGTATTGGACATTCTGGCCAGGGCAATCAGGCAAGAGAAAGAAGCAAAGGTTATTCAAATGGGAAAAGAGGAAGTCAAATTTTCTCTGTTTGTAGATGACATGATTGCGTATTTAGAAAAACCCATCATCTCAGCCCAAAATCTCCTTAAACTGATAAGCAACTTCAGCAAAGTCTCAGGATACAAAATACTTGTATCTCAGGATACAAGTATTCCTATACACCAATAACAGACAAACAGAGAGCCAAATCATGAGTGAACTCCCATTCACAATTGCTACAAAGAGAATAAAATACCTAGGAATCCAACTTACAAGGGATGTGAAGGACCTCTTCAAGGAGAACTACAAACCACTGCTCAAGGAAATCAGAGAGGACACAAACAAATGGAAAAACATTCCATGCTCATGGATAGGAAGAATCAATATCATGAAAATGGCCATACTGCCCAAAGTAATTATAGATTCAATGCTATTCCCATCAAGGTACCATTGACTTTCTTCACAGAATTAGAAAAACAACAACAACAACAACAACACTATCTTAAATTTCATATGGAACCAAAAAAAAAAAAAAAAAAAAAAAAAAGCCTGTATAGCCAAGACAATCCTAAGCAGAAGGAACAAAGCTGGAGGCGTCATGCTACCTGACTTCAAACTATGCTAAAAGGCTACAGTAACCAAAACAGCATGGTACTGGTACCAAAACAGATAAATAGTCCAATGGAACAGAATAGAGACCTCAGAAATAGTGCCACACATCCACAACCATCTGATCTTTGACAAACCTGACAAAAACAAGCAATGGGGAAAGGATTCCCTATTTAATAAATGATGTTGGGAAAACTTAAATGGAAGACTTAAAACCATAAAGATCCTAGAAGAAAACCTAGGCAATACCATTCAGGACATAGACATGGGCAAACACTCCATGACTAAAACACCAAAAGCAATTGCAACAAAAGCCAAGATTGACAAATAGGATCTAATTAAACTAAAGAGCTTCTGCACAGCAAAAGAAACTATCATCAGAATGAACAGGCAAACTACAGAATGGGAGAAGATTTTTGCAGTGTATCCATCTGACAAAGGGTAATATCCAGAATCTACAAGGAACTTAAACAAATTTACAAGAAAAAAACAAACAATCCCATCAAAAAGTGGGCAAAAGATATGAGTAGACACTTTTCAAAAGAAGACGTTTATGTGGCCAAAAAATGTATGAAAAAAAGCTCTTCATCACTGGTCATTAGAGAAATGCAAATCAAAACCACCGCCCGTTAGAATGGCAATCATTAAAAAGTCAGGAAACAACAGATGCTGAAGAGGGTTTGGAGAAATAGAAATGCTTTTACATTGTTGATGGGAGAGTAAATTAGTTCAACCATTGTGGACAGCAGTGTGACAATTCTTCAAGGATCTAGAACCAAAAATACCATTTGACCCAGTAATCCCATTATTGGGTACATACCCAGAGGAATGTAAAACATTCTACTATAAAGACACTTGCACACGTATGTTTATTGCAGCACTATTCACAATAGCAAAGATTTGGAACCAACCTAAATGCCCATCAATGATAGACTGGATAAAGAAAATGTGGCACATATATACCATAGAATACTATGCAACCATAAAAAAGAATAAGTTCATGTTCTTTGCAGGAACATCATTCTCAGCAAACTAACACAGGAACAGAAAACCAAACATCGCATGTTCTCACTCATATGTGGGAGTTGAACAACGAGAACATGCGGGCACAGGGATGGCAACATCACACACCAGAGCCTGTCTGGGGGTGGGGGGCTAGGGGAGGGATAGCATTAGGAGAAATACTTAATGTAGATGACAGGTTGATGGATGTAGCAAACCACCATGGCACATGTATACCTATGTAACAAACCTGCATGTTCCACACATGTATTCCAGAACTTAAGGTATAATAAAAAAAAATACACATCCACATAAACACACATGTATATGCTACATTTTCAGTCAACACTAAGAACAGATGGTACAAATAGCACCTATCAATCATGTTTCCAATAATTGTTTTGGGAGACTTTTCCTGACTGTAAAATGCTGGCTTAATGTAAAAAAAATGCAGAAAAGTATTAGAGGTGCTAAAAATCACTTGCCTCATACTACACAAAGGTTCATAGCCCCACATAGGGTCAGGCACAGAGTCAGTCTCTAGAGGCATAAACATGTAAAAGCTCTCTCCCAATGTTGATAAAGGGCAGGAAATTATCCCAACTCAAATATCACCTTAGGCCTGAAACTTCTCTCCATTGGTCTAAACAGCTAACTTTCTTATCAGGGAATGAGTGTACTTTCATTATCTAGAGAAACTAAGCACAGGTGCCTATTTTTGTATTTGTTTTCATGTGTTTGAGTGGTGTGCATGTGTGTTCTAGAATAAGACAAAAAAAACCCACTTTATTTTCTTGTTGCCAATGAGCGTCATCTTCATAAAATATTAATGACACAGCCAAGGCAAGTGGCCACAACTTCTTTTTGGCAATGATCAAGAAACAGTAAGTGCAGGATTCACAGGTGTAAGAAAAATGAATGAGAAGAAAACTTAGAATTGGAAAATATAATTTATTAACTTGGGTTCTCTTTTTTGCCACTTGGAAAATATTATTATTACTATTCAGTTTTAGTGAGGGAGGACCAGTGAGTGCACCTTTTGAGAGGCACTGATATGATGATTAATTTTATGTGTCCACTTAGCTAGGCCACAGTACCCAAATACTTTGTCAAGCATCACTGTAGATGTCTCTGTGGCTTTTTAAGGTGAGATTAACATTTAAGTTAGTAGACTTTGAGTAAAGGAGATTACCTCCATAATGCGAGTGGTCTCATCTAATCAGTTGAAGGCCTTAGTAAAAAGAGACTGACCTCTCCCTCAGAAGAAGAAATTCTGCCAGCAGACTGCCTTTGCTCCCCTCCCTGGTTCTCCAGTCTGCTGGTCTACCCTGCAGACTTTGACTTTCCAAGCTGCCACAATCATGTGAGCCAATTCCCTAAAATAAACCTCTCTATATATACTTGTATACATCCTGTTGATTTTGTTTCTCTGGAGAACCGTGACTAATACAACTGGGTTTAACATTTTATCTGGAGCTCCAAAAGAAGCTGAGGCCTTCACCAAGGTATTGTGAAAAGGAGCAAAGGGTGTCCTAGGAATATCTGAGTGTCTGCAAGGTGTTTAACCCATGTTAAAGGGTTTGTGCTGGGCAAAGGACGAGATACTTTTTTCTTTTTTTTTTTTTTTTTTTTTTTTTTTTAGACAGAGTTTTGCTCTTGTTGCCCAGGCTGGAGTGCAATGGCACGATCTTGGCTTACCACAACCTCTGCCTCCTGGGTTCAAGAGATTCTCCTGCTGAGTAGCCTGCTGAGTAGCTGGGATTACAGGCACCAGCCACCATGCCCCACTAACTATTTTAGTAGAGTCGGGGTTTCTCCATATTGGTCAGGCTGGTCTCGAACTCCTGACCTCAGGTGATCCACCTGCCTCGGCCTCCCAAAGTGCTGGGATTACAGGCTTGAGCCACTGTGCCCAGCCAGGACAAAATACTATTTTGAAGGGTATGTGCTTCCCAGATAGAGCATTACGAGGGCTCTTCTGGATGCAGCGTCCCCTCTGCAATTGAATGTCCTAACTTCTGTTTATGCAGGGGACCCCAACAGGAAGCACCCTGAGAAGTTCCACAGTTAGCCATCTGGAGGTAAAAGATTGAGACTGGGGCTGCATGCCCTGCTTTCATGGAGCATAATAAAACTTCCTTAATCAGCCCACATGAAGTGTGTGATGCTCTGATGAACCTGCATTCCTAGAGAGTTCACTGCTCCCCAGAAACAAGATCTTGCCTCAACTCTTACAGTGGAAAATCTTTATCAAGTGTAATCATTTCATTTTTCTATTAAAATCTACCTCCCAAATATAAACACTGCAACTAAGCTTTACAAATGGAATATCTGGAAAGGTGAATAGATGATCAATATGTACCTCAGTTCTTACCCAGGCGTGCCTCTCGTGGGCCTAGGCTTTGATGTAACCCACGTCTGCTATTTACCTTGAGGCACTCTGCCAGTCCCAGGGCTAATCACAGACTTAGTTACACACAAATCTTTGTGTACAAGGGAACATGAGAAAATTAAGACTGTTTTCCAGTCTTCCAACTGTGTGAAGGAGGCTATTGATGGGGAGTGGGAGGTAAAAGGGTTCCATAGGGCAGGACTCTGAGCTCACAGCCACAGTCTCATCTCCCACATCCCCTCATCGCTGTGAACTTTCTCATCCCTACATAAGTTTACTCATGCTGTTCCCTCTGCCTGGAATAGCCTTTATCATTGTTTTTCCATCTTGGAGGTGAATTCATGCTTCAAGGCCTAACTCAGATGCTTTTCTGGCTGACAACCCCTCTTCAACATTTCCAGTCTCTGTGAAAGACTGAAGTGAAAAATGAGTGAGCTTAATGGAGATCAAAATTATCTAGAAATGTAATTAATGCATTTATATGTTGGCATCTTTTTATGTAGAGGGTCTTTGTTCCCTGCCTTTATGTTGTGACTATGTGTTTGTTTTTCTAACACAATGGCATGTTATTGTAATGATTTCCAAACACCAGGCTTTCAAACACCACCTACAATTGTGTGTCATAACCATCGGCCACCTGTCAAATTATTTACTTACTTTAAATATATATGTTTTTCTTAACTTGATGTTCTTAAGACTTATATACATATGTTTTAAAACTAAACTTTAAAATATCTATTTTAAATATAGCATCATTTGCTTTAAACAGAAGGTTTGCTTAAAAGCAAATTCCATGAAAACAAAACAGTATTAAATTCTGGATAGAAACTTCTGCCGGAAAGACTTTGGACTGGAGAGTCACTTTTTGGTCGTTAAAAAGAGAGGTTTTTGTAACACAAAGGATAAATGCTTGAGGGGGTGGATACCCAATTCTCCATGATGTGTTTATTTCACATTTCATGCCGGTATCAAAATATCTCATGTGTCCCATAAATATATATACCTACCACATACCCACAAAAATTAAAACTTAAATTTAAAAAATAATAAAATAAA
Source organism: Macaca thibetana thibetana (assembly GCF_024542745.1). Classification (NCBI taxonomy): domain Eukaryota; kingdom Metazoa; phylum Chordata; class Mammalia; order Primates; family Cercopithecidae; genus Macaca; species Macaca thibetana. Next base: position 98,764,011 of record NC_065588.1, on the reverse strand, counting down.
GAGAGACTAATGAGTGCTAGGGAAGCACTGAAGACAAACTAGTGCCAAACTGAGACTTTCTTCTTTGGAAATTCAGGATCAGAAAGAGAATTGTAAATGGAACCACCTCTATACTTAAGTGATTCGTTAACGCCACGTCTTTGACCAGGAGTGTTATAACCCACATTTTGAAAACTAATATGATAGAAATACTGCAGAATAGACAAGGAGACTGGGTTTGAATTCTATTTTGTGAGCACCTAAATCTGTCTTGCTTGACAAGTCATTTTTCTGTCCTCCAACAGCCCCTCTTCCTGGTCTTATTTTTCTTAAAAAATGAGGAGGTTGGTTATTTTACCCTCAAGGGGTTTATGCAATTTTTACATTTTACCTTTATCATCATTTGTTTTCTAGACTTTCATTCATTCAACAAAATGTTTCGAGCTCATGCACCCGGAATTAGGAGCTGGGAATATGGCCATGAGGAATCCATCCATGCCCTGATGAAGTTTATGATCTTTCTTTCCCCCATTATCAATCTTCCCCTTTTTAAACTACAGTGAATTGAATATCTATCTTACTTATTTCAAAAGACTTAATAAAACTAAAGATAAGTGCAGCTTAAAATGTATTTAAATCCAGAACTTTCAAAAAACCCCCCACTCCTGCCAAAACGCACAGCCACGGTCAAGAGTGCAGTGGCAGTTTCTCAGAAGTCCACTAGAGGGCGCGCACATTTTTTTTGTTCCCCAAGAAAGCGTTTACGTGGGTCCTGCCCCTGCAGTTTGGCATCGGTGTCTCTTTTCCCCACCTTCTACGGAACGTGGGGCAAGTGTGACGAGTCCTCAAGTTCTCTCACTCCACCATCCCACCCTTACCCCATGCCGTGACTTCTCCTGTGCCATAACGAAGAAGAACTTTGCTCACACAACCACAACAGTTTCGTTTCTGTTTCCAGCATTTGTCCTTTTGACATTTTAGAAGAAATAAGATTCAAGTTTGATGTTGAAAAGAAAGCACTGATTTCTTTAGTGAGAGGATTTCTCCTCCCTATATCTGTTTTCCCTAGTCGTGGGCGAAACGCTTCTTCAAGGAGTTAGAGCAGCTCCTTTGAGCAAATCTTCCTGGGGAATCACAGGAATCTTTCTAAGCAGATGTTTTGGAGCTGACATTAGGCCACTTGCTCGGCAGCATGTTGAGTTTTTGAGACTCTGTCTTTTCCTCTGAGTTTTATATTCTGAATTGACAAGTTCTTGACCTCAAACATTAGTTTGAGCAACCCATGACCAACCATCCTCACAAACCATGATCCAAGAGAAACATCCAATAGTTTCCCCCAAGTTCTTTGCCTGGTGGTTGCCCTAGAACCTTACGCCTCACCCTTTATTTGATTCCAAAATTCCCTTACCTCCAAATGTCCATTCTGAGCTTTCCTTGGGAATCAGCAAAGACATTAATGAAATAAATTGTAAACATGCCCTCTTGTACATGGATATGAAATTACCTTTTGGACTAACGCCTCTCCAGTTAACACAGGAGACTGGGAACATGGCTTGAGAAGGAAAAAAAAAGTTAGGGAGAAGACAGGGCCTCCTTGCCCACCCCACCCATGCTTTCTGTGAACCTTAGCCAGCTTGCCCTTTAAGGAAATGCACAATTTTTTCTGTGTGTGCTCGAAAGGTGTCAGAAGGCTTCTGAGGCTGTAGCTTTATGCAAATATGCTACTCAAGAAGAAGGCTTTAGGGGAGAGTTATTTATATCCCACAGGCATTACACATGCAAAAGGTGAAACTGTGAATCTATGAATTTCCAGGAGTGGATATTCTTATGATGAGCACATCCTTGCAGTTAGCTATTTTGGTGGCCATATCTCACTGTCAGATTTTTGCAGGCAGGAGACTACATAATCATTCCATGATTTTATAATGACCCTAGATGTTTCTCTCCAATGGGACTGCATAACCTGAACTCTTCTTGGACTTTAGATTTACTACTACCTTGAATTTGTAGCAATAGGTGCATTCATTTCTTTTACTCCTAAGCAGGTACAGCACTTGACCATTAAAAAGTAATCTGGTGGCACGTTTATTGCTCTTTCATTTTTGTATTGACTCCTGGAATTAGCAAAGAAAATGACCTTTTCTCTAGGAATTATTGCCCTGCTCCATTGCTGGCTCACCCTGTCCAAAAATATAGACCATTCTCCCAATTGAAATATACATTAATCACTTCAGGAAATTGCTTCCCCCATTGGAAACTGATAGCTCTCATCGGAATGTTTCCAAAGCACAGCTGATGACAATTACGACTCACTGAAATTTCAGTTTTCTTTGATTGTGACATAAAAACTGGGACATAAATTAAAACCTAATTATCCTTTAAGGGTAATTGGGGTTATAAAACCGAGAGACTGTGAGTCAGTGTGTCAATATCGCTGGAGTACAGCATCTGTCCCCAAAACAGCCTTTCATATGAAATGCTTGTGGATAAGGTTATCTGTGCACTGAGCATGTCAAGAGAGCACATCAAAGTGGGTGACAGACTTGAAGACATATAGTTAGCTTCTAGGACATCTTGGAACAATTAAAGTATGCTAAAACTGCAGTGGGAAGGGGTTAAACAAAGTCCTGGCCTTCACCTGTAATGGTGCCCAATGTTGGAACAAGGAACTTAGCACCAAGACTCCAGCCAGTGTCTGACTCTCCAAACTTGGTTAAAGAGGTTCTTTCTCATCTGGAAGACAGGTGAGATCAGCTCTTTTGTTCCATACAATCTACATCATCAAAGTCCATAAGAGGATAGATATTTTTCAGAAAGGGTATGATCCACAAAAACTGCAGAAAAGAAAAAGATTTGTTGAAAATCAAGTGCACAAGGAGAGCTTATTAAAGGAAGCCACAGATTATTCTTAAATGCAGGGATTACTCACACAGCTGCACATGTGGGTAATCCCTGCATTAAGAATAATCCAGGGCCACCTACCGGGCCACCTCTTGATGATACCTCTTAGTATACTCTTTGGGTCAAATCCCATCCACTGAAATTTCCCAACATGGTACCCCAAAGCCTCTCATGACACAGTTTGCCTCCCTCATTTTGGATTTTCCAAAATATTTTACTCCCCTGTCTTCCCAGAGAATGTGTCACTCCCTCTCATTGTGTACTGTTCATGTTTTTAAAAAGAGCACATGCCCATCACATGACTGTGAAGTTTTCCTCTTTGTCTCTGACATTCAGCTGCAAGCCCCTGAAGGGACTTGACCATATCTTCTTCCTCTGTGTTTTCCTAGGGATGTGTGTAGTTGGGCACATGGTAGAGCTCACAAAATGTTGCTGAACATAGTGCACCATTGACACAACATAATTCCAGATTTCTAACTTTGATTTCTGAAAGGTAAACATTGCTACGAGGTATTAACCACACAGAAGACCCAAACAAACCCAACCCCCTTCCAAACAAAACAGGTTTGTTTGATTTTTGTTAGGGCATCCATTTCTACAAACAAATTTCTGGCCCCAGGATAACATAAAGAGCCAGAGTAGGATTTCAAGCAGAACTCTGTTTTCAGTTGATGTGTCAGTCCCCTGAGAGTCATGTGGGGAAAAAAAAAAAGCAAAGAAAAAATTCAAGGTCTAGGTTATTTCTACCACTCCTGGGAAACCAGGCCTGGAAAGCTCTCTAGGGAAAGAGGTATGTCTGTTCTGGGCTTTTGCAACCTTATTTTATAATCCACTTTCTTATCTACTGCTTCACAAAACCAAAGGGAAATAGGTACACGCTGTATCAACAAAAGATCAGAACTGAATTCTCAATGGCAAAGGCAAGTGTACATTATAAATAGCAAAACAGCTGGCTTGGACCATGTTGCCGGCCAGTCACCCAGTTGAGGGATTTGAATGACATCATAACCCTTGAGAGGGTATTGCTAGCCAGCTGGTGTTATTTAGAATACACAAAAATCAGAGAAAGAAAACACACTCTGGCACACAGACTCCCTCTGTCACACACACACACACGCACGCACACACAGGTTTGAGTTATGTGGAAAATTCAAACAACAGGAAAATTGTTTGGCCCCCAGGTCCCCTTCTCCCAGAGTGCTGGGGTAGGGAGGGGACAGTGACAGGCAGCCTAGTTAAAGAATAAAGAAAAATGTTCTATTTCAGTTGGTTTCTACAGCTCGGCATAGTCTTTGCCTCATCGCAGGAGAGAAAGTATGAGACAGTGTCCTAAAGGGACCAATCGGATGCTGCCTGCCCCTCCATAGGTTCTAGGAAATGAGATCACTCCGCTCACTTGGCAACTAGGACAAGGGGTCACCCGAGTGCTGTCTTCCAATCTGCTTTACCCCAGTCACTTCGGGGTTAAAATTTAGAGTTTGCTGGAGAGGGTCTTATCGTTCTTTCTTTCTTTTTTGTTTTAAATTTTGCATTTGCTCTAGAATGTAAAACTGCTCTCCCATCCCCCATGTATACATTCCTTTAATACTGGTAAGGTGTATGAGCAGACGTGTGTGTCTTCCTGCCCAGCAGAAAGTTAATCAGAAAACAGATCCTTATTTTCTATGGCAGCATAAGTATTTTAAAGTCTGCTAACCCTGTCACTAACACACATTCTTTTAAGGGAAAAAAATGCTTCTGTGCTCTAGTTTTAAAATGCAAAGGTATGATGTTATTTGTCACCATGCCCAAAAAAGTCCTTACTCGATAACTTTGCCAGAAGAGGGAGAGAGAGAGAAGGCAAATGTTCCCCCAGCTGTTTCCTGTCTACAGTGTCTGTGTTTTGTAGATAAATGTGAGGATTTTCTCTAAATCCCTCTTCTGTTTGCTAAATCTCACTGTCACTGCTAAATTCAGAGCAGATAGAGCCTGCGCAATGGAATAAAGTCCTCAAAATTGAAATGTGACATTGCTCTCAACATCTCCCATCTCTCTGGATTTCTTTTTGCTTCATTATTCCTGCTAACCAATTCATTTTCAGACTTTGTACTTCAGAAGCAATGGGAAAAATCAGCAGTCTTCCAACCCAATTATTTAAGTGCTGCTTTTGTGATTTCTTGAAGGTAAATATTTCTTACTCTTTGAAGTCATTGGGGAATTTTATTTAAATTGTGTACTGTTTGCTTCTGCCTAGAACTGTTATTCACTTTAAAATTTTCATTGTTTCGGAACTGGGAGTTATTTATAAATTGCTGAACATGCAATTCTGTGGAATCTGAAAAATAGCTCGGGGAGATGGATGCATTTGCACAGATATCTGTCTGAGTAGAAACTATTGCAAGGTACTATGCTAAATCCCCCACTTCTGCAAGGCTTCCGTGGTGTCATTATAGAAGATTCCTTTAAATCCTGTCTATGGCTAAGGGCTATAGAGCGTGGATATGAACTTGGGGATTTTTTTCTTCTTTTGCAGGTGCAGATGTTTTATTTTTAAGACCATGTTCTTGTGCATGTGTGTGTGTGTGTCTGTGTGTGTGTAACTCATCAGGACTTTATTTACAAGACATGCTATATATGAAGAGTTATATTTTAGATGATATTAAAGCTTTTAAATATGATCTTTGGAGCTAAGGTCCCGGAACTCTGCACTTATGCCCGGAGAGAGAGTTAAAGTTAGAGTAAAGTGTAATTTGTTCTTCCAAAAAAGAACTCCTTGACAACTCTTGCTGACCTTGCATATTTGCATAATTTAAACAAATACATACTGTATATGGAAAGCAGAAACTTTCTAAGAGCTGCTCGCCCAACTTTTCTGTTTAGAAGAGGACTTTCATGGGCAGAGTTTGGACTTGGGGTTTTGTGTTGTAAAACTCTGATTTTATATTCGGTGTCGTGAAGTCCCTTTAGGTAAATCTGGCTGCTGCTGTCGGTGCACCGACTTCTCGTTTCCGATTGCTGGCCGTAGTTCTAGTTTCCATTCTCAGCAAAATTATGTCCTTCAAGACTTGTGTTTTTTTTTTCAATTTGCAAGCGCTTTTAAGCTGCTGTCACTGGCTCCACCGATTCAATTGCCTGAGGGCTCAATTCATAAGACGTCTTGCCACTTAGTGCAGCATTCAGTTGCTGCTTTCAAACACTTCACCGCTAGGACTTTCCCTAGTCAAGTAAGCGGCTCTGGGAGTTAAAGATACACCCTTGTCAGGCACCTGATTCTGCTGTTCCTGAGATGCCAACACATGCAGGCCACCTTGCTTTCAAAGAAATGACGTCACTGTGCATACATACTATATGATCTAGCAGCTGGAGTTTTTGTCTCCCTACTTAGGGGATCATAAAAGAGGCTGTGGAACGTTATCTCTGCGTTAATTACAAGTTGAGAAAATTGTTTCCAAATGCACTTTTCTTGCTGTGTATGCTGAACACTTCAGAAGTGGAGCTCTTAATAAGTTGTTACTTTTTTCTGTACTTGAAGCAGGAAGTGGTTTGAGGGAGCTGCGTGGTCTTTCACATGTAATTCAGTGAGTAAAGGTGTCCTGCCCAGAGGCAGAACTCACAAACTGATTGTACTCTGAGTCTCAAGGTATTTCCAAGTGAGTGAGTCGGGGGAAGGGAGTAAGGGAGTGGACTGGAGCTCGGGTCACTATCTGGGCGGCTACAATAGGCATACAATGGAAATAGGTGGCTTGGTTGGGGAAAAAAGATTGACTTAAATCCCAGCTGTGCAATTTGTTCATTGTTTCAATGGACAAAAGGCAGTTTACCCAGGCTCATAGCATACCTGCCTGGGTGTCCAAATGTAACTAGATGCTTTCACAAACCCCACCCACAAAGCAGCACATGTTTTTAAGACCTCAGTTTTCTATTCACATCGGCCTCATAATACCCACCCTGACCTGCTGTAAAAGACCTGGAACAAACAAAAATGATTACACCTACAGTGAGTATTTTCTTATGACTGTTGCCCTCAAATTTTACAGGGCATTTTCATTGTAGCCCAGACATCTGGAATCAATTAATATTCCATTTATTTAAAATTTCTAAAAAAGAAAGAACTTTTAAAATTTGGGTTTGTGAATGATTTTTGAGAAAGTGTTTTCTGATTTTTTTTCTTTTTTTCTCATGTCTTTCTGATTCTCCCCTTTTTTCTATCATATCTTTCCTTTCTCTCTATTCATTTCTTTTGTGTTTGGCAAAATAAAAGGCCAAGAAAATAATGAACATATGGGACCACTTGTTTCACACTTTTAACTCCTAAGCAAGTTCGGTATTGTTTTCCCTTGTGGGAACATAATGTGATAAATTATCTGGTTCTCTGTGGGTGTACTGGACTGTTCCCTAAACTAAAAGAAAATGCACTAGAGGTTCTATCTTGTCCTAGAACTATAAGTACTGAGATTTATCTGACAATATAACTCAGCAAAAAAAAAAAAAAAGAAAAAGAAAAATCTGTTTAAAAAATATTAAATTCTTAAGTTCTAGAGATTTATATGTATTGCTGCACTTAAATGTGTTATACTAGAGCTCACTATTAAAAATATGGTTTTGACATCTAATGAAGTTTGAAATTCACTAAGGCTATAACTTGAGTAATTTTATTCCCTGGATTTCACGAAAGCTGAAGAACTTGAAGGCATCTACCATTGCAGGTGCTTAGACTTCAGCATTGCTATAAACTCAACAAAGAAGGGAGGGGTGGAGAAATAGGATTTGGTAGAATAACATACTTTCTAGAACTGGCCCATTCCCGCAGTGCGGGGATATGCTCTGCAAGGTCAATCACAGGTTTGTTCTTTTGAAAAATGCCATGAGGTCCAGTTGGGTTGAATTTGTTGAGGTTTCTAATGGAAATACTGAACAGGAAAACCCCACTAATTTTACAACTAAAAAAAAGAAAAAAAAATGAGAATTGGATGATAACTTGCTTCTTCCAGTCCCAGTGTTTTGGGCTATGTAGGGGGATGGAAGATTTCCATGTAGAGATCCTGTTGAGAAAAATGCAGTAAATATTCAGTTTAGCTTTTACCTCCTCTTCTATTTTATGTCCATTATTTATGATCATTTGCAAATAGAGGGCGCTTTTCATCTTCAACTGCTTTACAACCATTAACTAAATATTTACATTTTGTTAACAAGAGACAGGGGTTTGGGTTTTTTTTTTTTTTTTTTTTTTCTTCAATTGCTGAGGTGAAGGTCTGACTACAAAAATGGAAATCTTCATTAGAATGATGGGGGAAATTTTGCCACTGATATAGAGCCATTAAATTGAGAGTCCATGGAGGGCAAGGAGGGTGGTCAGAAAATTAATGACTGTTTCTTCAAAACTGATGGGGTTGAATGGACCTGCCACTACTGTGAGGTTCAAAAAAGCCTCTTTTTATAATTATAGCTTCCAGAGTGACTCCACAACCCTTTTAATAGGGCCCCTCACCTAACACCCTGTCAGTGACTCTTCCTGTGATGTTGAAAGTAGATGCATCTGAGAGAAGTGAAACAACTCACCTTGGGAGGCTTCTTGGAAAAAGCCACATCTTTGTGCCACAAGTAACAATATGGAAAAACTTAATGATTGCCTCAGCATGGTTTCTACTACTTAGAGTGAGGATGGGAGACTTGAGCCACAGGACTGCTGCTTTTGGCAAGGCTGCTGTTTGGCTATCATTGACTAAGTCATGCCAACCAGGGGTCCCTGGGTATATTTTACTATAAAATAGTTACAGTGACACATAAGTCCCTCCAAGAGATGAAGCCAAGAATTCCTGTGACTAAAAATAAAATAAAAACACACAGAAGGGATTCTCAACATGTGTTGATTTGATATTGGACTTGAGGCCAGGGGCTTTAGTTATGCAGGAGTGGCTTCTACTAGAGCCAATTTCATTCTTTGATTCTCATGTTTTTTTTCTGTTTCTGTTATTTTCTTCTATTTGTGGTTGTGTCAACTGCTGATACTCCCCAGGTAAGGAATCAGTGTCTCTCTCTCTCTCTCTCTCTCTCTCTCTCTCTCTCTCTCTCATCTCTCATAATAAGAGAAAAAAAAAACCCTATGATGATATATAGTATTGTCAAAAGCCATTTTTTTGCCATAGCAAATTATTTTTAGTCAAAAATAGGGAATAATGTTTTGGTTAAAAATATTCTGCTCAATAATGAATGCATGTACCATCTGTGGATGGCCAATATTGAGAAATTTAAATTAACAAAACTTATTTGGCCTCGAATCTGTACTGAGCACAATCTTTGATAATTCAAAAGTCCTACCAGAGTCTCAGAGTGATATGGGATCCCACTGTAATAATAGCATCTTTCATTTCCGTAGTAAATGTTTCTAGATATTTTATCTCAATTCATTGAAATAGGAACCCATAATGAAAGGGTTCAGAGAGGACTCCTCCAAGGATCCACAGTAGCCAGGGGAATAAACACAGGTTGTTGGATGCCGAGACATGCTCCATCCACAACTCCCACTGGGTTCTCATGTACTCTATTGACTTCTGTGCTGGGTAGTCCTGATTAATGACAGTCGTGGAATCGTGGGAGTCAATGCACTTCTGTCCAACCCCACTCCCCTTGCAAGGACCAAGGAAGAAACCTGACCCTCCCTCTGTTTCTTGGGCAGGTGAAGATGCACACCATGTCCTCCTCGCATCTCTTCTACCTGGCACTGTGCCTGCTCACCTTCACCAGCTCCGCCACGGCTGGACCGGAGACGCTCTGCGGGGCTGAGCTGGTGGATGCTCTTCAGTTCGTGTGTGGAGACAGGGGCTTTTATTTCAGTAAGTAGCCCTCCCTCTCACTGTGCTGCTCAAGTCTAACGTGTACAGCTCTGTGGATTTACAACCGCAGGGAGTGTGTGAATAACTGAATGACTGCCCGTGTCTGGCAACCATCCTAGGCCTCTGAGATTCCTCACCTTAAAGTAAGCATAATGTTTCGGCGGGGCTTTGGCAGGTTTTGCAGATCTAGGATGGAATTTTCCTCCTTTACAATTCGTCTTTAACTACTTCCTGCTAAGCCTTCTTTCAACTATTATGATCTACCCTCACTATTTCATTCCTTTCAATGAAAGGATGGGAAAAAATAGCCCTGAGGTATTGATGTTTTTGTTTTCAAAACCTATGGTTGCACATATAAACATATGGAACACATGCAGGGCTGCTTTAAGTGCCATGTGATCTGGTGTAAACTAGTAAGGACTCTCCAGTCATGTGGATCTGGGAAAAAATATTAAAGGGCGCATCCTAGATGTCTCCATTCACCATGAAATCACCGTGAACAGACAGAAGGTGAACTCCACTTAAAGGCAGGACTGTTTGCAAATACAGAGACTGTCTCTAAATGCAAACTGAAATGCCATACGAATTTGCCCTCTATGCCAATTGACCTTGATTTTTTGTTGTTGCTCTCTTTTGGCATAGTTCTTCTCTGGGACCCTTCAATGATGTCACCATCTGGAAAAGGGTCTCTGACAAGTACAGGGTCACTTATCTCTTAAGTAGCTCTTAGGTGATTAGAAAGTCAACAGCCAATGAAAAGTAGACAGCCAAGTCAAGGTGTGTAAATAATATACACAAGCAAAAGTCAATGATTCCTATGGGAACTGATCACTTAAAGAATCTAGCTCCCATGCATCTATCTCACTGTATAGGACTGCAAAATATTTAAAGCCAGATGCTCATTCCTTATAATTCTTTGGAGTTTTAGAGAGTTCCAGGAAACTGAGCATGAGTCATTCTTAAAGGTTCATATCACTCCAGTGTAGACAGCTTACCTCAGTTACCCACTATGCTTTGAATAGCTCCTCTAATGACTCACACACTTGAAGTCTCTCTCATCCTTCCCAAATGTCAGCTTCTCTCTAGGCAGGTGGGGTATGTATGTGTATGACTGGCAGGGTAGAGGGTGGCCTGTGTATACCGGTCTGGAGATCAGTAAGGGAGATGGGAAGGAAGAGGCTTGTGAGGGGATTGGTGATCAGTACTTGCAGTGGATTTGGCAACAAACAGTTTTTAAATCACTAGTGACAGAGAATCAGAAGTACCTTCTACTATTTGAATAGGCAAATTCCCACTATTTGCTTCCAGCCAGTGCTTTAATTGAATGAACTCATTTATTTTTCTGGCAATAAAGCAATTCTATCCAGTTCTCTGTTGCAGAGCAGATGAATGAGTGCATTGGGTGAGTGGTTTTCCAATAGCAGACTTGTTTTACCTTTAAAATACCCTGTGGAAGATAACTGTGGGACATCACATGATCCAACAGTGGGTCATAATTATTCTATAATTTGCAGCTACTGATCTTCATTTTTTTAAAAAATGAAAACGTGTTTCTCACTTATTATGCCCAAGAGGACTTTTATTCCCCTTGATAATCCATTTGTGCAATTTCCTTTGATCCAGTTCACTAGGTAATTGCCAAGCCTAGAAGTGTCCTCTGTTACGTGCCAGGTTGAATTGTGCTGTTCAACATGACATGCTCCAGAATTTCCATGCACAGTGCATGAAAATTGGATCCTTCTATGCCTATGATGTTTGCATTAAATGATGAAAAATGAGAATGGAAAAAATGATTGTTCCTAAGTAACGGTATGATACTTACATGTTTTTGCACAGATACTTAAGAACATTGGACAACTAAAATGGAAACCAATTTCCAGGTTCTCTTGTTCTGTTACTACAACAATCAAATTTCAGCAAATTTTTAAAAATTGTGTCTGAATAACTTGAAAAGGAAATGTTATATATAGCAAATCTTGATGTTTACTGTATGGCTTTAGCTAGAAAGTGGTTTTATAAATCATATATTATCAGTATTGTCATTGAAAGTATGTGTGTCATGAGTTTTGCCTTCTAGAATTCCATGACTTATGTTAATTCAACATACCCTCATGCACAAAAGTGTCCAACATACCCTCATGCACAAAAGTATTCTTGTTAATGAGAATACTTGTTAAAAGTATTCTTTCTAATCAACTGGACAATCTTATTTGCCCAAAAGAAGTTAATCCATTTAGATTATTTTAATTTAATTCAAAACATTGATGGAGCATCTGTTATGTGTAAGCATTGGATGAGATATGAATGAGATGCCTAGAAATGAATGAGAGATTGACCTTGACTTCAAGGGGCTTACAGTTGAGTTGAGTGGTAAAAGAAAAATGCAACTAAGTATTATTGTTGTAATAGAAAAATAACCATGGAGAATAGATTATATCCTTTATGTTTTTCCTGAATATTTTGTCCCATTTGTGGTCTCACCTTACAAGGGTCTACCCTGCCAAGAATGATACCCTGTCAATGGGTTCCTTGATGCCAAAGGACATATTTATTTACCTTTGAATCCAAGTGTCTAGCTCATTGCCTGGATGCTATAGTAGCTGCCCATATTTGATTGTTGAACTGACAGGATTGAATTGAATTGAATCCAGTTGAATCCAATTGAATAGAATGGAATTACTTGTTTGGGATCTTAGTCTTAAAAACCATCAAGAATTAAGGTTGTCAAATACTGTGGACAATACTTCTCACCTCATGGTTATCCAGTTATTTAATAAAACTGCTTTTATTTTTTTGAAATGAAAAAATATATACTAACAATGACTTAGAGGCTGCTGCATTTTGGTCATCCCCAAGCTACATTGATGTCTGTTTTGTGTCTGAGCCAATTATTCCTACAGGCATTAACTGTTGTCAACAAATTTCATTCAGTTTCCTTTTCATCCCCTGAGATTTACTGTGTGTGGAGAAGTCAGCTGTAAGCATAGTCTTTGAAATACTTTTTAGAGGGAAGCATTCTTCCCCACCTCTATACACTGTCAGTTGACTCTTATTATTCTCTTTACACTTATTTTCAAAGTTTGATTGTGGCTGTGCCTTTTATTTTAAACTGCTTCAAATCCATTTTGGAAGTACAATTCTTTTAGTTGTAGAAAGCAGTTTCTGATTTTAGTTTGAAATTCAAACATCTAAAAGAAAATTGCCTCCGTATCTATCATTTTTGTCAATCTGCAATATTTAACAAGGAGAGTTTTTTAACTCTATTAGAACTGTTCTGAATAAAATATTTTGTAATGCTTATTGTGTGTAGATTGACCCAATGATATGAATGAGCTCATATTTCCCTTCAAGCCCAAGTTCCACTACAGCACAGTGAAAGCAACCTTCTAGATTATCTGTTTGTGAACATTATCCCATCATAAATGGAACAGTTCATGTATAATTAATGCAGCTTCCCTAGACATTTTATGAAATGAAAGACCCAATGAAGAGCTAATTACTCATTCTTTCCTATGCATCACAGGGAAGATAGGAGAGCCTATCAGCCAGCCTTGTGTTCTTGTAGTCCTGTGAGAAAAATGGTGGCATAATGGAGATGAAAGCACATTGGGAAGGAGCTAGCGATTTTCTTACTAGATTGATGGAGCCCTTATAAAGGGTGGCTCATTACAACCTCATTTTGCATGAAAAACACCAAGAAAAAAAAGAGCTTCAAATGAAATAGGAGAAGTGAAGCTTACCATAGATATAATTTTTGACAGCCATGGTGATTAACCATTTTAACATGCTGCTATGGGCCTGTGGAATTTCTCTCCTTGGAGATTCTTAAAAAATTGACAGACAACCAACCATCTTGGATGGTTTCAATTAAGAGCAACTGAAAGAGAGTTTCTGGGGTCTTTTTTAGTTTTAAGAGTCTATAAACAGTCCCTTAAATAAACTGTATATGCTTTACCTTGGCGGTCTGGGGAAATGGAGAAGTAAATCAATTAGAAAAGAAAGTTGGATATTCTTTCAGCTCTTCAGGATTTATAGGTTTTGTAAAACATACTTCCAATGTATAGTTATTAAGAACAGGTCTGAATAAACAAATGGCATTTTCCATGTGTTAAAACAGACTGTTTTGTAAGGGCTTTAAGTGAAACTTTACAACGAACTTTCATTGTTATTGATTGCAACAACCTTCTTAGATCTAGGTTATTATTATTAAGTCAAGCTTCTTTCCTTTGATATATACGGTCCAGAAAACTACTCCCAGACCTGTCATTCATTAGCTGTAGGAGTTTGGCAGGCATTTAAACTTCCTGGGTCTAAATGTCCTTGTCCATAAAACAAGGGAATTTTATTAAAATAAATGACCTCTTCTAACTTTAACAGACTCATAGTCTAGGTTGTAATTAACAAAGCTCTGGTGCTATTCAAGAAAGAAGAACCTTGGATTTAAGTAGTGACTAAATAACATTTAGTCTCTTTTATCTTATTTACATAGTTTCTGTTGGTCCCCAGAGATAGGAGATTCCACTCACTTAAAGTAAAAGGAGCCAGATTCTTCGTTTTATTTTGCTTTAAGCTGGATTTCAACCCCTCGGGGATGGAATAGAAGCTTAGATATGACCAAATACATGCAGGTCTTTTGGACCAAGGAGCCAAAGAAGCACACGCCTCATGAAAACAGACTGTCATTTTTCTTTGTTAGGATAGACCCATTGACAGTTCTCATCTTTACATTCTCTCACTCTCCTGACTGTGAGGTCGAGTTAGTACGTTCATTTTTAGATGCCCTTTATTAAATTAGAGGGGACAAATAAGAATCTACAGGTTTCTAAACCTTCACCAAAAGCCTCTTCCCAGCCTATTACCTTTTCAATTAAAGAAGAGAGTATATAATCGGGGAATCTGGCATCACACTCACCCACCATTAGCATTGTTTTGAGTGGGGCTGGATTTGAGTTGCACCATTTTCATTCCTTTTATTGGTACCCCTTAGAAGGCCTGCTATGCGTCTGTGTGACAGCTGGTCAAAGTTAGGGGTACAGTCACTAGCTGTGGGAAAGCTTTTCTCTTTGAAACTAATTGGTACATGTGGGGTTTGACCTTATGACCCTGGCCTCATTAGTACCACTAAGCTAATAGGCCACAGATATTATTAAAGAAAAGCAATGTGTTTTTATATTGACCCCAAATGCTTGCTACTATCTTTAAATAGTAAAGGACCAGTCTCTGCAACCATAGGACCACTAAGAAAATGATGCAAAATTAGAAAATAATTTGCATTTGTTTCTGACATGCTAATGCCCTTCGAGACCATCTCCCTCCTGAGGGAGAGTTATAAACAGGAAAGCAAAGGGTTCAAGACCAAGAGCATGGCCTCTATTGCCAAACACTTCAGGTTTGAACCCCAGCTCTGCAACTTACTTGGTGAGTGATCTTGAGCAAGTTACTTAACCTGTTTGTTCCTCAATTTTCTCATCTGTAAAATGGAGCCTGACTTATAGAGTTGGTGTTAGGATTAAATTACTTATAATTATATTAGAATATGTTAACTTAGAATATTGCCTGGCACATAGTAAGCACCACATATGTGAGCTATTACACTTAATTATTCTCTTCTGAGATCAATTGCAGAATCTGTTGCCAATGCTGAAGTATATGAACTGCCCAATTAATTACACATTCATTTCCTCTCCTTGGAGGCAGCTGATTAAAAATCTATTATGAGTAGTAAGAATTATGTAGTAGTATTAGTAATAATAACATGAAGAATGTTATGTTTATCTAGTATATTTACTTTTTCAAAATCCAGTTGTGTCAGCTCTCTCACTTTGTCTTTACCCCAGTCTTGGTGGGCAAAGATTATTGCTTCATGGGACAAATGAGAAATGTGAGACATGAACATTTTGTAACTTACCCCACTGAATGGTTCCAGAAACAAAGCTAAGTTCTTTTGCCTCCAAGAAGTGTGTAGCATAGGGAGATACTTCCAAAATCCCGGTAGTCTTATGGGAGATAAGGAGCAAGAATCCCAGGATGACTAAATTGATATTGAACACTTCCTTGAAAAGAGGCATGAGAGAGGTATCTATTTAATGACCCTATATTTTAGCTTCTGGAAAAATTGAAGAAATGCTAAGAAAACTTGCTCAGGATGCACAAGAAAAGTCTTCTTTGATTAGAGGTTGCTGCTGTACAAGACCTTTCACAGGCTGAATTCAGACAGAACACTGCACCTCACCTGTGTACACCAGGATATGCAGTAGGATCTGGGGAGCTTCTCTTCTGGCCAACTACAAATCTTCTTCCTCTTCCTGCAAACCTCAAGTGCTTCATTACTTGCAACCATTTCTTCCATTGGTTTTTCTCAAAGACCTACTAAAAAACTGCTGTTTAATTGGACTAAACTTTTTCTTGGGGTGCTTTTAGAGTGGTAGGAGGTGGTCACAGACACCATAATCCAGACAGGAAGAAACTTCCCCAACTTGACTATAAAAGGAGATGTGGGAGCAGCCAGTGGTTGGGATGCAAGACCACCACCTTTGCTGGTATTATTCAACCAGTTGTTTGAAGACCATTGGTATTGAAATGTATCCTATCTTCAGTGGCTGGTAGGGGAGACATTTTGGATGCAGGAGAGAATTTTGGCATTCTGCTACTTCAATGGGCCTCCAGTACCTTGACCGGACATCTTGTGTCATGCCATCATTGCCCAAGGTCTCCATTAGAGCTGACTTCATCTCTCCAGCAGCCTGTCTGCTGGTTTTACAGCCCACACCAAAGATTCAGACACAGTGAAAATGGCCACAAGGTCTCTCCCAAGGAGATGTCTCATTGTTCTCAATAAAAGCCTGCAAGGGCTTTGCTCCTTTGTGCAGCCAGACGTCTTTGACAACCCATGGTGGCAAAAAATCATTTTTGCATTGAGCTGCCACCCCGGCAGAGTTCCATCCTACACCTCTCCCTGAGACATCCCAAAGAATTACTTTAGGTTGCCTGGAAAGTTCAAACCCCCAGGCCTTATTAGCTGTTAGACTAAGGAGATGACAACACAGCATTTTGTTTGTCTTTATCTATACGTGAGATCATGTTTAAAACATAGCAAAGAGGTGTTATTTGACATGCAATTCCCTAACTGCAGTAAGTTGTATGCCTATTTAATGCATTGTTTAGTCTCACATTGGCTAAAGCCACTTAAAGAAGCACTTGGCAAGCTCTGGCTTTTCATTCTTGGCATAGCTGCCCCTCTTACTTTTTCACTGAACCTTAAATACCAAGAAAAACCCTTCACTTAACTTTATATCTGGCATATTGCTTTCTGCAACTGGCCAGAACCTTTGCACATGGTCGTCTGCATTTGTCCTAAGGTAATTAATGGCTCTGCAATATTTGATCATCAGCAGCACAGACACAAAGAGAAACTGTGCAACCAGCAGAGACCACACAACCTCTTTTAAATTAAAATCTTTTGCATTAAATGCTCAGGCATTCTGCAGGAATAAAGATTTCCATGCCAAAAAAAGAGGGGTCAAAAAGAGGGGAGGAAATACCCAAGAACCTGATTATTGATTAAGTATACATCTCTATAATCTCTCCCTCTTAAGACTACTTGATTGTTCAAAGAAAATAAAATTGAAGATTGCTACAAACTTAGAAGTCCTTTAGAAAAATAATCTTGTCAATATTATGCAATCTAGTCATGTATCAAAACTGCAATTTTACCCCATATATTCATGTAAATGAAAATAATAAGAAGAATTAGCCAAAGGCTGACTGAAGTCCAGAGAGAAGTGACACGTGCAAGGTCACACAGCTAATCAGTGACGAAGGGAGAAGATACTGTCATTCTGTTTTCTGCTCCCACTGCAGTATTCCTCCATTTAGCAGCAATTAGCCATGTCTGTGTCAGAGTTACCTGGCAAATTAAAATGACCAAAAGAAGTCTCCAATCAAATTCATCCAAATGAGCATAGATCTTGTTGGTTCCTTCCTTTCAATAAATTCACCTGAGACTTAGATTAACCCTTTTATTCCCTTGCTGTGGAAATTTGTACAAACTAAAGTAATTCCCTGCCTGTCTCCTATATGGTGTGAAAAGCATTCACATGTACTTCGGGCATTCCAAGTCCACTTAAGGTCATAATTTGACTATTATTGTATATTATACTATTCTGACTCTTTGGTCACTCTCTCCAATGTCAACTTTGGTAGAACTGCTTTGGAATGACTTAGCAAAGCTGCGCTCCCGGAAAATCTGAAACAGTCTGACGAGTTGTTGGATCAGTTTTTCTTTCTGGAGATTTCTCTGACTGTCCCAAGCCAAAAGAAATTTACACCTGATTTTTTTGCAGACTCCCAAGCAAATACTCTATGAATCTCTTCTGGTTTTCTTCTTTCATCTCTCATCTTTATGAGGTACTAAAAGGCTGTTTGAGGGACCTTTTTAAACTTTGAAAATTTGTCAGACATAGGAGCAATCCAGAGAGTATTGCTGGGAAGATCGTACTACCTCTGTGCCATTTACCCTGATGAAATGGGTCTTTCAT
The DNA here is from genome assembly GCF_024542745.1 of Macaca thibetana thibetana. Classification (NCBI taxonomy): domain Eukaryota; kingdom Metazoa; phylum Chordata; class Mammalia; order Primates; family Cercopithecidae; genus Macaca; species Macaca thibetana. The sequence goes on along the minus strand of NC_065588.1, from coordinate 98,745,782 downwards.
CAGAGGCAAGCGATTTAGAAAGTGTGCACTGAGCCAACCCACACGCAGCCCCCTCCTGATTACCTATAAAACTGGGGAAAGGACCACCAAGAGTTAGAATTCTGGATTAAATGGATTTAAGGACACTATAGATTTTTCTTTCTCCCTCCTTGCTGACCCTATCCCCAACTTCTTTATGAGACTAAGTGATGTGGGTTTTTTTCATTTTTGTTTTTGTGTTTTTGAGACAGGGTCTCGGTCTGTTGCTCAGGCTGGAGTGCAGTGGTATAAACAAAGCTCACTGCAGCCTCAACCTCCCAGGCTCAAGTGATCCTCCCACCATCTCAGCCTCCCCAGTAGCTGGGACAATAGGCATATGCCACCACATCCGGTTAACTTTTGTATTTTTTGTAGAGATGGGGTTTTACCATGTTGCCCATGCTGGTCTCAAATTCCTGGGCTCAAGTGATCTGCCCGCCTCGGCCTCCGAAAATGCTGGATTTACAGTCATGAGCCACCGTGCCCAGACTGTTTTAAAATCTTACCTTATTCTCATACTCTTCACTCAACTTTCCCCAAGCACCATTGGCAACAGACTTTTTCAGCCTCGGCACTATTGGCGTTTTAGGCCAGACTGTTTTTTGCTGGGAGAGGGAGCTGCCCCATGCATTATACAATATCTAGCAACGTACTTGGCCTCTACCCACTAGGTGCCAGCAGTCCCTTCCTCCCAGTCACAACCATCAAGAATATTTGCAGACATTGCCAAATGTACCCTGGGGGGCAAAATCACCCCCCAGTCAAGATTCCTAGACTAGACAAATCTCCAGAAGAGAGGCAACTAGAGAGATTGGAAGACCATAAGTGAAAGTAACACATCAATTCTCAGTCACTCTTTAATCCAGAGCCTGTGGTCCATTGCCTGGAGCAAGCCATGAGAAGAGTCATTGTGGTTTTGAAAGCTTTTCTCTGAAAAATAAAAGTTCTTCCTATAGCCTATTTAAAACCTTTTGCAGGCCTTTTCTTTTTTGCCTTGTAGCCATGGAATTCATGTATTTTAGTAAGAAAAGGAAGGGCAGGCAGAAATGGTTCAGAGCAGAACCCTGTGCTTAGAAGTTTGATTGAGACCACCTGGAGCAAATTAAAAAGAAGTTGGTTATCTTTTTTTGTTTTTGTTTTTGAGACAGTCTTGCTCTGTTGCCCAGGCTGGAGTACGGTGGCATGATCTCGGCTCACTGCAACCTCCACCTCCCAGGTTCAAGCAATTCTCCCACCTCAGCCTCCCAGGTAGCTGGGATGACAGGCATGTGCCACCACACCCGGCTAATGTTTGTATTTTTAGTACAGACGGAGTTTCACCATGTTGGCCTGGCTGGTCTAGAACTCCTGACCTCAGGTTTTCCTCCCGCCTTGGACTCCCAAAGTGCTGGGATTACAGTCATGAGCCACCGCACCCAGCCGCTTGTCTTTGACCTTAACATACGTGGCTGTCCCCTTGTCAGGCACATAATAAATAAACTCTCAATTCCTCACAAGTGAAAAAGCCTGGTTCAAAGGTAATGACCACAATTTTTCTCCTTCTTTCTTATACCTTTCCTATCTGAGTCCTATCACAGTTATTCAATTGCTCAGAAACAGTCAGAAGTTCCATATTTGGGCCTGACCCAGCTCCCCTACTGAACAGTTCTGTGACCTTGGAGAAGTCACTTAACATCCCTGAGCCTTACATAGCTTATCATAAAATGGGAATAAAAATACTCCTCTGAGTTGTTCTGAGGCTCAGCTGTAGTAGGGCTTTGGAAACGAAGGGCCATCCAAATATGTCACGATTGATGAACTGAATTGGATGCTTTTTGCCTTGTATCCCTAATCATGGCTCACAAATTAGATCAATGGCTTGACTTCTGTAAAACCTTAGGCAACAATTATAATCTGGAAAAGTTAATTTGGCAATATATCTTCTCAACCTCATTAATTAAAAAGAAAAGCATGTTGCTGCCTCCTGTTCACATATCACTTTACATTGAGACCACCCAAGAGTTAATTAATGGATCCTCAGAATGCTCACTCAGTATCACCATTTATTTCCTCTCATTGGGAGAAGCAGCAAAGAGATGGGGCCTATCATTTTACCACACTGAGCTTGCTTAAAGACTTTGTTCTCCACGAGGTGATTGGGTAGTCACTGAGAGATATCACATATAGGCAAAAGATTTCTGTTCTCTCAAGTCAGCTATTGGTGATTTCTGCTTAGTCTCAAAAAGCAGCATTCAGCAGAGGAAATGTACTCACTAATCAGAAAAAGTATCTTTGCACTCTCAAGTTGTACATCCAAACTCTTTTCTTATCACAGCCTGACTTAGGGGAATTAATTTTTTTTGGTTTGAGAGTGGCTTTCATGAAATCAAAATTGTGAGTTTTATCACCATATGGATCAGTGACTCTGTGGTTCTTCTATCCCAGGAGCCTCACATCCCATGGCTCCCAGAGACACAGCATTTGATGCACTTATAACACTTTTGAACAACACAATCAAATGCTACTGCTGCTACTGTAAATTTTCATTCTCTCTATTTTATCTTGAGCATTTTCAGAAGAACACAGACTAAGTTTTAAGGGCTTCCCTCCCGCCCTGTTTTTCACAGCATCTAATATGGAGCACTAAATACAATTTCTTGATTTGATATTGAAAATGTCATTCCAAAAGCTATTTCCTTCTTCCAGTCCCTTGAATATATACCATGACTTACAATTTGCTACTGCCATCATTTTGCATCTGAGACTGAAGATATAGGAGAAAAAAGTCAACAAGTCTACTGTAGATGTCGCCTCTTAGGACCTCTTCACTGCTGCTCCACTGAAAATGCCCAGCTCAAGAATAAGCTAATTCTAGTCAACAGGTAATTTTCAAAGGCTACTAGACCCTCACCAATAATCCACTCAGTTTCTCTCTACTTCTATCTGAGTTATTTAATAGGAGCAGTGGTGGGCAAGGGAAGGTATGCAACAATTGGTACATCCCTGGCTAATGTATGAATCACAGCTGGAGCACCAGCCCTTAGAGAACACTACAAATGGTTTCTATTTGCCAACGCAGAATTGAAAAATTAAAGAGTTAGAAAGAACCATATAGAGCAATCTGGTCCAGTGCTCTCACTTCCCAGATGAGGGGACCGAGGTCCAGAAAAAACATCATGTGCATGAGGTCACAAAAGTTGGTTGGAAAAGCCGGAGCTACTGGTCGGAAAGCCAGGGCTACAGTTCAGTCACCTCACGCTTGGTCCAGAGCTCTTTGCACAGCTGGACCCTTTAAACTTAAACTCAGTAAACTCATCTGAGGGTAGTGCTCATAACCACAGTCCATAAACTCAAAGTGAACTGCTATGTCATATGCTTCTGGCATAACACCTCAGAATAGTTTCTAGAAAATTAAGCTCTTAACCATTCATGAAATCTTCATTTACTAATTTCTACCATCCATTGGATAACATCATGAAGTCTCTTTATCCCAAATCTGATCAACCTGACTGTAGGACTGTGTACCTTAATAAACCCTAGTAGTTTGAGAGATTGGAGGCTTACAAAAGAAACAAAGGAAAGAACTGATTTTAATTTGAAGTCAAGCCAGCACGTTGTATTGCTCGCTGATTCAGAAGCGACCCCAAACAAAAGGTATTATCCATGTGTTGTCTGTCTTCACACATTCCTGACTTGCTAGTCTTCCATGAAGGTCTTCCATGAAGAAGCTTAAATTTTCCTACGTAGTTTGAGTTTTATGTTTCTTTCCATTAAAGTTTCCAGCCGTTCATAGACATATTTAGTTTGGCAGAAGGTAGTGGTGACTCATGGAATGAAGAAATTTGAAGGCAAAGCTACTGAAAATGGATCTAATTTCTTTTTGGGGTAATTTGGGAGCGAGCAATTGATAATTTGTATAATTTTCCTGGTTTCATCAGCTGCCACACTGCCAAATATATGTTCCATATGGATGCTTTGTTATTCCTGAAACATATAACAAATTTCAGCTGCAACTTTATCTAATATGGTCAAAGGGTAAGACTATTGTTGGCTCATTTTCTCATTGTTTTTGGCTGGACACCCTCAATCAATGGCTATTGAGTGAAAAAACAGGATCATATTGAAACCATTTTCAGCATGTTCCTTCCTATGGATCCAACCATTTCACTGTGAGTTTGTCAAGCACAGCAAATGTTCCCTATTAAAGGGATGACTATGTTTTCAACATAGATGTGACTGCCAGTTAATTGCATTCACCTTATAATTCCACTCTCTCAATTTGGTGTAGAGATGTTTTTGGCTCTCCAAAGATTCCTTCTTTTCTGCTGATTCTTACCTCCTAGTATGGAACATATATTTGAGGATGAATTTTGAGAAGATCAATGACACACATACAATAAGTATCATTTCAGGCTTCCCTTAAGTTAGACAGTCTGTGGTCCCTGAGTCGTATGAATCATAAGACTTGTGAAAGGTATTAGTGCCACAAATCTGGCTGGCATTTCTGTAGATTATCAGTGCTTTGCATGCAATTATGAAAATCTCCCTTACCAGATAAGTCAGATGGGGGTTCAGTAACATTGCACAAAAGCATCATGATGTGTAAGCTAAAGACACAGAAAGGCTTACTTCTGGCTGGTTCTGAAGTAGACATTGGCCACTTAGTGTTTTAAAGTCCTTCGGTGGCTGATTGGTTTCAGTGAATATAAATGATTTTGATCTCCCTCCCCAACACACATATCAAAAACAATAGTAATAATAAAGAACAGAAACATCTATCTCTTAAAAGAAACCAGATTTGATTACTGGCTAGGGAAAGTGTTTTGTGGCAAGAAAAAATCTCTTGTATCTCTTGTTTACAATGGGCTAATTGGTTTGATTAACAAATTGTTTAAGGGGAATGTATCAATGTTGCATAGAAAAAACAAAAGCTTAGTGTGTGAAAATAGACATAGACATAAAGTCTTACTACTCAAAGAAACCTGAGGGCTTTTTAGAAATGCAGAGTCAGGGCCCCTGACCCCAAAACGATTAAATCAAAATCTGCATTTTCACCCGATACCCACAGGATTTGGATGCATGTTAAGGTTTGAGAAGCCCCATCTAGAGAATGGCAGGAAATAAGAGGTACGTGCTAATTCGTGGCTCACATTTGATAAGAGAGAATACAAAAAGATCAGAGCTCAACTCTCACTGCAGATTTCAAAAATGATGTTGAGGTCAAACCTGCTTGTGGCCATTAACAATATATGTGCTGATTCACTTGTATTCAGTCCAGATTCCCTCAAGTTGGTGGAACCTTTCCTTGGAGGAATTATAGGACTGCTCCAAGGATAACCCCATGGCCTGACCTTCCGTGAACTGGAAATTGGAACTTCTAATTGCTGTAGCTGCAATTTCCAAGCCCATCACTGGGGCCAGGAACTGAGCCCCAGTCCTTAAGATCTTGCCAGTTTCTTTTTCAATAGTTACATTTTTCAAGAACAGCCAGGCAAGAGTGCTTCAAAAAGAGTAAAAAATCTAATTGCATTACGTGGACGAATGTGTGTTTTACTCATATCAAATATCATCCTTTGTTATACTCAGCCAGATTCTAATATTATTTCTTATGGGTCTGAGTTAATTAGTTCTATTAGGGTTCCCATTGCATTGGGATTTTAGAGAAATGGTTTTAAGGTAAGAAAAGTCTATTTTGGTCACCTATCAGAAGGTGAAGGGTAAACTTTAAAGCTGCTTTTCAAAGAGATACAGCTGGCTTCCGGCCTTCATGAGGGTCATTCTGAAACTCAAATTCCCCAGCCTTAATGAAGGTTTTTAATGAAGGCCTTGATATCTGAAGGGTGTGCTTCTTCAAAAGGACATTGTCCCACAGCAGAGCTGGTAAAGTGAGAGAGGACCAATTTTTAACCTGTATTTCTTGAAATTACAATAAAAAGAAAGGGAGGGCTTTGGATTGGAGAGTTAGAAAATCTTGGATTTACTCAGAACTCTACCACTAAATAACTTGGTAGATTTGATGATTAGTCATCTGGGTCTCAAAATTTGTTGCCATTGAAACAATGATATGTAAATGAACCAAGACATTCCACCTTTGAAATGTGATAATTATGATCTCTCTTTCCAGTTTGGCAGGGAAAAAAAGTCACTAATACAGTTTTCACATTTTTTTCACACACATTTTACTTGAACTTTAAGAACATGCCACTTCTTGACTGTATTCTTGACAAGGATAAGACGGTATTGGACTTAGACCAAGATTATACATTTGATTTGTTTGAATTTAATGCACATTATTTTAATACAGTGACATCCCTGACTCATTGGCACTCCACCCATTGAATTGGTGTTGACAAGATAATCTCTGATACCTTTTCCAGAATGAATATTTACTGTTGTTCATGAAAATCTCTAAAAAAAATCCCTTAAGAAATCTGACTGGATATGGAGATTATTGTTTGTTTTTTTGTTAGCATTCTCTCATTCCTTTTGCTGGGTGCTTTAGTAATGTATGGAAGTAAAATAACAGTTCTGCCCAATTTAATTGCAGAATCATCAGCTGGGCACCTGCTCTGTATTTAGCAATACCCAAGGGACAATGACACCATCTTCAAAGAGGTTTCTTTGTGGGAGGACCCATGAAATTTCAGTCATACAGCCGCAGGCTTGAGTCAGATGGGAGTATTTGTCCCCTATGGTATCCCAATACACACCATCTATTGAGTGTCTTCTGGTTAGCCAAAGCTAATGATGAAAGAAATGAGTAAAGTACAGCTCTATACACATGGAATTGATATTCTAGAGCCAGGTCACAAAATGTTTCCACTCCTACCCCATCTGCATCTAGTCCACAGACATGTTTTGTTTGGTCCACCCAATATGTATTTGTTTTAATTTTGGAAATATAAAAATCAAGAGATTATTTAAAAAACAAAGATTAACAACTTGTCTTATAAAAAAAAATGGTGCAATCCAGCATGGCTGAGCCTGCATTCTTGAGTGGCAGTTTTTGGTTACCCTTTTATGTGAAGTGTGTGCCCCTGCAGGATTAATTTATTCATTATATACCTATCTGACTCAGCATACACTGATCTATGCCACTCCTGCTCCAGATATGCAAGATCTCGTTGGATATTAACTATACACCTGTCTCTTTTATTACATTCAAGACATATCTATTCCCTTTGTGCTATCACATAATTACCAGACTAACTGCTGCTGGTTTATATAAATAAGACACAAACCTTACCTTTATAGAACTCTATAGCCCTCCCCAAACATAGCAAGGGTGCAGCTCAGCTAGAATTTAAAGGACAATCAAGTCATTCTGGTGAAGGAAGGAGGCAGATTTTAAAAACTGAACATTCAAAAATTTAGACATCATCAAAGGGATATTTCCTCAAGAGCAAGTGGAGTTTTTGGCCGGTGACCTTGTAAAGCAGGAAAGGGCAGGTTCCCAGCCAATTCAATGGATGGGTTGCACAATCACCCCTAGTGTTGAGCACAGTGGAGACCATCAACTCAACTCTTCAGACAAAACAAGTTGTAGCATTACAGTTTGTTTTGCACCAAGATGCAGAACAGCTGTTACTGATTTACTGGAAGATCCTTCCAGTCCCATCACTGTTTAGATCCTCCTCATCGCCCACCAAAACTATTGCAACAACCTCCTCCATGATCATGCTGTGTGCAAGACTGCTTGAGGCCAACCATCCCACCCATGAGATTAATCTTTCTAAAGCAATTCTTATCACTTTATCCCTTTTCTAAACAACATCCAGGGACCATTCATGGCTATGTAAATTGAGTGAGTCCAAACTCCCCAATTTGACAGTAAGGCATTTTATGTAAGATCTCTATCTGACTTTCTTAATGTATCCCTACAGCACAGTTCACAAACTGGCAGTCTGTAAGTTGTATCTAGTCCACATAAGTGTTTTTGTGTGGTGAATACAGTGTTTTTACTAAAATTTGATCATCTGCCAGTATTTACTAAATGACTTCATATTGGCACATGCTTTCTGCTTTACCAAAAACCCCCACTACTCTCAATTGCCTTGCTCTGGTCCACTTCACTTGCCTGCATGACTTGCCATAGTCATTGAGACATTGACTTGATTGACTCACTGAGTTTACAAATGCCCCCCTACATATTCCAACATCCAACCTATGTGACTTATTACCACCTATTTTATTTTCCTGGGCTTTCCTCTCTTCTTCTCTCAAATGTCAGCTCCTCTGTAAAATCTTCCATCAGATGTCAACCCTCTTTCCTCTGAGAGAGAAGCAATAATATTACTTTTACAGCACTTTGTGTTTTTTTGGTCAGTGTTCCTACCATCTGCTTAACTATAAGCTCCACAAAGGTGAGGGCTATGTTTTATTAATCTCTGTAAGATCCCACTTATTCCCTCATACACTGCACTATCCATGTCTGCATGAAATTAATTGTTATTCATTTTTCTTTGGCCTTATGGGCCTAGATTACTTATGTATGCCCTTAAGAAGGCAGTAACTCATTTGAAATGTAGACATGGCTGAGTCGGAAGGCCTCCATGGACTTTTCGGTATTTTCAAGTATGGAATGAGAAGTGCTGTATCTAAAGGAAACTACTGAGGGAATTTAGGTAAACAGAACATGATCCTTTTTGTTGGAAGCTGGCTGTGATCTCCAGCTTAAAACACTATTGCATGCCTCAGGAAGAGCATCAGCAAATCCTTTAGTATGCGCAACTTGTGTTAGAATGGCAGAAGTCAGTCTATTCCTGGGGGCTGGGCTGAGATAATGAATTGAGTCAATGCCAGGTAGAGCACAGATACACTAGAAAAAATGCAACAAAAAGAGCTCCATGTGCTACACTCAAAAGTATCAATTTCTAAAGTTTCTGAGTAACTAGAAAGGGGCTCGCATTCCTGTTTGCCCTGCAGAAGGATTGTCAACAAGTTACAAGATTATAGAATCAAATCTCAGGTGCCAGAAATGGATCCAACTTAGTGAATTTTGACTGGAATGCCAGTTGCAAAATATTGACCAAAAAGAAGAAAGTCATTATTTTCAATGTCATTAAATTCAGTAATGTTTTATAGATAACTGTGTACCTAGAATTGTGCTAGAAACCAAGGGGAAGCTGAAACGAAAAAGCCAGAGCAAAAAACTAATGTTCATGAACGTCCATCACGCTCCCAAAAGTAACATACAAATCTGCCTTAAGGTTACCTTCACTCTGGTTAAGAAAACAATTCGTACCCATATGTCAGAATAATCATCATAAACCGATACAATTAAAGTAAGTAACAATATATAAAAATAACATTTTTTCTCATATTCTTCCTGGATATGGCAGATCTCAAAACATGTTTACTGAATTTCCAAAAGAATACAAAAAATTTTCATCCTTCTCTCTCTGTATACAGTCTTGTGAAATTGTCTACTAATGTTTAAAAGTAGGTGGAATTTGCACCTTCATGTACTGTCTGCCTGGGTCCTTGGCTAGGTAGAGGTATGGTTGTGTTCTATAGCCTGAGAGAAGCCAGAAATACTGGGCGAACAAGCTGCTTTGACTTTGAGTTGATGAAAAGCTCAGGAAAAAATCCCTCCTTTTGTAGAGCTGCCAGGCCAGTCTTTCCAACTCAAGTTCAATGATGCGTCAAAATTCTACCTGGAGTCATGAGGTTCCCCTCCCATCTTATCCTCTGTATCCCCCGGTCCAGATAGGATTTGATGCAGATAACATGGGCACTGTTGGTTGCTTTTCTTTTAGCATGAGGATTCCTCAAAACAGAGTTTTGTTAATAAATTAAGCAGAATTTGAGTGAATTTTGGCAGAGTTTGAGAATTTAAGTGAATGTCTGGGTATATTTGAATAATATTTATTTTGTTATCAGCACAATATTGGATATCAAAAAGAGTTCTGAATATGAGCTGAGGAGACCTGGACACACTGAAAAGCCTTGAATTCACAGGTCAGCTGGGTTCCGTCAGGCAATTCTCTCCCTTGTAAAATGGATACAGTCAGCCCCACCTGCCTACCAAAAACAGTTTTTTTAGTACCAGGTGAGATAATACCTGTGGAATTGCCACAAAATTCTTAGAAAATCAGAACCCGCTACCAGTTTCCAGAGGTAATTTGAGTTAAGTGTTGTTAGAATTGAGGGAGGGCTAGGCTACAGTACATCCTGAAGTTGAAAGTGGGTTAGCCAAGATGCATTCATGCCCCTTCCTTTGGAACGTGGGGACTGTCATTCCTTTTTGGGTCATGTATGATTTCTGTGGACTGGAATTACAAGGGCAAATGTAGGAATTGCTGTAATATTGGTCAGTACTTTTCACATTCCGCCATCCCATGAGTAGGGATAAGAGGTTAATTAAATACATCTCTCGGGCAGCAGAAATGATCAAGGCTGTCCCTGGAACACAGTTGCTTCAAAAAGTAGGCTTTTGTTTCAGGGAAAATCTCCCACAGAGAAACATGGAACGCCAAAGAGAACTATAAATAGGACTATCATTTATGTCAATTATAAATAGATTTGTTCCCTTTTGATTAGAAGATTAATGCTAGCTGAAACTCTGTAGTTGAGCAGAAATGAGGGAAAAACTCCTGACAAAATATTATTACATGCTAACAGTTAGATTTGATACCTTTTCCTCCCTGAGGTATTTTCTCTGATTTTTTCCTAAATGAAGACTGTCTTCTCATTTGAATTTACAGTCCAGTTTAGTCTTTGAAGTGCATTTGTTCATACTTCATTAGCTCCTACACACACACACACACACACACACACACACACACCTTTTTTAAATGGAAAAAATTGAATAAGTTGAATGTCCGTTTTAAGAATTTAAAAGGGGGCAAAACTTTCTCCTCAGATGCTCCTAAGATGGCCACTATGCCCTGCTCCAAAAGTTCTGCTTTCTATGAGGGAAATGTTTTACCAAATTACCATGCACATATGGATCCTTAGCAACCCATATTAACACCGAGCATAATGACCAAAGAGATAAAGGAAAAGATCAGTAGAGGAAGGGCCATAAGCCATTGCTGCTGAGCACCTGCCCAATATGGAGCCATATTTTTTCATTCTCCAGGAAGCAATATCCAATGGGATCCCAACTCTACATATGGTTAGCCAACTTCTTGTCCTTGATTGTGTTCATGACTCCTCTCTTCCCAGGGCCAGAGAGAGAAATGACAACATCCCATCCACGCTGACTGCTAGGTTCATCCTGGGAGGAGAGATTGCAGGGTGCCCCAGTCCTCTACTGGACATACTGGAATGCTTGTGTCTTCCCTGCTAGGATGACAGGATGGGGAATTTTGCCTGAGTCTGCCCACCTTGCCTCATGGAGGCTTTTGATTTCAGCTACTACAAACTAAGCATTAAGGAAAGGGGTGCAGGTAGAGACTGGAAGAGAGGGTAGATGCAATGAGTGGAGACCTCTGTGTGGAACTCCTCCTTGATTTGAAATGCCCTATTCTGGTTTCACTGTGAGATATTTCCAAATGAACGTGTCAATTGAAAATGTACTGCCTGACCTGAGATTTCTGGAAAAACATGAATCAAAGGTTTGGAAAGTCTGGGTCGTAACACATAAAGAAATATATTGAATATTTATAAAGATATAACATTCTTAGAACTGTTGGACACGTTTCTGTGTGTGACCTCTCTCTTCCAAGTGGCATTGCTCAACAGCCCAGCACTCATCAGAAGGCTGACATTATGCTGTTGTGCAACTTGCAGCCATAGCAATGTCACTTTGCTAACTGTGCTTGCTGTGCATTCAACTACTGAGAAGCCAAACAGCTTTAGGTTTGAGTCAGAAGTTCTAGGCAAGATCATTCTTGTGAAACCTGAACCCTTAGTTCTTCTAAAAAGTCAAAATACATTTGGATCTTGCAAATCGAGAATGTCAGAGCCAATATTTTCCTCTTTAATCAAAACCCAGGAATGGCACAGTGGGTGGCTGGGGCCATGTCCTCCCTTCCTCCCCTTCCCTTCCCCCACACTCCCAGCCAAGATTCTCCAGGCTTGAGAGAGCTGATGTGGAAAAGCAGCTCTGGCCCTTGTGTGTTCAGCCCTGAACCTCTCTGCCAAGCACCACATTAATGGTGGACGCTAACACACTGTGATACAGAGGCATGAGCCTGAAATCACCAATTTGTCCTCAGACTGATAGGTAAAAAGCAAATAGGAAAGCCTTCTTCTTCCCTCTCATCCGTGTATTCCCAAATATTTGGGGCTCTATCCAACAGCCTGGCTCTACACCAAACATTTGCCTCTGACTCAATTGACCCCTTCATGGGGAACCTTCCATCCACATTGGATAACTCTACTGGCTCAATCTATGAACAATTTTCAAAATTGAGGAAACAAGTCCCTTTTCCATTCTTAAATAGGCTGGCCTAAATATTCTTGGGAGCTTCATAGAGAGTGTCATGCCCTGGCTTATTCACAAAGGTGGCAATGGCCTTCAGACTCAGTTAAGACAAACATTGGCACATGCAGGTGGCCATCAAATGTTAATGTTTATCTTGTTCCTCTGTATTGCTGTTATCTTTCAGGGAAATCCAAGAATAGCAGAAAGATGAATCTTCCCTTCCCCATGGGGCATGTACTTCCTTCTAGGGGGTACGAAGAAAAAACCCTGTCATTCCCTAGACCTTATGCGTCACTCTGCAGGGTTGGTAGTAGCCATGGTTAATGGCAAGTTTCAGAAGGGGAGAGCTTCCAAAACCTTGCCACAATGCCTGTGAAGTGCAATGAGGGTACTCATGTTTCTCTGGAAGTCACATCATGTGTTTAAGGTAGGCCTTCAACAGGGAGGATTTTGATAGATGGAGAAATTCTGGACACAGAAACTAACTCAATAGAAGAGCACATAGTCAGCAAAGTAAGGAGTATGTTTGCAGGTGCATGAGACAGCCAGCCAGTTGTTTGGGTGTTATGCTAGTAAAGAGCAGTGCAAGATAAGCCCAAAAAGATAGGTTTGAACATCTATACTGAAGAATTATAATAGCGAGCACTTTTCAAGTTCTTATATGCATGACACTGTTCTAAGCACTTACATGTATTAACTCACTGAATCACCAAACAACTCCATGAAATAGGCACTATCATTATCCTCACTTTACAATTGAGGCCACTGAGACACAGAGAAGTACAGAATGTGCTTAAAGGCACATAGATTCTAAGTGCAACAAATCCACGCAGCCTACCCAAGCATGCATGGTACCTGACAACCTTGACAGCATGCTCTCCATAGCATATATTTATTCTTTGCTTCTTCTTCCATCTCCACATCCCTAGCCATGGAAATGCTGAGTAACTTGTAAGGCCAAGCTCATCTCTTTCTTAGCAATGCCTTTTCCAACTTCATCTCAAGAGAAACTTATCTTTCCCTGTTACAGGCCTCTCTTTATTTGTACATACAGTAATTTTCCCAACCTTACTTATATTAGGGTTAAGAATGTGTTCATCTGTGAACTTCTTCAGACCAGAGTTGGCATCATATTCCTCTGCATGTCCTCAGAACTTGGGACAGTGATTTGCATGTAGAAAGTGCTCAATTAACATTGCCTGAATATAATTGAATACCAGAGGCCACTGAGACCTGAAGAAAAGTTCCCTAATCCTACTGTACCTCGTTAAGATCATCTTTCCAAATTCGAAACAAAGCAAAACAAGCAAACAAATCTAAGAAATGCCAAGCCCTATGGGGAACTCTCCCACTCCTGAAAACCTACATCCTATAAAAAACACTTTGTAAAAGCACAATGTAGCCCCTTCTAGGCCACACACCTAACACAGTATTCCAGCTTTAGCCTTGCTTGACTGTGAAAGAATGCTAATGGCAGCAGTGCTTCTAAAGGCAAAAGTGCAGCCACACATGAATGATGTATCTCACTAAGAACTGTAGGGTTCCAGGATTTCTGAGAAGACTCCTTTCATTGTAATAAAGTTCTCAGCTTTTCTACCCCCAAACTCTAACTCCCTGAGGAAGATTCAAAAACACCCAATTTAATTAAAACGTTTTTTTCTCACATTGAAGTCACAAGTTTTCACAGGGTGCAACGTGTTGCTAACCCAGCAATTTCCAGAGAAGGCTGCTCAGCAAAGCAGGTACTGTTTTCTTTTTAGGGCCCATGTCCTTAAATTGCTTTGCTGCTTACATGTCTTGAAGGGCCAAGTTTCTCTGGCAGATTCCAGCCCAAGCGTTCCTCTTTGACCCAACTCTTACTGGCTCAGAAGACTTCTTTTTCCCATAGGTGCAGTTAGCCAATAAGAAGAGAATGTCCTATCTTTTTAAAAAGTACGCTTTCAATGTGTTCATTAGTTATCTTCAAACTCAGAGGGTCAATAACCACAGTAAGAGGAGCACCATGCCTTCTGGAAGGATGTCAAATAAGCATGCTGAATGGCCTACAATTTTGTAATTGGCAAGACTGCCCTAACACAGATTGAGTGTTATAGATCTGCAAAGTTCAGTGCTAAAATATGATTGATTAGTGCACAAATATTTACTGAGCATCTATTGTATGACAGGCTCTATAACAGATGATGAGGATATGACATTTGTACTAGTCCACTTTCACACTGCTATAAAGAACTGCCCAAGACTGTGTAATTTATAAAGAAAAGAGGTTTAATCGACTCACAGTTCCACATGGCAGCAGAGGTCTCAGGAAACTTATCATGGCAGAAGAAGCAGCAGACATATCTTACATGGTGGCAGGAGAGAGAGTGCGAAGAGGGAAGAGTTCCTTCTAAAATCATCAGATCGCATGAGAACTCACTCACTATCATGAGAACAGCATGGGGGAAACCACCCCCATGCTTCAATAACTTCCCACCAGGTCCCTCCCTCCACACATGGTAATTACACTTCAAGATGAGATTTGGGTGGGGGCATAGCCACACCATGTCAACACTGAACCAAACTGACAGGGTTCCTGCCTCAGATGTTTAGAGGTTAGCCAGAAAGGTGAACACGGCCAGTGCCAAAGAAGAGCAAGGAAGGGAGAGATCCCTGTACACTGGAATCATGTGAGCGGTGAGCTATACAATATATTCCCCAAGCTTTCTTTCCTTCCCAATGGTTGGAATATCTTTCTCATCAATCTCCCATCTTCTTTTCACTTTCTCTTCTTTCCATCATCTACAGCATGCATTGTTACATGCCCATTGTTACAAAAACTGGTATTAGATTATTGTAGCAAGAAAGCCTCACTGTCCACAGGCCTACATCTCAGCACCTTGGTCTTGAGCTTCTAGAAGTTCTGGCTTCCTGGAAGTTCGTTACATACTCTGTGTAAACAAATGAAATAGAGAGTAATAAAAAACACTCAGTAATTCTCACATTATTTGTTTGACATATACTGAAATGATCTACAGAAAGGAGAGCTATACTCTCTGATCCATGAAGATCAAATGCGTCAGGGAGTTACAGGTTTGATAAAAACTTCATTGATGAACTTAATTCCTACCCAGGAATCATCTGGTCTATGTAGAAGAGTCCTGAGAATAGAAAAGCTACACTAGGTGTGCGGAACCATTCTTGAAATTCTGCATACGAAACTGTGATTCACTTGATATAACTTTAGAGAGTATGTTTTGACACCTGCTTATTTTCTTCCCAGTAGCCTTTCTGGTTTTCCAAAATCTTTCTCCTTGTTATCCACTGACACCATCAGACTAACCTACTATAACAGGTTAACAGACTAAGCAACTATAACTAATCTACTATAAAGATCTTCTAAAGCCTCTTTCAAGGCTGAACCTCTGTGACTCTGTATTCCTAAATCCCAAATCCTGTCTTCAATTAACAGAGGTTTAGGAGAAATGACCCAAGATCCTTCTTCTGAAAACCCATCCAAAGTATTATTGGAATCTTATTCAAATTGGAAAGAATGATTCAAAACTAGAGGCACAGACAGAAGTATATTATTGCATCAACAAACAGCATGTAGATATTGAGAAAATGAAATTAAATGCAGTAAGAGAACTTATTTAAGTCTTCCAAATGAGTTTGAAAGAAAGGCAAATATGCCCTGTATCTGTATTTGCCAACGCAGAAGAGTAATAATAACCACCTTCAAATTAGATGACGATGGTCTTAGCCTTCAGATAGAGGGTGAAGAAGAGATTGAAAAATCTGGAAACACAGCATTTTATCAAGCAGAATTTAGTCCCAGAGCAACTGGGCATCCATTTGTCTCCAAGTGGAGCAGTGTACGATGGCTGTGTTTCCATTTGTGCCAGAGAGCTGCTGGGGCCATCGGAGCAAGAGAGGCTTCACAAAGAAAGTTGGAAAGCAGCGCCAAAAGGCAAACACAATTCCTGTCACATCCAAAATAGTTCATTTAGCTCTTTATGCTACTCTCTTACTCTTTGTCATAGAGCAATTTCTAGGAGAGTCGCATAAAAGTAGGGAGATTTTTAGCTTTGAGCAGCAAATAAGTGAACTGGGCAAGGACAGCATGAAATTTAGTGAGGAAAAAGAAAAAGAATGACAGGGGAATAATATAAAAACCCTGGGAAGAAAGCACTTACCCTGTAGAGAATCTACTATATGAAAAGTCATTCCTCTAAAACAGATATACTCAGGATGGATTTTCTCCATTCGGAAGAGTCCATCACTTTAATAAAATACTTTTGAAGACTTCATCTCATAACCTCACGTTTGACATGTCTGAACACTTCTTCTTGGGAATTCACCCTCTCTCTATGCTACTGGATGAGACAAAAGGAGAATCTGTGAGCCTGGTGTTCCTTGGAGGCCTCTCTACCTACGCACATTTGTGCTTCACTTCTGCCAAGTGAATATAATATGACAAGGCTTAGAAAGCCCAGGTAATCCAGAGAGCAAGAGTTTGTGTCAAGAATAGAGGTAGAAGAACCATCGAATTACACGGCTGTAAAAGACCTCGAATTCATAAAATCCCTCCTCAGAGAAGGGGTTAGGATTCACCCCTAGAGGAATGTCAGCACAGGCCTCTCTCAGGATGTCCCTTCTCTGACATCCTGAGAGAGGCCTGTGCTGGCATTCCTCTAGTTGGGGGTGGGGATGGGGGGGAAAAATAACTTTACTGTCTTCCTGTTCTGCAAACAGAAAACTGCAGCAATGGGGTATCATACCAATTTTTAAAATTATTATTATACTTTAAGTTCTGGGATACATGTGAGGAATGTGCAGGTTTCTTACATAGCTATACACGTTCCATGGTGGTTTACTGCACCCATAAACTCGTCACCTACATTAGGTATTTCTCTTAATGCTATCACCCCCTTACCCCCACCTCCCAACTGGCCCCACTGTGTGGTGTTCCCCTACTGTGTCTATGTGTTCTCATTGTTCAACTCACACTTATTAGTGAGAAAATGTGGTGTTTGGTTTTCTCTTCCTATGTTAGTTTGCTGAGAACGATGGCTTTCAGCTTCATCCATGTCCCTTCAAGGGAGATGAATTCATCCTTTTTTATGGCTGTACAGTATTCCATGGTATATGTGTGCCACATTTTCTTCTTCCAGTCTATCATTGATGGGCATTTGGGTTGGTTCCAAGTCTTTGCTATTGTAAATAGTGCTGCAATAAACATACATGTGCATGTGTCTTTATAGTAGAATGATTTATAATCCTTTGGGTATATACCCAAAAATGGGATTGCTGGGTCAAATGGTATTTCTGGTTCTAGATCCTTGGGAAATCGCCACACTGTCTTCCACAATGATTGAACTAATTTACACTTCCACCAACAGTGTAAAAGCATTTCTATTTCTCGAATGCTCTCCAGCATCTTTTGTTTCCTGACTTTTTAATGATTGCCATTCTAACTGGCATGAGATGGTATTTCATTGTGGTTTTGATTTGCATTTCTCTAATGACCAGTGATGATGAGCTTTTTTTTCATATATTTGATGGCTGCATAAATGTATTCTTTTGAGAAGTGGCTGTTCATATCCTTTGCCCACTTTTTGATGAGGTTGTTTATTCTTTTTCTTTTTCTTTTTTTATAAATTTGTTTAAGTTCCTTATAGATTTTGGATATTACCCTTTGTCAGATGGATAGATTGCAAAAATTTTCTCCCATTCTGCAGGTTGCCTGTTCACTCTGATGATAGTTTCTTTTGCTGTGCAGAAGCTCTTTAGTTTAATTAGATCCCATTTGTCAATTTTGGCTTTTCTTGCTGTCGCTATTGGTGTTTTAGTCAGGAAGTCTTTGTCCATGCCTATGTCCTGAATGGTATTGCCTAGGTTTTCTTCTAGGGTTTTTATGGTTTTAGGTCTTACATTTAAGTTTTTAATCCATCTTGAGTTAATTTTTCTACAAGGTAAGGAAGGGGTCCAGTTTCAGTTTTCTGCATATGGAAACGGGCTAAATGCCCTAATTAAAGGCACAGACTGGCAAATTGGACAGAGTCAACACCCATCAGTGTGCTGTATTCAGGACACCCATCTCATGTGAAAAGACACACATAGGCTCAAAATAAAGGGATGAAGGAATATTTACCAAGCAAATAAAAAAAAAAAAAACAAGTGCAGGTTGCAATCCTAGTCGCTGATAAAACAGACTTTAAACCAAGAAAGATCAAAAAAGACAAAGAAGGGCATTACTTAATGGTAAAGGGATCAATGCAACAAGAAGAGCTAACTATTCTAAATATATATGCATCCAATGCAGGAGCACCCAGATTCATAAAGCAACTTTTTAGAGACCTACAAAGATACTTAGACTCCCACACAATAATACTGGGAGACTTTAACTCCCCACTGTCAGTATTTGACAGATCAATGAGACAGAAAATTAGCAAGGATATTCAGGACTTGAACTCAGCTCTGGACCAAGCGGACTTAATAGACATCTACAGAACTCTCCACCCCAAATCAACAGAATATACATTCTTCTCAGCACCATATCACACTTATTCTAAAATTGACCACATAATTGGAAGTAAAACACTCTTTGGCAGATGCAAAAGAATGAAAATCATAACAAACAGTCTCTCAGACCACAGTGCAATAAAATCAGAACTCAGGATCAAGAAACTCACTCAAAACTGCACAACTATATGGAAACTGAAAACCTGCTCCTGAATGAACACTGGGTAAATAACAAAATTAAGGCAGAAATAAATAAGTTCTTAGAAACCAATAAGTAAAAAGAAAAAATGTACCAGAATCTCTGGGACACAGCTAAAGCAGTGTTTAGAGGGAAATGTATAGCACTAAATGCCCACAGGAGAAAGTGGGAAAGATCTAAAATCGACACCCTAACATCACAATTAAAAAAACTAGAGAAGCAACAGCAAACAAATTTGAAAGCTAGCAGAAGACAAGAAATAACTAAGATCAGAGCAAAACTGAAAGAGATAGAGACATGAAAAACCCTTCAAAAAATTCATGAATCCAGGAGCTGGTTTTTTGAAAAGATCAACAAAATAGATAGACCGCTAGCCAGACCAACAAAGAAAAAAAGAGAGAAGAATCAAATGACACAATAAAAAATAATAAAAGGGATATCACCAGTGATCCCACAGAAATACAAACTACCATCAGAGAATACTATAAACATTTTGGATCCTGGTTTGGGCATTTAATAAGTGAATGACCTGAGACAAATAAATAAACTTTTCTGTGGCTCAATATTTTCAACTGTAAAGTGAAGACGATAACAATGTCCATCTCATAGGATTGTTGTAAAAGGTAAATGATATAGCATATATATAAACCAGATGCACTCAGGTTTTCCAGTCTCCTTGGGTCACGCTTTTCTCCAATATCTACATAAAATAACTCGTGACCCCTTTTCACAAACTGAATCCAGCAGCACATCAAAAAGCTTATCCATGACGATCAAGTTGGCTTCATCCCTAGGATGCAAGGCTGGTTCAACATATGCAAACCAATAAACATAATCCATCACATAAACAGAACCAATGACAAAAACCACATGATTATCTCAAGAGATACAGAAAAGGCCTTTGATAAAATTCAACACCCCTTCATGCTAAAAACTCTCAATAAACTAGTGATTAATGGAACATATCTCAAAATAATAAGAACTGTTCATGACAAAACCACAACCAATATCATACTGAATGGGCAAAAGCTGTAAGCATTCCCTTTGAAAACCGGCACAAGACAAGGATGCCCTCTCTCACCACTCCTATTCAACATAGCATTAGAAGTTCTGGCCAGGACAATCAGGCAAGAGAAAGAAATAATTTTCAAATAGGAAGAAAGGAAGTCAAATTGTCTCTGTTTGCAGATGACATGATTGTATATTTAGAAAACCCCATCATCTCAGCCCCAAATCTCCTTAAGCTGATAAGCAACTTCAGCAAAGTCTCAGAATACAAAATCAATGTGCAAAAATCACAAGCATTCATATGCACCAATAATAGACAAACAGCCACATCATGAGTGAACTCCCACTCACAATTGCTGCAAAAAGAATAAAATACCTAGGAATCCAACTTACAAGGGATGTGAAGGACATCTTCAAGGAGAACTACAAACCACTGCTCAAGGAAATCAGAGAGGACACAAACAAATGGAAAAACATTCCATGCTCATGGATAGGAAGAATCAATATCATGAAAATGGCCATACTGCCCAAAGTAATTTATAGGTTCAATGCTATTCCCATCAAGCTATCATTGACTCTCTTCACAGAATTAGAAAAAAACTACTTTAAATTTCATATGGAACAAAAAAGGAGCCCATATAGCCAAGGAAATCCTAGGCAAAAGGAACAAAGCTGGAAGCATCATGCTACCTGACTTCAAACTATACTACAAGGCTACAGTAACCAAAAACAGCATGGTACTGGTACCCAAACAGATATATCGACCAATGGAACAGAACAGAGGCCTCAGAAATAACGCTACTCATCTACAACCACGTGATCTTTGACAAACCAGACAAAAATAAGCAATAGGGAAAGGATTCCCTATTTAATAAATGATGTTGGGGTATCATACCAATTTATGAGATGGTTATTTTACTCTTGAGTGGAGGCCACCCCTCAGTGACTCAGCAAAATTTGTCCTCTGCATGGTCCTTGTATCTTGTACCTCGTGAGGCACTCAAGTATATTCTGCTTTATATCATAGTTATTTATGAGTTAATGCATATCCTTACTGGGTCCTAAATTCCTTGAAGGTTGCAACTTTGCCTTGCCTATTCATTTTCACATATTACACAGCACTTAGGGCAGTGCCTTCAATGTAGTAGGTAACCAATTGTTTTGCTTGCTTTATAGTAGTTTTTTTTTAAATTGACTTTCAGCTTAGTTCTGCAAGAAGACTATCTAGATGAGATGATTTTGTAATCATAAATTTAAAATGTCCTTAACATTTTCTTAATATTTAATCCATAAAAAGTATTCCTGGCACATAGTACATAGTAAATAAGTTTGTTGAACAAACTTATTGGTAAATACATCAATGACTGACTGCTCATGGAGGGTGCCCCCCATTTTGCCCATGAAGTTGAGGTGGTATGGGGAGAATGTTTTCATTTCCTGATCCTAACTCTCCTGTTTCAGTCTAGTATTGTCAATACAAAGGTGTCATCATTACCGTTAATCCCAAACTGATGTAATCTGAACTTTTGCTCTGTGTAATCACAGATATGGGGTACATTTCCTAGAAAAGAACTGCCCTGGACAAAACTGTTAGGTAGAAAAGAAAAAGGAAATTGGATTTCTTTTTTCCATATTGTCAAGAGCAGAGAGGACCTCACTCTGCCCACTCCCTCTTGACTCCTCACACCCAATAGCAGCACCAATGCCTGCCACAGAATTATGAGCACTTCAGCCAGGTATGGTGGCTCACACCTGTAATCCCAGCACTTTGGGAGGCTGAGGCAGGTGGATCACTTGAGGTCAGGAGTTCGAGACCAACCTGGCCAACATGGTGAAACCCCATCTCTACTAAAATACAAAAATTATCCAGACATGGTGGCAGGCACCTGTAATCCCAGCTATTCAGGAGGTTGAGGCAGAGAATCACTTGAATCTGCGAGGCAGAGGTTGTAGTTAGCCAAGATCGTGTGCCACTGCATTCCAGCCTAGGTGACAGAGTGAGAATGTGTCTCAAAAAAAAAAAAAACAACAAAAGTTATAGGCACCTCAAGGTTGCCTGATTTTTGCCTACTGTTGCTTCAGTTATGTACTCTAAGTGATCTGTTACCTTCCTTTCCAGAAACTCTGTGTAAATATATCTTAATTGAATGAACAAAGCCATAATGGAGACATTTGAGGCATTAGTAACCAGCCAGTGATCTGTTCTTTGTTCATTTAAGAGGAGGTTATCATGAAAATATTCTGAGAAACAGAGTTCCAAGATTACATTGGCTTAAACAATATGGAAGTTTATTTCTTTCATGTAGTAGTCCCAAGATACATAGTTCAGGCAGGGCTGCTGAACCATCTGCTGTGCAAAGTAGCTCTGTGCCACAAAATCTTCAAGACCCAGCAATTTCTAGCTTTCTATTTCACCATCCCAGCATGGTGGCCCTCATCTACAGGACCCAAGACGGCTGCTGGAGGTTCAACATTATACCCATGCTCTAGCCAACAGGAAGATAAAAAAAGCAAAGGATGCATTTTGGTTGTCTTTTAATGAAGGATCCCAGAAGCTTTCATGTGACACTTTCACTCATATTTCATTTTCTAGGGCTTGAGCACATGGCCACACAGAGCTCTAAGTTAGGCTGGAAAATACAGTTAGCTGAAAATTAGGGTTTCTGTTATTGCAGAAAGAGGGAAAATAGCTATTGGGAAATTACTAGGAATCTCTGCCAAAGAAGTTATCCCTGAGCTTCTTACGTTCTATCACTTGAGTGCCCCAAATCAAGACACTACAAAATGAAAGACTGATCTAGTGTCAGTCAGATCCAGATGCCAGTCCTGTTAGCATCACTTAATGAGCTGTGTGATCTCTGAACCATTTCCCATGCTATCAAAAACAGCAATAACACCTCCCTACTAGGTTCCTGTAGGATGATATAAGATAACCAATGGTGCCTAGCACAGTGCCTGGCATATATGGTAGATACTTAGTCAACATTTATTATTATCATTCTGTCTGCATATAAGACTGGCTCAGCTTCAGAGTTTAGATCAACTTGGGCACAAAAATATTAACAAAGTTCCTGGCGGCCATATTTCTTGAGCAATTTTATACTCTATGCATTAGCCAGATGTGTTAGAGCAAATGAGTGGATGTCTTTATCCTCACTTGCCTTTTTTTCCTGTTATTGTTGGATGGTGTCAAACAAGACAGAAGCAGTTGATAAACTTGTCAGTATCATAAGAGATGACAATTAGAATCAGCAGAGCTTAATAAAAAGGAGCCTAAAATGATAGGGTTGAGGTAGTGGGGTTTTTAGAATGCAAAGAGCATGCATTTTCACTTCACTCTATTTATCAGGCCAAGCAAACTGAAGTGAAAAGTCACTTGTGGAAAACGGTAAAGAAAAATGTACCTATTTTGCATCACCCACTATGTCATATCAAGTAAATGAATTGAAATCCCATGTCAAGTACTGGGCTTTATTCCCCATGGTTTCACACCAATTTTCTCTTAGAAGATACTCTAAGATGCACTAAGCTTTTCAAATGACTTCTGTCTAGGCAGGAAGTTTCTACTCAAGTTAAGAAGCAGTGTTGCCAGGTGCAGTGGCTCACTCCTGAAATTCCAGCACTTTGAGAGGTCAAGGCAGGAAAATTGCTTGAGCCGAGGAATTTGAGACCAGCCTGGGGAGCATAGTGAGACCCTATCTCGACCAAAAATTAAAAATTAACCAGACATGGTATTGCATGTCTGTAGTCCCAGCTACTCAGGAGGTTGAGGTGGGAGGATCTCTTGGGCCTGAGAGGTTGAAGCTGCAGTGAGCTGTAATTGTACCACTGCACTCCAGCCTGGGCAATAGAGCAAAACCCTGTCTCAAAAAAAAAGAAGAAAGAAGAAGGAAGAAGGAAGAAGAAAGAAGAAAGAAGAAAAAGAAGGAGAAGGAGAAGGAGAAGAAGAAGAGGAAGAGGAAGAAAGAAGAAGAAGAAGAAGAAGAAGAAGAAGAAGAAGAAGAAGAAGAAGAAGAAGAAGAAGAAGAAGAAGAAGAAGAAGAAGAAGAAGAAGAAGAAGAAGTGTAATAGAATGATTTAGTGCTCAGAAAGTCTTGAGTGGATCCTGGTTTGGGCATTTAATAAGTGGGTGACCTGAGACAAATAAATAAACTTTTCTGTGGTTCACTATTTTCAACTGTAAAGTGAAGATGATAACAGTGTTTATCTCATAGGATTGTTGTAAAAGGTAAATGATATAGCATATGTATAAACCAGATGCACTCAGGTTTTCCAGTCTCCTTGGGTTGTGCTTTTCTCCAATATCTACATAAAATAACTTGTGACCCCTTTTCACATTCCATGGGCAGCCCATGCTCTGCCCAAGAGCTCTGAAGATTTGGGGTATCATGCTTCTCTCAAGTTATTTCACTCTGTAGTCTGTTTCCCAAATATGGCCCACTCCCACTTGTCATTCCTGAAATCATTATTATATTTCCCGGCCCCTTTGCTTCAGCTCATCTAAAGGGCAGGAAAAAGCTGGAAGCAGGAGAGTCATGAGGGCCTGAAATTTTGCAAGAGCAGCAGGCAGTATGAGTGGGAGGACCTGAGATCTATGATAGTGAAAGACATGATGCAATATATTGCCTGCCTGGTTAAAGGAGCAGAAAGGAGTCAAAGATGACTGTAACATTTTGAGTCTGGGTAAGCAAGAAGATAATGGTGCAGATATGAGCAAGTCCAAAGGAGGATTTGACTTTGTTGATTTGACTCTGGTTGACATTGACTTTGGTTTCAGAGATACTGATGTATAATAGAGCTTTCAGAAAATAATTCCCATGAGTCACTAGGGTGCCTGTCCGAAGCTCAGTGAAGGGACTGCATAGGAGAAGAGGCTTGGAGATTTCCTTGTACAGGTGCTAAAGCATATTCCCCATCACAATATTAAATTTGTAAGTTACTTTAAAAAATAGAAAGAAAATTGCCATTTTCGAGTCTCAAAAGGACTGACCACCATCCAATTACATCACAAATGATCTCCCAAAAAACTCATTCCTGTAGACCAGGAGCTGAGTTTCTATTCATTATTATTTTCGTAGCTAAAATTTCAAATCACAGAATCATAACATGTTGCAGTTTGTATAAGCCTTAAAATGTTCCTGGCCCAAATGCCTCACTTAAATACAGGGAAACTGACCTGCTGGAGAGTCTGAGTGACCTATCCTTGTTCACTCAAGTTGAATAATGCTGCCAGAAATTCTATTGTTAGAATTTCTGCTCTCCCTTGCTCATTTTTTCACCTGCAGTCCAGCTACCAAAGATAGGATTTTAGACATTCTATCTACATTAAAAATGTTTCTTCTAACTGCAGCAGAAACACAGGTAGCAAGGATATAGTGTAGAATAAGGAGCCAGAGGCCTGGATTTTAGTCCCGTGGAAAAAGAACCAGCTGCACTACCTGGAGAGAATCATTTAGTCTTCCAAGTTCTCAGTTTCCTGATTTGAGTAGCAAGGAGATGGGTGTAGATTCGCTCTGAAATGTGTTGCAGCTCTGACACTCCATGATTCTTGGAGAAAGCGGCTGTCTCCAACTGAATTCACATCTTCCAATCCCACACAAATGGAGAAGCAGGCCCATCCCAGTATTTGCAGAGGTCCATCAGGACCAAAGCTGTCCTCTCTCTGTGGGGGCTGGAGAAGGGAAGCAGCTGAGGCAACACGATCGGTTTCCTTCCCGTTCAGAAGAGAACAATCGAGCTCCTCCCAGGGGAAGCTATGCTGATTTGGACAGTATGGGGTCTGTCTTATGACGGGAATGGAGGATTTCTGTAGAATGGGGATGCTTAGCGGCCGTAAGAATCAAAGATGGAAGGAAAGCCAAGAGGTCCTTAGGTCCGGTCCCTTGCCTCTAGCTAAGCCTTCCAAGGCAGATGGTTGTCATCCTACGTTTAAAGATCTCCAGAGTAGCAATTGCTCAGCTTCCCACAGCGCCTGGGGTCAGCATGTTTCCCCTTATAATCAAGAAATTCTTCCTGATGTTTAAGTGGAAATGCTTCCAATGTGGCCCGAGTCTGTTTACCCTTGTCTAGTCCTCAGAAGAGATGAGGAAGAATCTTCTGTGTAATAATCACTCTTCTTATACCTGGTACTGGTGATTAAGTCACTTCTTAGCCTTTTCTTTTTTGGGTTAGATCTTAACTTCATTTTCCACCCAGTTAATCTTTTTTTTTTTTTTTTTTTTCTCTCCTAGCTGGATCTTTTCCAGGTTCTCCAAATGAGCCTTAAAATAGGAGAATGAAATCTGAGTTCCCACTCTAATTAAAACCTCAGCAATGCCAAGTTTTGTGGAAAGATTACTCTCTAGGCTTTCGTTTCATAATTCTCTACATACACCCGTCTCATATTACAATTTGTTGTAGTACTTTCCTGCTCACTCAGGGCCCACAGCTATTTTGTTATAGTACTTGTCTCTGCCAGATGGAGCCCATTTTTGTCTATTTTAAACATCTTTCTGTTTTTAATGACTCCTTGCTTCTAAATTGTTAAAGGTCTCCTTAAATTCAAATCCTACCTTCTAATGTTTCTTTACCTGACTTAGTGCCATCTGAAAAACATTCTAGTCTATTACTCGTCATTGAGGAAGGAAACTCAATTTTATATCAATCCAAGAAGGGCCTGAATAGCACTCATTTCTCCCAATACTCACAAGCATAGTTTGAGCATGAAAAGCAATGCAGGCCACCCCTTCTCCATTCATTTATTCATGAAACATCTTTTGAACACAGGGTAGACACTGGACACACAGCGATGAACAGTTTCTGTATCCGTTCACTAACGTGTTCCTACATGTGTACCAAATATATTCCTTAAGCACTTACTCTGTGTAAAACTTGCCAGCGTTGTGGCTACAGCAGTGAATAGGGAATAAAAGGCTATTGGCTTCATAGATCCCACATTCCAATGGGTATGGGGGAGGACAGAGACAAATTACAAGTCCAGCAACAAATAAACAAGACCGTGTCAAATTTGATCAACATTTTGAAAGAAATAATGGGATGATGAACCTGCGGGTGGTACTGCCTTAGATGGACTGGATGGAGGAGATCCCCCTCAGAAGGAAGCCCTGAAGACCTTTCAGTTTAGCAGAGTTCTGTTATTCTGAACCAATCCCCTACAGCAAACCTACTTCCCTCACGTCTTCCTCTCACAGACCCAGCAGTAACTTTTTCTGGGCTGTTCGTGGTTTATAATGCCTTGTTACTCAGTAATTATTTACATTCCCAAAGGACTCTCTCATGTTCTTTAATCAAAAGAAAAGATAAAAGAAGGAATTTCAGGATACAGGCGCCTTTGTTCCTCAGGAAGTCAATGGACATTCCTGGAAAATGAGAGTCCGGTGGTCTATTGTGTGGAGAAAGTGGACTTTAGTACCATGAAACAGATTTCTTCACTGTGGAACCTGAATAGGCTGTTCTCCCACAATCTTGAATAGGCTGGTGAACTTTAAGACTCTGCAAAATAAGATAACGTTTACAGCCGTTTCCTAAGCTTTTTGCATGGAACTCCTTGAAGAAAACTCTTCGGTGAATGCTAAGCTGAGATCTCTTGGATCTGTAGGTGTCCTTTGACATTGGATCTGGCATTTGGGATGTGATTCCAAATCACCAGCAGCCAATGTGCAGGCCAGTCGTCGATGTCTCCGAAGAGCGTGATAGAAAGAAGACTGCAGAGGAAAGCAGGGAGTCCTTCCTGACTTTGCCTCAGCTTCTCTTGTGACCCTGGTCACATGTGACCTGTGCTTCTTTAGTTTTCTCAGATCATGGAGTCTTTTGAGAATCTTCTGAGTGACTTCTTTCCAGGAAAATCCACAAACATACCTAATTATACATCATGCAGAGGGTTGATATGCCTCTTACCAAAATGCATCTCTGAACTGGAGGATTTCTAAGGACCTGTCTGTCCATTGCTAAGGTTCAAATAGGTTTCTGCTCTAGTCATATTGACATCTTGGTCCATGGTGTTTTGGTTTGTATGTTTGCTTTTAACTGACACATAACAATTATAAATAATTATGGGGTACACGTGATGTTCTGATACATGCATACATTGTGTAAAAGTCTAACAGGGTATTTAGCATACTGATCATCTCATACCTTTATCATTTCTTTGTGGTAAGAACATTCAATATCCTCTTTTTTAGCTATTTTGAAGTATGCATTATGATATTGTTAACCAGAGTCACCCTATTGTGCAATAGAACACCAGAAATTATTCCTCTTGTCTAACTAACTTTGTACCCATTGAACAGTTTCTCTATCTCCCCACCTAACTAACACATCCCAGTCTCTGGTAACCACTATTCTACTCTCTACTTCTATGAGATTAACTTATTTAGATTCCATATACGAGTGAGATCATACGGTATCTGTCTTTTGACATTAGTTTGGACAAGACCCCAAAAGCAACAAAAGCAAAAATAGACAAATGGGATTACATCAAACTAAAAAGCTTCTGCACAGCAAAGGAAAAATTAACAGAGTGAAGAGACAATCTCGGTCTGTGTTTTTGATTAGCTTGTGTGCTCCTTGGGACAAGACCAAGCATCCTACCACCTCTCAAGCTACTTTCAGCCTTCACCACAGAAGTGGTGCTAATATGTGTTTGTGCACCTGTGCCAGGTTGCTCTGCAGAGTCCCGAGGTGGCTGTTGCATGAGAAACCGCTAGGAAGGCCAGGGAGACCCCTCCACACAGAGGTACCAGCCAGCCCTGGGGATGCCCCGTTGACTTCTCAATGAGTGAATGAGGTCATTTTTCCTCTGTCTTTTCCAGAAATAGATTCGTTGAGAAGGCATGTGCTGAAATGACCTAGCAAGGCAGCAGGAAGGAAGTGACTAGAAAGAGAATCATTAAAAACCCAACTTCTTATTTAGAGGAAAACGGAAACAGGGACCTGGAGAAAGGCTCTAATTGGGAAGCCAGCAGTGGCCCCTGCCTTCCCTCCCAGCACTCCCAATATGGATTTCCTGCCTTCAGGCACTGTTGGATTTAAAGCTATGAGAGCTGCATACACAGTCTCATCAGAAGGGCTCAGAAAAGAAACAGAGCTTCATATGCCTTCTTCCTGCCGCTTATGTATGCAATCAGTTGGATTAATTAACCCTGTTTCCTCAGTGAGATTGATCCTATCACTCGCTTGAGAAATTCTGATTAGGTGTAAACTAACTGATAAATAACAAATTATATTTATTTTTGCAAAATTAAATGTCCTCTGCTTTGTATAATTACCATGGTTCTATGGGCAATCATCAGTGGTGTATTCCCTTTCACCCTCCTTTGCCACGAAGTTTGAATGATCCATGGAAGGATATTTTGACGATGTGGTACTGAAGGTGCCCCAAACCCACACTACCTTTTTGGCTTCTCTGCATTACCCTAGGAGGTTATAGGGCAAATGCATAGGAAAGGTCGATTTGGGTTCCTGGGAAGTCTGTCTTCTGAGCTGAATTTTACAATTGAGCAGGTTGGCTTGACTGGCCATCTGACAATTTTGAAAGCTTAAAAATAAATTGAACTTGGTATTTAGAAAAGGCAGCTTTCAATATCAGAAGACGGGCTTGTGTTTCTAGCTTTCCATTTGGCTGGGGAATCTATTAAGGCTCTCATTTCCTTCCCTGAGACCTGGCTTGTTGTCTTCAGGTGCTAGCTGGAATTCAGAAGGACACAGACTGTGCAAATAAAAAATGCAGGGAAGGGAAAAAGGTCAACATGTGTTTTTGTTTCAGTTCAGTTTCTTACTTTGAAGGGTTATAAATTTTTTCTTTCTGTTTTGCAATAAGACTGGTTCTGCTACCAGACTGACATATAGATACCTTTATTAGGCAATTATCACAAGTGATATGAAGGCTTTCTGTGTAAGAAAGTGTAAGAGGTCTTTCCCAGGACTGCAGTCTTTATTGACTCTTCCCTTCTCTCTAGTGCTCCAGGACTTAATCATATATTATACACACATATTAGAAGTTGATATTGCACATAGGCATTGGCATCATCTGAGAACCTGTGGAAAATGCAAGTGCTTGAGCACCACCCCAGTACCTGTTGAAACAGCAACTCTAAAGGTGGGGCCTGTTGGTCGTGTTTTAATGAGCCCTCCAGGTGATAAAGATGCAGGCTCAAGTTTGAAAACCACTAGTATGTGTTAGTTATCTTGGGGACTACCTGCTTCAGGAACCCCCACAGATTTATGGGCCTGAATTTCATCCATTCATGAGGTTTGGGGACAAGTATGTGGGTGAAGAAGCCTTGCCATTTGAAATCAAAGGAACTTCCAGATTCATAAGCCACTTAAACTCTCAGTTTTTTCATCTATGAAAGTGAGAATAATTCCATTGGCACCATAAGGTTGTTGAAATGGCTGATGCACAAAATGTATGTGAAAATGATTTTTGAACTGCCAGGCACTCTCTGGAGTTAGCTATATGGATTGATGATGCCAAAACACATTATGGACTGCAGGCATGCAGGGGGAGGTGGGGAGACTGTGTATCCTGTGTCCTCTTCTATACTCTGAGCACCAGGTGCATGCACAGAACGGCCATTCACTGAGTCTTTGCTGAATAATATTAACTAACATTGGGTAAGTGTTCACTTACGCATGCATCACAAGCACCTGGTGAGGTGAGTATGTGCCTCTTTTTGGATGCAACCTGAGAAGTTAAGGAGCTTCTTCACATCACGTAGTTAGAAATGGTATGCTCAAGGCTCTTCTGTAAGATGGTGTGATATTAATATTTGCATGTAACCTATGCACTTCCTCTTGTGTGCTTTAAAATCATCTCTGGATCACTTATAACATCTAATACAATGTAAATGCTAGTAAACACCTGTTATACTGTATCTTTAAAATGTGTATTATTTTTAATTGTTATATTGTTATTTTTAATTTTCTTTCAAATATTTTCTATCCATGGTTGTGGACATGGAATCTGCAAATACAGAGATGACTGTACTTTTGAAATGCTCTCTGAACTCAAATGATGAAACATGTGAAATCAAAAAATTTGTTTTTCAAATAAAAAAAAAAGGTTAAGCCAGCACCTGAACCCAGGCAAACTCCTCCAGAGCCTGTGTTCTAAACACTTCACCACACAACGTCACAATCAGTTCATCATAATGATGCTAAGGAGGGTGATGTGAGATGACATGCTGGGAGTGCTTGCTCAGTGCCACAAGCTGTCTCAAGCTCTCGTTGTGCCTTAACTCACAACAACCTTGGAGAGGGAAATATGATGATCATCCTCTTTTAACAAGAAAGGAAATGGAGACACAGAGACTGGCTGGTGTTAGGTTTCTTCTTTCCAAAGTACGAATTTCTTCTGTTGCTTCTCTCTATGTACCGTTTGTGTACCCAACTTGTCAATCTACCAATCAGTGAGTACTTGTGAAGTGTCCAAGTGCCCAGTATTGTGCTTCTAAACACAGAAGCATGAGATGACACTTTCTGCCCTCAAGATGCTCAAAATCAAACTGGAAAGAATATGCCAGTCTTCACAAAACAGAAAAAAAAGAGACTAATATACAGTTAAGACCTTGTTTATGATACACAAAGTAATGATTTTCCATATTTAGAAGGTTAATGGGAATGAAGTCATCAGACAAGAATTCTCATGGGGGCCTGAAGAAATTTTGTGTTGATAGACTGAGACTTCAACAATTTCTCTGAGCAATTATCCTTGAACTGTTGAGTCCAGCATCCCTGTGTTGCAGTTTCCTTTAAGTTTGTTACAGTTATCCTGATTATAAGGAGATAGTGACCTGTTATCCTGTTTTTGTCTGTGTTGTTAACTTCTCATCCCTGGTACTGAGAACAGCATCTAGACTTCAGTAGGTGCTCAAGAAACATATGTGATCGAATGTTTATAAAAAGGAGAATAATAATGTGGTGAAAGAAGGACAGGAGTGTTCAGCCAAATTTTGAATTGAATGAGAAGGCAGATTGTCAGGGATATCATGACCCAAACAAAGGTGGAGAGACACCAGATTAGGGAGGAGCCAGGTTCTCCAGAGAGGACCTGGGTTCAGAAGGAGCACAGGAGCAGAGCCTTTGTTATTTAGGATGCAAACTCTCCCACTCCCATACACTGAGGTGTGGTGCTGTCTTGGCAGCTGTGTGATGAACCCATCTCCCTACCCTAGAGAAGAAACCTCATAGGTACTTGGTGATTTTCAAAGTTGAGAGAACCAGAGTCTCTTGTCATCAATTTCATTTTCCTTGGTTTCACTTCTACTTAGAAAACCTTTGGATGCCAAACTCAAGTCTTGGTTACACCCCGTGTTTCCTTCAAAGGAAACTTCACTAGTAATTGAAAACAGAAATTGGTTCATTTATTCTAACTCACAGGACACAGGTAAGATCCCTGTCTGTGCCCCACCTTGGCTGTCTCTTTTCTAATCCCGGGAGAAAATCTGGATATAATTCTCTGCTTTGTTGATTAAATTCCTCTAGTCCTTATGCAAAATTGTGGGCTTTCATCAAAATAGGATTGTCTGATAATACCCTTTGACTCAGTAATTCCATTCCTGGGAATTTATTCTTATAAATGATCTATGAGTAGTAGAATGTTATGTGTACAAAGACATTTATTGATGCATTAGTTAAAATGATGATAAAAGTAGAAATAGCCTAAATGCCTAGTAATAGGAAAATGGTTAAAGAAACAAATGATGGCATATCTACTCAAATATTCTGCAGTTTTAAAATTATAATTATGAAAACAATATGGGAAATGCTTACAATGTCATGTTAAGTGGGAAAAAATAAAATACTGCATTAAATTTAGATTGTGGCTGGAGCTATGCGAAAATAATGTATGTATGTACGTATCTGGATGAGAAACAGAAACAATTTTGAAAAATGAAGATAAAGTGATTTGCTGGGATATCAAGATTATGGGTAAAAACTTCTCTATTTCAGTGTCTGCTAAAGTTGTTATAACTTTATGCAATTCAAGGGTATTGGCCGGCTATGAAACAAGGCTGACTGCCCCATCTGAAACTGAAAGGGTCACAATGTACTGGGTAAGATGTGAGCATCCAAGAGCCATGTCCTAAACTGCAGAGGTGCACAGACTTCTGTCTCAAGGGAAAAAGCTATGCATGGCATTCCTTCTGGCATTCTCTAGAATACCTAGGATAAAACTCTGTGCACTGCATGTGCTCAAACCCTGGGGTTAGTGGGTCCACTTAGATGCCTTCACCCATATTCTTCATTGATATTAGCATCATGTGCCCACAAGGATCCCAGTAAAGGTATCAACTTCAGATTTCTTCATCACCAGGGAATTCTCTCACTTTCAAGGTGGCCCCGATTAAGGTGACCTGGCTCTGCAACTTACTAGATGTATGATTTGGGTCAAGTTACTTAACCTTGCTAAGCCTCAGCTTTCTAAAATGTAAAATGGATGTAGTAATAATGCTGACTCCATGTAGATACTGCACATGGGTAAATAAGACAAGAAAAGTAATATTTACTATAGTAGCTTAGTAGGAAGCACTCTATAAAGGGAAGCTATTGGTAATGTACCATTGCAAAGGCCCTGGTTTTTCTAAATGTCAAGGAGAAACTTGTGTTTAATGGAATAGTTTTCAACTTCATTTGATTATATCTTTGGGTCTTGTTATAGTGCCTTCTGTCTCAGTAGCTAACTAGTATCCTCTAAGTTTGAGTCTTCTCAGGCGTTCATGCTTCCATGGAAGTGTTTTCTGCACTCCTGTGTTTAAATCACATTAGAGAACTTAACTAAGCTTCCAGCCTAGTAATGTGGTATGTGTAGTCACTCTGACATTTAGAGAAATGCAAAAGTTCAGGTCAGATAGAAGGCTAAGAGAAAGAGACCCCTTGGTGATGCCACAGATGACTAACCCAGATGGGGGAGATGAGAAGGCTGGGGAGCCAAGAGCCATAGCCAGACACAAGAGAGGAATTTGGTTTGAAAAGAGAGTATTAAGACATCAACAGCCTGGAAAGAGAAGTATAGGGTGATTTGTGACCTGTTGAGTACCAAGAAAAAAGATGTGGCAAAAGAAGGCACAGATGTTCTGAAAAATGCGAAGAATTTATGATGGCTTGGAGTCCAACTGAGGGAAATGACTGCCAAAGGCAGATCTCAGTGGACCGTGGGAGCACTGGCTTGATGAGAAGACATGAGGAGGCTAGGACTTCATAAGTGACTTTTACCAGAGTGTCTTCCTGAACCAGAGCAAGGAAGAGAGATGAGGAGAAGATGAACAAGTTGTTCGAGAAGAAAAATAAATTAGCAAGTCTTTAGAAGCAGATTAAAATATTCCTGAACCAGCAGTCCGCTTTTTACTAAAATTCTTTTTCTTAAGTCATCTTCAATGACTTGAACGTACAGTTCAGTTATAAGGATGTGTGTAACTCTGTCTACATTCTCTTATCAGAATTCCTACTGCTCAGAGTCAAAAGCTTCACTTCTTTCCTCCTATCCTTATCATATGGAAGCTGCTACAACACCTTGAGGGTCATTTCATTTATCAGCCTAAAGGTTTTTAAATGTAGCTTTTATATAAATAGGCATTCAGTTAACATAGTGGAGATTAAAAAGACCATACCCAGCAAGAGGTCAGTGGATTTTGATATTCTCCTTTTTCCCCAAGGGGAAGAGGCTTCCCATTGGGGTTACAAAGTAGCAGGTACTTGACAGGAAAGCTGAGAAGAGAGAATGGAGTCTGCCCTGTTGAAAGACTATGTATCAGAAAGGAATGTTTAAATCCTGAACTTAGGCCCTCACTTCTGCTAGAGCGGGGCAGAGTTACTTATGCCTAAGTATTGGCATAAGTGATGCCTCCACACAGCTTTCTCAAACCCAGATGTGAGACAAAGACAGCAGACAGAAGGCAAGTGTCCAGGGAAATAAAATGGCCCACAAGCAGTTATCCTGGCCCAGTGTCCCTGCACCAAAGGAGCTTCCCCAGCTGTGTGTCACATTAGGTCTCACATTGCGTATTCTCAAGGAGGCCAACTAATTCTGTAACCATGGATAGGTTCTGTGATAAATTGGAAAATGACTTCTGGGGCAACAGTCTCCAGTTCTCAGAAAGGAAATTCACAGAAGTGAGCAGTTGGCCAGAAGGCCAAAAGGCCATTGCCTCAGAGTGGATCCCAAAGCAGAGTGATGTGGCCATTCACAGCATGTTTGAGTATGTAAGAAAAAAGAAAAATAAGAAAGAGTATGATTTCTCCTGCCAATATCATAAGCTAAGAATATTTCTCTTTGCTGAATTCGGTAAAACAAATCAGAGATTTTTCTCGATGGATAATTATATTTGTTAAAAAGCATTTAAGGAGGTTTGGGAATCTGGGCATGATGTTGGTCCCAGATGAAATAAAGATGAGAACATGATTTAGCTTGGAGAAAAACTGTAACTTAACCACACCTCTCTCTTTTTCCTTATGCATAGTTCATTTTTTCAATTCAGAAAAATAGTTTTCGGGGGGAGGGGACTGGGAGGAGTGTAATGGCTAAAAAACAGGCTCAGTGAAGGCCAGAATATTACTAAGAACTTCTTCAGTTGGCCTTGAGTTTGCTACAATATCCTAAGATATATGGCATTCTAAAATACAATAATTTAAGGAAGGCACTTAAAGTTTCACAGTCATGTTTAAGCAATAACATATTAAGAATAAAAGGGAGAGAAATAATAGAAGCAAAAT
Organism: Macaca thibetana thibetana; assembly: GCF_024542745.1. Lineage (NCBI taxonomy): Eukaryota > Metazoa > Chordata > Mammalia > Primates > Cercopithecidae > Macaca > Macaca thibetana. The sequence goes on along the minus strand of NC_065588.1, from coordinate 98,709,993 downwards.
CCTGCAGAAAGAAAAGAAATAATGGTCTGATGAGTCCAGATTTTATCTGAAATCTCCTGAAATAATATAATCACACCCTAAATGAACCATTCAGCCTCAGTCTGCATACTTGACACCCTAAATGAACCATTCAGCCTCAGTCTGCATACTTGCTTGGCACTTTGAAAAAATAATACCACAACATGCTTGAGCACTCTTCGTATAGACTTTTAAATTTTACTGACCTTAGCAGTAATTTATTTTACCAAAAAAAAAAGAGGATGGCATTTGAAAAACTATGTTTAATCTTTATCTTCTGATTTTATATTCTGGGCAGATGTTGGATACCAATGGCATAGATGATGTCCTGTCTGGAAGCCCATTCATATTACCAAAGATAACATGTAGTTATGGCTAGACCTTTCCAAGGAAACTATGCATCTGTCCACCTGAAAATAAGTGAATATCACACAGAGAATTCATGTACCATTGACAGACACCAAGGAAATTAGTGAAATAAAACACTGGTCTATGTTGAACACTAGGAAATTAAGCAATCTGGTCAACAATATTAATAGTCCTCCTAGGGCAGAAAGAGTCATTTGCTTACCTTATGAAGATGCGGCTTTGTGAAGAATAAAAGTAAAAGGCCATGCCCAAGGATTGTTAGAAAGACTCTTCTCATACTAATTCTCATTTCTGGATGCCCACAGAAGTGAGGGCCATCTCTCTTTCCTTAGGACTCCGGTTTTCAAAGTATAGTTTGATTCTATCACCTGCTTCAACAGCTCCAGCAAATGACTCTCTTAAGGGCTCTTTGTGCCCTACCTTAAGCTGGCTTCTGCAATCCACATAGATGGACTTGTCACCTTCCCCTACTCAAGCCTAACTCCAAATTAGACATTTTCCTTCATCAAACTCAACACCAATATCTGCTTTCCTTAAATTCAGCTTATAAATCTTGTTTACATCCAAAATTAAATCGAACGAAGAGGAAACTCTTGGTTTTCTCATCAAACTTCTCTTCACTACTGTACTCCCCTATTATTATCGAGAAACATTAATATGCCATATATATATACACACAAACATTAATATGCCATATATATTATATATATATACACACACACACATTATTGATTACAAATTGGGTAGTGCATGACCATCTGGATATTTAGGGTCATCTTTTTAGAAGGGGTGCTTGATATTATCTAGTACATTTGGTTGTTTACATGAGAAACTGAATCTCAGAGAATTTAGGTGACTTGTGCATCCACACAGAGGATTTGGGGCTGTAATCCAATGTTGTTTTCAATATACCATATTGCCTTGTTTTTATTCCCTCTCTGCATATGGCACTGTGCTAGGTGCTATAGAAACATTCCCCAGGACCTCTCAATCCAAGAACAACACTGTTGATACACCAGCATGAAAGGGACATCACACACAACCCAACTGGCACTCAAGTCTGCACCATGCAGTTATTTATATCATGTAACACCATACCATCTCCTCCCACTCGCCCTCCCTCCCTCCCTCTCTCCTGTGTTCAATCTGTCGCTGACTCTGGCTGCTCCCTTCTCTGCGACAGTGCCAAGGGCTGCTTCTGCTGCTGTGGAGGCTGTCTTCCAACAGTTTACTCCCTGATGCAGGCCCGGATGCCTCTCTTTAAGGAGCCTCCACCTCCCAACACTCTCCCTCCAGACATGCCAGACTTCCCTGGCAGCCACCACCCCTTCACCTGCCATCCTGACCATATCACTCCCACCCCTGGGACAATGTCCAGAAGTGCCCTGAGCAAAAAACAGATCCCTGAGTGAGGAGACTAATGGGGATCAGGGCCCCTGAGAACAGAGGGCAGGTGCCAAGTTGCAAAGAAAAAATGAAATGAAAGACTTTAGAGAGAAACTAAAAATAAAGAGAATGTGTTTTAATATCCCTTTGGCTGATTCATCTTTCTGTGGCACCAGAAAGAGGGCGTTACCCTCTACTCACAAATGCCTTACATTTTGTTACAAGGCCTCTCTTCCCACATCTGAAAGAGTAAAATAACAATAAGAGTGTAAGTACAGGAGATAATGCTGGTGGCATAGCTACAATCTCCAGGCTGGAGCCAGTCTCAGCTTACAGTTTTTGTCAGTCTTTCTAAAAAAAAAAAACAATGAGATAGCTAAGGCCCATGTATGCGATTCCTCAACATCCCTTCTTATTCCTTCTCTGGCTGTCTGTTTTCATCTCATTCAGGCATGGGTCCAAGATGGAGTAGTGATTAAGCGGGCCTGGTGATATTGTATACCGGGTAACTGTTTATTCCCAAAGCATGGCTGGCAGGAGAGGGAGCCCTGGTTTTCAGTCATTCCAGGGAGGAAATGAAATGCTAATACCTAGCCTACCATAAACTCCACAGTGGCATAAGCCTTGCTCAAAAGTACATCAGTGAATAAAAAGAATGTCAAAGGCTGTCAGTAGCAGGAGAGGAAAGGAAATAGAAAAAGAAGAGAACAGAATGAGATGAGGCACGAAGTAGACAGAGGTGAGAGAAATACTATGCTGGATGAAAGTGATTGGGAAACCATTCTGACCGTGTGTTTCACCACATTCATCCCAGGCCTTGCAGCATTGTTTTGAAATAAGAAGCATTGATATAAATACCAAAAAGTCAATGATTTTAACCAGTGGATTATTTGGGACAAATCAAAGGTAACAAGGGGTCAAGATAAGCCCATATGCCTTATTTGACATGATTGAAAGATTCATTCTCATAGTGTCTATTCTAGATTAAAACTATTCAGACCAGTCTATACAACAGAAAGTTTGAACATTCTTTCAAAAGAACAGCTATTCATTTACTTTAGTGAACAACAAAATCTAGAAAGGCCATCTGCTTCAGCCAAACTTTGGAAAGGATGCATTTTTAAGATTAATGGAGAAAGAGGATACCTGCCTAACTAGCTATGTTAACCAACTCAACACCATAATAATAATAGTTAACATTTATATAGTTTACCATACACCAGCCACTGTGCAAAACACTTTGCATACATTCTTACTTAATCTTCACACGGGTCCTGGGAGGTACTCTTATATATCCATTTTACATATGAGTACCCGAATCTTAGATGACTGAGTGCTTTGCCAAATCAAAGCTTAATAGTAAAAAAGTGGTAGAATCCAGACTGTCTGGTTCCAAAACTTGTGCTTTTAGCCACTTCACATATTGCTTCTGTCATTGGTATGACAGATGTCAGAGGCAGATCATACTCAAATTCTGTAATATGTTCTAAATAATACAAACAATGTAACTAGAAAATGGTAGCTAACTTATATAGCAGGCCCCACTGAAATAATTCAAACATAAAAATGACCTCTTGGCATTTGATTATCTTTCACCTTAGACGTTGATAAACCAAACCATTCCCTTAGGACAACATTTTTCTGTCCAGCAAAGCATTTCTCTTGCCAAAGTATAATTTTGTTGGCTACATCTATCTCCTCCAAGCCCTGGAATCAGACCTAAGCTAGTAAATTGTGCTGTCCTGGCAAGACGCTCATCCTCCAGGGCATTGTATCAGGCTAAAGTAATACATCATGTTGCTTCCCACTCTGTCTGCCCATTTCTCCAAAGAGTCCTAAAACAGTAATGTTTCTGCTTTGAATCTCTTGCTGTTATTGCCCCCAGGACTTGTACTTTAGCTTCCTGGCCTTGGAAACCAAGGTGAGCTGAATAGCACTCTTTTCACACCTGCTCTTGACTTGGGTTTCCAAAAGAGAGGAGGCTCTCAACAAAGGGGCAGTCCCATAGAACTCTGCTTCATTCCTTTTAGACTCAGAGAAACAAAGACATTGACTTCATTGGGTAACAGAACACTTTCGTCTTTTGGGTTATGGGGATTTAGTAGCTGAGAAAAAGTTGCTGAGTAGTGAGGGTGGGGGCAGGTCATAGAGAGCCATAATTCCTAGAAAAAGATGACCTCGTCCAATTGAGAGGTAGTGAGACAGCAAACACTGGCAATTAAAAATTAACACAGGCCAAAAGTGAAATCGATGCCTAAATTTGATAGGTTTTCGAGAAAAGTTTATGACATGCAGTTCATAGAAAAGAGAACATTTTCTCAGTGTTCACTTTTACAGATGCCAAAGGTCAGTCTTACTTGGAAAGATCCTTCCACAGAAAAGCAGAAATGTACAGGGTCTTCTAGCAAAGTATAAGGCAGGCAATAGATATATTAGAAAATCTTTTTTTTAAAAAATCCTAATTTCAAAGTGTTTTACAGCAGCTTTGATACCACAGTAATTCCCTAATATGTGTTTGAGTATATGTGTGTACATACTCATGTTATTCTAAATGTAAAAAGATGTGGCCAGTTGACAGTATTAAAAGCTTCTTTCCATATCTCTACTAAGCACATGACAATGTATAACTCAATAACTACTTTAATTCAAGTTGCGATTTCAATAGAAAAAAATTTAAAGGCAAAATATTGACTGTCAAAAGCTTTTAAAGTAAATGCAAATCCTATGAATTCTGGAATTATCAACCATTCAATGTATTACATTGGGGTCTTGGTAATAATATAATCACAATTTTCCTTATATTAGAAATTTATGAAAGGACTCAAGTTTTCCTTATAAAGCCATCAGAGATGTAGGAAATATTGGGAGGTGATTCTCCCTTTTCCACAAATGAAAATAGTAATTAAAATGCTAAAGTGAAGACTACTTTAAGATTATTCATATCTTATACAATTTCCTTACTGGTATCCCACACAAAATAATGCAAACCAAGTGAATTTATATTAAATAAGGCAGCCCAGGGAGAAAATCTCGCCCTAAAAAACTAACCGTTCCAAGTTATTCTAAATTGGCAATGTGTCTGGAGTTCTGAAATAAATAACTGGTGTGAAAAACCTAAGTTTCCAGATTCTTCAGATCTGAACTGTAATATTTGGTTGTGTAATCAATCCTTAGTTAATCTAAGTGAAATGCAGATTCATTTCTTATTAGCTAATAATTTCATTTGTGTTTTTTATCAGACACATAATTTAGCATTTTCTAGAAATAGCCCTTAAAATCCAAGTTAATTGTCTTACCTCTTTTTTCCTCCTTTCAAAAAAAAAAAAAAGTGATCAACTTTGGAAACTCTTCCTGTTAGCAAATTTCTAAAGAATAGTTTTATTCCTTAGAAATCAAAGAATAACAAATGTATATCTTAAGAACTAGTTGCATCCCAACTCGAAAATGTTTGCATTTTTTATTATTTAAATACTGACTCTTCAAATCAATGTCTTCCCTTTCCAATGATAGAGTTGAAATAGTTAAAATAAAACAAGCAAGATGGGAATTTTCAAAGGAAATTAAAGCTGAATACATTGTGTCAACTGCATTCCCAGAAATCTATAAGAAACACAAACTTAGGCAGCATCAGTAGAGGAGGTAGTACCATTTTTACCAGTGATGAACGACCGGAGTCCTTTGTTCTAGAAGTGATGACCCCAGTTAAATCTCAGCATTACACATTTCCCTTCAGAGATGGAGGGGAGCGAGTTGCTTGCATCCATGACAAAATGTGAGACTCAGCTAATTGGTGTGGTTTTGATGATGCCACAGTTCTGCCCCAAACCCTTGTAACTAGCAAGTTTGCCCTGAAGATTATTGAATTACTCCCCTGACCATGCATTATTTAAAGGGAAGTGCTGTTATTATAGAAGCCAGCTGTTTAACCATTGGAATTCTGTCTGTTGGCCAACTTTTAAGATACAGCAGTACATTGTAACTAAACATTATGTCTACTCATGGAGGAGTCAAAGTCTAGGTTAGGTGGTGGCCAACTTGTCTGGTAAGCAATCTTTGGTCCATATGCTATGAAACCTTTGAAGCAAACTGACAAAATAAATATATAAATATATAAATTTTCAATGTCAAGACTTTGTCAGCAAGAAAAATTATGTGGCACGTTGTACATGCCTATTCATTCTAACAGTTGAGTAAGTGCATGAACACTTCATCACGCCGGTACAACAGAACTCTTGGACCACACCTTGCTGTGTAGAAGGGACTATACGCACCTGTCTTTTTTTTTTTTTTTTTTTTTTTTTTTTTTTTTTTTTTTTTGTAGCATCGAGTAAGGACAATTAAAAAGTGTTTAGAGCATCTTGGGGAACTTCAAATAGATAGAAAACAACTTTTCACCTTCTACATTAGAATATATTTGAACCTCTTTCTTGAAGTGGTTTCCAACCATACTGAATATTGGGCCCAAGCCAGTTTTCTCCTTCATCTCTTCACTTGTTATGGAATGTCTGGAATAGAAAAGACCATAGCAGTCATCCACTGTGTTCAACATAGGAATCTTCTGCTAGGATCTCTGACAGACGTTTATTACAGCCTTTACTGAACTGTTCCCTGCAATGGGGAGTTCATTACTTTTCACTGAAATCTGTCCCACATCTAACACTTGTAAATTCAAATTGTTAGGAATGCTTTTCTTATATTAAGCCAATATTTGTTTTTCATTCACCTACCAGCTCTGATTCTGCCCACTGGAACAGAATTATACAGCACCTAATGAAGAGTTTCTCAAGGCAAAGATAGAACAATTAGTTCTATCTCATTTAAAAATTAGTCAAAATGACAATAGTTATAATTTAGAAGTCATTAAAAATAACTATTTATCTCAAATAGGAAAATGTCAAATACTGAAGCAAATTGTTTTATTACCTTTCTAATAAATTACATTGTATCAGGCTTCTAGTTGTAGACCATAGCAGCAAATATCTTTATTGTGGTTCTGGGAAAAGAAACAATATGTAGCATTTGAAGATATGGAACAAAACTTTGACCTTCAACTGTGATCTTTCAATTGGTGAGAAATGAGATTTTTGTTTGTTAAATATTTTGATGTAGAGCCAGAAGAAATCAAGCTTACAGGGCACTTCAAAGGATGAATTAAACTTCAAAAGGCAATAGGTAAACACTTGTTATATTCATATATTCCCAATGACGTACAATAAGTCCATTGTAGACATTATGAGGAGACAAAGAAAAACATCTCTCTAGGACTGTGGCCACTAGAGATAATTGGTAATTATATTTATGGCAAAATCTAAGTCTGTATACCACTATTTCAACAATATTTTTTAAAAAAACAAACGTAGAACAAAAGATCAACTTTCTCTATGGAACACTGCAGAAAAGTCCTAAAATTCTCTGTACCTAAACCCATCGATCTACAGACTAAAAAGCATGAGCTCAGAGTTAGATGAGCTCAGAGTTTGACTGAGTCATGTCAAACTCTGAGCTCATTTAAGCAAGGTGATAAACCAGATACCTGGTATTTCCTGGTTTGTTTTTGTTTTTGTTTTTGTTTTTCTGTGATGATGATGACTTTCTATTTTACAAGAGGAAATAGACATGTGGTGAGTTTCATGGTTGTTTATAGTCACCAAGAAGCGAATATACAATCATAGAAATGATCTCTGCCATCCCAAGATGAAGGTTAGTGTCTTCCTCTTATAGCAGACAAGGAGCTCCAACACATGTGGGACCTCGGAGGAGCTTGAAAGTTAGAGGAGTTTGAAAGGGAAATACTAAATAGGTCCTGGAATCCCAAAGCCTGCCCTTGTCTGTCTTCAAAGGCTAACCATGAATTTTGAAATCAGTTGTTTCTGAGGTGGCTAACCTTGAAAGTTTCTGGAGCTCCTCCTACCAGCCCACCCCCAAATACCAAGTTACTATTTCATAATCAACAAACGAATCCCAATTACATCCCATTAAGAAATTTATAGTTTCAACAAAGGGCAATCATTACCTGTAATGGACAAAAGATACAATGATCACAAAATAGGCCAAGTCACCTTTTCCTTCCTCCCCACCCCCAAGAGAGAAGCCAAAGGGTATCAGCTGTGCTTTACTGGCTAGCCACTTAGCAAAAAGTATGTAGAAGTCCTTTGCGGATTACAAAGGACCATGTAAGCCCATTTGTGTCTTTCCTCTAATTTATAGTTCCAGGAAAAGATTATAAAAACAAAAAAACAAAAAAACATTGTTTACATTGCTCAGGGGACCCACTGAGGCGCGGCTTGCCAGGGCCCAATCCCTCCCAAATGCCACAGCCATCGAGACCCCACAGGGTCTGCTCCGAGAGCTGCACAGCAGACCCCGCCCAGAAAGACCACAAATGAACCCTCACTGAGTTACTACCTCCAGCTGCCCTAAGAATGACAATAAACCTGCCTTACGGGAGGAAGCAGCCACCAGGGTCCTGTGCCAAGCATCAGGAAAGCATTTGGGTTCTTAGTGGATGCCATGAATGCTGGCCCTTCCAGCAGGGAGGCAGCCAAACTGGTTTGGTAGCAGGCCATTACCATGGGCCTGATCTCCCCCAATGAGGGAGTGCAAAATACATGAGGATTCTGACTTTCAAAACCCTATCCTCAAGTAATGGTGTCATTATTACAAAAACATAGACTTGTGATTTAAAACATAATGTTTTCTTCTGTCAGGAATTAAGATTGAATACATGTCAGATTAATTAATTGGATTCTTCTGTGCCTGTGATTTATAAAATGTCTTCCATAAAGCCTGAGCATCCATGGAGAAGACCAGCAGAGATAAGGGAAGAGAAGAAAAAGCAAGTTTCTTTTCCTCTGCCCTTGCCTGAGCTAGAACAGAATCACATGAAAGATGGACATTTTGTTCACTGTTTCAGTTTGGTGGTTACTCGATAAGAAATAGAATTCATTGTTCTGGTCTCTTGGGGTGATAAGAGCAGGAGCCCTACTAGATTGGTATTGTAATTAGTTTCAAGTCCCAAGACTTCTGTATATGGTCAATAGTGACAATGCTTCTCCACAAACCACATAGGACCCTGGAAACGGTGCTCATAGAAAGCTGGCTATGATTTATTTAGGACCTACACTATATGTCAGGTGCTGTGCTGTGCATTATTCATACTTGATTTCATTTAATCTTCAAATAATTCTTACAAGGGAGATATTACTAACTCCATTATATAAATGGGCGAACTGAGGCCCAGAGAGCTTAGTGACTTTTCCAGAGTCATATAAGAGTTCTCTTGGGCTCCTCAATGAGGCACTTGGGCTTTGCAGCAAGTAGATCTGAGTTTGCATCTTGACTCCACGATTTACTGCATGAATGACCTTGAGCAAGTCTTTGCCACCTGTGTGTCTCAGTTTTCACATTAGTAAAATGAGGAGCCCTTTCCAAACTTAAAACCTCCTTGATGTTCAACCTGACTATGTAGTCAAAGCAGTTAAACAAAAAGGCAAACATGTGAGCTGTCCTGCTTATAAAAACAATGCAGAGTTGCCAACAAGATTAAGAAAACAATGCACGGTCTTCTTTTAATATTTCTATCATCCTCTGAGCCAATATATAAGAAAAGAGTAGGATTGGGCATAGACAAGATCCTTGCCTACAGGTTGCAAAACTTGGGGAGAATTACCACAAATAGCGTGGTGAATGAGTTAGTGCTAATGAATGTGGTACAGACTCCCAGAGACATACTGACATTCAGAAAGATCCGCGGGGTCAGGAATCATTGGGGAAGTTTCAAGAAGAGGTTGAGACTTTGCAGAGTACGTAGGTTAACTAGATGTGGGGAGAGGCAGGAGCTGGGTGGAAGACTGAAGAAAACAGATTCCACCCTAACATAAGGCCACTCTGTTTGATTTGTACAGACAAGCCCACAGGGTATGGCTCCAGCAGTCGGAGGGCACCTCAGACAGGCATCGTGGATGAGTGCTGCTTCCGGAGCTGTGATCTGAGAAGGCTGGAGATGTATTGCGCACCCCTCAAGCCTGCCAAGTCAGCCCGCTCTGTCCGTGCCCAGCGCCACACCGACATGCCCAAGACCCAGAAGGTAAGCCCACCTGGGTGGGATCCACCCATCCTCAAGTGGTCTCTCTTGTGCATGTGGGTGGGCCAAGCAGAAACCCTGCCCCATAGTCTCCTGGCTTACAAGTCAAAAAAGCTCATTTGCACCAAAGGGATGGATTACGTCCTCATGTCCTCATCGCTTTGGTCACTCTGCATTGCAAATTTCCCCTTCCACTGCTAGGGACGATGTGATGATTGGAAGATGTAACAAAACAGTGGCTAAACAAACATGGGCTTTGGTATCAGACAAAAGTGAAGTCCTGGCTTTCCCATACACCAGCTGAGAGCTTTTGCCAAATAATGTAACATATCCAAGCCTCAGTTTCATCAGTAACATTGGGATAATAATAATATCTACCACATCAGTTGGTTGTCAAAATTAAGTAGCTCGTGCATATATTTTGAGATGCTTTACACATGCCTGCATGAAGTAATTGTTGGATCATCGTTAATGTCGGTCATAATTGTACTTAATAACAAAGCTTGTAACCTTTCAAGTTCTGAGATTCTGTAATCTTGCAAAGAAAATAAAAGGCTAATGGGAACTATTCAAAATTCATATTTAGTAGCAAACATAATTAAACAAGAAACATTAAAAATAGAAATTTCTGTTTGGCTATAAGAATGCCTAGAAGTTTGTAATGATCAAAATCTGCAGGCATCATTTCCTAAGAGCTAGACTGTAAACAAACCTCAGAGGTACCATCTATGCCATCAGAAGTACATAAAACATCCAATGCACATTTAGTCACTTGATCGATTTTTCTTGAATGAGTGAATGAATGAACAAATGAATATAAGAGATTAAAATTTTAGCCATTAAGTAGAAAGAATACGAACTAAAGAGAAGGTAAAGGAGGAAAAAGAGAAGGCAAGAAAGTTGAGTAAGGAAAGAAATAGCTCTCATTTCAGTCTTTTGGCGACTCTGCTGAAAAAAGAAATGCCAACATGTGGTTTTAATCTTTGGAGCTAGAACTAATAATACTGTGCAAAAGCACAAGATGACAGATCAAGAAGTTCACAATGACACCTTCGCTGCTTCCTGGTCTTAAACCTCAGCTGAGGCTGGAAGAGGACCATGGTGGCTTATTGGAGATGTGACCCCAGGGAGTCCCTCTGAAGGATGGAAGGGGACTGGGCAAGACCCAACACACACAGAACACAGTAGCCACTGGCCAGGCAGGAAGCAAGGATCTCAGAAAAGACTTTTAGGTGAATGTGGCAGGAAAGTGTGCTTGCTGGGGCAAAGGCAGATTCATTCTTTCTCTTCCCAGGTGACCCAGCGCCTCTTGGTTTCTAAATGGGGAGGGGGTAGGTGTCAAGAGATGCGTCCCAAAGTTCTGGAATGGTGGGTCTTGTGACTGAGGTCTAGACCCCTCTCCAGCACGAGTGCTGTCGCCTGCATCATATGGAGCCTGGGCATTCTGAACTGATTCAAAGGCTCTGTCTTCAGGGACACCATGGGAACCACTTGTTCTCAATGCAATTATTTTTGTGATGTTTACAGTATCAGCCCCCATCTACCAACAAGAACACGAAGTCTCAGAGGAGAAGGAAAGGTGGGCCAAAGACACATCCAGGAGGGGAACAGAAGGAGGGGACAGAAGCAAGTCTGCAGATCAGAGGAAAGAAGAAAGAGCAGAGGAGGGAGATTGGAAGTAGAAATGCTGAATGCAGAGGCAAAAAAGGAAAATGGAGGACAGGAGGACTAAGCAGACAGAGGCAAGGATGATGAGAGAGGAGCAGACAGCAAGAATGAAAAGCAGAAAATGCAATAGAGGAAATGAAGAAAAGTAGGCCTGCTGAAGCTAGATGATGATGTGATGGAAATAGAAGTAACCTTTTAGAGAATGTCGCTAAGAAACATGGCGAAAATGGAAAACAAAAATGTAATGCCCTAGAAAGCCTAAAGAAAGACAGTGGCAAAAATGAAAAAAAGAATAAAGATTATAAAAGAGGCAAAAAAGACACACTATTCTCTGCCTCTAAAACACAATTAAAGAATTCAAATAAAAATTAAGGCTTCTATATGCATTTTTAAATTTTGTATGAATCTGTTACGGAAGAATTGCCTATGTCAATATATGTTCAGAGTTAAATATTAGCCCCAAATGCTCAGCAAGACTGAATTGTGTCATAGAAGTTCCCAGATTCCCTTTTCCCGCAACGTCATTGGAGGCTGTATTTCTTAGTCAAGTCCAGGGTTTAGGCCAAAGGGCATCTGGTATTGCCTAAAACCCTGTGAGGTAACTTTTGAGAAGAGGTCACTGCACTTTTCTTCATCTTTTTTGCACTTTGGAATCAGATATAAAAGATGTATAAGTTTGCTAGGGCTGCCATAACAAAGTATCATAGGCTGGGTAGTTTAAACCACAGAAATGGATTTTTTCATTGTTCTGGGAGTTGAAAGTTGAAAATCAAAGTCTCAGCACTTGCAAGAGCCTTAGAGAAGGCTCTGTCATGGGCTCCTCCCCTTGGTTTGTAGGTGGCCTCCTTCTTCTCCCCCTATGTCTTTACTTCATCTTCCCTCCATACATATCTCTGTGTCTAAATGTCCTCTGTGTGAAAGGACACCAGCCAGATTGGATTTGGGCCCACCCCACTGACCTCATTTTAACTTAATTATCTCTGTAAAGATTCTGTCTCCAAATACAGTCATATTTTGACGTACTGGGAGTTAGGACTTCAACACATGAATTTGGACACAATTCGGCCAGTGACAGAAGACTTCTGATGTCTGATGATAACCACTGCATTTTGATTACAGCTCCTAGAAAACACTCCCCTCCACCACCCCACCACAGATCTATTTTTATATCTGAAATCCTGAGTCTCTGCTCCATGAGAACCCTGGGAACATACTATGTTAGATCTGGAAGAGGCCTCAGAAATCATTTGGTTCAATCACCTTATCTTGAAGACTAGGACACTGAGATCCTGAAGTGGGTAACGATGTGCTTGGGTTCTAAGCTGCTCTTCTTCTGGCCAGCAGACAACAGCACATAATCAAAGTGGGTCAACTAAGAAAGAATTCCAGAAGGAAAAGAGAGGGCAGAAATGCTGTGTAAAGTCATTACTAATTTAATATTTTTTCACCAGAAGAAAAGGAGTGAATGAGAGCAAGAGTGCTGGATTTCCCTGAGAGTGAAGACAAGTTAAATAGAATCACAGAATTCAGATTTTAGAGATCTTCTCCTTCAGATCCCTTGGTTTAATTGGTAGGATTGGGGTTTTCATAGATAATAAAGCAAAAAGTCTCGCCATCCTCCAAGTTGCGAATTAGAAGAGCTGAGAAAGGGTATAAGACAGAAGTTCTCAAGCAAACAAATGATGACACTTTGGGGTAAGAATATGACTAACCCAGAAGTGAAGCATTTCATCCAGGTAGTCTATTTTGAAGATGTCATGGTATAAAGGAACCTCCTTTCTGCCTGGTCCTCCATGCCCCTGCCATGCTTTTTATTCCAGGATCACCCTTTCTAGTGGTTCACTAAAATCCAGGATTACTTAAATATGATGGACATGCTCAAGGCTTAATCCAGGAGGAAAAGGTTGAACTGAAAGCATGCCGAAGCCCCTCATGGGAGCCAAACCACTGCTGCTGTGGTTGCAAAGTAGATCCTGGCTTATCAGAGCAGAGAGAAGCCAGGCTGGTGCCTTAGCCCAAGTGGCCAGTCACCTTATTTAGGAGATGTTAAGTTCTCCAGCTAAGACATCCATGCTTTGGGACCAGCTGCAGGCAGAGGCCAATTCCTACTACAACCATCACCTTAGAGTAGCATATAAACACAGATGGCTCTTCAAGGGACCACAGTTCCATTGAATAACTAAGAATTCATGTCCTGTGGAAAGGTTTGAACAAACTATAATTATACCCAATCATAAACTTTATTCAAGAAGAACTAAAGCAAAGGCAAAGAGAGAGAGGAAAAGGAAGGAAGGAAGGAGGGAGGGAGGGTGGGAAGGAAGGAAGGAGGGAGGGAGGGTGGGAGGGACGGAAGAAAGGAAGGAAGGAAGGAAGGAATGAAGGAAGGAAGGAAGGAAGGAAAGGAAAGGAGGGAAGGAAGAATGAAAAGACTTTCTAGTTAAAGAATGCTTAACTAGCAAACTACGTGCTACAAGACAGTTCTTTTCGGAGTGAGTTTTATCAACTCTAAAGCAATTATCTTGAATGCCTACATGTGATTACTGAATAATATGAACAAAGAAAACAGAAAGAATCTATTATTATCTTTCCATTACCTTCTTTCTAGTGTCAATACCCAAGCGTCTAGTGATACATGGCATGTAATGTTGGCTGGCTGGATGGATGGATGGATGGACTGATGGGTGGATGGGTGGGACAAATGAGTGACATAGGCTGATGAATAGTGGTAGAAAGACATACCATGAAAACAAGTGGCACTGCTGAGATGAAATGATTCCTTATTCTCCTGCATAAGACAGTGAGGCAAGTACAGAGTAAAAAAGGAAAGGCATAGGAGCTATATTTATACAAGTCTTGCATGTTTGAAATTTCCTTCTCTGGCCAAATTGAAATTGTTTAAGGACCTACTGCTACAGGTGGCAACTGGCTAAGAATTTCATAGTGAATGTTATATACCTGTTACTCCTCTTAATGTTTCTTTGAAGTAGGCAGAATATTAATAATCATTTAAAATTCCAGTGTTTCAACTTCAACTGTTTCCTAGGGCAAATTGATAATTGTGTGTACAACTAATTGGAATGTATATGGAATAATCATCCTGAAATAAAATTGGTGAAAAATATTTTTTTATTGAGCAACTACAATGTGCAAACCTCTGTACTAGGCATGAACAAGAGTTATAAGCATTGGAGATGCTAAAATATAGTCTTTAAGGCTTGGTACAGTGGCTCATGTCTGTAATCCTAGCACTTTGGGAGGCCAAGGCAGGCAGATTGCCTGAGCTCAGGAGTTCAAGACTAGCCTGGGCAACATAGCAAAACTCCATCTCTACTAAAAATACAAAAAAATTAACTGGGTGTGGTGGCACGCGCCTGTAATCCTAGCTACTCAGGAGGCTGAGGCATGAGAATTGCTTGAACCTGGGAGGCAGAGGTTGCAGTGAGCCAAGATCCTGCCACTGCATGCCAGCTTGGGTGACAGAGTAAGACTCTGTCTCAAAAAAAATAATAAAATATAGTCATTAAGAGTACAAAATGTAGATTCAGATTACCTGGGTTCAAATCTTGGCTCTTACTTGCGTTGTAGCTTTGGGCAAATCATGTAACTTATGTGTGCCTCAGTTTCCTTATCTGTTAAATAGGGGTAACAACTGAATTTACCTTATATAGTTGTGAGGGTTTATTGAGATTGTGTGTGTGTGTATGTGTGTGAGTGTAGAGTGTGCATGTGTGTGTCTGTGCAAGGAGTGGGAGGTGTATATTCAAAAACATATTATAGTGCTTAAAAAGGCCTCTAGCCCATAGTAAGCATTATTAAAGTTTTAGTTAACATTATTTTACTTACCTCTGAAAATTGGAGCTATGTGAAAAAGAAGTTGGTCTCCTGAAGTAGAAGCCAGTCTTGTGTCACCAAAACCTTCAAGCCCAAGCTTGCCAACCCTTTTCCATGATGTGGTAGTAGAGTTTCAAGCATGTGGTAGGAGAATAAGAGAACTCAATGACCTAAGAAACATTCCAACCCAGAGAACCCCTGGTTCTATGAATAATTCCAACTTAAATGGGTAGCTTGGCTGTCCCAAGTGAGAGCCATTGCTTCTGTTTCCGGGTCATATAATGAACTTTCGGAAAACCATCATTTTTCTCAACTAGTTAAAATTAAATGTAATATGTGTTTTCATTTCATGGTGCCTTGGGAAAATTTAATTGTAGAATGAACTCCAGTTCTTGGTAGTTTTAAGTAAAATTGCCAAAATAAATAGAAATGCAGGATATTTCCAGGCTCACACAGCTTCCGGGGCACTTTCGTTTCTAGGGCTGCCAATCCAGTGCCTTTCACAAGCATTTTATCTTTCTTCAAACATCTCTTGAAAACAAACAAAACCTCACACAGCTTCTAATGTGTGCACTGTTTGAATGTAAGGGTGGAAAAGGAGGCAAATAAATGAGCTCCCAAAGAGCAATTCCCCTTCTCTCACCTCCATCCCTTGAAGACCTCCCTCCCACTAAAGAGAAACATTGTTTTCTTAGGTAATAAATTCTGCAATGTCTCAAGTCCATTAACATCCACTGGGGAAGATGAGGTCTATTCTTTTTACTTGCCCATAGGAAAAGAGTAGGGCTTTTTTGCAATATTCACTAGATAACACAGAGTTGACTTTTAATCCAAGGGCAACATTGATAGTCTCTAGTTAAAGGGGAAGCCTTCAGGAGCAATGAAAAGATTAATAGTTTTAGATGAAGCAGAATCCAAATCCCTTTTTATGAGATTTGAAATACCCAGTTTGTATGCTCACCTCAGTATTTAAAGCCCAGTTACTGATTCCTTTGGCCTAAGCAAGACAGGTCAATTTTTAAAGAGGGAGTAGCTGAGGTTAGCAAAAATTCTCCAGGTCCACTAAACTTCCAGACCTGCGAGGTGAAAATCAGCTTTTCCATCATCCCCAAAGGCCTAACTAGAATCAGAACTTTTCCCTGATGCCCACATATTTGAGGGTCCTTCTTTAATGGGACTCCTTAATGCCTTTAGTGCCATCCCATTTTCATCCAGTGACCAAAAGAGATTATTTAAAAATATAAACTTATGTTTAAATTCCAGAAGAGAGAAATGGAGATTGAGAACAGCAGGGAAATGATGAGAGACAAGGGACAAGAGGTTTATGAGTCCATGTCTGATTTTTCCAGAGAGCCCCTAAAAAAGTTCTTACCATACCAGGAACTCAATTATAACTCTCATTGCCTATTGTTAGATAAGTAACAGGAGCTAGAAAACATTTTGGAAATTCCCATCTTTATTTTATTAATTAGTATGGTTATAGTTTTAAGAACCAGGGTCAAGAAGCTAACTTTTTAAAAAGTGGTAGTATGATGGTTAGAAATAAGAATGCTAAAGGTGCATCAAACTGATTTTAATTCTAAATGTCCTTGGCAGCAATTTAGAATCTGTAATAAACTATAGCAAACAGTTTTGAGGGGAAGGGGACTATTCTCCTCTTCGTGTGTGTGTGTGTGTCTGTGCCCGCACGTGTGTGTGTCTGTGTGCACCTTTGTGTTCTAGCATTGTTGCACCCATTAGGGAGCTCGGGGGGAAATACTTTCCAAAACTATAAGTGAGAACAGTTTCCTGGCTTTTCTTTCAGTGAAGGTAAATTCCTATGTAAAAACTAATCATCATTCAGTAAAAACTGCAGGATTCCTTTGTCTTCTCAAAAGCCTGTTTCTCATCCTAAATTAAAAATTATTCAGGAAATAAAGGGGCATTATTGGGGGGGTGGAAAGAAGTTGGTTTTCTTTTTATGGTATCTTTCAAGGATCCAGGGACTTCGACCACTTTCCATCTAATATACACAGAAGGATTCTGTAGATCCCTATCTATAGATCGCAGTAACTTTCCCATAGAACCAATCTGCAACTTGAGAAACTTCTAGGTCTAATTATTGACCCATTACAACCGAAGGTCAATGCATCCAGCCAATCTTCCTTCTATCATCCCCTGCCCCTTCTTCTATTAGGGACTGGGGTTATTGACAAAACCCATTAAACACCACTTTCCCATGTCTGAACCATTAGTCTCTAACTTCCTCTATTCAGTCTGTCATATGCCTTCATGCCCATCAGGTCAGATAAAGGAACATTCATTTATTTGAGTAGGCATCTGTTGTGATCACTCTGGAAAAAAGATGGCAATGGATTACCTTGTCCTCCTGGGCTTCTCTAACTGACATGGTCAAAATGTCCATATGAAGATAAAATGTTAAGAGCAAGATCTATGAAAAGCTGAGTGTGATGGCAACTCTTGTCTCATAAAATAACTCCAAAGTTACTAGCGAAAGACCAAGAAATTTTACATCAAACCGAAACCAGCCAAACGGTCCAAGCTTCCAAGCTGGGATCCATGGCAAAAGTTTCTACAAAATTCTCTGTACAATGTATAAACATTCACTTGGGGTTTTCTGTCTTGCCAGCACCAAGAGGTTAAGTAATTGAAGACCAACTAGCCCTGCCATCTGTGAAAATATGATGTGCTATTTTCACAGCTTTAGTTCACAATTATAGCAAGACAAAAGTTCCAAAGGATTAGGGGCAAGACCATGGCAAGTTGAGGGTTGAGTAAGGTTCTCAATCAGCTGACAATTGTAGAGTTGAGGGTATGCAATGTTTATGTCGTGGTGCAAGTATGTGCCATGCTTGACTAGCTCATGAGGCACTGGAAGACTAGAAGGAATAAAAAATATGAATGAATCAATAAATGCATAGTATAATTACTGTTACTTTGTCAGTATTGTTTTACCTAGGTCACTACTGAATGCTCTGATTTGTCTCTCTATAAATAATAATGAAGGTAGAGGTGCTTTTGGCACAATGCCACAATTCTGATTTTTTTAAAACTGTATGCATGCATAAAATGTTATTGAGGTATTCTCTGCCTTGGAATAGTACTGGCTGGCATTCTGCATGTTTACTTTTATATGCTGAAGGCTACCGTCAACCTCAAACAGATGCAAATCAATTTAACTTGTCACAGTGTTATTTTGTTCATCCTAAAAGTTCAAGAGAGGCTTCCAAACTTCCAGAATTTCTCTCAAGTCAGTGAGGAGGAAAATTCAGAACACAGCATTCGAATGTTCTGCCCAGATTTGTCACACACACAAGGAATGAGTGAAAGAGGGCAACACCCTTTCCTCCTAACCCTGTGAACTCATCACTATTGCTTTGAAATGACACCAAAAAGTAAAAACCCTAGGCCTCACATCTCCCAAGGACACTGTAATAGGAGTTACTGCATACACCAGTTTAAGTAACTCTAGCCTAAATTGTATGTCAGATGAAACAACGACATTTCGGAGGCTTAAGAGAAAAAGAATAACCAAATCCAGTTTTTAGGTACAAATGTGCTGAATCTTTAACATATATCAGCAGAATCGCTAGAGTCTGGTGTTTCACTTTTTAAAATACCACATTTGAACCTTTCAACAATTCCAAAATCAACTCCCTCTGCGAAAGATACTAAGCTTAAACATTTTTTAAATTTAAAAATGTAACACAAACAAACAGCTAACTAAACAAGCTGCCCATGAAATCAACAGTCTGGGGAGCCCTGATCCTGAAGTATTTTACAACATCCTTCATGACTATTAAAGGCAACATAAACACCGCTTGTCAGCAAGGGAAACTACCCTTGGCATTTTGTTTTCTTTGTTCCCCAGGCTTTTAAACCATTTTGATAGAGATTTTTTAAATCACAGGCAGAAATATTTGAAATAGAGTCAGGTGGTAGTCTTTAAAGAGTAAGAAAGTTGCTAAGTCAAGATAATCTTGGAATAAAGTCCTTTGACTCCTGAGGATTCCTAGGAATGCCCCAGTCACTAGAAAACAGAGCTGTAAGTCCACTCTCCCAGCACTCAAGGGAGCTCTGGAAACTAAGGAGGTAGCTACTGTTTCCCCACATTCAGCAGGAGAAAGGGCAGCACTCTAGCATGGAAACTGCTTTGACAATAGTAACAATTAAAAAGTAAATTTAAAAGATCATAATAGCTGATATTGATTAGGTACTTGCCCTGTGGCAAGGATTATAGGGAATCACCTCATTTAATCTTCACATGAAGCTTGCAGAGTGAGTACCACAATTATCACTATTGTATAGATAGGAAATCTCAGGCTGAGTATGGCTAAGTGTCTCACCAACGTCTTGGGCTAACAAGTGGTCGAGCAGAATACAAACCCGAGATAGACAGACCACAGTGTGTTAATCAAGCACTGCACTCTCTCCTGCATTTCTTAGTTGATATTTACCATATACAACCTGTCACTTGTATGAGATGCAAGGGGGTTCCATGCTATTTGTCCTTGTAGAGAATACCACAGGAGGAAAAGTAAGCAGCCATGCAACATTTGCTGTTGACCTGACTCCATTCCATCATTCCTGCAGGAAATTTGCGTCCATTTAATGAGCATTTCCTGGTTTGCCACTTTGCTCAAGCACTTTGCTTGGGTCTGGGGAGGATATAGAAGTGAAGGAAATATTCTACCTGCTCTCAAGGAACTGATGTTTTAGTGGAGAGACAAACATGCAGAATTTACCCTACAGAACATCAATGCTTGAACAAACGTAGACGCAGAGAGGGCTCTTACAGCACACAAGCCAGAACAGACTGATGGTGCTAACAATTAGGTTCAAGTTTTTTCTAAACAGTAGACCCTCCTGCACCCAACTTTTACCCCATGCCAGGTAAATGACTGAGGGTTATTACATCCAGTTACAACACCACTCTGAGGTAGGTGCTCTTACCCCACCCTTTCATTTTACAGAAGAGGAAATTGAGGACAGCACAATGTAGTGATTATCAAAGGTCACACAACTACCGTGGGGGAGAGCTAGGATTCAAACCAGATGCGTAAGACGAGGTCCTCCAAGGAACAGAAGATGAGAAGGTGTTAAATGAACAGGAGTTTTATTAGGGGGAATTAATGTGTGAACCGAAATAGGGGAGGATAGGCAAAGCCATCAGATTGCAAGGCAAGCCTGAGCCCAAGGGAAGAAGAGAGGGAGAGCAGATTGGTTGGAAACATTTTAGGTGGGTCTATGGTCTAAGGAAAGTTCAGTAAAGTCATCACAGAGTTTTTGAGCTAAAGTTGGGCAATAAAGTTGCCCAACAAATTTCTGTGTCTCTCAGAAATAGGTCTGCCTCGATGTCCCCACCACGCTTGGTCACTGGCTCTTGGGAGGGGCCTGCCCTGGTCCGATCCACTAGAGCCAAAGAAGAGCGTTGTAGTGGCAGGGGGTGGGGGAATTTCCACAACCACATAAAAAGTGGGGTGAGGTTTCCAGAAAAAAACGTGACGCTGGGCTGACCAAAACTGTGTCCAGTAAGTACATGTCCCTTACTCTGTTAAAGAAGCAGCCACATAAACGAGGAGTACAGGTTTCTCAAAATGTGCACCTTGTTCTTTGGTTTTAAAGTCATATCCCAAAGTGCTGAGTAGATCACATGACCCTCGCTTTACCTGGCTGCCAGAGAGGAAAAACTGATCCAACTCTCCTGGAATTTGAACTGTGATTCCCTGAAGCAGAGATATCAAAGTTAATACTGAGACATCTAAATCATCCTCCACCATTTCACATGTCCCCAGGCCAAGCCAGCAAAATTGCTATAGCACGTCCCTTTCAACAGGTAAAGGGCTGATATCTGAGCCTGCTTTCCAATCATCCACTGCTCTTTTCTTCTCATTTAGCCCTTTTTGGAAGAAGGTCAATGCTGAGTTAGTACTTTATGCTGTACAATAAGCTGCTGATATTCCATGCTGGACAGAATTTTCCCAGTATTTTTTATAGAGTGCCAGGCTTTTCCTAGACTTCATGTCATACAATACTTAACTTGTTTGGAGTGGGTGGAGATGGAAACATAGTCTACTGAAAACATCACTGCTTCCTCCCTGAAGTTTAAAGAGCCTATTTTTATCCTTTTAGATTCTATCTGTCAGGCAAAATCTCATAAAGATAGCTGGGGGGCAGGTGGGGGGCGGCGGGTGGGGTGGGGAAGAAAAAAAGGGGTTATAATATCCAGGGAGTTTGCTTTTGCTAATTGAATACTGTGCTCCTAGACTTCTATAAATACCATTACAAATGGGTCCCAGCTTGTGGTAATACTCCCCCTCCTCGTTGAGTCTTCTGTCCCATGGCACGGCCTTGCCCTCTAAACCAGCATCTTCCCCCATCTGGGAGCAGGGGCAGCTCATGATATTATCAACTATTGCTATTGGAAAGAGATCTGGACTTGAAAGCACTAGATATTTTTTACCTCTTGGGGAGGCAGTTTAGCGGAGTGGTTAACTGGTGAGCTCCAGAATCAGAAGGAATAGGTCCAAATTCCAACCACTATTACATCTCCATCATAAGAAATTAGGCAAGTTGTTTACCCTAGGTTTCAGATTCCTTAAAGATAAAACAGTCAAGACAGTAGTACTTATCCCTGAGAGAACTATAGGAAAAAAGAAAATATATGTAATTTACGTACATACCACAATCCCCAGCACATAACAAATGTTCAAGTAATGGGAACTGTTATTATCTTAGCCCTTGGTCTATCAGTTTGTTCCTCTGTGACCTCAAGCATATTACTAAATCTTAGCGAGCCTCAGCTTGTACATGGGACTGACAGGAATAACACCGCATAACCTCACATGGTGATTGTCAGGATTCAGTGATATTATATTGTAAACTGTAAAGCCTCTGCAAATGTTACGCAACATTATTATTATTGCCACTGTTATTAGTCCTCAGTGATCTTTTTTTTTTGGAGACAGAGTTTCACTCTGTCGCCAAGGCTGGAATGCAGTGTCACAATCTCAGCTCACTGCAACCTCCGCCTCCCGGATTCAAGCAATTCTCCTGCCTCAGCCTCCCTAGTAGCTGAAGCTACAGGCACACGCCATCACACCAGGCTAATTTTTTGTATTTTTAGGAGAGACGGAGTTTCACCATGTTGGCCAGGCTGGTCTCGAACTCCTGACCTCAAGTGATCTGCCCATCTCAGCCTCCCAAAGTGCTGGGATTACAGGTGTGAGCCACCACACTTGGCACAGTGATCTTATCTGAAAAGTCTGTGGATAGGTTTCCAAAGGAAAGCTTGGAGCTAGGATAAGAACCAAGAGATAATGGGAGAAGGTGAATGGCCTCTTCAGGGCCTTTTCTAGCGCCGTAAATATGTGTGTCTGTACATAATGGGTAATCATATATATCACAAATTAAACCCTCCACAAACTTATTTCCTAATGAGTTGGTTAACCTTTCCTTCTGAAGGGTAAACATCTTTTTTTTTTTTTTTTTTTTTTTTTTTTTTTTTTTTTTTTTTTTTGAGACGGAGTCTCACGCTGTTGCCCAGGCTGGAGTGCAGTGGCGCGATCTCGGCTCACTGCAAGCTCCGCCTCCCGGGTTCCCGCCATTCTCCAGCCTCAGCCTCCTGAGTAGCTGGGACTACAGGCGCCCGCCACCGCGCCCGGCTAATTTTTTGTATTTTTTTTAGTAGACGGGGTTTCACTGTGGTCTCGATCTCCTGACCTTGTGATCCGCCCGCCTCGGCCTCCCCTGAAGGGTAAACATCTTTAACCAACCCCAGTGAGCTGGAGGATCAACGTTTTCTTAATAGTCTTACCTTCGTCGGTGTCAATAGGAAACAGTATTTACTCACTACTGTTTTCCTTTTAAAAATCTGTCTACTTGCATACTAGAAACAGTTTCAGCTGGTTTGTTTGTCTTGGACAAGCTGTTGAAGTGAAAAGTTTTTGCTTGACTGAATGTGGGACAGTTTCATAACCCTTCAAGAAGTGCACCGAAGGTGGGTGCCAGCTCCGATGATGACGGCTGCTTCTAACATGCCTCCACTTGCCGCCCATTGTCAAGGGTGGCCAGCGTAATTAAGTTAAGACAATGAGCAAAGCAACAGATGCAACTGAGACCAAGTGCCTGAGTGCTTTTGTTTTGTCACTGTCATTGTCTGCAACAAAGAAGTCACATGTGACAGCCTGGGAAGAGAGCCAAATGCAAACCAGACGACAACCCAGCTGGTTTGAATGGCCTCCACCGTGCACGTGTGTGCATGGGAACCATGCTACTTGGCACAGCATCTGCTTCACTCAAGTGAGTCTCAGCCCCTGGCTTTGCTGTGATGCTGAGACAGACCCAGAAGAAACAGACCAGGGGATCCCTCTGCTCAGACTTTACACTTTATGCCTTGTGCTTTGAGAGAAAAGAAAAAGAATCTCTCTATTGGATACGAAAAGTAAGATGTATGTGGTTGGCCAATCTAACCTCAATTCTTTTTGCTATAGCCCCCCACTAATTTAAAGAGTAAAGCATAGATGGTGCCTTAATGTTTTCTTGCAGAAATTTGGGATTAATTTGGCTTGAGAGGAAGAATGGAGATTAAATGCTTTATGAGGCTTTCTTTTAATTTGTTCCCATTTCATTCCTGAATATTTTCTAAGTTTGGGCATTGCAGATGCTTAAAGATCTTCTTATTTGGAGCTGGTATGTCTCTTAAACAGAAAAACAAAAGGTAAAATTCAAATTAGTGTGTTTCTCTGCCTGTTAATTAATTTGGTTAGTAGTTAGGCAGAGAGATGGCATCCTTAGTAATATCTATTTTGGGGATTTGATGAGCTACAGACCATCAACAGTGTTGATTGAGAATTGAACAAAAACGTTTCAAGGAATTTGGGAATGTTAATGATGCTATTCTGTGGCCCCATGTGTCCTTCTCTCATTTTTCTAGAGAACTCCTATAAGAAAGCAGAACACGGCCAGTCATGGTGGCTTACACCTGTAATCCCAGCACTTCAGGAGGCTGAGGCAGGCAGATCACCTGAGGTCAGGAGTTCAAGACCAGCCTGGCCAACACGGCAAAACCCCGTCTCTACTAAAAATACAAAAAATTAGCTGGGCATGATGGCACTCACCTGTAATCCCAGCTACTTGGGAGGCTGAGGCATGAGAATCACTTGAACCAGGAGGCAGAGGTTACAGTGAGCCTAGATCGCATCACTGCACTGCAGCCTGGGTGACAGAGTGAGACTCCAACTCAAAAAAAAAAAAAAAAAAAAAAGGAAAGCAGAACCCAATGTAAGATTAAAAACACAAGTTTAGCTCACACCTGTAATCCCAGCACTTTGGGAGGCCAAAACAGGTGGATCACAAGGTCAGGAGTTTGAGACCAACATGGCCAATATGATAAAACCCCATCTCTACTAAAAAGTACAAAAATTAACTGGGCATGGTGGCAGGCACCTGTAATTCCAGCTACTAGGGAGGCTGAGGCAGGAGAATCGCTTGAACCCAGGGGGCAGAGGTTGCAGTGAACTGAGAACGCACCATTGCACTCCAGCCTGGGCAACAGAGCGAGACTCCAACTCAAAACAAAAACAAAAGAAAAACACAAGTTTACCGGGAGCTTAGCAGTAGATGCTTTGCACCATAACAAATATATCTTAAGTGGTCTTTTGTGATATTTGAGGGAAAGTGCCAGGATTTAAAACAGATGGCATTTCAAGTTATTCTATGCAAATGCCCAGTTTCTTTCTACCAGCTTTTTTTTCCTTTTTGCAGTGGTCACTGAGCTATTTGAATGTTTTTACACAATAATGCCATCTTACTTCTACTCAGTCAGTACAAGATGTTGACCATCAACTCATACAATGCTAACTACCTTTCATGAAGGACTTGGTGATAACTCTAATGTTCCAAGTAGAACTGGAAAACATGTGTAAGAAAAACTGCCAGATCCCTGTGAACCTTGGCCAATAGGCATTATTTCCGAGGGGTGGCAGTTGATCTTTTTCCCCAGCCTTCATATTAAAACCTCTCACCTTCTCCAGGTCTCAGGTCTGAGTAATCTCAAATGTGCTTTAGCTCCTCACAATGTCGTGACTGTGTGGGTGTTCATCACCTTAGCCAGAAGGAACAGTTTGAAGATTCCAGGTATCATGGAGAGAACTTTTGTTTCTGGTTATGAACCTCATTCTATACCAATAATTATCCGTTACATCCTTCTGTAGAGGGCTCTCTGCCTAGAGGTAAAACCAAAAAAAAGATGTACCTCAGGTTTATGCATATAAGTGCCAGCTCCTCTTTGATTTTATTTCAAAACTCCTGTCTACATACTTTGCAATTTAAATACATTCAAGGATAAAATAATAACTACAGGAAAAGTATTATAATATAATGACTTAGTTCTGCACATCACGAGGGGATCCCTCATACACATTCATTCATTTCACTCATTTTACAGATATTTATTGAGTACCTGCAATAACCTGGACACTGTTCTAGATACTGGGACTATAACAGTGAACAGACAGACACATCTCTGCTCTCACAGGGCTTCTATTCTAAACAAAACTCAATATCCAGGCCGGGTATAGTGGCTCATGCCTGGAATGCCAGCACTTTGGGAGACCAAGGCCGGGTGGATCACCTGAGTCCACTAGTTGAAGACCAGCCTGGGCAATATAGCAAAACCCCATGTCTACAAAAAAAAAAAAAAATTATCAAGGCATGGTGGCATGTACCTGTGGTCGCAGCTACTCAGGAGGCTGAGGCAGGAGGATTGTGTAAGCCTGGAAGGCAGAGGTTGCAGTGAGCTGAGATGGCACCACAGCACTCCAGCCTGGGCAACAGAGAGAGACCCTGTTCAAGAAAAAAAACCCTCAATATCCTTAAGATAACATCATTGCTTGTTGATCAGTGAATGGTAACACCAAATTAGGAACCCAGGACTTTTAGTCTTGGCACGGTTACTTTCCAATAAAGGTGACAATACTAAGAAGAGGAAAAATGAGTTAATAATAATAACAGCAGCTAATACTTATGTAGTGCTTACCATGTTCCAGGTCTATTGTGAGTGTATGTATGTATGTGTGTGTGTGTGTGTATATATATATATATATATATATATATAAAATTTAATCTTTGATCCTATAAGGTAGATATTATTGTTACCCTAGTTTATGGATGAAGAAACTGAAACACAAGAGATTGCCACTCGTACAAGTTTACATAGCTAGAAAATAGAAGAGCTATGAGTTGAGCTCAGCCCAGTATGTCTGTGATTTTACAGACTTAAAATTATAAGATTTCCTAATCTTCGATTTCTAAAACTCTGCCTTGCTCTAGAGGAAAACAAGAAAAACAATGAAAAATAAATATCTCTTTTTTACAAAAATTAAAACAGAACAAACTACAATAAAACAACAGAGGATGAACCCAAAATGTGATTGATTTTTTTTCTTCCTAGGAAAGGATCTAGAGGCCAGAGGGCTGGATTTTTCAGGATCTCCTTTTAATCAATGAATCTGTGATAGAAGCAGATGAATCAAATCTCATCTTTGTGTGATTATAAAGCTGCCTGTGGTATTCACGCCACCAGGGGTACATAAAGGTCACTGAGTGAGATTTGGCAAAAGTACTAAGGGCCTGTCCACCTATATATGCCCTTCTCAGGAAAACCAAGGTTCAAGCTCTCTATTAGCTCAACTGGTAAGGCGTATGATACGGAAGGTTGAAACCCAGTGTTAGAAATAGATGGTTACATAAAACTTCATCGAGTTAATGTCACTTTTTCTTCCTTATTTATAGGAAGTACATTTGAAGAACGCAAGTAGAGGGAGTGCAGGAAACAAGAACTACAGAATGTAGGAAGACCCTCCTGAGGAGTGAAGAGTGACATGCCACCGCAGGATCCTTTGCTCTGCACGAGTTACCTGTTAAACTTTGGAACACCTACCAAAAAATAAGTTTGATAACATTTAAAAGATGGGCGTTTCCCCCAATGAAATACACAAGTAAACATTCCAACATTGTCTTTAGGAGTGATTTGCACCTTGCAAAAATGGTCCTGGAGTTGGTAGATTGCTGTTGATCCTTTATCAATAATGTTCTATAGAAAAGAAAATATATATATATATATATATCTCTTAGTCCCTGCCTCTCAAGAGCCACAAATGCATGGGTGTTGTATAGATCCAGTTGCACTAAATTCCTCTCTGAATCTTGGCTGCTGGAGCCATTCATTCAGCAACCTTGTCTAAGTGGTTTATGAATTGTTTCCTTATTTGCACTTCTTTCTACACAACACGGGCTGTTTGTTTTACAGTGTCTGATAATCTTGTTAGTCTATACCCACCACCTCCCTTCATAACCTTTATATTTGCCGAATTTGGCCTCCTCAAAAGCAGCAGCAAGTCGTCAAGAAGCACACCAATTTCTAACCCACAAGATTCCATCTGTGGCATTTGTACCAAATATAAGTTGGATGCATTTTATTTTAGACACAAAGCTTTATTTTTCCACATCATGCTTACAAAAAAGAATAATGCAAATAGTTGCAACTTTGAGGCCAATCATTTTCAGGCATATATTTTAAACATAGAAAGTTTCTTCAACTCAAAACAGTTCCTTCAAATGATGAGTTAATGTGCAACGTAATTAGTAACTTTCCTCTTTTTATTTTTTCCATATAGAGCACTATGTAAATTTAGCATATCAATTATACAGGATATATCAAACAGTATGTAAAACTCTGTTTTTTAGTATAATGGTGCTATTTTGTAGTTTGTTATATGAAAGAGTCTGGCCAAAACGGTAATAGGTGAAAGCAAAACAATAGGGGAAGCCTGGAGCCAAAGATGACACAAGGGGAAGGGTACTGAAAACGCCATCCATTTGGGAAAGAAGGCAAAGTCCCCATAATTATGCCTTCCAAGAGGAACTTCAGACACAAAAGTCCACTGATGCAAATTGGACTGGCAAGTCCAGAGAGGAAACTGTGGAATGGAAAAAGCAGAAGGCTAGGAATTTTAGCAGTCCTGGTTTCTTTTTCTCACTGAAGAAACAAACATCTGCCAGCTGTGTCATGGACTCACCACTGTGTGACCTTGGGCAAGTCACTTCACCTCTCTGTGCCTCAGTTTCCTCATCTGCAAAATGGGGGCAATATGTCATCTACCTACCTCAAAGGGGTGGTATAAGGTTTAAAAAGATAAAGATTCAGATTTTTTTTACCCTGGGTTGCTGTAAGGGTGCAACATCAGGGTGCTTGAGTTGCTGAGATGCAAGGAATTCTATAAATAACCCATTCATAGCATAGCTAGAGATTGGTGAATTGAATGCTCCTGACATCTCAGTTCTTGTCAGTGAAACTATCCAAATAACTGGCCAACTAACTAGTTGTTAAAAGCTAACAGCTCAATCTCTTTTAAAACACTTTTTAAAATATGTGAGAAGCATGTGATTTTCAATTTGATTTTGAATTCTGCATTTGGTTTTATGAATACAAAGATAAGTGAAAAGAGAGAAAGGAAAAGAAAAAAGGAGAAAAACAAAGAGATTTCTACCAGTGAAAGGGGAGTTAATTACTCTATTTGTTAGCACTCACTGACTCTTCTATGCAGTTACTATATATCTAGTAAAACCTTGTTTAATACTATAAATAATATTCTATTCATTTTGAAAAACATGATACTTCCTTCTTTTCTAGGCAATATAAGGAAAATGACCCCAAATTTGAAATATTAAAATAATATCTAATAAAAAGTCACAAAGTTATCTTCTTTAAAAAACTTTACTCTTATTCTTAGCTGTATATACATTTTTTAAAAATTGTGTTAAAACTTGCTTGACTAGAGTTGCCAATTGAAAGGCAAAAACTTCCATCAAAACAAGAAATTTCCCATGCCTGTTTAGAAGGGTAGCCCCTAGCTCTCTGTGAATATGTTTTATCCATTCAGCTGAAAATTGGTATCAAGAAAGTCCACTGGTTAGTGTACTAGTCCATCATAGCCTAGAAAATGATCCCCATCTGTAGATCAAGATTTTCTCATTAGAACAATGAGTTATCCAACATTCAGATCTTTTTATTCACCTTAGGACTTTTTGGTTAAAAGTATCCAGGCTTAATTATTTCATGCAAATTGTATATTTTACATTCTTGGAAAGTCTATATGAAAAACAAAAAGAACATCTTCAGTTTTTCTCCCACTGGGTCACCTCAAGGATCAGAGGCCAGGAAAAAAAAGACTCCCTGGATCTCTGAATATCTGCAAAAAGAAGGCCGCATTTAGTGGAGCCAGCACTCCTGTTCAGTCAACAAGTATTTTAACTCTCAGTCTAACATTATTTGAATTGAGCACCTCAAGCATGCTTAGCAATATTCCAATCACTATGGACAGATGTAAAAGAAACTATACATCATTTTTGCCCTCTACCTGTTTTCCAGACATACAGGTTCTGTGGAATAAGATACTGGACTCCTCTTCCCAAGATGGCACTTCTTTTTATTTCTTGTCCCCAGTGTGTACCTTTTAAAATTATTCCCTCTCAACAAAACTTTATAGGCAGACTTCTGCAGACTTACGTGTTTTCTGTCATAGTTAGATGTGATAATTCTGAGACTGTCTATGACTTATTTCCTTCACTTAATTCTATCCACAGTCAAAAATCCCCCAAGGAGAAAAGCTGAAAGATGCATTGCCATATTATCTTTCTTAACTTTTTCCAACACATAATCCTCCCCAACTGGATCATAAATAAATTGAAAATAACTCATTATACCAATTCACTATTTTATTTTTTAATGAATTAACACTAGAAGACAAATTGATGCAAACCCTGGAAGTCAGTCGATTACTATATACTCCAGCAGAATGACTCGGATTTCATAGAAAGGAGCAAACAAAATATCACAACCCAACATTTTACAAGCTTTGCTTCAGAATTAGATTGCTTTATAATTCTTGAATGAGGCCATTTCAAGATATTTGTAAAAGAATGGTAAACATTGGTAGGAATGAGCTTTCAACTCTTAGGCTTATTTCCAATTTAATTGACCATCCTCGATACTTAGGTCAAATTTCTGTTCTCTCTTCCCCAAATAGTATCAAAGTATTATTTGAACTTTTTAAGATGAGGTGGTTCCCCTGAAAAGTTAATGCAGTGCCGCATCAGAATCCACTCTTCTAGGGATATGAAAAATCTCTCAACACCCACCCTACATACACAGACACAGACGCAGATACAGACACACACACACAGACACACACACACGTTCACCCTAAGGATCCAATGGGATACTGAAAAGAAATCACTTCCTTGGAAATTTTATTAAAAAACAAACAAACAAAAGCCTGTCTTCCCTTGAGAATCCTTCCTGTCCTTGGAACATCAATCTTTGTGTAGATGAAACCATCTCATGCTCTATGGCTCCAGGGTTTCTGTTACTATTTTATGCACTTGGGAGAAGGCTTAGAATAAAAGATGTAGCACATTTTGCTTTCCCATTTATTGTTTGGCCAGCTATGCCAATGTGGTGCTATTGTTTCTTTAAGAAAGTACTTGACTAAAAAAAAAAAAAGAAAAAAAGAAAAAAAAGAAAGCATAGACATATTTTTTTAAAGTATAAAAACAACAATTCTATAGATAGATGGCTTAATAAAATAGCATTAGGTCTATCTAGCCACCACCACCTTTCAACTTTTTATCACTCACAAGTAGTGTACTGTTCACCAAATTGTGAATTTGGGGGTGCAGGGGCAGGAGATGGAAATTTTTTAAAGTTAGAAGGCTCCATTGTTTTGTTGGCTCTCAAACTTAGCAAAATTAGCAATATATTATCCAATCTTCTGAAGTTGATCAAGAGCATGGAGAATAAATGTGGGAAAAAAGATCTTACGGCCAAATAGAAGAACTTAAAAGATAAGTAAGTTCCTTATTGATTTTTGTGCTCTCTGCTCTAAAACAGATACTCAGCAAGTGGAGAAAATAAGAACAAAGAGAAAAAAATACATAGATTTACCTGTAAAAAAAAAAAATAGCTTCTGCCAAATCCCCCTTCGGTATTTTTTGGCATTTACTGGTTTATAGAAGATATTCTCCCTTCACCCAGACATCTCAAAGAGCAGTAGCTCTCATGAAAAGCAGTCACTGATCTCATTTGGGAAATGTTGGAAAGTATTTCCTTATGAGATGGGGGTTATCTACTGATAAAGAAAGAATTTATGAGAAATCGTTGAAAGAGATGGCTAACAATCTGTGAAGAATTTTTTGTTTCTTGTTTTTGTTTTTTTTTTTTTTTTTTTTTTACTTTATACAGTCTTTATGAATTTCTTAATACTCAAAATGACTTGGTTCTTTTCTTCTTTTTTTATATTGGAATGAGGAATAATAAGTTAAACCCACATAGAGTCTTTAAAACTATAGGCTAGATAGAAATGTATGTTTGACTTGTTGAAGCTGTAATCAGACTATTTAAAATGTTTTGCTATTTTTAATCTTAAAAGATTGTGCTAATTTATTAGAGCAGAACCTGTTTGACTCTCCTCATAAGAAAGAATCTTTCCATTCAGATCACATGGGCTTTCCACCAATATTTTCAATAGATAAATCTGATTTATGCAATGGCATCATTTATTTTAAATTAGAAGAATTGTGAAACTTTATGCCCCTCCCTTGCAAAGATCATAAAGTCCAGATCTGGTAGGGGGGCAGCAACAAAAGGAAAATGTTGTTGATTCTTGGTTTTGGATTTTGTTTTGTTTTCAATGCTAGTGTTTAATCCTGTAGTACATATTTGCTTATTGCTATTTTAATATTTTATAAGACCTTCCTGTTAGGTATTAGAAAGTGATACATAGATATCTTTTCTTTGTGTAATTTCTATTTAAAAAAGAAAGAAGACTGTCAGAAGCTTTAAGTGCATATGGTACAGGATAAAGATATCAATTTAAATAATCAATCCCTATCTGGAACAATGCTTTTGTTTTTTAAAGAAACCTCTCACAGATAAGACAGAGGCCCAGGGGATTTTTGAAGCCGTCTTTATTCTGCCCCCATCCCAACCCAGTCATTATTTTAGTATCTTCCTCAGAATTTTATAGAGGGCTGACCAAGCTGAAACTCTAGAATTAAAGGAACCTCATTGAAAACATATATTTCACGTGTTCCCTCTTTTTTTTTTTTTTTTGAGATGGAGTCTCATACTGTCCCCCAGGCTGGAGTGCAGTGGCACGATCTCGGGTCACTGCAACCTCTGTCTCCTGAGTTCAAGCGATTCTCCTGCTTTAGCCTCTCGAGTAGCTGGGATTACAGGCACCCACCACCATGTCCAGCTAATTTTTTGTATTTTTAGTAGAGACGGGGTTTCACCATGTTGGCCAGGTTGGTCTTGAACTCCTGACCTTGTGATTTGCCCACCTCAGCCTCCCAAAGTGCTGGGATTACAGGCGTGAGCCACCACGCCCTGCCCATGTGTTCCCTCTTAACGTATGATTACATTGATCGTAAACATGGTCCTTCTCTCCTCATTCTTCAACTATCTTTGATAGGGGTCTTTCAAGGGGAAAAAAATCCAAGCTTTTTTAAAATTAAAAAAAAAAAAAGAGAGGACACAAAACCAAATGTTACTGCCCAACTGAAATATGAGTTAAGATGGAGATAGAGTTTCTCCTGAGAAACTCTGAGTTGAATTACCTGAGCTGAATTAGCTGTCACTTTCAAAAACATGACCTTCCACAATCCTTAGAATCTGCCTTTTTTTAAATATTACTAAGGCCTAAAAGTAAGCATTACTCATTTTATTTTGCCCAAAATGCACTGATGTAAAGTAGGAAAAATAAAAACAGAGCTCTAAAATCCCTTTCAAGCCACCCATTGACCCCACTCACCAACTTATAGCAAAGTCACTTCCGTTAATCCCTTAATCTGATTTTGTTTGGATATTTATCTTGTACCCGCTGCTAAACACACCACAGGAGGGACTCTGAAACCTCAAGCTGTCTACTTACATCTTTTATCTGTGTCTGTGTATCATGAAAATGTCTCTTCGAAATATCAAAACCTTTCAAATATCATGCAGCTTATATTCAGTTTACATAAAGGCCCCAAATACCATGTCAGATCTCTTTTTGGTAAAAGAGTTAATGAACTATGAGAATTGGGATTACATCATGTATTTTGCCTCATGTATTTTTATCACACTTATAGGCCAAGTGTGATAAATAAACTTACAGACACTGAATTAATTTCCCCTGCTACTTTGAAACCAGAAAATAATGACTGGCCATTCATTATATCTGTCTTAGTTGAAAAGCATATTTTTTATTAAATTAATTCTGATTGTATTTGAAATTATTACTCAATTCACTTATGGCAGAGGAATATCAATCCTAATGACTTCTAAAAATGTAACTAATTGAATCATTATCTTACATTTACTGTTTAATAAGCATATTTTGAAAATGTATGGCTAGAGTGTCATAATAAAATGGTATATCTTTCTTTAGTAATTACATTAAAATTAGTCATGTTTGATTAATTAGTTCTTTTGGATAATGTTGGTGTAATGTGTCATTCCTTAAGAATTCTACTGTTATATAGCATTTTTATTAAGGTCATTGCAACAATTAAACATGAAAACATACCCAGAAAAATAAAACTAATCATACACAAAAACGAAGATATCTCATAGAATTTACAGATTCTATTTAAAAGTAAATATGTTTCAAAGGACTTGCAAAAGCTATGTAAGAGATGTATGAATTGTATAATATATGCATTAACAATAAAGCAGTTGTACATAAAATCCCCTCACTGTCACCCAACAGTGACTTATAATCCCTGACACAAAGTGGTTGGGAAAATATTCTCCTGCCAGAAGATTCAAACATATCAAATAAGGCACATAATATATAAATGGCATCTAATACATTCCCATACCAAGAGATTTATAAGAATGTGATCTCTCAGCATTGAGTTTTCATTTCAATAAATCATTCCAATTTTTTACTGAATAGATACTGTGAATATCAAACTCACAACAGTAGAGATAGAAGTACAAGGTATAAAGATTGGTAATCTCCCTCTTGTTTAAAAGCATCTCATTTCATTTTTTAAAAATTCATTAACTATTTGGAAAGTTACCTAAACATAAAAAAAGTCTCGTAAGTTTTGTACTTAGTTTTAAGGAAATCATAGTAAAGTTTTCTCTAATATTTTCTCACGTGCCATTGGTGTCCCATCTCACATTCATTCCCACCTTTGCTCCCTCAAGATATCCAAGAATCTCTCTGGGACTGTCATTGTGTGGGCCCCTTCTTCCTCCAAATGTCTTCTTCATGCTCTTAGCATTTTGCCTCCTGTAGTCATGGTGTTCTGTATCACTTCTCTCCCCGCTCCACTCCAGACAATCCCTCTCTCCTTTGGTTCACACTAGGGTGATTTAGCCACAGCCTTTCACTACAGATTTTGTAGACAATGCAAAGGGGGTGAGTTAAGCACAGGACAGAAAACGCCTTCCATTTCAACGGCAAACATCACTGTTACTATGAATCCAAGGAATTTCTGGCTGCTCATGTGCCTCCTGTGATCTTAGCAAGATCTTTCCCACTCTTCTGCAAACTCTCCCAGGAACCACTTTCTATCAAACCCTTTATCCCCTCCTTTGGAAAGAACTTATAAGAAAATTAGATTGTATTCTTATGCAGGACAATCTTCTACCATCACAGCTTTGCCGGTGGTAGGGGTGGGGGCAGGGCTGGCTCACCTTTTATTACTGAATATGTACAAGTGGTGTTCTTTCCTAAAGGAAAAACCAATTCCATCCCTAAGAGGAATTCTATCTTCCTTCCAGGTCATCTACATCAAATAACAGCCTCTTTTTTTTTTTAAAGAACCTCTTTTTCTTCTGTAAGATCTTTATTGGAGATAATTACCACCACTCTAACAATAACGGGGGTTAATAGTTACTAAGCACTTACTGAGAGTCAGTCATTATGCCAAGTGATTTACCTATATTATCTCATTCAACCTTCCAACAAGCTTATGCACCAGGCACTATTGTAAACACTGCCTGATAAGGAAATGGAGGCTCAAAGACATTACTTAGTTTACTGAAGGTCACAGACCAGCAAAGAAGGCTTGAATCTGGGTCTGAGGACATTAAACCTGAGTCTGAAGACATTTGCTTTTACTACTCCACCACTTACACCCAATCCAGACATGAGGACAGCTCAGAATACTCACTGATACTTTCTTGTTCAAAACTGGCTTTACACACTACAGACAGACACATGACTAATGGCACCTTCGAGTGATGACTTATTATTGAGTATGACATTATCAGGATAAAGAAGCATTTCTGCATGGTAACCAATGTATCTAATAATGTGTCATTCCCCACTGCCATTCTTCTACGTGTGTGCGTCAGTTCTGGATAGTGCTTCACACTATGTAGGTAACACCCAGGGATATAGAGCCAATATTGGGATACCTCCATGAGGAAGGTTATGTGTTGGCTCTTATACAGTCCAGGAATAAACCATTCCCACTTAAGTGAAACTGGAAGCTGATTATTAAGAATCTTACCAAGACCTCTGGCAACAATCCACCTATTTTTCTCTTGACAGCTTATCAAAGTTAGTGTAGTCTCAAGTGCTATGGTTGAATCAGGGCTTCTGGAGAAACACTGTGGACTTAGAGCCTAGAGTTCCGTGAGACGCACATTCCCATATCCCTGCCCTCCAAAGTGGCCTTAGACAGCCCATACAAGCATTCACAATGGGCGGAGTGGTGCTGGTCCTAGATAATTTGGGAGACATTTGGCACTGTTGCAATGACTGGGGAGAGTATTTCTGACAGTTATTGAGTATGGACCAGGTCTCCAGACATTGCAAGTAGGAGATAATCCTGTTTATAATCACCTAAGTCCAGATTATAACTCCAATTTATTTATAAACTCAGAGTGTTTTTGCACAATTTTAACATAAACCTAGTTCTTCAGGGATGCAATTACCATACAAATTAAGAAAAGGTAGAACTTTACCAAGTCTTTTTCACTGTTTTAGAAAATCACATCATCAGTGGCGATGCTAATTGTGCTGTTTGAATCTTTCCACTCCACATCTGCATCAGTCTGCACATGCAGCTGTCCCACGCATGATTCTCCACGAGCATAAACATCCGACCACTTCAGTGAGTTTTCTAGGAGAGTTGTCCTAAGCATTCTATCTTGTAATGCATGTTATTTTATTACAAACTCTTTTCCTTTTATTTCTCCTTTATGTTACAGTTCAGGTATCATTTTGTTTTTTGTTAAAATTGCATATGTTGATATTACCTGTGAATTTCACTTTAGGACATTAAAGGGTAGATCATAAAATATATGTTATAAAAAGGAGAGCTTTGGGTCTGATAGAGTTGAAACTACTGGGCTATACCCATTCAGTATGAGCCTCCCCGAGTCATAATGACAGATGGATGGCAGAGCCTTCGCCTCCTTCTCAGTGAAGCATCCTAAGCATAAAGCTCAGCTGAAAGCTGGTATCTTCCTCACCTGTTTATGGATAGAGATTAAACCTCTGGGATCCCATAAAGGATAATGGTTATAGTTAATACAACATCTGGTTTCTAAATGTTCTTTTCTTCACCCTGTGATGGAATGAGATGGCTTGTAAAAGAATAAAGCAATCACTAAAAACAGAAGCAGATGTACATTGGATTTGAGACAATTGAAGCAGTACATCAGAAGTAAAATTTGACCTTGAACTACAAGTAAGGTAGGAAATGTGGCCTGGTAGGGAGGTTTCTCTTTTAAGAGGAGATTTAAAAATTGAGGAACTGTGCTATAATTTTCTAACTCCACCTCACTTATTTTATTCAGTGGTTCCTGCTTACGTCCAAACCTCCTTCAGAAAGGACCCTGAGTAGGGTCTCTCCCTTCAAATGGACATATAGGTGATAACAGGGATCATAGAAATATCCCTATACACGTGCTATGACTGAACCTATCACTCCACCCCATGAATATGGAACTGCCTTTCCCAACCCCAAATCTCTAAAACGGAAACAGAGGTGGGAGGTGATCGTTCCTGGAGAGAGGGAAGGAGACAACAATAAGAAAGAAACATGACCCAGGATTGTGCTTCTCCATCCTATTTAGTTCAGAGCTTCTAATTCAGCCACCCTTATAGGATCTAAAATACTCAAAAATAAGGTTACCCCAGAGCCAAATTTCTTTTTATTTCTTCTGCTTTAAAGATGAATTGGAAATAGAGACATCCTCATCTCTCAACTATCACCAAGTAGATTCTCTTAGATAGTTAATATTGAAAAGCATCCTCTGGTATGTCTAGACCTCACTGCTATAGTAAAAGGTACAGTGGAAAAACTGAATACAGATATGTGCTAGAATGTGCTGGCTGATTACTTGTTTGCTCTCATATTCATTTCCCAACATTCCCTTGATTTGCTCATTTTCACAAGGAGCTACATTTCTCTGCACCTGCGAGTTCTGGTTTCTGGGTAAGTTTGGGCAATAGGAGGCATTAGCAAAAGACAAAAGACAAGAAGAATGGAGAAGCCAGGTATTATCCTCCTTTTCTCTTGGCCTCCAACAGCATCTTCAGCAGTACTTGCAGCTCTTGGCTCCATAATCCCTTCCTCCCAGTGCAAGCAGCATTCTGTTCCCCTAGGGGACCTAGATCCATGGAGATGGTTTTTCCCAAACACCACCCCGCCCCCCGAGTATCTCTAGCCATAGGGATGGTAGTGATTTTAGGATGTTATTTTTTCTGGGTTGACTCCCCTCTCTTACTTAGCGACTCATCTCTTCCATCACCTGTATTAAATCCTCTCTGTTGGTCATGCACAGTGGCTCAAACCCGTAATCCCAGCACTTTGGGGGCTCAAAGCAGGAGGATCGCTTGATTCCAGGTGTTGGAGACCAGCATGGGTAACAGAGTAAGACCTTATCTCTCCTAAAAATAAAAAATAAAAGAAAAAAAGCTGGGTGTAGTGGTGCGCTCCTCTAGTCCCAGCAACTCAAGAGGCTGAGGTGGGAGGATCACTTGATCCCAGGAGGTCAAGGCTGCAATGAGCCGTGATCATGCCACTGCATTCCAGCCCAGACTAGGCAACAGAGCGAGACGTCTTTAAAAAAAAAAAAAAAGAAAGAATCCTCTCTGTTTAAAATGCCTAGCCTAGAAGGTTTTCTGCTGTCCTTACTAGGCCCTAACTAGTACAAACAGGAATTACATAGTGGTAAGAAACAAGTGCTGAAATCAGGCAGATGTGGGCTTGTGTCATGCTCTAATATGTGCTTTGGACAAATTAAAATGACTTCTGTGGGGTTTAGTTTCCTCTTATTTTGATAAAAACAGCAATATCTGCCTCAAATTAGTATTTAAGAATTAAACATTATCATACAATAGTTCCTAAACTTCTAGATTTCTCAAAATAGTGAAATTTCCAAAAATAAAAGTAGAAATTGAGAAAATCTAAGGTGGCAAAATCTTTATTTGCCTAAAATAAGGACATAAAAAAATCATCTATCATCACCATTTATCACTAAAAATGAATTAATTTTTTAAAAACATGGCATGAATATAATCTAAGAAAAAAGGGCAGACTCTTTAATTGTGTAAATTAAGCTTTATAGAAAATTCATTATTAATTTTTTTCATCTTTTAAATTTTCCTGTGGCTAGATGAAACCACTGGCATAGTCCAGCACTAGTCTGCTTATCAACTCTTGTTTTGTGTGGTTTCTGGCATTTTTACTATTACTTTTATTATCATTACTTCTGCTGTTATTAAGAATGAGAGTATTAATTAAGGATCTAAGATAGCCAAAGTAGAATTTTCTCCATTGGCTTTGTCACACCATTTTTTTCTTTCTTTCTTTCTTTTTTTATTTTTAATTATACTTTAAGTTCTGGGGTACATGTGCAGAACGTGCAGGTTTGTTACATAGGTATACATGTGCCATGGTGGTTTGCTGCACCCATCAACCCATCATCTACATCAGGTATTCCTCCTAATGTTATCCCTCCCCCAGGCTCCCACCCTCTGACAGGCCCCGGTGTGTGTCACACCATTTTCTATATATACTCTTAACTCATGGCCTCAACATTTCTGACACTGACCACATTTCCCCGAATTTGATTCTGACCAGAAAAATCAGGTAAAAAGGGCTAGTGCGGATCCTTGCACCACAATGCAGATGTAAAAATTTCAAGTCTAGCACTTTCTTACTGTGTCATAATTCTTTATCTTTCTTCACTCCAGCCCATCCCAGCCAGCAGACGCACAACGTTTTCATATAATAATTTTTAACTACTTACTTGATATTTTCAGGCTGTCCCTTTATAATATTAAAATAATTTCTCCTCAATGTAATCAATTTGAAGGAACAATGCAAATAAGTATGTTGCTTGTCACTGTGCTGAAACCAAACACTAAGAATTTTTCAACCAGTTTTGCTGGATTCATTAGCATATAATTTTATTCTGTCTTTTACTTTTAGTCATATTTACTCCATGGCATATTCTTTTAAGACATCACTATTATTCTTAGAAATCAATTAAATAGGATTTGATGGTCTGGTCTCTTACTTCTCAGCCTTCAAAATGTTCCATAATGCCAAATAAGAGAAATACCCCTGGTGTAGCAGTCTCCAATTCCCTGAAAGAGAAGTGAACTTGAAAAGAATTTTCAAGTCCTTTTTAAGCCATGAAGATTTATTTTGAATCTTTCAGTGTGTGCATAACATTATTCCAACTCCTCTTCAGGGTCACTCTTGTAGGACCCAGGGTATATCTGTCAACTAAAAAAAAGCAATTTGAGAACCTCTAAGACTGATTTTCGAAAATGCAGTATCCACAAAAACAGATTTTAGATGCCATCCCAGCAGGTGCTGGTAACTCTGTACTTGTGTGGAAGATGCCTTCTGTGGGTTTGTTTAGGAGCTGTTTTATGGATACCGGCATTCTTCTTAAGAACACTGAGCATTCTATGCTGTATCCTTGTATGACCACTTCACAAGAATTCTGTGTTGACTTGTATTTCCCAGTAAAAGTATGCAACTAGCAAAAGCAGCCTGATAAGGAAAATCTGTTGGGGAAAGGTTTGCTTAGAGAGTCTTTTGGACACATTCATGCTCTCTAGGGCTTTTTTGTACAACACTAGTAAGCTAGTTCTCAAAGTCAAACTGATAATACTCCAATACTTACAAGTAGACACTTGTACCAAAGAACCACAGGCTCCTGGATGCTCACACTGCCCTTTGCTTGAGAAGTAAATGAACATAGGAATGCAGATGCGGGCAGACATGAGAATGACAGTTTCACGGTCATTTGTTCATGGTGTTGTCTCTGAAAAGGTGATCTCTGTCCCAAGAGTTGAGGAAGAAGAGCAGACAAAGCTTCCTGAAGAAGCAACCTAGATAAACCACCCATCTGGAGTT
This sequence comes from Macaca thibetana thibetana, assembly GCF_024542745.1. NCBI lineage: Eukaryota > Metazoa > Chordata > Mammalia > Primates > Cercopithecidae > Macaca > Macaca thibetana. Next base: position 98,669,192 of record NC_065588.1, on the reverse strand, counting down.
ATTCTCCCAGCAGTTTAAATAGATTTGCACACACAACCGCTCACACTTTCTCACTGGGCCCCCTTGGGACCAATGCTAGATAGTTTTGAGACAAGCAGACAGGATTAGGGGTGAAGTCTGTGAACCATGGAATGCAATTTTCCTCTCCATGAAACTAACTGGCCCTTTTGGGGATCAAACCCATGACCTTGAGCTCGTTAGCACTCTACTCCAACTATGCCAAAAACAAATACAGGTCTGAAGCCAGAGGAGCTCCAAACCACACATAAAAATGTAATCAACAGAGCCACAAGGAAACACATAAAGTAAACACTTTCTATATAGGCAAAAAGAACAGAAGATTTGGAAAGCGCCTACATTCTCTGAATCCCTTAGTCATCTGAAGGCTTACTGGAAATTTCCACGTGGATATCTTCCAACACTTTGACTTCAACCCATTTTCCTCTCTCAGTCTCCACCTCTAAAAGCAATTTGCTATTTGGAACTTTCTGTCTATGGCACCATAATTCAGTCAACCAAGTTCAGAACCTTGGAGTTTTCCTCAGCAACACATTCAAACATCCAGTGCTCGTTAGGTCATCCTTCAAGGTCATTTATGCCAAATAACAGCCTCTTTTTAAAAATAGAGATCAAAATATGCTATGGCCATTATTCAAACATCTTTTATATCTCTCCTCCTGCCTACCCCCAAAGGCATCACCCTTGTTAATCCAACCCTTATTGCCTTCTGGGCAATTGCAATGGCTGCTCACCAGTACTCCTCTCTCAATCCACTTGATATAGCATTTTAAAAGTTTTGCTTGGCATACTTTATGAAAAACTTCAGTGGCCACCATTTTCAATTTGATATCTTTCTTCCTCTTAGCAGCTATTGCAACTAAAATATTCACATGCACCACACCTTTGCATAAGTCATTTACCCTACTTGGAAAGCTTCCCCTTGCTTCCCAAATATTCAAAGGCTAGCCATCATTTAAGGCATAGACCATGCTTCAATTCTGTATTTCTAGGCTCCTTCAAAATCAATGACTCTTTCTCTCTGTTGAACTCCTGGACCCCACATTAGTAATATCATTCATTAGGAATCTAATTCTCTATGAATCTATCATTAGTATATTTTTCCTCTATGTAATGGTTCCTTACCCATCATATTGTAAATTCTCTGAAGGTAGAGATTTGACTTCTAACTCACAGCCATTTACTGCGCACTAATGTGTGAGAGATGTTATTCTGGAAATATAATTGTGAGCAAAACAGATTTACATTATGGTAATGAGGAGATGGACAGTAAATAAATGCATAAGCAAGATGCTTGCAAATAGTAGAATGAAAAAAACCAAGAGGTGAATATGTTAAAAACATGCATTGAATCACTATTACCAATTCACCACTTTTCAGGGGCTGGGCAGTCTAAGGGAAAAACCAAACCTTTGCAAAATGAATCGTTCCCCCATTCTGTCTTAGTTTCCCTTCTCTTTTAGTATTCTCTCTCTTACAAAGTTCATCCTATTACCTGGCTTCCTCTTCCATGCAGGTAATTTTAGATTGATGTCTCTCTTTTGAAATGCAGCTATCACAATCTACTGCCTGACAATCACCTCCACCTAGAATTATACTGTCCAACAGAGTAGCTAGTGAGCACTCGAGATATGGCTAGTACAAATTGGGATGTGCTGTGGGTATAAAATACATATGGGATTTTGAAAACTTAGCCTGAAAAAAGGAATATAACATAATCAATATTTTATGGCAATTACATATTGGAATGAAAGTATTTTGGCTATATTTGGTTAAATAAAATATATTATTAAAATTAGTTTCATTTGTTTCACTCTACTTTTCTAAATGTGGCTACTAGGAAAATTTAAATGACACATGGCTTACATTTGTGGCTCTCATATGTCTATTGGACAGTACTGACCTAGATCTACCAACCATTCAGATATGGAGCACTTACGCATGCCATGATTCTACTTGGTGCCTAACTTCTTACACTGTCAGTACTTCAATTTGGTGAGTCTAAACTGAATATGCTCCTTCCCCTTTCTCATCCCAAGGTTACTCTACACTTCCACTTTGCCACTTTCATCAGTTACTGTGTTCCAACTTTCCAGAGTTAGAAAGTCAGACATCTTTATCTTTTCTTACAGTGCATCATTTGCCAGGTCCTGTGCAGTTCCCTCAATAATGTCCTCTGTTTTCTCTCTCCCCACTATTCTCATGCCACTGCTCTTGACATCTCTCAATGGACAACTTAGTAGGCTCCCTGCCTCCTGCTCTTCCCACTCCAGTCTAACGTATATGCTGCTGCCACATCAATCTTCCTAATGCACCAAAGTGATGTCAGAATAAAAGAGTGGTACATTTGAAGGGGCCTTCCAAATTTCTGTAGACTCCTTTCTATTTTTTGTTTTTGAGACAGAGTCTCACTTTGTCACCCAGGCTAGAGTGCAGTGGCGAGATCTCGGCTCACTGCCAGCTCCACCTCCCAGGTTCACGCTATTCTCCTGCCTCAGTCTCCCAAGTAGCTGGGACTACAGGCACCCGCTACCATGCCCGGCTAATTTTTTGTATTTTTAGTGGAGAGTTTCACCGTGTTAGCCAAGATGGTCTTGATCTCCTGACCTCGTGATCTGTCTGCCTCAGCCTCCCAGAGTTCTGGGATTACAGGCGTGAGCCACCGCACCCAGCCCTCTGTAGGCTTCTTTCAAAATCAGATGAATAGATAAGATTTACAGAGGAAGTACTGCCTGTTTGCCCCTGACTATTAATAGCTCATGTGTATAATCACATGAAATCATTCCAATAATATTATGAGAGAGGTATTATTTTTTTAATACCCATTTTGCAAATGGGAATCCCAAGACCCAGGGAGATCAAGTAACATACCCCAAGGCATAACATTATTTGTGAGCCCAGGTCAATTTGCCGCCAGAAGTGTTGCTCTTGAATTCTATGCTATATTATTAAAGTAATTGGGGAAAGTCCTTCATAGTCCTCTCCCCCCAAAACTTGCATCTTTCTAGATCAGTAAATACTATTCACCCTATGTCAGGTCAAAAGTTGAAGCCATTTTTGATGCTGTTCTTTCTGTCACACTGCAAATGAAATCCATCAACAAATCTCATAATCTCTCTCTTAAAAACATACACCAAATCCAACTTCCTACAATCTTCATATATGCACTATCATCATAAGCCCTGCCACTGCTCACTTAAAATTTAATTTGGTTACTTAATGCTATAGTGGGTTGAAATGTATCCCTCAAAAAGATATGTTCGAGCCCTACCACCCGCACACACACACTTATGAATGTGACCTTGTTTGGAAATAGAGTCTTTGCAGATGTGGTTAGTTAAGAATCCCATGACTCAATCATCCTTGATCTAGGGTGGATCCTAAATCCATTAAATGGTGTCCTTCTAAGAGCAAGGAGAGGGTGATTTGGACAGAGACACTGATACATGGGGAAAGGCCACAAGCCAAGGAATGCCAGAAGCCACCAGAGCTGGAAGAGATAAGGAAGGATGCTCCTCTAGAGCTTTCAGAGAGGGAGTGTGGCCCTGCTGACACCTTGATGTCTTACTTCTGGCCTCCAGAATTGTGAGAGAATACATTTCTATTGGCTTAAGCCACTCTGTTTGTGGTAATATGTTGTGGCATCCCTAGAAAAATAATACGCCATCCTTTCATTTTCTACAGTCTGTTCTTAACAGGAACTTCCGGTTTCCGGTCTTGCAGGTAAGGAGCTTAGAAGTCAAAACTCCATTCTCAAAACAAGTAAAAAGCTGAACAGAATGAACAATCAACAACTCTTTTCGGATCCCTAAGAGAAGGGAAGACACAAGGCAAATTGCTATCCACAAGACTGGAGACAGACAGGCAAATACAGGGAATCATGCCTTCCCAGGACAGGCTCATGAGCAGAAACTGCCATGGGAACTGGTGCTGTGGAGGAACACCTGAACTGTAATTGACTAATTACTGGGGACTCAGTGCTGACAAGTCAGATAATTAAAAACTTTAGGGGTCTCAGGAGCTCAACCAAGTTCCCACAGTAAGCCTAAGGGAAAAATCCCCTCATGCTTCCAGCAGGGGAAGGGTAAAGGAAACCACTTTGAAATAGGCCAGGGAATTCTGTTCTTAACAAGATCTTCCCCAGAAGAAACCAATTAATCAGATTCTAACCTCCTAGGATATCATCAGAAACTAACTGACCTGGGGGAAAGGAAATACCCAACTGTATCCCACTCTAGCCATGCTGTTCCACCTAAAAGGGAAGAAAAAACTGAGGAATACTTGTGAAGTTCACAGTTCAAAGGCATAGACTCACTAAAGGACTGAGACCTAAGCATATGACTATAGATTGCTTGCCTGCTCCCCACAGCTTACCCCACATTACAAGGGGCGTACTTACCTGATACATCACATCCAACTACCAAAAAATTATAAACCATACCAAAAGACAAAAACACCATTTGAAAAGAAAGAGCAAGCATCAGAACCAAATATGGCAGCCATATTGGAATTATCAGACCAGGAATTTAAAACAACTGTGATTAATATGCCAAGGGCTCTAGTGGATAAAGTAGACAGCATCCAAGAACACATGGACAATGTAAGCAAACAGACGGAAATCCTAAGAAATAATGAAATAGAAATGTTAGACATCAAAAACACCATAACAGAAATAAAAATGACTGATGGGCTTCTCAGTAGACTGGACACAGTTGAGGAAAGAACCTCTGAGCATGAGGATATAGCAATAGACACTTAAAAAACTGAAAAGCAAAGAGAACAAATACTGGGGACAAAAACAGTACAAAATATCCAGGGACTGTAGGACAACTACAAATGGTGTAACATATGTATAATAGGAACACCAGAAGGAGAAGAGAAAAAAGCAAAAGAAATATTTGAAATAATAATGGCTGGGAATTTCCCCAAATTAATATCAGGATGACAAAGTGTTGCAAGGAGCCCGTTAGTGCTCTACTGCATTGAAGGGAAATAAAATATTCAGTAAGGTTATTTGTGCTTTTCCTGAGTAGTTTTGGTGAATTAGAACGAACATCACATTGAGGCTGAAGTAAAGAATGAGTGAGAGGTGTGGAAATGAAGAAAAAAAAAATGTGTAGAAGACTTTTAAAAAGAATGTTGACCAGAAAGAATCAGATAAACAGGGCTGCAGAATTAAGAGATTTATTTTTAATGGAAGATGCTAGAAAAGATGCTAACAGAAATGACAAAGTGAAATGACAAACCCACAACCAACATAATACTGAATATTGAAAAGTTGAAAGCATTCCCTCTAAGAACTGGAAGAAGACAAGGATGCCCGCTCTCACCACTCTTCTTCAACATAGTACTGGAAGTCCTAGCCAGAGCAATCAGACAAGATAAAGAAATAAAGGGCATCCAAATCAGTAAAGAGGAAGTCAAACTGTTGCTGTTTGCTGACGATATGATTGTTTACCTAGAAAACCTAAAGACTCCACCAGAAAACTCCCAGAACTGATAAAAGAATTCAGCAAAGCTTCTGGATGTGAAATTAATATGCACAAATCAGTTGCTCTTCTATACACCAACAGTGACCAAGCTGAGAACCAAATCAAGAACTCAGCCCCTTTTACAATAGCTGCAAAAATAAAATAAAATACTTAGGAATATACCTAACCAAGGAGGTAGAAGATCTCTACAAGGAAAACTATAAAACACTGCTGAAAGAAATCATAGAAGACACAAACAAATTGAACAAACCCCATGTTCATGGATAAGTAGTATCAATATTGTGAAAATGACCATATTGCCAAGAGGAATCTACAAATTCAATGCAATTCCCATCAAAATACCACCATCATTCTTCACAGAACTAGAAAAAACAATCCTAAAATTCATATGGAAACAAAAAGAGCCCACATAGCCAAAGCAAGACTAAGCAAAAAGAACAAATATGGAGGCATCACATTATTTGATTTCAAACTATACTATAAGGCCATAGTCACCAAAACAGCATGGTACTGGTATAAAAATAGGCACCTAGACCAATGAAACAGAACAGAGAACCCAGAAATAAACCCAAATACTTACAGCCAACTGATCTTAGACAAAGAAAACAAAAACATAAAGTGGGGAAAAGACATCCTATTCAACAAATGGTGCTGGGATAATTGGCAAGTCACATGTAGGAGAATGAAACTGGATCCTCATCTGTCACCTTAAACAAAAATCAACTCAAGATGGATCAAGGACTTAAATGTAAGACCTGAAACTAAATAACATCAGAAAGCCCCCTGTAGATATTGGCTTAGGTAAGGATTTAATGACCAAGAACCCAAAAGCAAATGCAATAAAAACAAAGATAAATAGCTTGGACTTAATTAAACTAAAGAGCTTTCACATGGCAAAAGGAACAGTCAGCAGAATAAACAGACAACCCACAGAGTGGGAGAAAATCACAATCTATACATCTTCTAAAGAAGATATAGAAATGGCCAACAAACATGAAAACATGCTCAACATCACTAATGATCAGGGAAATGCAAATCAAAACCACAATATGTTACCACCTTACTCCTTCAAGAATGGCCATAATCAAAAGATCAAAAAATAATAAATGTTGTCATGGATGTAGTGAAAGCGAGCACTTCTCAGCTGCTTGTGGGAATGTAAACTAGTACAACCACTATGGAAAACACTGTGGAGATTATTTGAAGAATGAAAAGTAGAACTTAACATTTGATCCAGCTATCCCACTACTGGGTAACTATCCAGAGGGAAAGAAGTCATTGTGCAAAAAAGATACTTGCACATGCATGTTTATAGCAGCACAATTCGCAATTGCAAACATGTGGAATCTACCCAAATGCCCATCAATCGAGTAGATAAAGAAACTGTGATATATATATATATGTGTGTCTGTATATATATACATATACACACACGTGTGTATATATATGTGTGTGTGTGTGTATGTTTATGTAAATGATAAAATGCTACTTAGTCATAAATAAGGAAAGAAATAATGGCATTCACAGCAACCTGGACTATTATTCTAAGTGAAATAACTCAGGAATGGAAAACCAAACATTGTATGTTCTCAGTCATAAGTGGGAGCTAAGCTATGAGGATGCAAAGGCATAAGAATGACACAGTGGACTTTGGGGACTCAGGGCGAAAGGGTGGGAAGGGGGTGAGGGATAAAAGACTACAAATTGGGTTCAGTGTATACTGCTCAGGTGATGGGTGCCCCAAAATCTCACAAATCACCACTAAAGAACTTACTCATGTAACCAAATACCACTTGTTCCCCAAAAAAACCTATGGAAATTAAAAAAAAAAAAAAAAAAGATCCAGTATAAAGTTAGAGGCTAAGGGGAAAAAAGAGAGAAAAGAGAAAACTCAAAGAATGAAGTCTTTGAGAAGAAGAGAAGGCATAAAATCCAGAATCTTGCAGGAGAAATGCTACTTCCTTGATGATAACAGCTAGGGAAGAAGAAGAAAAAAAAACAAGTGCAGCTGCAAGTAGGTTTATAGACTTAGCAGAAAAAGTAGGGTGTGCCTATATAATAGTGTCTACCTTCTCCGTGAGGTAGAATTCAAGGCCATCACTGAAAGTGAGGACAATGGTGAAGAAGCATGCTGGAGGGTGGAAGTTTGAAGTGAGCGTAAAAGGTATAAAATGTTCATTATGGAGCAGGCATGATGGCTCATGCCCGGAATCCCAGCACTTTGGGAGGTGGAGGCAGGTAGATTGCTTGAGCCCAGGAGTTTCAGACCAGCCCAGGCAACATGGTGATACCCTGTCTCTTAAAAAAAAATTAGCCGGGTGTGGTGGCACATACCTGTGGTTCAAGCTACTTGGGAGGTTGAGGTAGGAGGATCTATTGAGCCTGAGAAATCAAGGCTGCAGTAAGCCATTATGACACCACTGCACCTGGCCAATGGAGTGGGACCCTGTCTCAGACAAAGAAAAAAAAATGCTCATTGTGGCAGGCAAGACAACTTTAGTAGAGAAAAGAAAAATACATCAACAGAGAAGGTCCTTTTGAAGTTCTGAATTACAAATAGATAGTGACACCAATATGACTGTCACTTTCGCCCCAGGTTGAAAGTACAAAGGAGAAAAGTCAAAGTCTTTGCTAAATGCAACATTAAGTTTTAGTTTCTTTCAACCTTCAAGAAATTCCTTGCAGTCAATCAAATAGTGTACACTCCATCTGGTATTTATTTTTTGAGACCAAAAAATTGTTTGGGGAATATTTTTAGTGTTGCCTTGCTGAAACAATCCTGGGTAATTTTCCATCGCTGAAATAAGTAGTATCTTTTTTTTCTTTTACAAATGAACTAAGAACAAATATGTATACACAGGTTATCTTCAACTCCTCTGTTCTCACTCCTACAACTATCTGTGGCCATCAAGCCCTGCACACTCTGCCTCCTAGGTCATTTTTCAGTCCATCCTCTTTCTCCACATCCGCTGCTATCACTCTAGCCCTACACATCAGTGGGACAACATATAGCTGCACGTAAGAAACCTCTGAGCCATACCCAACTGGCTCAGAACTTCTAGAAACTGGGACCCTAAATATCCATTTGTAATAAGTTCCCCAACTGACACTTCTTCTGTCAACATCTGTCCACATTTGGAACCCATTCCACCATATGCAACCTGTATTTTGGACTTCCTTGACTTTGAAATAAAGCACCTGCAACTAACAGAAAAACAAATCTGAGACAGAAAAAGAGCATTCCATTTTTGAACCAATACATGATCCTCAGAGATGACCACTTGAGTCTGGAATACACATGGCCATTTTGTGTGTAAGAATTCATGTTTGTGGAATGAATAAGTGCATGGATAACAGTTGATCCCACAGGAACGAATGAGGAGGTGCTTCATTCAGTGTGGACTTGTCAGGAACTTTGCAATGTTGAAGGTCTGCCAGAGAGAAGAAATGCTGAAGGCCAAGGACAAGTTTTGCAAGAGGAAAACTTAAAGAGGAGTATGGAAGTTTGAAAGGAGCCACATATGAAATAAAATGTCATTTATTCTTTTCTAATCACAACTCAGTTTAATAAGGAGATTTGGCAGGGAGGGAGCCCTGGTTGGAATAAAGATATTCTGTTAACCAGGGAAGGCAGTGGAGATTACAGTAGCCAAATACACTGGCCTTCCCTAACTTACCAGCTGTTTCCTTTCTGTTGAATGGAAATAGAAAAACTAAGGCTTCTAAACTCAATATGAAAATAATTTTTTCAGACTCTAGAGAGCATGATCAGGTTCTTACAAGAGAAACAACTTAGCAGTGACTTAATAATGCATCCCCAGAATACAAATTCAAGGGACCAGACATGGAATGTTCAGCAGCCTTTCTAATGACATTCACAGAGTTATTTTTATGCTTAATCAAATGAGTCTCAGACAGCTTTTGAATATGGAAAGGATGATACACAAATGTTTGTGCCAATTTCTGGTTATGCACTTTGCTTAAAAATTGACTTGGACTAGCTGAAATTTTGGCTGAAGGGATTTCTTGGTGAAAACACAGTAAAATATGCAGGCATTTCATCTGAATTGAGGGAGGTGTCACTTCACTTTGAGTTTCAGAGTTGTAAAAGGTCAGCTAGGTGACAAAGTGACAAATTCTCATTACAGTATTTAACTAGATTTTATAGATTACATGTTGAAGTAGGCAATTTCCATTACCATTTCCTGGATAGGGAATACATTGAAATCCTCTATTAAAAGTACAATAAATTACTCATAACCTAAAAATTAAGCATGTTCCCTTCATTTGTTTTTGCCTTAGAAATACAAAATTATAATACGATATAATTTTGAACAAAATGACACAAGAAAACGTTTAACTTAAAACATCTGTTTCACAAATAAACAGAAGCTGTCAGATTAGAGCACCTATGAGCTGAGTGGATTTATGGTAGCACTGCCAACTTAGTACAACGTTCCTTATATGTTATATATTGGGAATAAGACCAGGGCTCCCCAGATACCCCGTGGATCAGCAGTTTTCATTTCCCTCGAAGTCCTTGTCTTTATGTCTTACCCACACTGTACTGGTTTCTAGGAAATACCTGGTTTAATAATGCAAAGCAAGGAAGGGAAGACCCTAGCAAAATCTCACCAAAACGAATTCACTTCAAGAGAAAAAAAATCATTTTTTCCTTCGTGAAAGTAATTTGGTTTGGCTTTCCACATGACCCAAATTCACCAGATAATTACCAGTTCTCTGTTTCTCTTCGTGCCGTTTTGGTCTGGCCTTTGAATCCTGGGTGTACCCACAGTCCAAGGGATTAACTGAAAATTTCCCCTGACATTATTAAACCCATATACCATGCATTTTATGGCCTGCTGCAGGACCCCAATTGCCAGTACCAGGAAATGTGCTCAGGAGATTGGCCCAGGCCCCAAAATCAGATAAAGGGAAAAGAGTTATTGGAATAGACTAGTTGTAGTTGTAAACTACATGAGGGCAGGGATATGCCTATCTTACATGCCATTTTATCCCCAGCAGTTGGCTCAGTGCCTGATAGACATGTAGAAGGGACTCCATAAATATTTCTTGAAAGCATATACAAATCAATGAATAGAAAATCAAATTAACAACCCCAGAAAGGTGAGATAGTGAATAAATAACTTCTCTTTTGGTTATTGCAAAAAAAGAAAATAGCTGTCAGAGATTGTTAGATCTGTACAATACACACACACACACATACACAAACACAAACACACACACACACAAATTTGACTGGCACGGGCAGTAAGAACAACTACAACTAGCTATCATTAAACTATACTATGTAGCAGGCATTGTTCTAACTAAGTCCTTCCTGTGTATTTATTTATTTAGTCACTGCAAACTATGTTGCAGAAATTATGATACTGTGATCTGGGAGACAAGGAAGCTAAGGCTCTACGCATTTCATAAACGTCCTTAAAATTTCCCAGCTAATAAGAGGAGAGAACCAGGATCTAAGGTAGTTGGTCTGATGCCAGAGACCACACTCTTAATTGACACGCTGTATCAACTCCTAAAATTAAACCTAGGACATGAGGATGGTTACTGCATCCAGTACAAATGCTGAGGGCCTATGCTCCACATCTCCAAGCATCTTCTGGAAATCTTGCCTATGTTTCATGGTATTTATTAGTGACCTTGGTCACTGAAAAAGAGATATCCAAATAGATAACTCATATGGACCTTAGCAAAATCTGGGAACATTGTGGGGTATCACTTCTGCTGAAAATCTATGGGTTGATATGTAAGCACATGTTTACAAAAGGTTCTCAGCAGCAAAGGCTGAGAGAGACAGCTAACATGGCCCTCCCCTAAATGGCAAAGCATGGTCTGCAAGGTACACTGTCCCCTTACACTTGCCGGGTCTCCTCCCCATAGTCCCCTCTAGCATCTTCATTCCAACCCTCAGCCTATCACTTTTCTCCCTCCTCCAATCAGGTGAGTATCAACTACCCACTAGCCCAGAGAAGGGGTGGAGTGACCTGGCTCTTCCCCTATTCTCTTTGTAACCTAACTTTATGTCACAGACAACTTGCTTCCTTAAAGACTTTCCCTTTGGATTCTCAAGCTTTTTCCTCTCTCATAAAGAACCTGGCTCTTGCAAGTCAAAGCTTTACCATTCGAATCCATGTTTTATTGTGGGATGCAAGAATCTATTTTATTAGTTTCTTTTTGCTGTCCTAATCTAACAGCCCTAACTCTCCTCAAAGCAATATGGATGCCTCTGGCTGAACAGGAAACATATGCTGTAAACATAAGCAGAGATGATATTTCTAAAACAAAAACCATCCTTCCATGCCAATGAAGACCACTCAGTTTAAGAAATCATCAAAGCATCCTAATTTACCTTGACGTGTTTTGCTTTGCTGTCTCCTCCCCAAACCTGAGGAAACAATTCTTAGATATAGCCCCCTTTGCTCCAGAGTGGAAAGAAGCTCTAGATCTTAATTTTTCTCCTAGATCTGCCATTAAGCTATTGTTAAACTTGGGCTAGTCGTGTGCCTGCATTGGGGGATTTTCCCCAGCTGTACAGTTTATGGAACAATCATCTCACTCACTATTTATGAGGCAATTACTATGGGCCAGACCCTCTCTGGGAAGGTGTACATGCATTGCCTCTGTTGACGTTACAATGATCTTCAGAGCTAGGGAGGTATTTTTATCACCATTTTACAGATAAGGCAACTGAGGCTTATCACCCAGGTATAGTGATAAATTTTGATTCCAATTCAGATTTGCTGGGCTTTGAAACTCTTTCCACTCTACAACTATATAGTGTTTAGATTAGTTTTCGGTGTGTATTACTACAGAGCTGCTAAATCTATCATAAGGGAAGCTTTAAGGGGCAAATACAAAGTCTGAAACACATCTATACCCAATACAAGAAAGAAAATACCCAATAGTTAGACACCCCAGTCGAGGGACAGAGTCATGGAGGTACCCTTGTCCAAGAAGGTACTAGCAGCAAATGTGATTCAACAAGCAAATTCCCTTTGGTTGACCAATCTGGGTTGATTACGTTGATGGGATAATTTCTCACCCTCCTAAGACAAGACCAGAGTTGCAAAATCTTGGGGAAAAACAGGGTAAGGCAGAGACCACAAGCATTCTGGTAAAAATCTGATTTGCAGTGACTTCTCGTGCTGACATATTTCTGCTGAAATGATAAGGATTTCAGGCAGGCTCTCTGGGCAGGAAGCTCCAGCCCCTAGGGAGGGAGCCTAATTGGGAAATGGACAATGAACCATACGCAGACTCTTGTATCCCTGACACAGCATAAAAACTCCCTTTGCTCTGGATGGCAAAGTTGTTTTCCCACTGTGCGCGTGGGAGAGTGATGACGCATTCTGTGACAGTAACTGCGAACAGGTGGGGGGAAAAACAAGGGTCACTTCCAAGAGGCCTGTTAAAACTTTCCCTTTTCAAAGTCTGAGGAAATAATAATGTGGCTGCCCAAATGAAAACTTATCTGTTGCTATGCGTTCAGTGTACACCTTGCTTATCCACTCAAAAGTCTCAATTAAAATCACAGCTGTTATTTATGTATTGGGTTCAGATGCTCTCTCACAGCCATGGCAAAGGAACAAAGGAAAATACCCTTGTTGGTTGTTACACCTGCAACTGGGATAAATGGTGATTGATGTCAGCTGCACTTATATTGTATCTGGAATAATAATAATGCTTTTCATTTGCAGAGAGCTTTACAGTTGGTGAAGCCCTTTTACATGCGTTTCATGTATTCACTAAAATTAAACATGTTGCCTCCCTTACAGAAAATAATACAAAGGGATCCTTTTTCAAAAATCAGTTCCTGCATCATGTGGATGGCCCATTTCTGCATATTTGAAAATATTTGTTACATGGTCATTATGATGACCCTAAGGTTTCCCACTGAACAATTTTTTCTCTACTATAACAACAGCAGCAAATACACACACACACACACACACACACACACACTCATGTTTCCCATTTTTAATTGACTTTTCTTTTTTGCTTATTGATTTGTAGGAGTCACTTACATATTCTTAGTATGAGTTCTTTGTCAGATGTGTGATTTTTTTCATATCTTCCAGACGCTTGTTTGGTCTCCAATTCATATACAATCTTTGGCCTTTAGAGTTAGAAAAATTGCCAGTGATTCTTTAGCCTGACCTCTTCATTCACAGTTGAGGAAAATGGGCCCAGAGAGAGGTTCATGTAACTACTTAATAATAAGATTAGGACACAAATCTTCTGACTTTTTCTGCTTGTCTGTAGCTAATACTCTGCACTGATGAATTCTTAAGTTGTGGTAGTCTTACAATTCACACATTGCAACAACAAAAGGACTCCTGACATATGCAACAATATGGATAAATCTTAGACACAAGGTTGAGTGAAAAGTCAGACACAATGGGTTATATACGCTGTGGTTCTATTTATATGAAGTTCAAAAGTAGGCAAAACAAACCTACAGTGATAGAAATTAGATCTATCCCTTGACAGAGGGTAGTGAAGGCATGAGGAAATTTTCTCCAGTTGTCAAAATGTTCTGTATCTTAATTTGTGAGATAGTTACATGGGTGGATACATATGTAAAAATTCCTCACACTGTACACTTAAGACTTGTGCATTTTGCTGATGTATATATGTTATATATCAGTAGAGAGCAAAGGAGAAAACCAAAGCAAAATAGAGATTTAACTATTCCTCATTAATGTGATGGATATTGACCAAAGAGAGTAATTCTGGCTCTCAAATGATTTTTTAACCTCAATTATTCTTTTTGGCTGATTTTTCACTATTACACAAGCCATGAAGTTGCCAAATCTCTACTTCTTTGAATAATCTGGCTCTGCTTTGAACAAGTTGTGGGTTGGGCTAATTGACCTTCAAAGGGTCTCCTAAGTCCAAATTTCTGGGATTTTTTTAAAAAAGGGATGCCAATCTCTGAGTGGGAAGGAATGTCAGAAGTTGTCTTGTTCTTGTCTGTTATTTTGTAAGAGAGAAGAGTGAGCTTGGAGAAAGAAAACGACTTGTTCAAGATGACATCAATAGTAATTTGCTGCAGACCTGCAGGCCTCATCTCAACTCAACTCAAAAAATAACCCATGAGTGCCTGCTATTGGGCTAGGCACCGAGTCAGATGCTACACTGGATTCCCAGACTCCATAATGTCACAGGTAACATTCTCATTGCACCGTTTTATGAGAGAAGCAATGATCTCATCTTCCACCTACTCGTGATGGCACCAGCAAACAAGTTTAGAAGCCTTCAAAATGAAGCAAGACCAAACATCTTGGTGTTTTGTACAAGTTATGTAACCACATCCTGTCTTTTCCTGCACTCAAACACACAACCATCAGACAAAGTCTTTCCTTATCCTAGGGTAACGGTTCTGGGACTCCACATCATGATAATGAAAAACAGTGATTTAGAATCTACTATACAAAAATTCTACTCATATGGCCTAAAATTATGTAAACCTGAACTTTCCTATTTTATAAATTTCTACTTCCTTTCTGGTGAAACTTGCATTCTTAAGCAAAGCACATTCTTTCTTTAGTGAACATAGCACACATGATGAACTAATTGCTATAGCCTTCTTACAAAGTGGTTGTAGGAACCAAACATGAAGAGTATACAATTTACCCCACAAAGCATGCAAAGCATGAGAATTCCCCATTGTGACCAGAGCATAGCACAGCAGATGCAGGCTCATAGAGAAAGTCAGAAGATACGGATCTGTTTGAATTCTACCACTAACTAGCTATGTGACCTTTTTTTCTCTGGACAATCATGTCTCCTTTCTGGACCTCCATTTGTCCATTCGCAAATTGAAGAGGTTGTACCAAAGAATCACCAACATTCTTCTTAGCTCTAAGTTTCAACAAAGGCTGTAACTTGTGGGCCCATTAAGAAATGTTGGAGTCTGGTAGGCTTTGCTGTTGTTTCTGGGAGCACTATGGGTCGTGAGGATGCAGAGGGTTAAAGAAGAGGGGAAAAGACTGAGAAGATAGAAGAGGGAAAGGGGAGAAAATCGAGGAGACAATGAGAGGGAGAGACTTCATTGAGTTCTGTGTGACTAGCTGCTAGTTAGGGCCTTCAGCTGGCTCCGGCATTAGACTTCTGACCTCCTTTCCTTTTCCTTCACAACTGTACTCACAACATATCTGGTTCTACTTTAATCAAGTTGGTCCATAAAAGTCCCAACACCTCACTGTGGAGTGGTGATTGGCTTATAACTACACTTTCCCCCCTTACTTCTCACCTCTCCTTCTTCTATGCCATTGCGGTCCATCCCAAAACTTCTCTGTGCTCTGCAGGCACCATAGTCCATGCAACACATTTTCTTCTATTCCTGAACTTCAAGGTTGAAGTCAATACCTGTAACTTCTGGGCCTAATGGAGACCATGTGAATATATAATGCCCACCACCAATCTCCCTTAGGTCTTCCTTCCATGAAGCTTTGCACGGCTCAGAATTTACCTGGGATACAGTTGAGGATTTTTTAACAGTGAGCACAGGATAGGTGCCCACTGTGTCTCTTAAGAAAGCAACAGGAGTATTCAGAGCCTCTATCTGAAAGAAGAACAGTTACTCTGAGGGCACAGCTGAGCCCACTTCAAGGAGCGGTAGTAAGCATCCCTTCCCTCAACACCATGGATGTACAAACCAGATTCAGTCATGTTTTCTAACACCACCATTCATTGAGACCTATACAGAAATATGAGCTTGTAGGAGCCACCTCCCGCATTGTCTCTTCACCGTCTACAAAATCGAAACCAAACTCCCCAACATGGCATAGAAAACTGTGTGTGAACTTTTTACACCTCCATTATAATTTGTAACAGGTCTCTAAGTGCCTGCTTTGCCTTCTTGAATTTGATGCTCTCGTTCTGTGGTCCTCAAACTTGGGTGCAGTGGTTCCATGCATTAAAATCACTGGTGGAGCTTTAAAAATGGAGACGCCCAGGCTATATCCCAAACCTCTTAAATGGGAACCTTGGAGGATGAGATCAGGCCTCAGTATTTTCTAAAGCTCCCTGATGATTATAATGTACCAAGGTAGAGAACAACTGCTTTATTTTTGGTTTAAAGAATCACTGAGGGGGTAGTTATGAAAAAACATTGTTAAGATTACAAATCAGTAAGTATGAGGTTAAGATCCTGAAATATGTATTTCCGATAGGCTCCCCAAGGAATTACAGATGAAGATGGCATGAGGACCACACTTGGAAAAAACACTGCTCTTGGCCCACTGGGTGACTCAGTCCAAGTTGTCCGAGTAAATCAAACACTCTCACTCTCCTTGGATTTGTTTCGGCTTTGCTCTCTGCCTGGAATGCCCTCCCCTCTCTCTGACCTCTGAGAGAACTTTTGATTACCTTCCAAATGTAAACTCTTCTCTGTGACTTTTCCTGACCCTTCCCAGGAGAAATTAATCACGCTCTCGTCTGAGTTTCCATAGCACTTTGTACATGCTTCTGCTAAAGCATTTATCACACAATATTATGGCTGTTTCTTTATGTGTCTGTCACACCCTTTAAACTGTGAGTATTTTCCTTTTTTCATCTCGCCAGCACCTAGCACAGTGCCTGGGACATAACTCAAGTCAGTAAATGTTTATTGAATTAAATGAAGTTGTTTGTGGAGTTGATCACGGTATCAGATGTCCATCTACATGTGTCAAGACTACAGACACTGGAATGGGGCACAGGAAAGAGCCTAGTGCCAGAAAGGAGGGTTGGCCATTATGAGGCAGGGTAAGAGGACTGCCAGCCCCAAGATGAGGACTAGGGCATGACTCCTCCAACGCAGAGGGTATGCAGAACAAATCCAGGTTTGTTTTCTAACACCAACAAGGACAGGGCAAATATGTAAGATGGTAATTTAAAGTTTGAAATGGACATGAAGCAAAGCTTAAGGCACAGGGATGTAGTAGATGATTTTAAGAATAACTGGGGCACTCAATATTTAAATCTAAATAAAACAGACTCCTAAGCCAAAACTCAGACCTACAATCAAAATCTCCATTAGACATGCTGAGAATCTGAATATTTAACAAGAGCCCCAGGTGATTCTTATTATCAGTCCAGTTTGTAAAACATAGTGTGTATTTGTCTGCTCTTATGCTGCTAATAAAGACATACCCGAGACGGGGTAATTTATCAAAGAAAGTTAATTGATTTACCTTTCCACATGGCTAGGGAGGCCTCAAATCATGACTGAAGATGAATGAGGAGCTAAGTCACGTTTTACGTGGCAGCAGGCAAGAGAGAGTGTGTGGAGGGGAACTCCCCTTTATAAAACCATCAGATCCCATGAGACTTATTCATTATTACAAGAATAGTACGGGAAAGACCTGCCCCCATGATTCAATTACCTCCCACTGGGTACCTCCCATAACACATGGAGTTTATGGGAGATACAATTCAAGATGAGATTTGGGTGGGGACACAGCCAAACCATATCATCCCATGGTTCCCACCTAAATATCATCTTGAATGTTAGCTCCCATAATCCCCACATGTCACGGGAGGGACTCTGGTAGGAGGTAATTGA
Source organism: Macaca thibetana thibetana (assembly GCF_024542745.1). NCBI lineage: Eukaryota > Metazoa > Chordata > Mammalia > Primates > Cercopithecidae > Macaca > Macaca thibetana. Next base: position 98,651,105 of record NC_065588.1, on the reverse strand, counting down.
ATCATGGGAGCAGTTACCCTCATGCTGTTCTCGTGATAGTAAGTGAGTTCTCACAAGATCTGATGGTTTTATTAGGGGCTTTTTCCCCTTTTTGCTAGGAACTTCTCCTTGCCACCACCATGTGAAGAAGGATGTGTTTGCTTTCTTTTCCACCATGATTATAAGTTTCTTGAGGCCTCCCCAGCCATGCTGAATTGGGAGTAAATTAAATCTCTTTCCTTTATAAATTACCCAGTTCTGGGTATGTCTTTAATAGCAGCATGAGAACAAACTAATACAGTAAATTGGTACCACAGAGAGTGGAGTGCTGCTGTAAAGATACCCGAAAATGTGGAAGTGATTTTAGAACTGGGTAACAAGCAAAGGTTGAAACTATTTGGAAGGCTCAGAAAAAGACAGAAAAATGTAGGAAAGTTTGGAACTTCCTAGAAACTTGGAGGACTAAGAAAACAGGAAGATGTGGGAAAGTCTGGAACTTCCTGTAGGCTTGTTGAATGGCTTTGACCAAAATGCTGATAGTGATATGGACCACAGAGTCCAGGGTGATCTCAGATGGAGATGAGAAAATTCTTGGGAACTGGAGCAAAGGTAACTCTTGTTGTGCTTTAGCAAAGAGACTGACAGCATTTTGCCCCTGCCCTAGAGATCTGTGGAACTTTGAACTTGAGAGAGAGGGCTTAGGGTATCTGGGAGAAGAAATTTCTAAGTGGCAAAACATTCAAGAGAAAACACAGTATAAAAGTTGGGAAAATTTGCAGGCTGACAACGCGATAGAAAAGAAAAATCCATTTTCTGGGGAGAAATTCAAGCCTGCTGCAGAAATTTGCCTAAGTAACAAGGTACAGAATGTTAATCACCAAGATAATGGGGAAAATATCTCCAGGGTATGTCCAAGACCTTTATAAAGTCCCCTCTCATCACAGGCCTGGAGGCCTAGCTAGAGGGAAAAATAGTTTCATGGGCCAGGCCCGGGGGCCCCCCTGCTCTGTGCAGCCTCAGGACATGGTGTCCTGTGTCCCAGCAGCTTCAGCTCCGGCCATGGCAAAAGGGACCAAGGTACAGCTCAGGCCATGTTTTTATAAAGTGCAAGCTCCAAGTCTTTGCAGCTTCCATGTGGTGTTGAGCCTGCAGGTGCACAGAAGTCAAGAACTGAGGTTTGGAAATCTCTGCCCAGATTTCAGAGGATATATGGAAATACCTGCATGTCCATGCAGAAGTTTGCTGCAGGGGCAGAGCCCTCATGGAGAACCTCTGCTAGGGCAGGCAGAAGGGAAATGTGGGGTCAGAGCCCCAGCAAAGAGTCCCCACTGGAGCACTGTCTAGTGGAGCTGTGAAAAGACAGCCACCATCCTCCAGACCCCAGAATTGTAGATCCACCAACAGCTTGCACCATGCACCTAGAAAAGCCACAGACACTCAAGGCCAGCTGTAAAGGCAGCAGGGAGGGGGGCTATACCCTGCAAAGCCACAGAGGTAGAGCTGCCCAAGGCTGTGAAGTAAATTAGAACACAAAGAAATAATGTGAAAATAAATTCGAACACAAAGAAAATGGAAGCCATGAGAAATTACAATCTAATTGAAGAGGATAATTCAGACAAATGAAACACAGGAACCCACCTGTGCAACAGCATGCCCTGGATGTGAGACATGGAGTCAAAGGAGATGGTTTTGGAACTTTAAGATTTAATGACTGCGCTATTGGATTTCAGACTTGCATGCAGCCTGTAGCCCCTTTGTTCTGGCCAATTCCTCCCATTTGGAATGTGTGTATTTACCCAATGCCTGTACCCCCACTGTATCTGGGAAGTAACCAACTTGTTTTTGATTTTATGGGCTCACAGGTGGAAAGAACTTGCCCTGCCTCAGATGAGACTTTGGACTTGGACTTTTGAGTTAATGCTGGAATGAGTTAAGACTTTGGGGGACTGTTAGAAGGGCATGATTGTGTTTTGAAATGTGAAGTCATGAGATTTGGTAGGGGCCAGGGTAGAATGATAGGGTTTGGTTGTGTCCTCATCTTGAATATCCTCATCTTGAATTGAGCTCCCATAATCCCCATGTGTCATGGGAGGGATCCAGTGGGAGATAATTAAATCATAGGGGCAGTTACCCTCAAGCTGTTCTCGTGACAGTGAATTCTCATGAGGTCTGATAATTTTATAAGAGGATTTTCCCCCTTTTTGTAGGGCATTTCTTCTTGCTGCCACCATGTGAAGAAGGATGTGTTTGCTTCCCCTTCCACTATGATTGTACATTTCCTAAGGCCTTCCCAGACATGCTGAACTGTGAGTCAGTTAAACATTTTTCCTTTATAAATTACCCAGTCCTGGGTATGTCTTTATTAGCAGCATGAGAACGGACTAATACATGGGGCTAAGCCAACATCAGGAAGTACTGAGAAGGGGTAGAAAAGGTTTTTAATTCAGAGGAAACCCAGCATCCTCAGGCACCTAATGATTTGCCCCGGTGGTACTAAGTCCCAGGTGTGATCGGAAGTGAGGGAAGTTGTAAGTTTATGGGACAGTGGCCAAGGGTCATTCCTGGTTCCCAGAAAGCCACTTCTGACTTTTAGAGAGCCTTAATAGTGAGCTGCACCAGCTGCATTGCAGGTCTTCCTATCTATCCTACCTCCATGAAGCCTGGAGCTGAGGCAGGGATGAGTACACGATGAGGCATATTACGCAGAGAGGGTCTGGAAGCTGAGAAATGAAGCCAGCACTAACACAGTGGGTGAGAAAATAAATTAGAACACAAAGAAAATCCAGCCCTGTCTCTCTCAAGCTACAACAGGGTAAAGTTGTCATTCCAGTCATATTTTAATATTCAGGAAAGGGGGTGTTGTAGGTGTTTCATTACCTGGAGTTAGCCAAACTGGGAACAATCTCCCAGACTGCCCTAAGTTTTGACACTAACTGCGAATTTGGGGAAGTCCCTAAACCACCTCAGGTTTGATAATTATTTAGAAAGATTCACAGAACTCACTGAAAACTATTATACTCACAGCTATGATTTATTACAGAAAAAGGATTAGGACCAACGAAAAGAAAACACACAGAGAATAGAGTTTAGGATTCCAAATGGGGAGCTTCTATTGTCCTCAGTACAAATTATCTTTCCAACATTGATGTGTAACAATACAGAGTATTACCATCTTGGGGAACTCAGCTCAGTGTCCAGAGTTTTTGTTGGGGTTTTATTACGTAGGCATGATTGATTGATTCATTAATCATCAATCAACTGATTGCTCGCATGGTTGTACCCTGTCTTCAGCTGCACTCCTGCTTTCTTGGACGTTGGGGGTCAGGTTGGAAGAGGCCTGAGCGGCGGCAGGGAAGGTATGCCTGGTCTTTGCTGTCTTAGGAATGGAGTTAATTCTTACAGAACCAAAACTGGTTTTTCCTTGTGGTCATATTGCATAGTCATAGGATCAATCCAAGAACAGATTAGAACTAGTACAGCTGTCCTGAAAATTTGGAATGGAGGTAAAAACACACATGGTAACTATATTTCAGTATAAAAAAAAATCAATTAGGACTCAATTAAAAAAATCAATTAATTCTTATAGAAAAAAGCATCCATTATGTGCCCAGTACTGTTCTAGACATCAAACCACATCTAGAAGAATCCTATAGAAACATGAGATACAATCAAGGATGCAAGAAATTACAATCTAATTGAGGAAGATAATTCAGACAAATGAAATAATAGACAGAGGTTTTCAAATAGAATGGAGTGGGGCATGTCAAGCTCTCTAATACTGATGATTACTGATGAAGAAATGTGGTGATGATGGGAATGTGTGAACTTATAACTACACGGAGGCAGAAGAGTGTCTGAAGCCCTGAAGAAGTAATGTGTAACAGTATATAATTAAGGGCTTAGATGTGAGATATAAGCTATACATGTGAAAGGAGTTCAAGGAGAAGACCAGTAAGGCCTGAAAAAACAGCAGGAGTTTCCAGACAAACCTTGAAGCAGCAATGATTTGAGCAGAATGATTTGGACAGAACAAGTGGAAAAAGAAGGCCACCTCAACTGCCCTGCTGGACAGTAAAGAGTTAACTCCATACTATATCTATTTCACTAGAACCAGCCATCTGAGCAGCAGCCTGTACATTCTGATAATGAAAGTACCAAGCAGAAGCTTTAGAATAGCCTTCAAAAGCTGATACACAGAAGCAAATGGCATATTCATCAGGATGCTGGGCTACAGCAAATATACAAGGCCCCTTCCCACCATCTGTATGAAGCAGCTGCTGAATAATCAAAATATATCACTTAGAGAAGAAAATGTTAAACAAAAAAAGGGAGACAGGGAGAGAGGTCTATTGCTAGCTGGAAAAGGAAACAAGAGTAACCAGCAGGGAGGGTTGGGGGCACTTACTGAAGAATAGGGATCAACATAAAAGCATCCCCAGAACAGAGCAAGCCATTGGCACAATTCTGAATGACCAAAGAACTTGGAAGACAGCAAAGGTCCCTGAGCAATTTCAAAAATTCTCTGAAATAGCTTCTATTTTACTCCTTACTAAGTTATTAGAAATGTTAGGGTTCCAAACATCTTAGTCTGATTTCCAAGGCTTTCTAGAATCTGTTAATAAATCTTTTCTCTGTCATAAACGAATCAAATCATTTATTCAACAAATACTTGAGCACCTCCACTGTTCTAGGCTCTGAGGATTCAACAACCAACAAAAAGCCTCTCTCTTCATGGAGATTATATCCCACTGGAGAGGGACAGATAAGAAACACATACATGTCTAATATGTAATACAGTTACCAGTTCTATCATGGGAACTAACGCATGGACAGGGGAAGAGAGAGAACATGGGGTAGTGCTGTTTATATAGGGTAGGAAGGGAAGGTTTCACTAACACGGGGCATTTCAGCAGAGAGCCAAATGAAGTGAGAGATTAAACCATCTGGATATGTTCGGGGAAAACATTCCAGGTGGAGGGAACAGCTAGTACAAATCCTTGAGACTGAAATGAGCTTTACCCATAGGCTTAAAGATGGCAGGCAATTGGATAAGTGGTATGAAATAGAGTGAGAGGGGTAGGCAAGTGCCAATTTACATAGTCTTTTGGAAGTCTGAATAAATTCAAATAAGTTGGATTTTATTCTGGTTGCAAAAGAAAATTTTTGGAAGGTTTGCTTTATGATTTTATGTGCTCAGTAATAGAACTGGTTAAATGCAAATATGTCCTGCTCTTTTCATGTCTGCTCTCAAAGCATGGCTTCCCTGGTAAAAAAGACCATAGTGAAAATGTATTATTTCCACCCTCCACTACTTATCCTATGTTCCTTTTATTTTCTCTTCAGATGGCCAGTGTTTCTATTGTGAAGTGACCCAAAACTAGACTTCCGAGGGATGTGAGTTTTCAGTGGTTCCTGCCTGTAGAGAATTGCTATAGTCTTCCCTTAACTTACTACCAGACAGGGGAATCCTAAGAGGTTCCTCTGGATTCATTTATATTCCTCTCTGATCCCACTGTATATCATAATATGTATCAGAAATCTTTGCTAACAGGATCAGTCACCCCAGCCAATACTATGACCCATATTTTCCTTGCCAAGTGGTAAAAGGAGCCTGAAATAGGAAGATGGCTGTATCTGTTGTTTCCTGTGGTTAAAGCATTTCTCCTCCAACTACTAAAATCCTATACGTTTATTGTCCAGAGTCATAGGTATAATATTAACGTGATCATGAGAAATGACACTCCAATTTCCTTACCTTGGTCCCTGGATTTATCTTTTCATCAAGAGCCTTCATCATGTATCAAACACAGGAAAACATGTCTCCACTCCAAAATGGTACCCCAACCTTTAAGATTTTGATTTCAAGCTGGCATCATAATTGAGTCTTACCTCAGTCATTCCACTGTGCTTCCAGGACACAGAGTTTATAAGAACATGAATTTCCATGTGTGTCAGCCTGTTGGCTTCCTCTCCCAAAAAAGTTTCTTGGTGAGAAGCAACATTGGGTGGGATACTGCGATAGTGAACAAGGCATCTAGATTATCTGCAGATGATAGCTTTGGCAGAAGCAAGGTGGGGGAGGAAAGGAAAGTAAATCCAAATCCAAATAGTGCTTATTTTAGTTATGGTATAGTGCTTCTTCTTCCCCAAAAGGAGGAGTCAAATGTGGTTTACCAGCCACTATGTGACTGACCAGTATCCTTGGAATGGTATCAGATGGGAGTGTCAGTGTTGGTCACTAGAGTTGGCAAATTGATGATGTCAAGAAAGCCTTGGTGAAGGGAAGCCCACATAATTAAGCTAGGATATCAGTTTCTGCCACCATGGCCACTTGACTAACAAGTCCACTGAGCACCATTGACAAAGCTGAGGACGAAGCCCTTCAAAGGGTAGGTTATATTAATTGCCTAATAGTTGTGGGAAACCTTTTGATAAATATTACATGGAACTCAAATATTGTAGACTCATTATAAGGGCACATCAGATTAAAGTACATCTGGACACATTGGAATGTATGGTTTTGTATATCAGAAAACATTGTTCAGAATGTCAATTTTGTAACTATTTTTAATTACAGAAACAAATTTGTAATGATTTACCAAAAAATTAAATTGAGTAGCTCAAAAATCTCTAGGAAAGTCATCAAATCAGGCTTCGATGCTATACATTAAGAGATCATGTTCAAAATCATGCTACAAAACCCTAGCTGATAAAGACACCACTGTTACCACTACTAAGGGAGTGTGATGATCCATACTTCCATTACTGGGAATTGCTAATTGCCCTGCAGCCATTGCTGTCCCTTGAAATCTGATGTAATACTGTTGCTGCCACTCATCACTTCAATAGATCTATGTGGTCCTTGAAGTTCTGCATCCATCCCTATTTTGTCTTTGTGTGTGTATTTGTCTTATTGAAAGGCTTTTTTCTCCAACAGTAAAGTCTAGAGGGATAACACAGAGTTTATAACATAAACCAAAGGAAGGGAGAAAATGAATGATGAACTAAGAGCAGTTTTTCTACTCTAAAAGAAATTAACCATTGGATGGGAGAACAATCTCAAGAATCTTGACTGGTGTTTATATAAGGTAGGTCACTTAAAAATAATACACACCCTGTCTCCCTCATAGGGTCAAAAATCCAAAGAGGTCAGTGAAAGAAATCTAGGATATGTTCAGAGAAACCTAAGGACTGAAGGAATCATTACCTGATTTCCTAGTTTGTGACTTGGGAGACTGCAAAACTTGCATGGGAGACTTCAGTCCAAAATGAAGGTGAAGTAGCAATGACTGAGAAATATGTAGCAGTGAGAGTCTAGTCAGAAAAAGACACCAACTGAGGCATTTTAAGCAGAAAGAATTTAATACAGGGAATTGGTTACATAAGTGATGAAACTGCTAAACAGCCAAAAGTGGTGACCACCTCTAGGGCTGGAAGGACAAAGAGAGAATACAGCATTACCAGAACCAGAAACTAAAACCATTTGGTGAGAGTTAAAACCATGGCAGGGATCACTCCACAGGAGCTGGAAACACAAAGAATGGGGTTGACCAACAGGAGCTAAAATTTTACAAACAAACAAAAGTGGCCACACGTGGAAGCCTCATTTAAAGCAAAAAGGAAGAGAAATACTCTGGTTCATCTGCTCTGCAGTGTCTCTCATTAGCCAAACCTACTTGAAAACCAGTTGGTAATGGAACCTGGGAAATGTAGCTCCCTTCAACAGAGATAGCATTAGCTCTCCAAGGGGTCCAGCAGAAGGCACAGGAGTCTCTCTATGTTGCCCATAAACACTATTGAACTCAACTATCTGATTCAGAACAGCCTTCAGCACGAATACTGCAAGCCTGGGGTTGCCATGATCAGGCTGGACATACTCTGGCTCTCTCAGGTCTCATGGCTGGAACACAAGTCATCATTACAGAGTCACACATGTGTGATATCTAGTGATTATTTCATAACCTGTGACTAAAGCAGCAATGAATACTGATGCCACTATGACTACACTAGGTTCAGGGTTGATGAGATTGGAGGTCAGGGAGGAACTTAATTGTGTCATCTTTTTGTACTTGTGGGTCCTAAGAATCTACACTCAACAAATGTCTCCTATTTTATACCATCCCTAGTCTTTGGTGAGACTTTCCTTTAAGCTGATCTTCGCAAGGTATAACTCATGGTATTAGAGTTCTCTAGAGGGACAGAACTAATAGGACAGATGTATATATAAAGGGGAGTTTATTAAGTAGGGTTAACTCACATGATCACAAGGTCCCACAATAGGCTGTGTGCAAGTTGAGGAGCAAGGAAGCCAGTCCAAGTCCCAAAGCTGAAGAACTTGGAGACCGAAGTTTGCGGGCAGGAAGCATCCAGCATAGGAGAAAGATGTAGGCTGGGAGGTTAAGCCATTCTAATCTTTTCATGTTCTTCTGCCTGCTTTTTATTCTGGCCGGACTGGAAGCTGATTAGATTGTGCCCACTCAGATTAAGGGTGGGTCTGCCTTTCCCAGTCCACTGATCAAATGTTAATCTCCTTTGGAAACACCCTCACAGACACACCCAGGGACAAAACTCTGCATCCGTTAATCCAATCAAGTTGACACTCAGTATTAACCATCACATTCACCTAAAACATATGTGTACTGGCAATGCCTATTTTCACCAATTCTCATACCCAGGCCTCTGCTGGACTAATGAAGGGGTTAGCAGCTTAAGCTGTCAAGTAGCCAGACTTTCAAGAAAACATTTGAAGCTGGGAGATGGAAGAAACAATGGACAGTCCACTGCACATACTAGTTTGACTATTTAGGAGAAACTTTGCCTCTGGAGCCAAGTCCTTGAGACCTTCACACAAAATTGGCTTGCTTTCTTCTGGGGAAAGATACCCTAGGATTATTTGGGCAAAGAAGACATACTAGGCACTCAGCATCATGAGAGAAGGGTGCCATATGTAACCTTGGTACTTCTCAAATGTCCTGGGTCATGAGTTTATACAACTTCTCTATGAGGAGGAGGTGGTACCCCATTTATAAATGAAGAAACTGAAACTCAGATGATTAAGGCAATTTCCTAAGGACATATAGCTAATGAGTGGTAGTTTGGTTTCAGTGTGTCCCCCAAAGTTTATGTGTTGGAAACTTAATTCCCAATGCAACGGTGTTAAGAGATGAGGCCTTTAAGAAGCAATTAGGTCATTAGGGCTCTACCCTCGAGAATGGATTAATGGTACTGCGATGGCAGAATTAATCCATTCATGAGAGTAGAGGTTATATTAGAGGTTGCTAATTTTTTATTTAAAAAAATTAGCCCTCTCCTCTCCTCTCCCCTCCCCTCTGCTCCCCTCCTCTCCCCTCCTCTCTCTTTCTCTCTCTCTCTCTCATTCTGTCTCACCTGTGTGATGCTTCCTGCCATTTGATAACACAGCAAGAAGGCCCTCACCAGTGGCCTCTCAGTCTTGGACTTCTCAGCCTCCAGAAATGTGAGCCAAATAAATTTCTATTCATTATAAATGATCTAGCCTGTGCTATTCTGTTATAGCAGCACAAAACAAACCCAAGACAAGTAGAGGACCCAAGTTTGAGGTAACAGCATCCAAGACTGTCCTTCCAGAAAACATTGAGGAAGCCCTCTCTCTAAAGAAGAGAGAAAGGAGGTAAGTCAAGGATTTCTTAGGGTCTAATAACCCAAATTGGAAAAATCAAAGTACCCTAAGACTGAATTAGATCTGATTCCATTGGGATTCATAAAGATTACAAGGGAAAAATAGGCAGGCATTCAAGACATTGCATTGTCGTAGGATTCTGGAGCCTTGTCTAACATCAATTATTTCCAAAACTCTTCCTTCATTTGCTTTGGATTATCAGTGACCCTCTAGTATAGCCTAAGCAATGGAAATATTGCAGCAAATTACACAATGCCATTACGTGGTGAAAAGAACCTACTTAGGTTGATGGATTTACCAATCAGTGTTCCCTGTGATTCACCTTATCTGAGGGTTGGAAGAAGGAGAAGAGGAAATGGCTTCTTTTCCCACTTGCTTTCCAGCACAATATACCTCTCCTGCCCCTTCTCCCTACCCCAACTCAATCTGACCACCTTCCTCTGGAGGGGTCTCTTTCATACATTATTTTTTGGGCAGCAACACTGGGCAAGGCACTTTACCACTTGGGAGGGAATTTCAGGGTCTTAGCTTTCCAGAATTGGAGTGGAAGGCCATGCTGCTGGTGAACTCAGCTCAAGTTCAATGCTTCCTACTGCACACACTCACTTATTCTATAAAATAATACTTGTAAAGTGTGAGACAATCCCTTCCTGCCATGGCCTGTCACTGCAAGCCCCATCATTATGTTAGACTTTCTGCCAGGCCTTCTCTGGCAGTCTCCTGGTTTGGGGACTCTGAGGTTCTCTCTCTTTTCAGACAGTTTGTTTCATTTCCACCTTCTAGCCTCAAGTTAAACTATTGTTTTATGAGAAGTGTTAAAGCAGAGAAAGGAAGGGGGGAAGTCAGGGCTGGTCTTGCTCTTTGGGTCCAAAGAGAAGCCTGGTTCTTTCCTGTTATCTATCTTCTCCCTCCAGCCATAACCTAGGTCTTTTTAGAGGATGTCCTTTTTCCTGTCTCTGGATTAAACAAGCTGGGATTGTCTCTGACTTTTGGTCCTGAGGGCTTTATCTGTAGCTCTGCCTTTATTCTCTTTGATCTCATCCCTCTTCCTGACTCAGTTTTTCTCCCTTTCACATCCCATCCCCAGTCCCCAAACTTGATTTTCCTGACTCTACCTTTTCATGTTCCCTGATCGCTCAGGTTATCGTCCCAGGAACTAAACCATCACCATCTTTTCTACAAATAACTTTGGCACTACCTGCTCACATCTGACACAGCTATAGGTCCTGGCCTCTTCCTTCATCTTAGACAATGCTATTTTCCTTGAACAGTCTTGTTCACAGCTTCACAACGTGCAGCTGCATTTCAAAGCAATAGTTATTGGTTCCCACTAAGCCAGCAAAATACTTAAGACTACACTTTTCTTCTATTTTAACAGAACATTTTTAACCAATCATAACTACTTTTTTCGGGTCTTAGTGCATTCTTTCCTAGAGAGAACACTGAAAAATATACACAGCAAATCAGAAATATTCCTGCAAATATGTGTATATGAAATGTTTTGGTGTAATATTACAGTTGATATGTTTCTAAGAACAAGTTTTTCTCCTTTCCTCTCTTCAGTGTCATAAAACCTTAAAACACCATCAAAAACCTCCATAATCTATTGGGAAATTGCTCCTCACATATTCCTGGTTTTATTTACCATACACATGGGCAAGTCCATTAAAAGGAAAATTTATGTTGTTCAGTGTCAAAAGCCAAAAGGAAAAAATGTATTTCAGAATGAAAAAGAAGCAAGCAACTACAAAATCAAAAAATTCTGGAAAAACTTCAAGGAATGATGTAGTAGGACAAGCAAGAGATAGTTGAGGCAGAAAAAACTGATTTTTTGTAGATGGATTTCTTAAGCCAGAGAAACTCTGCTAACATCAGTTCCCACATGCACCATAAAACCCAAACTACAATTTAAAGCTACTCTGAGGAAATTTAGGTACCAAAAAGTGAGGTATTTCATTGACTCATAGAGTTTCAGAGCTGTAAGGGACTTGAAAGATCAGTTATCCAAACCATTAGACTGCAAAAAGATAGACTGTATAAAGTTAGTGCTGGTACTGGATAATGGAATGATAGCTAACATTAATCACAGAAAATTTAAAAACTTATATGTGCTTTCCATACATTATCTTATTTCACCTTACAATAGCTCTAGGAGGTCAGTATTACTACTATACCTATTTTTCAGATGAGGAAATTGAGACCTAGATGGATCAAGTAATGCATTCAAGTTTTCACAGGTAGAAAGCAGCAGGGCTGATGTACCTATGGTGACAGCCTGACTGCAGAGACCTCTTAGTTACCAAACTATATAATCATCACAAGAATTTGGTCAATTCAAACCTCTGGTTAAACCTCTCAGGTAATGAAAACAGATACATTTAGGAAGGACTTTTTTGGCTTTCTGGCTGGATGGTTCCTATATAAGTTAGAATAATCTAGTTTGTGCTATATTAACAAACAATCCCCAAATCTCTGTGACTTATAACAGAGATTTATTTATTTCTCACTCATGGTACTTTGGGTTGGTAGTGAGTTTGGCTTCATGTTATCCTCACTTAGGACTCACACTTGCAGACCTGCACCCTCTGGAATGTTGGTCACCATGGCTGGAGGAAAGGAAGATGATGTCTCCTCTACTGACCCTAAAGGCTTCTACCTGAATTGACACACACCAATTCTGCTCACATTTCATTGGCCAAAGCAAGTTACATGGCCACACCTAATTTCAAGGATTTGGGGAATTGTGGTCTAATATGAGGATCACTTGCTAATACATTATATGGCTTGAGAATACTGCAGGAAGAGAAAGTCTGGAAATATTGATGAATAGTTCTAATGACTGCTTTAGTACCAAATTCACAAAATTGTCCTGTGAGCTCACTTGACTCTAGTGGTGCTGACTAGCCCTGATATAGTTTGGATATTGTCCCCACCCAAATCTCATATTCAAATGTAATCCCCAATGTTGGAGGTGGGGCTTGTTGGGAGGTGATTGGCTCATAGGGGTGAATTTCTCATGAATGGTTTAGTAACATCCCCTTGGTATTGTCCTCGCAATAGTGGGTGGGTTCTCATGAGATCTGGGTCATTTAAAAGTGTGTAGCACCTTTCCTCTCTTTCTCTTGTTCCTGCTTTCACCGTGTGCCATGATTGGAAGCTTCTTGAAGCCTCCTAAGAAGCAGATGCCACTATGCAGCCTGCAGTTCCTGTACAGCCTGCAGAACTGTGAGCCAATCAAACTTATTGTTTTGTAAATTACCCTGTCTCATTATTTCTTTATAGCAATGTAAGAATGGTATAATACAAGCTCTAACTCTGTAATGTGAATTTGTTTGTGTACTTTGGATTTGTTTACTTAATGAACAAGCCTAACTCCAAATTATTTGCTACCTCTGTGTTTCTTTTTAACCACTGAATAAACTTTCCTTCAAGTACAAAATTACATAGGCAACATTTCAGACAAAATTAATAAAAGGAAGACTTACATAAAAATCCCATATTCCAACTCATAAGCAGAAAAATTGAGATTCTTTGACATGAGATACCATATGCAGAAATTCCTAGCATATTGCCTGGCACAGAACAAGCACTCAATAATTGTTAGCTTCCTTAAACATTTCAGACTCCAATTAATCTTTCTCCAAGAGACACATCTATCTCAATAACTGCCAACGATTGTTGAAGTCTAGCAACACTTCTGGCTCTAATACTGATTACCAGACACATGACATACTATGAAATTACAAAGACAAAAATGAATGACCTTGGAGAGGGTTGTCCCAAACCTCTTCCCCAAAGAGAATATGTTGAAGAGAAGTTAGTTCTCCGAGCCAGTTATTTTCACATGAGTTGAACTTTCTAGACCATGGCTCTTTCTAATTAACTAGAACAGTTTTCAAACACTTTTGACACATGCTGGTCCTCATTGCCACTCTCTTTGTCATGCAATGACACATTTGTACAGAATACTGGAGGTAAAGGCAGGTGAAGGGCAATAAAGTTTGTTTTCTTAAGAAGAAAAAGCAAAACCACAATTGGCATAATGGAATTTTCCTGTTAATTGCAGGAAAGATAGACTTGGGTGTCCAAAGGCAAAATGCAGGAAACCCCACACAAAAGTGAACCTTGGTAATCAGAATTGTAGATCTTGGGGGAAACCCATGGTATGAGAGCAATTCCCTTTGAGAATTTAGAAAACAAACAAGGGCAGTGCCAATCGCATAATTCTGCTCATTCCTTTTCTGATTAAAACCAGGATCAAAGGAATGCCAGTCTGCTAGAAAAAAAGAGTGGATATTTTTTACTGGCCTCACCCATGATGAAGACACTTTGATGATGGAAGATCTCCCTGACTTTATTCTACCTTACTTGACCCCAGATATGAATACCTACAAGTGAAACCTTGCTTCTTCATTTTGCAATATGAAGAAATGCTTGCTGGGGGAACTTTCTAGCCGGATACCCTTGAATGCACTTCCTGATGAAGTGGGAGATGCGCCAGCTGCCACTACAGATGCTGAAAGAACTAGGAACAAGTGAAGCTGATTGTAATAATATGTTGCACAAGACTGAAGGAGCTATGGTGATGGAGAGCCCCAGTACAGTGTGGAGGTACCATCCAGTTAAACAAAGGCCAAAGCAAAATTTGGCCCATTCCTCTAACACAACTATGAGGATTACTTGCTAATATATTACATGACATGAGAGCGCTGCTAAGTATCTCTTAAAAAGAAAAAGAAATAGTAGCATCAGGGAGAAACTGAAAAGTTTTTGTTCCTAGGAATTATAATTGACAATTTAAGTAGATTGTATAGGCTGTGATTTCAGAGACACGGAGAAGGCTCTCAGCCAGGAAATACATCATTTTACTACTTGCAAATGCTATCATTTCCATCAGTAGAGATATATTTCTTTAAGTCCTGTCCTGTTGTTAAAATAAAAGTTTAGAGCTTAGTAAATCAGCGTCAAATCATTTATACCTGAATATGAATTAATTCGTATGTTACCATCCTAACCCAGAGATTTGTTGACATATCCCAATAGCAAAATGGGGGAGAAAGAAAAATAAAAGTGTTTCATGTTTGAGGGAGATGTTACAGCATACAGGAACAGATTACTTTAGACTTCAAAAGCAGAGGGATGGGAGTGAGGTTTCTGGGGATATAATACAAAGAAGAAGACAGATAGTGAAGGCAAAGGTAAAGTTAAATTTTATTCCTTCATTTTAATGTTTTTGTTTGTTCAATAAATTGATTGATTGATTGAGCCATTTGCAAAACACTGGATTTGTTAAGGCTAAGAGATACTAACATTTTAGGCCAAATATGAAGACTTAAAAATTAGTATTTTTTTTTCACTACTTGTAACTGTCTTTTCACTGCCTAGAATACCACCGGGCACATGTCAGATAATAAATCTTTTTTTCATGACTGAATAAATGAATGAATGAATACAACTAAAGCTTTAAAAGCAAATAAACAGTGTTTCCTTCAAAGTTATCACCTGGGAGATTGTGTACTTTTTCCAGTCATCTCTTTATTGCTCAAAACATATCCAGACACTCTTCTATGAATGACCAAGGCAAGTGACAAAGTCAATTTAAAATAATCAGTGGTACTGACATGGTTTGACTGTATCCCCACCCAAAACTCATCTTGAATTGTAGTTCTCATAATCTCCACATGTCATGGGAGGAATCCAGTGGGAGGTATTGAATCATGGGGGCAGTTTCCCCCATGGTATTCTCACGATGGTGATTAAGTTCTCATGATATCTGATGGTTTTATAAGGAGTTTCCCCTTTTCTGTCACTCTCATTCTTCTCCTTCCTGCTCCATGTGAAGAAGGACATGTTTGCTTCCCCTTCCGCCATGATTATAAGTTTCCTGAGGCCTTCCCACCCCTATGGAACTGTGAGTCAATTAAATCTCTTCATTATAAATTATCCTGTCCTGGGTATGTCCTTATAGCTGCAGGAGAACAGCCTAACATAGTAAATTGGTACTACAGAGAGTGGGGCACTGCTGTAAAGATATCCCAAAATGTGGAAGTGACTTTGGAACTGGGTAACAGGAAGAAATTGGAATCAGTTAGAGGGCTCAGAAAAAGACAGGAAAATGTGGGAAAGTTTGGAACTTCCTGGAGACTTGAAGGGCTCAGAAGACAGAAAGATGATGTGGAAAAGTTTGGAACTTCCTAGAGACTTGTTAAATGGCTTTGACCAAAATGCTGATAGTGATAAGGACAATGAAGTCCAGGATGAAGTTGTCTCAGATAGAGACGAGAAATTTCTTGGGTGCTGGAACAAAGGTGACTCTTGCTATGCTTTAGCAAAGAGACTGCTCTAGAGATATGTGGAAATTTGAACTTGAAAGCAATGGCTTAGGGTATCAAGTGGAAGAAAGTTCTAAGTGGCAAAGCATTCAAGAGGAAGCAGAGGATAAAAGTCTGAAAAATTTGCAGGTTGACAATGCTATAGAAAAGAAAACCCCATTTTCTAGGGAGAAATTCAAGTCTGCTTCAGAAATTTGCCTAAGTAACAAGTAGCAGAATGTTAACCACCAAGACAATGGGGAAAATGTCTCCAGGACATGTCAGAGACCTTCATGGCAGCCTCTTCCATCACAGGCCTGGAGACCTAGGAGGGAAAAATGCTTTAGTGAACCAGGCCTAGGGCACTCCTGTTCTGTGCACCCTCAGGACATGGTGCCCTGCATCCCCGCTGCTTCAGCTCCAGCCATGGCTAAAAGGGGTCAATGTACAGCTCGAGTCACTACTTCAGAGGGTGTAAGCCCCAAGCCCTGGCAGCTTCTACATGGTCTTGGCCCTGTGGATGGGCAGAAGATAAGAATGGAGTTTTGGGAACCTACGCCCACATTTCAGAGGGTGTATGGAAATGCCTGAATGTCCAGGCAGAAGTTTGCTACAGGGGTGCAGCCCTCATGGAGGACCTCTGCTAGGAAGGGAAATGTAGGGCTGGAGCCCTCACACAGAGTCCCCACTGGGGCACTGCCTAGTGGAGCTGTGAAAAGAGGGCCACTGTTCTCTAGACCCCAGAATGGTAGATCCACTGACAGCTTGCACTGTGCACCTGGAAAAGCCAAAGGCACTCAATGCCAACCCATGAAATCATCCAGGAAGGGGGCTGTACCCTGCAAAGCCACAGGGGAAGAGCTCTTCAAGGCCATGGGAGTTCATCTCTTGCATCAGCATGACCTGGATGTGAGATGTGGAGTCAAAGGAAATCATTTTGGAACTTTAAGTCTTAATGGCTGCCCTATTGGATTTCAGAATTGCATGGGGCCTGTGGCCCCTTTGTTTTGGTCAATTTCTCCCATTTGGAATGGGTATATTTGCCAATACCTGTAGCCCTATGGTATCTAGGAAGTAACTAACTTGCTTTTGATTTTGCAGCCTCATAGGTAGAAGGGACTTGCCTTGTCCCAGATGAGCCTTTGGACTTGGACTTTTGAGTTAATGCTGGAATGAGGTAAGACTTTGGGGGACTGTTGGAAGGGCATTGAACTGTAGTTCCCATAATTCCCACATGCCATGGGAGGGACCCCGTGGGAGGAAACTGAATCATGGGGGAGGTTTCCCCCATGCTATTCTCATTATAGTGAGTGAGTTCTTATAAGTATGAGATTTAATGGTTTTATAAAGTGTTTCCCACTTTGCATGGCTCTCATTCTTCTCTTTCCTGCTTCCATGTGAAGAAGGACATGTTTGCTTCCCCTTCTGCCATGACTGTACGTTTCCTGAGGCCTCCCTAACCCTGCAACTGTGAGTCAATTAAACGTTTGTCCTTTATGAATTACCCAGTCTCAAGTATATCCTTGTAGCAGCAGGAGAATGGACTAATATGGGTACCAAGTCATATTCCTCTGGTGACATTTTTTTTTAATTTTTCTAGTCATCACAAGTCCAATAACAGGTGAACTTTCAAGCAAGTCCTATTTTTTAATAAAAAATGAGATATAATTTTATGAAAAAGAAGGCTAACTTTCTTGTGTGGCATGACCAAATCTAAAAGAGAATTCCAATCACTCCAAGAAAGCTCTAAGAAATTGTTGGGCCAATTGGCTAGCTCTCCCAAGAGGCTACCTTGAAAGATAATTCTTATTTAAATATCTAAATTTTGGGTTATTTGCTATTAAATAACAAATGAACAAAAACATACTGTATTCAAATCCTACTCTATGTTTCCTTCTATTATTCATTAAGTACATCATTTTAAAAAGATAAGATTTTACAAGTATATACTCCAGTAGGGCAGGGCAATGATGTATACTTTGTTTGCATCACCTCATCTCCTCACTCAGCCAAGATGTAGCTTAGGTAATAAATACTACATTTATTGTACAGTAAGGACTCCTACACATAGATCTCCAACTCTGACCTAGTCCCTGAACTCTAGATTTATATTTTCAACTGTCTACTAAACTCCCACTTGGATGTGTAATACTTATCTCAAACTCAACAAATCTAAACAAAATTTTGCATGCTGTAGTCTTCCCCATCTCAGTTAATGGTTCCACCATTCCCCAGTTGCTTAAGCCAGAAATCTAGGAATCAGTTTTGATTCCATTCATTCCTTTAATCCCCAGACCCAATCTATTAGAAACTCTTGTGGGTTCTAGCTCCAAAATATTTCTAACCTCTCTACCACTCCCATCCTAATCCAAGCCGAGGATAACTGGGCCAGTACAATAGCTTCCTAAATGACCCTTTCTACTTTCATTCTTGCCTATAAATCTTATCTCCTCAACCAAAATGATCTTTCAAAAATATCAGCCTTAGGCAATGTAAACCCTCTAAGACATTCCATTACATAAAAATCTAACCTTATTGCCATGTGGGCACAGCCCTCTGACCTGGCCTCAGCCTCCTCCTCTTCCAACAACCCTACTGCTTACTTGCTCTGCTCCAGTCCCTCTGCACTGTTCACTGTTCGCAGAACCACTGAGCTTACCATGGACTCAGCCCCTTACACTTTGCCTCCCTTTTGCCTAAAATTCCCTTCCCCCAAACCTTCACAAGTCTGATTCCTTCTCATCACCAGGACTCTGTTCAAATGCTATCGTCTATCTAAAATTTCCACACTCTAGCCACTCTCTATTCCCCAACCCTGCTTTATGTTACTCATAGGACCAATCATATCTGAAATTGTTATTTTGTTGTTTGTTTACTGTCTGTCTCCCCTACTTCTCAAACATCAGTGCCACAAAGTAGGAATTTTGCTTAGCTTGTTCACTGCTAGAGTTTGGAACATCACTTGGCACACAGCAGGCACAAGATAAATATTTGTTGAATGAATGATTAAATCAGTATTCAATAAACCATATAAATTGCATGATAGTTTTATTAGCCAGAGTTCTCCAGAGAAATAGAACCAATAGAAGATAGATAGATGACAGATAGATAGATAGATAGATAGATAGTTAGGTGATAGATAGATAGATACATACATACATACATACATACATAGACAGATAGATAGGATATTTATTGCAGGCATTGGCTTATGAAATTACAGAGGCTAAGAAGTCCCATGATATGCCATCTACAAGTGGGAGACCCCGGAAAGCCAGTGGCAGAAGTCAATCCAAGCATGAAGGCCTGAGATCAGAAGAACTGATGGTATAACTCCAAGTCCAAGGCCATAAACCTGAGAACCTTGTGGTGAGTGGGGGCATTGTTGTAAGTCTTGAAGTCCAAAAGCCCAAAAAACAAGAACTCTAAGGCCCAAGGGCAGGAGGAGATGGACATCCCAGCTCAAGAAAAGAGAGTAAATTCACCCTTGCCCCACCTTTTTGTTCTCTTTGGCTCTCAATGGATTAGATGATGCTCACCCACACTGGCGAGAGTGCATCTTCTTTTCTCAGTCTGCTGATTCAAATGCTAGTATCTTCCAGAAATACCCTCACAGGCACACCCAGGACAAATGTTCTACCAGCTATCTGGGCATTGCTTAGGCCAGTCAAGTTGACACATAAAATTAACCAACAAAGTAGCTCTAACAAAGATTTATAACCAGATTACACTCTTCTGAAGCTAAAGAACTGCTAATGAAGATAGCAGTCATCAGTTACTGTGATGGTTAATATTGAGTGTCAACTTGATTGGATTGAAAAATGTGAAGTATTGTTTCTGGGTGTGTCTGTGAGGGTGTTGCCAAAAGAGATTAACATTTGAGTCAGTGGACTAAGAAAGGCAGACCCACCCTCAATCTGGGTGGGCACCATCTAATCAGCTGCCAGCATGGCTAGGATAAAAGCAGAGAGAGGAATGTGGAAGGACTAGACTGGCTGAGTCTTCTGGCCTCCATCTTTCCCCTGTGCTGGATGCTTCCTGCCCTCGAACATCAGACTCCCAAGTTCTTCAGCTTTTGGACTCTTGGACTTATATCAGTGATTTGCCAGGGGCTCTTGGGCCTTTGGCCACAGACTGAAGGCTGCACTCTCAGCTTCCCTACTTCTAAAGTTTTGGGACTTGGAATGGCTTCCTGGCTCTTCAGCTTGCAGACAGCCTATTGTGGGACCTCACCTTATGCTCATGTGAGTCAATACTCCTTAATAAACTCCCTTTCATATATTAACCTATCCTATTAGTTCTGTCCCTTTAGAAAACCCTGGCTAATACAGTTACAAGACAAACCATTGGATTTAAAACAAATGTGTCCACACAGGCCTGGCTAGGTTACTAGTTGTGAACCTATATTAAGTGTTAGCCAGTAAAGTGATATTAACAGGATATCACACTAGCCTCAGGATCTTTGAGTACTGGATAAAATGCCTCCTTGGGCAGGTGGAAGATGACCAAAATAAAAGAATGTACATATATTATCCTGGTCAGTCCTCACAAGGTGCAGAAAATGACCAATGCTGGCATTGATTGGCTGTCCTTCTTTGCTCTCTCTCCTTTTAAGAGTGTGGAGTCTATTGGAAAAGAAGCATTAAATGAATTCACAGCATTATCTTATCAAATCCCCATAATTATTTTAAGTATGTGGCATAATCTGTGCACAGCCAGTGATTAAGCCATGCCACAATTAAAACAATACCATGAAATAATTACAAAAGAGCTAGACAGACTGTGCTATCTCTCTGCTTGGTGTCCAAATGTTACACAGAAGAATGTAATTCTACTCTGCAGAGACCATTAAAATCTTCCAACATATTTTTAAATCCCTGGCTGTCTGAGGGTGAGTGAGGTCAGGGAAGGCTGGGTGACAACAAAGAGTGGGGAAGAATATTGAATGAAGCTTGGGCTATTTAGATAAGCCTTTCATCACGAGAGGGAAAATAACTAAAAATAATTCTTGAGAAAATACATTTTTTCTCTTTATAAAAAACTGTCTAATCAGAAATCCAGATAGCTTGGCTGGGCTACAGGACCTATCTGGAAGACAGAAAGACCTGGCTAATATTTCTCCATTTAGACTGAAGCTACAATTATTCTCCTAGTCAGAGAAGACGAGGGAAAGAAGAAAGAATCCAAAGGCTAATGTTGAATTCATCATTTTATACAGTTATCCACACAAGCCCAATGGCATGAATAAACAGTTTATGTGTATGCATCCCTATGTTAACAATACTTTTGCAGGTTGCTTTCATTGATACTGTAATTGTTTTTATTTCCAACTAATGACAAGAGAGGTAGCCCATAAATACAGGTTAAACCACAAATGAAGATATCTGGCATAAAAAATTTTGCCCCAAATAAGTGGAAAACAGCTATGAAATAAGTAATTCCAACTGATTCTTTTATTTGAGACCAAGGCTACCTGGACAAAACCATACAAATGGAATCACCCTGTGGCATTATACGAGGGAATGAGAGAATTTGATTTGGTGGGAGGTAAGTATCAGGGCTTACCTTAGTTCAGCTGGTCCTAAACCAATAGCATTTGCATTGCTTGGGGACTTCCTAGAAATGCAATTTCTGGAATCTGAATCTAAACCTACTGACTCAGGAACTCTAGGGGCAGGGGCTCAGCAATAATGTGTCTTAAGAAGCCTTCCAGGTGATTCTGATGCCCACTCAAGCTGGAGAGCCACTCATTGCCTTTAAGTCTCTTCATCACTCTTTGACAGAGAATTATAAGGATCCAACCATGCCATTACCTGGGTGTTCCAGGCTTCTCCTTTGGCTCTAATCCCAGCCTTCCCATATGCTAGGTGTGTGAGTAGAAAGAGAAATAAACTGTCGGCTAAACTCCTCTCTACCCGTGAGGGGAAGGTTATAGGTAGACCCATCTGCAAAACCAAATTAGAGAAGGAGAGCTAGAATGTCATGTATTTTCTCTGCATAGAGTAATGCTATTAAGAATAAAGTAATTTACGGTAGCATTATACATTGAATCTTAGATCTAAAGAGTAAGAGATCTTGAGTTCTTTGATTCCTAGTTGAATGTTCTTCAGTCCCTGACACTATGCTTTGACTGTATTGGCATTCTGTAAATTTTGGTTTAAATAAATAAAGTACAAATTACCCTACCTATGGGAGACAGTTACTTTCAGTTCTGTTTTCTCTCTACTGTCTTCACCTGGCCACGTATATCATCCTAAAAAAAAAAAAAAAAAAAAAAAAAAGAAGAAGAAGAAGAAGAATGGCCATTTCCCAGGTTCCCTGGCTTAAAAGTCAGACTTCACTGGAAGGGCATGAACTTTATTCACTCATACTTCTGTTCCTTCAACCAATGCTAACTGTGCATCTGTCATATGTCAGGCACTGGGTTAAAAACTGGAGAAAAAACTCAGGTATGGCATTGCCCTACACCTGGGAGC
This sequence comes from Macaca thibetana thibetana, assembly GCF_024542745.1. Classification (NCBI taxonomy): domain Eukaryota; kingdom Metazoa; phylum Chordata; class Mammalia; order Primates; family Cercopithecidae; genus Macaca; species Macaca thibetana. Next base: position 98,628,681 of record NC_065588.1, on the reverse strand, counting down.
ATACAGTGTGCTATAAGGGAACACATATGAGTAATTAACGAAATAAGGTCTCCTAGTTGCTATGATCATAGTGAGCACATGATATGGCATGCATACAAGATGGTATGTTCGAGTCTACTTCTAAGAGTGTGGAGGGGTGTCTGGTACCCTTGTGTCTGAATATATTCCATAGATACTTCTATGCCAACTTGGACTAAGTCAATTCTGTGAGGATTCAGAGCTTGTTCTGTGACCTGAGATTCGTAATGACGGGTATTTGTCAGTTTGGAATCAGTCAAGGACAGGAGAATTTGAAAAAAATGAAACCTTTCCTTAGACAGAGTCATCTGAACATTTTCACCACATACTACTTTTGCGGGACTGTCTACCGAATCTGTGTGTCAGCTCACTTGTGCCTCCTTGACAACTGAAGTCAAGGCCGAATGCTTGGCAAAAATAGTTCAAGCAGCATGCCACCCACTCCCCTCTCTGCTGCCACAGTGATTCTAGACTCTGTGCAAATCCACCCTAAGCAACTAGGGACCATAACTAAGGAAATTGATTTCCTTAAAAAGCAAATGGAATGGAGTTGCCAAAAGAGTTTCTAGGAGGATATGCATGGAATTTGGGATTTTTGATTTGTGTTTCTACAAACCCTGGGCAAGCTGCCCTACTAAAATTACCATTAAGTTGAATTTATGACAAAGTAATGGTGCATTTCTCTCGTTAAAGACAGATCTTCTCTATCTGTCTGGTCTCGAGTGTGACCTGCGTGGGAAAACAATAAATCACCAGCCCTGCGCTGCTTTTTTGTGTGCCTTGGGACTGGAGGGGGATGCCAAAGCAGTTAAGGTCAGCTTTGTGATTTGTGTCTCAGGAGGGCAGAAAAATCAGTTTGAGGATTTGCTAAAGGATCAACAAAATAATTGATAACCACTGCACTGGCATGATTCTGAGGTTGGAATGCCTTTGAAACAGTTCCCAAATGGCACCAGGGATTAGGAAAGATTCTTGAACAGAGAATGAGTTATGTGACCTGGGATGTACTTTAACTATGCCTTTGACCTGGGTGTCGTCGTGAAGAACACTTGGCCTCCATGACCTCATCGTCTGTCAAGTAGGTAGAATAATGGTTGCAACCCAGATGGAACACACAAAACATCCAGAGACACCCTCCAAAAGCTGGCAGTTATTTCTGGGGGCTTCCATAGCTTTTTTATTAAAATCAGAGAAACAAAAAGAGATGAAAATAACACCTAATTTTAATCCTTAATTTCAAATTATGGGATATTGACTGCTGATGTTTTTGCTTGAATTTTTCAATGCTGCTTGTCCTTCAAATTTCTCCCTAGAATAAACAATAATAGTAAATGTAATATTTTATATTTATTAAGTGTTTAAACCCCTGGGGTAGGTACTCTACTAAGCCCTTTACCTGCATCTCCTATAATCCTCACCACCACCACTTCAGGTGGGGATTTTAGTTCCATTCTGCAGGTTAGAAAACTTGGGTTTATGGAAGCCAACCCACTGATAATGTTGAAACTCAAACCCAATCTAGACTGTTTCTGGAGTTTGCACTTATAAGCACTAACAGAGGAAATAACAGAGATGATGAAGGAAATTCTACCTGTTCTTAAATTTCTAGATCAAAATTTTCAAATGTTAGATACAAATTCTTAATATTAGGAGGTTTAATAATTGGTTGGTTGGAAATTTCTTTTACCGGTACAATACAGAGGTGCATTCAACACCTGTTTCTTTCTCTGCCACTGACAATTAACCATATCCTTCTATTTCATATTCAGAATATTTAAAGCAGAAGAATTTTCAAGATAAACTCTCTGCTTGAACTTCATTCAGCAGTCTCACTCCCTTCTTTGGCAAGTTTTATACTGTGCATAGCCTCTGATCATATCATAATATAAATTATATTATCAAGGAGTTAATTATACATTCTTCAAAACCTTATTCCCTTTAAGAACTTATAATTTATTCCAACCATTTCTGAGATAAATTATTACCAATCTCATGACTCCATATCCTCTGGGAAATTCATACATAAAAGGCTTTCTATACAAATACAAAATATATCCAGACTTCTTTGCATTCTAGTTTTGGGGGTATTTTCTCTCTCTCCTCGCATTGTTGTGAACTGTTTTTCCACATGCTGTCAGTGTGGCCTCACTGGTTATAATCTATCTTGCTTTATAAATAATTGTCTACACAAGTACCTGAAGGCAGATCCATGTTTCTACTATGAAGTAAAGTGCACAAGCTTTGTAATACATATTTTATATTTAGTTTATCATACCTGTGAGGTCACAACAATTTGCCCGATGGTTATATTTGACCAAAGGCATAAGTTGAATATGAATATAAGTTGGATTTTTTGCAAGTTGTACATACATATATAGACATAGAAATAGACCAGTGTATGATGATGTGGGATATATAAATATCACACATGGGTGTTTTAGCTTAGACTCTTTGTAGACCAGGCATAATACTGAGAGAAACCATGAGTCTCTAAATTGGTGGCTGTTCTGAAAAATGTGCATAAAGCCCAGAATTCAAGCTTAAACATTACTTACTACAATGTTTGCTTATACTGCAATAATTTATACACAAAAGTCACTTAATAAAAGCTAACTAAAGAAAATCTTACACAAAGGCATTCAATGACAAACCATTGAATGGTTTGCTAATATCTTTTTCTTCCCAGATCCACCTATGCTGCTCTTTGAACTTAAGTGTGTAAAATATTTCACATGTTAAGATTTTTTCCTCTTTAAGAACATACCAAATATTAATAGAATTAAAATATAAATCAGACTTCCAGAAAATATGTGAAATTATGTATCTAATAAAGAACTTTTATGCAGAATATATTTTTTTAAACTCTCAAAAATCAGTAATAATTTTTAAGAACTAGAAAAAATATTTGGACAGACATTTCACCAAAAAAGATATACAGATGGCAAATGTATTAGTTCATTTTCACACTGCTATAAAGAACTACTGGATACTGGGTAATTTATCAAGAAAATAAGTTTAATTGACTCACAGTTCCATGGGCTTAACAGGAAGCATAACTGGGAGGCCTCAGGAAACTTACAATCATGGTAGAAGGTGAAGGGGAAGCAAGGCACACCTTCCCATGGTGAAGCAGGAGAGAGTGAGTGAAGGGGAACTGCCACACATTTTTAAACCATCATATCTCATGAGAACTCACTATCACAAGAACAGCAAGGGGGAAGTCTACTGCCATGATTCAATCACTTTACATCAGGCCCCTCCCCCAATACATGGAGATTACAATTTGAGATGAAATTTCAGTGGGGATACAGAGCCAAACCATATCAGCCAATAAGCAGATGAAAAGATTTTTTAACACCATTAGTTACTACAAAAATGTACATTTAAGACACAACGAGATAACACTACATGCTTATTAGAATTTCTAAACTTTAAAAACTGACCATACAAAATGTTGGTGAGAATATGGAGAAACCAGAATTCTCACAGACTACCAGTCAGAGAGTAAAGTGGTTCCATGACTTTTGAAAAGTGTGGCCATGTCTTAAAAAATTAAACATGTAATTACCATATGATCCAACCATTCCACTCATAGGTATTTGTTTACCCAAGAAAAATAAAATCATGTGTCTATATAAGTATTTATATATGAATGTTCACAGTAGCTTCAGTAGCTTTATCCCTAATAGCCCCAAACTGCAAGCAACCCACATGTCCATCAGCAGGTAAATGGAAAAACAGATTGTGGCATATCCATATAATGAAATACTGCTCAGCAACTTAAAAACATGAACTACTGGTACATGAAACAACATGTCTGTATCTCAAATCAATTATGCTGAGTGAAAGAAGTCAGACAAAAAAGAACACATACTCTAGAATTCCATTTATATAAAATTCTGGAAAGTACAAACTAATCTATAGGGACACACAGCAGCTCAATAGTTGCCTAGAAGCTGGAGTGAGAAAAGGCAAAGGGAAGAACACAAGGAAATTTGTGGAGACGATGGATATGTTTACTGTTTTGATTATGGTAATGGTCATGGGTGTATAAGTATGTCAAAAATTCTCAGATTGTACACTTTAGATCTTTCAGTTTATTGCTTGTCAATTATACCTCAATAAAGCTATAGCAAAGAGGAAAAAAAAAACATACCAAACAAAGGAAAGGGAATAAAAGTGTTTGCAGAATCAAAATTTAGATACAAAAGAACTTGAGCAGATCAAACCATCTACTTATCTACTTTATGGATGAAGCAATTGAGGCCTAGACAATGGTTATTCACTAGGTAGACTAATTAGGAACACCAAAAGAAGAAAAATTAACAAATTTGACATTTGGTAATTCAAGAAAAGCATCAAGTAGTCACCTTGGTAAAAATCAGAATTTTGTTGTATTTGCTTTCATTACATCTGGGGTCATAACATCATATGTTCAATGTGTAGGGCTTCTAAGTATCTTAATCCCATTATGTTCCTACTAATGTCAAATGGCTTGTTTGAGCTCACACAGTTGGTGACACAGCAACAATTTTTGTCTCTAGAGTCTCATCTCAGACTCTACAGATTCACAGAGCTGGAAGAGAAGTCCATACCTGAAGAATCAGCAGTCAGATGACCTGATGATCCCCAACTGGAAAGAAAAAAGAATTATGCAATCCAACATATGGGCATCTCACTTACCAAAAGCACCCCTGCAGAAATTACCTCTTTGTTAAGCTGTGCAAACTTCCACTGGTCAAAGAAGCTCAGCCCCAATCCCTGCTTCAGCTTGGGATTTGTCTGCTACAGATTCCTGCCAAATAGGAGCCAGGTACAAGTGGGGAAGTCCCCAAGAGGGAGTAAACACAAGAGAAATCTATAGACTGTCTCCAAAGGAATGATTCACCAGCTAACAGGAAAAATGGTACTGAGAAGCATCTGATAGTCTCTTCTCACGAATAGATTAGTAGGTGTCCAGGTTTCTATTGCAGTATATCAAGCCACCCGAAAACTTTGTAATTTAAACAGCAATAATTATTTAAGAATTTGCAATTTAGGCAGGTCTCAGCAGAGACAGCTTATCTCTGCTCCATGTGGCCTAACTGGGGTTGGATGACCCACCTCCAAAATGGCTTACTTTCATGAATGGTAAGTTGATGCTGCCTATTGGTTCCTCTCCATGAGGTGGCCTAGGCTTCCTCACAGCATAGAGGCTAGGTTCTAACAGCAAATATCCCAAGAGATAGGAAGTGGAAATAGCCAGTTTCTTGGGATATAGTTCTGGATCTTACCAGATCAAGTGCCAGTTTCCAGACCCGTATCTTAAGAGACTGCCACAGCAACACTTCTGCCATGTACTATTGGTCAAGTAGTAAAAACCCAGATTTAAGGGAAAAGGACATAGACCACACCCAACCTCTACAAAGAAGAAGTTTCCAAGAATTCAGGGGCAATATTTTAGAGTCATTACATCAAAATGCCACATACTCACTATAGTTAAAAAGTACCTGGAGGCTGGATATGGAGTTTGAGGCCTGTAATCCAAGAACTTTAGGAGGCCAAAAGTGAGAAGATCACTTGAGCCCAGGAGTGCAAGACCAGCCTGGACAGCATGGTGAGATCTGGTCTCTACAAAAAAATTAAAATAGCCGGGTATGGTGGCGTGCCTGTAGTCCCAGCTACTCGGAAGCCTAAGGTGGGAGGATTGCTTGAGCCCAGGAGATCAAGGCTGCAGTAAGCTGTGATCATGCCACTATACTCCAGCCTAGGTGAGACCCTGTCTCAAGAAAAAAAGAAAAAAAAAAAGTACCTGGACACTTTTGTTGGTTTCTCTTTAAACCTTTGCTCTCTGATAAGAGAGTAAAGGACTGTGTATTCACCTTGACCACAATTCCAGTATTGTAAACAAGACCATTCTCTGCTGGCTTGTGTGTGATCTGGCATCCACTTTGTTTTCACACATTATAAATAGAAATGGTAACACTGCATTTTTAAATCCACCTAAAAGCTCTCTGTAGACAAGGATCTTATCATGTTACAGTGCCCCAAACTTGGTAGGTACTTACTGATATTGCAAATTGACGTAATAAACCAAGTTGGCCCTATACAACTGTCAGATTTTTTGGTAAATATCCATCACCTCAATATTTGGTAATATGATAAAAGAGAAATGGAAGCTATGACTTCTTCCCTTACCTCACCATTAGGTAGTAAGTGTAATAAAGGAAATCTTAGACAATATTCTGCTACATAGAAATATCTATTAGCCAGCTAGCTTCAAAATAGTCATAGAAACTATTGCCCTGGCTTGAGGAAGTCAGTCTCTGATATCTATCTTTTAGGCACTCCAACAAGTTTTACAGTAATAATCTAATAGAAGAATCAGCAAAGCTTGTAATTGGATCAGGTAATAGAGTCTTGATTAAATAGGGAGGCATAGAACCAAAGTTCTAGACCCAGGGGATACTCTGAAGATGTAGGGCTTCTGGGCTTGATGGCTCCTTCAATACTGTTCCTTCAAGGACAAAGATGCCTGTGTAATCCTTTCTCAGCCAGACATATCTTGGACACCATTTACTTATCTCCCCAAATTATGCTCAACATCCCTTACCCTCATCAATGAACCTTCTGGTGCAGATTTAAATAGCAGCATCTGTATTCTTGCATTAGGTGACCTCACACTGGGAGCCTGAAACCAGCCATGGTGAGAGTATTGATGTGACAGAAATCAGCAAATGTTACAAATCAGGACTCTACTCCTCCCCAGAGATTTTATTAAAAAATAAAAAACATTTTTTATTACTGTACTGTAACTAACTGCCCCTAAAGTATTGATTAAAGTTAATTTGTTTACATTATTTATGTTGGAGTATTCAAAAGTAACTAATAACATAATATGTAAATATTAATTGCTTATTTTAATCATTATATACAGTTCTATATTTAAATAAATTAGTAGGGATGTATAAGTGTGTGGGGATGTGTGTGTGTGTGTGTGTGCATGTGTGCACCCTAAGTGAGGAGTTGTCTAATCTTTCCAGCTCAATATATTCCATGAAGTTTTCAGTGACATCATATTGAATAGAATAGAATAGCATTTGTCCAGAAGGACTGAATTAGATGACAGTGTAAGAGCTTTTATATGATTAGCCAATTATGGTTAAGACTGATAATAGAATGACACACTAATCCAATTTTAATTGTATTTTCACTGAAAAATCTGATCTTCTCTTAATCTGAGGCACAGTTCATAATTTTATGTGCAGCATGATAAGAAAGACCAGAATTCAAGTTTCAACTTTGGCGTATCTTACCTGTGTGACCTCACACTAGTCATTTCTGAGCTTCAATTTTCTCATGTGTAAAATGGGGGTGATAAAAATGAGATTAAAATGAGATTATCCATGTGAAAGCACTTGCAATTTGTATAATGCTGCAACATACTGATAATTTATTATGAAATAGCCTCACGAAGAACTAGTTTCTAACATGTTAATAGATCAGGGGCTGGGCATAGTGGCTCACATTTGTAATCCCAGCACTTTGGGAGACCAAGGTAGGAGGATTGCTTGAGCCCAGGAGTTCAAGACCAGCATAGGCAACATACCGAGGCTCCATCTCTACAAATATACAACATTTAGATGGGCATGATAGCATGTGCCTGTAGTCCTAGTAATGCAGGAGGCTGAGGTGGGAGGATCGCTTGAGCCTGAAAGTTGAGGCTGCAGTGAGCCATGATTGCACCACTGCCCTCCAGCCTGAGTGACAGAGTAAGACCTTGTCTCAAAAAAAAAAAAAAAAAAAAAAAAAAAAAAAAAAAAAAAAGGCCAGGAATGCCTATTCTTCTTTCTTTAATGAGAAATAATAATTTTACATTTTAAAAAGAATTTCTCCGTCAATATCAAGAGTATTAAAATTAACTTTTCTGGATTCTCTATGATTGCAAACAAAGCCTGATAAAACTGACATCAGTTACATACACTTTGACACATTAAACGTCATCAACCTTCTGGGATGTATACAGGATGTTCTAGCTGAGGCTCACTGCCTCAGAACTAGCTCAGGTCCTGCAGTTTATTGCCTGTCACTAGTCTATATTTGCAGTGTTTCCCCCAGTGAACTAGATCTTCACATTTTTCTTTCCATTTACTTCTTTATTACAAAACACTCTCCTCTCCCTACCGCATCCACACTCATGCATATGAAGGAAAAAATGGCCCTGAAGTGTCTGTCCTTTAATCTAATTTTCATTTTCAGTAAACACTGCTCCACCTTACTCCACTTAATAGGCGCTGGAACTTTATTTGTAGTATTCCATTTAGCTCTCTTCAAAATATTCTCTTTTAAAATGTAAGAAAACAAATTGAGCTTCAGAAAGTTTAGAGACTTGCTCAAGGCTCACAAAGTTCACAATTAGTATAACCAGAAACCATTCTCATTTTTCCTTGCTAAGAATCCCTCATAAGCCTTACAAGTGAAATCACAGACTCTCAGAAATCAGTCTATTTTAAAAGGTCTTCTATACCACATAATAGTTTAATGGCTGAATCTTCTATTTCCCGTTAGAATAATGAGCAGTTGTATTAAAACTGTATGTCTGACACTAAAATGTAAACTTGCTAAAAGCATGCTTTTTTATCTTTGAACTCCTACTGAGTGTCCCAATGCTTGGCAAAGGGAGGTGTTTAATGAATGTTTGTTCTTTAATGAAAGAATGATTCCAGTGGCCATGCATTCTGCCCAACTGAACACCTTCAGTGACAGAAAAGGCACTATTGCCAGAGGAAGCCATCACATTCAAGACCTCCTAATGTCAAATTACTTGTCTAAAAAGAAAAGAAAGAAAGGAAGGGAGAAGGGAAGAAAGGAAAAAAGTAAACATAAACAAATAGAGGGTTCACAGTGGCTCATGTCTGTAATCCAGCACTTTGGGAGGCTGAGGTCAGAGGATCACTTGAGCCCAGGATTTTGAGACGAGCCTGAGGAAACATAGCAAGACCTCATCTCTACTAAAGATTTTTGAAAAAAAGTAATTAGGCATGGTGGTACACACCTGTAGTCCCAGCTACTTGGGAGGCTGTGATGGGAGGATCATTTGAGCCCAGGAGTTTGAGACTCCCATGAGCTATGATTGTGCCACCACACTCCAGCCTGGGTAACACAGCAAGACCTTGTCTAAAAATTAAAAATATATATAAAAATAGAGGCTTCCCAGGAATAGATTTAACTGCTTGAAGCAGACTGTTTTCAAATGAGATGCAGTGGCCAGGAAACCAAGCAAAGACAGACATCCTGCCTCCTTTACTCCCTCCAAAACAAACCACATTGCACTCTATAACAAAGGAACATTTTTTCAATAAGAGCTAAAAGATTCAGAACACTACACTGTTGTTAGTAAATGGAGAGCTTTCGTTCAATAGTCAGTTCACAAAAATAACTCAAAGTTAACTATGGAAACTGTGTCAGTTTTGAAAGTGATAAAATAATAATGCACCTATGCCATAAAAAATAACCAAAAAGAAGATTATTTAAAGTTTAGAATTCTTTTTGGATTAACATTTTATACTTTTGAAATTTCAGAGTTCTGGGATATGTTCACAGCTGCTCTGATTCTTCAAACTTGTATAAGTTAAAAGTGCCTCTCTTTCCTCAACAGATGAATGAGTGAGTGAAGAAGAAAGTATCCCCAAATGAAGTTGTGGAAATACGCAGGGCTAGATCATTCATGGCCTTGCAGGTCATGGTGAGGAGTTGAGACTGAGTTGCGTTTAGAAAGGTAATGGGGAAACATTGAATGATTTTGAGCAGGGATTTGACAAGCTCAAATTTTACTTATATTTTTAGAATACGGTAAGATTTATGTTTTAACTTTCACTGCCAGGTGGATGATATAGTCTACAAGGACAAAAGTAAAAGCTGTGAGACCCTCTGGTTGACAAAGAAGTCCAGACAACAGATGATGACAGCTTGGATCACACTAGTCACAGCAATAATGGAAATAAGTAAATGGATTTTATATTTAATTTGGAAACAGAATCAATAATTATAGTGGTTACTGTTGCATTGGCTGTATGAGGTAAAGAAGAGAAAATCAAGAAAACACTTCAGTTTCTGGCTTAACCAATTAGGTGCACAGTGGTACAACTTACAGAGATAGGCTTAGGGTAGAACAGGCAATGGTTGGGGCAAATCAAAAGTTACATTATGTATATGTTAAGTTTCAGACATCACTTGGTCCTCTAGGTATACATTTGTTGATTTGAATATCTGTTAAATCAATGAATATAGTTCTACTTTCACTTAGGATACAGAAACTGCAAAAGAATGTCACTATCACCAAAACAGGAAAAGGTGGTAATCTACACTCTTAAATAATCTACACTGCCTTCAGGAAAAAAAAAAAAAAAAGCCTGAAAATCTACAAAATAGTTTTCGAGTTCATCAGTGAGCTGAGGCTAATCAGTTGAACAAAATTTCTAAGGGTGAAAGGCTCCTTATAGGTAACATAGGACACTCAAATGTTTCACCTTTTAGGGAGAACAGGAGGGAAGGGAGGCCGTTATTGGAGTCAGTAAGATGAAAACAGTTGAAATGTAGCACATTCTTAAAGGACAAGTGTGGACTAGTGTGAAAGTGTACAATCTTCGGGTGCCATAGGCACAGGGAAGCCTGCACCCACTCATGGGGCTCTTGATGGGTCTCATTTGAATATTCACCAGAAAGATTGATGGCAGGTAGGAAGCTGGAGAAAATGCCTCTTGGTGGCACAGGTGTACAGGGCCTGCTAAGGTTTGAGAGAAGAGCAGGAGTGTCTATGGGATTTCATCTCTCAATGGGCTCTGCATGAGTACAGTATGGTGAGCAGCTGCTACTCCCCACAGCCCAGAATGTTCTCAGATAGGAAGTAAAATCTGTCACTGTTGAGATAATAGAAAGAACATGTTCACATCCCAGACATGACAATGCTTTTACATGAAGTAAAATGAATTTGCCACTGAGGGAGGGACATGAAACCCTGTCATGTCCCTATTTCCAGGCAAAGGTAGGCTACTTCTGGGAAAGTGGTAGAAAACTTTCTCATGCCAAGGATCCTGCACTAATACAAAGAAGAGGCCTGTTATTGCTGGGGGGCGGAGGCAGAGTTCACTTGTTCAGCAGGGAGGGAAGTACAGGAAGCCTACCTGCACTTTAAACCATGGACTGAAAAGGAGGCAAAGGCTTATCATGGGAGAGACATGAGGGTATTCAAAACAACTGACATCAGGCTCAGGAGCACAGGACCTGCCTGAAACTAAAGCTGGAACAGGAGAAGTGAAAGCCTCCAACTCCAGCATGAGTCTTGCACAGAATAACAAGCAACAGAAGTCTCTAGGCTAGGGTAAGGACAAGAACATGGAAAGAAATCCCCCCAGTGGCAAAGTCATACATTAATTGCTGAAAGGTGAGAGTGAAGAAATATTTAGAAAATTCCTCTAGCACTTCAGACCTCACACTAAGGACAAGGTAGCATTCATCTACTATAGGAGAAATTTGAAGCCTAGGGTTCACTGAATATAGCAATATATCAACATGACAACAGATAACTTAAACCCAGCTCATGTACGTATCAGAGAGCCTTAACTGCCCAAAGACTCACGATCTAACAGAAGAAGAAGCATGCCTACTGCTGGGTATAAATATTATTTAGCTCAGTTTCTAATGTTATTTTGTACACATTATCTGGTATGTAAACAAAATTGCTACATACACAAAAAGCAAGAACATAACAACCCATTGTCAAGAGATTAAACAAACTCAGAATTTGGTCCAGATGTTGAAACTAACAGACAGGAACTTTAAAATAATTATAATTAATACGTTAAAGGATCTAGTGGAAAAAATATAATACATACTTAAAGAGATAAAGATTTCAACAGAAAGATGTATTCATTTCCTAGGGGTACCATAACAAATTACACAAACTGGGTGGCTTAAAATAAGAGAAAATTATTCTCTCAGTTCTAGAAGCCTCAAGTCTGAAATCAAGGTGTCAGCAGGGCCACACTACTTCTGGAGGTGCAAAAGGGAAAATCCTTGCTTTTTGCAGCTTCTGGGGGCAGTGAGCATTCCTTGGCTTCCTGGCCTTGTGGCCATAGCACTCCAATCTCGGCCTCTATCTTCACATTGCCATCTCCTCTGTCTGTCTGTGTCTTAACCTCTTCCGTATATTACAAACACACTTATCGTTGAATTTAGGAATGACGCAAGTAATCCAGGATGATCTACTCTCAAGAACCTGAACTTCATTCATCTGCAAATACCCGTTTTCCAAGTAAGATAGCATTCACAGGTTCCAGGGATTTGGACATAGATATATCTTTTGAGAGGTTACCATTCAGCCTACTAAACATGGAAATCCTGAGAATGAGATGGTGTCATCAGCACAATAATGGGACATCCCATTATCACTAAAGATGTCCATGTCCTACTCCTCTGAACCTGTGACTATATTACCTTACATGGCAAAAGAGACTTTACAAATGTTACTAAGTTAAGGATCATGATATGAGAATATTATCCAGGATTATCCTGATAGGCTCAATGTAATCACAAGGACTGTGAAAGAGGGAGCCAAGAGAGACAGAGTAATTTGGAGATGATTTGCAGTTTGGCTTTAAAGATGGAGAAAGAGGTCGTGAGGTCGGGAATTCAGTTGGTCTCTAGAAGCTGGAAAAGGCAAGGAAATAGATACTCCTCTAGAGTCTCCTAAAGGAATGCAGCCTTACTGATACCTTGATTTTAGCCAAGTCTGAGACCCATTTCAGAATTCCAAATTCCAGAACTTCAGTATAATAAAGTTGTGTCGTTTTAAGCTAGTAGCATTGTGGTAATTTGTTACAGCAGCAATAGGAAACCAATACTGATGGAAATTCTAGGGTTTATTATTATTATTATTATTCCTTTGACAAGTTTATCTGTGGACTAAACACAATGAGGAAATAATTGATGAACTTGAAGACAGGAACTATTGAAAATTAAATGCATGGGAAAAAAGAACAGATCATCCAAAAATTAGGGAATAAACCCAAACAATCTAATATACATGGACTTGTATCTCCAGAATAAGAAGACAGCAAGAACCAAAGAAATATTTGAAGAGGTAATGGTCAAGAATTGTCTGAAATAAATTTAAGGCAAAAACAGAAACAAAAAGCAAAAGAAAACAAAACAAAAAACCAAAACAACAACAACAAAAAAACAGACCAAAGAATCCCAGAAAACTCTAAGCAATATAAACAAAAATGTTAAAAACATAGCTACGAAAATTGTAGTCAAACTGCTGAAATTCAAGTTCAAAGAGAAAAATTGTGATGTAGAAAAAGAAAAAGGAAACATTACATAGGGAGGAATAAGAATCATACCAGACTTCTTTTTAGAAACTATGCAGTTCAGGAGATGATGTAACATCTTCAAAGTAATAAAACAAGCACAATGATAAAGTGATAATGATATATCCAGCAAAAAATAGCTTTCAAAATAAAGATAAAATAAAAACTTTCTCCGACCAACTAAAGCTTAAGGAATTCATTGCCAGCAGACCTGCAACTAACATATTGAAAGAAGTTCTTTAGGCACAAGAAATATGATACCAGATAGAAAATCACATCTGTGTGAAAGAAAGAAGAGCATAGAAATGATAAAAATAAGGTTAAGTATAAAAGACATTTTAAATTTTGAATTCCTTTAAAATATAATTGTCTAAAGCTATAATAGTAACAATATATTACGGGGTTGATAATACACATAGAAGTAAAAACTATAACAAAAATAGCACTAAGCTTGGAAGAAAGGAAATAGAAGTATATGTGGTAAAGCTACTACACTCCAAATGTAAAGTGATATATTTGGAAGTAAACTGTGATAAGTTAAAGATGTTTAAATCCTAGAGAAACCAATAATAAGCCAATTTTGAAAATAAATACAATAATAAAAACTATTCAGTTCAAAAGTAGGCACTAAAAGAGGAAAGGAAAAACAAAGAACCAATGGGACAAGTAGAAAACATTTAGCAAGATGGTATACTTAAACCCAAACATATCAATACTTACATTAAATACATCTGGAATTAGCACTCCAACTAAAGCCTAACATTGCCAGGTTGGATAAACAAGTAAAACTCAATTATATGTTGCCTACAATAAATCTACTTAAAACATAAAGACAAAGGAAAAAGTTAAAGAATGGAAAAAGTATACTATTAATTAAAGGAAGCTGCAGTGCTTATATTAATATTAGCTAAATTAGTATTCAGAATAAGGTATATTAACATCAATATTACATAATGATAAAAGGTTCAATTCATTAAAAAGACATAACAATGCTACATGTCTATGCACCCAATAAAACTCCAAATACATAAAGCAAAATCTATAGAACTGAAAGGAGAAATAGACAAATACACAATTACAGTTGGAGACTTCACACCTCTGTTACTAATTAACAGGACAAGTAGACACACAAAAAAAAATAGTTGACAAGTGATAGAAGATCTGAATAACACTACAAACTTAATTGACTGTTTTAGTGTGCTTGGGCTGCCATAACAAAATGCCAACCAAAGGCTACATGTCTTAAATTACAGAATTTTTTTCCTCACATTTGTGGAGGTTGTAAGTATGAGATCAGGTACCGGTATGTTTGAATTCTGGTGAGGGTTATCTTTCTAGCTTTTAGATGGCCACTTTCTCTCTGTGTTCTCACCTAGAGTAGAGTTGGTGAGTGGGGAGCAGAGAGAAAGAGAGAGAGAGAGAGAATCTTCCCCTTAGAAGTACAACAATCCCATCATGAGGATTCCCATCCTCATGACTTCACCTAACCGTAATTACTGTGCAAAGGCCCCATCTTCAAACCACATTACATTGGTAGTTAGGATTTTAACACATGACATTCAGTGAGGACAGAAACATTCAGTCCATAATATTCCACCCCTGGCCTCCCAAAATTTATATTCTTATTGTATGCAAAGTACATTTATTCCATCCCAACAGCCTCAAAAGTCTGAACTTATGCCAGCATCAACTCTAAAGTCTAAAGTCCATAGTCTTATCGAAATATCATTTGAACCAGGTATGAGTGAGACTCAAGGTACAATTCATCCTGAAGCAAAATTCCTCTCCAGATTCAGCCCTGAATCTGTGAAACCAAACAAGTCATGTGCTTCTAAAATGGTGAGACAGCCATAGGAAAGACATTCCTATTATAAGAGAGAAAAATAGGAAAGAAAAGGGCGATGAGTCCCAAACAAATCTAAAACCTAGCAAGATACATTCCATCAGATCTTAAGGCTCAAGAATAATTATTTGACTTGATTTTCTATCTTCCAGACCCATTGGGGTCCTACCTTCGAAACCCATGGGAGCAGAGATCCTGCATTCATGGCTCTTCCAGGCAGTGACCTTGTCCCCAAGGTTCTTCAAGGTGTCCTGATCCCACAGCACAACAAAGTGGTCCTGGCCTCACAGCTTCAAGAAAGAAGGCATCTGACCTATTGAAAACAAGATGGTGGCTCTGTTAATTTCTGAATTACCTTTAGGGTCATTTTCCCTCTTATTGAAGGATAGCACATGTTCACAGCCAAAAAACTCCTTCATCTTTTCCCCCCCAAATCCCAATGAGTCTAATAACCTTCCTTCATTTTGTCCTGTCTGCATCTCCTTCAGTTTAAACTGGCAGTGCTTCTGCTTATATAATCTCATAAGCTCTTCACTGAATGACAGTCCAGGCACACCCTTGGTGTTCTCTTCTGAATATTTTTCATTTTTTTGCAATATACATAGGCTGAAACTCTTCCAAATCTTCAAATTCTGGTTCCTTTTTGCTTAACAATTCCTTCTTCAATTTATCCTTCAACAATCCCTTCTTCCACTGTCTCTTAACAGATTTTAGTATAAGCAGTTAGGTGGGACCAAGCCACTTCTTAAACATTTGCTTAGAAATATCCTCAACTAAATATCCAATGTCATCATTTGCCAGATCTACCTTCCACAAACACTAGAACCCAAACATAATTCAGCTAAATTCTTTTCCATGTTATAACAAAGATCGTCTTTCTTCCAGTTTCCAAAAATATGTTTCTCATTTCATCTGAGAGCTCATCAGAATTGCTCTTAACATCCATATTTCTAGCATACACCTCAAAATACTTCCAGCCTCTATTCATTACCCAATTCCAGAGCCACTTCCACATGTTCAGGCATTTGTTACAACAGTACTACAAACACTTTTTGGTACCAAAGTATGTATTGGTATGAATTATCCAGAGAAACAGAACCAATAGAAGATAAAGATATAGATGAAGATATAAATGTAGATATATATATTTATCAGAAGAAATTGACTCACATGGTTATGGAAGCTAGAAATTTTCAGCATCTACAGTCATCAAGCAGGAGGACCATGAAAGCCAGTGAGATACTTCTTTTCTGAGTCCAGCAGGTAAGGACCAGGAGAGCCAATGGTGTAAGTTTCAGTCTGAGTTCAAAGATCTGAGAACCTGTAGATCCAATGATGTAAGTTCTAGCACAAGTTCTAGGGCAAAGCCAGGGAAGATCAATGTCCCAGCTGGAAGACAGTCAAGCAAAGAGTGACTTCTATTTTATTCTTCTTTTTGTTCTATGCAGGCCTTCAATGGATTGGATGAAGCCCAGCCATACTGGGGAAGGCAATCTACTGTACTCAGTCTACACAATGACTCCCTTCTTTTCCTGTCGATTCAGAGGAATGTCCAAAGTGTCCAGGTGGCACTCTTATCTTGCAGTTCAATGGAATCATTGTTGTGTCTCCTGGTGGAACCATTTCTCCATTTGGAACTAAGACTTCTAGGCCAGCAGAGAATAGGGACATAGGAACAAGAAAAAATTTTGCTAGTGGGTCACTAGGGGTAATTGCGAATGGTGCGACTCTCACTTCCACCCATTGATACCTGTATATCATACAGAACTATCTGTAAACTAGATCTGAGTAATCTTTTCTCCTATAAATTGATCATAAGTGCTATAGCTTGAGTGTACCCTCAGAATTAATGTGTTAGAAATTTGGTTCCTGATGCAACAGTGTTGGGAGGTAGGAACTTTAAAAAATCATTGTGGCTGGGTGCAGTGCCTCATGCCTATAATCCCAGCACTTCAGGAGGTCAAGGAGGAAAGACTGCTTGACTGCAGGAGTTTGAGATCAGCCTGGGCTAAGTGGCAAAACCCCATCTCTACAAGAAATAAAAAATTAGCCAGGCATGGTGGTGCATACCTGTAGTTCCAGCTACTCAGGAGGCTGAGGTGGGAGAATTGTTTGGGCCCAAGAAGTTGAGGTTGCAGTGAGCCAAGATCACACCACTGCACTCCAGCCTGGGTGAAAGGGTCAGACCTTGTCTCAGAAAGAAGAAAGAAGGAAGAAGAAGGAAGAAGAAGAAGAAGGAAGAAGAAGAAAGAAGGAAGAAGAAGGAAGAAGAAGAAAGAAGAAGAAAGAAGAAAGAAGAAGAAAGAAAGAAGGAAGAAGGAAGAAGAAGAAGGAGGAGGAGGAGGAGGAGAAGAGAAGAAGAAGAGAAGAAGAGAAGAAGAAGAAAGAAGAAAGAAGAAGCAGCAGCAGCAGCAGCAGCAGCAGCAGCAGCAGCAGCAGCAGCAGAAGCAGAAAGCAGAAGCAGAAGCAGAAGCAGAAGCAGAAGCAGAAGAAGAAGAAGAAGAAGAAGAAGAAGAAGAAGAAGAAGAAGAAAGAAGAAGAAGAAGTCGTCATTGGGTCATTAAATGGGATTAATGTCACTCTTGAAGGACCAGGTTAATTCTCTGGGGAATGAGTTCTCACTGTCATGGAACTTGATTCATTACCATAAGATTGGGCTGGGGGTATTAGGAACTGACGTCACTCCTCATGTTTTGCTCATTTCACACACAGCCACTTCTCCTTCCACTTCTCCAGTATGAAAAACCCTCACCAGAAGCTGCCACCATGCTTTTGAACCTTCCAGCTTCTAAGACTGTAAGCCAAATAAACTTCTACTCTTTATAAATTACCCAGTCCATGTGATTCAGATATAGCAACAGAAAATGGACTAAGATGATAGGGAGCTCCTCATGAGGCCATAAGTGCAGACTGAGGGAGGGAAGGCAGTGTAACAGGAGTTTAAACCATTGGCATTTAGGCCACTTCTTTGTACCTTTGGTGCCTTCTCAGGTCCTATCACATATATACCACTTCCATTTGAAGTGGTATATCCCCAACCTGATGGCTTGGTGAGTCAGAAAACACCATGATGGGCAGCTCAGGTTGCATGGTAACTTTGTGGCCCATGATTAAGCATTCAGTCTCTACTAAGGCCTTGTAGCAGGCCATCAGTTGTTTCTTAAAAAAGCAGTAGTTATGTGCAGAGGATGGCAGAGCTTTATTCTAAAATCCTAAAGGACTATGCCTAAATTTACTTATAGGGCCCTGGCAGAGGCTCCAAATAGCTTCCCTACCTGCCACTGACATTTTAAGCACCATTGGATCTGTTGTATCATATGATGCAAGAGCCAAAGCAGCTTGCACAGCAGCCTGGACCTGTTGTAGAGCCTTCCCCTGTTCTGGGCTCCAGTTAAAACTAGCAACTTTTCAGGTTACTTGGAAAATGGTCTGGAGTAACATACCCAAATGAGGAACATGTTGCCTCCAAAATCCAAAGAGGCCCATTAGGCATTGTTCTTATTTTTTTGGCAGCAGTAGGGGGCGAGGGGGTTGTGACCCTTACACATTTTACTGAGATAGAAAGTCTTTCCATTTTTGTCTGACTTATTTCCAACCTTCTGACATGCAAATGAGTTAAGTCTAGAGTAGTTGCTACTTCTTGCTCACTACTTCCAATCAGCATAATGTCACTGATATGACAAATCAGTATAATATCCTTTTGAAGAGAAAGGTGATCAAGATCCCTGTGAACTAAATTATCGTGTAAGGCTGGAGAGTTGATCTACTTCTGAGGTAGAATAGTGAAGGTATATTACTGGCCTTGCCAGCTGAAGGCAAACTGCTTCTGATGGTTTTTATTGACTGGTATGAAGGAAAAGGATTTACCAGATCAATAGCTGCATAGCAGGTACCAGGGTATGTGTTAGTTTGCTCAAGCAATGAAAAGCAGCAATTGGAATCACCA
Organism: Macaca thibetana thibetana; assembly: GCF_024542745.1. NCBI lineage: Eukaryota > Metazoa > Chordata > Mammalia > Primates > Cercopithecidae > Macaca > Macaca thibetana. The sequence continues at coordinate 98,609,525 of NC_065588.1, read as the reverse complement.
CCTGGTTAAGCTTACTTAACTGTCATTCTCCAAGATCCATCTGTTTTAGCACAGGCCAACTAAGAGAGTTGAGTGGGGAGTAGTAATCATCACCCCTGCATCTTTCAAGTCCTTGATGTCAGCATTAATCTCTGCAATCCCTCCAAAAATGCAGCATTTCTTTTGGTTTACAGGTTTCCTCTGTAGAGGCAGTTTTAGTGGCTGCTCCCTCTTGGCCTTTCCCACTACAGTAGTCTTTACTGTGCAGGTAAGGGAACCAATGAGGGGATTCCACCAGCTGCTGAATGTATCTATTGCAATTATGCATTCTAGAACTGGGGAAATAATCACAGGGTGTGTTCAGGTACCCATTGGGCCCATTGTGAGATAAACTGGAGCCAAAGCTCCACTAATTACCTGACCTCTATAAGCCCCTACTCTGACTGGTAGACCACAGTGATGTGTTGAGTCTCTTGGTATTGCTGTCAGTTCAGAGCCAGTGTCCAGTAATCTCTGAAAGTTCAAATTATTTGTTTTTTTTCCTCAATGCACAGTACCATTAAAAAGGCATAAATCTCTTTGTGGAATTCTGGGAGGAATATTAACAGTGTAAATATTTGTCCACGTACAGGGGTCCTTCCCCAAGGGAATCCAGCCTTCCCTTCATTCAAGGTGTTCTGAGTCCATAAAGTGGTTCGTGTCGGGAAGTGATTGAGGGGCCATAATTCTGTTTTCATGATAAACCATTTCCCCTCCTCCATGACGCCAGGTTTCACTGGGCTCATTAACACCATTTCCTTCCCTTGTCCCTACAGGTCCAAGAGTACTAATAGCTCCCTGATGTTGCTAGTCCCTGGGTGCCTCACCATCCTTTGTTGGTTTTCTTAGCATGGCCCTGACATAGTCTCTTCACAAATCAGTTCTACTCTTCAGAATATGCTGTGTTTCTTGCCAGAACCCCTTGACTGATCCACCTTACTTGCTTGTGTTTTAAAGTCTATTTCTGCTTTCCCATCCGTCTTCTCTACCTCTCAGGCAATTAATCTGGAGCCTTAATTGATGACAGTCTAATGATATTTCTGCTTCCTTTTGGCTTGGATTATTTATCTTGCAGGAATTAAAAGAATTAAAAGGCAAAGAATAAGCTATTGCATCTGGTGCTTCCTACAATAATAATAAAAAAAGCAATGCCTAATGGGGCTCTTTGGATTTTGGAGGCAACATATTCCTCATTTGGGTATGTTACTGCAGCCCATTTGCCAAGTAACTCATCCTACCAAACCTATTATACAGTTAGCTTTGCTACAGAGCTTTCTCTGACTTTTCCCTCCACTCCCAAGCAGGTTTAAACATTTCCTTCTCTTTGCTAGCAGTTATTACATATTCCTTTATCATAACACTTAACACATCATTCTGTGACAGTTTCTATACACTTCTCTCCACTAGACTATAATTCCTGTGGGACTGTGTCCTGTTTATCTTTCTACCCCAGCATCTAACACATGCCTAGTCTATAGTAGTTACTTAGTAAACTTATGATGAATGAGTTAGAGAGGGAAGCTAGATTTCTCTACAATCCAGGTACACTTTAAAGGTAATTCCACTATTAATCAACAAGTCTATAAATTGCCAGTGTTAGATGCCAAAAGAAGTTTTCTCCAATGTTAGTTGGAAACACACATGCATTTGAAACTTTCCAGTCCTTTTGGCTCATCCATATTCCTTAACAATACCTTAGTTGAACCCTCCACCCAGCATAGGACCACAGAAACATACATTTACAGAGTTTAAGTACAAGAATCTCCTATACACACATGGACATTGTCATACTCCCCAGCCTAGGTAAATCAAAGGGAAGCATTATTTTCTCCAGCTTCTCCAACCTGGAAACATAAGCAGAGGCAGTGAAATTCCATACCTTATATGAGTTATCCTCTCTTGCCCATTTTCTATAAACTAACTTTGGAATCTTAAGGTTTTAAGATAGATGCTAAATACTAAACACCTCTATGAAAATGCTATTTAAAAGAGTTTTGCAAGGTTACACTCTGGGAGGCTTCGGTTTATGTGCCTTTAGCTTCCACAAAACCTATGTCAATCTGCTGTTTTCTACTCCATATGGTCTGGAAAATAACTCCTCCCTTTTCCACTGCAGGAAGCTAACTCTACAGCAGAAGCAGTGAGTCACAAGGACAAGAACCAAATGATATAGACGACCCCATCACAACAACTCAAGCTGGTGTAAACATTCTCACATGGCATGGGAATGAGACATAATGCAGTGCTCCCTCTCCCCAGACCTGAGTCACATTCCTCTATGGATTAAATGCAATAGCAGTCAGGTTTTAATTGCATTCCTTGGAGCAATGTCATTTATTTTACCTGTTGTTTACCATTAAGTTTATGTCCTAGAAGATGTTGATAAAACTACAAAAAGGATAGTATCCTTTTGCTATGGTTTGAATAGCAAACCGAAACTTGTGTTGAAATTTAATCCCAAATATGGCAGTGAGTTAGTCCATTCTCATGCTGCTAATAAGGACATACCCAAGACTGGGTAATTTATAAAGGAAAGACGTTTAATTGACTCACAGTTCAGCATGGCTGTGGAGGCCTCAGAAAACTTACAATCATGGTGGAAGGGGAAGCAAATACGTCATTCTTCACATGGTAGCAAGAGTGAGAAGTGCAGAGAAAAGGAGGAGAAAGTCCCTTAGAAAACCACCAGATCTCATGAAAACTCACTTACTATCATGAGAATAGCATGGAGGTAACTGCCCCCATGATTCAATTACCTCCCACCAAGTCCTCCCCATGACACATGGGGACTATGGGATACCTGAGAACTTTGACATGTTTCTGACATGCCCTGAAGACAGTTGCCACATTGCCTTGGTGATTAACATTTGGCTTCTCATCACGCATGCAAATTTCTGCAGCCGGCTTGAATTTCTCCCCAGAAAATGTGTTTTTCTTTTCTGTCACATCATCAGGCTGCAAATTTTCCAAACTTTTATGCTCTGCTTCCTCTTGAACACTTTGCCACTTAGAAATTGCTTCTGTCAGATTCCCTAAATCATCTATCTCAAGTTTAAAGTTCCACAGATCTCTAGGGCAGGGGCAAAATGCCACCAGTCTCTTTGCATAGCAAGAGTGACCTTTACTCCAGTTTCCAACAAGTTCCTCATCTCCATCTGAGACCACCTCAGCCTGGACTTTATTGGCCATATCACTATCAGCATTTTAGTCAAAGCCATTTGACAAGTCTCTAGGAAGTTCCAAACTTTCCCACTTCTTCCTGTCTTCTTAGCCCTCCAAGTGTCTAGGAGTTTCCAAACTTTCCCACATTTTCCTGTCTTCTGAGCCCTCCAAATGGTTTCAACTCCTTCCTGTTACCCAGTTCCAAAGTTGCTTCCACATTTTCAGGTATCTTTACAGCAGCGCCCCACTCTCTGTGGTACCAATTCATTGTATTAGTCCCTTCTCCCACCTCTATAAGGACATATCTGAGACTGGGTAAGTTATAAAGGAAAGGAGTTTAATTGACTCACAGTTCCATGGGGCTGGGGAGGCCTCAGGAAACTTAACAATCACGCAATCATGGTGGAAGGGGAAGCAAACACACCCTTCTTTACATGGCAGCAGGAGATGTGCAGAGAGAAGTGGGGGAAAACCCCTTCTAAAACCATCAGATCTCATTAGAACTCACTCAGTATCATGAGAACAGCATGGAGGTAACCGCTGCCATGATTCAATTACCTCCCATGGGGTTCGTTCCATGACACGCAGCGATTATGGGAACTACAATTCAATATGAGATTTAGGTGGGGACACAGCCAAAACCATATCAGGCAGTATTGAGAAGTGAGGCATTTAAGAAGTGATTGGATCATGAGGGCTCTGCCCTCATGAATGACTTAGTCTATTCACAGATTAATGAATTAATGGGTTATCATTGGAAGGGAACTGTGGCTATATAGGAAAAAGAAGAAAAACCTAAGCTAACATGTTAGCCCACTCAGCCCCCTTGCCATGTGATGCTCTGCACTGCCTCAGGACTCTGCAGCATCCCCACTAGCAAGAAGGCTCTTACCAGATGCAGCTGCTGAACTCTGGACTTCTCATCTTCCATAACTGTAGGAAATAAGTTGCTTTTCTTTATAAATTAGCCGGTTTCAAGTATTCTGTTATAGCAAGAGAAAACAAACTGAGGCACCTTTCCTATTGCCAACCACTCCCTTTTAGCTTGTTATACTCTAGCCACCCTGAACTGGTTAGTGAGGAATTATTTAAAGCTCTCAAATGTGACATTGGTCTCCTTTGCATATACAGATGGCTTATGCCAAGAAAATTCTAAACCAGAAGGTGACTAGAAACTGGTTTAGAGAAATGCAGTAATAGTCAAATTTAAATTATCCTCAAGGGGGAGTAGAATAGGGGATATCTTGATAGTATGACAGACAGCACTGGAATTAAACTGAATGCAATGAATTGAGTGAAGAGGGATGATAAAGTATGAGAAACCCTGCTCAACACCTTCCTTTTAGTATCCTATCTCATTTAATCCATTTAATCATTTAATAATTTAATCTATGGCTGGTAGGTATGATTAACCTCGTTTTACAAATAAGGAAACTGGGACTCAAAAGGGCAAGTAAGGGACTGAAGCTTTACTGTACTTCAACTAAACGAACCCTTGAGTTAATAGGATTGGTGATGGGGATGGGAAGGTTTCTGCTCCAAACAAATTAATCCTCTCATTGCTTTCATCATCCTGCCCCACCCAAACATGTATTCTACTTTTTCATTTCTGTGCCTTTGCTTCTTTCCTCCCTGAAATGTACTTCCCACTGCCCTCTCTGCTAATCTAGACCTCAGATCCCAGCTCCAATTCCATTTCTTCTGAGAAGCCTTATCAGATTTTTCTGTGCACAGAGACTGTACCCTTGCTCAACTTCCATGGCCTTTTTTTCTATGCTTTGCTCAACATGACACTTGTCATATTTTAACTATTTGTCATATTTTAGTTATTTTTCCAAGTGTGTGTCTTTTCTTTCCAACTAGCTTATAAGCAGACCAAGACCAGGTACAGTACTTGATCTTGATTTTACCAGCCCGTGGTGTTTCCTATCATTCTTTCTTTCTTTCTTTTTTTTTTTTTCAGAGCAGGAGTGAAAGTTTGTTTAAAAGCTTTAGAACTGAAAGGAAAGAAAGGAAAGTACAACTTGGAGGAGGGCCAAGTGGACAACTTGAGAAACCAAGTGCACTTCTTGAGAAACCAAGTGGACCTCAACTTTTTTTTTTTTTTTTTTTGGAGACAGAATCTCACTCTGTCACCGAGGCATGGAATGGTACAATCGCAGCTCACTGCAACCTCTGCCTCCTGGATTCCAGTGATTCTCACGCCTGTCTCCTGGGTAGCTGGGACTACAGGCATCTGGCTAGTTTTTGTATTTTTAGTAGAGATGGGGTTTCCATGTTGCTCAAGCTGGTCTCAAACTCCTGGGCTCAGGTGATCTACCCACCTCAGCCTCCCAAAGTGCTGGGATTACAGGCATGAGCCACATGCCCGGCCTGCCCCATTATTCTTAAAGATAATTCTGAGTACCCAGTATAATACCAACATATAACACACATTTAGGGAAAAAGGAGTGAACAGTTTATAGAAGAAACATTTCAAAACATTTCAGAACACGTCTATAGAAGAAACATTTCAAAACATGCAGAAATGTTAGATGGTGTGGGAAGATCAATAAATGTCTTGTATATGTATATGTCTTATGGTTCTGAAGTACTGCTAGGTTCTCGTTTGCCATAGAAAAAGTAAATCTATTTACTAAAATTATTAACTAAATAAAATAAAGAAATAACTAAATTCTTCTATAAGAGTTTTCAATAGCAACAGCTGAAACAAACAAACAAAAAGGACAACTCATCATAACCTGAGTTAACTGGAGTATCCTATTTTGTACATAAGTTTCCCTTACATGGCTTCATTTTTCCTTGAAAGAGAATGTACCTTTCTAAAAAAGAGTTGAGAATCAAAGGGCATTTGCCTGAGACTCACAAGCCACTTGGATGGCCCTGTATTCCAACCACAAGCCATAGAGTGATAGAGTTGAGGAAAGTAGTCAGAAACACTCAAATTCTCAACTGAGTGAGAAAAATAAACTTAAAGAAAACCCAGGCCAAACAAGCAGCTTCACTGAATGACCTACTCCTTCAAGGGAATTGCCCATTCTTTAGAATTGTGAATCCTTTTTCTTTCTTTCCTTTGTCATGTTACAAGATTCAGTCTTCTAGCTCGCAAGAAAAACATCTGACTTACTTATGTTCAATAAATTCCCATGAAAAGGATGAAAACTGGAAATGTTTTCAACCTGAGAGGCATTAAAAAAATCAAAAGCATCCGTCAAACCATTCTGAACCAAATGAAGGCATTTAGCACCATCTTGGCAACTTAAGCCATATGCCCTACCCTGTCTACCCAGCAAGGGCCATCTAAGAAACCACAGGAAGCTCATCCCAGCCTCCTTCAGCAACATTCCTCAGTCTCAGAACAGTCCCAACCCAGGCTAGGATATCCCAGACACAGACCTCAGAATGTAACCTACATATTTTCTTCTGTATTAGGTTATTTTCACTATCAAACCCTCTTTTATGAAAAATTTAGGGCTGAAAAATAGAGAAGAAAAACAATCACCTATAATTATGCTTTTTAAGCTAGCAAAAGATTAATACAAGTCTGGACAGATTTCTCCCTTGAACCTTCCCCTACCTCCCAGCCATTCTCATCTCATCAAATGGTATTACCATCCACCAATGAGGCTAGACAGGCTGCATATATTTAGCAGTCAGCCTATATTTCTCTCTCTATATCCAATTAACCAGAATTTTTCTAATAGCTTTCACATTTATATTTATAACATCTCCACTTCATTACATATTTAATGAGGTTAACATTTTAAAAATATAAACCAATGTTCTTTTTTGTTGTTCTTTAACTATTATAGCCCCCAGAGAATTACCCCTATGGCAAGGAGAGGATTATGACTAAGAGGAAGTGCCAACAAGGCAGAAAAACACACAAAGCTTACTTGTCTAGCCTCCATGGCAAGCTTGTCCAACCCGTGGCCTACCAGCCACATGTAGCCCAGGACAGCTTTGAATGAGGCCCAATACAAATTTGTAAACTTTCTTAAAACATTATGAGAGTTTATTGCAATTTTTTGTAAAGCTCATCAGCTATTGTTAGTGTTCGTGTATTTTATGTGTGGCCCAAGACAATTCTTCTTCCAATGTGGCCTAGGGAAGCCAAAAGATTGGACACCCCTATTCTAGGGAATTGTGAAGATAATTCCCTTCACAATAAGAACTTACTAATAATTACACTTGTTCAATGAGTTGTCTTGATACATAGTGAGTTTCTTACTGGTGGAAATGTTCTAGCACAGGTTGGATGATCTCTTGGTGGGATATTATCAGGAGATATCCCTGAAAGTCATTCTGGGTCCTGAAATTCTTCGAAGATTTCCAGAAATCTCTAGTCAACCTGAAATTTCTATTCAAGATCTCTTAGTTAAGTAGCAGCAGAGTGAGTAAGAGCACAGAGTCTAGAACCAGATTCCTGGGTTGAATCCTGGCGTTTTCAATTACTACCTGTATAATCTTGAGAAAATTACTTCTCTGTGCTTCCTTTTTGCAACCCATAAGGAAGAGAAACAGGGAAAGCATGTAATATAAGAAAAAACAAACCTCTGAGGTTGTAAGCCATCAAGATTGGAAAATATTTTGTCACAGCAGCAGTACCCAGCCTATCCTGACTGTTATTCTGGGTTATACCACACTCAGAAAGCCCTGATAAGCAGACTGATGCTATCTCCAGCATCACCTAGAGGCATTCCAAGCTGACAATCTCTCTCTCTGCTTTTCTCTATCTCTTACAGAGGTGTCACAATGCTCAAATCACTCATGAGAAGTTAGAATAGGTATGGCTCCATGTTTGGAATGAACCAAGAGTATATTTTTCAAGATGTATGTGAATCTTAGGTTATAACTTGAGGTTCAAGCCTCACCATTCCCAGTTATTCTCTGTGCCTCATCAACTCACATCTCCCTGCCTTCTGTCCCCTCCCAACCACTACCAATCATCAGTAGGAAATGTACCTGTGCAAACCATGTCTAGCCTTCCTTTCACCTGTCCTCACTTCTGTTCTTACTTCCCATCAGAGATCTAGATTTAATAATTCTTGCTTTTTTCTTATCACATAGACAACATTTTAGAAAATGTGACCAGTATCTCCTACAAAAGAAGCCTGATTTTAATCATTGTTTTCTACCAATGATCAGAAAATATACTTCTTGTGGCCTCCATAATATCACTGTAACATCTCTTATCCTACAAATTGTCTTGTCAAAAGCAGGACATGGTGTGTCCTAAAATTTAAGCTTCCAGTGTAAACAGTTACATTTTCATTGAGATGAATAGGTTTGCCCTTTCCACTGTTGCAAATAAACTGAAAACAGCACACTACTCCCTGGCTCACCATCATTAACTTTTAACAGACAATCCACCTCCTATTAGCAATGATTGAAGGAGCCATGCAAAGATTGAACAATGAGACAGGCTTTGCAGCAATCCCTCAAGGGCAAGGAGACTTGGCAGACAAAGTACCTAATTCCAAGGGTAAGAGAGGCTAAATTATTCTTTCAGGTTCTTCTTGGCTTTTGGGGTTCTATGGTTCTGTGATAATGTAACAAAGCTATTCTAAAGCCACTTAAGTCAAGTTAAGAGATTTTTTAGTTTAAAATTCTACACTTACTGGAACTGTTAGAATTTAGGGCCCACAAAATAAAAAAATAAAAAAACAAACTCCAATGCCCTTGTATGTCAGAGGATAATTAAATATATTTGCTCATAGGAAGAGAGAGAAAGAAAGTTTTTCATTTAAAACCAAAGCACAAACATAATTGATTCAAAGTAAATTGAATGATCTTTAGAAAAAATTATTTCTTAAAAAAAGTAAACATTTAGTGGCACTTACTATGTGGCATTCTTCTAAGTCTTATAACCACTCTGTGAGGTTGATAGACCCATTTTACGGATTGCAAAAAGGAAACACAGAGAAGTAATTTTCTCAAGATTATATAGGTAGTAATTGAAAACGCCAGGATTCAACCCAGGAATCTGGTTCCAGACTCTGTGCTCTTACTCACTCTGCTGCTACTTAACTAAGAGATCTTGAATAGAAATTTCAGGTTGACTAGAGATTTCTGGAAATCTTCGAAGAATTTCAGGACCCAGAATGACTTTCAGGGATATCTCCCGATATTATCCCACCAAGAGATCATCCAACCTGTGCTAGAACATTTCCACCAGTAGGAAACTCACTGTGTGTCAAGACAACTCATTGAACAAATATAATTATTAGTAAGCTCTTGATTCTTTTACAATAAAATCTATTTTTGTTATGATAAAATATAGTTTCTTGTTGCATCATCTATTAATTTTGATTCTATTCTTTTGAGTATATAGTATAAATCTAAGCTCTCATTCTCATGCCTTCCCTTCAAATATATGAAGAATCATATATCACATATAGTTTCAAGAATCATTACCAGCCTCATCACTGTCCTCTAAACATAATCTAGTTTGTCTGCATCACTCTTAAAGTGGGGTGCATATAATTGAACAAAGTACCAAAGCATGGTCTGATCAAGGCTAGATATGACAATACCTTCAATTTCCTTAACTCCAAGTTTCTTAACAATATTATGTATAAGAGACACTAACCCTTTTGAGTGAGTCATATCACATCAGCAATTCGTATCGAACAACCACTTACTGAACTATATGTAAAATATGGTATAGTTCCAAAAGAGTATAGAAGACATATGTACAGTGTAAAGAATAGAACAGAAATCAACATCTGTGTATTCATGACTCAACTTTAGAAATATAACATTAAAGTGGTAGAAGCCTCCACATACATCTCCCTCTTTGAGGCTCTCCTCCCGTTCCCCAAAGTAAGCATTAGATGGTATTTTGTGTTCATTTCCATGTGTTTTTCATTATGGTTTTACCAAACATGTGTCCTTAAACAATAAATTGCTTGATTTTACTTTAAAAAGTTTTATAAATGGAGCCATAATGTGTTTATTATTGTTGCACTCATGTTATTGAGAGTCATCCTTTAAGTTCATTTTATACTTTTCACTGCCAAGAGGAATCTATCCAAATTTTTCCCATAGGGTGAATAAAATTTTACATTTATCTCTGTTACATAGAATATACACATCTTTCATCTCAGAAAACATCTACTGAATAAGAAAAACCTTAAATTGGTATGGGGGTACTGCCCTTACTGTAACCCCTGGATTGCCCTACAGGATCCCTTCAAACACAGAAGCCCCAAGTCTTAAAGGAATTGCTTGAAAAGTAACTATGCTTCCATGATTTAAACTACATACTGAACAAAATGGTCTCTAATTAAAAATTCAAAAGTCAGGTGCTTAATAAATTTAAAGCTGATTTTGATTAAGCTCAAAGGCAAATTATAATTTTATATTATTTGCCACAGGTGTAAGGTATGCACATTTAGTTTTTTTGAGCAAATAGATTTCTTTAATTAACATTTTCAAGTGATCTTAGCACAGAAAGTCATTATGCCACTTGAAAATAAGGAATTTTTAATTATTATGGAGGATATTTTTAGTTATCCTCCATAATAATTAAAGAACTATAATTCTTGGTAAATATAGAGGCAACACTAAATTCCTAGAATCAGATAATGTGGAAACTCTGAAAATCCATTTAATTCTCTCTCTCTCTTTGTCTCGCTGTTTCTCTCTTCTCTCTCTCTCTCTCACATACACATACACACACACACACACACACACATAGAAACATAATAAATTACAGCAAATTATGGTAAAGGACTATAATCCTTGGTAAATGTGGAGGCAACACTAAATTCCTAGAATCAGATAACATGGAAACTCAAACTCCATGTTTAATTATATCTGTCTCTCTCTCTATCTTTCTCTTCTCCCCTACTGCCACACACACAAACACACGCTCCTGAAACTCATAAATAGATGAAACAATACCCCGAGGTACCCTTTAAAAATCAGAACTGCTAGTCTGCAGGAAAAGAGCTTAATTTCCTCTCTTTTCCCCTTCTAATCTTCTAGCGGAGGTGCCAAATAGCAGCAGAAACATCAAAAGGCAAATGAAAAAGAGGACAGAGGAGAAAAGATCCTGGTTCATGCCTGTCATTTTCCATGCAATCTTTTATCACACATTGACTAGGCATAATGGGGAGGTGTCAATAAGTAATGACCTTAGGACAGTAGAGGGGACCACTTACCTATCATTTTAGATCAAGAAGCCCCTGTTATCCAATAATGGGAGAATAAACACTGATAAACACACCTCACTACCATATTTATTTAAAAGTAAAGCTAATATACAGCAGGGGGAATGTTCAAAAACCACTATCCTGTCCTAATAAGAATAACATGTCTACCATCCCTATTAATTTTTTCAACTAATAGATATGTACAACATATTCAATTTGAATGAAAAGCCAACAAATCATCTAGAGACATTCTTATTTTCCATGAATGTTTTGAGGAAACCTGATGGTTTAGGTATGTAGAAAAATACATTAGTTGGGATAGGCAACTGCAATAACAAACCACCCCTAAAAACCTTACTGGCTTGTACCAAAAATAGTTTACTGTGGCTCACACTACTTTCCACGGCTCCTATCAACTGTTGGGTCAACAAGCTCTCTTCCTCAGTTATTCAGGATGATGAAGGCTCTACCATATGGCTTTCTTGGTCAACAGAGAAAAGTAAAAGATAGCTGGAGTCATTTGTGTGGACTCTTCTAAGATTCATATCAGAGTCAATATATGTCATTTCAAACCCATAGACCACAGCTAACCACATGACTCAACCCAACTGCAAGAATTCTAGGAAATTTGGGGGAACATTACTGTCTTTGCCATAAAACAGTATCCAAATCCAGAATTTATGATGGTAGAAAGTTAGCAACCTCTCATTTTTTTCACCTCCTTTCTCTACCAGAGAAACATTCATGAAAACCCAATAAGAAAGGCAATTTTCAATAGCCCAGGAAACTAGCAGTGTTCATCAATGTTTTATCTGAATGCAATAAAAAATTCTACTAGTCAAAAAGCAGACAAAACCTGTAAACAATCTGTGGAGGCATGTGGACAAAAATCCATTAGAATAAATTCATCCATTTAGTCCGGGTTTTTGCCTTTAAAGTTTGCCTTGGCTAGCCTTGGTTGATTCAGAGTTGCTGCCAAAAGCAGCCTGGGATATTTCATTACCTCCTCAATCAGCTACTCGTACCAGTCTCTGCAGTTCAATTTAACTGTGAGTACAGATAGATGGGAAGAGCTTTAGAGGCTTGACATTTCCTCTTAGTGAGAAAGCTAGTGGGATAAGAAAATTTCTTGTTAGGTAATCAGAATTCATATGAAATAACAGACTGGAAAACACTATAAAATAGGTAAGGAGCTATGTGTATCAACCAGTCTCCCAGCTTATGATAGGCGGTTCCTAGCAGCAAGTGATGGGAAGCTGGCACAAATCAAAAAGAACCCAGCAACCTTTTGTAACTGATATTGTCCTAATGAGTAGTTTGGGATATAAGCAATGGCCTCTGAGTAATTGTTTTAAAAGAGGTACTGAATGAAGGAAGAGAGTGGAACAATATCGGCCATCTTAGAAAACAGCTGTGATGCAACACTAAGCTCTATTTGCCCAGATTAGCAGGAACCTTTACTATCTGTTCCCTAGAGATCCCCATTCCTGAGTCTAAAAACCCTCCAGGATCCTAACTCATCTTATAGAACAGTCTTGCCTACTTCTCCTCGATTATGATATCAGAAATTAGATTCATTTCCTTGAGGAGAGAAGATCTACTATAGTTTCTGAAATCTGGTTGACAGATGGGGGCTTCCTTCTTCTCTCCAGACCCTACTCATGGAACCGAGGGTGTACCTTGGTGCCACTGAAAATACTGGGACCTCAGTTGCCCTTTCCCTGGCTTATGGGGTAAGCTTGTGATAAAAGAAAAACGTCAGCCAAATTAAACTTAAAGGAGTTTAACTGAGGAATGAATGATTTATGAATCGGGCAGCCCCCAGAATCACAGCAGATTCACAGACTCCAGGGGTGCCTCCTGGTCAGAAAAAATTTATAGACAAAAATGTTAAAGTGACATACAGGAATCAGAAGTGAGGTACAGAAACAGCGAGATTGGTCACAGCTCCACGTTTGCCTTATTTGAACACAGTTTGAACACTCAGCTGTTTATGAATGGTTGAAGTATGGCCGCTGGGATTGGCCAACACTTAGCTATTGTTATGAGTGCATACTATTAGTTAAATTTTCAATTTTGTCTGACTATCAAGCTAGGTTACAGTTCATCCACAAGGACTCAAATATAGAAATATGGAATCCTTCTCAGGTCATATTTAGTTGGCTTTAACAATTCTCCACTTTTGGTCATTTTCTCAATTTTGAGAGATTGACCAAAACCTTAGTCATTGATATTACTATCATTGTCGCAAATGTACTTATATGGTTTCAAAACCCACTGGGAAACAGTGAAACAGTGGGTTTTGCAAAGAGAGAATAAGGACTGAGTAGAGGGTACCTCCTTATGCTAGAACAACCCGTTTCCATTTTAGTTTGGTTGGTTTGATAGGACCTAGTGCATGAGCTCAGTCCAAAATAATGGCCTTCCATAATTTTGTTTAAAAACATTTCCCCTTTTTGGCCAGGTTCTCACTTAGGTGAGAGTGTGACCAAAACTTAGGGCCTTAGCAGCACTCTCGCTTACAGACGTGCTTCTGTTCTCAGCACGTCATTCATAGGTTACAATGTCCTCAGGGTTGCACATTTCTTTCAACTTTTGTCATTCCAGTTGAAGAAAGACCATTTGACATTCTAGAGATGGCTACATGCAAACATTTAAAACCTTTGAGAGAATACAGGGCACCAGGGGAGACTATTATTATGACTATTGGGAGGATGATACCAAGAGTTTGGAGCACACTCCTTACCCATAACCCAAACCACCTAAAATTAAATAGATTAAATAATGAGCTAGATGAAGACACTACTCACTTGACTAAGTGGCCTTCTTATTAATCCCCTACAACTGAATTTTTATAATTTACGTTCGATGTATGTCTCCATAGGCCCCAAGTGTCAGTAGCAGCACAGGTACTTTTCTGTTCAGCCAATTCTATTGTTTAGCATAACTTTCACAAGAGAATTTAAAGTCTGTTGTGTAACAACGTCCTTTAAAGTAGAATTTGCTGTAGGGCCTATTATGAGGGAGCCATTTCTAATTATTGCCTCTTTTATTCTAAACCATGGAAAAAGGACCTAACAAATGATGTGCTTCTAGAAGGGTGAAGTCCTCCTGGCCATGTTGTCTTTAATCCATGATGTGGGTTAAGAGGAGTTTTGACTGATTATGAGGCAACGTATATACCACTAAAGTTTCTCATCTACCTTGGGCCTTCATCTTTTATCTATTAAAATATAAGTTTATTTATGTATAAGTCTGGCTTGCTGCAAAATCCTTCACAAATAAAATTATACCCTACAAGTGCACATTATAGACCCCCTTTTCATTTCTATTGCTCATAGAGGCATAAACAAGGTAAAAACATTCAAAGATAAGAGTCTCATGATAGTAGAAGTTTTGATCTGTGATCTTGGGAAAAGCTGTTCACATCAAGGATGCCATCTTTTTCTGGGGAGAAACTTTCCTGGTTTGTTTTACTTTAAGAGTTCGAATGGGTGTACAGTTCCAGGAGTTTGGAGGGACCCTTCTCAGTTGTGAGATTATAAACCCAAGGTTCAAGGCTCCAAAGTTTTACTGTAGAGTGGATGGCAAGGACAGTCTTTCTCTGATGTTTTCAGAAGATATAGTCTTCGGGTTCTATATTGTAAAGGTCTTTATCTGGTGAAAATACATGGTAGCACAATAATCTACTGTTACAACATCAGCCCTCTTGCATGGGAAAGCTTTTATACAACCAGAAAACATGCACTGAAAATGATAATTGAGTGAAATCTCTTTATAAATGTTTAAATGACACATTAGGTAGCCAAATGTACCTGAAGCTTTGACTGTCTTCCCAGGAATATGAAACCAAACATTGGTTTTAAAGTATTTCCACAATTTATAAGTCACCACATCAATATATTCTATGTGGATTATTTTATCTTTTCTATGATAAGTCATGGAATGTAGAACCTTTAATAACAACAGCTTTAAGCACTTGGGAAGGACAAGGAGGTTGTCCTGGTTCTTCATGAGACGACACTTAACATTAAACTCATGTCCTCTTGAATACCAGTTGTTTCTTTAATTTAGATGCACAGCACAGATAAATAATGGGTTATCATAGATAGTTTGACTTAGACCAGGGAGTTCATTTAAATTGTATATTTAAACAATTTTAGTATTGGTTGATTTAGCATGATAATCTAGAGCTTGATTTTGAAAGCTTTGTTAAACACCAAAGGTTTAAAACATTGGATATTACAAAATAGAATCTTAGGTTACCATAAGTCATTCATTTAGCCAAAATGGTAACTCAAAGATTTTTTAAAGGACAAAACATTCTGATAGAGAGGAGACTCAGCTTTCCAAACAAGAACAAATGAAGAGAGCATTAGGACAATTGACTGTCTCCTTTCTTTCCTTCCCTTCACTTTTCCCTTTTGTAGTTTTCTTAAAAGGTAAACTAAAACCTTTTATCTTTTAATATTACATAAAAATCCTTTTTAAAAGAGAAAAACAAATTTTATGTTTCCATTAGTGTATTTTTAATGCTAAAGCTAGTTTTTAATGACCTTTTATAAATCTATTGTTTTAATTAGCTTGACCATAAGGTAAAATTTTCATAAACCTTTTATAACCCTTTACAACTTTTTTTCTCAGAGCAGAACAATGTTCTAAGAAAACTCTGTTGTTTTTCTATTCCAGTGTCCAATTTATAGAAAAAAAAAAAACCTGAATAGAATCTCTTATAATTCATTTTTATAAACCATTCACAACTTGTTCTAACTTTAGCTTTTTAATTCAAAATAAACCTTTAACCCTCTAATCTAGACAAAAATTTACATTTCCATACTTTCTTATAATCTCTTACAAAACCCATTTTATTCCCTTTACACACCTTGTATGTAAACTTATTTCTTCAGTAGTTAAGGTTATTAAAAGTTATTTGAAAGTTATTAAATTGCTATTAAAATGTTAACTCTTAGCAACTTTTACTTTTGGTGAAAACCTGGGTAAGTAAGGGATTTTAATTACATACTAGGTGTGGAGCCTACAACCCAGACAGAAATGCAGAAAAGATCTGATTCTTTCCAGGGTCTAACTCCATGTGTCCCAGGCCTTACCTAGCTGTAGAGCAGGCAAGCTGTACAGTTAAGAATCACAGTGGCATGTTAGGAAGCATTTAGGAAGCCTAATCACCTTTAAATTATAATACATTTCTGGCATAATTTCTTTTCATAAATTATTTCATGACTTACACACACTATGTATGACATGTTTAGACTTTCTGACTTGCCCTAAACATCCCTCTTTTTAAACAACCAGTCATTTTACTTTAGGACAATAATTTACCAAACAACATCATTTCCTATGTAAAATCTCTTTCTTTATAACCTTCTTTGCATAGCTAGGGGGCATGAGTAATTCCATATATCCCCAGGCCTTATTTAGAATTTAATGTCTTCAAAATAAATTGAACAATTTTCAAAAATCAAAGCAGTTTACGACCTTAAAGCATTTAGCAAACCTAATATCTGACCTGCATAATTTAGACAAAATGTCTTTACTTTATCAATAATCTTTAAAGCTGTTATTTCCCAACAATTACTAAAGTTACATGAACTAAAAGGCCTTACAGTTTTTATTTTGCTTTCAAAATATTTTATTTAAGCACTTGTTTCTGTTTAAGCCAATTAATTGGAACTTTTACATAAACATTACACACAACACATATATAATTACACAAACAGACAGACATAAGAAGATTACCACAGTAGTTGTAAGATTTTTCATTTTCCAGTTTTTAAGTTTCTTAATTGGTTATTGGCTTTAGGGTGGAGCCCTAGGAAGAACAGGGCCAGGAAATGGGTTTCTGGTGCCTCCTGTTTTTGCCAAGGAATCCAGGCTCTTAGAGCTTGCATATCTGCTTTTAATTAAGCTGACTTTTAACCATAGCACCCTTTAATAATATCCTTTTAAATTTTCTTATTACCCAGTTTGGCCAATATTTCTGGATTTTGAACTTTACCAAAGGTAACCTCCCAGGTGCTCAGAGAAAGGAAAACTTAGGATAGTCCATAGTGGAGAAGAGACTAGACAAGGTTATGTAGATATTAAACCAGAAAGGACTTGCTTTCTAAGCAGGGAATTAAACCTGGACTTCTAGTGTGAAAGGCCAAAACCTTAGCTACTGAGCTACAGCACAGGGAAATCTCCATGGCCCTTCCCAGCAGGAGTCTAGAGTAGTTAATTTTGAGCTTGTAGAGGCTTTTAACTACTCAAGATAATTTTTAGAGCTAACTATGACATAAAACCTAAAATTCCTATTCCCTGGAAGGTGGAGACCAAGAGAAAGTACTGCCATGTGGTTACAAGGTCAAGCTCCCAAGGACATAAAACAAGATGGAGACCCCATCCAGGTTTTGTTTGTTTGTTTCAGGGACCTGCAGGAAAGTTTGTTATTGACCAGCCTGCTGGGCTGTCTTGAGCAGCGAGCTTACGGGGTTCTAAGCCCATGTTTTATCCTAAGGTACCCCTTGACGCAGAAAAACAAATTCATAGCACAAATGTATCAGTTTAAGACTAGCCTTAGAATTCTTTTTTGCATTAATCAAAACTTTACAGAAGGGATAAACAGCGATTTTGTTGTTGTTGTTGTTGTTGTTGTTGTTGTTGTTGTTGTTTTGAGATGGAGTTCCACTCTTGTTGCCCAGGCTGGGGTGCAATGACGTAATCTCAGTTCACTGCAACCTCCACCTCCTGGGTTCAAGTTATTCTCCTGCCTCAGCCTCCTGAGTAGCTGGGATTACAGGCGCCTGCCCCCACACCCAGCTAATTTTTTGTATTTTTAGTAAAGATGGGGTTTCACCATTTTGGCCAGGCTAGTCTTAAACTCCTGACCTCAAGCGATTCGCCAGCCTCAGCCTCCCAAAGTGCTGAGATTACAGGTGTGAGCCACTGTGCCCGGCTTAAACAGTGATTTTTACCATTTAATCAATTGTCTGCAGAGAGAAGGAGAAGCCAGAAATCTGGTAAGAAATTCTTACTCTTTTGCCAGAATACCAGGTTTCTGGATTCCCTTTCCCTGAGTGGCCCTGGTGACCCAGCTTGCTGCACCATCACACTGGGAGACAAGCTGCATCATAAAGGAAAATTACCTTTTTTCGTTCTGGCCAGAGTAAAATACATGTGATAAAACAGACATTAGCCACTCTGCTTAGCACCCGATATCAAACTGGCAAGGCTTAAATTTGCCCTCAGATAGGCCCCATCATCTTTAATCCAACCTCTGACTAGGAGTTTCAATACATGATCTCTGGGCAAGATGGTGGCCCTGAGTAACAGAAAAGAAAAAACAGAAAGGAGAGAGAGAAAAGGTTTGCCTGTGGCAGGGTGGGGAAGGCAAAATGCTCAGGAAGACCGGAGAAAGACCAATCCATTGCAGTGACACTGAGAAGTTCAGGCGGCTGCAGCTGCTGTTGTAAAGGGGTTTTTTTCCAGCAGTCCCATCAGCTCTCAAATTTTCCCTTTTCAGGGAGGAAAAAGCTCTCCAGGTCCCACATTCCTGTATATACCTAATTCTGTCACCCATAGTCATCAGCAAAGAGTGCAAGGCAGATTATTCCAAAGAAAATAGCAGTTGACATCCCGTAGTGCCAACCCCGTTCTTAGCCAAAGGGACTTTACTGAGAGCCCTCATTTTTAAATGTACTTCAATGCATTGTCGTACATTCGGAACATTCCACTGTAAGTTACCTTTAGTAAGATTTTGCCATTGCTGTAAGACTTCGCTGCCTCCCAGGCCTAAAGTATAAGCCAGAAGGAACTCAGTTTTCCAAAAATTAAGGATTCCATTTTTACCTAAAATATTGGCTTTACTCCCAGGTTCTCTTGATTACCTTACCCAATGATTTTTCCTACCGATGCATGCAAGAAAAATGAAACAAAAGAGTAGAACACAAAAATCCCTCTGAATTTTCAAAAGCCAAACTGTATAACCCCTGAAATATTACTGCTTACTACCAGTTCCTTTCTGACCCAGTCAGATGTAAAAGGCCTCTAACTGGATCCAAGCCAGTTAATTCCCGGATCAAATCCATTCCTGGACCCAGTCCAGTTTCTGTCACAACTCCAAACCTAGTTTGGATCAGAAATTTGCTCAAAGAAACTCAGAGAGTTCAAAACACAAATCCATGGAGCTCCAAAATCCAAGAGGTAGCTTACCCACAATCCCCAGCTGCTCTGAGAGATCAACGGACACAAGTGGGTCCTGCAGGTACCTTGCACGTTTACTCAGCACTCCTGGGGGTCACTATAAGCTCCACTTCAGATCCTGCTTCTGACGTCATCTGATAAAAGAAAAACTTCAGCTAAGTTAAACTGAAAGGAGTTTAATTGAGCAATGAACGATGAATGAATTGGGCATCCCCCAGAATCATAGCAGATACACAGAGACTCCAGGGGTGCCTTGTGGTCAGAACAAATTTATAAACAAAAAGTTAAAGTGATGTACGGGAATCAGAAGTGAAGTACAGAAACAGTGAGGTTGGTTACAGCTCCGCATTTGCCTTGTTTGAACACTCACCAGTCTCAGCAATTGAAGAACACTTGCTTCAACAAGAACATGTTGAAGCATGACTGCTGGAATGGCCAACACTAAACTATTGTTTCGGTGTATACTATTAAGTTAGGTTTTCAGTTTTGTCTGGCTATTAAACTAGGTTACAGTTCGTCCACAAGAACTCAAATATAGAAGTTTGGATTCCTTCTCAGGCCATATTTAGTTTGCTTTAACAGGTGCCTGTATTAGTCTGTTCCACACTGCTAATAAAGACATACCCAGGACTGGGCAATTTATAAAGGAAAGAGGTTTAATGGACTCACAGTTCCACATGGCTGCCTCACAATCATGGTGGAAGGTGAATGAGGAGCAAGGTCACATCTTACATGGCAGCAGCTGAGAGAGAGCTTGTGCAGGGGAACTCCCATTTATAAAGCCATCAGATTTCATGAGATGTATTCACTACCACAAGAACAGAATGGGGTAAACTGCCCCAATGATTCAATTATTTCCACCTGGCTCTGTCCTTGACAGGTGGGGATTATTGCAATTCAAGGTGAGATTTGGGTGGGGACACAGCCAAACCATATCAGTGCCATACTAGCAGAGTCAAGCCGAGTTGAACTGGGACCACTTCACACACACACCAAAAGTTACTAGCACTTAAAGTAGGTATATCATTTAGAGAGAAGTCTGTCATTGTCCCTGTTCCAGGACCAGAACTGTGGCTCAGAGATTTTGCTCAAAGGTAGAGAAGAACAATGTATAACAGAGTACTTCAAATCTCTCCCCAAAGAAACTGACTTCATTTCCAACAAACCATGGACAATTTCAAGCCTAAAGGTACTCTCAAAAACAGTGAAGGTTTGTGAAAAGCAATTGGGAAAAAACTGATAGAGATTCATTAGAGATATAGCCTAAATTGTAAGCTGGATGATTTGCTATAGAGAAACAGAAAGCAAGACATCTGGGAGGAGCCCTCTTAGGGTCAAAACAAATCTCAAAAACTGACCTCAGGAACAGTTTTTTTAAAAAGAGCCCAAAGTTTTTGGGTCAGTTTCTAGAACAATCTATATTCCAGGGCATTGTTGAAAGCAATAGAGCCATCAGCCAGCAAGTAGTGGAGCATAATACCTGGGTGTGACCAGAGAAAAAGACAAAAGAGAGCTCTGCCAAATCTACTGTGTTCCCAGCTGACTGTGAGCATATCAAACTGCATCCCCTGAGAAATGCTTTGTAGACTTTATGCTTCAGGGGAAGAAAGAAATTTCACCAAAACAATCTAGTCAATCAACAAACAAGTAAATAAGCAAATAATAACAAGCCCCAGAAGACCAGTATCCAGAATTATTACAATATACTACCTAAAATGTTTCATTTTTCAACAAAAAATTATGAGATATATAAAGAAGCAGGAAAGAATAAGCCATACACTGAAAAAAAATTGTAGACAACAGAAACTGCCTGGAAGACTTACCAGATGTCAGGTTTAACAGACATCAGATGTCAGATTGAACAAAGTTTTTAAAGTAGAGATTATAAATAATTTCAGATAATATTTTCAAATAAAAGGGGCCATGATTTAAAAAGTAAAGGAAGGTATGATTACAATGTCACACCAAAAGATACCTGAAAGAGAAAAAGCTAAAGCTAAAGACCAGAAGAAAATTTTGACTACATCAAGATAAAAATGAGTCATCATTTAGAATAAAACTCCAGGAAGATTAACAGCTGATGTCTCGGTAGAATTAATTGAGGCCAGAAGAACAATATATTCAGAATGATCCAAGAAAAGCAATTATTAACCAAGAATTCGATATCCACCAAAATAAGGTAAAATAATGACATGTCCTAATAAAAACAGAGGGAATGTGTTGCTAGCAGACCTACCTTATAAGAAGTACTAAAAGAAATTCATGCTACAAACAAGTGAACCCTGAGAGTAACTGGAATATATATGAAAAAAAGCAAAAAGAATGAGGGAAGGTAATTATCTACTTGTAAAAGTCAGGGCTTCTTTTCCTTTCTTCTTCTAAATGATTTGAAAAGTAATTGTATAAAGAAGTATATAATGCAATGTTGAGCCTATAACATAAAAATGTAATATTTGTCAATAGAACAAAGGAGGTGGGTGGGAGCAAAGCTGTATTGGATTAAGTAAATGACTTCAGATGGCAAGTTGTACCCACAGGAACAAACGAGGAGAACCAGAAATGATAGATTAAAAGGCTAACACAACAAAAGCTATAAATGTGTGTGTGTGTTGTGTGTGTGTATTTGTTCTCCTCAATATTCCTAAAAATACATAAAAACATGTAAATTTATAATTACAACAATGCATTGTTGTGTTTGTAATATTCAGATATTAGATGTAATAGATGTAATATGAATAAGAATAGTACCACAAAAATGGGAGGAAGGGAACAAAGGTATACAGAAGTAACATTTCTGTATCTCACTAGAATTAATTTAGTATAAATCTCAAACTGATTATTATAAGTCACAGTGTATATAGAAAAACCCTAGAGTAACCACTAATAACTTAAAAACATAGTGAAAAAAATTTAAAAAATTAAAATGATACATTATAAAATATTCACTTAATGCAAAAGAAAGTAGTAAAGCAGGAACAGAGGAACAAGAGAAACATGAGATATATAAAAAACAAAAATGGCAAACACAATTCCAACTATATCAATAACAGCATTAAAGGTGAATGGACTAAATAATCCAGTCAAAAGGCAGAGATTCTCAGACTAGACCAAAAACAAGAGCCAATATATGCTATCTATGGGAAACACACTTTAGATTCAAAGTACAAACAGACTTAAAGTAAAAAGATGAAAAAGAAATATCATGCAAACAGCAACCACAAGAAAGTTGGAATGGTTATACAATTACCTGACAAAATACGCCTTAAAACAAAAGATATTACTATAGATAAAAGAAGACGTTTTTAAAAGGTCAATTAATCAGAAAGACACATCAATCATAAATATATATGCAACTAACAACAGAGCACCAATACATATGAAGTATAAATTTATTTAAATGAAGAGAGAAATAGACAATTCAACAATAGTTGGGCACTTGAATACCCCATTTTCACTCATGGGTAGAAAACTAGGCATAAGAACCACAAGGATGTAGGAGACCTGAACATAAAAACAGACATAAACACCACCTACTGGCCTGGAAGTTGAATGGTGCAACACAACAGGAAATCTGCTGACTCAAGTGCACAGCGCTGGAGAATGAAATAAGCTTCCTGAGACCTCCATCACCCTGAGCCCACAGGAGGCAGTAAGTGAAGCTGCTCACATGCTTAGCACATCACTACTACAACCAGCATTTGAGAAAGCCACCATACAAAGGCTATTACCAAAGAATTTATACAGACTCTTTGCCACTGAAAACACCCAGAACCAAACCCAAAGGACACTACACCACATCATACATTACAGACACCTGCTCAATGGGGCAAAACAATCCTATCCGAAGGAAAGCAAAATAAAAAAATAAGAAGGAGAGATAGTTTATCCAGATAAGAAACAACCAGGGAAACAACTCTGAAAGTATGAAAAAACAGAATGTAACAACACCCCCAAAGGGGATTACTAACTCCTCAGCAACAAATCCTAACCAAAATGAAGTCTTCAAAATATCAGATAAATAATTCAAAATACTGATTTTAAAGAAGCTCAGTGAGATCCAAGAAAAAGCTGAAAACCAATACAAATAAATCAGAAAAGCAATTTA
Organism: Macaca thibetana thibetana; assembly: GCF_024542745.1. Taxonomy (NCBI): domain Eukaryota; kingdom Metazoa; phylum Chordata; class Mammalia; order Primates; family Cercopithecidae; genus Macaca; species Macaca thibetana. Next base: position 98,585,882 of record NC_065588.1, on the reverse strand, counting down.
GGACATGAAAAGAGATAAATGTCATTGTAAAAAATATACACAAAACTTCTAGAAATAAAAAATTCAGTCAAGGAGTTACAAAATACATTGAAAGTGTTAACAATAGGCCAAGTGGAAGAAAGAATTTCAGAGCTGGAAGACACGTCTTTCAAATTAACTCAGACAGAATTTTTTTTAATGAACAAAGCCTTTGAGAAATACAAAAGTGTACAATCCTATGAGTTATAGGTACTCCAGAGGGAGAAGAAGAAAAAGCAAAAAGTATGAAAAACCTATTTGCAGAAATACTTCAAGAAAAGTTTCCTAGTTTTAGGAGAGATTTTGATATCCAGATACAAGAAGCTCAGAGAATTTCTGATGATACATTCCAAGAACTTCACCAAGACTATCCAAAGTCAATGTAAACAAAAAAATCCTGAATGGCAAGAGAGAAGTGTCTAATTGCATATATATATATATGTAATATCAGACTAGTAGCTGACTTCTCAGCAGAAATCTTACAATCCAGAAGAGATTGGGGGTCTATTTTTAGCATCCTTAAAGAAAAATAAATGCCACACAAGAATTTCATATCCTGTCAAATTAAGCTTCGTAAATCAAGGAGAAATAGGGAATTCATCACCACTAGACTAGTCCTCCAAGAAATGCTCAAAGGAGTTTTGTTGTTGTTGTTGTTGTTGTTTTAGTAGAGATGGTGTCTCACTATGTTGACCAGGCTGGTCTAAAACTCTTGGCCTCAAGCAGTCCTCCCCCTTAGCTTCCCAAAGTGCTGGGATTACAGGCATGAGCCACTGCCCAGCCTTAAAGGAGTTCTACACATGGAAATTAAACAACAACACTCACCATCATAAAAGGTCACATAAATACAAAGCTCACAGACCTTATAAAGCAATTACACAATTGAAATCCCAAGGCAATCAGCTAACAACACTATGACAGAAACAAAACCTCACATATCAATATTAACCTTGAATGTATGTGGTCTAAATGCTCCACTTAAAAGATACAGAGTGACAAACTGTATAGAAAAGGAAAACCCAAATATGTGCTGCCTACAAGGGACACACATACTGGCTAAAGATAGCTATAGACTCAAAGTAAAAGGGTGGAAAAAGATATATCATGCAAATGGAAAACAAAAGCAAGAGGGAGTAGTCATCCTCATATCAAAACAGACTTTAAACCAACAACAGTTTAAAAAAAGAAGTCATTATGAAATGATAAAGAAGTCAACACAACAGGAAGATTTAACTATCCTAAATATATCTGCACCCAACACTGGAGCACCCAGATTCATAAAATAAATACTACTAGACCTAAGAAAACATATTGATAGCAATATAATAAGAGTGGTGGACTTCAACACCCCACTGACATCACTAGATAGATCAACAAGGCAGAAAATCAACAAAGAAACTCTGGACTTAAACTGGGATGGAAACCAAATGAACCTAATAGAGATTCACAGAACATTTTATCTAACAGAATATACATTCTTCTCACCTCCACATGGAATATATTCCCAAATTGACTATATATTTGCCCATAAAGCAAGTATTGATAAACTCAGAAAATCAAAATAATAACAAGTATCTTCTCAGATCACAGTAGAATAAAATTATAAATCAATACCAAGAGGAACTCTCAAAACTACACACATACATGAAAGCAAAACAACTTGCTCCCAAATGACCTTTGGGTGAATAATAAATTAAGGCAGAAATTGAAAGACTTTTTGAAACACATAAAAATAGAGACACAACATACTAAAATCTCTGGTATACAACAAAAGCAGTGCTAAGAGGAACGTTTGTAACATTAAATGCCCTCATTAAAAAAAAAATAGAATAATCTCAAATTAACAACCTAATGTCGAACCTCAAGGAACTAAAAAAAAAAATAATAATCCAAACCCAAAACTAGCAGCAAAAAAGAAATAACAAAGATCAAAGCAGAACTAAATGAGATTGAGTTTATTTTTAAAGGCACAATGAATCAATGAGACAAAAAGTTTTTTTAAAGGATAAACAAAATTGATAGATTGCTAGCTAGATTAACCAAGAACAAAGAGAGATTCAAATAATTATAATCAGAAATGAGAAAAGGGACATTAAAACTGATGCCACAGAAATACAAAAGATCCTCAGAGACTACTACAAATACCTCTGTGCACACAAACTAGAAAACCTAGAGGAAACTGATAAACTACTGGAAACCTACAACCGTCCAAGATTAAACCAGGAAGAAATAGAGATCCTGAACAGACCAATAATAAGTAATGAAATTGAATCAGTAATAAAAAATCTTTCAACAAATAAAAGCCCAGGACCAGAGAGATTCATAGCCAAATTTTACCAGATACACAAAGAAGAGAGGCTATCAATCTTACTGAAAATATTCCAAAAACTCAAGGAGGAGGGATTCCTCTGTAACTCATTCAGTGAAACCAGTATCGCCCTGATACCAAACTCAGGCCCGTATACACACACACACAAAAGCAAACTACAGACCAATATCTCTGATGAGTATAGAGGCAAAAATTCTCAAGAAAAAACTAGCAAAGTGAATCCAACAGCACATCAGAAAAATAATTCATCATGATCAAATGGGTTTTATTCCAGGGATACAAGTACAGTTCAACATCTGCAAATCGAAAAGGGTGATTCATCACATATACAAAACTAAGAAGATAAACCATATGATTATCTCAATAGGTGCAAAAAAGGCATTCAATAAAATCCAAAATCCCTTCATGATAAAAACCCTCAACAAACTAGGCATCAAAAGAACATACCTGGCTGCTCTGCCTATGGAGTAGCCATTATGTTATTCCTCTAAGAAAATAAAATTAAATTAAATTAAAAAGCACCTAAAAATATAAGACCCACCTACAACAAACCCACAGTCAACATTATCCTAAATGGAAAAAAGTTGATTGCATTACCTCTAAGAACTGGAACAAAACAAGTATATCCAATCTCACCATTCCTATTCAACGTAGTACTAGGAGCACTACTCAGAGCAATCATGTAAAATAAAGAAACAAAAGGCATCCAAATTGGAAAAGAGGAAGTCAAATTATCTCTGCCCACTGATCACATGATCATATACCTAGAAAACCCTAAAGACTCCTCCAAAAAACCCCTAGACTTGACAAACAAATTTCAATATACAAAATAAACATACAAAAATCCACAGCATTTCTATACACCAATAACATTTAAGCTGAGAGCCAAATCAAGAACTCAATCTAATTTGCAATAGCCACACACAAACACACACACACACGCAGATATATAATACCTAGCAATTAATCTAATCAAGAAGGTGACCCAAAGGATTATAAATCATGCTGCTATAAAGACACATGCACACTTATGTTTATTGCAGCACTATTCACAATAGCAAAGACTTGGAATCAACCCAAATGTCCATCAGTGACAGACTGGATTAAGAAAATGTGGCACATATACACCATGGAATACTATGCAGCCATAAAAAAGGATGAGTTTGTGTCCTTTGTAGGGACATGGATGCAGCTGGAAACCATCACTCTCAGCAAACTATTGCAAGAACAGAAAACCAAACACCGCATGTTCTCACTCATACGTGGGAATTGAACAATGAGATCACTTGGACACAGGAAGGGGAACATCACACACTGGGGCCTATTGTGGGGAGGTGACAGGGGGAAGGGATAGCATTAGGAGATACACCTAATGTAAATGACGAGTTAATGGGTACAGCACACTAACATGGCACGTGTATACATATGTAACAAACCTGCACGTTGTGCACATGTACCCTAGAACTTAAAGTATAATAATAAAAAAAAATTAAAAAACAAAACAAAACGAAAAAACAATACATATGGATAGTCTCTTTTAAAAAGTTAGTTTAATCCAAAAAAAAAAAGAAACTGCCAAACTGTTTTCCAGAATGGCTGTGCCATATTTCATAGCCACCAGCAATGTATAAGCACTCAGAGTTATCTACATCCTTGCCAGTATTTGATGTGGTCACTACTTGTGATTTAAGCCATTCTAATGGGTGTGTTTGGTACTTTATTGTTGTTTTAATTTGCATTTTCCTAATAGCTAATGATGTTAAATATGTTTTAATATGTTTATTTGCATCGGTATATTCTCTTCATTGAAATGTCTCTTCATGTCTTTTGTAATCATATTGTCTTCCTATTGTTGAGTTTGTTGTTGTTGCTGTCATTGTTGTTTGAGATGGAGTTTCACTCTTGTTGCCCAGGCTGGAGTGCAATGATGCAATCTTGGCTCACCGCAACCTCCACCTCCCTGGTTCAAGTGATTCTCCTGCCTCAGCCTCCTGAGTAGCTGGGATTACAGGCCTGTACCACCACACCTGGCTAATTTTGTACTTTTAGTAGAGACAGGTTTTCTCCATGTTGGTCAGGCTGGTCTCAAACTCCCGACCTCAGGTGATCCACCTGCCTCAGCCTCCCAAAGTGTTGGGATTACAGGCTTGAGTCATCATGCCCGCCCCTTACTGTTGAGTTTTGAGAGCATTTCAAATATTCTTCATATTATTCATTTGTCAAATATAAGATTTTCAAATATTTTCTCATAAAAAAAAGAAGGTAAAAGATCTCTACAAGGAAAACTACAAAATACTGTTGAAATAAATCATAGATAACACAAATGGGGAAACATCCCACACTCATGGATTGGGAGAATCAATATTGTTAAAATTATACTGCTCAAAGTAATCTACGCATTCAACTCCTATCAAATTACCAATGTCATATTCCACAGAACTAGAAAAAAAATTCTAAAGTTCACATGGAATCAAAAAAGAGCCTGAGTAGCCAAAGAAATCCTAAGCAAAATGAACAAATCTGGAGGCATCACATTGCCTGACTTCAAATTATAGTACAAGGCTACAGTGACTAAAACAGCATGACACTAGTATAAAAATAGACACATAAATCAATGGAATGGAATAGAGAACCTGGATATAAAGCCACACACTAACAATCAACTGATATTTGACAAAGTCAACAAAAATAAACAATGGTGAAAGGACACCCTATTCAATAAATAGTGCTGGGAAAATTGGCTAGTCATATGCAGAAGAATGAAACTGGACCTCTATCTCTCACCATATTCAAAAATTAACCCAAGGTGGATTAAAGATTTAAATGTAAGACCTGAAACTATAAAAATCCTAGAAGAAAGCATAGAAAAAACTATTCTGAACATTGGCATAGGCAAATAATTTTATGATGAATATCCCCAACGCAATTGTAACAAGAATGAAAATAGACAAATTGGACTTAATTAAACTAAAAAGCAAAAGAAATAATCAACAGAGTAAACAGACAACTCACTGAATGAGAGAAAATATTTGCAAATTATGCCTCTGACAAAGGACTAATATCCGAAATCTACAAGGAACATAAACAACTCAACAAGAAAAAAACAATCCCATTAAAAGTTGGGAGAATCATATGAATAGACATTTCTCAAAAGAAAAAATACAAGCAGCCAACAAACACATGAAAAAGTGCTTAACATCAGCAATCATCAGAGAATTGCAAATTAAAATCGGAATATCATCTTATACCAGTCAGAATGGCTACTATTAAAAGGTGGAAGAACAATAGATGGCATGGGAACATTTGTACGTTATTGGTGAGAATTTAAACTAGTTCAACCTCTATGGAAAACAGTATGGAGATTTCTCAAATAACTAAAAATAGAACTACCATTGGACCTGGCAATCCCACTACTGACTATCTGCCCAAATAAAAGGAAACAATCATCTCAAAAAGGCATCTGTACTTGTATGTTCATTGCAACATTATTCACAATAGCCAAGTCATGGAAGCAACCTAAGTGTCCATAAACAGTTGACTAGATAAAGAAAATGTGGCATATATACACAATGGGATACTACATAGCCATAAAGAATGAAATTATGTCCTTTGCAGCAACATGGATGGTGCTGGAGGCCATTATACTAAGTGAACTAACTCAGAAACAGAAAATCAAATACCACATGTTCTCACTTATAATGGGGAGCTAAACAATGGATACACATGGACATAAAGATGGAAATAATAGACACTAGAGACTCCAAAAGAGAAGAGGTTGTGGAGGGGAGCAAGGGATAAAAAATTATCTATGAGGTACAGTGTTCACCATTTGGGTAACGGGGACTCTAGAAGCCCAGTCCCCACCAATACACAATATATCCGTGTAACAAACAAGCACACATACACCCTGTGGCTAAAATAAAATAAATAGATAAATAAAGAAAAAGAATTGGGAGTCCAGAATAAAATCATGTATCTTTAGTCAACTTATTTTTTACAAAGATGTCAAGACGATTCAACAATGAAAGGACAGATCTTTCAATAAATCATGCTAAAACAACTACATAGCCACATGCCAAAAAAAAAAAATGGGCCCTTACCTCACACCATATGTAATAATTAATCCAAGATGGATTAAGAATATACTTGTAACAGCTAAAAAAACGAAACTCTTGGAAGAAAATATAAAGGAAATATCTTCATGCCTTGGATTTTGAAATGGATATGACACCAAAAGCAGGAGCAAGAAATGAAAAATTAGGTAAGTTGGCTTTCATTAAAATTAAAAACTTTCGTGCAACAAAGGAACTATCAACAAGGTAAAAGAAAACCCATAAAATTAGAGGACATATTTGCAAATCATATGTCTGCTAAGGGCATAGTATGCAGAATATATAAGAACTCTTACAACTCAACCATACAACGATAAGAAGACAATTTTAAAACAAGCAATCTGAGGAAACATTTATCCACAGAAAATATACAAATGGCCAACAAACACAAGAAAAAATGCTTGACATCATTAGTCATGAGTTTCTTGGGGCTGCCATAACAAAATACCATGGAGTGGGTGGCAGAAAAACTTTTTTTCACAGTTCTGGAATCTAGAAGAACAAGATCAAGGTGTCAGCAGGTTTTTTCTTCTGAGGCCCTTCTCTTTGGTTTGCATATCTTTGTCTTCTTGCTATGTCTTCACATGGTCTTTCTTTTGTGCACATAGATCCCTGGTGTCTCTCTATTTGTCCTAATCTTCTCTTCTTAAAAGGATATCAGTCAGATTGGGCTAGGGCTCACCCTAACAGCCTCATTTTAACTTAATTACCTCTTCAAAAGGCCATACCTCCAAACACAGTCACATTCTGAAATACAGGAGATTAGGGATTCAACATATGAACCCAGGAAGTTTGGGGAAGATAATTCAGGTCATAACCATCATAATGGGAATGCATACCAAAACCTTGATGAGATATCACTTTACACCCAGTAGGATGCCTAGAATCAAAAAAGTCATATAACAATGTTGGAGAAGATATGGAGGAATGAGAATGCTCATATACTGCTGGTAGGGATGCAAAATGATGTAGCCTTTAGAAAACAATCTGAAAGTTCTTCAAACAGTTAAACATAGGGTTACCATATGACCCAGTAGTTTTACTTATTGGTATATACCCAAGAGGAATGAAATCATATGTCTACATAAAAACTTTTCCATCAGCTAATTAATGGATACATAAAAATGTGTTGTGTCTATATAGTGGGATAATATTCATCTATAAAACGAAATAATCCCAACTTTGGAAGGCCAAGGTGGGTAGATAGAAGGCCAAGGAGCTGCAGATCAGCCTGGGCAACATGAGGAAACTCCATTTCTACAAAAAAATACAAAAAACAATTAGCTAGGTGGAGAGGTGCATGCCTATAGTCCCAGCTACTTGGGAGGCTGAGGTAGGAGGATGGCTTGAGCCCAAGAGGTAGAGGTTGCAGTGAACTGAAATCATTCCACTGCACTCCAGCCTGGGAAACAGAACCAGACTGTCTCAAAACCAAAAACAGGAATAAAGTACTGTTAAATGCTACAATGTGGATGAACTTTGAAAACGTTACACTAAGTGAAATAAGCTGATCGCAAAGGCCTCATGTTATATGATTCCATCTATATGAAATGTCTAAAACTGGAAAATTTATAGAGACAGAAAGTAGACTAGTAGTTGCTTAGGGATATGGAAAATGGTGGACAGGGAGAAGATAGCTAAAATACATGGGTTATCTTTTGGTGGTGATTGAAAAGTTCTAAAATGACTGCAGATATGGTTATGCATACCTGTGAATATAATAAAAATATTGAATTTTATACTTGGATAAATTTATGATACGTGAATTATACTCAATAAAGCTGTTAAATTTGAGATACATACATAGAAAGAAATACACAAATATCATATTACAGTGGGGTGTTAGTTCCCTGTAAGGATACTAGTCAGATTGGACTAGGGCTCTCCCTAATAGCCTCAGTGGGGCTGCTGTAAAAAAGTTTCAGAAATCTTGGTGTATTAAAACAACACAAAATTAATTTCTTACAGTTTTGGAGGAGTCTGGATCAGTTTCACTGGTATAAAATAAAGGTGCTGGCAGGGCCAAGTTCTTCCTGGAAGCCTTAGGATAGAATTTGTTCCCTTGCCTTTTCCAGTTTCTAGAGTCCACCAGTTCTCTTTGCTTTTGGCCCATTTCTCCATCTGCAAAATGCATCACTCCAATCTCTGCTTCAGTCAGCACACAGCCTTCTCTCTTATGAGAACTCTTGTGATTACTTTGGGCTCACCTGGATAACCAAGGCTAATCACCCCATCTCAAAATCCTTACCTTAGTCGCACCTGAAAAGTCCCTTTTAACAAACAAATTAACATTCACAGGTTCCAGGAGTTAGACATCTTTGAAGGGCTATTACTCAGTTCATCACAACTAGAAGGTAAACTGGAAATGAATGGACATTCATTGTAAATGCTGGATCTAGGAGTAAAAACTCTGAATAGACTAATAATCCTTGAAGAAACTGAGAATAAAGAATTGCTTTTTCCAAATCCTTTGGGTCTAGATGGTTCTACAGGAGAGGTCAGCATTTTTTGAAGATCTTTTCTGCATGCATTACAAAATGACTCTCTAAAAATTTTTTACCAAAGACTGTATAAGGTATTGTTAACTTTCTATCCACATATCTAATTTCCTACCGGATATCTGTTTTCTATAAAGATGCCTCACAAACACCTCAAACTCAACATAGTCAAGGCTGAATTCAACCTCTACCTCCACAGCTAGTTCTTTCATATGTGGTGTCTTATATATATATATTTAAAGTATATATATTTAAAAACCTATATGGCTTAAGCCAAGAAACAACTTATTAGTGCACATAAAAGAAAAGGTGCAGGGCGGGGACCAAGATGACTGACTAGAAACAGCTGTAGTCAGAGGCTACCACTGAGAAGAATGAAAACAGTGAGTGAATCCTGCACTGACAACTGACGTGTCCAGGTTCTCTCATTGGAACTGATTAGGTGATTGGTGTGACCTACACAGAGCAGGAAAAAGTAGCGTGGTATGATGGGCTACCTGGGAGCCACCCAGGGCAAGGAGAGCTCCCAGCTCCAGTCAAGGGAGGCAGTGACTGAATGTGCTAACCTGCTCAGGAAACTATGCTTTTTCCACAGATCCGTGCAACCCACAGATCAGGAGATCCCCATCATGAGCCCATGCCACCAGGCTCTTGAGTCCCAAGCACAGAGCTGTGCAGATTCTCAGCAGCCACTTGGCTAGAGACTGCCTAAGACTACTGAGCTCCTGAGGGGAGGAGTGGACACCATCAATGCAGATGTCTGCTGCCTAAGATGACTAAGACAACTGAGCTCCCAGCAAGAGAGGTGGCAGCCATCACTGCAGCTCTAGTCTGCCTTTTTTCCCCTGCTGGACTCAGGAAGACTGGGAGGTTTGAACCCAGGGAAAATTCCCCACAGCACAGCACAGTGGCTGTGGCAGATTATGGCCAGACTGCCTCTTTAGACTGGACCCTGACCCATCCTTCCTCACTGGGCAGGGCCTCCCTATAGGAATTTTAGCAACTCCAGCCAGGGGTTTACAGACAGAACTCTGATCTCCCTGGAATGGAGCCTGTATTAGTCTGTTCTCATGCTGCTGATAAAAACATACCCAAGACTGGCAATTTACAAAAAAAAAAAAAAAAAGAGGTTTAAAGGACTTACATGGCTGGGGAGGCTTCAGAATCATGGCAGAAGGCAAGGAGGACCAAGCCACATCTTACATGAATGGCAGCAGGCAAAGAGAGCTTGTTCAGGGAAATTCCCATTTTTAAAACCATCAGATCTCATGAGACTTATTCACTGTCATGAGAACAGCATGGGGAAAGACTTGTCCCCATGATTCAGTTACCTCCCACTGGGTTCCTCCTACAACATATGGGTCCCTCCCACAACATAAGGGAATTCAGGATGAGATTTGGGTGGGGACACAACCAAACCATATCATTCTGCCCCAGGACCCTCCCAAATCACATGTCTTCCCATTTCAAAACCAATCATGCCTTCCCAACAGTCCCCCAAAGTCAAAGTCTTAACTCATTCCAGCATTAACTCAAAAGTCCACAGTCCAAAGTCTCATCTGAGAAAAGGCAAATGCCTTCTGCCTATCAGCCTGTAAAATCAAAAGCAAGTTAGTTACTTCCTAGATACAATGAGGGTACAGGCATTGGGTTAATAGGGCCATTCCAAATGGGAGAAATTGGCCAGAACAATGGGGCTACAAGCCCCATGCAAGTCCAAAATCCAGTGGGGCAGTCAAATTGTAAAGCTCCAAAATGATCTCCTTTGACTCCACGTCTCACATCCAGGTCACACTGATGTAAGAGGTGGTTTCCCATGGTCTTGGGTGGCTTCACCCCAGTGGTTTTGCAGGGTACAGCTCCCAGCTGCCTTCATGGACTGGTATTGAGGGTCAGCAGCTTTTCCAGGCACACAGTACAAGCTGTCAGTGGATCTGCCATTCTGGGGTCTGGAGGATGGTGGCCCTCTTCTCACAGCTCCACTAGGCAGTGTCTCAGTAGGGACTCTCTATGGGGGCTCCAACCCACACATTTTCATTCCACACTGCCATAGCAGAGGTTATCCATGAGGACCCCACCCCTGCAGCAAACTTCTGCCTGGGCATCCAGGCATTTTCATACAACTTCTGAAATCTAGGCAGAGGTTCCCAAACCCTAACTGTTAACTTCTGTACAATCACAGGCTCAACACCACATAGAAGCTGCCAAGGCTTGGGGCTTGCACCCTCTAAAGCCATGGCCTGAGCTCTACATTGGCCCCTTTCAGTCATGGCTGGAGCATCTGGAATACAGGGCACCCAGTCTCTAGGCTGCACACAGCATTGGGACCCTTGGCCTGGCCCATGAAATCATTTGTTCCTCCCAGGCCTCTGGGCCTGTGATGGGAGGGGCTGCCATGAAGACCTCTGACATGCCCTGGAGACATTTTCCCCACAGTCTTGGGTATTAATATTTGGCTCCTCATTACTTATGCAAATTTCTGCAGCTAGATTGAATTTCCCCTCAGGAAATTGGGTTTTCTTTTCAATCACATTGTCAGGCTGCAAATTTTCTGAACTGTTATGCTCTGCTTCCCTTATTAAACTGAATGACTTTCACGCACCTGAGTCACCTCTTGAATGCTTTGCTGCTTAGAAATTTCTTCTGCAGATACCCTAAATCTTCTCTCTCAAGTTCAAAGTTCCACAAATCTCTAGGGCAGGGGTAAAATGCTGCCAATCTCTTTGCTAAAACATAACAAGAGTCACTTTGCTCCAGTCCCAACAAGTTCCTCATCTCCATTTGAGACCACCTCAGCCTAGATTTCATTGTCCATATCATTATCATCATTTTTGTTGAAGCCATTCAACATGTCTTTAAGAAGTTCCAAACTTTCCCACATTTTCCTGTGTCCTTCTGAACCCTCCAAACTGTTCCAACCTCTGCCTGTTATGCAGTTCCAAAGTCGCTTCCACAGTTTCAGGTATCTTTTCAGTAGTGCCCCACACTACTAGTACTAATTTACTGCATTAGTCTGTTCTCATGCTGCTGATAAAGACATACCCCAACCTGGGCAATTTACAAACAAAAGAGGTTTAATGAACTTTCAGTTTCACATGACTGGGGAGGCCTCACAATCATGGCAGTAGGCAAAGAGGAGCAAGTCACATTTTACAAGGATGGCAGAAGGCAAAGAAAGACAGTTTGTTCAGGGAAACTCCCATTTTTAAAACGGTCAGCTCTCATGAGACTTATTCACTATCATGAGAAAGACTTAATCATAAGAAAGACTTATCCACAGCATGGGGAAAGACTTGCCCCCCATGATTCAGTTACCTCCCACAGGGTTCATTCCACGACACGTGGGAATTCAAGATAAGATTTGGGTGGGGACACAGCCAAACCATGTAAGAGCTCCTGTGGGAAGGGGAAACCATGGTCTCCACAGATCAGCAGACTTAGTCTTTCCCCTGCCGGCTCTGAGGAATCCAGGCAGTCTGGATGACTGGGATTCTCCCCCACCAGCACAGTGCACCCCCTCAGCCAAGGGGCAGCCAAAGTGCTTTACTAAGTGGGTCCCTGAACCCATGTCTCCTGACTGGGTGAGACCCCCCCAACAGGGGTCGCCAGATACCTTATACAGGAGCGTTCCCACTGGCATCATGTTGGTGCCCCTCTGGGACAGATCTCCTAGAGGAAGGAGCAGGCAGCCATCTTTGCTGTTCTGCAACTTCCACTGGTGATACCTCCAGGTGTGGGAGGGACCCAAGTAAATAGGGTCTGGAGAGGACCCCCAGCAAATTGCAGTAGCCCTACAAAAGAGGGGCCTGACTCCCAAAAGAAAAACAAAAAGAAAGCAGCAACAACAACAGCATTAACAAAACAGTCCCCACAAAAACCCCATCCAAAGGTCAGCAGCCTCAAAGATCAAAGCTAGATAAACTCATGAAGATGAGAATCAATTTTTTAAAATGCTGAAATCTCAAAAAGTCAGAGTACCTCTTCTCCTCCAAATGATCAAAACACCTCTCCAGCAAGGACACAGAACTGGGCAGAGGCTGAGATGGATGAATTGACAGAAGAAGCCTTCAGAAGGTGGGTAATAATAAACTTTCCTGAGCCAAAGGAGTGTGTTCTAACCCAATACAAGACGCTAAGAACCATGATAAAACATTACAGGAGCTGTTATCCAGAATAACCATTCTAGAGAGGAACATAAATGACTTGATGAAGCTGAAGAACAACACAAGAACTTCACAATGCAACCACAAGTATTAATAGCCAAATGGACCAAGTAGAGGAAAGAATTTCAAAGCTTGAAGACAATTTTGCTTAAATAAGACAGACAGACAAGATTGGAGAAAAAAGAATGAAAAGGAACAAACAAAACCTCCAAGAACTATGGGGTTATGTAAGAAGGCCAAACTGATTGGGGTACCTGAAAGAGACAGGGAGAATGGAATCAAGTTGGAAAACATACTTCAGGATATCATCCAGCAGAACTTCCCCAACCTAGCAAGACAGGCCAACATTCAAATTCAGGAAATCCAGAGAACTCCAGTAAGATACTCTATGAGAAGATCAACACCAAGACACATAATCATCAGAATCTCCAAGGTCATAATGAAGGAAAAAATGTTAAGGGCAGCCAGAGAGAAGGGTCAGGTCACCCACAAAGAGAACTCCATCAGACTAACAGTGGCCCTCTCAGCAGAAACCCTAAAAGCCAGAGGAGATAGGGGGCAATATTCAACATTCTTAAAGAAAATAATTTCCTACCCAGAATTTCATATCTGGGCAAACTAAACTTCAAAAGCAAAGGAGAAATAAAATATTTTTCTGACAAGCAAATGCTGAGGGACTCTGTCACCACCAGTCCTGCCTTGCAAGAGCTCCTAAAGGAAGCACTAAATGTGGAAAGGAAAAACTGGTACCAGCCACTGCAAAAACACACTGAAGTACAAAGACTAATGATACTATGAAGCAACTATATCAGCAAGTCTACAAAATAACCAGCTAGCATCATGATGGCAGGATCAAATTTACATATAACAATATTAACCTTAAATGTAAATGGGTCAAATTCCCCAATTAAAATACACAGAATAGCAAGCTGGGTAAAGAGTCAAGACCCATCAGTGTGCTGTATTGAAAAGACCCATCTCATGTGCAAAGACACACATAGGCTCAAAATAAAGGGATGGAGGAAAATTTACCAAGCAAATGGAAAGCAGAAAAAAGCAGGGATTGCAATCCTAGTTTCTGACAAAACAGTCTTTAAACCAACAAATATCAAAAAGGACAAAGAAAAACATTACATAATGGTAAGGGGTTCAATTCAGCAAGAAGAGTTAACTATCCTAAATATATATGCACCCAATACAGGAGCACCCAGATTTATAACACAAGTTCTTAGAGACCTACAGAGAGACTTAGACTCCCATACAATAATAGTGGGAGTCTTTAACACCCCACTGTTAATATTAGACAGATTATTGAGACAGAAAGTTAGCAAGGATATTCAGGACTTGAACTCAACTCTGGATCAAGTGGACCTGATAGATATCTACAGAAATCTCCACCCAAAAACAACAAATATACATTCTTCTCAGTGTCATATGGCACTTACTCTAAAATTGATCACATAACTGGGAGTAAAACACTCCTCAACAAATGCAAAAGAACTGACATAATAATGAACAGTTTCTCAGACGACAGCACAATCAAATTAGATTTCAAGATTAAGAAACTCACTGAAAACCACACAACTACGTGGAAATTGTACAACTTGCTCCTGAACGACTCCTGGGTAAATAATGAAATTAAGGCAGAAATCACGAAGTTATTTGAAACCAATGAGAACAAAAAGACACTGTACCAGAATCTCTGGGATTCAGCTATAAGAAGTATTAAGAGGGAAATTTATAGCACTAAATGCCTACATAAAAAACTACAAAGATCTCAAATCAACACTCTAACATCACAACCAAAAGTACTAGAGAACCAAGAGCAAACAAACCCCAAAGCTAGCAGAATAAAATAAATAACCAAGATTAGGGTAGAACAGAAGGGGACAGAGACATGAAAAACCCTTCAAAAAAATCAATGAATCCAGGAGCTGTTTTTTATTTTTTTATTTTTTGAAAAAATTAATAAAATAGATAGACTGCTAGCTAGACTAATAAAGAAGAGAGAAGAATTAAATAGACACAATGAAAAATGATAAGAGGGATATCACCACTGACCCCACAGTAATATGAACAACCATCAGCGAATACCGTAAACACCTCTATGCAAATAAACTAGAAAATTGAGAAGAAATTGATAAATTCCTGGACACATACACCCCCCCAAGACTGAACCAGGAAGAAGTTGAATCCCTGAATAGACCAATAACAAGTTCTGAAATTGAGGCAATAATAAATAGCCTACCAACCAAAAAAAGCCCAGAACCAGACAGATTTACAGCTGAATTCTACCAGAGGTACAAAGAGGAGTTGGTACCATTTCTTCTGAAACTGGAACTCTCACAGACTACCAGTGGGAAAGTGAAATGGTTCCACTGCTTTGGGAAGGAATGTGGCAGTTTCTTAAAATATCAGCCATGCCATTATCCTCAGCAAACTAACACAGGAACAGAAAACCAAACACCACATGTCCTCACTTATAAGTGAGAGCAGAACAATGAGAACACATGGACACAGGGAGGTGAACAACACACAATGGGGACTGTCGGGTGTGGGGGATTGGGGGAGGGAGAGCATCAGGATAAACAGCTAATGCATGTGGGGCTTAATACCTAGGTGATGACTTGATAGGTGCAGCAAACCATCATGGCACATGTTTACCTGTGTACAAACCTGCACATCCTGCATTTGTATCTTGGAAATTAAAATTAAATTAAATTAAAAAAAAAAAAGAAACAGTGCAAGGGAGAGGATGACATAGGCACGGCTACATTCAGTACTTAAAGGGCATTCTCAGGATTTTCTTCTCTCTTTCTCTCAGCTTTGCTTTCCACTGTGTTGGCTCCTTTCTTGCAGACATTCCTCTGGTGGGTTCAAGATAACTGCTTCAGCTCCAATTCACACTCCCAAGCCTTTTTCAACAAGTCCCACCAAAGCTGTCAGACTCACTCTAACTGTATCAAGCTTAGTTGCTGTTACCAACCCTCTCACATATGGCTGGGAGAATGTGATGCACTAACTGGTCCAACCTAGTTCATGTGCTCCATCCTTGGAGCTGGAGGTGGAATCAGCTCCACCTAAGAGCACATGAATTGACATTGAGCAGGATTTGCTCCTAGTTGACAACCGGGACATAATTACCAAGGATATATACTGAGTAGCCACAACCACTGCCCATTCATTACAGTCAGTGTTTCCTGTCTCTGTAGATGGCATCAATCACATGCTCAATCTAGAAACCTAGGAATCCATCTTTAGGTCTACTTTCTCACTCTCACTCCATATCTTGCACTGTATTATTACCAAGTCCTTCTGACTCTCTTCCCATAAATGTCTCTCAGATTTCTCAAGTTCTCTTTCTATTCATGCCTACCACTCTGGTTCCAAGCCTCCAACATCTTTCTCCTGAATGGTGCACTGGCATTTTAACTGATCTTCCTATATCAACTTTTAAACTCACTTTAGTATATTACCTACACTGGAGTTAGAGAGATCTGAAAACTAAAATATGAACATGACACTCTCCTCTTCTACACCTTCATGATTGCCTATTCTTCTCAGAACAAAGAGGCTTGTGCACCACCCCCTGTCATGAACTATATAGCGCATTTAACTGAGCCTTGTTAAGTCCTTAAATGTGTCAGTCTCTTTCCCCTGTGGAACTTTCCCATCATGGATCCTCTGGCTACCCTGTCTTCTTGAAACTCCATTCCTCCCCACCATTCACTATCACATGGCAAGCCCCTACCCATCTGTCTAATCTGCTTGCATTGCCATAAAGGAATACCTGAGGCTAGGTAATTTATAAAGAAAAGAGGTTTATTTGGTTCATGGTTCTGCAGGCTGTACAAGAAGCATGGCATGAGCAGCTATGCCTGGGGAGCACATCAGGAAGCTTCCACTCATGGCAGAAAGCAAAGGGAGCAGGCATTACACAGCAAGAGCAGAAGGAAGAGACGGAGTGGGAGGAAGGTGGCAGACTCTTTTTAACCAGATCTCATGGGAATAAGAGTGTGAACTCACTCAGTTCCACAAGAATGACAAAGCCATTCATGAAGGATCCACCTCCATAACCCAAACACCTCCCACTGGACCCCACTTTCAACACTGGGGATCAAATTTCAACATGAGATTTGGAGGGTACAAGCTATATCACCAACCTTCAGATCTCAGCTTAGACACTGCTTAGACCAGAAAAACTTTCCTGATACCCTCAGTCTGGTAAGGGGTCCTCCATTAGGCAATGGTGACACCCTACACTACCCTATGATAGCAGTTATACTGTATTACAATGACCTGTGTGTTTGCCTGAATATTTCACCAAACTTTAAATTTTATGATAGAAGTAGATGACTATCTTGTTCATCATGGCATCCCCAGCACCCACAGCACAGTTTCAGTGTAACAGGTGCTTAATAAATACTTGTTAAAAATAATAATAGCTAATATTTGCTAAGAGCCTGATATGTACCAGCTACTACTTGAAGTGCTCTACATGTGCTGACTCATTTAATCCACCAACAGTTAATCCACCTTCCAGTTTATAGATGAGAAATCCAAGGCACAGGAGGTTTGAGTGAATTGCAAAGGTCACAGTACTAAAGGTTATGGAGCCAAGATTTGAACCTAAACAGTCTGGTTGCAGAAGCCAAGTTTTTAACCACTATGCTATATTCTTAAATGTATACAAGCATGTAAAAATGCTGTCCTAGATATTTTGAGGAGTACAAAAATGAGAGGGGGAGTGGAATAAAAAAGCATACAGATACATAAAACACCCAACAGAGAATTATATAATACAAGGCTTTCTCGCTTTTAGAACACACAAACAGTAACAGAATCTTTCTGTTTGGTGAGGTGGGATTTGCTCACAGAGAAATATTTCAGTATAAAAATTCCTGAATTCAAATATGTTTGTGATTCAATTACATACTGGCAGTTGATATTTATGTTGAAAATGAAAAATAACACCAACAAGTTATTCTGGACACCAAACCATGTTTAAAATGCTGCATTTATGTTTTTGAAATATTTTTCTATAACTGCTAAACTTTTCAACAGGACCAGCTCTCTGACATTTCTTAAAAATTTCCATACAAAATCTATTATTTCCTGCTTTTAAAAAAAAGATATTATGGCTGTCTAATACCTGGGTCGATAAGTAATTAAAGGAGACTTCCCTCACCATCCCCCAAAATTAAGTTAAAGTTTAGGGGAAATGTTTTATAAGCATAATGAAAGTAGTTATCAATTAATCATTACTTCCTTCATCACAAGAGTACTTAAATGCTAGTTTTTAAGTACTAAGTACTAGTTCTGAGACTGTTCAAGGTAGATATTGGAACACATAGAGAATAAAAACCTACTTTGCATATTCAACGGAAAGAAATGCTACTGTTGATATAATTTGTGAGTCTCTGAACCCAGTTTAACGAGGTTGTGGTTAAAGTGATACAGTTTTTAGTGACCAGGAGCACCTTCCAAAAGAAACAGTGACCACTTGCTGATGAAAATCAAAAATACTCTTGGTAGAATTTTTCTAACAAGTATAAAATAATATTGCTATTTTATTACATCGGTGGAAAATGTTAAATTAATAGACTTGTATGCACATTCATAATAAATGAAATATGAGTGAGTTTTACTTTGTCTCTGAAAATTGGGAAGGTGAATGCATTTAGTGATGCTTAAATAACAATACTCTTAGTATAGTGAATGTTAGAATAGTCAGTCTGCAGAGGAAATACATAGATGCTCATTCTCTAACACGTATTATTTAAATTGGCCTAACCACAAAAGTGAAGAAAAGCTTACCTTTGTGAATTAATTAGATGACCATCTTTGAAGGTATAATCCTCTGAATACAACAAACCACTAAAAACATATTCACTGCAAGTAAACACCCAATTTGGACCTACTTAGTGAAAGGACAGTTTGAGACAGACAAAAGGTTGGACATTAAGATAATTTTGAAGAAAATTTTAGTAAAGGAATAAGTTTAACAAAATATTAGTGAGTAGAGATGCTTGGAATTAAGATTTCATAAAGAATAATAACAAAGACCTATAATTCACTTTTCCATCTTGGAGAAGAGCTTATTCTCAGGTTTAAAATGTCCCAAATATTTTTATTCTAATTATTTCCTTAGGAAACCTTTTGTTTACATGTAGCGCAAAGTTAAACTTTTATTCTGTCTTATGCAAATGGTTATAAGTTCGTAATAGAATTTATCTGCATTTACAAAATTATCATGTGACTGCTTCAACATATATAAATGTTATATCTGCAAAATAAGAAACTTACTTTGTGAATGTGATTAGCTCCAGAGAGTCTGAGTATGACTCTCTAAACCAACACTGCAAAATTTCAGTAAAGATTAAAAGCTCTTCATAGGGAAAGAAGTAATGGCTGAAAAAGAAAGCAAAATAATCAGGAATAAAAACGAAAAATGTAAAATGTTATTTTCTATGAGTGTCAAACTTGAATAATTTATTCATTAACTTTGTTAGCTGAAGAGAAAGTAATTTTGAGTAGTTACTGTAAAAGGACAGATGGAAAACAAATTTCCTCTGTGTCAATAGGTTAACAAAATGTTATGCTTGCTGACTTTAGAAAGTGGGCAACTCAGAGAACACTTGACCTGATTAGCTCATCAGCAACCCATTAGGAGGTTTTTCTTGGAAAAGAAATGGGGAACCCATTTGCACTATTTTCATTACCTTCCAGACTTTGTATGCTGTTGTGTAGCAGATGCTTAGCTACTAGTGGGCACTTGATGTGCAATTACTGGAATATCTGAGTTCTGGTTTAAATTTTCAGGAACCCTGATCCTTCCAGGCTCCACAGGAAACTAAAAGGCCAAATATTTCACACAAACGTTACCTACATGACCAGATTCCATATATACATTCAACGATATATGATATACACAAATAAGTGATATATACAAGTACAGTCATGTGCCACATAATGACATTTTGGTCAATGACAAACTGCATATACAGTAGTGGTCCCATAAGATTATAATGGAGCTGTTAATACCCCTGAAGGCCTTCCAATGGGACAAGATATGGAGGTAGAAGACAGCGATATTGATGATCCTTACCTTGTATAGGTCTGTGATGGTTAATACTGAGGGTCAACTTGATTGGGTTGAAGGATGCAAAATATTGATCCCGGGTGTGTCTGTGAGGGTGTTGCAAAGGAGATTAACATTTAAATCAGTGGGCTGGGGAAGGCAGACCCACTCATAATCTGGGTGGACACCATCTAATCAGCTACCACTGAATATAAAGCAGGCAGAATAACATGAAAAGACTAGACTGGCCTAGACTCCCAGCCTATATCTCTCTCCTATGCTGGATGCTTCATGCCCTCGAACATTGGATACCCAAATTCTTCAGTTTTGGGACTCAGACTGGCTCTCCTTGTTCCTCAGCTTGCAGATGGCCTATTGTGAAACCTTGTGACCTATTGCAGGACCTTGTGATCATGTGAATTAATACTTAATAAACTTCCCTTTATATATCTCTCTCCTATTAGCTCTGTTCCTCTATAGAACCCTGACTAATACACGGCCTAAACTAATGTGTGTGTTTGTACCATAGTTTTTAACAAAAAAGTTTTAAAAGTAAAAAATTAAAAACAGAAAAAAGCTTATGCAATAAAGATTAAAAGAAAATATTTTTGTACAGCTATACAACGTTATATGTTATGTGTCATGCTAAATGTTATTACAAAAGAATCAAAAAGTTAAAAAATCTTAAAGCTTGTAAAGTAAAAATGTAATAGTAAGCTATGGTTACCTTATTGAATAAAGAAAGGTATTTTTAATAAATTTAGTGTAGCCTAAGTGCACAGTGTTTATAATGTCTACAGTAGTGTATAGTAATGTCCCAGGCCTTCACATTCACTCACAACTCACTCACTGACTACCCAGAGAAACTTTGAGTCCTGCAAGCTCCATTTATTGTAATTACCCTATACAGGTGTCCCATTTTTAAATCTTTTATACCAAATTTTTATTGTACTTCTTCTATGTTTAGATATGTATAGATACTCAAATACTTACCATTGTGTTATAGACACCTAAAGTATTCAGTACAGTAACATGCTGCACAGGTATGTAGCCTAGGAGCAATAGGCTATACCATATAGCCTAAGTGTGGAGTAGGCTACACCATCTGGGTTTATGTACATATGGTACACTAACGGACACGTAACTGAATGTATAAGCTTGTACATATCATGTGTAACCCATTTTTAGACAAAACAGTTTGGGGAAGATAGAGATAGAGATAGAGAGAGAGAGAGAGAGAGAGAGAGAGAGAGAGAGAGAGAAAATACTGTAAATATTTAAAGTTTGTGCTTACCTGCCCCCAACTAGACTCTGAGCTTCTTAGACATAGAAGCTTTACCTCCCAAGTTTCTAACACAGTGTCTGACACATCATAAATATTCAGTAAGTATTTTCTGAATGTATTTTTCTATTGACTGGATGTTCACAAGTCCTTTCAAAATAAACGTGGGTTTTTTTCAAGTGGTGTCAACAAGTATACCTGCATGTTGTCTCAATCTTGTTCATGTATATCAATCTCTCTACTTCTTTTAATAAATAATAATTAATTGGTAGGGCAGAAAATATCTTAACCTCCACATTTCTAAGGTTTGTTTTATGAATTTTGACTTCTGACTTCTTTTTTGGCCGAAATGATTTCTCACATTTATATATAGTGTTAAAAATTTCCATGCACAAATAAAGAACTAAGATTTAAGTATTTTCTTCCTTACCTTTAGGTTTAAAAAGAATTGTTTATATGTTTGAATGGTGCAATTTACCTACTTTATGTTTTGGCTAGTTATTTTCAATGGAATTTATCATTTAAATTTTATTTATTATCTAAGATTTTAAAAGTGATTATAAAAAATTTGAAAAATAAATAAAATCACAATGGACCAATACAAAGAACCTGTAACTCTGGGACCAGCCCAAACGGTCCATGTTGTTAATAACAAAATGTTGAGTTACCTTGTAGTAACAGAGCCAAAAACTGTAAGTCATGAAGCCAAGGCATGCACGATAGAAAAACTTTGACCTCTAACAATATCTAAAACCAATGATTTCTCTCCTCAGAGCCAACTATACTGGAACATGACTGGAACCATAACACCAGAACTCTTTCTGAAGCAAGGGTCTGTTGACCCAGAAGATCTAGGGCTAAAATTCACTTCAACATACCTTACCATAACTGGTCAAATTTGAAGCCCTGCAATCAGACCCTGACAAATCAACATTCCTAAATCTTTTCTATTGCTCTTCAAGCCCATACACTTGCTGCAGACCCCAAACTGAGGAAACAGATTTGGACTCACTCCTGACCCTTGTTGACTCATTTTGCAATAAAGTCTTTCTTTTCTCCAAAGCTAGTGCTATAGTTATTTCTTTCTGTGTGCATCAGGCAGTGAACCCATTTGCTTGATAACAATTCTGAAAACAAGGAAAGATATGAGTGTATTTATGAAAATAAATACAATTATTTTCATAAAAATTATATCATGAATTAATATTCAATAAAATTACAAAAATTATGGATTCTAGAAGTACAGAAAGAAACCTGAATTAAAACAATGAAATACTAAGATAAAAGAGAACTAGAAATATTTTAAAGTTATAATGAAGGAAATAATGTCATATAAATATCTTCTACATTACTACAGGTAGAAATTAATATAGCAACACCACTGTAGATAAAAAAAAAATCACTTATAATGTTAGAAATGCTTGAGAAATTATCCAACAATATGAAGTAAATGAATCCAAAGGAGGAAAATGATAGATACAAAAAGACTTTGTTTCTAAAGAAATGATCAGAAGAAATGGAAAACAGGTGATAAAGATAAAATAAAATTATTATCTTATTTATCTGTGGAAAAAGTCATGAAATCAGTAGATCAAAAAGGCTTCTTGTGTACTAGGCAAAATTAATTTTAAAAAGTCATCACCTTAAAATATTCTGGTGCTATTTTTAAATTTCAAGGAAACTGAAGCAATTCTATAAGCATTCAAGTAAATGTAAAAGATTTCCTACAACTTCCAATTCCAGTAACAAAATTTCCAGTAACAAATTAGTTTATTAATAATAATTCTAATTGCTAAAATCATTTTCTTAAAAGAATCAAAGAAGGCCAGGTGCAGCAGCTCATGCCTGTAATTCCAGCATTTTGGGAGGCCAAGGTGGGCAGATTGCTTGAGCTCAGGAATTCAAGACCAGCCTGGGCAACACGGTGAAACCCTGTTGTTACCAAAAATACAAAAAAAAAAAAAAAAAAAAAAAGCCAGAAGTGGTGATGTGTGCCTGTATTCAGGAGGCTGAGGTGGGAGGATCGCTTGAACCTGGGAGGAAAAGATTGCAGTGGGCCAAGATCCCACCACTGCACCCCAGCTAGGGTGACAGAGTGAGACTCTGTCTCAAAAAAAAAAAAAAAAAAAAAAAAAAAAAGAATAAAAAATTTCGAAAGATTGTGAGGATGAGATACCAAGCCAAACTCTAGAAGAAAGTAAATATTCAGAAAAATGAACACCTCATTAAGCTACTTTCTTTTTCCCCTGAGGACATTTCTGACCTAGATAAAATTGAGCTGAAGTTTAGAGGGCCTCAAGGGGCATGGGGTATATAAGTAAAGGTCCAGATCCATGAGAATCCAAATAGGAGACAAGCACATTAAACTGAAACTCTGAACTAAGTAAATGCACTTTCCTAATCACAATCCACATGTAGGGAATTTTCTAAGGGTGAGATTTCATGCTGAGCAGAGAAGAAGGGGAAAATCAAATATTTAAAAAGTTGTCCCTTAAAACTGGTAACTACAAATGAACTTTTGCATGATTTTTAGCCCTATCTCACGTTAATGGGGTGGTCCAGGAAATCTCAAGCTGTAAATTTACTTTAAAGTAGTTCTGGAATGGTTATGTACCTAGGGAGCTAACAGGAGTAAATACAAATTCTAACTAGAGGAACTTTAAAGCCTAGGGAATCCCCATAAATAATTTTTAAGGAAAATTGGTGGTACATAGTCAAAAATAACCAAGCTCACAAGGAAAAATGATACCATGAGGGAGACCAGAAACATGAACAGCCAGTAAAAGGACAGTCACAAAGATGTCAGATATTGGAATAATCAGACACAGATTATAAAGGGAATAGACTTGTAATGTTTGAAGAAACAAGGTTAAAATTGAAAATACCTGAAGGGAAGTGGAAATATGACCTACAAGATATGAAAAAGAACCAACAAGAGCCTTAAGAAATAAAAATACAATATCTAATTTTAAAAACTGAATTGGATGTGTTTAGCAACACACTGAACAAAACCAAAAATAAAATTGCTGAGCTAGAAAGTAGGCCATAAAAAAACTCACTGTAGCAAGAAGGACCAATACAGAAAATATGAAAAACAAGAGACAATAGAAGATAAAGACATGCAAAGATTGCTTTGCTTGGAGAAGAAGATAAGAGATGTGTAACACAATATTTGAAGAGATAAATGTTGGTAATTTTCTACAAATGATGGAAGATACCAACCCACATATTCAAAAAGCTGGAAGAATCACAAGTCAGATAAATCAAAACATACCCAAATTAGATATTTCAGGGTCAAAAGTACAGAAAAATAAAGACAAAGTCTTAAAAGCAACCAGAGAGAAGGATAGATTACTGTATTAATTATGCTTTTTTATTCTCTTTATTCTTGATGTTCTGGCATCTGAGGCCTCACTGACCAGGAAAGGACTGTCCCTACCAGAGTTATGTAATCCCTAGGGATAGCAAACAACTCACAATGTTCACGTGCAATCTAACCAATCCAGAGCACAATCCCCCATCTCCTCTATGTGGCACTTACTCTTTAGGCCAATATTCAACTGCCTCAGTCAACCCAGGATCAAACATCAGACAATTCAAGACATCCCCTACAGCCCAGGGCCTGCTGAAATTATTCAGACTAGCCAATCCTGAAACCATTTGCCCTGCCTCACCTATTCTTTGATAGTTCATTTTATATGTCAACTCGACTGGGCCACAGGGTGCCCAGACATTTGGCCAAACATTACTCTGGGTGTGTATAGGAGGGTGTTTCTGGGTGAGATTAATGTTTAAATAGGTAGGCTGAGTAAAGCAGACTGCCTTCTTTAATGTGGGTGGACCTCATCCAAACAGTTGAAGACCTGAATATAATGAAAAGGGTGAGTAAGAGGAAACTCCTTCTACCTGACTTCTTGAACTGGGAAATTGGTCTTTTCTTTCTCTTACCCTTGAAACGAAAAATTGGCTCTTCTCGGGTTTCCAGTCTGACAACTTTTGAACTGGAACTTACACCATCAGATCTCCTGGTTCACAGGCTTTCAGACTTGAACTGGAACTACTGGATTGAAATCAGCTCTCCTGGATCTCCAGCTTATTTAAATTTCCCTACTTCAGATCTTGAAACTTGTCAGTCTCTATAATTACCAGAGCCAATTTCTTATGATAAATCTATCTAGCTATCAACCTATCTACCTATCACATTATTGGTTCTGTTTCTCTGAAGAACCTTGACTAATACACATTCCTTTATACAGAAGCCACAATAAAGCCTTTTGCCCATGTTTTGTTTCCATTCCTTCTGCCTCCTGAACAACCTGGTGTTTTTACATGGCATGCATGTCCCCTCCTGTTGAGAGCTGTAAAGAACAAACTATCTTTCTAATGGCAGTAGTCCCCTGATCTGATGGCCTCAATATACCTGAATTATAATAAAACCTATATTTTAAATAAATTACCTTGAGAGAAACAACAGTGAGAAAAGACAGCTGACTTCTCAATAATAGCAATGAAAACTAGAAGGCAAAGGAATATCTTTGTGTCAATGGTACTAACTGCTAAAATGGAATTCTATATCTAAAAATATAAATATTAAAAATGAGAGTATAATAAAGATTTAACATATAACTACAAATTTGGAGAGTTTGTCATCAAAACACACTTTGTAAATTGCAAAAAAGACGACTATACCAAAAGAAACACAGCAGTATACAGATGACACTTAGACAATAGAGAATGGAAAGCAGAAATGTTTTTAAAAATTAAGTAGAAATGAAACAAATAGGAGGATATATATGCAGCATGTATGTGTAAGATTCTCAAAGGAAAAAAGCAAATCAATGCCAGAAAACAAAATTTTAAAAATCTCATTAGAGAAAACTTTGTTAAAATAACAAAATACTTTACATATTAAAGGGAACATCAAGTATATAGGAAAATTTTCCCACAATGGTTACCACCAAAACATAATGTAATCAAACTATTGTACCTTAAAAAATATTCTCTTGTTAAAAGTAAATTACATACAAGAAGGAAAGTATAAGTTTGGCATAACTCTTTTAGATATGAAAGACAATGGAGATATATATTTCTTACTCAAGGCCAAGAAAAAAAGTAGTCAACGATTTTATATCCAGCTAAAGTGACCATCAAATATTAAGAGCACAACTGAAATTAAGAAACATTCTAAAAAACCTCAGGGAATATTATAAATCTTCAATAATTAAAATTTAAAAATGTAACAATGACATAATAATAGACAAATCACTAAAAAAGAAGATAATAGGAAAGTGATCTTACAGGAATTTAATATATTACAGAAGTTACACTTTAAATCAATTGGGAAATAATAGACCTTTACGTAAATGGAACTGTTATAATTAGCTTCATATAGAGATGAAAAAAATTAAAATTAACGTTCCTACCTATACCACATGGAAAATATTTAGACACATTTTTAAAATAAACATAAAATCAATAAAATTACTAAAACAAAGTATAAAACATTGTTAAGCTTCATGTTAGGAAAAGCATTCTCAAACAAGGCATGATAAACAAATAATTGTTATATTTGACTATATAGTAATAATAATCATTGAGTACTTATTGTGTGCCAGAGATTATTCATTATTTAAGCCATTTAATATTCACATCAACCCTGTGAGGTGATTTCTATTATAATCTTAAATTTACAGATGAGAAAATTGAGAATAAGAGAGGTTAGGTAACTTACCAAAGATCACACAAACAGTTTCAGAGAGGGGATTCAAACCCAGGTCATTTGCTTTTAAAGCCCATACTTTTAACCACTATGCAATATCCTGCTCTACTTAAGACACAAGAAACAGAGTTTAAAAATAATCACTAGGCTTGGATAAAATAACTGTAACACAAATAATATAAAAAGGACTAATATCTGGGAAAAAATAAAGAACTCGTACAGGCCTATAAGAAATTGAAAAGCAGCCCAAAAGAAAAATGGGCAAAGGATAATTCACAGGGAAAGAAACTTCAGTGGCCAGTATGCATATGAAAAGATAATCAACTCAGTAGTAGTCAGGAAAATGCAAATTAAATAATGAGATACTTGTTCACATTCACCAAATCAGCACTAATTTTAAAAGTTTGACAACATTAAGTGATGAAAAGATTGTAGAGAAATCACTATTATTATATACTGCTGAAGGAAGAATAAATAAGTACAGCCATTTTGGAGAATAGTTTGACAGTATCTATTAAAACTCAAAATGCTCATATCCTATAAACCAATAATTCCAATTCTAGGACTCTTTAGGAAAAAATCTGTACTAGTAGAACTTATAAGCATTGTTATTTATAATAATGAAAAACCAAAAGCAAAAACTACATGTCCATCAGCAGAGGAATGTGATCATGTGTATATGTATTTAATAAAATTCAGTGCAACCGTTTAAAGAAATGAACAAGATCTAAATGTCTCAATACAAATAGATATGAAAAATATAGTGTTGAGTGAAGAAGTGAAACAATCTCTGGAAGTATAAGTCCCAAACTTCAGTCTGAGGTTGAAGTTTTGGTGGAGAGAAAAACAGGCAAGGGAGTAGAGAAAAAGGGATCTTAGGTTTATCTTCTGTTGTCTTTTTCAAATGTGAACGTATCCATGTTTTGTTGTGTAATTAAAATTAATTTTTAAAAAGTTTAGCAGTCATCAAAATTAGTAAGCGTGGCCACAGAAAGCATTCTATCATAATGAGAGTTTTCATCAAATTTGTTAAATTTAAATTCATAGTGCCATGTTTTGCAATGTCATATAGCTTAAGTTCATTATCTGTTAAAGTGCACTATTCTGTGGCCAAGGTCTTTGACTAAGCTTTGGTTAAAATAATAGTCATAATGATAGCAATATGTTTCAATGTTATTTAATGAGAAACTTTGAGTTGTTGACACAAGTGCTTTTAAAACACAAAGCATTGGACTAGACATTGCCCTTTGTTTTAGCTAAATATTGAAGAAGTTCAGAGAATATTTACATATCAGTTACCATAAAATTTAAATTAAATCTATACTTATTCTGTATCATGTTATCTTAACATTAAATTTCTGCTTAAGTTTACAGAATAAGACAGTTTTCTTATAATATTCAAAGGTTTGTTTTAATAATTTCAAGAATTGTTGACTTGTAATGTTGAGAATATAAATTCTTGTTATAGGAAACTACATTTTTTAGAACACTGGCCCTAGAGAATTGTCTTTGTTTCTATAAAACTGTAAACTGAATTTGCCATAGTTTGCATTTGCTCACAAAGTTTACAATAGCTAAACACACTCTCTGACCTTCTCCCCATCCCAATCTTGTTACAATTAACTCAACCAGACTATATGGCTTTTCTTGGAGTGGGAAAAAAATATAATGAAGACTCTTTTCTTGTAGAACTTATTTTTGCAAGTAAATTAAATAAGTGACTCAAACACATTATTTTAGAGATACAAAATGGAATCTTATTCCATTGCCCATGATTCACCAAAATATTAATTTAAAGTAAAAGTTATAAATGGAACATCATGGACATAGCAATTAATAGTCTGCTTTTCCCTTTAAACAAATTCTCTATTGAGAAAGATTTCAACATAAAAATAAAATCAGGAAAAGATACTAAAGAAAGCAAGAGGTATAAGACAATAATCTCTTGAGTGAGAAAGGTTTGACTAAAACCATTTTTTTAAAGATGGATGAATTCAACTATATATAAATAAAAAGTCTAAGTACATAAATAAAAAGTCTAAGTACCTAAATAAATAAGTAAGCAAAGTCAAAGCACAGTCAATAAATTGGAAGAAAGTATCTGCAATACAAATTACAAAAGGCTAATTTCATAAAATGTGTAAGCTCAGAAAAATCAATATAGAAAAATGGGCAAAAGTCATAGACAAATAACAAAAAAAAGGAGTACAGACAAAATACAAATTCATTTTTTAAAATGAAAGGAAAAATAAGAAGATGCTGATTTTCATTTATCAGATGAGAACAAATTTTAAGAATTTGATAATATGAGGAAATGGGCACTCATACTTTCAGGTGGGAATTTCACTTGGTACAGTTCCGATGGAGAGTCACTGTTAATATATTAACAATACCTGTTAATATTTTCAATACCCGTAAGTGTCATCCCTATATTCTACTTCTAAAGTTATCATTCACATATATTCAAACAAATGTACAAAGAGGGAGCTACAAACAATTCACTATAGTACAACTTGTAATAGCAAAAAAACTGGAAACAATCTAAATTCCCATCAACAGAGATTGCTTAAACAAATCAAGGTGCATCCCTAGAATGGAATGCTAAATACAACTATAGAATAGTATCCAAGACACCTTGTTACAAGGAACAGGCAAGGTACAGAGTAGTGTGGAAAATATGCTTTCATTGCAGTCTGTTTTTAGACTGTATATACATATGATAATATGTACACATAATATCTCAGGAAACACAAATAACTGATAGCAGTATTAGGACCGAGGGGCAAGACTTATTCTTCATTGCCTATTTGTTGATGCCTTTTGAAGTTTTTTGTTTGTTTGTTTTTTGTTTTTTTTGTTTGTTTGTTTGTTTGTTTTTTGAGACAGAGTCTCACTCTGTCGCCCAGGCTGGAGTGCAGTGGAACAATCGCCCAGCTAATTTTTTGTATTTTTAGTAGAGACAGGGTTTCACTGTGTTAGCCAGGAAGGTCTCGATCTCCTGATCTCGTGATCCACCCTGCAGGCGTGAGCCACTGCACCTGACCACCTTTTGAATTTTTTTTTGTACCAAGTGCATATATTATACTTTGAAACTTAACTAAAATTGGGTGGGGGAGAATTTGTAAATACATGCAAATGCTTGATCAACTTCACAATTTGGGTACAACATAATTTTCTAGGAAGATTAAAGAATAGCCTGAAAAACTTGAGACTAAACATAGTAACCATAGATCTCAGAGTGCACATCTGGGTAAGTAAGAATATATAAACTATGTCAAGAGAGCAATAGAATTTTATAAATATGAATCTCAGCTACCTTTCTTTTGTGTGCAATTGTGTCTAAGTTCTAGGGAGCTGACAAAGTGTCGAGATATTGGCAGGGAGGGAATAGAGCAGATATAGTGTTTATAGTGTTGGAATCACTTCTCTACACAGACATATACTGAGAAATCTACAATTCCAACTGGTCTTCAGTCATCAGCCCACACATCTTAGCAAGAAGTTGTTCTTATTCCTGTCCAAATGGGCACTTCAGGATGTACAGTTCCTCTGCTTCTTCCACACCACAGTAAGAGTGGAACAGGATTACTTTTCCTCCTGTTTTCATGTCACACTAAAGAATATGACTCTGTTTTGGGAGGTCAAGGCTGGCAGATCACTTGAGGTCAGGAGTCCAAGACAAGCCTGGCCAACATTGTGAAACCCCATCTCCACTAAAAATACAAAATTAACTGGGTGTGGTGGCACGTGCCTATAGTCCCAGCTACTCAGGAGGCCGAGGCAGAAGAATTGCTTGAACCTGGGAGGCAGAAGTTGCAATGAATCGAAATCGTGCCACTGAAATCCGCCTGGGTGTCAGAACGAGACTCCATCTCAAAAATAATAATAACAATAATAAAAGAATATGACTTTCTTTGAGGCTGACATGGCCTTATCACCCAGGGGCAGGATGCCCAAGTCATGTCGCCCACCCAGTTTCCAAGCCTCTCTAAAGTCTGGCACCATTTCCTGGCTGTCAGCCTAGAGGCAAGAGACAATGACCTGCTCTCTGGGACCTCCTAGACTTCCCATTTTCATTAATTCTCCTCTATATAACCTCTTTCCTCTCAGACCCAGGGAATCTTTTTCTTTTCTGGTGAAGTAAGAAAAAGCCATATTCTTTCTCAATGTTTCTCAGAGACATTTTGTCTATACTCTCAATCTTCTAATTTCAGCTAAAGCTTAGACTTTTCGAACACCTGCTTTTTTCTACCACATTACATCATTTACCTTTGAGAAGGATCTCAGGGCCAACTCTCCTCTTGAAAGCAGAGATTCTGTGGCACATATACACCATGGAATACTATGCAGCCATAAAAAAGGATGAGTTTGAGTCCTTTGTAGGGACTTGGATGCAGCTGGAATCCATCATTCTTAGCAAACTATCACAAGAACAGAAAACCAAACACCGCATGTTCTCACTCATAGGTGGGAACTGAACAATGAGATCACTCGTACTCAGGAAGGGGAACATCACACACCGGGGCCTATCATGGGGAGGGGGTAGGGGGGAGGGATTGCATTGGGAGTTATACCTGATGTAAATGACGAGTTGATGGGTGCAGCACAGCAACATGGCACAAGTATACATATGTAACAAACCTGCACGTTATGCACATGTACCCTACAACTTAAAGTATAATAATAATAAATAAATTAAAAAAAAAAGACCATAAGTTAGTGTTCAGTATTAAATATTGATCTGCCTCAAATACAACGGAAGACATTTAAAGTAGTAGGATCTTGGAGTTAGATACTTAGGTTCCCAAATTCTGACCTTCCATTTATTGGCTATGTGGTCTCTTTGCCCAGCGTTTCTATGTATCAGCTTCCTCATTAATAAAATGGAAATAATAACAGTACCCTTTACAAAGCATTGTCATAAAGACTTGATGAGTTCATAAGTGAGTGCCTACTAGGTAGTATGGGCTCCATAAATGTTAGCCACTATTGCTTTTAGTCATAATAGCAGTACCATTTTGTATAATCATTATGTTACATGTTTTCATCTCTATTCTAAAACATCACTGGTTGTCCATTGCCCCTGCTATACTATATTATAGCAAATTTTCATCCCCAGATGGGCTTACCAAGAACTATTCGAGAGAGAGGTGTTAGAGTTGGAGATAAAGGCTGAGGCTCTGGGTAGTTTCAGAGAACAGATGTAGAAGACAGGCTGCAGAATGCAGAAGAGACTCTTGTCTCTCACTCCTACTCAGTGAAAGCTTCCTGTGTCCAAGGTAGATGGCATAGTAAGAATGGGTAGAAATGTCCTACCACTTACCAGCTCAAACCCACATTCCTCCTCAGGGATCTTTCCACATTTCACTATTAGAACTCCTCTAGATTTTTGTCCAACATGCCTTTTTTTTTTTTTGAGATGGAGTTTCACTCTTGTTACCTAGGCTGGAGTGCAATGGCACGATATCAGCTCACTGCAACCTCCACCTCCCAGGTTCAGGCGATTCTCCTGCCTCAGCCTCCCAAGTAGCTGGGATTATAGGCACCAGCTACAGTGCCTGGCTAATTTTTTGTATTTTTAGTAGAGATGGGGTTTCACTATGTTGGCTAGGCCAGTCTTGAACTCCTGACCTCAGGTGATCCACCTGCCTCAGCCTTCCAAAGGATTACAGGCGTGAGCCACTGCACCCAGCCTCAATATGCCTATGTTTTAATGCTACTATAACTTCATATTTCTTCTCATGTTTTCATAAACAAAGAGGAGATAATAATAATTTAATGAATAGTTATTGGGAGATGAATTCCTCTCCAACCCTCCCAGTTAGGAGAATGTATATGGAAGCAATTGTTACAACTTGAAAATGTTCACTGATGAACTAAACACCTATGAAATTAGTTTCCTCTCAATATCCCTCATGTAATACACTGACATCTACCCTCATGGAAAGTCAATCTTTATAACATTTAACAACACAAAGCACACAGACTGAAGAGCGAAATTTAAGTCTTGCAACATGAAAAAGTCAAGATAGACACCTCAAAAAGGATCATTTCAATATAAAAGTATGAAATGAGGCCCTAGGGAAAATCTACGAAGCCAGTGAAATTTTTTTCAAAAACTGACTCTACATGATCACATTAAGGAAAATCAAAAACATAAAGAGAAGAATGTAATATTCTGCTGTCATACCATTTGTCAGAAAATGTATGCCACAAAGTCAACATCTGATTTATTCCTTGTTTTAAATCAATGCATAGTTACAAGCTAAATTTTATAAAGTGAAATAAAATAAACTTGTTTTAATGATTTTTGCTTTATTTGCTAATGCCCTAATTAATCTTTTATTAACTATATACCTTAAAATTTTTGTCCCCATTTAAAATGGATGCCTATTAAAAGTAGGCTTTTTCTAGTGCCCATTTTGCGCTCATCATGGGGACTTACTGCATAACAAATGTAGAACCCAAGGACTTTCAAACTCAAATCTTAAGTTATATTCCTTGTTCTCAGTTGAGAATCCCACACAAAATGAGAGTCTTCATTATTTTCCCAAACCTCAGACAACAGTATGCATAATAAGGTGCCATGCATTCAATTTTTGAAAAATGAGTTCAATTTTACAATCTTAAATTATAAGAATGGCCTTGAAGCCATAATATTTGGAAGAAACATTAGATCTAACATCATAAAGCTACTTTCCATTAAGTTGGTTGCTACTGTATATAGCTCAAATATCCATACCTTAGATTTATATGTATGGAAAACAGATTATAGGATTAGCACTCACTATAGCTTTCTGACTGGATCTAAGCCTACAGTAGATATACATTTTTTTCCCCACACACTATCTCCATTAACAGAGACAAATAAATAAATAAATCTAGGCAAGATGCTTTGATTACAAACCATATATTCAGAGTATGCCTTGCAGGATAGTTCTGCTGGGCTAACCATACCTCTGGGGGCCAGACATCACAGCATGTGTCTCTGATTCATATACTTCCCTGTTGATGACCCAGGGAAAAGTTCAACATAGGAACAAAGATGGCTCAATCTTTCTCAAGTCCTGAGGAAAAACAGGGGGAGTTTGTTCATGGAGCTAGTCACTTTTAAGGATTTGAGAACAACCAGACTCCATGGCTTCTGGATAGTCCACTCTTCTCAGACTTCACCATCTAGAATTTAACATCTTTATCAAAAACACCTTTTTCTAGATGCAATAACAATTAAACTAAAGTACTATGGCAATGTTGGAATTGAGATTGGCTCCAGTATTACTGTCTAAGACTCCATGACTAACATGGCAGAAGATCATGAGTGAAACTAAAATAAAGAATCTAAGGCAAATGTGCTTAATCTGGGGTCCCATAGTAAAATTTGAGAGATTCATGATCATGGAAGGGGGGAAAAGATACATTTTTTACCAAACTCTAACTTGATATTTTTCTTAATTCTAAATAAAGTTAATAAACCACCATAATATTCGCAGCATCTATGACTTAATCACTAACAGAAATCACAAATAGTTTCATACCACCCTATAGTTGCTATGTATGTCTAAAAATAACATTTACATTTATCTCTATTTCAAAATTATAGTAGTATCTAATCTTGCTAAAACTGCATGTGATTATAGTCTTCTTACTATAGATGCTCAGTGTAACATGGGTAACCAACTATTGAGGAACTCTGCACTCCATAGTGACTCAGCCACCACATCTCCTGCCTCTCACATGGGGGACCTAGATCCATACTGCTTTGAAGTATCTCCTACCTATAATTATTGATCCATCATTGAAAGTAGTGAGTCTTTAATAAATCAAATTAATTGTAACTTAGCTATAGTCAGCCTTCCATATTTGTGGGCTCTGCATCCATAGATTCAACCAATCATAGATGGGGGAAAAGTGGATAGTTGATGTGGCAAGAATCCATTGGTCAGAAAAAATATAAATATAAATATATTTTTAAGTGGATGGTTACATCTGTATTGAATATATACAGACTTCTTTCCTGTCATTATTCTCTAAGCAATAGTGTATAACAACAATTTATATAGCATTTACAGAGGATTAGGTATTACAAGTAATCTAGAGATTATTTAAAGTGTAGGAGGATGTACATAGGTTATATACAAATACTGTACCATTTTATACAAGGTACTTGGGTATCTATGGATTTGGGTATTTGAGAGGATTCCTGGAACCAATCCCCCACAGATACCAAGGTACAACTGGAGAGTACTCACTTTGGTAGCACACATACGAAGTGCCATGGAGATACAGAATGGAGAGTTTGGCTCTGCCAGGGGAGGTTAGATTTGGTTCACAGGGAAGGTATCCCCAGAGCTAGATCTTAAGAAAGAGGCTTGAAGAAAGCACAACATACACTGTACTCAATGATACAGTGGGAGAAATATTTTCTGTGCTGAAAAAGACATATATTTAAGGTTAAAGCAGCTCTGAAATCATCCAGAGAGAGAGAGAGAAACAAAAAGTACACCTACATAAGAATAAAATTTAAACTAGTTGATTTATACTTAAACATAAAAGATAGAACTTAATCTTGACTCATTCCTACTGAAACCTCACCAAAATGGCACTAAAGGATTTTAAGATATAAACCCACAGGTAAAAAGAGAATATGCTGGTAAATGTTCAACAACTAGCTCTCTGAAAAGAAAAAGACTTGTTTTGTAGTTGTTGCCAATTTCTGTGATGTAAATAGTCCCATGATGGTCGATTTCAAGCTATATGACATCACTGAAAACAGAGTTGGGAAGACATGCATGCAATCCACTCTCAAGAGCTTAGTATATCACTGAGTAGTTTCTGGTCATCTTTTCTAATTTATTGTATGATTATTGGTATGTTTAGTTTTTTGTTTTTTGTTTTTTGTTTTTTTTTAGATAGGGTCTTGCTTTATTGCCTAGGCTGGAGTGCAGTGGCATGATCACAGTTCACTGAAACCCTGACATCCTGGGCTCAAGCATCTTGTCCTGGCTGGGCACAGTGGCTCATGCCTGTAATCCCAGCACTTTGGGAGGCTGAGGCAGGTGGATCACATAAGGTCAGGAGTTCAAGACCAGCCTGGCCAACATGGTGAAACCCCGTCTCTACCACAAATACAAAAATTAACTGGGCGTAGTGGCGTGTGCCTGTAGTCCCAGCTACTTGGTAGGCTGAGGCAGGAGAATCGCTTGAACCCGGGAGGCGGAGGTTGCAGGGAGCTGAGATCACACCATTGCACTCCAGCCTGGCAACAGAGTGAGACAAGAAAGAAAGAGAAAGAAAGAAAGAAATGAAAAA
The DNA here is from genome assembly GCF_024542745.1 of Macaca thibetana thibetana. Taxonomy (NCBI): domain Eukaryota; kingdom Metazoa; phylum Chordata; class Mammalia; order Primates; family Cercopithecidae; genus Macaca; species Macaca thibetana. The sequence continues at coordinate 98,549,371 of NC_065588.1, read as the reverse complement.
AAGGAAGGAAGGAAGGAAGGAAGGAAGGAAGGAAGGAAGGAAGGAAGGAAGGAAGGAAGGAAGGAAGGAAGGAAGGAAGGAAGGAAGGAAGAAGGAAGGAAGGAAAGAAAGAAAGAAAGAAAGAAAGAAAGAAGAGAAAGAAAGAAAGAGAAAGAAAGAAAAAGAAAGAAAGAAAGAGAGAAGAAGAGAAAGAAGAAAGAAAAAGAAAGAAAGAAAGAAAGAAAGAAAGAAAGAAAGAAAGAAAGAAAGAAAGAAAGAAAGAAAGAAAAGGAAGGAAGGAAGGAAGGAAGGGAGACAAAGAGAGAGAGAGAGAGAGAGAGGATACCATGCAGAAACGTGTCTCTACGAGGAATGAAGAATATAGAAAAAAAAAGGGCAAATATAAATGACTCTCATGTCTTAATTTATTTAAAAATTGACTAAAGCAAATATAATAGCATTTCACTGTGTTTTAACATATGTATAACAAACAGGAAGACATAATGTAAAATGTGTATGCAATCAATAGCAAGCCAAGATAAATGATACAGAAACTGGCAAAACTAAAGAAATAAATATACAAGTTCATGCTTACAGTATAATATTTTAACACTAATCCCAGAAATCAATTTTCTAAAAGTTGGTATGATTAGAAAAAGGTATCATCTATTATTGGAAGGGTAAAAAAGATTAGAAAAAGATTTGATCAATATTATGACCAACTGTATTTTCCAAAAATGTTCTCAGCAAGATTTACTGTCCCACGAGCTCTTCCAGACCTAGCCATAAACTCATTAAGAAGTGAAGTCTATTGCCCCTCTCTTTGTCAAAATGGACAATACTGTGTGACCACCAAAACAAATGGAACACAGCAGAAGTAGGGCTGCATGACTTCCAAGACTAGGTCAAAAAGTTGATACAGTTTCTACCTGGCTGTCTCTCTCTCTCATGACATGAAACTTAGGAGCGCTAAGCCAATTGCTTCCCCAAAGCCATTGCAGAGGCCATATAAAGAGATCGTTTTAAAACAGAGAAAGATTCCTAGTTTACAGCCTTTAATTCAGCACAACTAGCTGACACTGAGTGGAGTCTGCCTTTGAGATACTCTGGCTGATGCTGAATGTAGCGTAACTAAACTGTTACCACCAAGACTTGCCAAAATAGCAGAATTTTGAGCCAAATAAATGCTGTTGTTTTAATCTACTATTTGGGGGATATTTGTTACATAGCAATAGATAACTGAAACAATCATTATGAATGAATACTATCTGATTGACATTTATAGAACACTATAACCAAACAACTACAGAATAATTTTTTGAGTATTCATGGTACATTCATCAACATAGATCATATATTGGACATAAATTTAGAAGGATTCGTACCATACTAAATTAGAAATTAATAAAGGAACTAAGTTAAAAATCAATAACAAAAATATATCTTGAAAAAATACCCCAAATATCTGAAAATTAAGCAATACAGTACTAAACAATCCAATATCAAAGAAGAAATCAGGAAATACATTTCAAAATTCCTTGAAATAAATGAAACAGAACAAAACATAATAAACATTATGAAAGGCATCTAAAGAAGTACGCAGAGGGTAATTTGCAGCTTTACTAGCTTACTTCAGAAAAAAGGAGACAGGTTGAAAACTCTTAAATTACCTCAAAACTCTAGAAAATTAAACCTAAAGCATGAAAATGTAGGTAACTAAAAAATAAAATAATGGAAATCAATGAAATAGAAACAGACAAACAAGAGAAAAATTAATAAAACCAAACCTAGTTTTTTGAAAAGTTTAGTAAACTTGGTGATATCTTACCAAGACTGACGAAAAAAGGGAAAAAAAGAGAAAGAAAGAGAGCATCTGGAATGAAGGAAGGCACATCACTATAGGTGATGCAAATAGTTAATAATAAGGGAATATTATTAACAGCTAAATGCCAATTAATTTGGCAAGTCAGAAGAAATGGGCAAATTCCTTGAAACATGTAAATTACAAAACTGACACAGGAAGATAGTTAAGAAAAAAAAAAAGAATACCCCTCTAAGGTAGTCCCCTTTTATCCACTGGGCATATACATTGCAACACCCTCAGTGAATGCCTGAAACCACAGACAATACCAAACCCTACACATACTATGGTTTTCCTATACATGCATACCTATGATTAAGCTTACTTTATAAATTATTCACAGTAAGAATTTAACAACTTCTCTTTGACATATATTTGACTTCTCTTTGGTATACCCTAATTGCCAGCATCACTATGCTCATGCTTTGGGGTTATTAATAAGTAAAATAAGGGTTATTTGAATGCAAGCACTGTGATACCATCACAGTCAATCTGATAAAAGAGGGCTAGTAAGTGGTAGTCATATATAGTACTGACAGCTGGACAAAGGGCTGCTTCACAACCTGGTGGGACACAGCAGGATGGCGAGAGATCTCATTATGATACTCAAAATGGTGTGTGATTTGAAATTTACAAATTGTTTATACCTGGAATTCTCCATTTAACATTTTCTAATCACCGTTGACCATGTTATGTTCACTGAAACTGCAGAAAGTGAAAACATAGGTAAGGGAGGACTACTGTATCTGTAAAAGATATATTGAATTTTTAATTAAAATTCTTTACATAAAATAAATTCCAGGCCAAGATGGCTTCAATGGGGAATTCTTTTAAACTTTGAAAGAAAAATTAATCCTAGTCTAATGTGAGATCTTTCAGAACATAGAAGAGAAGGGTATTCATTGTATGAGACAAGCACACTGTAATACTAAAGCTAGAAAAGAACCTTGGAAAACATGAAAAATTATAGACCCACGTCTCTCATGTTTGTTGTCTCAAAATACCATCACAAAAAATTAACATATCAAATCAGAAAATATATACAAAGAATACCACCTCATGAGAAAGTGGGGTTTATCTCAGAAATGCAATGTTGATTTAGCATTCAAAATTAAATCAATATAATTCACCACATTAACAGAATAAAAAGGCCACCTCACTAATTACCTCAATAGAAGCAGAGAAAGCAGTTTATAAAATTAACTCCGTTTCATGATTTTACAAAAACTCTCAGTAAAGAGTAATAGAAAAACATTCCTGTAGATTTGCATTCATCTTCTAACTTTAGTCTTTGTACCTGTAAAATCTATTCTCAAATGAATGACAAAGTTATTTTGTTAAGACATAATCATATTAATTTCATTCCTTGGTTCAAAACATCAATGGCTCCAAATTTTGCTCTGCATTTTATTTTAATTGGAAAGATAACTTACTTATGTGTATCATAATCTCTAGAGCAAGCACTAAAAAATACAGACATATAAAAAACAAGTCAATAGAGAAATCAAAAATAGACTATCAGAAAAAGACAGCAGGTAAAAAGAATAGAGGACAAAACCAGAGAGGGTAAGTAAAATAATAATAATAATATAAAGGTAGATCTAAATGCAACCATACCAATAGTTATATTAAAGGCAAATAATTGACATACCAATTTAAAAAAAATGATTATTAGATGGGAATTTAAATTAAAATACTTTTTGAAAAAAACACTTAATTGTATGAATTCATTTATTTATGTGTGTGTGTGTGTGTGTGTTTATTAAAGTTCTGGGATACATGTGTAGAAAGTGCAGGTTTGTTACATAGGTATACACGTGCCATGGTGGTTTGCTGCACCCATCAACCCATCATCTACATTAGGTATTTCTCCTAATCCTATTCTTCCCCTTGCCCCCCACCACCTGACAGGCCCCAGTGTGTGATGTTCTCCTCCTTGTGTCCATGTGTTCTCATTGTTCAGCTCCCACTTATAAGTGAGAACATGTGTTTGGTTTTCTGTTCTTGTGTTAGTTTGCTGAGAATGATGGTTTCCACCTTCATCGACGTCCCTGCAAAGAACATGAACTCACCCTTTTTATGGCTGCATAGTATTCCATGGTGTATATGTGCCACATTTTCTTTATCCATTCTATCATTGATGGGCATTTGTGTTGGTTCCAAGTCTTTACTATTGTGAACAGTGCCGCAATAAACATACCTGTGCATGTGTCTTTATAGTAGAATGATTTATAATCCTTTGGGTATATACCCAGTAATGGGATTACTGGGTCAAATAGTATTTCTGGTTCTAGATCCTTGAGGAATTGCCACACTGTCTTCCATAATGGTTGAACTAATTTACACTCCCACCAACAGCATAAAAGCATTCCTATTTCTGCACATCCTCTCCAGCATCTGTTGTTTCCTAACTTTTTAATGATTGCCATTCTAACTGGTGTGAGATGGTATCTCATTGTGGTTTTGATTTGCATTTCTCTAATGACCAGTGATGATGAGCTTTATTTCACGTTTGTTGGCCACGTAAATGTTTTCTTTTGATAAGTGTCTGTTCATATCCTTTGCCCACTTTTTGATGGGGTTGTTTGATTTTTTTATTGTAAATCTGTTTAAGTTCCTTGTAGATTTTGGATATTACCCTTTGTCAGATGGATAGATTGCAAAAATTTTCTCCCATTCTGTAGGTTGCCTGTTCACTCTGATGATAGTTTCTTTTGATATGCAGAAGCTCTTTAGTTTAATTAGATCCATTTGTCAATTTTAGCTTTTATTGCAACTGCTTTTGGTGTTTCAGTCATGAAGTCTTTGCCTATGTCTATGTCCTGAATGTTATTGCCTAGGTTTTCTTCTAGGGTTTTACAGTTTTAGGGTTTATGTTTAAGTATTTAATCCATCTTGAATTAATTTTTATATAAGGTGTAAGGAACGGGTCCAGTTTTAGTTTTCTGCATATGGCTAACCAGTTTTCCCAACACCATTTATTAAATAGGGAATCCTTTCCCCATTGTTTGTTTTTGTCAGGTTTGTCAAAGATCAGATGGTTGTAGATGTGTGGCATTATTTCTGAGGCCTCTGTTCTGTTTCATTGGTCTATATATCTGTTTTGGTACCAGTACCATGCTGTTTTGGTTACTGTACCCTTGTAGTATAGTTTGAAGTCAGGTAACATAATGCCTCCAGCTTAGACTCCCACACAATAATAGTGGGAGACTTTAACACCCCACTGTCAATATTAGAGAGATCAATGAGACAGAAAATTAACAAGGATATTCTGGACTTGAACTCAGCTCTGGACCAAGAGAACCTAACATACATCTACAGAACTCTCCACCCAAATCAAAAGAATATACATTACTCTCAGTACTACATCACACTTATTCTAAAATTGACCATGTAATTGGAAGTAAAACACTCCTCAGCAAATGCAAAAGAATGGAAATCATAACAAACAGTCTCTCAGACCACAGTGCAATCATATTAGAACTCAGGATCAAGAAAGTCACTCAAACCTGCACAACTACATGGAAACTGAACAACCTGCTCCTGAGTGACTACTAGGCAAATTACGAAATTAGGGCAGAAATAAATAAGCTATTTGAAACCAATGAGAACAAAGGTACAATGTACCAGGATCTCTGGGACACAACTAAAGCAGTGTTTAGAGGGAAATTTATAGCACTAAATACCCACAGAAGAAAGCGGAAAAGATCTAAAATTGACACCCTAACCTCACAATTAAAAGAACTAGAAAAGCAAGAGCAAACAAATTCAAAAGCCATCAGAAGACAGGAAATAACTAATATCATAGCAGAACTGAAGGAGACGGAGGCACAAAAAAACCCTTCAAAAAATGCATGAATCCAGGAACTGGTGTTTTGAAAAGATTAACAAAATAGATAGACTGCAAGCCTACTAATAAAGAAGAAAGAGAGAAGGATCAAATAGACACAATAAAAAATGATAAAGGGGATATCACCACTTATTCCACGGAAATACAAACTACCATTACAGAATACTATAAACACCTCTATGCAAATAAACTAGAATATCTAGAAGAAATGGATAAATTCCTGGACACATACACTCTCCCAAAACTAAACCAGGAAGAAGTCAAATCCCTGAATAGACCAATAACAAATTCTGAAATTGAGGCAGTAATTAATAGCCTACCAACCCAAAAAAGTCTAGGACCAGATGGATTCACAGCCAAATTCTACCAGAGGTATAAAGAGGAGCTGATACCATTCCTTCTGAAACTATTTCAAACAATAGAAAAAGAGGGACTCCTCCCTAACTCATTTTATGAAACCAACATCATCCTGATACAAAAACCTGGCAAGACACAACAAAAAAAGAAAATTTCAGGTCAATATCCCTGATGAACATCAATGTGAATATCCTCAATAAAATACTGGCAAACCAAATCCAGCAGCACATCAAAAAGCTTATCCACCACGATCAAGTTGGCTTCATCCATGGGATTCAACATATGCAAATCAACAAACATAATCCATCACATAAACAGAACCAATGACAAAAACCACATGATTATCTCAATAGGTGCAGAAAAGGCCTTCAATAAAATGCAACACCCCTTCATGCTAAAAACTCTCAATAAACTAGGTATTGATGGACTCTATCTCAAAATAATAAAAGCTGTTCATGACAAACCCACAACCAATATCATACTGAACGGGCAAAAACTGGAAGCATTCCCTTTGAAAACTGGCACAAGACAAGAATGCCCTCTCTCACCACCCCTATTCAACATAGTATTGGAAGTTCTGGCTAGGGCAATCAGGCAAGAGAAAGAAATAAAGCGTATTCAAATAGAAAGAGAGGAAGTCAAATTGTATCTGTTTGCATACGACACAACTGTATATTTAGAAAACCCCATTATCTCAGCCCAAAATCTCCTTAAGCTGATGAGCAACTTCAGCAAAGTCTCAGGATACAAAATCCATGTGCAAAAATCACAAGCATTCCTATACGACAATAATAGGCAAACAGAGAGCCAAATCATGAGTGAACTCCCATTCACAATTGCTACAAAGACAATAAAATACCTAGTAATACAACTTACAAGGGATGTGAAGGACCTCTTCAAGGAGAACTACAAACCACTGCTCAAGGGAATAAGAGAGGACACAAACAAATGGAAAAACATTCCATGCTCATAGATAGGAAAAATAAATATCGTGAAAATGGCCATACTGCCCAAAGTAATTTATAGATTCAATGCTATCCCCACAAAGCTACTATTGACTTTCTTTGCAGAATTAGAAAAATACTACTTTAAATTTCATACAGAACCAAAAAAGAGCCCATATAGCCAAGACAATCCTAAGCAAAAAAAATTAAAATTTTTTTTAGACCCAACTACATGTGGTCTACACAAGCACTGCAATACCATCACAATGTACTTTTACATTAAACATCAAAATGACAGTAAAACAATCTGTTTATTCTACTATAATCAAGAATAAGTAAAGTATGCCTGCTAACCCTATTGTTAATTAACATTGTTCTAGGAAATTTGGCCAGTGCGATTGAATAAGAAAGCAAGTTAAAAAGTATGAATATTGGAAAAGAGGAAAAACTAAGTCTGAAAATGGCATTATTGTCTAGGTATAAACTCAAAAGAATAACCTGAAAAGCAACTAGGATTTGTAAGAAGTATTTGTAGAGTAGTAATTACAAAATAAATAAAGCTCAACATTTTCTTAAATTAGGCAATAATGGATTGGAAAATAAATTACATTCATAATAGCAAAACAATATATACCACCTAAGAGTTAAACTCATGAGAAATGTGCAGAACCTCTGTGAAGAAAACCACAATATTGTTGTTGAAGAACATAAAAGAAAATTTGTCTAAATGGAGAACTATATCATGTTACCAGCTAAGAAGACTTAATATTGTCAAGATGTCAATTCTTCCCAAATAAATAAATAAACTCAATACAATCCCAGTGGGTTTGAGGATTTATTTTTGGAAACTCAACAAATGATTCCACAGTTCATCTGGAAGAATAATACATGAAACTAAGTAAGAGATTTTGAAAATTCTAGTAATGGTAGAGATTTGCCCTGCTAGAAAATAAAATGCATTAATATGTAAAATGATAGTTAAAATGTTGCCATAAAACAAGCAATGAAATAAAATTTAAAGTTTATAACTATTTCTGTATAAACATAAGATTAATGTGTTAAAGTGGCATCTTAAATAACTAGGGAAGAAGAAATTACTCTGTAAATGGTAATGAAACACATAACTAACAATTTTGGGAAAAATAAGCTAGATTAGTACTTTACACCATATTTAAAACAAATTCCAGACTTATTAAAGATTTAGGTACAAAAAATAAAACAACATTGAAACACTAAAGGAATATATATGTGGATATATAATTTTGCCGTGGTAAAGAAAATGAGTCCTAAAGTAGAAACCACATGGGAAGATTTTAAACTTGCTATAAAAATATATTTTCATTCAGTAAAAGATTACATTAAAATAAACTTGCAAATTACTAACAGAAAAATATATGCAACATATGTTTAAGAAAGCTCATATATATCTCTATGAAGTTGACAAAGGCATCAAAAGGAAACAATATTCACTAAAGGATAATAACGGAAAATTCCCAAAAGAAGATATTATTGTCACCTAATAATTAAAAGTACAACTTAAGAGGTATACTATGTTAGAATATCAAATAGGCAAAGTTCTCTCTATATATTAGTTAAGTGTATAGGAAAATAGAAACTCTCATATATGAGTAGAAGAGTATAGATTTGTATAATCTTTTTGAAAAGCAGATTGGAATTCTTGAACTTTTGTAAATTTACCACTTAGAGGAATGAATCCTAGCAAAATAATAATGGATTTCTCTAAATAAATATTCATGGTAGCTGATTAGGAAATGCCAAACTAAAGATGGCTCCACATAGTTTTCTTTACAAAATCAACTCAAACCAACAATGAAAACTAAAAAAGAAAAAAATGATAATTTTTGATAAAGTTAGAAAACACCTGTAACCTCAAACTACAATATGTGAGTAAGAGCTGCTGACAGGGAAGTTCAAACTGGAGTGCAGGGAAATACCTACATACATCTGTGGCTGAAAATCTCAACTAACTTTGGGAGGCAGAGGCGGGCAGATCACGAGGTCAGGAGATCGAGACCAACCTGGCTAACACAGTGAAACCCCGTGTCTACTAAAAATACAAAAAATCAGCCAGGCGTAGTGGTGGGTGCCTGTAGTCCCAGCTACTTGGTAGGCTGAGGCAAGAGAATGGCATGAACCCGGGAGGCAGAGCTTGCAGTGAGCTGAGATTGCGCCACTGCACTCCAGCCTGGGCTACAGAGCGAGACTCCATCTCAAAAAAAAAAAAAAAAAAAAATCAACTAAACCAGGCAGAGTACAGTTCAAAGTATGTGACACAATACAAGGGCAAAACCACAAACTTTGTCTAGACCAATGAGAATAGGATGCCTGGTGAAGGAGCTTATCTGGACCTTCTTTGAGCCCACAGAATAGGCAGGGAAGGTGAGGCTGAACAAGGAAACACACACATTTGTGAGAAGCAGTATATCCTTGAGGAAGGGCGAAGGAAATGGATCTGAATTATGAGTAGTCCAGAAATTGCTGATTTCTTTGAACCAGAGAAAAATGAAGGTTAAAATACTGTACATACATACACACGCACACACACACACACACACACACACACAGACACACACACCCCTGAGTCATAAGGAGCTTTACTGTGGAGGAGTTACTGCTTGTCTGGAACACTACTCTGCTCTCTCCCCTGAAGGAACCTCTTGAAAATAACTGGAGGAATTAATCTGATTTACAAAAGTAACAACACAAAAAGAACCAGCCAAGCATCTATGCAAAGTTACTTTCAGGAAAAGGAAGAAAAATGTGGGAAAAACAAGTGGCAGGGATGAATACACACCAGAACAATATTGCCACTGCCCAGATAAAAATCGTGACCAAATAAATATGGCCATGAATACTAGGCACCTAATGAAGCAAAAAGCTCAAAGCAGAGAGCTGGAGGAGATGAAACATGAGCTGGCAGACTTGAAAAATAGATAGAAAAATAAATAAATAAAGCCATCCACGAAATCAAGGCTACATGAAGCAGCACAAAGAGCCATCACTGAACTCACACTAAGGCACAAAAAAGTAAGATTGAGAAAAGCAAGCAAAATAATAAACATGAAGAACAGAACAAACAAAACAAAACAAAACAAAACAAAAAGGGTTGGTGGGGGGAACACACAATAAATAAAACGTAAAAGAAAATTTAAGACATAATTTTGAAGAACCTATAGTGTAAACGGAAAATCCTCACCAAAATTAAAAAAGGAGAAAACCTCATGCAATTTTATCAACACTGAAACATTTCCTAGTGATAGTGTAGGTCTTCGAATATCAAAACAACAACAACAAAAACTTTGGGGCCGGGCGCGGTGGCTCAAGCCTGTAATCCCAGCACTTTGGGAGGCCGAGACGGGCGGATCACGAGGTCAGGAGATCGAGACCATCCTGGCTAACACGGTGAAACCCCGTCTCTACTAAAAAAAAAAAAAAAAAACTAGCCGGGCGAGGTGGCGGGCGCCTGTAGTCCCAGCTACTCAGGAGGCTGAGGCAGGAGAATGGCGTAAACCCGGGAGGCGGAGCTTGCAGTGAGCTGAGATCCGGCCACTGCACTCCAGCCTGGAGGACAGAGCCAGACTCCGTCTCAAAAAAAAAAAAAAAAAAAAAAAAAAAAAACTTTGGGAATTCAGGCTAAAATCATTAAGTAACCTACAAGTTTGAGGTGGACTCATATTTGTTCTTCCTAAATTTTCTCCTTTTTCTCACTCTAAGGCCACCCAGCTAGATACTGAATTTTCTAGCTTTTTTTTACAGTTAGCTAGGGTGGCCATGAGCAAGTTCTGAATATTGAATATGTACAAAAGTATGTAAAGTCATCTGCAATTTAAAGAAGATCTGCTTTCTCTGTATTTTGCCTCTTTTCCTCTTTTGCAAGCTGGAAGGTAGATTTGCCCACGTCCCATTTTGGATTTTGAGGGTGAGAAAATGCCTTAAAAGGGATGGTGGAGCAACAACATGGAAGAAACTGCTCTCTGGGTGACCTTATGCAGCAGTGGCTCTGATAACTTAGACCAGCCAGACTGATATATGAGAGTGATACAAGGTTCAATCTTAGTTAACTCACTGTATTTTTGTACTTTGTTACAGTATTACATTCTTTCCCATACGTAATACAAAGAAGAAAAATTAGACTGACCTTATAGTTCGCAACAATGTTTGATGCTGGAAGACAGAGATATGATACAAAGAACCCAGGAAAAAAATATGTGATCCATGATTTCTATATCCAGCCAAACTGTCATTTAAATATAAAGGAAACAGACAGATATGACTTCCATGAACACTTCTGAAGAACCTACTAGACAACAAACTTCAGTCAATCAAAAATGAATAGAGAAAAATTACTCGCAGTGACTATGGAATCTATTTAATCATGGATAAAGATGGCAGCAAAACAGAATGCATAGGTTATAAACTATAAGAATGAATGATAATATTAGACAAAGGTGGGAAAGAGAAGATAAAAGATTATGCAAGTATGCACATTTTCTCCTACATATGGCTAATAATCTTTCAAAAACATAAAGACTAGAAAAAAATTTTAAATAATATATAATTAACTAAAATTGTTGGTGGAGGGGAGAGAGGGTAAAACAGTGACTCTCAACTGTAACTGCTCTTTAAAGTCATATGGGGGGCTTTTTGAAAATAATCATCTCTTAATCTCAGAGGCACTGGTATTTTTTAAAAGCTCCCAGATGATACTAATGTGGACGAGGGCTGAGAACCACTAAAGTAGAAGAGTACTACCAAATGTCATTGCTCTAATGGTGAATCAACAGACACTGGCTGGAATAAATTCTAAAGCATATTAAATTGCGAGGTTTTAAGATGACCACTAACAGAATTTAAAATAAATCTCTGAATTACAAGGAAGCATGTGCATGCATAGATGTGCCTGTGAATACATACATGAACACACACAAAAGCAATAAAAATCATATAAAAGATTATTTTAAAAAGAACCAATATAAACTGAAATCACAATATATATAAAATATGATGACAAAAATGAATCTATCTTACGTTAATGGGATAAAAAGACCTCTAAATGTGTATATATCAATCTGATACAAATTCATAAAACATATTCATAAAACAAAATTCAACCACACAAGACAAAAAGAGAGAAATGAAGTAAACCTGATGAAAACAAAATGAGTTAAATAAGGCACAAACAAATTCATTCATTAGAAAACAAGAAAAAGATAGAATAACAAATAAAACCAAGAGCATATTGTTTAAAATAATGAAATACATAAATTATTAGCTTACCTAATCAAAAAAAGGACAGAATCATAAAATAAGAAGTGAGAGTGGGAAAATAATACAAACAGAGAATAAATACAGATACAATGACTAATACTTAGCCAATAGGCACTGTTATGACCATATCAGATATTTGTGTTTGGTATATATTGTAGTTGGTTGTAGCATCTGCTGTGAGTTATCAGTGCCCATGCCAACTAAGTTTTCAACATCTTGCACATCATGTCTACACAGAAAATCAACTGGGTCAATTCTATGTAAATAAACTTGGGATCCTGAAAGATATAGATTGTTTTCTGGGAAAACAGACTACCAAAACTGACCCAAAAGAGACAGACTATGTAATCAAAAAAAAAAAAAAATTAAGATTACTCTATAAAAAAAAAAAAAAAAAAAAGAAAGAAAAGAGAGAGAAAGAAAGTACCAGACCCAGTGGGTTTAATTAACTAAATTCTCCCAAGCTTTTACAAACCAGTGACATGAGTGCTAATTAAAAGCGTCAAAGCATTGAAAAAGAACAACTTACCAAATATTTGTTAAAAACCATAATAGCACCAAGACCTGAAATGAGCAGCCCAAAAAGAAAAACTAGAGATCAGTTTCACATATGAGTAGTAATACAAAACAGTTTAAATAAATTATTAAAAATAAAATCTAGCAGCATATTTACAGAATACCACAAAATGATTAAATGGGGCTCCTACCAAGACAGTTCTGATTCAATATGAGAAAATAAATATAATTCACCATATTAATGAATCAAAATGAAAAATCATATGGTCTTCTCCATATGTGCTACAAAGATATCTGATAAAATTCAATACTGATTTGAGATGAAAATAAAATTCTTAATTAAAAACAGAATAGGTAAATGTATCCTTGTATCTTTAATGTAATTCTTAATGGAGAAACCTTTAGGAACATCCCTATTACAGTCAGAAACAACACAAGGATATCCATCATCATCATCATCACCATCATCATCGTCACCATCATTACCATCATTCTTTTCTAGGTACTTTACATGTTTCAACTTAATTTAGTCATAACAACAACCCTGTGACGTAAATGTGATATAGATTTTCCTGTTTACAACTATTATTTAAAATTTTTCTGAAAGTACTAACCTATTCAATTAGACTAGTCTGGTGAAATAAGAAATACAAAATTCTAAAATGAGAAGCGTTTGCAAATAATTTCATTATACCGTTGGAAAACACAAAAAGTAATTACAGACAAGATAATTTAATAAAATGCCTAGGTTCAAAATTATTATAAAAAATTTCAATTTCCATGGAAAAGCTTGTATTGAATCAAATCTTCCTACAAGAAAAGCTAGAAAAGTTGGATAAAACTAAAACATCTGTTTGAAAGCATTCAAAACTATCAAGGCAGTCAGGACCTGAAAGATAAAGCTCTTCAAAAACCAAGAAGTGAACTGAGATAAAACACAAAATTCTGTCCCACTTTTTCTCTGAATACATTTGCTGATTGGTTAGTGTCACAGGGTCTAGAGTCTGAAAATTTTGCAAAAAGGGGTGTCTAAGAGACAGTCAAATTATCTCTACAATTTTCTCATATGTGATATTTATCATTCAATTAAAAAGTATAAAGTGTACAAGGAAATAGAAACAAATAACTGAAACCAAGAGGAAAAGAAACAATAGAAATGTCAGTGATCCAGAGTTACTATTCTCAATGCACTGTATCTGTTTTTAAAATGGTCCTCAAAAATATCAACTGGATCTGCAATTAACCACCTGCTGAAACAAAGCCCAACAATTATTGAAGGAAGACAATAAAATAAAGACACTCGTTCGGGTGTGGTGGCTCACACACATACCAAGAAAATAGATTGTCTGAGGTCTAGAAGCAAGCAATGTCACATCCAGGAGCAAACTGAGCATATCATAAATAAATTGCCAAAAACTGATGATAAAAAGAAAATCTTAAAACAACCAAAGAGGGAAAAAAGACACATAACGAACAAAGAAACAAAAATTGAGAGTACCTGAAGACTTCTTATTGTAAACTGTGCAAGCTAGAAGACAATCAAATAACATCTTTAAACTGCTAAAAGAAAAAAAAAACTGTCAATCTGAAATTTTATGTATCGTAAAAATATCCTTCAAAAACAATTAAAAATTAACATATTTCACTTAAAGACATAAATGTTGAGAGACTCATCACAGAAGATTAGTATTAAAAGAATATTAAAGTTTTTCAAATGGAAAAAAATAATACCAGATGAAAATTGTATCTATGACAAAGAATAAGAGCACCATAAATGGTAAAGATATAGATAAATATATAACTTTTTCTTTTTAAAAACATTTCTTTTAAAGATTGTTGTCTATGTAAAGCAAAAATAATAATAATGTAGTGTGGAATTTCTAACATATGTGGAACCAAAATGTGTGGCAATAATAACATAAGGGAGCAGAGGTGAATGGAAGTATACTGTTGCTTCTTATGACCAAGCTGAGAATCAAATCAAGAACTCAATCCCTTTTACAATCGCTGCAAAAATAAATAAATAAAATACATAGGAATATACTTAACCATGGAGGTGAAAGACCTCTACAAGGAGAACTAGAAAACACTGCTGAAATAAATCATAGATGACACTAATAAATGGAACTACACCCCATGCCCATGGATTAGAAGAATCAATATCATGAAAATGACCAAACTGCCCAAAGCAGTCTACATTTTCAATGCAATTCCTATCAAAATACCAACATCATTTTTCACAGAATTAGAAGAAACAATCCTAGAATTCACATGGAACCATAAAAGAGCCCACATAGCCAAAGCAATCCTAAACAAAAAGAACAAGTTAGGAGGCATCACATTACCCCACTTCAAATTATACTACAAGGCTATAGTAACCAAAACAGCATGGTATTGGTATAAAAGCAGATACACAAACCAATGGTCCAGTGTAAAGAACACAGAAATAAAGCCAAATACTTTCAAGTAACTAATCTTGGACAAAGCATGCAAAAACATAAATTGGAGAAATAACACACTCCTCAGTAAATGGTGCTGGGAAACTGGATAGCCACATGTAGAAGAATGAAACTGGATCCCTATCTTCACCACATACAATAATCAAATCAAGATTAAAGATATAATCTAAGTCATGAAACCTTATAAATTCTAGAAGAAAGCCTAGGGAAATACTCTTCCGGACATTGGGCTCGACAAAGAATTTATGACTAAGACCCCAAAAGTAAATGAACAAAAAAGTAAATAAATAAATAAATAAATAAATAAATAAATAAAAATGGAACCTAATCAAACTAAAATGCTCTGCATAGCAAAAGAAATAATCATCAGAGTAAACAGACAACCCACATAATGGGAGAAAATATTTGCAATCTATGCATCTGACCAAGGACTAATATCCAGAGTCTACAAGGAATTCAAGCAAATCAGCAAGAATAAAACAAATAATCCCATCAAAAAGTGGATAAATGACATGGATAGACTCTTCTCAAAAGAAGATATACAAAGGACCAATAAACAAATGAAAAATGCTCAACATCACTAATCATTAGGGAAATGCAAATTAAAACCATAATGAGACACCATCTAACCCAGCCAAAGTGACCATTATTAAAAAGTCAAAAAACAACAGATGTGGGCATAAATGTGGTGAAAAAGGGAACGTTTAAACTGCTGTTGGGAATGTAAACTAGTACAACCTCTATGGAAAACAGTATGGAGATTTCTTAAAGAACTAAAAGTGGATCTACCATTCAACCCAGCAATCCCACTACTGGGTATCTACCTAAAGGAAAATAAGTCATTGTATCAAAAAGAGATGTGCACATGCCTGTTTATCACAACATAATTCACAATCGCAAAGATATGAAACCAATCTGTGTCCACGAACTGATGTGTGGATTAAGAAAATACAGCATATATACACCATGGAATACTCCTCAGCCATTAAAAAAGAATGAATTCTTTTTTTCCAGCAACTTGGATGGAGCTGCAGGCCATTATTCTAAGTAAAGTGACTCAGGAATGGAAAACTACCATATGTTTTCACTTATAAGTAGGATCTAAGCTATGGGTATGTAATGGCTTACCAAGTGGTATAATGGACTTTAGAAACTCAGAAGGGGCCAACAATGAGGGATAGAAAGCTACATATTGGATACAATGTACACTACTTGGGTGACAGGTGCTCTAAAATCTCAGACTTCAACACTATACAATTCATCCATGAAATAAAATCTCGTGCCCCAAAAGCTACAGAAATAAAAAATGTATACATAATAAAAAGAAGAAAATGGCTAAACAGAAGTAAAATTATGGATATACGTGTGAAAAGAATACTATACAACCATTAAAACACAGAGTTTGTTCTATCCAAGCAGCTCCATGTCTCTGTAGTTAAGATATTCATGACAAAACATCTCTTGGCTTTAAATAACCAAATTTTATAGATGTGTGAATCTCCCCATACACCATTTTCTAGTCAAAGTTTATATAGGAACATTTGATATTTGCTTCCTAAAAATGCAATATAGTTTTATCAAAATTATGAGCAGGAAAAATATCAAGGTCCATTCTAAATACAATTAACAGATTCTCAGAATAAAGAGTAGTTTCAAAATCTCATGAAGTGTCCAAAGAAATGGAATGTGAATTTCTGAATGTTGATGCTAAAAGAGGCATCACAATGGATATAAAGCCACTGTTAAAAACCATATGAATTGTCTGATACTTAGAAAGTGACATCTTAATCACTTTACATCCTAGCATGAGTGTTTGTTGCTCATACATTGAAATTTTATTGTCCAGGAGGTGACCTAGTGGTTCTCTGAACTTAGAATATGAGATATTTCATGGCTTTAATTCTTAGCTGTGAGATTTTTCAATCCGAAGGAAACAAAAGTCTCCAAATACTATCCTGTTGGTTTTCAATGGGAGAGGGAAAGAAAGGAGGAGGGCGGGCAGGTCATAAGAAAATATATATGAAGATATTTACAAAGAAAATAAAGGTATAAAGTCTAAAAATGATTTTTTAGATAGAAACAAACTGAGCAAATGATTATGCTCAGATGAAAGAGCCAATCAAGAGTCAGAGTTTAAAATGAAGGATTAGAGGAGGCATTTGCTGGAGTAAGGCTTCTGAAGAGGTGGAGAAGGTAGGATAGAACACCTTGGCAAAGGACTGAATTGAAAAGAGGAGGGATATTGAAACAGAAAGGAAAATGTAACAGATGGGTCCAGGTAGTAAGAATGTTACAGAAGTTAAAAGTAACCATTGAAAAATTACTGACTAGATCAGGTTTCCCATGGTGGAATAAATAACAAAAACAACGTTATTCTTTAAGAGGCGTCTTATGCATATCCATAAAGAGAAAAGAGAGAGTGAGGTAACTCTTGCAAGACTCTCTAGCAGTGTTGAGAACACAGTTGAACTAAACATCATAAAGTTGTAGGAGCTCCCTATGTATTTCCTTTACAAATCCTTAATAGTGTTGCATGTCAGAGGAGGATGACAATGATTGGATATAGTTTGCTGCTGGCATTTTTCAGGCCAAGCAGAGCAGAGAAACAGAAAGTGAGAGTATTAAGGGTGATGAAGAAGGACAAGCTCTAGTAATAGATTATTATAGGGCCCAGCATAAATACAGAAAAAAAAGATCCAAATGTGAACTAATCTATTGGGACACAATGCATTAGAAAGTAACTGAAATATAAATCATTATACTATAATGACACATGCACATGTATTTTTCTATTTTTATTTTCTTTTTTCTTTTTATTTTTTATTATTATACTTTAAGTTCTAGGGCACATGTGCACGATGTGCAGGTTTGTTACATATGTATACATGTGCCATGTTGGTTTGCTGCACCCACTAACTCATCATTTACATTAGGTATTTCTCCTAATGCTATCCCTCCACCATACCCCCACCCCATGACAGGCCCCAGTGTGTGATGTTCCCGCCCTGTGTCCAAGTGATCTCATTGTTCAATTCCCACCTATGAGTGAGAACATGCAGTGTTTGGTTTTATGTTCTTGCCATAGTTTGCTCAGAATGATGGTTTCCAGCTTCATCCATGTCCACACAAAGGACATTAACTCATCCTTTTTTACGGCTGCATAGTATTCCATGGTGTATATGTGCCACATTTTCTTAATCCATTCTATCATTGATGGACATTTGGGTTGGTTCCAAGTCTTTGCTATTGTGAATAGTGCCGCAATAAACATACGTGTGCATGTGTCTTTATTGTAGCATGATTTATAAGCCTTTGGGTATATACCCAGTAATGGGATGGCTGGGTCAAATGGTATTTCTAGCTCTAGATCCTTGAGGAATCGCCACACTGTCTTCCACAATGGTTGAACTAGGTTACACTCCCACCAACCATGTAAAAGTGTTCCTATTTCTCTACATCCTCTTCAGCACCTGTTGTTTCCTGACTTTTTAATGATTGCCATTCTAAATGGTGTGAGATGGTATCTCATTGTGGTTTTGATTTGCATTTCTCTGATGACCAGTGATGATGAGCATTTTTTCATGTGTCTGTTGGCTGCATAAATGTCTTCTTTTGAAAAGTGTCTGTTCACATCCTTTGCCCACTTTTTGATGGGGTTGTTTGATTTTTTTCTTGTAAATTTGTTTAAGTTCTTTGTAGATTCTGGATATTAGCCCTTTGTCAGATGGGTAGATTGCAAAAATTTTCTCCCATTCTGTAGGTTACCCGTTCACTGATGGCAGTTTCTTTTGCTGTGCAGAAGCTCTTTAGTTTAATTAGATTCCATTTGTCTATTTTGGCTTTTGTTGCCATTGCTTTTGGTGTTTCAGTCATGAAGTCCTTGCCCATGCCTATGTCCTGAATGGTATTGCCTATGTTTTCTTCTGGGGTTTTTATGGTTTTAAGTCTAAAATTTAAGTATGTAATCCATCTTGAATTAATTTTTGTATAAGGTGTAAGGAAGGGATCCAGTTTCAGCTTTCTACATATGACTAGCCAGTTTTCCCAGCACCATTTACTAAACAGGGAATCCTTTCCCCATTTCTTGTTTTTCTCAGATTTGTCAAAGATCAGATGGTTGTAGATGTGTGGTGTTATTTCTGAGGCCTCTGTTCTGTTTCATTGGTCTATATCTCTCTTTTGGTACCAGTACCATGCTGTTTTGGTTACTGTAGCCTTGTAGTATAGTTTTAAGTCAGGTAGTGTGATGCCTCCAGCTTTGTTCTTTTTGCTTAGGATTATCTTAGCAATGTGAGCTCTTTTTTGGGTCCATATGAACTTTTAAGTAGTTTTTTCCAATTCTGTGAAGGAAGTCATTGGTAGCTTGATGGGGATGGCATTGAATCTATAAATTACAATGGGCACTATGGCCATTTTCACGATATTGATTCTTCCTATCCATGAGCATGGAATGTTCTTCTATTTGTATATGTCCTTTTTTATTTCGTTGAGCAGTGGTTTGTAGTTCTCCTTGAAGAGGTCCTTCACATCCCTTGTAACTTGGATTCCTTGGCATTTTATTCTCTTTGTAGCAATTGTGAATGGGAGTTCACTCATGATTTGGCTCTCTATTTGTTGTTATTGGTGTATAAGAATGTTTGTGATTTTTGTACATTGATTTTGCATCCTGAGACTTTGCTGAAATTGCTTATCAGCTTAAGGAAATTTTGGGCTGAGATGATGGCGTTTTCTAAATATACAATCATGTCATCTGCAAACAGGGACAATTTGACTTCCTCTTTTCCTAACTGAATACCCTTTATTTCTTTCTCTTGCCTGATTTCCCTGGCCAGAACTTCCAACACTATGTTGAATAGGAGTGGTGAGAGAGGGCATCCTTGTCTTGTGCCAGTTTTCAAAGGGAATCCTTCCGGTTTTTGCCCATTCAGTATGATATTGGCTGTGGGTTTATCATAAATAGCTCTTATTATTTTGAGACACATTCCATCAATACCTAGTTTATTGAGAGTTTTTAGCATGAAGGGCTGTTGAATTTCGTCAAAGGCCTTTTCTGCATCTATTGAGATAATCATGTGTTTTTTGTCTTTGGTTCTGTTTATATGCTGGATTACGTTTATTGATTTGCATATGTTGAACCAGCCTTGCATCCCAGGGATGAAGCCAACTTGATCTTGGTGGATAAACTTTTTGATGTGCTGCCGGATCCAGTTTGCCAGTATTTTATTGAGGATTTTCGCATGGATGTTCATCAGGGATACTGGTCTAAAATTCTCTTTTTTGTTGTTGTTGTATCTCTGCCAGGCTTTAGTATCAGGATGATGCTGGCCTCATAAAATGAGTTAGGGAGGATTCCCTCTTTTACTATTGATTGGAATAGTTTCAGAAGATACAGTACCAGCTCCTATTTGTACCTGTGGTAGAATTTGGCTGTGAATTCGTCTGGTCCTGGACTTTTTTTGGTTGGTAGGCTATTAATTATTGCCTCAATTTCAGAGCCTGTTATTGGTCTATTCAGCGATTCAACTTCTTTCTAGTTTAGTCTTGGGAGAATGTATGTGTCCAAGAATTTATCCATATCTTCTAGATTTTCTAGTCTATTTGCGTAGAGGTGTTTATAGTATTCTCTGATGGTAGTTTGTATTTCTGTGGGATTGGTCATGATATCCCCTTTATCATTTTTTTATTGCGTCTATTTGATTCTTCTCTCTTTTCTTCTTTATCAGTCTTGCTAGGCTCAAAATAAACAGATGGAGGAAGATGTACCAAGCAAATGGAAAACAAAAAAAAAAGCCAGGGTTGCAATCCTAGTCTCAGATAAAACAGACTAAACCAACAAAGATTAAAAGAGACAAAGAAGGCCATTACACAATTGTAAAGGGATCAATTCAACATGAAGAGCTAACTATCCTAAATATATATGCACCCAATACAGGAGTACCCAGTTAATAAAGCAAATCCTTAGAGACCTACGAAGAGACTTAGACTCCCAAATAATAATAATGAGAGACTTTAACACCCCACTGTCAATATTAGACAGATCAATGAGACAGAAGTTTAACAAGGATATCCAGGACTTGAACTCAGCTCTGCACCAAGCAGACTTAATAGACATCTACAGAACTCTAGACCCCAAATCAACAGAACATACATTCTTCTCAGCACCACATCGCACTTATTCCAAAACTGACCACATAGTTGGAAGTAAAGCACTCCTCAGCAAATGTAAAAGAGCAGAAATCACAACAAACGGTCTCTCAGACCATCTCTCATCTCTTAGATGCAGAAAAGGCCTTTGACAAAATTCAGCAGCCCTTCATGCTAAAAACTCTCAATAAACTAGGTATTGATGGAATGTATCTAAAAATAATAAGAGCTATTTATGACAAACCCACAGCCAATATCATACTGAATGGGCAAAAACTGGAAGGATTACAGTGCAATCAAATTAGAACTCAGGATTAAGAAGCTCACTCAAAACCACACAACTACATGGAAACTGAACAAGCTGCTCCTGAACGACTACTGGGTACATAACGAAATGAAGGCAGAAATAAAGATGTTCTTTGAAACCAATGAGAACAAAGACACACTGTATCAGAATCTCTGGGACACATTTAAAGCAGTGTGAAGAGGGAAAATGATAGCACTAAATGCCCACAAGAGAAAGCAGGAAAGATCTAAAATCAACACACTAACATCACAATTGAAAGAACTACATAAGCAAGAGCAAACAAATTCAAAAGCTAGCAGAAGGCAATAAATAACTAAGCTCAGAGCAGAGCTGAAGGAGATAGAGGCACACATATGTTTATTGCAGTACTTTTCACAATAGCAAAGACTTGGAACCAACCCAAATGCCCATTAATGATAGACTGGATAAAGAAAATGTGGCACATATACCAAGGAATACTATGCAGCCATAAAAAAGGATGAGATCATGTCCTTTTCAGGGACATGGATGAAGCTGGAAACCATCATCCTCAGCAAACTAACACAGGAACAGAAAACCAAACACCGTATGTTCTCACTCATAGGTGGGAATTGAGCAATGAGAACGCATGGACACAGGGAGGGGAACATCATACACCAGGACCTGTCAGAGGGTGAGGGGCTAGGGGAGGGATAGCATTAGGAGGAATACCTAATGTAGATGATGGGTTAATGGGTGCAGCAAACCACCATGGCACGTGCACACCTATGTAACAAACCTGCACATTCTGCACATATACCCCAGAACTTAAAGTACAATTTTTAAAAAGGACCCTTTTAAACAAGTAATTAGTTCTTTCTCTGTATGCTCAGAAAACTGGTTCTATATTTCCATCACTTTTCTGTGCCACCACTTCTCTTTTCTAGTTGCTTTTACCTCTCTGAACATAGGACTAATTGTAATACTTCCTCTCTCTTTGAAACAATCCTACAAGTACGGTACAGGTACAAAACTATCAAAACAAAAAAAGAGAAAGCAAGCAAGCAAGAAAGAAAGAAACTGAAATAACCGGTGCAGTCAAAAAAGTATCTGGAGTCAGAAACACCTCTTCTAACATTTGCAGGGAGATAGCAAGAGTACGAATGGACTATTTATAAATTTAAGAGTAATATTAGTAGTCTAATATTGCAAATGTTTTTCAGCCTCCACAGGCAACTATTGTGAATATTATGTTAATTTGTTGGTGTCTCCAGAACCACAAATTGGAATGTGAAAGAGTATGTGGCATTGGCTTAGGAGCCTGTATTTGGGTGGTGATAAAATTGAGAAAAGGCTAAAACTGGTAACATTTGGTAAAACTGTTGCTTGAGATAACTTGGAAGGCAAATCATTTACTCAACTAACTTGTAACCCTAGGAAAGAAAGGTTAGAAAACAGAATGTGAGTAGCATGTCTTAGTTGCTGGTGTCCGTATTTGGTAAGTATTATGGATTAAACTGTGTCCTCCTAGCTCCTCAAAAAGGGTATACTGGCATCCTTAATCCCCAGTACACCGGAATTGGACATACGGGTAATTAGTTTAAATGAGGTCCTAATACAATTGGTATCATTATACAACGGGGAAATTTGGACACAGAGGCATGCACACATGGAGAGTGCCATGTGAAGATGAAGGCAGAAATAGGGAGATTCATCCACCAGTCAAGAGACAGCAAAGATTGTCAGTAAACCACCAAAAGCTACAAAAGAGCCTTAGAACAGATAGATTCTCCCTCATAGCCCTCAGAAGAAACCCACTCTGCTGATACCTTAATCTCAGACTTCTAGTTTCCAGAAATGGGAGACAACAAATTTCTAGTGTGTTGGCCACCCAGTTTCTGTGACTTTGTAACATCAGCTCCAGAAAACTATTACAGCAAGGTATTAGAAGGAATAAATGTACTTAGAAAAGGATTGACCTTTTGCAATCAGTAATAAAAGGGAAAAAGTCCAGGAATTTGGGAACTTCATAGGGTTAGAGAAAGCAGCTGCTTTTCAATCCCATACGATAAAATAAACAACTGAGCACTGAATGCTGATCAAGACTCAATCTTGACGCAAAGATCCAATCAAGGGTATGGCCATTACACTCACAGTTAAATTTGCTGAATGGGTTAAAGTGTACCAGAGCAAGATTGTGATATCCAATAAATCTTTTCAGTTGTATGTGACGGCTTAATGAAAAGGGATTTAGGGTATGGTCTCCATCATCTGAAGAGCAGAGGGACAGATCCAAGAATGCTCCACCCAACTCATACCCATAATCCAGACTTGAAAGACAAGCATCAATACCTTCAACAAATGGGCAGTTTGGTAAAGGATAGCAAAAAGAAGAGGTGGTATTTTTATACAGCATAGGCTTCAAAAGAGGTATTCTTATCAAGAGTTAAAATAAGCTTCTTCCAGCACCTAGAACACCTAGACTAGTAGCTACTCAACAAATATTTGCTAATTGCAAGAATAACTAAAAGAGAACACCAGAGGAATACTGGTCTTTTCTCTGCTTTTCTCTCCTGGTTCCATCACTCTAGTGGAGTTGGGGGAGAATAAGAAACCCATGTGAGCAGTATTCTCAAAGGGAATTGAATTTCATTGACAGTAAGAAAGTGGAAAGAGTTTTTATTTTAGCAGTTTATATAAGATAGTACAGGAACTCTTTGGCCCTAGACACTCATGGACAGGTCCTGTCATTAACTTATCACTGCCTCCCTAGCTTCATTCTCCCAAAACTAGTTCAGACCTCTTTTGAAGGCCACAAACTTCTACAATCCCAGCCCTTACTTTTCAACAGATAATGCTAATTCCCTTTTTATTTTACTGAGAGAATTGAAACCATCCAACATAAGCATTCCAATAGAATCTTGTTGTCCTCTAAATTTGTGACTCTCTGGTATCCTAGTATTTTTAAGACAACATATTGGGACTCCTATTTCTCTGTAAAGAGGACATTTCTGTTCCTTGCATTTGTGTAAAATGTCTGTTCTTTACTGAACTGGAAATTAACACTTTGGTTCTGTTGTTCTCTGCCTTGCTCCTCCCCATCCTCTGCTTCTTCAGATCAAGAACTCTTTCTCAAGATCCCGAGGTAAATATTTCCAGATGTAGAAAATTCCCAATTTTCTGGTTCTGGCTGCTAGAGTAAAAGCATCAACAGTCCATGTGAACTACCATTATAAATTACATGGGAAAGGGAACAAACACATTAAAACTGAGTTAAAATCATTCCGCAAACTGGGCCAAAGCTGGAACTGCACCTCAAGGTTCTTGATCTTCATGTACTCTGTTTGCAAACATCTTTGTTCACATTCACTTTCTTGATGTGCACCTTTATTATGAGATCTCTAATCTTATCCTAGTTTTTCTAAAGCAGTAGTTTCCAACCGTTTGGGCACCAGGGACTGGTTTCATGGAGGACAATTTTTCCATGGTCCAGTGGGAGGAAGACAGTTTTAGGATGATTCAAATGCATTGCATTTATTGTGCACTTTACTTCTATCATTATTACATTGTAATATATAATGAAATAACTATACAACTCACCATAATGTAGGATCAGTAGGAGCCCTGAGCTTGTTTTCCTGCAACTAGATGGTCTTAACTGACTGGAGACAGTGACAGATCATTAGGCATTAGATTATCAGAAGGAGCACACAACCTAGACCCCTTGCATGCACAGTTCACACTAGGATTTACATACTATGAGAGTCTAATCCTGCCTCTGATCTGACAGGAGGCAGATCTCAAGCCGTACTGCAAGTGATGGGGGGCAGAGATGAAGCTTCACTCTCTTGCCTGTAGCTCACCTTCTGCTGTGCAGCCTGGTTCTTAAGAGATCACAGACTGTTACCTCTGTGGTATACCAGAGACCCCTGTTCTAAAGCCATAAGAGTATTTTTAAAACAATATTTTCTAGATCTTCTTGCTCACTGTCATATATTACCCCAGATGTCACCTCATCATATTGATCCCATGGATAGTTAGGTGAAGTTGATTTAAGCCTTCAGTTCTAGTTTGCAGAAATCCAAAGCTCTCTCCAAGACTTCGGCAAATTCCCAAGACTTATATTCTCATTCTCTCTTCTGCTCAGTTCTGCATTATGTCAATCTGAAAGCAAAACTTGGCCTCTTCACGAATTCCTATAGGAAAGCTACCAATCACACAAAATACAGATTTTACTGACTATATGAAGATCATAGAGCAAACATTTAAAAACTTTATACCAATCATCCCTCTTTCTCCAGAGTCCTTTCTGGTCATCCACTCCTAGGGATTTTTCTGTTGGTCCTTAACCTACACAGTTCCCAACTTCATGTCTTTCAATAAATTCTCCTCTATTCTTCCTCCCTCCCTCCCCAGAAAACCCAGTCCCGTGAGGGGGATTTTCTACCTCCAAGGAATTTTTTCAGACAAATACTGTTTCTTCCTTCATAAGGATGCTGATGCGAGCTGTTAAGTTTATGGGAGATCAGAATCTATGTTAATTTCTGGAGACAATTTACTAGTTGATTCTAGTCTTGCCTTTGTTTCTTAAATGAGGAAAGTGAGCCTCAGACTCTTACATGCCTTGCTTACTTTAACTCTGAGAACAGTGATTACACAGACCTCCTAATTCAGAATCACATGGGTGGTTTTTGTTTATAGAATGCCGAATTTAAAACTGTATCTTTGCTCTATTGAACCATAATCTACTGAACAAGCTCCCCAGATAATTTTTTTCCTTCAACTTTTATTTTAAAAAGGTTTTCTCTCCAAGTAATTTTTAAGGCCCCACAAAATCACCACTTTAGACATAACTTAAGGCCTAGGGGGGGAAAAAAAAACATGAAACACTAAAAGATGTTACAAATTTAATTTAAATCTGAGCTATAAGAATGACAGCTTGGATCCAAGCAGCACCTAAAAGACTTTGAACAACTTTGAAACAAGACAAAGTAAATACTGGTGTCATTTTGGTGGAAAGAACACCAGACTAGGAGTCAAGGCTAATTGTGTGACCTTGAGTGAGTTACTTAACATCTCTGGACCTCAGGTTCCTAGGGGAAAATACTGCTTTTTCTACTTAACTCCAAGGACTATTTGAAGGATAAAATGAGATCATGTATGTGAAAACACTTGTGGGAGGAGGGGAAAATAAATAGCTCTCTACAACTGCTAGGTATTATTTCAAAGTCCTGCTTGGGCCTGGAAAATATCAATCTTCTGCATGTTACCCAGTGTGCTAGTAAGGCAGCCTGTGGAGTTTTTCAAGAAGCCTGTAGGATCCAAGTTAGGCAGCTCATTGCTCAGGCTGAGTAGCCAAAGAGGGAAACTCTTGATTCAGAACAGCATCTGTTTGCGATTAAGGTTTCAGAGGCATGTGCCTGAACTGAAGGCAACACTACAGAATTGATCATAGAAGCAGTCCCAATTGTAAAACAGATTCTATGCTTAAAGTGGATATGAAAGGTAAACATAAAAGCATGATTCTGTAATTACATGAAACAAAATGATACTTGTTTATCATGTCCCACAGCACACACACAAGCATACACAAAGGGAAACAATAGACTTGTGTGAAAACTTATGTGAAAGAAAGAGATCCCCAAGCAATAACAGCTACCACCAAACTCAGAAGAGCTCACTTGAACTCTGTTAATTGCAAAATATATTTGCAGAGTGGGCCTCTTTGGCATCCACCCCTGACATGTTCTTCTTTAAAAATTCAAGTTGGGTCAATTTGGATCCTTGACAAAAAACAAAACAAAACAAAAGACCTTATCCAAAATTCACTATGAATTCTGTCTGTGTCAGAGACCTGACTGTAGTTAAAGTATGCATGCTTACCATAATTCAAAAGACATTTTGGACCCTGGACAAAGATCAAAGATCTGGGCCAGTGTGGACTTCTAGGTGGGTCAGGTAATTGAGAAGTTCTGCGAATGGTTAGGGGGTGGAGGTAGAATGAGATCTGAAGGTTTTTATTAGTGTTATTTTGTGAAAGTGTGCATTTTACGTCTATAAAAGAAGGTGTGAGAGGTGTTCAAATTGAACTTAGAGTTAAAGCCTAAGGAGGGGTCTGCTTAAAAATATAAAGGAAAAAAAAAATATATATATATATATATAAAGAAAAAGGCCAGCCTACCGTTTAAGGTAAGTAAGAATTTACTGATCAAACTACAAATCTCAGTTGAGGGCACATGAATAAAAAAACATGATGTCTCTATCAGGAGAAAATCCTGGTTTTATGTGGAATCTTTAGAAGATACCCAGAAGATCAGCAACTCCAATAGCCAGCTGGTTTAAGTTCCATCTTTCTAGAAACATTTGAAGCAAAAGCATGGAGAGCTGTGCCTATGCCCAAAGCCAATGACTTAAAAAGAGAAAAGAAGGCCAACATTGCCATGTGATAGATGGATCTAAGGACAATCTTAGTACAACAAAGCTACTCCAAGAAAGCAGAATGCTGGTCCTGTGGGGCCAGTCACTGAGGCCAAAGGAGGGACAGAATAGATGAACTACAGTCATTTCTATTTGGTTAGAAGTGTTTGTTTTTCCTTCAAAAATGGATGGCTACCTTGTAAAATTCAATCTGGCCGTAAACCACTCAAATCCATCTTACAGAAACGACTTCTTTAGGACATCCAGCAAACTAAAAATATAAAATTGTGGGATGAGGTTGGCGAGATCCCTTAACTAGCAATGAAAAGACTTGGGTTCTAGTCCCATGTCAATTGCTAGCTGAGGCAGAACTTAGGGTGGGGCATTTAGCCTGTCTATATATCTTCTGGAAGCCTGCAGTGGTGGCACAGTGAAAGAAGGTGGGGAAAGACTGAAAGATGATCTCCAAGGTCCCTTCCAGCTATAACGGTCTATAATTCTGGTTAGCATATAAAATAATTGAAGTCAAAACATTACTGGTAGCTTACCTGTGTGGAATGGGATTGGAGCAAGGGTAGAGAAACAATTGGCAATAAAACATTTGGAGAACATTTTTGATGAGGAAAAATCCAATGGCAGAAGAGATTTTTAAATGAAATATTAAGCAATTGGTATATAAAATAATAAAATCTAGAAGGTCAGATATCAAGACATTACTAGTAGTTGGAGTCTAAGCATGGAGGGAAAGAGTGAAGGGACTTGGGAGAACCAATGGCGTAATTATTTTATTGTTTCTTTTTCTATTGTCCTTGCTGAAAAAGCCCACAGTAAAGCTATCGGAGGCCACTCGATTCCATCGAATTCCTCTTTGTCCTTGAGGGACAAACACTCCATGCCCAGCAACTGGGGAAAGAGGTGTGATAAAGGGGCTGCCTGGGAGCCTGTTCTTCAGCTTTCTGTGTAATACACTGTCTGGTTTTCTGGCAAAAAGTGAAGAAATCTGAGTTTTTCTTCACCCCACATGGATCATGCTACTTTCCCTGGAGATTTCAGCATCATCACTGTGGCTTCGTATTTCACCCTGCCTCTCTTCTCTGTCACCATCAGCTTCAGAGTCTACAAGTCTGTCATTCAAGCTGTACAAAAATCAAAGAAGGCCATGCAATTGAGCTGTTTTCATAAGAGTTCATAAATTTGCCATAATTATGAGAGTGACCACTTCATTGGACCTCAAAACTCATCATTTGTCTGTTTCTGGTGGAATATCTGGCCATCTTCATGTGGCCAATGACCTCAGTTGGTGCAGTTCCAATGGAATTGCCCTTCCAATCTTTGCCAAACTGTACATTTTTATCATTCCAATGAAAAGTACAAACCCAGATTGATTATGATGTTGTGTTGCCAGGGATCAGATCAAGACAATTGTTGAAGGACCCAAGAAAAACTCCCTGGCACTCCAAATAAAAAAGCAGAATAAACACATGAAAATCACAGATTTGACAGTTACTAAATCACCATTGAAGAGTTATAACATTGCACTTGTACCATGAAGGAATATGTCCAATGTTCACTTCCAAACTTTAGAAATGTTGATATTTTCTCACTTCCCTTCTCTGCAGTCTCAGTACCAAGCTCCAGAATAGGTTAAGCTGAAAATGAATTGATAGCTTAGAAACGAAAATAAGGAAAGATTCAAATTATTAGGATAAGCCAGAACCTCTAAAGGTGGTGGAGTTTTTGCCCGCAGCTTGAAAAAGCAAAGAGTGAAGATGAATATGGAAATGAAAGATAAAACACACTTCTCCGGTTCTCTAAGGCTTAAACTAGTTTTCTACCATAATTTTGTCCTTATTTTTAAGGTAAGGAATTAGGATTACCCTACAAAAGTTATTTGGGGATAGAATAATTCCTATCTAGTTAACTTTTACATAATCTTTCACATGGATTATTTTTACTCTCCACTGACCTCATCTCCTTGTCCCATAATGTGAGCAGTTTACTCTTATTATCGTTTCCTTTTCCTCCACCTCACTGGTCAAAATAATTTTCTATTCTATTAATAACTCATAGGTGACACTGATAATTCTTGAATCATAAAATTCCATCTGATGAACGAGATTAAAAACAGAAAATAAAGTCATTGAGGGGAACACTCCCTTCCCTGCCTTCCCTTAGGAAAGGAAAACTCACTTCCCTGTTTTCCCTTAGGAAATAGCCCCACCACTGGGAAAGAAGGTTTCTGTCCTATTTCCTCCGGACATGATGTTGAGCTTGAGTGTGAGAAAAGTGCTTCCTGCCCTCTCCCCTCTCTACCTCACTCCAAGCTTAACATACAAGGCTGTGGATTTCTTCGGAAATTAAATATCTGTAACTTCTATAAAAATAATACTAGTGGTCACCTTTGGGTAAATGAACATGCAAGCAGTTCACTCTAACTCACTAAAGTATCAATTAATAAATAAGTATAGTAGGTGATTCATAATTTGGAAAAACACCTAAATATGAGTAATAAAGAAAAATTTCTTGGAAGTTATATCTCTGATAAAGAAAAAAATACCTAAAAAGTGAAACTTCTGCTACATTTTAAAACCACTTAAAATTGAATTAAATGCTGTGCTTGTGAACTGGAGGAAGAGAAGGTTTATATTAGGCCCAATTATTGCCCCTTGGTCACCAAAAATCACTTGATGAAGTCAGTGCCTCCCTTAGTCTCTGTTGTAGCTGAGCAATCTTCCCAACGAAAAAGGTCTCCAAAGTTTTTATGATATGGAGAAAGTACCATAGAAAGAGAGTGGAGTAAGTTTAATAAAATAAATAAATAAATAAATACCTTATATTTAGCTTCTTTAGCTGAAGATGCTCCTAAACCTAGTTTGAAACTTCATTACCTTTTAAGTCCAAAGGGTGAAGATAAGTAACAAAGATAAGGTGAGGTAACAAAGATAAGGGCCGATTCTTGTCCATGCCAACACTAATTCTGAGTCTAAGATTTATACTATTAGTTAAAGGAGATGTAACTTAAAAATATTAATCCCTAGGTATCTCAGGTTCAGAACAATAAAAATTAAATAAGTGTTCTGATAACACAATAGGAGAAATATCATGAAGCTCACATAGCTGAACACTGTTCTTACCTAACTTTGTTTTCCTTTTTTACAGAGACACAGAACCCACAGAAGCAAAAACGAATGGTTTTTGTATAACCCTGGCCTTCTCTTAGAGCCTAATTATTTGTTCTCAGAAACTTAAACCACTTCACTATACTGAAACAGGCCAGAAAGTTTGCAGGTAGAGTGGAGCCAAAGAGTCTGGTTTGGTGATAGGAGCCAAAACACGAGTCGACCCATTTAAGCTGACTAGACACATAGGCAAAAGAAAATACATCAATTTATATGTGTGTGTGTGTGTGTGTGTGTGTGTGTGTGTGTGTGTTGGTCTGCATAGTGTTTGTGTGTATGGCCACTGGGGCTGACGGGGAGTAACCGCATATTTTCACTGGCTTGTCTTTTCATGGGCTCATCTTTTCTGTTGGAGGCAGAGCAGCAGTGCTAGATCCTGATGACTTTAATTTTTCTGCCTCATTTCTTGACAAGCAGTAATAGAAATTACACTAGTTCTTTGTTATTTCAGTAACTGATACAACTCTTTAAGAGGCTCCCCACCCCCACTTAAAGCATCTTTTTGTTAAACTCATATATGCTTCCAAGATTCTGTATGGTATTTGAGGTAAAGAGAGAGTTCTTATTATTTATGTATTCAATTAATGCTTATCCTTCCTAATATTTACACTAAATTGTGCTAGGCACTATGGGGGGGGGAAGCAAATAAAAAAGAAACATGCAGAACACATTCAAATTTTAAATTCTAATTGTAGGATAAGAAAATATTCGTTCATAATGTAATATTCCCTTTAAAAAAAGCACAAACTTTGGGAGGCTGAAGCAGGCAGATCATGAGGTCAAGAGATTGAGACCATCCTGGCCAACATGGTGAAACCCCATCTCCCATAAAAATACAAAAATTAGCTGGGTGTGGGGGCATGTGCCTGTAGTCTCAGCTACCCAGGAGGCTGAGGCAGGAGAATCGCTTGAACCTGGGAGGTGGATGTTGCAGTAAGCAGAGATTGCACCACTGCACTCCAGCTTGACAACAGAGCGAGACTCCATACAAAAAAAAACAAAAACAAAAACAGAAACACAATACAACTTTCTTTCTTTTTTTTCTGTCTCTCAAAATATATGGATTTAGATATAGGTACATGGATAAATATATAGAAATAGATAATATATAGCTATAGATAAATAACTCTCCCTGATACATAAGAATTTTCTTTCTGTATCCCACATAGAAGTATTTGCACACACGCAAGTCTGGACCTAGATAAAATAGTAAAATGGGTGGCCTCCACCTTTAGGGCTTCCCTACATTCCTGTAGCTTTTCTATCTTTTCAGGGTCTATTTCATCCATGATTACCCCGACTACCAAGGGTCCTCCACCATGCCTCTTGACTCAGCAGTCCATTCTGGACCTTGCAAATTCTCTGTCCTCCCAGCTCCACTGTGCCACTGCAACTCCAGTGTGCAGCTCTCTGAAGATGGCTACTCAGATACACCAATTTCGCCAAAGCTTAAGAAGTGCTGGTAGATTACCAGCAGACAGCATGGTATGCTGGGTGGAAGCATTGTTCCTGGGTTGAGTTAAACAATTGTGTGGAATCCTGGCTCAAACATTTTCCAGTTCAGAGGTATTGAACAGATTACTTAACCTCTTCATGTTTCAGTTCCTTTTAGGTCAGATTGGGTAAAGGGGGATGGTGGCTAATATCATATTTCATCTAATCTATGATGCCTTCTTATTGTCACTCTCACCATGATTTTACGTGCCACTTACAAAACAAGAATACTCTAAATGATGTCTGTAAGCTGTCACTGATCGTAGGCTGGGCGCGGTGGCTCACGCCTGTAATCCCAGCACTTTGGGAGGCTGAGGCGGGCGGATCACGAGGTCAGGAGATCGAGACCATCCTGGCTAACACGGTGAAACCCCGTCTCTACTAAAAATACAAAAAACTAGCCGGGCGCCTGTAGTCCCAGCTACTCGGGAGGCTGAGGCAGGAGAATGGCGTGAACCCGGAAGGCGGAGCTTGCAGTGAGCCGAGATCGCGCCACTGCACTCCAGCCTGGGCCACAGAGCAAGACTGCCTCAAAAAAAAAAAAAAAAAAAAAAAAAAAAAAAAAAAAGATGTCACTGATTGTAAAACATCCCAATTTTAGAGTGTTAAAATGTGAAAGAAGTGTATCTTAAAAATGATTAAATACAATAGTACCAACTTCATAAGTAGTATATATTATATATCCATACCATATTTAATAAGCATTAAGACAGCCAATGTACCAGGCACAAATTAAGTGCTTAACTGTCAGCTAATATTAATATCTTACTCTTGCCAGATAACAGACTTCATTTTAACAAAAATTTCTTTAAACAGTATGCCTTAACATACTGATGGAGAATACAGGCTTAGAGCTGGTGGAAACATACCTTAAGGTGACTTAGACTTTTCCATGCCCTCTTATAGGACTGCTCCAGCTTAAAAGCCTAGTGACACTGATATGGCTTGGCTATGTCCCCACCCAAATCTTATCTTGAATTGGAGCTTCCATAATTCCCATGTATCATGGGAGGGACCTGGTGGGAGGTAATTAAAACATGGGGGCGGGTTTTAATGATGCTGTTCTCATGATGGTGAATAAGTCTCATGAGGGCTGATTGTTTCATAAATGGGAGTTTCCCTACACAAGCTGTCTTGCCCAACACTAAGTAAGATGTGACTTTGCTCCTCCTTTGTCTTCCACCATGATTGTGAGGCCACCCCAAACATGTGGAACTGTTGAGTCCATTAAACCTCTTTCCTTTATAAATTACCCAGTCTCAAGTATGTCTTTATCAGCAGCATGAGGACAAATACAGACACAAATCTGGGATGAGAACTTTTGTCACAATTTAGACACATTTTTCACTATATTAAACTTTTAAATCACTTTCATAATTAGATGAAGACAGAAAATATAATACCAGGTTTTTTATATATATATAATATATATATTATTATTATATTATATATACCAGTTTCCTGGCTTACCAGCTTTCTTATGCTTTTTAAACCTGCAAGTTTATTTCACCTACAATTTATTTTATGTTTATTTTACCTGATTGTTCATTCTCATGGTACAAAGACAAAACAAGGAAGAACACCTTTACACCACCAGAAATCAGTTATCTCTCAGAAGAATGAATTATAGAACAAGAATATTTTAGTACTCACATCGAATGAGACAAATGCCCTATCTTTAGAAATGGAATCTTGTTATCTATATGTTAAATTCAACGAAGAAAATCTTAAGATAACACTCATCCAGGAGTTGAATATGATGGACATAAAAAATGTAATACCCATACAATATGCTGTAAAGCATCATTTTTTAAAAATTAATCTTCAGTTTAGCCTGCAGCTTAATAACTATTTATGCCAGCATGTCTATCGGCTTAGTAGTATACTAGATCTGTTCATGTGATTCTCTGATGACTTGACTTCAAGTGCCACAGTTGACAATATGTTGCCACAATTTCATAACTTCATAAAAGCTTTTATCATGTTCTTGCCAAAAATTTAGACTGTGTCTATTTATAACCAATCAACCATTTTCAAGGAGTTGGTCCTTTTCATATCTCTGAAGTGGAATAAGAGATTGCTTAAGACTTTATACATACTTGCCAAAGACAAGTTGATCAATTATTTTAGACCCACACCTGGGTTATTCATACCAATATCTACCTGCCCAGACAGAATTTAGGAATAGCACTTACCAGAGGACAGTTATTTCAATTTGCAAGCCCAAGGCTGGAATAATCATACTCATCCTACATGTAGCACTCTCTTCTACTGTACTACCATTTTCATATACCTACTTGAAGTATGTGTTAACATTCTAGGCTCTCCTATTAAATAATATACTTACTTGAAGACAGAAATTGTGCCCTATCCCTCTTGGCACATTCCTTTGCCCATCCTGTTTTTTCTCCACAATGTTTCATACATGGTGGAGGCTTAAATTTGTTTAATTAAATTATATGTCTCTACCCTTCTGCAAATCATACTTGAAGGAAAAAAACACATAATTCTACACAAGTTCTTGAAGTCAAAAGTCTAGAAAGACTTGACAATGAATGTACTTTTAAGGTTCTCCTAGTTAAGAGAAGCCTTCGGGAGAAAAGAAAATATGCCACACCAAGTATGATAGAACTATTACTAACAAATGGCTTTTATTAACTGGAATAATTTTTTCTTGGTACCCAACTATGGGAGATTGGAAAGGTCCTCTAGAAAGATTATAAATGTAATGCATTTCATAAGACAAGGTGGGTCTAGGAATGCTACTCAGAACACTCCCTAGACCACAGTTCCTCAAGGAGATAATTATGTTTTCAAGAAAGTATGAAGCAGTCTGCTTCCTGCTAGTTAGACTCAAGTCAATTAACTAAAGCAGAAAAATACCCTAGAGGTTGACACTGGTTCCAAGGAACTTGAAGGAACCTTAGAGGTCATTCAGTGAATCTAGTCAACTCCTTCATTTTGCAAATGAGAAATTTAAGTCTCAGGCTGAGTATATGACTTGACCAAGTTTATAAAACTTACCAGAGACAGAACTGTGAAAAATCCAGAGATTCTTAAAAATATTTTTACTGGGTTGTATTTTTAGTGTAGCTTTGACTAGGACACAAACTAATTGTAATTTATCTCCAGTACATTTTATATGTGGCAAAAATAATACATTCTACAGAGTATGAGACTACAGAATAACATGTCAATTTAGGGCCAGATCATGGGCTTTGCACATAAACCCACTCACAATAACATTATTCAAGGATATCTAGCTTCAAATGTTGCATTATTTCTGTGGGTCCTACTCTAAATACGCCTTGAAACTTCTCCCCAGCCCCATAGCCTTTGTGTCAGCCTCTATCACCTTTCTTGGGTCCCTGCAACAGGCGCTGAACTGCTCTCTCTTCTCTAAGACTCAAACATTGCAGTCAACTTTCCCCTTCGCCATAAAAAGCTTGGTTCTTTATATTATCCCTTGCTTTAAGACCTCCATAAAATCCAACATAAAAGGGCTTTCAAAAACTGGATTCTGCAGCTACTCCCCATCCCTTGACATTACCCTCTGAACTTGTCACGCTTTTCTGAACACCTACTTCCTACCTTGGCACATGATGTTCCCCAAGTTGGAATGATCTTCTGTCACTGTCATCCCATACTTCACGCTAATATGAATCTCCACCTGAAGACACTGAAGGCCAGTCTGCATGCCAATATCTTAATGAAGGTTTTTCTAATTCCTCCATACAGAGTTAGTTGCTTCATTCTAAAACAGTTGTTTTCATAACATCACTTGGCTTGAAGGAAAAAAGAGGCCATTAGAAGGTATTAAATAGGAGGGTAATAGTAATCAGGTTTGTGGATTTAAGGGATTACCCTGGCTTCTGTGAGGAGCAAGAGGAGATGCAGCAGAACACGCGAAATACTATTGAGTTTGTTCAGATGACCGAGTCTTCAACTAGTGGGGCAGTGGATGTGGAGAGAAGTGTGTTTACAAGATTTGGTGATGAATTAGATGAGAGAAATAAAGAGCAAATTGGGGTATCAAAAATGACCCCGAGCTTTCTAGCGTGAGCAAGTGGGGAGAGTGTCATGTTACTTACTGAAATGGAGAACACTAGAAGAGGACCTGGTTGTTGTTTATTTATGCTTATCTGTATTTTGTTTTGTTTTTTAGTAGAAGCAGGGGGAAATTATAAATTTAGTTTTGGATGTTGAAGTTGAAGTGGTATCTATTGATACCAAAGTAAGAGCTGCTGATATACGGGAGCTAGGGTGTTAGGAACCATGTTCTATATTTGCAATATAATTCTGGAAGGTATTAGCATATAAATGGTGATTCTACATGAAAGAGATTGAATCTGCCTGGGGAGGGAGAAAAGGAGAGGGCCTGGGACTCATCTTGCCACTGTTCTTTTTTGTCCTTTCTTCCCAAGGGGTTGAATATACCTGCTTCTTTTACTTCCTTACCACCACTGCCTCCTTATTTCTCACACAGTTTGGCTCTGCTCTTCCTACTCTATGAAAATTATACTTAATTGGCTCCAAAGACTCCTAGCTGACATAATCAATGGTGTTTTCCACTCCCCATTCTGCTTAGTCTGTCTAAAGTATGAGACACTGCCAATCACTACTATTATTTTGAAAACTCATAACTTGTTTGACTTCTATGACTCTACCATATTCTGGTTCTTTTCTTTACCTTTCAATTGCTTTGTTTTCTGTCTCTTTTACTGTCTTTTTTCCACCTTTCACCACCCAAATCTCATGTATCCTACATCTCATAGCTCAGATATTTGCTTTTCCATTTTTAGCATTTCTAAGCCTTTAGGTGAACTTATTTACCTCTCCAACTTCGGTTGTTACTTATATATAAATGGTCCCCATGTTTTTGTTAGTAGTCCTGACCTCTCTCATAAAATTGAGTCCTGCATTTCCACCTGCTTATTAGAAGACATGCCACTATCTCAAGAGCAATTCATTTAAAACAAAGCCTATTTTCTACCCTTAACTCCAACCTGACCTATTTTCCAGATTTCTCATTTATGATCATCATTATCCCTGATACACAGGTTCAAAATCATACATTAAACAAAAAGATGCCATTTTTAAGTTGTCCCTCACTTCCCCTGTCTAGCAATCTCAAAATTATATTGATACTTTGTTCTCTTCCTAATGTTTTTCCTTTCCAGCACTGTAGCCACTACTATGCACTAGATTTTTTTATCATCTTTTTTTAGGCAAGTACAAAAATTTTCTAATGAATTGTCATATCTTCAACCATTTTCTTTTCCACTTATCCTGTTACTACATACATTATCTTCCTACAACACTACTTCACTATTTCAATCCTCATCTCAAAAACTTAAAACAGCTCCTTGCATCTATGGTAAAAAGTCTACAGTCTTCCAAAATCTGGCTTTATCCTACCTTTTAAGCTCTAACACCCACTACTCTCCTACA
This sequence comes from Macaca thibetana thibetana, assembly GCF_024542745.1. Taxonomy (NCBI): domain Eukaryota; kingdom Metazoa; phylum Chordata; class Mammalia; order Primates; family Cercopithecidae; genus Macaca; species Macaca thibetana. Next base: position 98,511,166 of record NC_065588.1, on the reverse strand, counting down.
TCAACTCTGTGTTTAAGCCCAGCAAAGAGGTCTTCTCATTGTCCTTTACACACACGGCTGCATTTTCCAGCCTCTGATGCATCCATTTCTCACCTCTGAAACACGTGCTCGCTAGTCTCTAAATGTATATGCCTTTCAAAGGAGAACACTAATTTCACCTCCTCCATGAGCACTCAGACCATCCCCATCTGGAAATGATTACTTCCTTGTTTGGAATTGACTGTCCCTGCCACTTAATAGACATTTAACATTCAGATTTGTTTCATTTCCTCAACCATTGGTTCACTCCCTAAGTACAGAACTCTACACAGTGTGTATTGGTTGCCCATTAATAGTTTTGATAAATATTCAGAATCAAATTTTAAAATTTCAAGTTATTAAAGTATATGATACTCCTATAGTTCCACTATTAACTGTAATCATTATTGCATCATTATTAGTTCAGAAAATAGTTCTAGGAGATCTCCAAATTTTGAAACGTTTACTAGATGGATTTCTATTCTAAGAAACAGATTTGCTCCCTGTAGTTCTAAAGTACATAAAGAAGGAAAGAAATTAGATACTGACATCATCAAAACGTAATATTAAAACAATATTTTATTTTAAAAGAGATGCAAAAAAAAAAAAGGAAAATTTCAAGTTGCAACAAATGTCATTAACCACATTTCACTGGCTTGTGATTCAAATTTCATGTGAGTTAATTCAAATTTCATAGTAACATAATTCCATATAATAGCAGAAATAATCACTTAAAAGGGTGGTGAATGCTTAATATAATCCAACTAAAATCACTAACTAAGTATATCCTCAATTAAGAGAACAAGCTAGTTTGATAAGAATATAGATACTTTGGGGGAATATTTACGGTACTTATTAACTGGAACCTTGTTAGTTAAGTCACTTCTATTATCTGGCAAATCCGTCTCTACCTAAATAAGAAAACATGAACTTTATTAAATTTTCAGTATTTTTGGATGCTCTGAGGCTCCAAATAGTTCTGAAATCCTCTGAGATTGTGTGCTTCAGAAATTCAGCAGGCTGCTGATGTTTTGCCCCTTGAGGCTGTGCTCCACATCTGCAGAGCCTGAGGCTCGACCTCATTTTGCTCTGCAGTATTTGATAAGTGATCAACTGTAAATGAGGTGACATCCTCTATTGGGTATGTTTAAAAATCAACTGAGGTTTTCTAAATTATTTCAGAATAAATCCTTTTTGAATTTGTTTTTGTTCTAAGATGTTTTCATTGTTGATTATTGAACTGGTCCAAAAGATCTTTGAGGAAATTTTTCCCCCTATGTTGTATACCTCTGCCTGGAATATATTATCCTATGCCAGATATAATGAAACTACTCAGTAAATAGTCATTAAATTAAATTCTTATCCTTGGAACAAATAAGTTGTATCCAAGGAGGAGAGGGTCTAAATTATTGGGCTCTCTTTGAAGTGGAAAATTTTGTTTCAGAAGTCAACTAGGTAAAGAACTACAGTGGTTCTCCTGGGATGACTTTTGAAATGAAAGCTGACCAGGAGGGAAATCACAATGACAGGCCTTAACTCTACTGGATTTAATCACCTACGAAAGATCTTCCCTGTTGTGCACATCAGGAGGCTTATAAATTGGATGCAGGCCACTCAATCAGTTTCAAAAGTCAGCTCTCTCCAAAGGAATTGGAAAGAATGGTTTCATAATTCCTATAGTAAGAGGAGCTGCCATAGTAAAATAGCAGCAATTGGGGTTAGGTAGGTCCCCTTTCCCATGCAGATTCCCCAGTAAGTGTTTTTATTTCTTGGTTTTGTTAAAATAAGATCCAAGTTATGGTTTCATAATTTCCCCATCACTAGCCCTGAAATGAAGTTACTACAGCCGTTAAACTGAAATAACTCCACTAGCTGCATAGAAAACCTTTGTCCAAGATTCAAACCAAACTGAATGTTTGAGGGTTTGGGTTGTTTTGAGTTTTCTAAACTTCAAGCTTAAATTTTCATGAACCTTACTGCACTTTCTGATCTTTTCTGGGAGAGAGGGTGGAAAAACTGACCTCTTTGATGCCAGTCTTGGAAACAGCCTTCCAAGTGTTGTAACTAACTGCATGAAGGGAGATAAGCCTAGATAGAAATGTAGTAAGATGATCGACTCTGAATCTATTTTTAAAAATTGTTGCCGAAGCCTGCTCTTAAATTGTATTCTTCTAGGTCCTCCAATTTAATCAAAACATTCAGTAGCAAAATTGGAGTGCTATGTTTCTAAAACCTGTTGTCACAATGACAAAAAATAGCCAGCAATTTTAGTTCAGAATTATATATTACCTATCATAACAATAACAACTAAGTATGAAACAACCATGGCAATATCCTCAATGTCATTTTAGAAATGAAACTGCATGGAAGAGAGGGACATGACCAGATTTAAACCTTTAGGCTTGGAAGATTCATTGAATGGAAATGGAATAGAAAATGGAATTCCATGAAGAAAAGAGGTTGGGTGAGAAGCAGAGGAAGTAGGAGAAATAAGACTTGGCAGTGCCATTTGGTGTGGTAAAGACAGTGAAAGCCATGGATTAGACATACAATTAAGGACTGTGTTATTCTCAATAAGTTTATTGCAGTTTATTGCTGGCTTGGGTGGATGCTAGTTCAGAGACCACCTCCATCAATGGAAGCTTCAGATTTCCATATTGATGGTCCATGTCAATAGAAAGTTTCAAGGAAGACTAATCACCAAAAATCAAGGATGAATGACGTAATATAATCACAGCATCACTACCACCATCTCATTCTTCACCACTGTGATGGGTAAGTTAATCACACAGACATTCACACTGTGGCTAAATATGAAGTCAAATGCACCTGAGGTCGCTTGGCATGAGCTTTTGCTTAATAAAGAAACACCATACTGATATAGTCAGAGCCTCTCTGTTAAGAAATATAAAGGGAATCATTTGGGAGCAAGCCAAATTCTAAATGATGTTCTCTATGAGCCCTGCTGAACAACCTTATCTTGGAAATCCTGGGTCCTAGGCCTCTTCACTTCTCCCAATATAGGGTCCCCATAAACCAAACGTAACTTGGACATTTCTCTAAAGGCAAGGCTGGTTCATCCGATTCAGATTCTTAATCACCACCACCACCAACATTTGGAAATAAAAAATATTTATTCAATTCTTTGTAAATATTTTCGTGAGCAGTCAAAACTACCCACAACTACTCTATAGGTTGGAACATATTCAAACAAAACTGACTATAGGGCGATCATCATGTGTGGGGAGCTTTAAGGTCATGGCAAAAGGGAAACTGCTAGTCACACACAACAGGAATACTGAAAATCAAGAAAACTGATCAAATTATGCATTGGTACAGGGGGAAGAAGTGTCAGTCTGGAGCTGTGGAATCACCAGGAGTCAGTATTGGATGGCCGGGGATAAAATAAGTTATGTAAGCCAGGGACACTGGCACACACCTGTAGTTTCATCTACTAGGAAGACCGAGGCAGGAGGATCACTTGAGCCCAGGAGTTCTGGGCTGTAATGTGCTATATACAAATGGGGTGTCCACACTAAGTTAGGCATCAACATGGTGACCTCCCAGGAATAGGAGACCACCAGGTTGCCTAAGGAGGAGTGAACCACCCAGGTTGGAAATGGAGATCAAAACTCCCATTCTGATCAGTAGTGGGATCATGCCTGTGAATAGGCAACTCTAGTCTGGGCAACACAGTGAGACCCGATCTCTTAAAAATAAATAACTAAGAAAACAAAATGAGTTATAAATCAATTTTTAACAACAATTCCTGCATCAAAGCATATTTCCTATATGAATTCTGATATAATCAATAATAGAGATCACTTATTTTTAGTTCTTTTTTTATAACAAGGCTTAATTTAGAAAACTCAGAATACAGACAGGCACAAAGAAAAGTAAATACATGTATTTTAACTACCTATAATCCTACTACTCAGAAATAACACTACTGATATTTTAGCATATACTTGGTTCTCACTATCTGTGTGTCTGCATCCACAGATTCAATCAACTGTGAATGGAAAATACTCTAAAACAAAACAATAAAAATAACACAATAATAAAAAACAACATTTTAAAAATTACATATAACAACTATTGACATAGCATTTATATTGTATTAGATGTTGTAATTCATCTAGAGTTGATTTAAAGTATCTCAGAGAATGTGCATAGGTTATATGCAAATATTATACCATTTTATACAAGGGACATGAGTATCTCTGGATTTTGGTTTGGTGTCCCAGAACCGATGTCCTGTGATAGGTAGGATTGATTGTATAGTCTTTGAGACACACAAACATACACACTACCAGAAAGAAATATATGCTTGGTGTTTTTTAAATGTATCTTAAAATGGTTTTGTATTTTTCTTTAAATAATATGTTAAAAAATTATTTAAATAATATATTAAAAGCTTTTTTCCATGTACAAATATATAGTCATGTGTTGCATAATGACATTTCAGTCAATGACAAACTGCAGATATGGTGGTGGTCCCATAAGATTATAATGAAGCTGGAAAATTCCTATTGCCTAGTGATGTCATCGTGCAATGCATGACTCACATGTTTGTGGTGATACTGATGTAAACAAATCCACTGCAGTGCCAGTCATATAAAAGTACAGTGCATATGGTTATGTACATTACATATTTGATCATGATAATAAATGATTATTTTACCGATGTATGTGTTTACTATACTTTTAATCATTATTGTAGAGTATACTCCTTCTACCTCCAAAAAAAAGTTAACTGTAAATAGTCTCAGGCAGGTCCATCAAGAGGTATTACAGAAGGCATTGATATTATAGGAAATAACAGCTCCACGAGTGTTATTGCCCCTGAAGATCCTGCAGTGAGACAAGACGTGCAGTTAGAAGACAGTGATATTAATGATCCTGACCCTGTGTAGGCCTAGGCTAATGTGTATGTTTGTGTCACAGTTTTTGAACAAAAAAGTATAAAAAGTAAAAAAATAAAAAATTTTAAAATGTAAAAAAGCTTACAGAATAAGGTTATTAAGAAAGAAAATATTTTTGTATAGCTGAACAATGTGTTTGTGTTTTAAGCTGTTATTACAAAAAATGTTAAAAATTTTAATTCATAAAATAAAAACAGTAAGCTAGAGTTAATTTATTACTGAAGAAAGAAAATGTTTAAAAATAAATTTAGCATAACCTAAATGTACCACTTCTTAACTCTACAGTAGTATAATGTCCTAGGCCTTCATATTTACTCACCACTCACTCACTGACACTGAGAGCAATGTCCAGTCCTGCAAGCTCCATTCTCAAAGGTGGAAATTATATGTCATACCCCCTTCCATGTTAAAGAACTGCTAGGGCTTAACAGCATAAGCAAGACTTGATGATGTGAAAAGAGAAACAAAATCAAAATAATAATGGTAAAGTGCCAATCTTCATGGTTTATCTTCTGCAACTTTCTATAGACTGTCATCAGCAACATCAGTAGCAACAACATGAAAACACTTATTAGGCATCTATGTAACTTCAGATTATACAGAGATAACTACTGCTTAAATGAATTTGACAGCCTGATCGTTGCTTTTTAGGGAACATTCATATGTGCTCATGTCACAATGTATGAAGAACTTAAAGACAAAAAGATTGTCATCAACAAGAAAAACATAGTTTTTGGCAACTTACAGGACACATCATTTCTTTCCATCATTGGCAAGACCTTGGCTGGAATTCTTTTGGATCAGCTACTACTCAATGATGGCAACTGTGCTTCTCGAATAACTGTGGCTTTAAACCACAGGGCAACTGACATAATCCTTGCTCTATGTCAAAAATAAGAAAAATACCAAAAACAGTCTGAACAGAACTAAATTTATTGACTGCACTGAAATTTTAATGTTGCCTGCAGACCTTAACTATAAATTACTACCTAACTTTTTGTTCCTATGATTTGTCAGTATCTAAGAAGATGATGGGACTGTACACGTTAGTCAATTAATCAACAGTCATTTAAACATCTACTATACAACCAGCACTATAGAGACTATAGTTATTTGTATGATTATCTACTTAATGACTGCTCTTCCATTAGAATACAAGCTCCATATAGAAAGGCCTTAGGCTATCGTGTCTATCCCTGAATCCCCAGTGCCTAGTAGAGTGCCTGGTATATATTATTAGAGGCAAAACAAACATTTGCTGAGCAAATAAAGGTACAGTATAAGAGAATTACAAGACACAATTCCTTACATTTCCCCACTGTGGATACAAAACATAAAATGATTATATCTTATTATCTAGCTCAATGTTCAGAGTTCCTACTGCTTGGAGCAGTGCTGTATAATAGAACTTTCTGTAATGATGAAAATGTTCTATATCTACACTGTCCAATATGGTAGCTACTAACCACATGTGGCACTGGAGCATTTGAAATGTGGCTAGTGCAACTACTCTATGCTACCCCATTCTCATCTTTTTCTACAAAGCCTCTGTTAATTTTTATTAAAAATTCAGTTAAAAATTTCTAGAGTTTCAAGTAGAGAATGGGGCCCTAACTTAGGTTTTGCCATTAAAATATCCCTTTTCCCCACTACTCCCAAAATATACACAAATAAAAGATATTCAGTAAAGATGGTCAATAGGTTGCTTGCATGGAAATGCCACTTCTCTAAGTTGTAGTTAAAGAAGGGCAGAAGAGAGTTTAGCCATCCTTGGCTATCTAGAAAATTAACAGCATTTGAAGTACACAATATGAAAAGTTAGGATTATAAACTCAATCACTAATAATACAAATAAATCCATAGAAATATCTCCAAAATAGTGTGAGACAAGCAGGCCACACTGCATCCCAAGCAGTGCTATATAGCTAACTGGACTGTTACGTTGCAGAACATTCATTCAATTATTCAATACTTTTTTTTGAAGACAGAGTCTCGCTCTGTCACCCAGGCTGGAGTGCAATGGCCTGATCACGACTCACTGCAACCTCCGCCTCCTGGATTCTAGTGATTCTAGTGATCCTCCTGCCTCAGCCTATGAGTAGCTGGGACTACATGCACATGCCACCACGACTGGCTGATTTTGGTCTTTTTAGTAGAGATGGGGTTTCGCATGCTGGCCAGACTGGTCTTGAACTCCTGACCTCAGGTGATCCACCTGCCTCGGCCTCCCAAAGTGCTGGGATTACAGGCGTGAGTCACCGTGTCTAGCCCAATACATATTTATTGAATGCTTACTGTGTGCTAAATACTGTTTAAAGCACTAGAGGTATAGCAATGAACAAACTGATATTAATAAAATTCCTGTCCTCATGGAGCTTACATTTTGGTGGAGGGAGACAGCCAATGAACCAAGAAATAAGTAAAATATGTAGCACATGGGGGATAAAAGTTATATGGATAAGTAAAAATCAATTGGTGGAGAGCAGGATGTAGTGAGGGAAAGGGCTGGTCAAGCAAGGCCTCACTGAAAAGATGACATTTGAGACAAGACTGGCAGGTTAAGAGGAAGGCCAGGCAGATATCTGAAGAAAGAGAGTTTCGGGCAAGGAAACAGCAAGTTCAAGGAATTTGCATGTTCAGGCAACAGCAAATATGCCAATGTACCTCGGGCTGAGTAAGCAAGTATAGGAGTGTTAAAGAAGAGATTAGAGATGGAAAGAGGGTACCAGATCAAGGAGAGGCTTGGAGATTACTGCATAAGGACGTTAAATGTAATCCTAAGAATAATGTGAAACCCGCTGAAGGTTTTTAATGAACAAATGAAGTGATTTGATTTGCGCTGTCAAAGGTCTACTCTGGATGCTAAATTTAAAAGAAACTATTGGCAGTGGATGGCAAAGGTGGTGCGGGAATAAATGGAAAAAAACAGAAAAAAAATACCCTGCCCTCAGCTTACATTCCAATTTTACATTTCAATGACCTGAAGCAGATACTGAATCTTACTAAGGTTTTTCTTAATTCAGTTAGTTATAAAATTACATACAACTCATTAACAGCTAATCTCACAAATACCTGCAATGACAGCAAACAGTAGATAAGCAGGTGCTTCTGGTGGATATACGCCAAGTTCATTCTGCATTGAGCAAGGTGAGAAACAGGAAGAGGCACACTAACTGGTTCTACTCACTTAAGTTTCCAAAGAAGGGTGGATGTCTCCACAATCTGTTCAAGCAATTCTTGTGCCATTTCAAAGGTCTTGAGACTAATAAATCACTCTATCAACAAAAGGAAGTCATGTTAATACAAGGCTATAAAGATTCATGATTTCTCCTCTGCGATTCACGTCACACAGAAACCTCTGGTTTTCCCAAAAACATTAATGGAAATTTCACAGCAATTATTTTATTTTTTTTGAGACAGGGTCTTGATCTGCTGCCAAGGCTGGAATGCATTAGTGTAATCATGGCTCACTACAACCTCAACCTCCTGGGCTCAGGTGATCCTCCCAGATCAGCCTCCCAAGTAGCTGGGACCACAGGTGCACACCAGTAGGCCTGCCATTTAAAAAATTTTTTTTGTAAAGATGGGGTCTCACTTTATTGCCCAGACTGGTCTTGAACTCCTGGACTGAAGTGGTCCTCCAGCCTCAGCCTCCCAAAGTGCTGGGACTACGGGCATGAGACCCTGCACCTGGCCCTGAAGCAATTACTATTATTATTATTAATTGAGATAGGGTCTTGCTCTGTTGCCCAGGCTGGAGTGCAGTGACACAATCATGCCTTACCGCAGTCTTCACCTCCTGAGCTCAAGCGATCCTTCTGCCTCAGCTTCCTAAGTAGCTGGGACCACAGGCACGTGACACCATATCTGGGTTTGTTTGTTTGTTTTGTTTTGTTTTGTTTTGTTTTGTAGAGACAGGGTCTCACCATGTTGCTGAAGCTGGTCTCAAACTCCTGGACTCAAGCAATTCTCCTGCCTAAGCCTCTCAAAGTCTTGGGATTACAGGTGTGAGCTCCCACACCCAGCCTAGAGCAATTATTTTAAAACAACAGTAGCATCATTAGAAAGCCCATATCTGGATTGGTTAAGAGCACAGACTTCTGGAACAGAGTGTCTGGGTTTCAATCTCACCACCACTTACTAGGTATATGACCTTGAGCAAGTGACAGTCTGTACTCATAGGATTGTTGTGAGGACTAAGTTGGCTAAGGCATGACATGTGCTTGGGACAAAGCTTGGCACATAGAAAATGCTCAGTAGGCATTGCTTAACAAGTGTAATGATATTTATTGAATCCTAATGTCATAGAAACTACTGGGTACTAACATATCAATCCTCAAAACAACCTTTGGAAATAGGTACTATTGGTATCTGCGCTTTGCAGGAGAGGAAGTAGGCACAGAGAGCTTAAACAGCATGATATATAGCATATAATACTGTTTTGCCTGTCACATACTAGAGTTGATAATGTTTATACATCTGGCAGGCCAAAAAATGGCCCCCAAAAGTATTCACACTGAATCCCTGGAAGCTGTGAATGCTACCTTTTAAAAAATATTTTATTATTTTTATAATTTCAACTTTTTAGATTCAGGGCATACGTGTGCATATTTATTAGTTGAGTCACTCAAGTACTGAGCATAGTACCCAACAATTTTTCAGCCCCTACCCCCTGCCTCCCTTGCTCCCTCCTCTAGTAGTCCCCAGAGTCTACTGTTAGCACCTTTATGTCCACAAGTACCTGTTTTGCCCCCACTTATAAGTGAGAACATGTGGTATTTGGTTTTGTTCCTGTGTTAATTTGCTTAGGATAATGGCTTCCAGCTGTATCCATGTTGCCAAAAAGGACATAATTTTGTTTTTTTCTATGGGTGCATAGTATTTCATGGTGTATAATACCACATTTTCATTTTCCAGTCTGCTATTGATGGGCACCTAGAGGATTCCATGTCTTTACTATTATGAATAGCATTGTGATGAACACATGAGTACATAGTCTTTTTAGTAGAACAACTTATTTTCTTTTGGATACATACCCAGTAATAGGATTGCTAGGTCAAATGGTACTTCTGTTCCAAGTTCTTTGAGAAATCTGCAAACTGCTTTCCACAGGGGCTAAACTAATTTGCATTCCCACCAACAGTGTATAAGCGTTCCCTTTTCTCTACAGCCTTGCCGGCATCTGTTGGTTTTTGACTTTTTAATAATACCCATTTTAACTGGTATAAGATGGCATGTCATTGTGGTTTTGATTTGTATTTCTCTAGTGATGTTGAGCATTTTTAAATGTTTGTTGGCTGCTTGTATGTCTTCTTTTGTGAAGTGTCTGTTCATGTATTTTGTCCACTTTTTAATGGCGCTGTTTTTTGCTTGTTCAACTGTTTTAAGTTTCTTATATATTCTGGATGTTAGAGCTTTGTTGGATGCATACTTTGTGAATATTTTCTCCCATTTTGTAGGCTGTCTGTTTATTCTGTTGATAGTTTATTTTGCTGTGCAGAAGCTCTTTAGTTTAAGCAGGTCACACTTATCAATTTTTGGTTATGCTGCAATTGCTTTTGAGGACTTAATAATATGTTCTCTCCTAAGGTCAATCTCCAGAATGATGTTTCCTAGGTTTTCTTCTAGAATTCTTATAATTTGGGGTCTTACTCTTTAATACCTCTTGGGTTAATTTTTGTATATGGTGAAATATAGGGGTCTGGTTTCATTCTTTTGCATGTGACCAGCCAGCTATCCCAGAACCATTTATAGAATAAGGAGTCGTTTCCCCATTGCCTATTTTTGTCAACTTTGATGAAGGTCAGGTGGCTGTAGGTGTGCAGCTTTATTTCTGGGCTCTCTGTTCTGTTCCATTGGTCTATGTGTTTCTGTTTTTGCACCACTACCATGCTGTTTTGGTTACTGTAGTCTTATAGTATAGTTTGAAGTCAGGTAATTTGATGCTTCCAGCTTTGTTCTTTTGCTTAGGATTGCTTTGGTTATTTGGGCTTTTTGTTGTTGTTGTTGTTGTTCCATATAAATTTTAGAACAGTCTTTTCTAGTTTTGTGAAAAATGATATTGATAGCTTGATAGGAATAGCATTGGACTTGTAGATAGCTTTGGACAGTATGGCTATTTTAATAATATTGATTCTTCCAATCTATGAGCATAGAATAGTTTTCCATTGTGTCATCTGGCATTTCTTTCAGCAGTGTTTTGTAGTTCTCCTTGAGGAGATCTTTTACCTCTTTGGTTATATGTATCCTAGGTATGTGTGTGTATCCGTGTCTATTGTAAATGGAATTGCATTCTTGATTTAGCTTTCAGCTTGAATGTTACTGGTGTATAGAAATGCTACAAACTTCTGTATGTTAATTTTGTATCCTCATACTTTACTGAAGCTGCTTATGAGTTTCAGGAGCCTTCTGGCAGAGTCGTTAGTTTCCTAAGTATCAAGTTATATCACCAGTGAAGACAGTTTGACTTTTTCTCCTATTTGCATACCTTTTCTTTCTTTCTTTTGCCTGATTGCGCTGGCAAGGACTTCCAGTACTATTTTGAACAGGAGTGGTGAGAGTGGGCATCCTTGTCTTATTCCAATCTCAAGGGGAATGATTCCAGTTATTGTCCATTCAGTATGATGTTGTCTGTAGGTTTGTCAGATACGGCTCTTGTTTTTTGAGGTATGTATCTTCAATGCCTAGTTTTGTGAGGGTTTTTATCATGAAGGGATGTTGGATTTTACTGAAAGCTTTTCCCGTGTCTATTGAGATGATCATATGGTTTTTGTTCTTAATTCTGTGTATGTGGTGAATCATATTTATTGATTTGCATATGTTGAACCAACCTGCATCTCAGAAATGAAACTTACTTGATCATGGTGAAGCAACTTTTCGATGTGCTGCTAGATTTGGTCTGCTAGTATTTTGTTGAGGGGTTTTGCATCTGTGTTCATCAGGGATATTGTCCTGTAGTTTTCTTTATTCATTTTGAATGTTACCCTTAAAAGAGTCTTAGCAGATGTGACTAAGGATCTTGAGACAAGGAGATAATCCTGGTGGGCCCTAAATGCCATCACATGAATCCTTATAAGAGAGGGGCAGAGGAATACTAGGAACAGACACAAAGAAGAGAAGGTCATTGAAGACAGAGTAGAGGATGCTAACACAAGACAGTGAATGCCAACAGCCACCCGAAGCTGGAAGAGGCAAGGAAGGGCTCTCCCCTAGAGCCTCTGGAGGAAGCACAGCCCTGTCCACACATTGATTTTGGGCTTTTGGTTTCCAGAACAATGAAAAATAAACGTCTTTTGCCTTAAGCCATCAAGTTTGTGGTAATCTGTCACAGCAGACGTAGGTAACAAATAAATATTATATTCTAGAATCTATCATACTTTCTACCATCTGTTCTCTTAATGAAAAAATAATTCATACATGTATTACATGTTTATTGAAAGGCTACTATGTTCCAGACTCTGTTCTTGATACTCTGTTCTTGATACCATCTCCCTCATTGGCATTAGGGGAGATGGACAATAAGCATGTAAACAAGATAATTTTAGACAGAAGCCCAGTGAGGAAAATAAAGGAGTGAAAGGAATAGGGAAAGAATGAGCAGGAAGGGGGCTCCTTTAGCTCATGGGGTCAAGGAAGCACTCTCAGAAACCATGATATTTGAGCTGAGCCTCACGATAATGAGTGATAAATGCTTAAATAACAGGAGAAAGATGCTCCTGACAAAGAGAATAGCAGGGGAAAAGTCTTGAGTCAGAAGTGATCTTGGCATATCATAAAAACAGAAGGCCAATATCGCTAGAGAGTGATGAAAGAGGGACAGAGTAGTAAGAAATAAATTTAGCAAGGAATGCATGGTCTAGGCCATGTAGGACATTTGTATCAATTATCTATTGCTATAATAATATGGTATAACAAACACATGCAAAACTTCAGAGGGTATACAATAGACGTTTATGTCTTATGCTTTTTGGGTCAGCTGGCCGTCTGCTAGGCAGCTCTACTGACCTCAAGTGGACTTTCTCCAGTGTCTGGTGCTTGAATGGATGTGTGCTGATCGAGGATAGCCTCAGCTATGGCAACTAGGGTAGCATGGCTCTCCTGCATGTGGCTCTCTCCAGCAGGCTAGCATGGGAATGTTTTCATGGTGGTGGCAGAGGCCCAAGAGGGAATTCCCAATGTGCAAGACCATTTCAAGTCTCTGCTTGCATGATATCTGATAATATCTAATTAGTTAAAGCAAATCACATGCCTGAAACCAGAGTCAAACAGTGGGCAGGTTACCTCACCCACAGTGGGAACGCATGCCAAAGTTACATGGCATGAATATAGAGAACAATGAAAAAGTGAAACCATGAAGACAAGCTTATGCAGCTATTTAGGGCCTTGATAAATTAATAAATATAAGAAATAATTATATTTAAACAGGATGATAATGTATTACACACGTTGGAGTTCAGACAAGAGGATCTGGCTGTAGTACTCAGAGAAAGCTACAAAAAGAAGGCCTTTAAGGATATTTTAGATATAGATAGGTGGAGGGACAAGATGAAGGTATTTTAAGAGCAGGGAATATCATAAACAAAGTTATGACAGCAAAAAAGGACTATAAATACATAGAATGAAAAGAATGGCATGTATAGTATCAAGATGCTTTCATCTGATCCAATCTCCATCACAAACAGAAGAAAATGAAGCAGAACAAATGAATCACACATTCCTCCTACATAGTAAAACCACAACATTTCAAAATGTTTTCAGTCTAGAGTTCTCAATATAAGTAGAAATGTCTGAGGGCTAAAGACATCCATGAGTACAAACATAAATTCCTAATGTGTTACAATGAAGACTCAATGCACTACTTACCATAATGGTGAAGAAACCTGAAATTATGAATCAATGTATACAAAGTAACAAGCTTTGTTGGTAACCCAATGTTGAAAGCTATCATCAGATTGTTATTCTTGAAGCATACTATCAGATGACTCCAAAATTGCTCAGAATCAAAACAATATCCAAGAATAATCTTTACAGGGTAACTAAAAAATTTAGCCATGAACATCATTTCAAGCTTGTTCATATAACCTTTTTTTTTTTTTTAATTGAGCTGGAATCTTGCTCTGTCGCCCAGGCTGGAGTGTAGTGGTGCATTCTTGGCTCACTGCAACCTCCACTGCCCATGTTCAAGAGATTATTGTGCCTCAGCCTCCCAAGTAGCTGGGACTATAGACGCATGCCACCACACCAGGATAATTTTTTTTTTTTTTTTTACTTTTAGTAGAGATGGGGTTTCACCATATTGGCCAGGCTGGTCTGAAACTCCTGACCTCAGATGATCCACCCTCTTCGGCCTCCCAAAGTGCTGGGATTACAGGTGTCAGCCACAACGCCCGGCCTCACATAACTCTTAATGTTACTTATATCTTGATTTGTGGCACAAAGGTGTTAAGGCAGTTTTCATGATATTAGTCTACAGCTCTAAAAATTGGTGATGTACAATTCACTACAACTGGCTTCTTCATTTTGCTTTTAAAAGAATTCTGTTTGGATGACACTAAGAGCAACATACCATCCAGTAATGAGATCCAGGGAAGCAGCTAGTCCACTAGTACTCATAGACAGAGATGAATTCAAATGGGCACATAATTAACCAAAAAAGAGGAAACTATATCCATAAATCAAATCCACATTGTTGCAAAATAAATATTTAAATCAATTCATCCATGTTTACCAGCTGTAACAGTGGAACAAAGCTTGAGGATATCCACGTTCCTACTCAACTGATCTCAGAGTTACTGGACTAATTACAGTGGAGCATCATAAACTCTCCTCATGTCTCCCACCCCACTATCTCACAAACATTGAGCACGGTGAGAAGATACCTTACCCACTCCCATTCTTGGAGCAAAATGAGAGCTTAACCATCTTCACCACTCTCAGTTGGCCCCATATCTTGAGTCTCTAAGTACTCCCTACAATCCCACATGCTGGAAGCCTTGGATCTCTCTTCTGAGCCTTCAAATTAAAAACAAACAAACAAAAACTCAAGTTGACTCTCCTCAAAGAAAGAAAGAAAAAAAAAAACTGGAGGTCAACTTACCAACCAAATTCAAACTGTCTCATAAGGATAACCTCCTAATTTTATTGCTGAATTCTGAGTGGCCTAAATGCCTACCAGGAGCTACCCTTCCTTGCCAACTATATCAACACCACACACACACACCCCTTCTAAGGTAGTGTCAGGACTAATTATTTTGCTAGCCAAATGTACTCCACCTTGTTTTCTCTTACCCTTGCTCTCCATCCAAATATGAGCCCCTCTAGATATCTATCCTCCCATACTTTCATCTCCAAACAGCACTGGGTTTCTTCTCTCTTCCCTCTTCAACCTTTGTATTATGTCTTCTGAATAACAAATACCCTTATAGTGTTCTCCACTTCACTGATCCTTTTACTACCACACATACTTAAGAGTTGGGAAGGAGGGTGAATGTCTATTTTATTCCATACTGTTAATAGCATGTAAATCCTTTTGTTACTTGAGTCCCACAAATTCAGTATAGCCACTTCTTTTCATTACCATGTTATAATATCTTCCAGCTTTAAATAGTAATAGCCACACCCTCTTCCATCTACAATCTAATTTTTCTGTATTCTTCAGTGTAAATCAGTGACATATTATTTATATTCAATGTTTCCATTTGTTCTCTTTCCATTCTTTTTAAATCCTCTCCTGTCAAGGTTAAATCTCTACCAGTGTCACTGAAACTGCTTCATCAAGGTCAGCAATGACTATCACATAGCCAAATCAAAGATAAATTCTCGGTTCTCATCTTACTCAACCAGTAGCATACAGCACAGCCAATCATTGTGCTTTTCTATATTTGAGATGATCATGTTTTTTTCTCTGGTATTCATTTATAGTGGTGAACTTTACTGATTTTTTTCTAAAAGTTCAATTTTACATTCCTGAAATAAACCTCACCTGGTCATGAAATTTTATCTTTTCCATAACTAGATTCTATTTGATAATATTTTGTTTAGGATTTTTACATCTATGTTCATTAAAAATATTGGCCTACAATTTTCCCTTCTTGTAATATCATTGTCAGGTTTTGGCACCAAATTTATGCTAGACTCATAAAGAGTTGGGAAGTGTCAGTCAGAAGTCAAAAACAGAAGCAGAACAACACACATACATATTCACATATACAGAAATATATAGACAATTTGTTACATAAATCTGTCTCATGCAATGGTTAAAGCTAATTAAGCAATATTAAGCAGATGCTGGAGTCCACAGGGCAGGCTGCCGGGAAGGAAAGATGGATGTAAAGTAGGAAAGAAGAAGAACATGCTGGAATTCACCAGCATGAGCTGAAACCCATGAGGATAGACTGAAACTCGTATCAGATCTTGCTGTATCTGACCTCAATGGTATGGATGTCCTCAGGACAGCTAGTCTCCTTTGTCATAGAACTGCATACATGTGTCCCAGGAGTCAGAGAAACTGGAAGTGGATCCAGTGGAAAGTGGAGCAGTCACAGGCCTGACTGCTGCTGAGCCAATGACATGAGCCAGCAGATAAGCGACATCATGTGTGAACCGCACGTGACATCTGCTTCACTTCTGCTCTCCAATCTTATACAAGAATGTCTCGTGTGGCCCACTCCAATTGGAAACATAGATAAAGATAAGAAAATTCTGGGGTGGGGGGGGCAATTTCTGGGGTGAGAGGAATATATACGTAATATATATAACTCTTACAACTCAGTCATAAAAAGAAACATCCCTCACCCAACAAAATGAGCAAAAGATGTAAACAGACACTCCACAAAAGAAAATATATGAATAGCTAACAAGCACATGAAACAGTGTTCAACATCATTAGTCATTAGGAAAATGTAATTAAAACATGATATCACTACTCATCTACCAGAATGGCTAAAATTAAGACTGACAACATCAAATGCTGGTGAGGCTGTGGAGCAATCAAAGCTCTAATATAGTCTTTGTTGAAGTATAAAATGGTACAATTACTTTGGAAAATAACGATTTCTTACAAAATTAAAGATACATCTATCTTATAACCTAGCAATTCCATTCTTATATATTTACCCAAGAGAAATAAAAACACATGTCCACAAAAAGACTTGTGCAAGAATGTAGGTAGTGTTATTTGTAATAGCCAAAAACTGGATACAATTCAAGAGTCCATCAACAGGAAAAGAGACAAGTCAATTGTAGTATATTTATACAACAGTAATAAAAAAGGAAGGAACTACTGCTTCTTACAACATTAAAGATGAATGTCAAACGTGTTGAGTGAAAGAGGCCTTCCATAAAAGACGTCATACTGTATATTTCCAAAATAGGCAAAACTAATTCACAGCGGAAAAAAATCAGAACAGTGATTGTCTAAGAGCAGAGTTGGAATGAGGGGTGGGAATGGGGAAAATGGTGGTACATGTAAACTCTAACAAGGTAAGACATAACTTTCTGGGGTGAGGGTAATGTCCTGTATCTTGAAAGGACTTCGGGTTTCAAAAGCATACACATTTGTCAAAAATTAGCAAATATGCACTTATGGTTTATGCATCTCACTTTCCATAAATTTTACTTCAAAAAAAAGCTGTAAACAACTATTAAATTCCAGTTAATGATATGTATGTTGAAGTATTTAGTGAAAAGCATACTGATATATGCAATATACTTTGAAATGAATTAAAAGAATAAGATGATTAATAAAGGGATGGAAGGGATAGAAGTGAAATGTTAATGGTAAACTCTAGGTGAAAGTGTATGGGTTGTTTACTATAGAAATCTGAGAAGGAGTTTTAACTTTTCTTACATCTTTTGATAATTTATATAAGTGAGCAATCTCGGCTTTTACACTCATACAATTAGCCACTAAGAAATGATGATTCTCAGTAAGCCAATGGCCAACTGCCATTTAACTTATTGGCAACACATAGCAAAGATGTGTTAATTGGAGCAAAGAGAACTTTAATATAAAGTGACTTACAAATATATAGTGTCAGCAGTAGTTCTACAGAAGAAGAAGATCATATTTGATATAAGCCTTTTGCCTTTGCAAGATTTACTGAACCACCCAAACCCATCTAGCAATAGTTTTACTTCTCCAAAGTTCCCTTCTACTACTTGGGGACATTCCATTTTCAGCATCAATGAAAAGGAAGTCTGCTATGCTCCACTGCACATCACAGTAACCAATTTTTTTTTTTTAAAGTTATCATTAAAAAAATTGGAAACTATCTCCATAATTAAATGGTTATGGCAAAACCTCACAATGTTCAGAGGCTATGACAGTTTAAACAAAATAAAGCATTAACTTTTCTAAACTATCAAAATCATTTGGATTTGGTCCCAATTTTGAGTGAAGATCAGTCAAGCCAATTCATCCGGCGGAAATGTAAAACAAAATACATAATTATTAATATTTATTACCCTCCCAGAACTGCATCTAAGAAAAAAGATTTCCATTAACAAGGACTTTTTTTTTTTTTTTTAAGACAGTCTTGCTCCGTTGTCTGGGATGGAGTGCAATGGCACTATGTTGGCTCACTGCAACCTCCATCTCCCAGGTTCAAGCAATTCTCCTGCCTGAGCCTCTTAAGTAGCTGGGATTACAGGTGCCCACGACCATACCAGGCTAATTTTTATATTTTTAGTAGAGATGGGGTCTCACCATGTTGGCCAGGCTGGTCACAAACTCCTGACCTCAGGTGATCCACCCACCTCGGCCTCCCAAAGTGCTGGGATTACAGGCGTGAGCCACCGCATGCAGCCTAACAAGGACTTTTATAGATTAAACAGGCACATCCAAACCAGGTTCAAACCAAGGAAAACAAATTAGGGCACAACTAACAACATTAAAAAGATAAGGAAGCTCTAAGATCAAAAAAGTCAAGGGATGTCAGAGTCCTTTGTTTATAATTATACTCACAAAACATTTACTGAGAAAGATCTTAATAGTCCCCGAGAAAATCAACAGTTAAGTCTACCTCAGATAAAATGTACTTAAGTGAAATAGAAAAATTATACAATAATGTAAATTCCTAAAACAAACTAAAAAAGAAACAGAGAAGCTAAATGTTCCTACAGCTACTGAAGAAAGTAAATCAATTCTTAACAAAAATCCTACCAAGAAAACACCAAACCCGCAGTCTAACAAGACAGAAAAGAAAGGATAAATCTTGCCTCAAATGTATGAAATTAGTACAACCTTAATATCAAACCAAAGTCAATATAAAAAAGGAAAATTACAAATTAATCTTTCTTATTCATAAAAAGTAAATTTGATTTAAATTTGATTTAGTAAAATGTACTAAATCAAATATTGCCAAATTGAATCCAATAATTTTTTTTTTTTTTTTTTGAGATGGAGTCTCGCTCTGTTGCCCAGGTTGGAGCACAGTAGCACGATCTCGGCTCACTGCAAGCTCTGCCTCCCAGGTTCAAGCCATTCTCCTGCCTCAGCCTCCCGAGTAGCTGGGACTGCAGGCGCCCGCCACCACGCCCGGCTAATTTTTTTTGCATTTTTAGTAGAGATGAGGTTTCACCATGTTAGCCAGGATGGTCTTGATCTCCTGACCTTGTGATCCACCCACCTCGGCCTCCCGAAGTGCTGGGATTACAGGCGTGAGCCACTACGCCCGGCCGAATCCAATAATTTAAAGGTTTCTTTCATGAACACATGGTTAGTTTAACGTTAGAAAAATCTGTTAATATTTCAAAGCCTGAAGGAGAAAATGATCTGGTCATCTCAATATATGCAAAAAAAAAAAAGCATTCAATAATATTCAACAATTCATGATAAAAACTATTAGTAAGCCAGAAATAGAAAAGAACATCCTGTACTTTATAACAAGTATCTACAAGAAACCTACATCAAACATTATGCTCCATGGTGAAGCATTAAAATCATTATCTGTAAAATCAGTAACACTGCAAGGATATCTCTTATCTCCATTTTCAGTAGTTACTGGAGGCTTTAGCCAGTGTGTATGAACACACGAACAGATACACAGACATGTATACACAATATAGATGAACTGAGGAGAAAGAGATAAAATGCCATTATTATATCATTTATATCAATTGTCTTCATACAAAATCCCAAAGAATCTATACATTTATAAACTATTAAAAAAAAAAGAGTTTGGAAAGTTTTTTCTGTTATCAAATTACTATGCAAAAGCCAAACGCACATGCACATACCAGCAATAATGTTGCAAATATCATTTTTAAAAAATACAATTTATAATAACCAAAAATAAGAAATTCAATTAAAATGATAAAGAATTATAATTCTCTCAACAAAGGTATGCAAGACCTTTATGAAGAAAAGAAAATGTCATTAAAAGATTAAAGAAGAAAAAAAAATTAAAGAAGATCTAAGCAAATATAGAAAAATGCCATGCTCATAGATAATAAATTACCTTCAGGATATCAATCCTTCTCCAAAATTAATCTTTAAAACCAATGTGATTATAGGTTGAGCATCCCAAATCTGAAAACCCCAAATCCAAAAATGCTCCAAAATCTGAAACTTCTTGAGCATTAACAGTATGCTAAAA
The DNA here is from genome assembly GCF_024542745.1 of Macaca thibetana thibetana. NCBI lineage: Eukaryota > Metazoa > Chordata > Mammalia > Primates > Cercopithecidae > Macaca > Macaca thibetana. The sequence goes on along the minus strand of NC_065588.1, from coordinate 98,490,627 downwards.
AATATATATATTTACTGAAGCATTTCAGATTTCAGATTTTGGGATGCTTAACTGATATAATGCAAATGTTCCAAATTCTGAAAAAAAATCCCAAATCCAAAAATACTTCTGGTCCTAAGTGTTTCAGATAAGGGATACCTAACTTGAACCTTAATATCCTGTCAAGTGTTCTTACAGAACTTGAAAAGCTGATTTTAAGATTTATATGGAAAATAAATGACTAAGAATAGCTAAGGAACTACTGAAAAAGAAACACATGTGGGTGAGTAGAGGGCTGGGAAATTTGACCTACCAAGTATTAAAAATTATTTTAAAGTTATATTAATACTGTAGATTTAGCTGTGGAATAGAACATTCTGAAAGAAGCCCACACATATATAGAAATCTGATATACTGCAGAGATGGCACTGCAGATTAGTGGGGACAGGACGAATTCTTCGAGAAATATATAAGGACATTGGAAAAAGTAAAATTACATCTCTATCTTATATCATACACAAAATTACAGATGAATTACAAACCTAAACATGAAAGTCAAAATATTTAAACTTTTAGAAGAAAACATATGAAAACACATTAATAATCTAAGGATTGAGAAGGATTTCTTAAAAACAACACATTAAAAGTAGTTGCCATAAAGAAAAAAGAAAAAAATTTAACATTAAAATTAATCAGTTTGGTTCACCAAAAGACACCATAAAGGGGTTGAAAATATGTCACAAACTGAGAAAATAATTGCAACATATATAACTAACAATTAATATCCAGAATATATAAAGAACTCCCATAAATATATTAGAAAAAGGCAACCCAATAGAAGAATGGACAAAGCAAAAAAAAAAAAAAAAAAAAAAGCATTTAACATAAGAGGAAACATAAATGGCTCATAAACATATAGGAAGACACTTGACCTCTTTGGTAATTAGGAAAATACAAATTAAAAGGACAATGAGATGCCTAAGAGTCAGCTAGGACATAGAACAATGGAAATTCTCATACCCTGTTTATCGGAGGCACAAATCGCTTACCAGTATGTGGGAAAACATTTTGGCATTAGTAAAGCTGAACATATACATACTCCATGACCCAGCAATTCCATACTGAGAAATATACTCTAGAAAAATTCTTACATATATGTACCAGAAGACATATAAAAGAATGTATTATCTTACTCATTGGGGTCAAAATTAGAAATTAGCTCTGAAATGTTTAATTAAGTCATACAATATACACTCATCATCCAAAAGTAATGTTTATGGGCACATAAATATTATTTTCATGTACTTATTCATTAATTGCTAAATTCATTAACAAATATTTGTACCTATTATCCTTTTGTAAATGCAGAGATAAAATACACCTGACAGGTCAATTTTTGATATAGCATGAATGGCTTTTTGTTCACACTGACAGGCATATGTACCTTAATCACCAAAGACTATATCAAGTATTTATAAAAGAAAATCCCTTTTGAGGATTATTTCAGTTTAATCAGGATTAAAAGGAAATAAAACTTTATCCTTATCATCCTTGAGTGAAATAACTTGAGTTTTAATATCTTTACTTAATCAGAAAATACATGGAAGGAAACAATAATATAGAGAGAGCCTGATGTCCTGTGGTCTTCCTTAATAACAACCCATTTTCAAGAGACTATAATCTACTCAACAGAAAGCATTCTACCAAGGATCTTAATCAGATGCTGAGAAAATTCACACTCAAAATAAACAACGTGCCACTAAAACCAAAACAATAGGTATTAGCAGCTGCATAAAGGTTAGCCTCAATCTGTTGAGTCATTTCTAAAATGATGAAAAGTATAATTCTTTGAAGTACTTTTTATTCAAGCTGGAAAATATATAAAGATACAGAATCGTTTGCCAACCAGGCTGACTGAGAAATTTTTCATTTTCTTTCTTGTTTGACTGTATGCGAACATCAAACTAAGAATGGCAAAAATGAATCTCTCTTCCTACATATTAATACTAACTTTTTCTTTGTTTTCTCAAGGTATTTTACTTTCAGCATCCAAGCCCATAAGAAATTTAGACGATGACATGGTATTTAATACATTCAGGTTGGGGAAAGCCTTTCAGAAGGAAGACACTGCAGAAGAATCAGTTATTGCTCCTTCCCTGGAACAATACAAAAACGATGAGAGCAGTTTCATGAACGAAGAGGAAAACAAAATTTCAAAGGTAAGTGGCAATGTGACTTGTCATTTATTTCAATGAAAATTTAAATGATTCTTACAAATCCTCTGAAAAGTAAAACTAATACTTTTATAAACAGAAGTATATGCAGTCACAATATGCATTAGGACAACTGACGATATTTCTTGCATGCCAGGTAGTTCTTCCATCCTGGAAAACCCTCTTATCTGAAAGTTTTTTTTTTTCTCCTATAAATTTGCATCTAAGGTATTTTTAAAGAGTCAAAAACAGTGCAGAGCATCTTCTAATTGATCGACAAGAATATTATGCAGTTTATTACAGTTCCACTCTGAATACGATAGCTAAAAAACAAATCAACTTTCTCTTTACAGAACACAGGCTCCAAACATAATTTCTTAAATCATGGTCTGCCACTGAATCTGGCTATAAAACCTTATCTTGCACTAAAAGGATCTGTAGCTTTTCCAGCTGAAAATGGAGTTCAGAATACTGAATCAACACAAGAAAAGAGAGAAATTGGGGATGAAGAAAACTCAGCTAAATTTCCTATAGGAAGGAGAGATTTTGACAGTGAGTAGTCTTTTCAAAATTCAATTCTACGTCCTACCACCATTAAACAGAACTCTGAGTTAAAGCGAATTTGGATGCAATCATAACAAAATCAAATAAGACCATGGCTCAATTACACCTGCCAAAAATGTGGGATTGAATAGCAATAATTAATTATTATCATTTTGGTTTACTCAGAATTAGTTATGCTAGATCCATTCTTTTTTCTTAATAAATTTTGTGTGATAATCATAGTCCTTTAAACAATTTAAACTTTCTTCTTCCTTCAGTGCTCAGATGTATGCTGGGAAGAGTCTACCGACCTTGTTGGCAAGTCTGATACCTGTTGGTCCACATCATCTTTTCAGAAGAAAATAAAAGCATTTAATTGTCAATGGGAGGAGAAGCCCCTAATGCTACTATAACTTGTGCATGTTAAATGTTTGTTTTAAAAGAAAGTAGTGTTAAGATGTATCAGTAACTGAAATTATATGCTTTTACTGTGCATTAAACTTTGTGAAAATTCTGCATAATTATGACTTACTAGTATTTTTAAACAATGCTTAACATACTAACCTTACATACACTGTAGACCAAAATAATAAATCATCATAATTTACACCTTGATCTCTTAAAAATTAAGCATGTCTTTGGCGAATGGTTTATAGATACATAAACCTAAAGCATATAAGACACAAATTTATAGTCTAAAAAACTGAGTTAACTTTGCCTGGCCAGGAATCAACTTGTCCTTGGCAGTACATTTATTACTTTTTGCTACTTTAGCTAGTTTGCTGTACAATTTATTCTGTGAATCATTTGATTTCTTAGGTATTTTAACATTTTTATGTTGAGGTGGTTCATTTCCATTATCACAGAGAATATTTTCACCATCCAAATCCACCTGTTTCCTTTTTGAGCTTTTATTTCCTGTCTGACTAGTTGATTTTCTTGATACTTTTTCATTTTTACTTCTGTCCAGATGAACATTTCCAAAACTCTTTCCAATTGTTGACCTTCCAACAGATGAATTTACACCCTCTGTTATGCAAGATAAAAAGCGGAAAGGAATTATATAATATTTAGTACTAATATTCACAAGAACTTTACAATAAACTCTAAAAATGGCTAAAGAATATTCAAATGTTTATTTTTAAAGTAAAATAATGCTATAAATAATATGATTAACAAATACAGCTACATTACTATCCCATTACTTTTCATTTTACCATAGCACCTCTGAGTTAACTTTGGCCAGTAATCAACTTGTCAGCCCTACTAACAAATATTTGTTTGAATGCATGACATTTAATCCTTAAACATATGCTACAAATTACTTCTTAAACACATTTAGTTAAATCAAACTATGTCCTATTCCTATCCATAAATTTGTACTTAGATTTAACTTTTTAAATAAACTGAGGTCTTTAGAAATATAACCTTTCACATTTCACAGTACTTTGCAAAAATAATCTAATTTTACTTAAGTTAAAACTAATTAGCAGACTAGAATTAAATTGCTATTTAATTGCATAAATAAGGTCAATTACCAGAAAGGTCATTTTCCATGTGAAGCACACACAAAGGCTTTGATGCTAAATTAACATTATTCCAATTATCCTTGCTTATCATGTAGTCATCTTTATAAGTACAAGCAAATTGGGATCTAATTAAAGTTTGCTTCATCTGGTAACAGAAAGAAGAAAATATGCCATTTATTCATTATTTTATTTCTTCATCTAGATGGACACACACTCTATAGTAATCAAAGTATAACAATTTCCCTTAGAAATTCTATTACTCATTGAGAACCTCTAACCTTTTATATCTCATAGTTTGCAAACTCATTCATCGCTATGGCTAGCATTTTTGTTCTTTTCCAAAATACTAGCTTTATGTATTTTTTTATGTTTTATTTTTTGGTAACAGTTACAAAACAATCAATTTTAGACTCTATAGGGCTTTGTTACACATTCCTATGTCAGTGCTGCTTTGGAGCATCTTATTGTAAGTAAAATAACAATACAGGTGATATACATAATCATAGAAAAATACAAGTTCTTCATCCTAAGAAGAACACAACTCTTGGAAAAAATAGCATAAAATTCAGGAAATTAGGGAGGGAAGAAATGCTAAGACGAAGAAAAGAATTAGGTGAGGCCAATCAACAACAGGAAACTAGCAAAGAAATAAACTACAAGATAAAACAAAATGATATAGGAAAGACATTATTTCTCAAGCATTTAGGAAAACAAGAAAGAGGATTCAATATATCATTCTAGAAAGATTTGACCAAGTGACTTAATGGTCAGAAATTCAAAATATACTCTTGCATTTATCTTCAAATATCAAATAGGAGGGCCTAACTTTCTACACAAATAGGAGAAAATTACAAAGATAAACTTAATTCTTGACCATTGAAAAAGATGCCAAAAAAAGTAGTTTTGGAAATGTATTCCACAAACATAAACCAGTGAGCTATTGGGGTATAGAAATTAATTTTAGAACAAAGTAGCCTATATAAATAATGCCGATTTCAACAATTACAGATGGTGTGTAATACCATTCAGGTTTAATGGAGAGATGTCTCCAAATAGAAGTCACCTGAAATCGTTTTATGAAATAGACAAAGTTTCAAATACATAATTCAATAATGATGACTTCAATAATTCAAAAATTTAAAACTTTGAATGTAACTACATTACCCTGATTACCACTTACAGAGTATTTGTTGATACAGTCATGAAATCTAAAACAGCATGACTTTACATTATACATTGAGTAGTTGTATATTATGTTATATACTCAGAGATCGATGCATTAATTCACTCAGATGTTTGTAAAGATAACAGCAGTGAAATCTACTGACTGCGGCTTAGAAAAAGTCAGAATAATCGCTTGTCCAGCTGCTTCATAAAAGCAAGTTTTATTAGGATGACACATTTTGTTTCTGACTAATGAGGTCTGTGACAGTCTCCATCTCCCAGATCACTAAAAATTATGTTTCATGTGCTTACTTGAAGCATTAGACAATTGGAATTTTATCTTCCATTTAAGCATAAAAATGTACAAAACTGAAAATAAATGTGAAAATATACAAGATCAAAAACTATTTTTTAAAAAGTTGAACAGAATGGACTCTCAAAAATGAATGGGACTACAACCCACTACCTTCATGAATCCCTATGAATGCAACACTTCTTATATAGCTTCTACCACAAGATGCCCTATATATAACTGAAGACTTTAAGTAGCTCTTTCTGGACTTTATTAATCCTATAACTACAGATTTAAAGCACTTGATAAACCTATTTAAATAAGTTTTATTTATAAAATTGACTCTATGTTATACTACATAATTGTAGCATTATCCATGAACTTTTATTTCCACCTGCAACACCAGTACTAACTGTTGATATTACCTTTTCACACATTATTTTCACTTCACAGAAGTTATGGCTTATAGAGAATTATAAACTTATTGCTTATAAAGAGTTATAAAGAGTATAGTAAGACCACGCAGGCAAATAGATGCTGAGTGGCTGGCTTGGATCACTCTTTGTACCCCAGTAGTGATGGCACCTAGAGTTAGCTTGGGAGATGTTAGCTTCTCACTGCAAAACCTTCATGAGCACCACCCATAAAACATGCTAAATAAAAATATAATACTAAATAATAATTATATTATTTAGTACAGAAAACTAATGTTTCTTCAATCTCATGTTTAGCAGGAATAAAAATTTCTTTAGAATGTTTCATTACTTTTATTAATTTTTAACATATAGTCTAGGTAAAAAAATCTTTGCTTGCTGGGCAAATAGTCACAAAATAAGTGTGATAGCTCTCCTTACAACTAGATTTCCTCAATTCAGGCTCCTCCATAAACAAATTCTAGAATCCTCAGTGACCACAGTAAAATTTCAGAAAACTACCATCACAGGCAATGGATTCCTGAAGTACTGAAAACAAATTCAGATGTAAAAGAAAAATAATTAATGACTTTTTCTACCATGAAAAATATTATTTATAAATGTATTAAAATATGAGAAATAAACACAACAGAATTCCCCCCTTTGTATATTGAGGGTTTTTTCTTTACATAAATGATTATATGCAGATTTTCTTTTCCCTGTCCTGTACAAAAATCACTTTTTTTTAAATCAATTACCACTTACTAAGTTCCAACTATGTGATAAGCACAGCGTATACTAGAGATTACTAGGATGGCTTCTACAACTTCAAAGACATTCTACTTATAAAATTTGCTATTGACAAGCAGCTGGAAGGAATAACAAATAAATTGGATAATAGAATCAAGATTGAAAAGATTTCAGAAGGCTAGAACCATAAGTAGAAAATAATAAGATGAAAATGGATGGGGATAAACAAAGTCCAGTATTTAAGTTCAAAAATATCAATTACAGATGTACAGGATGAGGAGAACCAGACTTAAAAACAACATATGTAAAAGACCTAGAGATTTAAATAGATACAAACTTGACAGAGCCAACAGTGTGATGTCCAACTAAGAAAGCAGCACAAAAAGGTAAGATGATGTGACGGGAAAAGCATCAGATTTGCAGTCAGAAGACCTGGCTTCTAATACTGGCCCTATTACTTATTAACTAGATAACTTTGGGGAAACCATTATACCTCTCACTTATCCACATATAATGGGAATATTTACCTCACAGAATTATCAGAATTGGATGCAGTTAACTTATGTCAAGGTTATATAGACTCTAGAAATCTATGCAGACACTATATCACTATTATCGTAATAACATGTAGGAAGAGGGTACTCTTGTAAGAAAAAGATCTGTTCAATAAGGTGTCTCAGAACCAGGCCAATTCTAAAATGATTCTAGGAATGCAGCTCAAAAAAATGAACTTACAAACAGCTTCTTCATTTTAATTATTTAAACCATACAACCTACATTGGCTTATATTTATAACTTAAAAGAGACCGCTTTTCCTTTGTTCATAAACGCTGAATTTTTCTACACAAGATTAGTGGCTACATAGAACTGAGATTACTTCCTGTTGCAAATCTTCCAAATCTCTCTGTGTATTTGATTTGGAATCACGAATAAGCAAAACAATTCCCTCTTGAAAGTGCTTTTGAAGTACTAAACAACTAAGAATAATGTCCAGATTCACACATGGCTATTAAAATCATTTCATGTTCAAGTCACATGAGAGAAATGGATTGAAAGTGTGCCTTTGTAGAGTGATTTCCCCTCTTTGGAAAGATTTCTATCCACAGCATAATTGCAATGAACTTCACACTTGCCAAGAATTGGAAAAGTCCTTTTGCCACAAGCTCTTTTTAATTTGAAATTATTAGTACATTCCCAGTTTGAGGAAAATAGGACTTCACATAGGAAAGCCTGACTCCAGTTAAATTAAAATGAATGAGTCAAAACACTGAAAAGTCATAGACACTCTCAGAGTTAGCTGTATCAACAAGAAAATGAAAGTTCTATACTCCCATTATATGACAAATATATTAGCAAGTTTGAAAAAGGAAATTATTCAACATACCTAGTAAATACGTAACTAAAAATATTCTAAATTTATCTTATTTTTACATTATCACATTTTCAAAAGAACAAAGATTTTATATCCTTAATTACATACTAATTTGTATATAAATCAAATAATCCATTTCTTCATCGGTGAAATTCCATTTACCCTGCTAAATAGCAGAAAAAGAATCTTTTTGACCTAAGTAGTAACATTATCGTTTTATGACCCTTCATAATTGCCATGCCTTTATTTACTCTTTGAAGATAGCATAAACACTGAAGTCTGACACCTGACTATAAACCCTTGCGCTGTTACTTACTAGCTGTATGGTCTGCAAAATGATGACTTCTAGAGTTGAGCAAGGATTAATTGGGATGAGGGATATAAAATATCCAGTATAAACATCAGATACTTAGTAGGTACTCAATAAATCCTGATCCCATTATTTCAGCTAAAACAAATTCAATTTTAATTCAGTCTAATACAGACATTCCTTTTTCATTCTAATGGAAAATGTTGCTCACTCCCTTACAGACTTTGCTGAATGTCACCTCCTCAAGGAGACTCCTACTTATGGCCATTTAAAACCCAAACACACGCAAAGGAACCCCACTTTCCTTAGCCCCTGCCCCAGTTTTATTTCACTCCACAGCACTGATAACCTTCAAATATACCATATAATCCACTTGTTTGTTTTGTTTATTGTCTGCTTCTCCCAACTAAAATATAAACTCCACCAGCAGTAAAACCCTTACAGTTTGACAACTGATGGCCAGCTGTGGTCCTCCGGTTGCCATCCCCTCCTTACAAGGTGAGGAGTCCCCAGGGCTTCAGACATGCTCACCAGGAAACCATGACCTCCTTTATAGATCCTGTTTCAGGGACCCCTGGGAACTGGGCTGGCGCTGGCCTCTTCCTTTAGGTTCAAGAGCTGACTGTTTATGGCAAGGGTGATGGGCTGTGGGGTATATATACCTACTAGGAGAGTGTCCTTCAAAGTATGAAACAAAATCAGGGTTGAAGGGGTTTCAGGGTAGGCCAGTGGCTTTCATTTAGATTCTTGCACCTCAGCTGAACAAATATTTAGGGAAGTCTTGTCCTTTAGGGCAGGAAGATTTATCTGTTTTTTTCTTTTCACTGATATATCTCCAGTGCCTAGGACTAAACTTGGTATCCAAGAGGTACTTATTGTTTTTTGAATGAATTAATTAATGAAGTAAAATTACAACAGACTATAACAAGTATATGCAAGCAGAGCTATGAGGGAACAGAAGCCATGAGCAAGCAAAAGTTTGGAGGTGGAAAAAGAGAATAAACTCTATAAGGCAACCACATGACAATTGTGTGCTTGTATCAAAATACCACATGTACCCCATAAAAATATACAACTAGTATGTATCCAAAATAATTTTTTAAAAAGTAAGTAGACTTGAAAAGAACAGCTATATCACCCTAGGAACACAAGCTTTGAGGTAGAAAAATATGTTCAGAGTAAACTCTACTCTGTTCAATAGGGTAAAGAAACCAGTTGGTACAGAAACAAGAGAGAAATATACATGCAGAGAAAACCTAAATCACATTTAAGTACAAAGAACTATGCAGCTGAATTCCTTAAGCTGCTTAATATCCACCGTTTACTTTTGAGTTCTTAAATATTCTGCCTTTCTCTCTCATGTACACATCCTTAAAATAAACCCCTACAAAAAAAATTACCCTATTCCTCCTACCATAAAAGGCATACTGTCCTTAATCTTCCCCAACATTATTTATTCACTGTTGTTCTTTTTTCGCAACTACCCTATACACATTCTCTTTACAACATCAAGGCAATTTAATACTTTCATCATCGGTTGTTTGAAATGCTCTATTTCATTCTCTCTGCCTATTCAAATCCTATTTATTCTGATCTCTTATTATTTCCTCCACTTAATATGGGTCTCTAGTTATTGCATTTAAGTATATCTTTAATCCATTAGAACTGCATTGTTTAATGTGCTAGCCATGTGTGGTTAATTAATTACAATTAAATAAAATTTAAAACCCAGTTCTTCAGTTGCAGTGGCCACATTTCAAGTGCTCAATAGCCACATGTGACTAGGACCTTCAGTAACGAACAGTACAAACACAGATCATTTCCATCACCACAGAAAGTTCTACTGGAGAGCACTGCTCTAGAACAAAGCTTTACAGTCTATGCCCTGTGGCATATTCATGTGCTGCAGATGGATTCCCAAAGGACTCTGGGACATTTTGTAGTTTGCTGGGTCCATATGTTTGGAACCCATATGCAACTTTATATTTGTAAAGGAAACCCTGCATCTGTTCACCCTCTCTTCTAAACGCTAGGTAGTAATCTGATATGAACTGAGCTTTGGAAAGAATTATGATCAATATATCTTCAAATACTGTTTCTACCCTATTTTCTCCTCTCATTCTGGGACTCCAATTAGGCATACATTAGACGTTTTGTCTGTGTCCTGCTCTTCTATTTTGCTTTTTAATTTTTTTCTCTCTCTTTTCTCTCCAGTTTGGATATTTTTTTAACGCTCCATCTTCAAGTCCACTTATCCTACTTAATGCTGTGTCTGGTTTTCTACCAACCACATCTAACAAGGTCTTAATTTTAGATAATGTTTTTACAGTTCTGGAAAAACATTGTCGTTTTGTTCTATGTCATCGATTCTAATTCTCTGTTGGAATTCTCCATTTTTTCATATATTTTGACTATCTTTTCCTCCAATTAATTTTATGTTAATTTCTTTTGATTCCTTGCCAGTAAATTTCAATATCTGGATCATTTGTGGGTCTCCCTCTATTGTTAAATGTTTTCTCTTTATTAAAGAACAAATCATCTTGCCGTTTCTCATGTCCAGTGTAGTTTATTTCATGCTGGATATTGTACATAAAGGAACTCTAGAAGCTAACAGATGACCTCTTCCAGCAAGAAGAGTTCTCCTTTTCACTGTTAGGCAGACACAGTGAAAGACTGATAACCTCAATACAATCAAGGAATGAGCTGTTTCAGAGCTGGGTTGCACTTTTCATTAACTCACATTTGACTTCCGCTTTTTACCCTTTCCTCAGGTGTGTTCCTTCTAAGCTTTCAACTGAGAGCTTTGTAGGGATCTCTATCACCTCTGGCCTAAAATCTGGGGGATTCAGTCTGTTTTTCAGGGGTTTTCACACTGTGTTCTGTGATCACCCACCCCACTTTATTTCCAAATATGGCAAATACCTTGAAAAAAAAGACCAGCCATGTGTCTGAGGCAGGTCCCACTTCTCAAGTGGAATCAAGGTGGTTTTAGTCTATTGTATTAAGGCTCCCTACCCCCCACATAACTACAAAATCCAGAGTGTGTGTCCTAGGTAAAAATAACTGCATTTAGGACTCCTGAAGTTTCCAATTTGTTGACAGCCCCTCAAGACACCCAAACACTTTGGTGGTTTCTCTGTTCCTCAACAGAGTTCCTTTACATGGGCCAACACCAATCCTCAGCTCATATTCAAAAGTAGCAACAAATCCCAGGGAAGAAAATAGCTGACAATAGACTTCTCCCATCAGAAGGCTGTTATCCTGTCCCGATTTTTAATTTTTTAAAAATTATTTGATTATATAGCTCTCCTATATCTTTAAAATATATTTTTCCCAACTTATCTGCCTTTTATTGTTTTGCTGTTGTAGCGAGAATGGTGTTCTACCAGGACGTACTATATCCTCAGTAAAAAAAGAAGTATCCACGTCACTACTTGATTCTGTTCCTTCCTTATCTGACAGCATTTTATTTTCTCCTCAGAGTTACATTTTGAAAGTTGCATTTTTTTCTGTTATCCCTCATTTTTCCATAGCTTGAGGAACAGTAGAGGTAGAAGTTGAACTCATCTGAGGAGACAGGTAGTCTATGAAAATTTCTGGGTTCTGCACCCTAGGAGTTTATTAGGTATTGTATATACCAAAGGAAGTTTCACTTCATCTCATTAGGGAGTGTATTTCAATCAAGTGGAAGGAAAACATTTGGATAATTTCCCCAATTCAGTAGGTAGAACTAGAGCCTTTATTTCTCTCAGTGTGTAAATCCCAGGGTTCATTTTCCACATTTTGTCTATAGTTCTCTTCCATTGCCACTTCTACTATTTCTCTAACGAATAAGAAATTCTATAGGACATTGGTCTGGGCGAAGATTTCTTGAGTAATACCCCACAGGCAGTACCGACTAGAGCAAAAATGGAGAAACGGGATCACATCAAGTTAAAAATCTTCTGCACAGCAAAAGAAACAGTGAACAAAGTGAAGAGACAACCTACAGAAGGAGAGAAAATATTTGTAAACTATCCCCCTTCACTGATCATCAGAGGAATCCAAAATAAAAAACTACAGTGATATATCATCTCACCCCAGTTAATTGGCTTATCTCCAAAAGATAGGCAATAACAAATGCTGTCAAAAATGTGGAGAAAAGGGAACCCTCGTACACTGTTGGTGGGAATGTAAGTCAATAAAACCACTATGGAGGAAAGTTTGGAGGTTCCTCAAAAACCTAAAAATAGAGCTACTATATAATCCAGCAATCCCACTGCTGGGTATATACCCAAAAGAAAGGAACTAATACATCAAAGAGATATCTGCACTGCCATGTTTACTGCAGCACTGTTCACAATAGCCAAGACTTGGAAACAACCTAAGTGTCCATCAAGTGAAGAATGGATAAAAAAATGTAGGCCACCTGTAATCCCAACACTCTGGGAAGCTGAGGTGGGTGGATCTCTTGAGCCCAGGAACCCATGAACAGGCTGGGAAACATAGTGAAACTCCATCTCTAGAAAAAAATACAAAAAATTAGTCTAGCATGGTGGTACACACCTGTGGTCTCAGCTACTTGGGAGGCTGAGGTGGGACCAGTTGAGCTTGAGAGTTCAAGGCTTCACTGAGCCATGACTGCACCACTGCATGCCAGCCTGGGTGATAGAGTGAGAATCTGTCTCAAAAAAAAAAAAAAAAAAAAAAAAAAAAAAAAAAAAAAAAGTGGTACATATAAAAAATGGAGTAAAAAAAAAGAATGAAAAAAAATAAAAATAAAAAGATCCTGTCATTTGCAACAACATGCATTGAACTGGAGGACATTATGTTAAGTGAAATAAGCCAGGCACAAAAAGATAAACTTCCCATGTTCTCACTCATTTGTGGGAGCTAAAAATTAAAAACCTGAAATCATGGAGACAGAGTAGAATGATGGTTACCACAGGCTGGGAAAGGCATAAGGTTGGGAAGAGTGAGGATAGCTAATGGGTACAAAAATATAGATAGAATGAATAAAATATAGTATTTCATTGCACAACAGGGTGACTACATTCAACAATAATTTATTATACATTTTTATAGAGTATAATTGGAATGTTCATAACATAAAGAAATGATAAATACTTGAAGTCATGGATATCCCATATAGCCTGATGTGATTATTACACATTCTATGCCTGTTATCAAAATATCTCATGTACCCATAATATACACACCTATTAGGTACCCATAAGAATTTTTAAAAATAAATAAATAAAGTGCTTGGAAATTGGGGTAAGAAAGTGGCAGAAAACATTCGCTAAAGGGTCCTAACAAAATCAACAAAATAATGAAGGTTCAGGAAGAACCTTCTGGTTTCCTTTGTGGGAAATTTATTTGACCATCATAAACAAGATTCCTGATACACTACAGTAGGAAATAAAAGTTGAGGACCTAAAATGAGTGTGTTCGTGAACCATTTCCAAATTGGTTTCATAGACTTCTGTGATCATAGGAGCATCTATTTCTATTTAAGAATGAGGAAACTAAAATCTGAGTTAATTTACTCCATATAATAATGACATGGATATTTCATAAGTAAGTACATCAAAATTCTAAGTTCTCTAATATTTTCTACCTTTGAAATGCTCATTTCAGGATATTTCCAGTGTAGATCACATATTCTTTCTGTGACTAAAAACCACTATATGACAAAAGAGCAAAAGTAACAGAGTAATAAGGTAATCAGCTGCTAAACTACTTTTCCATAGGAACTTTGGTAGTAAATATTGGCAGCATTTTTTGTTGTTCCAACAAATACTCTACATGGCTATAGTTCAGTTGTATACCTGGTTAAACTAATCATTTTCATACTTCATTTTATAAAGAATATCGTAAAACATAAGCAATGCTTTCCTTTCTTGATTGCCATTTATTAATAGATTCAGAGCTGTATATACTAAGCCAGCTCTACTGTTAAGTAATGGAAGCAATGTAATTATAACCTCATTAGTATTTAACCATGGTTTTCCAAACTGTTATAAAATATTTCATGGTAGTTATGAGATCTCGGGTAAGTTGCCTTCTTACAATTTTGGTTTCCACATCTGTAAATGAGACTGCATTAGATGATCTCTGTTCTATTTCCCAAAAGTTTCTGAATTCGTCTATACATTTTGTAGTAATTAGTTGAGCCTTAACATTTTCTTTAAAAAAAAAAAACTATCATTTCTCAGATAGTTTTTTTTCATTTTTATTTAATTTTAAGAAAATCCAATTGGACTGTTTATAACACCAAGGATAAAATGCTTGAGAGAATGGATACCCCATTCTCCATGATGTGATTATTATGCAATGCATGCTTATTCATGTAGCCCATAAACATATACTCCTACTATTACCCACAGAAGTTACAAACAACAAAATTTAAAATAATAAAAGTAAATAAAAGAAAAGAAAACTCTAAGCCCTTTCCTGGTAATATTTAACGTACTTCACTGTCAGTGATTTTTCCTTATGTGATGTCTTACATTCTTTTTTTTTTTTCAGATAGAGTCTCATTTTGTCGCCCAGGCTGGAGTGAAGCGGTGTGATCTCCACCTCCCAGGTTCAAGCGATTCTCTTGCCTCAGCTTCCCAAGTAGCTGGGATTACAGGTGCATGCCACCATGCCCGGCTAATTTCTGTATTTTTAGTAGAGATGGGGTTTCACCATGTTGGCCAGGCTGGTCTCAAACTATTGATCTCAAGTGATCTGCCTGCCTTGGCTTCCCAAAGTGCTGGGATTACAGGCATAAGCCACCATGTCTGACCCACTTTCTTATGCTATTTGAAATAGAGACAGAGAAATTGAGTCCCCCAAAATATGACTTATTTTTAAATCAAAATATTAAAGTTTGTCAGTATCCCTAGCAAGAAAAAAAATGTTTTGATATGTTACATTTCTGTTTCTACCCAAGTCCAAAGGATAGATTTTAAAAATCTTACCCCTTGATTGCAAATACTTATATTAATATGACAAAGAATGGACAAATCTTATTCACAGAAAAATTTTATGAAACTCAATGTATTCCACAAGCATTAATTGCTAACAATTACTAATAACCAATAGAAAGAAAAGGTATTAATGAATAAACTAAATGGGTGTAGGGTATGTAGATGAAATAGGTATTAACTAAAAGCTTTGCTAATTTGAACTAAATTTCCAAATGAAAAAATAAAGGGCATACAAATTACTGTTCTCTTTTTTGTTGTATCAAGATGAATATTTGACAATTTAAGGATGATTATGTTTATATAAAAATCTTATTTAATGAATTAATGAATTCCCAACCATACAATAGTGTCTGGATCATAGCAGATACCCAATAAAAGTATGTTAAACAAATGAGTTAAAGCCAAATTTCCTTTTGAAAAATAAGGCCAATAAAAATTGCTTGAAAACCCATTATTGATTACTTATAGGCACAGATGTTTCATATGAGGACAGGAAAACTTAGTTCAAACTAAATGAAGAAAGAACAGGAACAGTTCTAGTCAAGAGCAATGTAAAATGCTCTCAGCTCAATCTACAATTAATTATATTCCGCATTACATCTTCAGACAGAGGCAATTTTAAAATCACATATCTTGAGATTCAGTTTAAGATATAGAAATGTAAATGAGAAAGCCTTATCTTCTTTATTTTCCACATCACTCATTCAACAGATATTTATTCAACACTTACAATAGCAACTGCTTATTCCTTTCCCTTTTTTAGGTCCAGTGATTAAGCAAACCAGAAACAGATTAGTCAAGACTGTATAAAAGGAAAGTCACTGTATGCCAACTGTCATAACTCATTTTCCATTTAATTCCTATTGTGTCATGTATAATGTTTACAATATTTATAATACCCAGCTCAGCCGTAAATGTATTTATTTCTTCTAAAAATAAAACAGTGTTTGCTATTTTCATGCCATGCACTAAATTGTACCTTAATTTTTTTCTCTTGCATTGACTTACAGATGCGTTCTCTTAGGGGTTTTATCGAATTATTCACTTGTGTGGGAGACCTATGCCAAAAAAAAAAAAAAGAAAAATTTATTGCTTTGTTTGGAATGTTTGTTTCCCTCCCAAATTCATGGTGAAACTTAATTCCCAATACAATATAGTTTTTCCTCAACTTATGATGGGGTTACCTCCAGATAAACTCATCACAAATTGAAAATACCATTAAGTCAAAAGTACATTTAATACACCCAATCCACCGAATACCATAGCTTAGCCTAGCCTATCTTAAACATGGAATTAACTGGAATTAGTACATTGCAATATCTGTTGGGCAAAATCATGAGGAAACACAGTAGAGTATCTGTTGTTTACCACCATGATCATGTGGCTGAGTACTGTGGTTCACTGCTGCTTCCCAGAATCATGAGAGAATATTGGTCCGCATATTGCTAGCTCAGGAAAAGATCCAAATTCAAAATTAGAGGCCCAGTTTCTACTGAGTGTGTACAACTTTCACACAGTTGTAAAGTTGTGTGAACGTAAATCACAAGTCAAACCATCATAAGTTTGGGACCATCCATGGTGTTAAGAGGTGGGGCCTCAGGGTGATTAAATCATGAGGACTCTGCCTTCATGAACAGGATCAATGCCCTTATGAAAGGGTTTGTGGGAGCAATTTTGCCCTTCAGTCTTCCCAACCACGTGAAAACCCAGCAAGAAAATACCATCTATGGTGCAGAGGCCCGCATCAGACACCAAATCTGCTGGTGCCTTGATCTTAGACTTCTAGACTCCAGAACTATGGGAAACAAATTTCAGTTATTTACAAATTATCTAGTCCGGAGTGTTTTGTTATAACAGCCTGAACAGATGAAGACACTTACAAACCAAAGTGGCTTTTAAACTACTATCTGCCCCTCCTCTACCCAAAAGCACAGTTATAGGATAAAGGACAACTAAATCTACTTGTTTATAATACAGCCATGTGCTGCATAACAACATTTTGGTCAACAACATGCCACATATTTGACAGTGATGCCATAACATTATAATGAAGGTCAAAAATTCCTATCACGTAAATACTTACTTTATGTTACTATTTCCTTATACTATTTAGTACAATAACATACTGTACAGGTTTGTAGCCTAGGTGTGTAATAGGCTCTACCATCTAGGTTTGTGTAAGTACACTCTATAATGTTCACACGACAAAACTACCTAATGATGCCTTTATCAGAATGTATCCCCATCATTAAACAGTGCATAACTGTACTTTATAGAAGTGTCAGTATTTCTATTCTGAGAATCCTAAATAGTAATGGTTTCCTTAGTTACTTAATCCAGTAACTAAACGTTTCATGAGCTTCTACTATTTGTAAGGCACTATTCAAGATATTGTGAAGAATAGAAAGTTGACTCATTTATTGACCCTATATTCAGGCATCCTGAAGTCTAAGTAAGGAACATAAGAAATCCACATAACTGAAATTCAAAATAGTGCGGGAATTCAAAAGAGAAAAACATAGAAATAGGAAGGTCAGAGAAGGTAAAATGGAGGAGACCCACCCTATAGTTTTGGATTCAGACCAACTTGAACACCTTAATAAATTAATCCCTTTTGGCTTAACAGAGCCAAAGTTAGAACCCCCTTGACTCAAATGACTACTAAGCAAGAATAAAAGATTGGCTACCCTAAGAAAGAATAGTTGACAACCTTAAATTGATATACCTCATTGTCCTTAATTTTATCATTTCAGTGTAGACCACTGAAAATTTACTTTACCACAGACCAGTGTGCACAATGACAATTAGAAATGTGAATGCAGAATCCAAACTGTAAACAATAGCAATGTGTTCAGTGACATGATTAAGTATAGAAAACCTTTTCTTTTCTTTCTTTCTTTTTTTTTTTTAAAGAGAACAGGGTCTTGCTCTGTCGCCCAGGAGAGAGTGCAGTGGTGCAATCATAGTTCACTGTGGCTTCGAGCAATCCTGGGCTCCCAAGTAGCTGGGACTACAGGCATGCACCACCTCAGGCTCCCAAGTAGCTGGGACTACAAGCGTGCACCACCACACTGGATAATTCTTTTTTATTTTTGCAGAGATAGGATAATGAGGCATAGGAGAGAGTACATGAAGCAATCATGAAGCCAGATTTCAATAAAATAGCTCCAGTAGAAAATAGAAGAGATCAAACAGTAGGATAATTTTGCAACAATTCTCTACAGTGTACTAAATACAATTTAAAAGGGTTGTTCTAAAAATTTTAATGTTTTCTCAAAGTGAACGTCCACTTAATTAAAAATACCAACAACCTACTCAATGACTGACCTAATCATTAAAACTGGAGAGCATCTGCTATAGATGAAACTGCATCACCCATATGTGTGTGTGTGTATATATATATATTATATATATTATACACATAAAATATATTATATATATATTATACACATAAAATATATTATATATATATTATACACATAAAATATATTATATATATATTATACACATACATATAGAAGCCTTAACTCCCAAATGTGACTGTATTTGGAGATAGGGCTTTTAGGAGGTAATTCAGATTAAATGAGGTCACATGGGTGGGATCCGAATCTAATAGGACTGATGGCCTTATAAGAAGACGACAAAGAGATCTCTCTCCATGTGCTTCTACTAAGGAAGGACATGTAAGCACACAGCAAAAAGGCAGCCATCTGCAACCCAAGGGGAAAGCCCTCACCAGTCCTGACCATGCTGGCACCCTGATCTCCAGCTTCCAGCCCAAAGAGAAAATAGGTTTCTGTTGTTTAAGCTACCCAGTCTATAGTATTTCATTATGCCAGCCTGAGTAGATGAAGACAGCATCAATGTCTTATACATAATACCAGCATTAATTTGGTAAATATCTTTCTTCATAATTTGAGGGAGAACCAGGAGCTGTCAATTCCAGTGTAAGTTTGGTGTATGTGCTCTCTCTTATTCTAGGCAGACTAGCAGTCCTGAGAGCACAGGCCTCAGGCTTTAGGAAAGACACCCTTGCTAATTGCTAACATACCTTACTTGGGCAAATTACTTAATCTCTCTCAAGTCTCTAATTCTTCACTTATAAAGTGGAGCCTCTAATTCTTCACTTAAGAACATGGTGGTTGGGAAGGCTAAAATAATTTAACTGAAAACATTTAGCAAAATTCTTGACACATAGCAAAGGAAAGAAATATTTTCAAAGCAAAACAAGAACTAAAAACAACATTGAAACCAAAGACTTCTCTCATGCTGTACTCTCATAAAATACTACTTCTTTTATATATAACCTCTTTGAATTCAAATGTTCAATCTCTCTTTAATTAACTTTTATTTTCTTTCTTCACAATTTCTGTAGTTTCTAAGTTTCCTACCATAAGCATACATTTCTTTTATAATTCTCCAGGGTTAACATTTATAATACAATAACTTCCACATTACTTACCTAAAAAGTGTAAGAATAGAAGTTCCATTATGATGAATTGTGTTTTCCTCATCATATAAAAGCTCTGCTTTGTTTTTGGTAGGAGCACTAGCTGCTTCTTCATCCAAAAGAACTAATAAGGTTTTCACAGTATCTCTGCCACAGTATGCAGTGCCATGGTTTATGGCATGAGATTTTGGCTAAGAAAAAAAATAATTTTAAGTAAATGTAATAATCACCCCAGCTGGGTGAATGGCCATACTTTTCAATTCCCTGTGGCACTGGCCTCTTTCATCTATTGTTAAAGTAATAAAACACCAGCTATAAGAAGTGGCTGTAAGGCATGTGACCGTTTTTCCTTAAGCCATGCTATAATCAACTTTACCAATTCCAGATGCACAAAAATAATATCATCAGAAGAAGACATTAGGTTCTGGTCAAAATAACATTAGGCTTCGAGTCAGAAAAATTTAGCCACTATCTAGCTATGTGACATCACCCCATGGCTCAACATCTCTATTTTTTCTCTCTCATGCCAAAGAAGCACGAGGTTCTGGCCATCTGAATACAGGCCCCATGGATGACTATAAAGATCAAATGCAAAAATGAAAAGCTAGTTGACAATCATTCATTCAATGATCATTGATAAGTATATATTATGTCCCAAGCACTGTGTTTAAAGCTAAGGCTCCAAAGGTGACAACCACTGCCTTCAAGGAACCCATAGTTTCCTTGATAAGATAAATAAGTGACAATTGCATTACAGAATGCTAAGTGCTATTTCTAACAAGTGTATGCACAGTGCAGTAGGAGTACAAAAGAAGTGACCAATGTACCCTGGCATCAAAGATGATTCCATAGAGGAGGAGGCACTCAGAGGAAGAAGAGAGCATGGTACTTTCAGGGACCAGGTAGCATGGCATGGCTGAAGAATAAGGTAAAAGAAAGGAAGTGATATGAGATGAGCCTGGGAAACTTTGTATATCATGCCAAGAAGTTATAAGCCAGTCTGTTACAGAGGAAAAATCTCTTCCTTTATTAAGCAAGGAAGTAAAATGATCCTATTTAGATTTTAAAGAATCAACGATGGCAATGTGTAAAATATATTGTGAGATATGAATGTTATCAAATCTGGAGACAGGTCACAAATTAAAGACTATAGTAGACCAGTTTAGAAGTAGAGAGTTCTGAACTAAGATAGTAGTAATAGAGATAAAGCGGATTAAAAAGGGAAAGTTGAAAAAAACTTCATGACTAGATAGAATAAAATAAAATACATAATAATAAAATATTATCTATAGATACATGTAAGCAAAAACTCTGAAGGCATTTCTGGCTGGATTTGATACCAACTTCTTAGTTATATATCCTGTATAGCTCTGGAGAAGGTGTTTGACCTCTCTACTTAAACTCCCTGACGAAATAGAGGCAATGATAATGCCTAACCCAGAGGGTTGGTGGACATTATACCTAGATATCAAAGCTACATCTTCTGGGACATCTGTTGGAAGCTGTGCCAGTTTCTTCGGCTTTCATCAGTATCGTCTTGGCCTTCTTTCTCTCTTGGCAGACTTGGGCTACCAGGTGAACTATAATGTATATAGATCCACTGGAATTATAACAAATTGCCTATCACAATCTGGTGCTTCACACATATTTTTCATTAGTACCAGAGAATTCCATATTGCTTAATAGTAACTTCATGAGTACTATTTGATCATATTTTTCAAAGATCTCTGATTTGGTTGAAAACACGAAATTGGCCGGGCGCGGTGGCTCAAGCCTGTAATCCCAGCACTTTGGGAGGCCGAGGCGGGCAGATCACAAGGTCAGGAGATCCAGACCACAGTGAAACCCCGTCTCTACTAAAAATACAAAAAATTAGCCGGGCGCGGTGGCGGGCGCCTGTAGTCCCAGCTACTCAGGAGGCTGAGGCAGGAGAATGGCGGGAACCCGGGAGGCGGAGCTTGCAGTGAGCCGAGATCGCGCCACTGCACTCCAGCCTGGGCAACAGCGTGAGACTCCGTCTCAAAAAAAAAAAAAAAAAAAAAAAAAGAAAACACGAAATTAAGAACAAGATTTTTGGTATCTTTATTTCTTCTGCCAAGAAATGGAAGCAATTGATGTTGTTAATTATTTGAGCTGAAAGATCCTGATTGATATTTATAGTAATAACCTGGTTGTCATTTGAGCTAAACTATTCACCAGGAAGTGTTAACACCCATGAAACACACAGGGCAACAACCCTGAATCTACCCCACCTTCAAAGTAAATCTAAAAACAAGCATTGTTATAGAAAAATAGCTAAAAGTGGTCCTAGAGGGCTGTGAGTGAATGAATGAATGAATGATAAATAATAAAAATTAAGCAAAAGTCTTTCTTCATACACAGGCTAACATAATCACACCTAATAAAATGGGGCTGTCAGAAAAATTGAAGAAACTGCAATAAATGAACTATACTACTCTAAAATTCTGTTCTAAAAACATAGTAGTCAATTTCTCTTATAATTCTGTGGGTTAGAATCTATTCTATTTAATTATCTGTGTAAAAAAATTAAGAATAAGTAAATGTTCTGGGAATATATGGTTTAAAAATTGCCAGGTACAGGTTTCAGTAGGCTGAGAATGGAGGTAGAAAATAAGAGACAGAGATTTATAAAAGAAAAGTAAACTGCTGAATGGAAGCAATTTCTAACAGGACTGCTGTCCTAATACAAGGCTTAGTATTAAAGTCAGAAACAGAAAAAAAAGGCTCTTATTTTATGTCTGAGTAAATGGGAAAGTAATTGTTTATAAGAATATTTAGGCCAGGCATGGTGGCTCACGCCTGTAATCCCAGCACTTTGGGAGGCTGAGGTGGGCAGATCATGAGGTCAGGAGTTTGAGAGTAGCCTGGCCAACATAGTGAAACCCCATCTCTACTAAAAATACAAAAAATTAGCTGGGCATGGTGGCAGGCGCCTGTAATTCCAGCTACTCCGGAGGCTGAGGTGAGAGAATCGCTTGAACCCAGGAGGTGGAGGTTGCAGTGAGCCAAGATCGTGCCACTGCACTACAGCCTGGGTTACAAGAGTGAAACTCCGTCTCAAAAAAGAAAAAAAGAACATTTATAGAAAAACACCATAAAACACCTTAATATCCATCAAGAATTATAAGTTTTTAGTACTAAAAGGGATACCAGAGATTACCCTATGCCTTACTTTAACAAATTCAGAAATTCAGCCCAAATATGTGATAATTTACACAAGTTGAACATATAATCCTACATAATCCTATTGAGAAACTTACATTTTCAACATCATTTTAGAACACAGGAAACACACTCTTCTGACTTAAGTAGCAATAATAAACCATTTCTACAATAAATAGAAGAGATAATGATTTGTAAAAAAGGGATAATGAAAAATAAAAAGCTCATTACCCGAGCAGGACTGATGTCAGTGGTGCTAACAGCTACAACACCTTCTTGAGAATTGATAATATTCTTAATCCTCAAATCCAAATCCTGAGCAACTTCCTCTATTGCTTTGTAAAAAGGATCCCTGCTGTTCCGGCCTTTAATCAGCTGCATCTTTATCACTGACAGTATTTGACCCCCTGCAATGCTGAAAGTAGAAATAAGATTGCCTCTATAAAAGTATTGCAAATGACAATATGCTTATAGACTTGAAAATATAATTTTCAGAGTTAATCAACACTTTTCAAAGAATATAGCTTTGATCTTATAAATCAAACAGTTAAAGCATTTAAGAAAAAGATGAGGACCATTAGAAACAAAATGTAAAAGTTTGTCTAAAAGCAAGTAATTTCAATAAGTTTCTTCTTGCTTGATTTGAAAGCTGAAGGGAAATAATTTAGTTATATGTGAAATATAACAGGTTTGGAAGTGGTTGTATACATTCAAAATATTTAAAATACATACCGTTAGATACAACTAAAATAACAAAAATAGTTACCTCTCATTGAATACCTAGACTCTTACATTCATTTAATCTTAAAACCAATTCAGTAAGTTGGTATTATTATCCCTAAATCACAAATGAGAAAATTGAGTCCTATAAAAGTTAAATGGTTTGTCCAAGAACATATGGTGTTCTGTGTGAGGGAAGAGCCAAGGAGGAAGTAAACTGATCTGAAAAACATGATATTGCATTCTAATAAGTAAAAGCTTATTATATGGAAGAGGAAACTAAGCAAGTTAGTACTGACCTAAAGCAAACAAGAAACTGGACCAGCTATGGCCAACAGATAAGTATTTTTAAAAACCTGAAATTGATATTTCTTTATACCACACCTAAATCTAAGAGTTTGGGTTGCAGCTTCTGCTCTAAAGGACAAATGTGAGAAACATATAAGAGGAAGGATTCTGGTCCATTTTAAGGAAGAAATGAGGTGTGTCCAATAGAAGAGGATTCTCTTTTGAAGTCAGGCAATCCTATCCCTAGAGGTATCACTGGAAAGGCTGCACAATGCCAAATGAGAAACTGTTGTAGTCTGACTATAGACCTTGAAGTCAGGCTGCCTGAGCCCATATCACAGCTCTGCCACTTTCAACCTTGGGTATGCTACTGAACTTCTCTTTTGTAGAGGCATAAAGGAAATTATGAAATGAAGTTTTCACTCTTGCTGCCTTATTGCCAGGTTGTATGTTTTACAGAAATGCCAGGTTCCCTAACAAGCTAGAAATATTTAAATAGCTGGTCCAGATAGAAGAGGAAAGTTAGAAGAAAACTGCAGAGAGACTTAGTGTATGATGACAATGTATTTTCCTGATCATCAGACTCATATCCAGCATTTGTTTAAAACATCAACTCCAGATCCCATCCTATGGAATTACAATCTCCAGAGAAGAGCACTGAATGTTTGCATTGTTTTAAAAGTACCACAGGTGATTCTTATGATTAGGCAAGGGTGAGAAAAAAGTCATGAAAAAATCAGCTCCTTGAGAAAGCAATCATATTTTACAAATCTTCATACTGTCAGTTTACATTTGGCACACAGAAGAGATGATTGACATATGTTTGTTGAATAAATGAATACTATCACATGCAACAATCTAAAGTTTTTAATAGTAAGAGAAATGATATATATTTTACTATTCATATTATTATCTGCAATACAAAAGTACGTAGGCGGTGTCTACTTACACAATGGCATACTAGATACTCTGAAGAACATATCACTGAATAGACAAAAATCTTCAAGTACCACCCAATCTCTCCCTTAAAAAGAAACCAACAAGACCTGGCATCATAAGTTGAAAGCTGTGCATAGTAAGCCAGCAGGATATCATCCTGAGGACAAACATCTCTAGTAACACTGTGATCAGGATACAAAGCTCGGGGCTAGCAGCAAGGTGGAAGAGGACAAGCAGGGACTTCCACGTTCAGTCTGAACCTTTCAAGGGAGAATAAGCTAGTATGGTTTTTACTAGATTTATTCTATGTATTTTATATTTTTGAAGCTTTTTAAAAAAAATCCTTCTGTTTAGTAATGATACAGAAATCCAACTGCATTTTGTTTATTGGCCTTGCGTCCAGCAACACTCTTAAACCGTACTGCCAATTGTAATGATTTGCCTTTAGATTCTTGGAGTTTTCTATATAATTAGTCATATTATCATCAAATAGAATTTTATCTTTTCAATTGTTATATCTCCTATTTCTTTTTGTCTTACTACACTGAATTGGACATCTCATGCTATATTGAAAAGAAATTATGACAGCAGGTACTCTTGTCTTATTCTTAAGCAGAACGCTAAAACATTTTAACATTAACTAGGTTTTTATAGAAACACTTTTGTCAAATTAAAGCCCTTATTCTTAGTTAATTTTACACTGAGGGATTCGCCCTGTAGAGTGGGTACGTGTTTCCTATTTATCTCCCCATGCTGGCCAGTTCCTGGGCTAAAAGCTGGCTTCCCTTCTTGACTTGCCTCTCTGGCTTTCCTCCTTCACCTATTTTTGACCTGTATTTTCATTACATTTGCCTACTTACCAATGCATTTAAGAAGCATTTTTGAAATATACTATCCAACATTATTAATTATTTTCAATGGAAGAATCAATCTGGGGGCCTAGTCTGCCATACTTCTGTAATCAGAAGTCTGAGTAGACCCTAGGAATTCTTTCACATATATGAGGACTTCCTTTTTCAGCTGTGAACTGGATGAAATGTAGCCAAAATGAAAACATAATTAACATTATATGCTTTTCCTGGGAATTAATCTCTAATAGAAAAGAGTTTTGGAAAAGATTCAAATGGTTAATAAAATCTGGAAGTGTCTTAGTGCCAATTATAAGAACAAAAAATATGCTTCAAATGATATTAGGAAAGTCACCTTTGACCTCTTTTTCTCATTCCTTCTACAAGACAAAAATGCTAAATTTTAAAGATGATGTAATTCACTGGCTGAATTGTATTCAGGAAAAAATAAGACTTGTATTGCAGAGACTTGCCAAGGTCAACATTTTGAACCCATGGCAAAATACCCCAAACAGTAGTGCTCTGACTACTCTATTACTCTATACTCACTTCTAGAGCCACCATTAGGTTGGCTTCTAATATCTGTTCAGCAACACAGTGGCTTAATTCAAATTCTTGCTTCTAGAGTCTAGAAACTCCAGAAGTTTTAACTAAAATGACATCAGGATATTTATGCTGTTCACTGGCAATACAAAAATGAATAAAATCTTTCTCTTTAAGAGCTCACAAGTGATTATGATACAATGAACTACTGAAAGTATAGACAAGTTTGAGTGGGGAAGTAGAGAGAAGGAGGAGGTATTCAGGAGTGCTTCCCAGAAGATACATTATGGCGATTCTGGATAAACATTAATAGCAGAATTTAGATGAGAAAGAGGCAAACTGAGCTCCTAACTCTTAACTGCATCACACCAGTGCCCTAGGGCAGAAAGAGAAACCCGAGGCTGCTGATGAAAAGCACAACCGAATCCCCAAGCTTGTACCAAAATAAAGTAACTAGAAGAGAACACTAAGCAATAATACAGGCAAATGATTGGTAATACTTTAATGTAATTACTATCTTCACTTTCCTAAATAAAGTGACTGCTTTTTCCATACCACACTCAAGAATTTAATAACTATTTGTTGAAGTAAATTTCACCTTTAAAAATTAAATGTAATTAAAGGTGCCACATAAAATGTATGAAAAATATTTCTTAAATATTTTAAACAAGAAAAATATTAACATTAGATTAGACTGAATAATTTCAATGAGATTTAACACTCCATACATGTATATTTAGTCCAATATACATAGTTATGTGCTGTATAATAACATTATGGTCAGCAACAGACCACATGTACGATGGTAGTCCCATAATATAATGGAGCTGAAAAATTCCTATCGCCTAGTGATATAACATCGTAGCATCATAGCTCAACATATCACTCACATGTTTGTGGTGATACTTGTGTAAACAAACCTACTGTGCTGCCAATCGTATAATAGTATAGTGCATATAGTTATGTTTAATATGTAATACTTGGTCATTATAATAAATGACTATCTTACTGGTTTATGTATTTGCTATACCTTTTATCATTATTTTAGAGTGTACTCCTTCTACTTATTAAGAAAAAAAAAAACACTAACTGTGAAATAGCCTCAGGCAGGTCCTTCAGGAGGTATTCCTGAAGAAGGTGTTGTGACTATAGGAGAAGACACCTCCAGGGGTGTTATTGCTCCTGAAGATCTTCCAGTGGGACAAGATGTGGAGGTGGAAGACAGTCATATTGATAATCCCGACCCTGTATAGACCTAGGCTAATGTGCATATTTGTGTCTTAATTTTAAACAAGAAAGTTTAAAAAGCAAAAAAAAAAAAAAAAAAAATTAAAGAGAGAAAAGCATATAGAATACAGAGAAAAAAAATTGTACAGCTGGACAATGTATTTGTGTTTTAAGCTAAGTGTTATTACAAGAGTCAAAAAGTTTGAAAATTTTAAAAAATTCATAGTCAAAAAAGTTTAAAGTTCATAAAGTTAGAGCAAGCTAAGAATAATTTATTCTTGAAGAAAGAAAAATTTGCTCTGTAAATTTAGTGTGGTCTAGGTTTATAATGTGTATAAAGTCTACAAGAGTTTACGATAATGTTCCAGGCCTTCATATTCACTCACCACTCATCCAGAGCAACTTCAAGTGCTGCAAACTCCAATCATGGCAAGTACCCTATGCGTATCTATGTTTATCTATGTTTATGTTTTATACTGCATTCTGAACAGGACCTTTTCAATGTTTAGATATGCTTAGCCACACAAATACCATTGTGTTATAATTGTCTACAGTATCTGATACAGTAACAGGCCATACAGGTTTGTAGTCTAGCAGCAACAGCCTATGCCATATAGCCTGTGTGTGTGGCAGGCTATACCATCCAGGTTTGTGTAAACACAGGCTATGATGTTTGTACAATGATTAAATTGCCTAACAATGCATTTCTCAGAGCATATTTTCGTCGTGGTGCATGACAGTATAATGTAAATGTGCATTCAAAAGTTGTGTGATAAATGTGAAATACAGAATTTTCAACTTCTAAACAACAGGGAACTATTAATTGATATAACTTGAAACATCTCATTTAAGACATCTTTCAGGTGAAAGTACACTATGCATTTTATGGTGTCACCTACTGGCAAAGTGTAGAAATGCAGCCACCTATAGCTAAGATGGCCTCATGGAAAGCTGGCAGTGGGGCGATGAGTGTAAGAATCAATTCTTTTTCTTTATTTCTTCCCAGTCTGTCTATCCCACCCTTCCTTAGACTCAAAGATTACTGTAATTTTTCTATTTTAAAATAAGTAGTATAAACTCTTCCTCAGATACAAGAGCTAAATACATTTTTATCTCTAAGTTTTAAGGTTGAGAAAGACGAGGAGGATAAAGAGGCCAGAGTGAGAGATGGACAGGAGTTAGAGCATAGACAGTTTTGTGTATTATATTGAGGTTCCTGGAGTTTTATCCTGTACCAAGTATGGAATCACTGAAAAGTTTTAATTATGGGAGTAACATTTGCTGTTTCAGAAAAATCACACTGGCAGCAATGAGGACGATAGGATAGGGCAACTTAAGACTGGAGGCAGAATAGACAACTCGGTGGCATATGAAAAGGTCCAGGCAACAAGGGATGAAAGTCTGAAACAGTAATAGGAAGAGATGAGAAGAAAGAACATAAAATATGTGAAGTAAGAAAAAGTGACAGATCTTACTGAGTGAATGCATTTAGGATATGCCCCAGATTCTTGTTTGGGAGCTGGAGAGAGACAGGCTTCATCACTTCAGGAGGAGAAGCAGTTTTGCAGAGAAAGATGAAAATTTAGTTTAGGACATATGAGTTGCCTGTGAGGCACCATCTTAAAGATAGCTGAGGATATGTTTCTGAAACTCAGGAAAGAGGTTCAAATTTCACTGAAATATAGATTTAGAAGAATTTGCATATATATAGTAGAAGAGGTTGGTGGAAAATAAGAGAATGACCTCTCAGAAGTTATAGGAAAAAAAAGTTTCAGTAGGAAATGACTAAATTTGGAGACTCAAAAGAGACCACAGACTATGACAATTAGAAGATCACAAGTGACCACTGGCAGAATAGCTTCAGTAGAGGGAAAAAGTGAAGGAGTATAAATCAGTCAAGTACAGACAATCAAATAAATATTGACTGTCTATTCTGGCAAAAATTGTGCTAGGGCTAGGGAATATTAGTGAAGAAAACCAATAAACGCTCACTGAGTTTACTGTCTATTGAGAAATATACATTAAATAATTACAAAGAGGGAATCAGAAAAATGGAAAGTATCTTCTTTAAGAATTTGAGCTGTAAATGGAAGGAGAAGGAACTGGAAGAAACAGAGAAGACAGTTTGTTGTTTTTTTCTTATAAGCTTATAGACTGTGGCTAAAGTACTAGTAAAGGGAGAGGTTGAAATTATAAGATAAAATGAATAACCAGTGAAGCAATGTCCGAATGGGTTATCCACTTTCCCACCCACCATGTCTAGTTAACTCCTTCAAGTTCATCCTTCAAAATTAGGCTTAACTGTAACACCCATCCAGATAAGCATTCTTGACACCCTTATCCCTGGCTCCCACAAACCAGGTCAATTGCCCTTTCCTCTGTATACCTTCTATTAATATCTATTATGATATGTATAAGGTATATGTTTTTAGTTTTTAATACTTTTACTTTCTTATTTATAGAACAAACCTATACCTACTACAGAACAAAAATAAATAAACAAATCACCACAAAAAAGAGAACAAAAATTGCTCAAGTGGACTATTCAGACACCGAACTGAAGACATTGACTATTTAGATACTCACTTCCTCAAGACCTTCTCTAGAAGATACTTGTTCATTATAACCACATGGGATATCCAAAATAAACGGCTGCTAAGTTGAAGAAGTCTATTCCCTCACCCTGCATGCCTCTAAAATAAATATCCTTCTACCCTGTTGACCACAACCAGAAATTCCTCCAAAAGGAATGTAATTACAACAAACCATATTGGATAGAACATACACATTTATCTCTGCTCTTTCACAAAACTTCACTAAAATGACAAAAAAGCAAAAAACAAAAAAGTTTCCATCTATGAAGAAAAAGAGAATGAGAGAGGAAACAACAGCTGATGAGAGTAGAGGCATTTCATGAAAGTACAAAAAAATGAAAACAGATGGTTGAGTCATAACTAACTACCCAGAATACAAAAGCTAAAACCTAAGTAACTGTTAAGAGGAACATCAGTAAGAAGTAACCTCAGAAATTAATCAGAAATTGAAGGCAGTACTGAAGGCTATGTAAAGATGGGGTTGAAAACAGAAAAGCTAGTTGACAGTCTCCATAAGGAACATTTATACCCCCATTCTCTCTCTATTCTGAGCAGTTAGGCTAGCGCTTCTCTCCCACCTCAGCATGGGAAGCAGGACTGTTCTAAAGAAACTAAGAGAGGCTCCAGATGCAGGGGCAGCAGGACTAAAAGGAATTGAGTAAGTCTACATACAGAACCAGGAGACTCAGCATCAACCTGGACCTATCTCAAATCCCAGAATATTGCTAGCCAGATTTACAGCTTTCAGAGGTTAAAAGATTCCTCTGTGGAAATTTTTGGGAAAGTCCCAAAGAAAAGATTTAAAGTTACTGACATTTGCAGAGTAAGTCCCCAACAAAAGAGCCAACTGGGCAGCATGCTATAAATAAGCCCACTATATAGAGCTACTAATCAGCTCTATAGGGCCTCACTCTTAAATATGAAAGGACAGTTCAGAATCACCACACATTGTGGGAACACCTCTACCACGAAAGAGGGCAAAAGAAAGAAAGTAAAAAACAGAAAAGCATCCAATTTAGATAAAACAAAGACCATTCAGGAAGCAGATAACAATATTTTTACATTAAATATAATAAATAATCTTAGAGAAATAAATGAAACATGACATAAAATCATATACAATCAAATGTGAGACTAACATAAAAATATTTGCTTACCATTTACTTTTTCTGAGAAAGCTACTTGAGCAAAACAAGGGGTTTAACAATTAAAAGTAAAGTCATAAGAGCCAGGAAAGAGGCAGAGACTGTTTCACAAGGTGAGGATGAAGGTTCATGGTTGTCACTCTGACACAGGCCCAGCAAGCAAAAGCAAAGACTGAATAAAGACGACAGGGGACTCTCCAGAAGTAATATCTTCAAGGGCAAAAAACTGCAGATGACTGTAGTATTTGACT
This sequence comes from Macaca thibetana thibetana, assembly GCF_024542745.1. Lineage (NCBI taxonomy): Eukaryota > Metazoa > Chordata > Mammalia > Primates > Cercopithecidae > Macaca > Macaca thibetana. The sequence continues at coordinate 98,458,918 of NC_065588.1, read as the reverse complement.
TTAACAAAATATATCTATATTGCCTTACCAAAAATTTTTTTAAAATTAAATATATGATGTTTCAATAAAAATGGCCCCCAATATATTATCTGGAAGTTCAGAAGATGTCACTTATTTTGTCTCTAAGTTATTTTCAAAATCCTCTTCCAAATTTACTTCTTTGTAATGGATATCCATATGAGAAAATAGAATGCAATTCAGAATAAAATCCTGAAAAAAATCCTTCTTAGAATCTTAGAATGGAATGAAGTTTCATAGAACAAGATATAGTCATTAACAGAATGGATGACAGGGTCAGAACTGACTGTGTTCAGATCCCTACTCTGCTACTTAATATAACCTAGGGCAAGTTACTTGATCCCTATGTTTTAGTTTCTTCACCTCTAAATTAGGGATAGTAATAGTATCTATCAAGTCAGGTTGTTGTAATGATCAAAGGATAATCTGAGTAAAGAACTTAGCACAATGTCTGACATATAACAAGTGTTCAATAAATATCAGCTATTTTTATTATGTTTATTTATGTTACAGGATACCAACCAAATTGACAATGATCCACCATGATTGCTAGCAAATACAATCCACTTCTGCCCCCAAAACTTACTCACCGCTTATTACACCAATATTATAAATGGGGGTCTATCAGATTTTTAAAAATCTCTTACCTCTAATATCATATAAAAACAAATCCCAGCTGAACCAAAGACTTGCACATAAGAAAATGAAAAATAACAGAAAATAGAATAGGGATTTCATATCTTTCTTAATTTTCTTATTCTTGATATCAGTTTCCTTTACGGCTAAATACATATACAGAAATTATCTGTTTGCTCATTTCCAGTCCTCAAAAATCTATTTCATCAGATAAAAATAAATGCTCTCTTCTTTAATCAATTTAGTATGGACATGACTTTTGACTTTGGCAAAAACTCAGAATCACAGGCAGAAATTTAGGAGGTGAGGTCATATGATCGTAATTTATTCATCCAGATTTTGTTTCTTCTCCCCACCGTTTGGTCTGATGCTTGGTCATTTCAATATCTCTTATTTCTACCCAATTCTATAAAGTTTTAAAGATAGATTAATAACATATTTGTAATATATCAAAAGTCATTACCTTGGGTTTGGTATTTCTCCAAGAATCTCATCTAATTTGTCAATGAAATTAATAAAATTAGACAATCCCTTTACATGTGTCCTTAAAGGATCTGATGGTGGTGGTGCATAACCTTTCCCTCCAAGCTCTATTGTCCTAATAAATGACGTGGCCACCTATGAATTAAAACAAATGGGTAAGTTATGTCCAGTGATTTATTAAATTAAAACTGTAATTTACTTCATAAAGCTAAGTAAATCTATATAATTCTGGGTATACAGTTAAAAGGGAAGCACACTTTATGGCTCATGACACACGTTGAGTCAGAAGCAAATAACCAAAGAAACAAATGCCATGCAGAATTCATGCTATCAAGTGTGGTAGCAATGACACACCCAGCTGCAGATCGAGACAGAGGAGCTGAGTTAGAGGACAAATTAAGAGCTAAAGTATATTAATTAGAATGTATTATTGACTATAAATAACTCATTTATGAATATATTCTAATATAGTTGACTACTAGCTTTGAAACTGTTATATGGAACAAGGGAATTTTTACTGCAAACTGATCTGTTGTGTTAAACAGATGAATTGGTTGGGCAATTTAACACTTCCAAACCTCAACCTCTCTATTTGTAAAATAAAAATATAGACTAGATAATCACTAAGTTCCATCCAGCTTTCCCATCCTGGGATCATGTATAGTTCAAAAGGCTTGTCCTTACAATGATAAAAATACATATGTGATAGCTGTACATAAGAGTGTTTCAATCAAAGATGAAATGTTCCAAGGTACATTTTAAGAAAGACAAATCCTGTGAAATGTCAGTAATTTAGGGGAAAGTTCCACGGTCAAATAAATTAGGAAACAACACATTAAATAACAAGCTTAATTTGCTACAAGCAGATTTCTTTATGGCAGGACTTCTCAGAGCTCTTATATACAATCATGGATTATGTATAATGAATAAGGGTATATACTACTTCTAAACATTTTGCCCTTGGAAACATTTATTCAAAGAACATTTAACAGAAACGTTTTCACATTGGAAACATTTATTCACAGAGAATTTATCAGGGCCAGCACTATACAGAACATATGTAAGGAAACACTGCTTTAGAGAAATTCTCCTTTACCAAACTTGAAGGATATGGTAAAAAATTAAAATACCACGGATTTTCAAATACGGAGGTAGAACATAAGTTAACCACTTAAAAGTTGTTTCATCCTAGTTACAAGCATATTAGGATACATGGATCCACTGTGCAAGGAGTCTTAATTTTGAACATGTCACACATTCATACCAAAAAGATAGACATTTGTTTCTCTCGAGCAGCATGTTTCAAATCAGTGAAGGCTTCTCTTCCTAGTCCTCTATCAGGAATATTGAGAATATGAGCCACAGCCAGGTCATTCTTTGAATTTACTAGCAGGTTTAAATATGAAAAGATAATTTTCCTTGCTAGCAGCTGCACCTGTGCAATAAAATATTCAGTTAATTTCTTTATTGCAATTCTTCTAAATCCATAATCTTTTTCATATGCAGTAAATATGTATATAATCATTCAATCACAATACCTCATTTAACTCTTTAGAAAAAGAGAACTGCCATATAAAAACAAGTTGGACAATCAGTAAACTCCATCTCTCCCCAAATTCTTGACTGACTACCAACTTTGGCAGGCAGAGGGGAGACCTACAAAAATGCAGCTAAAAAAAAGCAGCAAAGGAAGACACAAGAACATATATCAGCAATTGCATACCAACATAGAATGGAGACAGAGTATTAAGTTGGAATTCAGGCAAGTCAGTTGCCCACTAGCACAAAAACACAATATTTCTCAGAAGAACATAAAGGAATCCAGAGTTGTTATAAAATATTACCTATAATATCCAGTTTTCATCCAAAAATCAGTAAATGAAGAAAAAAGGTGTGACCCCCTACTCCGGGTAAAAAGTAGTCAATAGAAATTGCCACCAAGAAGACCTAGATGCCGAGTTTAGCAGAAAAAACATCAAGGCAGTTATTATGAATTATGTTCAAGATATTAAAAGGAAATATGTTCAATGAATTAAAAGAATATCTGTTATCAACAAATTAACAGAGTGAATGTCAACAGAAAAGTGGACAAAATAAATTCTGGAAATGAAAAGTACAATAAATAAAACAAAATTTGCTTGATGGGTTCAACAGCAACTTGGAGAGAGTAGAAGAAAGTACTGGTGAACTTATAGACAAACCAATAGCTATTACCAAATCTGAAAAACGAAAGAGAACAGCAACAAAAAAAGAAGAAAGAACCAAAGGGGTGTATGAGACAATTTAAAAAGTCAAACATACATGTAATTGGAATCCCTGAAGAGAAGTGAAAAGGGTAGAAAAAATATATGAAGAAATTTTGTCTGAAAGCATCCCAAATTTAGTAGAAAACATTAATTTATAGATCCAATAAGCTATATAAGTAGGAAAACCAAACAAAATGTATACAAACTCTGACAGCCAAAAGTAAGAAAAAATCTTGAGTGCAGCCAGCACAAAATGACACATTACCTAGAGAGGAACAATAATAAGGTTAACAAATCATCCAGAATTATGCAGGCCAGATGATATTGGAACAGTGTATTAAACATGCTGAGAAGCAATCTAAATTACTATACGATTACAATAATTAAGACAGAGTAGTATTTACAAAAGAACACTCGGCTCAATGGAACAGAATAGGGTGCAGAAATAGACCAACACAAATAGAGCAATCTGATTTTTCACAAATGTGCAAAAGGAGCAATGAAGAAAAGACAGTCTTTTCAATAATTGGTGTTGGAGCAATTGGTCATCCATATGCAAAACACATGAACTTCAACTTAAACTTCACACCTTTTATAAAAGTAAACTCAAAGTGGATCATAAGTCTATAAATGTACAATATAAACTATTAAACTTTTAAAAGACAATGTAATAGAAATTATTCATGACCTGGAATAAGGCAGAGTTCTTACGTAAGACACCAGAAGCACAATCAGAAAAGGGGGGGAAAAAAAAAAAAGATATTTTTTTTTTTTTTTTTTTTTTTTTTTGGAAACAGAGTCTTGCTGTTAGGCTGGAGTGCAGTGGCACAATCAGGGCACACTGCAACTTCAACCTCCCAGGCTTAAGTGACCCTCCTGCTTCAGCCTCCCTAGTAGCTAGGATTACAGGCATGTGCTACCGCAAGCAGCTAAATGTTTTTATTTTTTGTAGAGACAAGGTCCCACTATGTTGCCCAGGTTGGTGTCGAACTCCTGGGCTCCAGTGATCCTTCCGCCTCGACCTCCCAAAGTGCTGGGAATACAGGCGTGAGCCACCATGAGCAGCTCAAAATTAAATTCCTTGCATGGAATTTTCTTCCTATTTTTGCCTTCTCAACTACTTCCATCCCACCTTCTGCTCTAGAACCCTGTTTGTTTCTAATTCTTAAATGTTGTTCCCAAACTGTCCACTTGAAATCATCTTCTTGCCTACTCCTTCAGATAACAGACTCACAAACTCTAAACTCGATTCCTACCCAAGACACACGAAATTCAAAAATCCTTCAGTAATTTCAGTCACAACTAATGTCCCAGGAATTTATCATCTGTAAATGCTAAGAAAATATTTCCCTTATTAAAACTAAAATTTCATCATATTCAATCTAATCACATTTTAAATTTTTGAAGCATCAAAGAAACTAAAAAAGGCAGTAATAAAAAATTACAAATCCTTAGCAAGTCTCTTAAATAATTATTAAGCATATTCATCTTAAAAGAAATTCAAAAGATAATATATTTTGACTATTTAAATTTCCATGTAAAAAACTATTCTTGAAACGTAGGAGGCAGTCAGGGTCAATTTAAAAGAAAAACTTCACTGGACAGGAAAGCGTTGCTTTAAATATGGACTTGAGATAGAATTGAAGCAAAATTAACTACAAGAAAACAAAGTTTAAAGATTAACCATGAGAAAGATTTTTCCTTGCATATTAAATATACTAGTTCAACGTTACCATTTCAGAGATGCTCCCTGATCCCCCAATCTAAAGTAGACATTCATGTATTCTCTTTCCAGCCATCCTGTGATAACTCTGCATACCACCCTATTATAATTCTCTGCATAGGTGTTAACACTTCCGGATACTTTCCTTTTTAATATTTTTTTATGGAGACAATATTTCACTCTGTTTTCCAGGCTAATCTTGAACTCCTGTGCTCAAGTGATCCTCCTGCCTTGACCTCCCAAAGTGCTGGGATTACAGGCACGAGCCACTGTGCCTAGCCACTTTCTGGTAACGTTTCTTAATCCTCCTATTACTTTATGAGTTCCATGAGAGCAAATCATGTGTCCTTAGATGCTAATGGAATGACTCGCATTATAGTAGGTAACCAATCTATTTTTGTTCTCAATGAGTTTTCATTTAATGAAACTCAATAGGTTCTCAATGAGTTTTCAGTGATGAAAGAAAAATCAATATATAAATTTGTCCTTTTAAAAATTTCAAAATCAAAAATCTATTAAGAAAAACTTACCTGAGGCTGGGTGTGTTGGCTCACACCTGTAATCCCACCACAGGGACGCCAAGGCAGGTGGATCACTTGAGGCCAAGAGTTCAAGACCCGCCTGGCCAACACAGCGAAACCCTGTCTCTACTAAAAATACAAAATATTAGCTGGACGTGGTGGCACACACCTGTAATCCCAGCTACTCAGGAGGCTGTGGCACAAGAATCACTTGAACCTGGGAGGTGGAGGTTGCAGTGAGCCAAGATAGTGCTACTGCACTCCAGTCTGGGTGACAGAATGAGACTGCTTCCAAAGGGAAAAAAAAAAAAAAAAAAACTTACCTGGGATAAAATAAATGCTTATATTTTTTATTACGGTGCCTTACAAAGAAAGGTATTCTAAGGCACAACCAAATAAAAATAAGCTTTAAAGTTTCTCCTAAAATTTTATAGAATAAGATATAATATAGTTTTCTGATTATATTTCTTTTTTAAATTTTTTTTTATTTTTTTTAATTTTGAGATGGTGTTTTGCTCTTGTTGCCCAGGCTGGAATGCAATGACACGATCTTGGCTCACCGCAACCTCAGCCTCCCAAGTTCAAGTGATTCTCCTGCTTCAGCCTCCCAAATAGCTGGGATTACAGGCATGTGCCACCACACCTGGCTAATTTTGTACTTTTAGTAGAGACAGGGTTTCTCCATGTTGGTCAGGCTGGTCTTGAACTCCCAACCTCAGGTGATCTGCCTGCCTTAGCCTCCCAAAATGCTGGGATTATAGGCACGAGCCACCGTGACCAGCCTCTGCTCATATTTCAAATGTCCTTTTATCTTTATTTTCACAGTAAATCACAATACTTCTATTATACAAGTCTATAATATGAGTTTCCATTTTAACTTCACAGTGCAATAGTCTGTCTAAAACACAATTCTTTTTATTCCTTTGACATTTGGGAAGAATAACACAATTTACCAAAAATCAAAGCAGAGAAAAAGTGATATTCACACTGTAATCAGAAACTTTCCCTAAATTCAACTTAATGCAATCTCTATGTCACTGTGCTTCTGCTGTTCAAAAATAACAAGAACTTAACAAATATGTATATACCTGATCCTAATTGGGTACAAAACCAGGGCTTAAGCTCTCACATCTACAAGTTGCTCCTTAAGGTTAGCAAATTTTGTCCTTTTGATCTGTGATGTTGGGCAAACTTAAGGGAAAAACATCTTGGAGTCCTCACAGTTAGAGTGTTTCGTTTAACTCATGGCTGCAATTGGAAATCTATCCCTATCATTATGGTCAGATAACATGGTTGTTATGGTTTCCTTGCTCTTGTATTTACAAGTGAGTTTTAAAGAGGCTCCCTGGAAAAGCAGTCCACATAAGTACAGTTATGATGTCCAAGAGCAAGGGCCTAAATTGAAAAAATCCACAAGATTGAAGCCTTTACCAAGACACCAAAAATAAGGATACTGTTCTGTTTATTTGTTTAATAAACTAATTCTATCCATACCACAAAGTATTTGCAATGTTTGTTTAGAAGTTGGTCAATTTTATTTAAGCTTTCTGACAATTCCAAGTTTCTTTTCCTATCTCTTCTTACTGAGAGAAAGGCAGATATTCAACCTCAGTTTGAAGAAAGTCAGTTCTTCTAAGTTGAGAAGATTAACAATTTATACAGGGTCTTTTTTTAACTTTCGTTTGCCAATGCATAACTGGTTATATATACTGACAAAAAAAAAAAAGTTGGACAAAAACTAAGATATTCAGATTTTTTTTTAAACTGATGGTTTTCTTTTTTTTGGACTTTATTCTATTATTCCCTTCATTACTTCAGAATTTTAAAAGCAATGGTTTAGTACCTTAGGAAAAATAAAATGAAGTAAAATAAAATAAGGAAACAAAAATATTGTTTCTCAAATTCAATCCATTCACCTACTTGAAGACTCTGGTGTTCTATTAGTAAACACATTTGATGGTCAAAATATATCTTTGCAAGACTGCAGCCCAAAAATTCACATTAAGATTTTAATTAGAAATACATTGGCTTTTGGCTGGATGCGGTGGCTCACGCCTGTCATCTCAGCCTTTGGGAGGCCGAGATGGGTGGACCATGAGGTCAGGAGTTCAAGACCAGCCTGGCCAACATGGTGAAACCCCATCTGTACTAAAAATACAAAATTAGCCGGGCGTGGTGGCACGTGCCTGTAATCCCAGCTATTCAGGAGACTAAGGCAGGAGAATTGCTTGAACCCAGGAGGTGGAGGTTGCAGTGAACTGAGATCGCGCCACTGCACTCCAGCCTGGGCAATGGAGTGACGCTCTGTCTCGGAGGGGAAAAAAGAAATACATTGACTTCCAAAAAGACCTTGTAAAAAGAAAAATTAGAAACTGCAAGTAACAGAAGCATGGCTAGGAAGATGGCTGACAATTTAATACTCCTCAGAAAATCAAATCCATTAGTTGAACTAGTAGATAAAATTCTATTAGAAAATACAATCCAAGAAAGCAAAAGAGAGAAATTAGAGAATTAACACAATGAAACTATCAGTGTTGTTTAAATCAGGAAACTACATGCTTATAATCTTTAGTCACAGATATCCCTTTAAACTTTATAAGTTGAAGTTCCAAAAGCTTCTTTTCATGCATACAAATTAGTTCATTCCTCTTTAAAAATACAGATATAACAACTATAATTTCCTCCCTATAGCACATACAGGATAGATCTTTAGCACATACAAGAGATCGTTAAGTGATCTACCCTCTTGATATACAAATGCACCACTTAAGTGCCACTGAGAAAAGATCAGGCAATTTGGCAATCACTTTGTCAAGATTTGGGCATTGAGGGAAAAGAGAGGAAATGTAAGTGAAAAGTTAATTTCAAGCAAGAGAAATCTAAAAGGAAACAGGTCTGGGCAGGTGGGCTGGGATATTTTCTTGTACCAGAAAAGAGGAAAATGCTCGAAAAGTCTACTAGAGCATATAAAAAAGACAAAAAAACCTGCTTGAAGCAGCTTCCTCTATTTTAGCATCAAAGATTAATGAGTGTAACTCATTTTACACTGAATAAATTCATGAATCCATATAATAGATACACAAAAGGGAGTACTATAAAAGAATAAATATCTAATTTACTTATATTATATATAACTATTACACTAACCCCTAAATTGGTAGAGAATTAAGGAGTTACCCTGAGATTTTTAGAGAAGGGTACTTCATCTCATTTGATAAGATAAAGTTTTACTGAGAAATGGCAATTAATTAATGTAAAGACATAACAGAATTAGAAGCTCACTATTCTATAGACACTATAGAAATAACTGATTCAAGCAGGGATCATCAATGCTTAAAACCATTAGATAAAAGGTTACTGGGAAACAGGATATTTATACAGTGCCAAAGTGTCACCTCACAGACCTTTGCTGACAGCAAAGGGAAAACTACATCTTTATACTGGAGAGACCTGGAAATTTAGGATAACCTGAGTTTGCTTCCCAATACGACAAAAAATGAAATACTCTGCATCAGTTAAGAAGTATTTCTTAGGAAATGCTAAACCAAAATATAAGCAAGATTTTAGATGTCACTTCCGGTTTATTGGAATTACAGCAAATAGAGAAACAAGTTAAATAATACCACAAGGAATTAATCAGAAATTTTTTTAAAAAAAAGATTATGGGAATTCTTCTAGAGTAAAAGAGTCTAAGGAGACATAAAACCATTCTGGGGACAAATGGAGAAATTTAAATATGGAAGTTAGTAAATGATATTTGAAAATACTTGTTAAAGTTTTCTTATTTATTATAATTATATTGCAGTTATGTCATTATTTTTAGGAAATGTATGCTAAGGAATTTTATGGATCCACATGTCAGCAACTTACTTTCAAATATGACAGAAAAAAATATCAGATGCACATATAAAACACTTCATTAAATCTAGGAAGGAGACATACAGGTATTTGAGGGCACTGCTAAAATACATATTTTAAGTGCAATCTATTTAACATGGGACACATAGAAGAATCTACCTCAGCAATGTTTGTCAAAAAATGAAGGCGATTCACCAAATGTTTTAACTTATTGGAGTAGGTGATTTTGGAAGTAAATGTATTCTAGACCTTTTATATATCGTATTTCTAAAATATGTTGGCTGGGCACAGTGGCTCATGCCTGTAATCCCAGCACTTTGAGAGACAGAGGCAGGCAGATCACCTGAGGTCAGGGGTTCAAAGTCAGCCTGGCCAACATGGTAAAACCTGGTCTCTACTAAAAATACAAAAATCAGCCAGGCGTGGTGGCACACGCTTGTAATCCTAGCTACTTGGGAGGCTGAGGTGGAAGGATCGCTTGAACCCAGGAGGCAGAGGTTTCAGTGAGCGGAGATGATGCCACTGCACTTCAGCCTGGGCAACGCAGTGAGCCTCTGCCTCAAAAAAGTAATAATAATCAAAATAAATAAAATAAAAATAATTAAAATATGTTGAATATAATTTTACTTTTTTCAATACTCTTAAATTCTTATCTTGTCAATGTGATTTTATTAATTACAGAAACTTTGCCAGGAGTTAAACCCTGTAAAATATTTAAGAAGGTTTATTCTCAGCCAAATATGAGTGATCATGGTGTTACCGGCAGTCCTTGTTCTTAGAGCTCCCAAGATGGTGGTGGGTGCTTCCAAGGTGGCGACAAGCCTCTTGTTTTCTGATCTGGGGTTCTTGGCCTCACAGATTCCAAGGAATGGAATCTTGGGCCATGCAGTGAGTGTTATAGCTCTATTAGAAGCCATGGGTCACGGAAGAGAACCGTGGAACCCTGTGACTAGTGTTCAGCTCAATCGGGATGAACCTGGGTACTTAGCCATGCAGGAACCATGGCAAGCCTTTAGCCCAATCGGCGCCTCACTAGATCAGGAGCACAGTGGACATCCTGCCAGATCCAGAGAGGTGGAAGTCAGCAGCAGGTCTGCAACAGCGGCAAACAGCAGTTGTGGATGGCGAGCAAAAGCTCAGCTCGAGCCATAACAAACATGGACCACAAGAGTGTGCAGTTGCAAGATTTAACAGAGTGAATACAGAGCTCCCATAAAATGGGAGGGGACCCAAAGGGGTTGCCGTTCCCTGCTCGAATGCCTGGGTTTATATTCCCATCTTGGTCCCTCCCGCTGTGCTCTCATGCTATAGATGATTGGCTATTTCTTTACCTCCTGTTTTAGCCTAATTAGCATTTTAGTGAGCTCTCTTTACTACCTGATTGGTCAAGTGTGAGCTAAGTTGCAAACCACGTGTTTAAAAGTCGATGTGGTCACCATCCCAGCTGGGCTTAGGAATTCTTAGTCGGCCTAGGAAATCCAGCTAGTCCTGTCTCTCAGTGGTCCGAGGTGCAGTCTCAAGAGATCTTGAGAACATGTGCCCAAGGTGGTTGGGTTATAGCTTGATTATATGTTTTTTTGTTTTTCATTTTTATTTTTGAGATGGAGTCTTGCTCTGTCACCCAGGCTGGAGTGCAGTGGTGCGATCTCAGCTCACTGTAACCTCCACCTCCCTGGTGCAAGCAATTCCCCTGCCTCAGCCTCCTGAGTAGCTGGGGTAATATATGTTTTAGAGAGACATAAGACATCAATCGGTACATGTGAGGTAAACATTGGTTCAGCCTGGAAAGGTGGGACAGCTTGAAATGGGCTTACAGGTCATAGGTAGATTCAAAGATTTTCTGGTTGGCAAGCAATTGGTTGAAAGAATTATTATCTAAAGATCTGGAATCAGTAGAAAGGAGTCTCTGGTTTAAGATATGGGATTGTGAAGACCAAGGTTCTTATTATGTAGATGAAGTCTTGGCCACCCTTAGAAACAATAGATGGCAAATGCTTCCTATTTAGACCTTTAAAAGGTGCTAGACTCTCAGTTATCTCTTCAGGATTTGGAGGGCCTGGAAGAGGAAAGATTTAGTTACATTAATAAAGATCCTTTACAAACGCAAATTTTCCTCCACAAAAGACAGCTTTGTAGGACCATTTCAAAATATGGCAAAGAAATGTATTTTGGGGTAAAATATTTTTATTTCCTTCTCTATCTGTCATGTGATATTATGCCAGAGTCAGGTTGGAAAGTAAACCACATTATAGACAGTTAAATAAAACCCAACTGATGAGATGTTACAGTTTAGAAGGTATACTCCCCAGGCCCCTTAAATAGGAATTTGGGCAAGAGAGAAAAAAGGTCATAGTTTCGTCCCCATTTTCATAAGTACTACTACTATGGTTAGTGTGGTTACCACATATGATTAGGTATCCAGCATAGTGTTCAGCTGAAGGTAAATTATATTAAACCAAACTTGTATGTGGCACTACTTTTTGGTGGTTTATACAACAAACCCTATCATCCAAACTCCTGATATATGAGCTGTACTAGAGCAAAGGGTATAGACCAGATTTTTCAGTTGAGCACATTCTCCCAAGGATCAATGATCTAAAAGAGTAAATGTGAAGTTTATCAGAGATTCAAAGAACTTTGACAAACTGGACCTTCAATTACTTTCCTGATACTTTGAATGATACCTATTTTTACTCAATGCCTGTTACCTTGGCCCCAAATCATAAAGACTCTTTTTTCACATTCTCACCAGCCTCCAATGTATTATTCTTTGTGAATACAGTTTTAAACAAATTAAAGATTTGTTAAAAAAATTTTTACAAAGCATTAGTAACTTTAAGGTACCACCAAATTCAGTGATTTGAAAGGGATTATAGTCTGCTTGAACTTACTCACAGTTTATCAGTACCTTTTCATTATCCTGTTTGTATTTACTCGTTGGTGATGTTGGTATAGAAAGATCAGTTTCATCACCTACTGCATACTGTTTGCCAGACAGAAAATCCAGTAGTTGACTCTGTAGAAAATATAGGGTATTACTAATAAAATGCTGACTACAAAAATTACTTCACATAAAGCTCTACACAGTGTCATTGATGTTTCAGTCCAGAGTATTACCTGACAATTGTTAGCAATCATTAAGTATACATATAATTAAACTTCATAACTGTCCATGGGTTCTTCCTGTCTGCTATACAAATAAAGATCACATAACTGCAGTAAAGAAAAAGTTTAGGGTCAGGTACCGTGGCTCACACCTGTAATCCTACCACTCTGTGAGGCCAAAGCAGGTGGATTGCTTGAGTCCAGGTATTCAAGACCAGCCTGGGCAACATGATAAAACTCTGTCTCTGCAAAAAATGCAAAAATTTAGCTGGGCATGATGGCGTGTGCCTGTAGTCCCAGCTGCTTGAGAGGCTGAGGTGGCAGGATTACTTGAGCCCGGGAAGGCTGCAGTGAGTTGTGACTGCACCACTGCCCTCCAACCTGGGTGCTAGAGTGAGACGCTGTATCGAAAAAAGAGTTTAATAGGCACAAGGCTGGCCATGCCACATGGGAGATAGAGTTAGTATTCAAACCAATCTCATCCAAAGCTTATAGGTTAGGGGGTTTTCAAAGGCAGTTTGGAAGAAGGGATGGGGGTGGCTAGGCTTGCTGCTGATTGGTTTGGGCAGAGAGGAAATAGGGGATCAAAGCTGTTGTCCTTCATGCTGAATTGCTTCTGGGTTGGTCCAGGTGGAGCCATGGATGTCAGAAATGCAAAAAACCTGAAAAGATATCTCAAAAAGCCAACCTATCATAATGGTGTTATCTGCTTTTGTTTCAGCTAAGGAAAATATGTCTTATAACAAATATATCTATATCAAATTATGTACTTAATTATAGCCTCATGGATCTGCTTCTGTTTAACCCCTGTTTTTTCTTTTTTTCTTTTTTTTTACTGTTCTCCTACTTGGAAAATTACTAAGTACTTCATGATTTCTTTATCTAATATTTTTCTTTGTGCTTTAAGTATTTACTGTGCTTAATTTTCAAGAGACTAATTTTGGTCTGAATTGGTCTACCACGTTGGGAACTTTTTAATTGTCATGAAAATGATTTGTTTTTAATAAATATCAGATGACATTACTCGGAAGTATTTATTTCAGTGTTATGCAATTACAAAGGAAAAAGTCCGCTTTTTTATACTTTCATGTTGTATTTGAAAAATAAATTTCTCTCATTTTTATCTGATAATTTTATAACCAGATAATAACTGTCACAGGAAAACAGTGAACAATTTGAATTGTCAGCTTATACAGGAGGAACTAGAACTAGCTCATAATATTTACAAATGTTTAAACATACTACACAGTAAATAAATTCTTACCACATATGTAGAACATCAACAGATGAAATTTACAGTAACCCAGTAACTGCAACTACCAGCCTGCATCTCATCCCTTTTGTGATTAATTTCATCATTACATCTCTGCTGGAAACCTTAAAAGAAATGTGGGTGCTCCCAGGGAGAACTGGAACCTTGATCTGGAATACTTTCCACCCATCCTGCAGTTTGAGAGTAATCTTTACACCTGTCTCTTAAAACAGAAGATCCTAGATGGACTTAGACTATATCATGCCCTGCGTTTTTCAATGCAGTCTGAATTTTCGAACAGGGGCTGCCCTTTTTTATTCCACTCTAGCAACAAGCTTTCATCTGCATTCCTGAGAAGAGCCAGCACCTGCCCAACATCTGGGAAGAGGAGCAGGGAGGCAGCAGAGCAAGGGATGCAGTTGGAAATAAAGCATTCTTTGTTTTTTAGGAATAAAAAGGAAAGCTTTTTGATAAAGTAGGGGATGCAAATATTTACAAAAATAAAATCTAGCTCTGTATTTGGTAACCATGTGCCCACAAAAAAACGCATTTCTCTGACATGCCTGGACTTCGGAGGCTTGCTGCTGCTTTTATATTAAACTGAAGCTCCTTGGGTCCCTGGTTCCTTCTTCTCAGCTTGGACAGTGAGTTGGTGCCAGGTGGCTTCTTCAATGTTCTGAAGCAGGTGGCTTTCCTACTGTCTCAATTGCCGCATGGCAGCCGCCAGCTTCTTCAGGTTTCTTCTGGACTGTGATGGGAATCCCAGGCAATCCCAAGTTTAGAGACCAGCTCCATGCTCAGAGGGATTCTCCCTTCTGTTGCTCCTGGGTCAATGAGGCTGACACTGGTGGATCTTCCCCAGGAGCCAAGAGATCTGGCCTGGACAGCAGCAAGCTTCCTCTTTCCAAAAGTGGCTGTATAGTTGACCCCTGCCAGGTAGATCAGAAGGTCCAAAAAAGTGTGCAGGCATCGGGGACCCACTTGCAAGACCCCATTCACTGATGTTGATGCATCTCCCAGCAGTTGCAGTCTCCAACTAAGGACCATTTCTGCAGAGGTGTTACGTTTTATGAGCTTTCTCAAGGGTGGCCTTCTCATCACGAAAGAAGTTCAAGGTAAAAACCTACGCCTTTGGCTGCATTCTCCCCTGGGTGGTTGCAGCACCCTCTGCCATCCCCCCATCCCAGAGAGCCCAGCATCATGAAGCACCCGCAGCACCCCCACCCAGACCCAGGCCCACGCAGGTGCGCTACCTTCTTCTTTTTTGTCACATCCGTAGTTTTATGTTGAGGTGCTATTCTTGAATTTTCCCAAGTACCTAACATTTATATGTATTCAAGTTGCTGTCATTCCCCTCTAGTAGCTCTGTTCTGTTAGGCATGTGTGTTGTCAGCGAATTCACCCTTCTCTGGCTGCTGGAAACCCTTAAATCATGTGTTGTTTTCTTCATTAGCTTTTTGGGACTCAGATCTGACTGCTGAGGTAGCTTAAGTGGTGACAGTTCTACAAGTAATAGAAGTTGAAATGCTATCTATACTTACAGAGCAGCAGTGGACAAAAAAACAGGCTACCAGTCACCTGCTGAGGCTAAGGAAGAGTCTTGTGTTCTCCTAAGCTTCACCAACAAGAAGTGAGCCCATCTATTCAGCTACTTCTTGGCTTGAGGGTCAGGGAATATGAGTGTACCCACAGAGGTCATTTGCTGACCTTCCCCTAAAAGACGTTCCACAGATCTCTAAGGCTAAGCTCTTGTCAGGATCAACCATTTCTGCTCCTCACCCCAGGTCTCTGATCCTGTCTTCCAGATACTTGCTCAGTTCATGAGAAAGCAAGCCCTGTATCAAATCTCTCTACTTAGACTCCAGTTACAATCTAAGGCCTTATATGCTCCGAGATGCCCATGGGCCCTGAATCCATTTTCCTTAGAAGAGGAATCATAAGTAGGGAGTGAAGAGGGCACTGTTTAAGTGACCACATTCCCAAAATTGCCCTGACTTAGCTTTATCTTAATTCCTCATAATCCCTACCTTACTTCAGCTACAAATATGAAACAAAGAAACTTCATCAGGATTATGAAAATTCAGGATCATGACATTCAAAACTGTTTGGAATATTCTAATATGTATCTTTAAAGAGACTTTTAGCATAAATTGGGATTATATCTAGTATATTTTTGAGAAATCAATCTAAGGATATATTTTCCTGTCTACTTTTTCCCCACACTGGAAATTTCCCTAGAACAAACAATAGTATCAGAGATTGAGTTGTTGATCTTCCAGGGTTAAAATGCAGAACATTTTCTACTTCATCTACTACCATCTTAGCAGCTTCAATTTTACTCCTGGTGACATGATGACATTTGGAGACAGTCTCCCACATAGACAACCACGAACTCATACCCTGATATATATCATACTATAACTTAACCCACTCAAATGAGGAAACTTATTAGAGGACTTAGACAAGGGCAAGGAATAGAAGGAAAACAATGAGTCCAAAGACCTCATGTAGATTTTACTATCACTGGTTTTTAAGATCTTTGTTGTTCCTGCAATCCAATACTGATATATGATTAAGCCTCTCTAAATCAACTATGTGAAAAATAGACAAAAATTATCTCTGTAAACAAGCAAATAAGATATAGCTAAGGAAGAATTTTAAAAACTATCTTTACAAGTATCCTTACCACAGTGTAGTTGTACACGTGTGTGGATATGTTTTGGGGAAGTTGTAACAAGGCAGAGGTTTTCGTGATAGTTCAATGAGGCAAAGACAGCAAGCTGCCTGCCAATATCCATTCTCCCTTTCTTCCCCAGTAATAGAGCTTTTGTTTTTATTCTGGCAAGATATTACCCAGAATAAGATCTATATTCTCCATCTTCCCATGCAGCTTGTTGCAGCCATGTGACTAACCTTTTGGCAATAAGATGAAAGAAAAAGCTATGTACCCTTAAGAGAAAAGCAAAGTGCTGTTCTTCCTTACTACTTCTTGGTGCAAGGAATACCAGTATAATGAATATAATGGCTGGAGCTCCAATGTTCATCTTGGAACATAAAATGGTCTTGAGGGTAGGGACCAAGGACTAAAATGAGGGAGCAGAATGACAGAGAAAGTCCAGGTGTCAGATAACCATGGAGCTATCATATCAGTCCTGGTTGCGTTTCTTTAGACATCTTAAATAAAAGAGTTATACTTCTGTTTTCTCTAAATAACTATTGTAGTGGAGGTTTCTACTATAATCAGCTAAAACACTGTTCTCAAGTATTACATTGAAACATTTATAAAATAATTGAATATCTTATAAAATATAGTAAACATTTTCTTCTAATTCCAGCTACAGTTATTTATTGCCACTATTTACTACTTTATTGGCACTCAGTAAATAGTCAAATAACCAAAAATATTTCCAACACTTTAAAAATAACTAGATATACCCAAATATATTCTAAAACAATTTATAAATTCTAACATAGACAAAACCAAGCTGCAAGGGATACTACTCCATTTAATTTTTAAATTTATACTCCATTTTAAAAAAAATGCTTGTACAAAAATGGAATAGTCTATTATCTCATGTATATTGCATAATACTATTCTCATAAATGATACCTATACGTAGTAAAATAACATTATTAATCCATAGAAAAAGTCATACCAATCATTTATCCAACATATGCCAAATGAACAGGTGCACACTAAATCAAGGAAGTGAAATACGAAAGCAATCTTTGACATGAATCAAAAAGAAATCATTTGGGACAAATTTCTTTGTTACAAATTTTTGGTCTAATTAGAAGCTATTCTCATAGCAACCAAATAACAATAACACAAGTCCAAGAAAATTTACCACCAAAATATTTCTTTCAAGTAATAAGTAGCTTTCAGGTAGCTAAATTTTCCCATTTTTAACACGATTCACAAAGCAAAAACATTACCAAGTTACTATAACTGGTGATACTGTAATTTAAAATAAATAGAGCTAAGTTTTAATTTGATTAAAATAGAATTGTTTAAAAAAATACTTACAGGGCATATTGTTTTATTATTTTCACAATTAGAAGTCAAAATCCTACATTTTTTATAAACATCGATCAGATCTAACATATTACTATTCTCCAAGAAATCATCATAAATCTTCCTAATGTCCTCATAATGGTCAGTCACGTCCATATTTTCAACAGGTAAGTTCAATTTCTCATGGAGTAAGTATTTCCACGTCAATAAAACATCACTGAGAGAGACTGTAAATTCTCCACTGTGCTGCAAAAGATAATGCCAAAAAAAGAGATAAAGTTGGGTCCCAGAATATTCAATAACTTATAACTGAGATAAGAAATACAAACTAAATTTTGTTAAAGTCTACATTCAATTTTTGTGGGTTTGAAGAGAACACCCAAGTTGAACTATGAGACAATTTTGGAAACCAGATATAAAAGAAAAAGGTTTTCATGATTTTATAAAATATGAACAACTAAGGCAAGTTTGCACATGACAAAAATGGTACATACATAGTCACTGCTACATTTCTTGAAATTTGTCAACCTTCTTCTACCCATAGTGGATGGATAGGTGGGCAGTGAAGTATACTTAAATACTACTGATAGGGGAAAATTTTGATTCTTTTTAGTTCCTTTTAGTTCTTTTGGCTAATCTATTTTTAATCTCGTATTTAAAATTCTCAATGCCATACTGAATTCCCACATAACATAATATTCCAAGGGTTTAGTCTTAAAATAAGGTCATAAAGATTAATTTTTTTTAATTATGTTTCATTACTATTACAAGGAAAGCAAAACATCAGTGCTAAAACCTTGAGCCATTGCTTCTCGGCCTTTTGGCTAAGACCAAGTGTAAAATCTTGAGCCAGAGATTAATTTTGATTCTTCTCAGCTCATGGACACATGAAACTGTAACAAACAAGTGCTAAAAAGACACAGGTTTCTTTCTATAAGTTGTCAGATGTTAGTAATCAAGCAAAATTATTCTTTCTTTCTCTTTTTTGACAGAGTTTCTATTTTTCCTGCAAGAAATAAAACAGATTATAACCTGGCTACAGTGACATATAGTTGCTTAGAGACCCACTAATGTTACCAACATATTTGCATGCCAATATTTTATCTAACTATAAAACTTTCTTTAAAGTCTTCAATATCTGCATAATAAGTTCTCTCAGTGAACAAGTTGAAGGGTTTTTTTTATTGATTCCATTCTGCTCCCTTATTAATGAAATTAATAATGATGCCTTCCAAAAGCTGCCAGCCCTAATTCAGCAAAAATTAAATTCTAGCTACTCCTTTTGTTTGTTTGTTTGTTTGTTTGTTTTTGAGACGGAGTATCGCTCTGTCTCCCAGGCTGGAGTGCAGTGGTGCGATCTCAGCTCACTGCAAGCTCTGCCCCCCGGGTTGATGTCATTCTCCTACTTCAGCCTCCGAGTAGCTGGGACTACCAGGTGGCCCGCCACTACGCCCTGCTAATTTTTTGTATTTTTTAGTAGAGATGGGATTTCACTGTGTTAGCCAGGATGGTCTTGATTTGACCTCGTGATCCGCCCGCCTCCGCCTCCCAGAGTGCTGGGATTACAGGCGTCAGCAACCGCGCCTGGCCAATTCTAACTACTCCTTTCTAATACACCATGAGTACTAAATATTTTTAAGTATCTATATATGGTTTATGAAATGTAATACATTGCTGTCTTCCATAGTTAAGTTCCTTTAATATTTTAGTAGTTTCCATTAACACCAAGATCTGTCCATTAATTGCATTTAAAGATGGGTGGGTATTGAAGTACGACTACAGTTCACTAGAACTAAACTACAATATAACATTTACCCAACAAAAATAGAAAGAAATTAAGTACTCCTGAATATTATTTTCTATATATTTGACCCTTTTAAATCTGCATTTTTATACTTCCTATAATAATTAGCCACCGTTACTACTCACTATCCACATTTAAGACAAAGTGTCCAACTGCCTTAAAAGAAGCAGCTCTTTACTCATCTATATAAACACAACTAAAAAAAATTATCCTAATTGTCCTTAGTGCAGGGGCCTGTTGTGTCATGAAAATGGAAATTAATTCTATTTCATGAAACTAGTTCAATGAATAACCCAAAAAAAAAAAAAAATCGGTAACTCTCAAACATTGGATCTATTCTCCAAATGTAGGACATATTTGTAATTTTCCAGCATTGTACCAAAAACTGTACACTTACTCCCCAACCCCACAAAGGTTACACATCAGAAAATTTCCAAATGGTATTTAAATTAAATAAATCCAGTTATTTAGTTTTAAAACTAAACTGTTTTATCTCAAAAATTCGCAAAACTATTCTTAGTCTGACATCCTTCATGTTTAAAATAAGATTTTGTGTAATGTAAATGCACAACTTATTCTTACCCTTTTGACTATAACTAGTTAAAGTAAAACTATGTAAGCTCTTGATCTTGTGAGAAAAAGTTTTGACTAGATTAACAGTGTTTATACTGGGATTGTAAAAACATTTTAAATCCAAATAAAAATGCACTCCAGATATCAGTTTTCATGATCAGGTGCCCACCATGACAGCATATTCTATTATTCAAACCAGTAACAACTGATTGAGAGAGTCTGTGGTCAAATCAGAAAATATTTTGCTAGGAAAACATGCCAGCTGGCTAATATATGAAGGAAGTTCAAAATGTTCAGCACTTTAATTCTCTGATGGACATAAGAAGGATTGTATTTCACAAGAATAAAATGAGAAAAGCAAGAGTTACACATTTTCCAAAGCATTTGTACTCTGTACATTATATCATATATTTCTAATAATTCAAAATTTTAAAACTTTACATTTTTAATTGACTAGATGTTTTGTTGTCATTAGAGAAAAGATAGGTCTACTTAAGAGCACTAATGGGCTATGTGACCTTGGGTAAGATACTGAAACCCTTCAGTCAGTTTCCTTGGTTATAAAATGAGATTACACAGATTAAATAACACCTGACAAATGACAGGTAATCAAAAATGTCAATTTCCTTTCTCTTCTCTTATTTAAAGTAAAATCATTGTTTTGAGGGGAAAGAGTGGTGATAAAATGTAATACAATTTTAAAAACCTGTTTCTTCTTGTTAGATCCCAGTTATATCATTTTCAAATCTGACAGTCAATCACAGGTACTTTAACTGCTTTCCATAAAGGTATAAAATTAATACCTTCATCTGCTTTATGCAATGGAATATTGTAAAAGTTTCTCAATAAGACAATTTAAGGCAAAAAAAAATAGCCTCTATTAACACGATTGCCAGTCAGATGCAAAATAAGAAGCTAATTCCAAAGAAAGAAAGCCAAAATATTATTTGCCACCTAATGAAGTCATACATTTGTCATATAATGAAGTCAAAAGTCCTCAATGAATCTATAAAGGTTAAATCTTTAGGAGGAGGTTCCAAGATGGCGGAGGAACAGCTCCAGTCTACAGCTCCCAGCATGAGAAACGCAGAAGACGGGTGATTTCTGCATTTCCAACTGAGGTACGAGGTTCATCTCACTGGGGCTTGTTGGACAGTGGGTGCACAGCAGGGAGACTGAGCCGAAGCAGGGAGGGGCATTGCCTCACCCGGGAGGCGCAAGGGGTCGGGGAATTCCCTTTCCTAGCCAAGGGAAGCCATGACAGACGGTACCTGGAAAATTGGGACACTCCCACCCTAATACTGTGCTTTTCCAACGGTCTTAGCAAACTGCACACCAGGAGATTACATGCTGCGCCTGGCTTGGAGGGTCCCAGGCCCACGGAGCCTCGCTCACTGCTAGCACATCAGTCTGAGATCGAACTGCAAGGCGGCAGCAAGAAATGGGGAAAAGATTCCCGATTTAATAAATCGTGCTGGGAAAACTGGCTAGTCATATGTAGAAAGCTGAAACTGGATCCCTTCCTTACACTTTACACAAAAATTAATTCAAGATGGATCAAAGACTTAAATGTTAGAACTAAAACCATAAAACCCCCAGAAGTAAACCTAGGCAATACTATTCAGGACATAGGCATGGGCAAGGACTTCATGACTGAAACACCAAAAGCAATGGCAACAAAAGCCAAAATAGACAAATGGAATCTAATTAAACTAAAGAGCTTCTGCACAGCAAAAGAAACTACCATCAGAGTGAACAAGCAACCTACAGAATGGGAGAAAATTTTTACAATCTACCCTTCTGACAAAGGGCTAATATCCAGAATCTACAAAGAACTTAAACAAATTTACAAGACAAAATCAAACAACCCCATCAGAAAGTGAGCAAAGGATATGAACAGACACTTTTCAAAAGAAGACATTTATGCAGCCAACAGACACATGAAAAAATGCTCATCATCACTGGTCATCAGAGAAATGCAAATCAAAACCACAATGAGATACCATCTCACACCAGTTAGAATGGTGATCATTAAAAAGTCAGGAAATAACAGGTGCTGAAGAGGATGTGGAGAAATAGGAACACTTTTACACTGTTGGTGGACTGTAAACTGTTTCAACCATTGTGGAACACAGTGTGGCGATTCCTCAAGGATCTAGAACTAGAAATACCATTTGACCCAGCCATCCCATTACTGCATATATACCCAAAGGATTATAAATTATGCTGCTATAAAGACACATGCACAACGTATGTTTATTGCGGCACTATTCACAATAGCAAAGACTTGGAACCAACCCAAATGTCCATCAATGATAGACTGAATTAAGAAAATGTGGACATATACACCATGGAATACTATGCAGCCATAAAAAAGGATGACTTCATGTCCTTTGTAGGGACATGGATGAAGCTGGAAACCATTATTCTGAACAAACTATCGCAAGGACAGAAAACCAAACACTGCATGTTCTCACTCATAGGTGGGAATTGAACAATGAGAACACATGGACACAGGAAGGGGAAAATCACACACTGGGGCCTGTCATGGGGTAGGGGGATGGGGGAGGGATAGCATTAGGAGATGTACTTAATGTAAATGACAAGTTAATGGGTGCAGCATACCAACATGGCATATGTATACATATGTAACAAACCTACACATTGTGCACATGTACCCTAGAACTTAAAGTATAATAAAAAAAAAATTTAGCAGGATAAAACTGCTAGAGAGCCACTGTATAATTCAAGCTAAAAAATTTTCCCCCTCAAAAAACATGCTAAAAACCTAAAATGTAAAGGGTATTTTAATATATCTTTTCTTTTCTCCCACTTTAACAGTTAAGAAAAAACAAATATGCCATTAGACAGACTAACAACTCTACTAGGTATTCAAAAGTTTTACTGTAGTCAAATTCAGTTGTAAGAATTATACTTTAAGACTTATTTTCTCAAACTTCAGAGAATTAAAAACCTACGTGGTGGCTCACGCCTGTAATCCCAGCACTTTGGGAGGCCAAGGTGGGTGGATTACGAAGTCAGGAGATGGAGACCATCCTGGCTAACACAGTGAAACCCCATCTCTACTAAAAATACAAAAAATTAGCCGGGCATGGTGGTGGGTGCCTATAGTCCCAGCTACCCAGGAGGCTGAGGCAGGAGAATGGTGTCAACCAGGAGTTTGTAGTGAGTGGAGATCACGCCACTGCACTCCAGCCTGGGCAAAGAGCAAGACTCTGTCTCAAAAAAAAAAAAAAAAAAAGACAACAAGAGAGAAACGTAAATAGAGCTCAAACACAGGATAAAAAATATAAGCAATGGATATACACAACCAACTCTATCTACTTTTAACTACTATGTGCTACTCATGAATGCACCTGCAGACATATATTTGTTGTTTCATATCATTGAGTACTTGGAAGTCTGAGCACAGTTGAGGATGCCTAAGCTAACTCTGTATGTGGAAAGTTGAAATAAAACTGACCTACAACCCACCACACCACTACACATGTGCACACACATAAAAGAACTGTGAAAAGCTCAGTTGCAACTCACCTCTTCTTTCCCACCCAGAGTCTGAACTTTCACACTGAATTAAGTGAATTAGCAAGTAGAAAATTAGCAAGTAGAGACACTGAGTGACTGCTACATAGATAAATCCTGAAGAAAAACTGATTTGGATTGAGTATTTCAGTATGTCAAAATTTTTACAATGAGGGTTAAATGTTTTTCAGGGTACATTTCACTTAGCTTGTTGATAAAATCTGTTTATTTCTTTAGAAGTAATTCATAAATAAATGAAAGGAGGTGATTTGAATGTAGTCTGATTCCAGAATAACAGCCTTCAATCACTATACAAGACTGATTCTGAAAAATGGCCTCAATTCCTCTCTCATTATTTTCCAGTGTATGGTCACCAAGGTTTAACCCTTAGCTAGTCTATTTATTCAATATTCTCAAATCCATCATTTACCTTAGTACTATTTCTTCACACTACTAAAGAAGAATGAATTAAAACAGAAATAGGCTACCAACTTAAGTGACTGAGTGAACAAGGCACATGCCAGTACGACTAAGAGTATGAATGGGAAAGTAAGTTGAAAAAGCAAACAATGTGCTCTATTTAAAAACTGATGTGGGAGTGACTCCATCTCGAAAAAAAAAATGATGTGGGAAACAGTACAGGGACATCAAGGTAAAGATGATCATACTAGATTTAAGACCCAGTAGAATGGTATCTCACATAAACGCAGGTACAACAGTGTAAGGGAAATGCATCCAGTTAAAGTAGGTAAAATGGAGAAAAGGTAAAATTTGTAGGTAAAACTAGAAGATACTGAAAGAATTAAGATCACTCCACCCCCAAATTATGCCACCTGGTAAAATGAAAATTTAGGCTAACAGTACTTGAAAAACAGCAGGTGCAAAATGATCACTATGAACTTCCTTCTGTTTATTCAAAGCAGAAGACAAAATTCCCATGTGAAAGATACCCTCTTTATATAAGTAACAGTCTTATCATCAAGGAGTATAAGCTGAGGTCCAGGGAAATCTATACAAACAAACCTTATTAAACTAATCTTTATTTCCTGGCCACTACTACATCCAATTAAACACCCTAGGCCAAGTTCCTTTGCCTCGTCACATTTTCATTTTACTACTCTTTCTCTGATTCAGTATATAAGTGCTCAACTCTAACTTGTCTTTTGGTCTTCATTTCCTTATGCATATTCCTGTGCCATGTAATACTCATATTAAAGTTGTATGATTTTCTCCTGTTGATCTGTCTTACGTCAATTTAATTCTCAGGCCCAGCCAAAGAACCCTAAAAGGGTGGAGGTAAAATTTTGCCTCCCTTTCAGTACCAACAAAATTTATAACAAAGAGAATATCTAAAATACATATAGAAATATTCCAAATAAGAAAGAGGTCAGACACAGTGGCTCATGCCTGTAATTCCAGCACTTTGGGAGGCCGAGGTAGGCGGATCCCTTGGGCCCAGGAGTTCAAGACCAGCCTGGGCAACATGGAGAAACCCTGTCTCTATAAAAAAATAAAAGAATTAGCTGGGCATGGTGGTACATATCTGTAGTCCCAGCTACTTGGGAGGCTGAGGTAAAAGAATCACCTAAGCCTGGGGAGGTCGCGGTTGCAATGAACTATGATTGTGCCACTGCACTCCAGCCTGGGTGACAGAGTGAGAGCCTATCTCACCACAAAAACAAAAACAAGAGACAAAAACAACTCAATAGTAAAATAAGAAAAGGATATGAACAGAAAGTCTATGAGGAGAATACCTACCCACTGGCCTCATAAAATGAGTTTGAAAGTGTTCCCTCTTCTGCATGCTTTTGGAAGAGTTTGAGAAGGATTAGTATTAGTTCTTTAAATGTTTGGTAGAATTCAGCAGTAAAGCCACTAGGTCCTGGGCTTTTCTTTAATAAAAGACTTCTTATTACTGATTCAATGTCCTTACTTTTTATTGGTCTATTCAGATTTCCTATTTCTTCATGATTTAGTCTTGGTAGATAGTACGTGTCAAGGAATTTATCCATTTCTTCTAGGTTATCCAATTTGTTGGCATACAAATTGTTCATAGTAGTCTTTTATGGCCTGTTTTATTTCTGTGGTATCAGTTATAATGTATCCTTTTTCATTTCTGATTTTTTTTTTAAGTCTTGTCTTTTTTCTTAGTTTACCTAAAGGTTTGTTGATTTTGTTTATCTTTTCAAAAAGCCAACTCTTAGCTTCATTGATCTTTACTATTGGTTTTTTGGTCTCTATTTCATTTATTTCTGCTCTCATCTTTATTATTCCTTTCCTTCTGCTAAGTTTGGGCTTAGTGTATTGTTCTTTTCCTAGTTTCTTTTGGTTTAACGTTAAGTTTATTAAAGATCTTTTTTTAAAAAAAAAAAATGTAGGTGTTTATTGCTGTAAGCTTTCCTCTTAGAATTGCTTTTGCTCCATCCCATAAGTTATGGTATGTTGTACTTCCATTTTTTTAAGGTTTTTTAAATTTCCTTTTAATTTCTTCTTCGAATCATTGGTTAATTTCCACGTGTTTGTTAATTTTCCAAAATTCTTCCTGTTACAGATTTCTAGTTTCATACCACTGTAATTAGAATACTCGGTATGATTTCAATCTTCTTAAATTTGTTAAGACTTGTTTTGTGGGCTAACATATGATCTATCTTGAAGAATGTTCTGTGTGAACTAAGAACTCTTCCAAAAAAATGAAAAGGAAATACTTCCAAACTCATTTTATGAAACAAGCATGACCTGGATACCAAAGCCACACTAGGACACTGCAAGAAAAAAAAAATTGGAGGACAATATCCATAATGAACACATATGCAAAATTCCTCAACAAAATACTAGGAAGCCAAATTAAACAGCACATTAAAAGGATCACTCACGATGATAAAGTCAGATTCATACCAGGGATGGTTCAACATACACAAATCTATAAACAAAATATGGCACATAACAGAATGAAGGACCAAACACTATGATCATCTCAAAAGATACAGAAAAAAAATCTGACTAAATATCCTCTCATCATCAAAATTGTCAACACATTAGATATAAAAGAATATACTTCAACATGAGAAAGGCCATATATGACAAACTCACAGCTAACATCATACTTAATAGTGAAAAAGTTGAAAGCTTTCCCTCTAAGATCAGGAACAAGACAAGGATGCTTACTCTTCCCACTTCTATTCAACATAGTACTAGAAGGTGTAGCCAGAGTGGTTAGGTAAGAAAAAGAAATAAAAGGCATCCAAGTTGGAAAGAAATAAGTGAAACTGTTCCTGTTTACAGATAACATGTTCTTATATATAGAAAATCATAAAGACTCCACCAAAAACTATAAGAATAAACAAATTGTGTAAAGTGGCAAGATACAAAAATAAAAATACAAAAATCAGTATCACTTCAACACATTAAAAACAATCTGAAAAAGTAATCCGGAAAATCCCATTTACAATAGCTATAAAATACAAAATTTTTACAAATAAATTTAACCAAGAAGATGAAAGATCTGCACACTGAAAACTATAAAACATGGATAAAGTAAATTAAAGAAGATACAAATACGTGGAAAGTTATCCCATATTGATGAACTGGAATAATCAATATTGTTATAATGTTCATATTATCCAAAGCAATATACAGATTCAATGCAATTCCTATCAAAATTCTAATGCCATTTTTGACAGAAATAGAAAAAACAATTTTAAAATTTATATGGAACTACAACAGACCTCAAACAGCAAAAACATAGAAAAAACAATTTTAAAATTTATATGGAACTACAACAGACCCCAAACAGCAAAAACAATCTTGAGCAAAATGAAAAAAGTTGGAGGCACACACTACCTACCTTCAAAATATACTACAAAACTATGGTAATCCAAATAGCATGGTACTAGCATAAAAACATACGGCTAGACCAATGGAACAGAACTGAGAACCAAAATATATATCCACAGATTTACAGGCAATTGGCTTTCAAAAAAGGTACCAAGAACACCTAATGGGGAAAGAACAGTCTAATCAATAAATGTTGGACAACTGGGTATCTGCCCGCAGAAGAATGAAATTAGACCTTTATCTCTTTTACAAAAATCAACTCAAAATGGATTTTTTCTTTTGAACTTTTAAGTTCAGGGGTACATGTGCAGGTTTGTCATATAGGTAACTTCATGTCATAGGGGTTTGTTGTACAGATTCTTTTTTGAGACAGGGTCTCACTCTGTTGCTATCCCCCAGGCTGGAATGCAATGGAGTGATTTCAGCTTACTGCAACCTCCACCTCCCGGGTTCAAGTGATTCTCCCACCTCAGCCTCCCAAGTAGCTTGGATTACAGGCACATGCCATCATGGCCTGGCTAATTTGTATATTTTTAGTAGAGACGTGGGCTTCACCCTGTTGGCCAGGCTGGTCTCAAACTCCTGACCTCAGGCGATCTGCCTGCCTCAGCCTCCCAAAGTGCTGGGATTATAGGTGTGAGCCACCGTGCCCAGCTGTAGATTAGTTTGTCACCCAGGTATTAAGCCAAGTGCCCATTAGTTATTTTTCCTGATCCTCTCCCTCCTCCCACCCGTCACACTTCAGTAGGCCCCAGTACCTGTTATTCCCCTCTATGTGTCCATTTGTTCTCATCATTTAGCTCCCACTTGTAAGTGAGAATATGTGGTATTTGGTTTTCTGTTCCTGCATTAGTTTGCTAAGGATAATGGTCTCTAGTTCCTTTTCCAACAAAGGACATGATCTCATTCCTTTTTACAGCTACATAGTATTCCACGGTGTATATGTACCACATTTTCTTAATCTAGTCTATCGTTAATGGCCATTTAGGTGGATTCCAAATCTTTGCTTCTGTCAATAGCACTGCAATAAACCTACACATGCATGCTTTTATGATAGAATGATTTCTATTCCTTTGGATTTATACCCAATAATGAGATTGCTGGGTTAAATGGTAGTTCTGTTTTTAGGTCTTCAAGGAATCTCCACACTGCGTTATGCAATGGTTTAACTAATTTACACTCCCCCAACAGTGTATAAGTGTTCCTTTTTCTCCAGTCTTGCCGGTACCTGTTGTTTTTCTTATGAGACAGAGTCTCGCTCCATCACACAGGCTGGAGTGCAGTGGTGCAATCTCAGCTCACTGCAACCTCTGCCTCCTGGGTTCAAGTGATTCTCATGCCTCAGCCTCCCAAGTAGCTGGGAATACAGGTGCATGCCGCCATGCTCAGTTAATTTTTGTATTTTTAGTAGAGATGGGGTTTCACCATGCTGGCCAGGCTCGTCTCAAACTCCTGACCTCAAGTGATCTGTCCACCATGGCCTCCCAAACTGCTGGAATTATAGGCTTGAGCCACTGTGTCCAGTCATCTGTTACTTTTTGATTTTTTAATTATAGTCATTTGGCTGGTGTGAGATGCTATCTTATTGTGGTTTTGACTTGCATTTTTTTTAATGATCAGTGATATTGAGCTTTTTTCATATGCTTGTTTGCCACATGTATGTCTTCTTTTGAAAAGTGTCTGCTCATATCCTTTGCCCACTTCTTTTTTTTTTTATTTGTTTGTTTTTCCTGAGATGGAGTTTCATCCTCCTGTAGTCCCAGCTACTAGGGAGGCTGAGGTAGGAGAATGGTGTGAACCCGAGAGGCAGAGCTTGCAGTGAGCCAAGATTGTGCCACTGCACTCCAGCCTGGGAGACAGAGTGAGACACCATCTCAAAAAAAAAAAAAAAAAAAAGTGAACTTACAGAAGTAGAAAGACAATGATGGTTACTAGCCAATTTTTTGTCAATTTAAAAAACTATGTTTTTTTAAAAATTAAGTGATTTGTCTAAGGTCACTCAGCCAAAAGGCTGAATTAGGCTGTGAACCCAAGCCAACTGACTCCCTAGCATTTACTCTTAGCCATAATACAAACTGCTCTGTTTTATTAACAATATATTTTGAATATTTTTCCATGTCAATAAATGTACACGTACCTAAGCTATTTAATTATTGCACACTATTCTACTGGTGGTTTACAATGCTATATACAACCAACCTCCAGGTGATATATGTGTAGAATATTTCTAGTTTATTTCATTATTAAAAATGAATCTACTACGAAAAAGATACCTAAATGATCAAATAAGCATTTAAACAAATTTTTAAACACGGTAGCTGTCCAAAAAATAAAATGAAATACAATTTTTTCTCTTTTATAATAAAATCTGACATCTAATATGGAAAGAGGGATAAAAAATGGCACTCTCTTCCATTGATGATATAAATGTAAATTCTTTTTTTTCTCTCTCTCTTTTCTTGAGATAGGTTCTCACTCTGTTGCCCAGGCTAGAGTACACTGGCGTGATCTCAGCTCACGGCAAGCCTCAACCTCCCAGGCTCAAGTGATCTTCTCACTTCAGTCTACCAAGTAGCTGGGACTACAGACGCACTCCACCACACCTGGCTAATTTTTGTATTTTTTTGTAGACACGAGGTTTTGCCATGTTGCCCAGGCTGGTCTTGAACTTCTGGGTTAAAGCAATCTGCCCATCCTGGACTCTCAGAGTGCTGTGATTACAGGTATGGGTCAGTGTGCCTAGCCCATAAATGTAAATTCTAACTGCCACATGCAAGATAAAAAAGTGTCTATCATGTAGCTACTTAAATAAGGAGCCTAAGGAACCTCTTGCTTGGTACAAACATTTCATTTCAAGGCAAAACTATTTGTAACACAAAAGAACTTCAGTCTAAAGATCCACCAATAAATAAAATGTAGCAGTCATATTAAAGGAACATGTGAGAGTGATAAAATCAATAAATTAGATTAACTTTTCTATCAGTACCTGAAAAGATCTTGAAAATAATGTTGGATGAAAAAAAGATATAGAAAGAACTGATACTGTTACAATTTTATTTTATTTATTTATTTTTGAGGTAGAGTCTCACTCTGTCGGCCAGACTGGAGTACAGTGGCTCACTGCAACCTCTGCCTCCTGGGTTCAAGTGATAATCCTGCCTCAGCCTCCTGAGTAGCTGGGATTACAGGCGCCTGCCACTATGCCCGGCTAAGTTTTATATTTTTAGTAGAGACAAGGTTTCACCAAGTGGGCCAGGCTGGACTTGAACTCCTGACCTCACGTGATCTGCCGGCCTCAGTCTCCCAAAGTAAGGGATTACAGGCGTGAGCCACCGCCCCCGGCCCCATCTGTTACAATTTTAAAACAGACACACCAACAGTGCAATATGGCTAACTTGATACGCAGAAAAACTTCCTGGTACAGAATACCTAAAACTACAGGAGAAAATAGAAAAAATGTTTTAAAGCATGACTAAATAGTCTATAAAAGAGAAACTACAAAAGGTCAAAAACAAAGAGAAAGTGCCAATATAGAAGGGTAAGCAAAAGGTGGGGCTTGTGTTTGTTTCAAGGCATCTACTACTCCCTGGCACTCTAGAAACTGGTTTTCATAAACCCCGAGCGCAAAGTTTAAAGGACAAAGGAAGAGTCCAAGAAAGGTAGAAAGCTGAATCAGAGACCCTTTCTGCTCACCCCGCCACATAAAGCCAAAGCCTTCTAAAGGCAACACTCTTAATATGTCTCCTACAAAAACAATTTGCCCAGTGGAAGGCGTTGGTGAAGAGATTTGCCAATGAAGTGATTCTAGAAGTTATTCCAGTATTGTGCTTATCTCTCTGGGTAATCTTTGCTTTGATTTTTGCCTAATAATTAATTTCTGTTGAGGTAGGGGAGAATAATCATCTGACTTGGCAGAAAATTGAAGGTTCATTCCCTGGAGAGGGTGAAAAAGAGTCTCTAGATCAAAGAGTACAACTGAGGGGCTCAGCTTGATCTCTCTGATGAAGTCAACTGTCTGGTGTCTGAGCATCATATTCTTCTTATGGCTATTAGTTTACATGTATTTGTATGATCCTCTACTTAATGTCTGCCTTATCTACTAGGTAATATGCTTCATGACAGCAGGAGTCAAGTCTGGTTTTGCTCACCGTTTTAACCCCAACGCATATCACAATGCCTGGCATATAGTAGAAGTTCAAAAATAGAAAAAGAGAAAAAAGTAATTAGTGGAGGGAAGGAGATTAACATTTATTTAAACAGCTGTATTGGCCTTTTTACTGTTCCTGGAACATTACAGGCATAGTCCCACCTCAGGGCTGCTACACCTGCTCCTCCCTTTGCCTGAGATAGACCCTTCCCATAAAAATCCCCATGGCTAATGACTTCCCCTCTTTCAAATCTTTGCTCAAATAGTACTTTCCAGGTGAGGCCTTCCCTGACCACCTTATTTCAAATTCCAACAACCCTTTTATCCCAAACTCTGCATATTCCTTAGTTGCATCTGTTTTATTCTTTTCTGTATGTTTATTATGTACATATTAATAACGCTATTATTAATAGCATTTATGTCCTAAAAGACTAAATATCTTACAGTACTAGCTATCTCTCCCTAGAAGGTTCACTCTATAAGAACAGAGACTTCTTTCATTACTGTATTCCCAATTTTTACAATGATGTCTAACACACAGTAAAAACTCAGTATTTGTTCAAAAAATGACTATATAAAGTAAAATATCACTGTCATTGTTTCAGAGATTCAAAATTTATCTTAACATGCATTGTTTAAAATATGCAAAACTGCCAATTATTCTTGGGTAGAAAACACTATCCCTGTTTTAAGATTTTATACTTTTTAAGTGTTAAAATATTCTTCCTTTTTCAAAATGATGATCACAGTATATAGTAACTATTTTTTCTCAATGGCCTTATTTGCAAAAATGAGAAATGATTAAAATCTGTCAGTGTCTAATAATTTTTTAGAAATTTTACTGGTCTATGGAATCTAAAAATCTGGAAACTACTGACATGTAAAATTAAAACAACTCATCAGAATGTCATTTCAATATCTAGACCAATAGACCCATTGAAACTAATTCTACCCTTCAAAAATCCTCTTCTCTAGTCAAGCCGGTATCTTTACCAAAGTCAAACCATGACTTTGATTCCCCTGAACCCTTCTTCTGAACTGACTTTCCTCATCATGCCTCCTCTACAGCCTTCTCTTCCTTTACCTAAAATCCATCTAATATCACAAAGCCGCTCCTTACCACTCTACCCTACATTCATCCTTTTCTCATCTGAACACCTCCAGCCCTTTAGCTAGGGCTTAATTCCAAACACTAGTCTGGCTCAAGCTACCTAAGTAAGAATCACTTTGTGGAAATTTTTTAAAGGCAGTTTCCAGCATCTCAGTGCAGATCAGAATTTCCAGGATTGGGGTACAAGAGCCAGTAGTTTTTAAAGTTTAGGGAACAAAGAAAGTCTTATTAAATAAAAATAATTTGACCACAATAATAGTTACATGTTTATCCTGAGTCTTCCTATTAAACAACAAATGTGCATGTCCCATGTATAATCATACATATGAAGAGTCTAATTTTGAAATAATTAATTTCAAATTCAATTGTAACATTCTGACACAGATACACAGAGGCATTTGTGAAAATGGTGTATTATCATAGAAGGGCACATATTGTAAGGAAATTAATATTCTTAAGTTTATTCAAATGGGCAGCAATGAAATTTTGCTTTAAAAAAACAAGTTAACCTAAATATAGTTTACCAACCTGTTTGTTGTTCTCTGCCATAGAAAGCTGCAATGCCAACAGCATGGAGTCTGCACCACATAGCGTAGTTCTCTCAGAGTTACAAAGAGCACGCCAGTTCTTTCGAAACTCTTTAATCATATCCAGGACAGACTTTTGATTAAGCACAGCCATTATCTTAAAGTAGGACAGAATACAAAGTTAAAGTACCTTACGTTAACTGGAAATTAACATTTAACATGTATAGGCAAGCACAGATAGAGAAAAATATATAGTGAATGAGAGGTCATTTCGTATTTACCAAGATTGCTTTTAATTACATTTAGGAAAACAAAATAATACAATAATTTCTGCTCAATCATATTTCCCTTCCCTTTGGTTTCTTAAGCCAAACCTTTTGAAAGAACAAAATGCAGCCTTCAATTCTGAAAATTCACACAAAAACAGACATGCAAATTTACTGCAAACTTATAATTACAAACATAACTAATTAAAGTTGTATTTAAATATATATATTTGTTTTGAGATAGGTAATATCTGATAAATTGGAAAAAAAAAAAAAAACAACTAAAAAGCCAATTTCTTCCCATCCTACATTGTCCCAAAAGAGGTGGCCTATTTTTCTACCTGTTTGAATCTGGACCAGCCTCGTGACTTGATTTAACCAATAGAATGTGGCAAGAATGACGCTGTGGGAGTTGAGCTTAGGCCTTAAGTGGTATGTGCAGAAGTACTAATACAATAGGCCTGAATGCTCTCTTTTGAAGCTGGAGTTCAGTCTGGGAACTTAGATTTCAGGAGCGTTTCCAGTAAGAGTGGTTCACTGGGCTAAACTGTTCATTCAAACAATATAGTTTATGCTAAACACTTGCGAGTCTGGAATTTTGGTACATGTCAGACAGTGGATGCCTTTGCACTTAGCCCCCAATAAAAACCCTAGGCATGGAG
The DNA here is from genome assembly GCF_024542745.1 of Macaca thibetana thibetana. Lineage (NCBI taxonomy): Eukaryota > Metazoa > Chordata > Mammalia > Primates > Cercopithecidae > Macaca > Macaca thibetana. The sequence continues at coordinate 98,424,594 of NC_065588.1, read as the reverse complement.
TCTCTAATAAGCTTCCCTGGTAGATAATTCACATGTGTTGTCACAACAGGTTACTGGAGGAATTGTGTCCTGCGTGACCACCAGAGTATCACCTAGCAGTGTCCCACCCAAACTGCTGATCCACAGAATCAGAAGGAAAGGGTTATTTTAAAACCTTAACTTTTGAAATGGTTTGTTACACTGTACTACATAACCAATAAAATAACTAATATTTAGGAGCTTACTTGGTGGAGATGCTTTTCAAAAGCTTAATATTGATTACCTCACTCAATTCTCATAAGTGTCCAATAAGACAGGTCTGTTACTATCCTCATTTTACCTAATATCCTCCATGTCACTCAGCTTGTAAGTGGACAGTGTAAACTTAAGACGTCTAACTCTATAAGCTGTGTTCCTAAAGCATCATATTAAATAACTTCTCCTGATGCACACAAAAGCCTTTCAAAATAATTTGAGGCAGTGCCATTGTTTCACGTACCCAAGACTACATACGGCATCCAATTCCTTTCTCTGAGTTTACAGACATGCCTGCTAAAAGTTTTTTTCCTACTTTAGGTACTCAAGTCTAGGCATACTCACATGCCCATCATCTTATTTTGGGCATTTTCTTGCACTCATTCCATTTCCTGACTCCTGCTATGCATTTCTTCTATTTTTATGTGGCATAAACAGAATTCTAGATGTTTACTGGCATCTTTGGTTTGTATAATCAAGAACAAAGACATATGCCACTTGCAAAATAATTAAATTATAGATACAATCTATGATGCAACTTAAAGATACAGGTAGAAAAATCAGAGATTAATTATTTACATAAATGCAAATCCTAGTAAATAGCTAAGAGTTGTATTTCTCTTCAAAAAATCACCCTCATCTCTTGAAAGAAAAAAAAAAGTGAAGAAGTGTCAGCTTCAGTGACATGGTCACTTTGCCTGAAATAAATTTTTAGGAGTAAATTACTTACCGGTATTATCTAAAGGTCGTCTTATGAGATTTGATTGCTATGAATGAAGACTCACTTGGGAATTAGACTATTCTGAAATGTGGCTCCACCACTTACTGGCTGCGAGATCTTGGCCAAGTTATATCACCTTTCCCTGTCTCAGCTTCCTCATAATGAAAATGAAAACCCTATCCCATAGGGTTTTATGACGAGTAAACAACATAAACACAAGTAAAGCTTTTAGAACAGTGCCTGGCATGTATAAAAGCACATTAACTATTATCACGCATTATGAGTTTCTAAGTTGTTTTGAGTTAAAAGTAAAAGAGCATTGGCCTGGCATGGTGGTTCACACCTGTAATCCCAGCACTTTGGGAAGCCGAGGCTCACCTGAGGTTAGGAATTCGAGACAAGGTTGGCCAACATGGTGAAATCGTGTCTGCTAAAAATTAGTTGGGTGTGGTGGCACGTGCCCCAGCTACTCGGGAAGCTGAGACAGGAGAATTGCTTGAACCAGGGAGGTGGAGGTTGCAGTGAGCCAAGATAGCACTACTGCACTCCAGCCTAGGTGACAGAGTAAGACTCCGTCTTAAAAAAAAAAAAAAAAAAAAGCATTACTATGGTGACAGAAAACCAAGAGTCTCACTCAGGGATCAGCTAACTTTTTCTAAAGGAACAAACAGTAAATATTTGAGGCAGGCACAACTACTCATTTTGACCTTCTAGTGTGAAAATAGCCACGGACATACATAAACAAACAAATAAGCACAGCTGTGCTACAATAAAACTTTTTTATGGGCATTGAAATTTGAATTTCATGTAATTTTTACACATCACAAAACATTATTCATTTTTTCCCCAACCATATAAACATGTAAGACTCATTCTTAGCTAAGGAGCTAGCTGCACAAAAACAGGCAGCACAGCTAGTTCGTCAACCCCTGGTCTAGTCCCAGCTCTTCCTGTAGTTAGCTGCCTGAGGGAGCCTATGCGATAAGCTTACACGTGGTTGCCTAGGTGGAAGCATCATTACACAGAAATACTTGCCTTCCAGTCCCTTGTGAGGAGTCAATGAGACAATAAATATGCCAGCACTCTGAATGGCAGGCTGCACTATACAAGAAAAAAAACAGTAGCCAAAGGCAGCAGCGATAACACTTGTTTTTAAAAAATTGGATTCCAAGCTGCTCTAGAGCAAAAACTGTGAGACAAAAAATTGTCACTGGGCAGGCAGTGTGAAATGGTTGAAAGAACTACATTTTCGAGTCAGATATCACTTCCAGGCTCCCCCATTTATGACCTGTAGTCCTTCGGTATTTAAAATCTCTAATGAGCACAAGTTTCTTCACCTGCAAAACCAGGAAGGGAATTCCTACCTCACAGAATGAGACGTCAGTGCAACGAGTACACAACCCACCTAGTGCCAGGCATTTAGTAGGTGCTCAATTAAAAAACTGCACTCAACATCATTATCAGTGTTAGAGTGCAAGTGCCAAAGGTTCCTTGGGAAGCTGTAACTAATCAGGAGTAGGAGAAAGTTGAGGAATTGGAGTCTGCGTGCATAGTGGGACTAGAATCCTGATTTCCTGCCTAACTAATGGAAGTTAAGCAGGCCTCTATCGGCCTGTCTTCCAAGCTGCAGACGAACCCTCAGGACCTTGCAGCTCCATCGCTAGATACTGTGAACTCCACCTACAGCCCCCAGGCCCAACCAGACTCGAGCGCGAAGTCACTGCACCATAATACTTCGGTCCCACAGCACTTTGCTACGACCGGGTATTATAGTGCAAAACACCCTCAAAAGCCACAGCCTGAAACATCACTTAAAAATGCGACAGTGCGGGTGGGGCAGACGCGAGATTTACCTGGTTAGGGGTAGACCCGAAGACGTACGCTCGAACTTGCGGAAAGTTCCCCCAAGGACAGCCCTCCCACGGCCGCCTCAGCCGCCGCTGAATACATTTCAAACCTCGCGGGAGACCTCGGGAGCCAATCGCTGTGCTCGCCCTCCGACCCGGAAGCAGAGCCAGAGCGCGTCGCAGCAGCCCCCAGCGAAGACTCTGGTCGGTTCCCGGCGCTCTGCGGTGCGTATCGAGCGGGGAGCCCAAGAGGCCGTGATGCTTTTCTGCCGGCCGCCCAGCCCTGCCATTCTATCCCCAGGAGTTCTTCCTTCCCACCTCGGGCCCCGGGAGGTGGGAGCGGGGTCTTGAGGAACTCGCCTGGCCCGGGAGAGGTGTCGGGGCTCATTGCAGGGAGTTATCTTTTTCCCTCCCTTCTTCTCTGCCCTTCTAGTTTTACAGGGGCAAGTCCTGCCGAATGTGTATGGTGAGGCCCTGGGCACTGCTTTAATGAGCAGTAGGTGTGGGAACTGCACAATATCCTGACCTCGAATCTCTTGCACTTCCTATACCTCTCTGCCTCCATGTCCCTAACACTTGCTGGTCACCCTTAACAAGTTTTCAGTCCCGGATGTCCATTCCTAAGGTTACTAGTTTATAAGCGTCTCGAGGTGGGACTCATCTGATTCTCAGTAGATACTGTTAAAATGCTTGATGTGTTTGTTACTGAGCCCGTCTGTTTTCAGGACAACGCTTGTGTCGAATTTTTTAAAAAACCAAAAACTCTAAAACCCATAATTCTCCTGTGGGAATGCTACTTCCAGAGTGCACACTAGTCCCTGACGGTTAGTTAAAGTCTTGTGCCTAGTTTTAAGAATATTACTATTTTAAATTTTATTTTAAGTTCCGGGATACGTGTGCGGGACGTGTAGGTTTATTACAAAGGTAAACGTGTGCTATGGTGGTTTGCTGCGCTTGTCAACCCATCACCTAAGTATTAAGCTCCACATGCATTAGCTATTTATCCTGATGCTCTCCCTTCCCCCAACCCCCCGAACATTATTTTTGTATCACAAATTTTGGCACTCCTTACAACAGATCCTGTATTTTGTATCTGTTTATATTGTAGCCCTTTTCACGTTGAGTCATAACTATCGCTAAATTGTGGTCTCCTTTAAGCCAGAAGGCTGTTTTTTTCTTCATTAGCACTGGTTCTCCACACACAATGAAGTCTTCCAAATCCTGGCCCTGCTTACAAGCTTGGCAAGTTAGTTAACCTACTGAAGCTACAGTTTCTCCATCTGCAAAATGGAGACCAGAGGTAGTACCTGCCTTTAGATTTGTACAGATACTAGATGTGGTCATGTCAGTGAAATCCTTAATGTGGCACCTGCAAATAGTGGTTCATAAAGGTTATTTTTATTAACATATTTGCTATTAAAATGATTCCATCTTCAGATGGAATACTTTTTGTTTTAGATAATCTAAACAGAACTTTATGGTGTTTTTGTCTGCTAGAATCACAGATACGGGAAAAAGCTGTAGAGCCAACGTGGAACCATTAATAACTAGATTTAATATTTTTCCTTCAGTTTCTGTCCCTTGATAAGTACTTTAAATGTTTCTTTTGAGCTTTCTGTCTCATTGTAACACCACAACCTTATTTTGATGCATTTGTTTAATAACTAACACTTCAACCATTCTAATTGTACCTGTGCTGTAATCCACAGTTTCGTGACCTTGTCCAGTAGAAGGCTATTTAATTTTCACAACTGCTTGAATTTTGACATACAAGATGAAGCAAGATGCCTCAAGAAATGCTGCCTACACTGTGGATTGTGAAGATTATGTGCATGTGGTAGAATTTAATCCCTTTGAGAATGGGGATTCAGGAAACCTAATTGCATATGGTGGCAATAATTATGTGGTCATTGGCACGTGTACGTTTCAGGTTAGTCTACAAAACTGCACCGAATGACAGTGAACATATTTCACTGATAAGAGAACTTACACAAACCAAATCTAAACTTTGAAAGTATATTGAGTTTGAATGTTAAAAAAAAAAAGATAACACCCATAGAGAAAGATGTTCCCAGTTATATGTGCCTGAGATTTATGTAAACATTATATAGATAGTGAAAAAGAATAGTAGGAGGCTTCTCTTTTGCTTCATGATCATTAATGGAATATTCTGATAACTGAAGGCTATGATTAACTGAACAATGGTATGTACAGGAAAAAAACAATATAAATGAGATCCAATTAATTACGGTTTTTCTACATCCTGCTTTGACATACGAAACCAGCTAATATTGAGAGCCTGGAAAATGATCTTCCAGGAGATTTTATAGCTTTTATAATATTCAGCTTTCCTATTAGTATGCTGTCATACTTTTTGTGCATCTGAAGTATGCAGAGTATGGAGTCTTATTAATTGAGGAGGCAGTTAAGCATCGCTATTAAGAGCGTGAATTCGGCCGGGCGCGGTGGCTCAAGCCTGTAATCCCAGCACTTTGGGAGGCCGAGACAGGCGGATCACGAGGCCAGGAAATCGAGACCACCCTGGCTAACACGGTGAAACCCCGTCTCTACTAAAAAATACAAAAAACTAGCCGGGCGCGGTGGCAGGCGCCTGTAGTCCCAGCTACTCGGGAGGCTGAGGCAGGAGAATGGCGTGAACCCGGGAGGCGGAGCTTGCAGTGAGCTGAGATCCGGCCACTGCACTCCAGCCTGGGCGGCAGAGCGAGACTCCGTCTCAAAAAAAAAAAAAAAAAAAAAAAAAGAGCGTGAATTCTAGAACTAGAATGCCTACATGTTTACTCCTGCTTTACTTACTTCTTACTAGCTATGAGACCTTGAATAAGATATTTAGCCTCTCCTGTAAAAAAGAGGAAAACAATGCTCAAATTTTAGTATGTGTAAAATTCCGAGAGGGCATCTGACAACATTGTGATCCATATATATGTTTTAGTTGTCATTGATATGGGCAATGGTAATACTCTCAGATTTAATCACCAAAGTAACATTGCTTTGTGGTGAACATAAACCATGTTTTCGCAGAGGAAAACTAGTTTTACATGTAAGAGAGACTTTGAACAACAAAGGTTCAAGCGTCAGGACTATCTGGCTAATCTTTTGTCTGTCAGAATATTATTATTTTTATTATTATTATTATTTTTGAGACAGAGTCTTGCTTGGTCGCCCAGGCTGGAGTGCACTGGTGTGACCTTGGCTCACTACAGCCTTCATCTCCTGGGTTCAATTGATTCTCCTGCCTCAGCCTCCTGAGTAGTTGGGATTACAGGCATGCGCCACCACCCCCAGCTAATTTTTGTATTTTTAGTAGGGGGTTTCATGATGTTGGCCAGACTGGTCTCGAACTCCAGACCTCATGTCATCTGCCCACCTTGGCCTCCCAAAGTGCTGGGATTACAGGTGTGAGCCACCCTTCCTGGCCTATCAGACTATTATTAATAGAACTGTATTTCTCAAATTATAATTAATATGGTAATTTGGAAGTGTCCAATTTTCTAAGGTTTAAAATAACTATCACTAAAGTGATATTATATCATTATAAATGTTATTTCCTCCTTTACTGAAAAGGCAATTCTGTATCTTTTTTTTTTTTTTTTTTTTGATATGGAGTCTTGCTGTGTCACCCAGGTTGGAGTGCAGTGGTGCGATCTCTGCTCACTGCAACCTCTGCCTCCTGACTTCAAGCGATTATCCTGCCTCAGCCTCCTGAGTAGCTGGGATTACAGGTGCGTGCCATCATGCCCAGCTAACTTTTTTGTATTTTTAGTAGAGACAGGGTTTCACCATGTTGGTCAGGCTGGTCTTGAACTCCTGACCTCGTGATCCACCTGCCTCAGCTTCCCAAAGTGCTGGGATTGCAGGCGTGAGCCATCATGCCCAGCGGCAATTCTGAATCTTACAGTATTGTGACATCAGAAATGCAATTTGGCATTTTATAGCACAATAAATATATAAAGCTTTACAAATTGGAATATAGTCATATTTAAGAGGAAGTATGAATTAAAAGTTTCAGTTTGTTGCTGTCTGAGTAGAATATGACAGCTCCTAAGCTATTTCATACTGTCTCTTTGGGTGGGGGGGTAGAAATTACTACCTTTTAGACTAAATATGACCCTCAGCCTCACTTACATGGACATGGTTTAGGATCATAAAAAGTTATATGATTAAAACAATGTTACATACTTGAAAAAGACTGAGGAAAAACCATTTCTCTAATGCAGGCCACCAATGCACAAAAGAGTAAAGCAGCCTCCTACAGGTAAAACTAATTTTTACTTCATTACTTCTAAAATTAATAACTGAACATAAAATTGTATTCAAAAACACTGAAAAATGTTTATCTCTCATTTATGATTAAGAAATGTTGAGAGAGAAAGTCAATGGAGAACAAATTAGGAAAAGAGAAAGGCAAAGATGAGAGAGGGAGAAGATGGGAGAAAGAAGGAAAATGACAACGTGAGAAAAAAGAACTAGTATAAACATTTGTGTTCTGTTATGTTTTATGGTCACATGTATTGTCTCAGTTGACCCTCACACCTGTGAGATTAGCAATGTAGGTCTCATGCCCAAATTACTAAGGAAAAAATTAGATTTTTATTAATTTGGACAATAGTAAACACAAATTATATTCTGCACCAGACATTGGAAATACAATTAAGTCCATTTCAAAATAAATTATTGCTTTTCTTTGAAGTTATTTTTTATCTAGCTAAACACTGTTAAACATTATTACTATTCTGTTATCCTAGAACCTTCAAGTTCCATTGCACCCAGTTTCATACCTCTTGTCTTGAGAGAAAACTAAGTAAAGGTAAATTAAGTGGAAAGATTTCCACATTCCTGTCAGAAAGATAATCCTTATTTTAAGGCTATTTAGAAAACGTTGTAGATATAGTGAATTTGAATTTCAACAAAGCATTTTTCAGAATCTCATGCTGTCCCTTTGATTATGATGGACATATGAGCTTCTGCACGATAGTACTGTTAACTGGTGTCATGTATTTGTCAGATATTCCTTAAGTGCATACTGGGTGCCAAGACATGAAAAAAGCAAGGACCGTATCCTTAAGGAAATATTTAAATATAAAGCAGAGCAATAAGAAAACTGCTATAAAAACCTTTGTTAAAGGGCAGAGGAGCATGAACATGTATGCTTGCCTAAATCAGTGTTCTCGTCCAAGTTCTACTAGAGGCCTCAATTCACTAATGAAGACCCCTTGAATAGACTTAGAAATCTGCTATGTATTTTACACTTTTTAAAGTGTACACGTATCAAGTAGAACTAGCCACATTTCACGTGCTTCGTAAGGTCCTGTATGGCTAGTGGCTGCCATATCAGACAGCACAGTTCTCTCTGCATTTTCCTCTGTAAATTGACAATAATCTTTAATATAATAATAATACTCTTTAGTTCTCAGCAGTATGTTATGATTCAGAGGAGATAATATATTTTAATACAAATTTCAGGGTAGTATCTAAATGTTTAAAACTGTGAAAGAGGTATTAGACTCAGAATGGTAAATGGATTTTATGTTATTTGTCACTCTATTTGAGTGGACAGAGTTGTTGCTTATAATGCTTTCAGGCTGAGGCTGAATCTGCTGCTTAGTGTGTCTTCACCTAGAGGAGATCAACTATGGCCAAATACTTTCCATCGTTAATTTAGACTGACTTGGTGTGGTTCCAGAGATGGAACATGGAATAATGAGTAGAATTTACATGGAAACAGATTTTGGCTTAACGTTAAGAACTCTTCTAATAATTAGAGTTATTCCCCAATTGAATAAACTTTCCAAAGAAGTAGCTAGTTCCCTCTCACTGGAAATGTTCAGAGAGAGGGGTTGTGTAAACTCAGATGCTCTCCTAGGGATTCAAGCATTAGGGGAAAGAATTAAACTAGAGAAACTTCATAGTCTTGACTAACTGAAATTCTGTATTTGGCCTTAAATGGGTGTGGTAGGAGGGCCTGCCAGTTTCAAACCTTATAATAGCACTTCCATCAACCTGGCTTTGCCCCAACCTCAAATATACTGAAGCCTTGTGTAATCATTTGTATTATAGCAAGTTTTCCAAAGTGTCTTAATTTCCTGCCTATACAATTCTGCTTACACCCCAAACTAAATCCAAAATAGCATTTGTCTCTGCCTATACCACACACACACCCTGGCCTTTTAGTTGGCTTAGTGGCAAACAGTGCTGCCAGGAAAAAAGGTTTCACTGGCAATATAAAAAGCCCAGGCTATACAGTCCCTGGGATTTCTTTATCCCCATGACCACCCAGTAATACTGTATGTGATTTGGATAACAAATTATAGGACCTGATTGTCAATAATATTGTTACAGTAGCAAGATGATGTGTATTTACATGTAAAAACTTCATTTTTAAGAGACTGATTTGTCAAGTTTGGAAAAATAGATGTAATCCAAACTGTGAAGTCAGCTATGATTAGGCTTCTAAACTTATTTTAAAATTGCTTAGTGGCTGCTGTCTTGGCATATCTGGCTGTTAGCTATACAACTATTATACACACAAATTACGAAGTAGTAAAATTTGACAGTATTTTTCTTTCCTTGATATGTGTATTTCTATTCTTTCATTTATGGAAAAACTTTTTGCTGTTAACTTTAAGTTCACCTGAAATTTGAAGTTATTTTCAAAGGGTATCTGAATTATACAGAGAAAGATGTGTAGTATGTTTGTGAAATGACTTTACTAGGATTCCATAGGCTATCCTGGAAAAATCAGTATATCTACTTGAATTTCATTCGAGTATACATTATAAAACTTTGCATTTAGATTCTGGGTGAATGGGATTCTTAGATCAGGCCTTCAAGTAATTCCTATCAATATAGACATACGTATTTCATTAAATATCAAGTTTCACCTGCTAGATTTTTTTTCCCTGATACTAAAAATAACTGTAGTTAACACACAAGATTTCTTGGACAAATTTGTCATGAAAATTTGGCGTTAGTCTCTAGACCCAGTTCAGGTATTGATTTAAATAACAGAACAATGATATACTTATTTTTAAAATTGCAAAAATTTTTTTATCATTTTTTTTCTTTTTTACCTTTCCTATGGTGCTGAGCAGTATTTTAATGCTTATAAAATATGTGTTATCCATAAAGGCATAAAGAATAATAAGATGAATCCCTATATACCTGCTGCCTATTTTAAGAAAAGGAACATTAGCAATTCTTTTGAGGCCCCCTAAGTATCCTTCCCTTACTCATGGTAGGTATTTTGCATGGCAGGGTTTTCTTTTTGTTTGTCTGTTTTTTCCTGCTTCCCCCTTAAGGGCCCTGGATCTATGCAGAGATCTCTCATCTGGCATCCTTCCTTGTCCTGGCACTAGGATTTGTCTCCTCTCTCTTGCAAACTGAAGCTTTAAATCATTGCATGTAGGCAGATGCCCTTATAACAGCTGCATACCTTGGTAGTTGTTTGCTTGTCTGTATTTGAATTTTTGCAATGTTGTAATGGGAGAACTTTTCAGGTTATTGTCCCCATTGCCAGCGATGGATGGCTTGACTTTTAAAGTTGATTTTTTTTCTCACCTTCCCATGAAGATAAACTGAAATCATTCTAGTAGGGCTGAACTAGATAAATAAGCCAACTTTATTAAGCATTTATTCCCAGAATCAAATATCTAAAACTAACCAGATTATTTCTTACATATTCACTATTCATAGACTGTAATAGTCCAGATGAATTATTTGTAGCATCTTGCACACATATAATGCCACATGTAACACTACATGAACATCGTTGACACTGATTATAAAGACTTTGAGATCTTTATGAGGTACCAAGGTATTTTCCATGTAATCAAAATGTTCAGTGTATTTTTTTTAATATTGTCAGTAGATAATCCGGTTCTGGTAATTCATTTACCTAGAATATTTTGATTCTTTAGAGCATTCCATTTTCTTTGTTTTCTTTTTTTATAAAGTAGAGACAGGTCTCACTATGTTGCCCAGTCTGGTCTAAGACTCCTGAGCTCCAGCAATCCTTCCACCTCAGCCTCGCAAAGTGTTGGGATTATAGACATGAGCCAACACACCTGACCAAGCAGTCCCTTTTCATTGAACTTATTATGAAATGCCTCCTAAGATAAAGTGGAACATATTTACTGTTTGTTTCTAGTTGCCTTAGAGAGTTATTTTGTGAGGCCTAGACAACTTTGGATTTTTTTTTTAAATTCAATGAACTGGTTAAATCTTAATATGTAATTTGCTTTTGAACTTTTCAAAAGCATAAACATAACCTTCTGATAAATTCATTATAATGAAATACAGAATATTGTTTGTTCTCATTACTTACTAAAACATTTACTGTGTATGCTTAGGAAGAAGAAGCAGACGTTGAAGGCATTCAGTATAAAACACTTCGAACATTTCACCATGGAGTCAGGGTCGATGGCATAGCTTGGAGCCCAGAGACTAGACTTGATTCACTGCCTCCAGTAATCAAGTAAGTTTAACAGTACCAAATGCATTCTTTACTAGTGTACTTTGATTGTGTTACATGATCTGAAGTCTGATCATAGATACTTTTTTCTCCATTTCCATTTTCCACAACCCAAGATATTAGATATTTTGATACTTGCTACTACTTAATAATTTAGGCTTATCATCTGAATTTGTAATTTAAAGATACAGCCATGACTGTGATTCTTTGACCATGTGTTTGAGTCAAACTACAAAGCTTTTTACGTGAGATTCATCTGAATCAAGGTCTTTACAGATTGTTCACTGAATTTACAACTTAATTGAAAGTACAACTCTTAAAATAACTAAATGTAGTTGAGATGTTAATGAGCTTTCCTTCCCCACACATAGGCCAAGATCACATTTTCTTGTCTAACAGTATATAAATCTGTAGTTCTGGTCCTTGGACTTCAGTTTTTGTGAAAGTGTTTAAAAAGAATGATGGTTTTCTGAGAAAAAATCCTAGCAATGCCTGCTGAAACCCTCTTTACAGGGGCAAGAATATGTTAGGTTATTTAAGATCTGTTACAAAACACTAGCCTTGCCTCCTACAAATGTCAAATCTAAAAGATGTGTCTTTTTTAGTAAACAGTTCTTAGGAACTAAAAGTTATCAACTATTAAGCTAACTTCATTTTTTAAATTAAGGGATAATTTAGATACTCTGATATTCTTAGCTGTTAAGGGTACAGTTTGATCAGTTTTGACAAATGCATATTCTTGTATAACCCACACCCTATTCATGCACAGTGTTTCTGTCACCCAAGAAAGTTTCTTCATATTTCTTCCCAGTTAATCATTGTACCCCACTCCCTACAGAAGCAACCATTGATCCGATTTCTATTACCATAAATCAGTTTTGCCTATTCTAGAACTTCATGTAAGTGGAATCATACAGAATGTTTTTTGTGTCTGGCTCGTTTTTGCAATTTTTCCACATTGTTATGTATACCAGTGCTTTTTAAGTAGTACTTCATTGCAGTGTATCAATAGACCATAGTCTGTTTATTCATTCTTCTATAAGTGGGTACCAATATAGTTTCCAGACTTTAGTTATTATTTTTTGCTGAATACTGCTTTGGGTGGTTATATGATTTAATTTATCTTAGGAGTAGAATTGCTGAGTCACAGGGTAGATGTATGTTTAACATTTTAAGAAAGTGCCTGTTTCTAAAGTGGCTCTACCATTTTGTGTTTTCCCCAATAATCTAAGGGTGGTCTTCCTACTCTCCAACACTCATTCATTCATTTTGAGATAAGGTCTGGCTCTATTGCCCAGGCTGGAGTACAGTGGCACCATCTCCACTCACTGCAGTCTCTACCTCCCAGGCTCAAACCATCTTCCCACCTCAGCCTCCTCCTGAGCAGCTGGGACTATAGGCGCCCATCATCATGCCTGGCTAATTTTGGTATTTTTTGTAGGGACAGGGATTTGCCTGTCCCTACAAACTGTTGCCCAGGCTGGCCTCAAACTCCTGAGCTCAGGCAATCCACCTGCCTCAGCCTCCCAAAGTGCTGTTATGACAGCATCAGCCACCATACCTGGCCTATTCTCCAATATTTACTATTGTAAATCTTTTTTTTTTTAATACAGGGTCTCACTCTGTCACCCAGGCTGACAGCCAGACCCGTGATCACAGCTCACTGCAGCCTCAACCTCCCTTGGCTCAGCCTCAACCCTCCCTCTTACCTCAGCCTCCCAAGTAGCTGGAACTACAGGCATGCACCACCACTCCCAGCTAAGTTTTTGTATTTTTTGCAGTGATGGGGTTTTGCCATGTTGCCCAGTCTGGTCTCGAGCACCCAGGCTCAAGCAGTTTACCCACCTTGACCTCCCAAAGTGTTAGGATTACAGGCATGAGCCACTGTGCCCAGCCTGTCTTTTTAATTTTGGCCATTCTAGTTGATGCCACAATGACATTTCCGTGATGACTGATGATGCTGACGCTTTTTTGGTGTATTCGTTTCTTCTATTAGAAATCATTGTGTGATTTCTTATAGGTTGTGAAGATGTTGCATGTTTTTTCCTAGAAGCCTGTACCGATATTTAGCTAACTTAGTTTTGAATAATCTACACAATAGCATTTGTCAGCATACGTAATGTCATTGCCAGCAGCTGGTGTGCTGTTAGTTTCCTTTTATATTAGAAGAAAGTGGTAACAATATCTAGACCTAAACAAGAACAAGTCTCTGATTCTTTACATCTTGAAAGCTGTGGAAACAGTCTTTTTCCCTTGGTTTTAAGTTTTGTGATACTTTAATCTAGATATTCAGCTGTTGTATTCTATACTCTCCTTGTTGCTTGGTACTTGTTTTCCTGTCCTCTTTTTAGTGAATTTGCTGTGTTTCATCATTTCTGGTTGGTGTTTTTGTTTGGTTGGTTTTTTCTTATTTTTTGGTAAACTGTCTCAAGTCCTTTTTGGAACTGTACAAATATCAGTAACAAATTCGAAAAGCATTAGCAGGCCATTAATTTTAGACTATTTTTAGAGCAAGATGACAGCACAATCTTGTTTTCAAATAAATTATTTTTATTATAAAATAATAAATGCTTAATAGATAAAATTTAGAAAACACAGAAAATAAAAAGGAGAAGAATGCCACCTGTACTCCCAATACCCTTTTCATTTTTGTACATAATTGTACATAATTGTGATTATACTAGAGTAACTCTCTATACTTTTTTTACTTTACTTTTTTATAGTATTCTAAAATAAATAGTAGTCTGTCACCATGACTAAGGTATAACTCAGCATCTCTCTTATCATCATTAATTTTTATCTTACATTTAGAAACCCTTTATGATGACTTATCATTAGCATGTAGTTGCCTTAAATTCTCTTTCTCCCTGCCTTTCTACTCTTTCCATCACTACTTGCTTTTCTTTTACAGTGGCCAGAGAATTCATTGTTCATCTTATTTCAGTTCTCTGAGATTTTCTGGTTCAGTTAAAGAAGGACTTAAATATCCCTAAAACAGCAAGGATTCAAAGAAAAGTGGAGCAACACAAGGCTGGCCATAAAGTTTTCTGGGTTTGTTTGTTTGGTTTTATTTAGATCCTAATAAGATTATTAATTTTCTTTTTAAGTATTCTTTGATTACTGTAACTCCTCTGTTTGCTGACATTTTTACTGAACTTGGCCTCATTTTTCTATTAATACCTCTTTACAAACCCTCTTAGTTGGGATATTTCTTTTAACAACTTCCAAAATAGCTTTTATCTGTTTTAGAGGTGACATTTTGAACAAAGTTTTGTTATAACTGAGGAAATCTACTGAAGGAGACCCTCAACATGAGTGATACTATTGTGGCAAATTTGTGTAGAGTTTCCTATGAGCAAAGAAATAATGAATTCCCAAAATATTAATGGGACAAATTCAAAGGAGAAGAATTAGGTAGAATAAGCTTTGTTTTACAGTTTTTTTCTTACCCTTTATTTGCATGTATAAAATATAGAATACATGCTTAAACATACATATAGTATGTATTAGGGTTCTCTAGAGGGACAGAATGAATAGGATAGGTGTATATATGAAGGAGAGTTTACTAAGGAGTATTGACTCACATGATCACAAGATGAAGTCCCACAATAAGGCGTCTGCAAGCTGAGGAGCAAGGCAGCCGGTCGGAGTCCCAAAACCTCACAAGTAGGAAGGCCAACAGTGCAGCCTTCAGTCTGTGGCCTAAGGCCCAAGAGCCCCTGACAAACCACTGGTGTAAGCCTACGAGTCCAGAAGCTGAAGAACTTGAGTCTAATATTGGAGGGCAGGAAGCATCCAACACAGGAGAAAGATGAAGGCTGGAAGACTTAGCAAGTTAGCTCCTTCCCCCTCCATCTGTCTGTTTTTTCTAGTTGTGCTGGCAGCCAATTGGATCGTGCCCACCCACATTGTGGGTGTGTCTTTCTGAGGGTGGGTCTTCCCCTCCCACTCCACTGACTCAAATGTTAATCTCTTCTGACAACACCCAGAAACACCCTAATACACCCAGAATCAGTACTTTGTATCTTTCAATCCAATCAAGTTGACACTTAATATTAACCAGCACAGAGTATGTATGTGCATTGTAACATGTTTATTATAAACACTCACGTAATCATCACAGAGGTCAAGAGATAGGACATTGCTAGCACTTAACGTTGCCAGTGTGCCCTTCTCCAATCAACCTTCTTCTTTCCCCTTAAAGGCTATCAGTTTCATGTTTTTTTTTTTTGTTTTTTTTTTTTTTTTTGAGACGGAGTCTTGCTCTGTGCCCCAGGCTGGAGTGCAGTAGTGCGATCTCGGCTCATTGCAAGCTCCGCCCCCCTGGGTTCCCGCCATTCTCCTGCCTCAGCCTCCCAGTAGCTGGGACTACAGGCGCCCACCACCTCGCCCGGCTAATTTTCTTGTATTTTTAGTAGAGACGGGGTTTCACCATGTTAGCCAGGATGGTCTCAATCTCCTGACCTCGTGATCCGCCCGTCTCGGCCTCCCAAAGTGCTGGGATTACAGGCTTGAGCCACCGAGCCCGGCCCAGTTTCATGTTTATTAGGATAATTATCTCCTTGCTTTTTTGTAGTTTTATCAGTTACTGATGCATCCCTGAGCAATATAGCTTAATTTTGCCTGCTTATGAACTTTCTTATGAATAGAATAATACTATATGTATTTTTTTTGTCCTGCTTTGTTCACTTCACATTATATATATGAGATTCATCCATGTTTCTACTTGTAGATCTAATTATTTATTACTATGTAGTATTTCGTTGTGAGTCTATGACAGTTTATGCATTCTATTAATACTATATTTCCAGTTTGGGGTTCTGAATGTGCTGTTTGAACATTACTGTGCATATATATGATAATGTACATGTGCACATTTTTTTTTTTTGAGACAGAGTCTACCGTTAACATACTTGAAACATACTTTTCCCCTAACAGCTGACACATATTTCTTCAGTGTTTCTTAGGCCTTTTCTTTCTCCTCCTTTTCCCCTTTTTTTTCCTTGTCTTGTCCACTTGTAAAAGGTGTGAAGAATGATTGGGGAGATGGACTGACAGGGCAACCAAAGGGAAGCTGACTAGCCTAGATAGGGGAATTTGAACTAAAGTGGGCAAAATTCTGATATCAAAACTTGGGCATTAGCAACCTGTCATTTCATGTGTATGCCAAATGCAGCATAGGAGGGGATTTTTTTTTTTAACGTGTTGCCATTGTTACCAAAACACAAGGGATTGGTCTAGGCCCTGTTGCATACCACACAGAAAGCCAGTGACTAAGACAACGAGTATTGCAAGGGAAGAAGGCTTTATTCAGGTGCTGCAGCTGAGGAGATGGGAGATAAGTCTCAAATCCATCTCACTAACCCACTAAAATTAGGGATTTATACAGCAGGGAAGAAATGTAACTACATGTAGAAAGACAGGACTTCTAGGATGTAAGGAACCAATCATGACAAATGAGGGGTCTGGTGTCTCATTGTCCAGATGCAATGATCTGGTAAGTTTCAGTTCCTTTATACTATCTGGGAGGCCTGAAGGTCAGTTTCCTGAGAAAGGAACTCAGAGAAGACAAATAAAAGTTTCAGGCTTTAAGAACAGGAGAGTCAATCTCTGTAATTATCCCCAAACCGTAAACATTAGTTCTGTGGGGAAGTTGGGCCAGTTTCACCATCAGGACCACAAAGTGGACCTGATTGGGTTTTGGCTCTCCCTGGTTTTTTTTTTGCTTTTTGCCAGACCTGTTATGTCCCAAATCAAAGCACCTATTTTTATAATGCGTTGTTAATTAAATATAGGTATTCGTTAGGTTAAGTAACAGTAATGATAAGCGTGTACATTTGCATTTTAAAATGAGATTGATAGAGTGCTTTCATTTATTAATACAAAGGGCATTAGAAGTAAACTAATCCAGTCTCCTTTACTTTATTGAGGAGGAAACTGAGCCCTGAGTAGTTAAATGCCATCTTCAAGTTGCATAGCTAAAAAGTAGTAGAGCCACTACCAGGCTGACATGGTTAATCAAATGAAAATCTTGTTAAAATATGGCAGATTTTTAGGGGATAACTTGATACTCAACATCTGTTAAGCAATTTAATGAAACAGTCATATATTTGTATACGATTTATGAGGGTATATTTATTTCCCACTGTTGCCATAACAAATCACCACAAGCATGATAACTTAAAACAACAACAGAAATTTATTATCACAGTTCTGGAGGCACATGTTCAAAATCACATTATCAGTGGGGTTGGTTTATTAGGCTCTAAGGGAGAATTCATTCCATGCCTGTTTTCTAGATTCTGTTGGTGACCAGGAGTCCTTGACTTTCTTTGCCTTGTTGATGCATCACTTCAATCTCTTACCCTTCATACCTCCTTCTCCTCTGTGTTTATCCTTTTTTGTGTTTCATTCATTGTTAAATTTAGGGCCCACCCTAGATCCAGGATGATCATCTCAGTATCCTTTAATTTAATCATGTTTGCAAAACCCTATTTTCAAATAAAGCAGCACTTATAGTTACCAGGGGTTAGCAGATAGACTTATCTTTTTGAGGACACTTTTTGTTTTGTTTTGTTTTGTTTTGTTTTTGAGAGGGAGCCTCGCTCTGTCACCCAGGCTGGAGTGCATTGGCGTGATCTCGGCTCACTGCAACCTCAGCCTCCCAAGTTCAAGTGATTCTCCTGCCTCAGCCTCCAGAGTAGCTGGGATTACAGGTGCACATCACCATGCCCAGCTAATTTTTGTATTTTTAGTAGAGATGTGATTTCGCCATGTTGACCAGGCTGGTCTCAAACTGACCTCAAGTGATCCGCCCCCCTCGGCCACCTGAAGTGCTAGGATTACAGGCGGGAGCCACTGTGCCCAGCCTGAGGGCACTTTTTAACCTGCTAAAGATAATATGGAATTCTTGCTGTTCAGACAGAGTTTCGCTCCTGTCACCCAGACTGGAGTGCAATGGCGTGATCTTGGCTCACTACAACCTCCGCCTCCCAGGCTCAAGAGATTTTTCTACCTCAGTCTCCCAAGTGGCTGGGACTGCAGGCACACGCCACTGCACCCGGCTAATTGTTTTTTGTTTGTTTGTTTGTTTGTTTTGTAGAGATGTGGTTTTGCCAGGTTACCCAGGCTGGTCTGGAACGCCTGGCTCAACTAGTCTGCCCACTTTGGCCTCCCAAAGTGCTGGGATTACAGGCATAAGCCACTGCACCCGACCATGGCATTCTTGTGCAATATATAAATATATAGAGGTGCAAAATAAACTGTATGCTAATGTAGTGCATGGTATCCCCTTTCATAAGAACCCTCACTAGACAACCAAGGAAGCCAAAGACTGAAAACTACAAAACATTGCAGAAAGAAATGAAAGATACAAATAAATAGAAAGAAAGCCTGTGTTCATGGATTGAAAGATTTCGTAGTATTAAAGTGTCTATGCTACCCAAAGCTCTACAGAGTCAATGAAGTCCTTATCAATCTCTGTGGCATTTTACAGAAACAGAAAAACCATCCTAAAATTCAAATGGAATCTCAAAGGACCCCAAATGACCAAAACAATCTTGAGAAAGCTGAAGGTCGCACACTTCTTTATTTCAAATCGTATTACAATGCTATACAGTAATCAAAACAGTATGGTACTGGCATAAAGATAAATATGTAGACCAATGGAACAGAGTGGAAAACTTAGGAAAAATACCTTCACATAGCCATCAAATGATCTTTGACAAAGGTTCCAAGACTACACAATGGGGAAGGATAGTCTCTTCAATAAATGGTGTTGAATAAACTGAGTATCATGCAGAATGATAAAATTGGACCTTGCACAAATGAGCTCGAAATGGGACCTAAACCTAAGACCTGAAATTGTAAAACTCCTAAAAGAAAAGATCTGGAAAAAGCTGTATGACACTAGATTTGGCAGTTATTTCTTAGTTTTGATAACAAAAGTACAAGCAATAAAAGCAAAAATAGACAAATGAGACTAAATCAAACTTTAAAACGAGTACATGGCAAGGAAAGTCAACAGAGTCAAAAGGCAACCCACAGAATGGGGGAGAATATTTGACCTAACAAGGGGTTAATATCCAGAATGTATACAAAAAACTTCCACAACTCAACCACAACAAAATAAATGATCCCATTTAAAAATGATTCAAAAAGACTTAAATAAACATTTCTCCAAAGAAGGTATATGAATGGCCAACAGGCATATGAAAAGATGTTCGACATCACTAAT
Source organism: Macaca thibetana thibetana (assembly GCF_024542745.1). NCBI lineage: Eukaryota > Metazoa > Chordata > Mammalia > Primates > Cercopithecidae > Macaca > Macaca thibetana. Next base: position 98,405,068 of record NC_065588.1, on the reverse strand, counting down.
CATTAAAGAAATACAAATCAAAACCACATGAGAGGTTACCTCACATGTTAGGATTGCCACTACCAAAAAAGCAGAAAATAACAAATGCTGACCCAGGAAGTAGAGAAATTGGAACTCTTCTGTACTGTTGGTCAGTATGTAGCAATGGTGCAGCTGCTATGAAAAACATTCCAAAGGTTCCTCAGAAAATTAAAAATAGAATTACCTAATTGCTCTGGCTAGACTTCCAGTATTATTTTGAATATAAGTGGCAAAAATGGACGTCCTTGTTCCTAATCTTAAAAGAGAGACCACCATCTTTTCACCATTAAGAATGATGTTACTTGTGGGCTTGTCACAGGTGGCCTTTATTGTGATGCAGAATATTTTGTCTATACCTAATTTGTTGAGTTTTTATCAAGAAATAATGTTGTCTTTAGTCAAATTCTTTTTCTGCATCTGTTGAGATGATGTGGTTTTTGTCTTTCATTCTGTTAATAAAGTGAACCACATATATTTATTTGCGTATGTTGAACATCGTTGCATCCCAGGGATAAGTCCCACTTGATCATGGTGAATAATCTTTTTAATGTACTCTTGATTACAGTTTGCTAGTATTTTGCCAACATAGTACTTGAAGTCCTAGCCAGAGCAATTAGATATGAAAAAGAATTAAAAGACATCCAAATAGGAAAGGAAGAAGTTAAATTATCTGTTTCCTGATGCATGATCTTATATACCGAAAAGCTAAAGACTCCACCAAAAAACTGTTAGAACTGATTAATGAGTTCAGTAAAGTTGCATGATACAAATCAACATTCAAAAATCGGTAACCTTTCTAATATACTAACAATGAACTATCTGAAAAAGAAATTAAGGTAATATGATTTACAAAAGCATCAAAATATCTTAGGAATAAATTTAACTGAGGAGGTAAAAGATCTGTACACAGAAATGATAAAACATTGATGAAAGACATTGAACTTGGCACAAATAATTGGAAACATATCCTGTGTTCATGGATTGGATGAATTAATATTGTTAAAATGTTCTTACTCCTCAAAGCAATCCACAGATTCAATGCAGTGCCTACCTATCAAAACTCCAATGTCATTCTTTACAGAAATGGAAAAATCAATTTAAAAATTTATATGAAATCATAAAACACCCCAGATAGCCAAAGCAATTTTGAGCACAAAAGAACAAACCCGTAGGCATCACACTACCTGATTTCAAAATATATTGCAAAGCTGTGGTATTCAAGACAGCATGGTACTAACACAAAAAGAAATACCTCAACCAATAGAATAGGATAGAGAGCCCAGAAATAAATTCATGCATTTATGGTCAATCAATTTTTTACAAAGATGCCAAGAACATACAATGAAGAAAGTACAGTGTCTTCAATGAATGTTGTTGCAAAAAATGGTATATACACATGCAGAAGAATGAAACTAAACCGTTATCTCACCCCATGTGCAGAATCAACTGAAATTGGATTAAAGACTTAAACCTAAGACCTTAAACTGTAAAATGGCTAGAAGAAAATAGAAAAGGCTTCACAACATTAATCTCCACAACAGTGAATTTTTTGGATCTGACCCTAAAAGTACAGGAAACAAAAGCAAAACTAGGCAAGTGGAATTGTATATAAACTAAAGAGCTGCACAGCAAAGAAAACAACAGAGTGAAGATGCAACCTACAGATAGTAAGAAAATATTTGCAAATCATACATCTTGATAAGGGGCTAATATCAACAATATGTAAGGAACTCAAATTACTCAATAACAAGAAAACAGTTATATTTAAAAATGGGCAAAGAACCCGAGTAGACATTTCTTGAAAGAAGACATGCTTTATTCCACTACCACTTTAATTTTACCTCTGAGAAGATCATTCCCTGGTGGCTTTGATCTGTTTTCTCTAACAACTCTTGACAAATTACTGGAAAGGGGTGTAGTAGCAAAGGTCTACCAACACATCAGGGTCTGTGGATTAAGAGCCTTTAGTTAAGAAAAAAATGGCTCACTGTAGTCAAACTAAAGAATGAATTTAGATCTGTGTATGATACTCTTTTTACCAAAGAATTGAAAATAAACTTTTGTTTTTCAGTATATAATTTGTATTTTTTTCTCAGCCATTGTCTCACATCCTGCAAATCTAGAAAATTTAGGATTAAAGGTAAACTAGTTTAAAAAGTGGTTATTGGCCGGGCGCAGTGGCTCATGCCTGTAATCCCAGCAGTTTGGGAGGCCGAGGTGGGTGGATCACCTGAGGTTAGGAGTTTGAGACCAGCCTGGCCAACATGGTGAAACCCTGTCTCTACTAAAAATACAAAAATTAGCCATGTGTGGTGGAGGGCGCCTGTAATCCCAGCTACTTGGGAGGCTGAGGCAGGAGAATCTTTTGAACCTGGGAGGTGGAAGCTACAGTGAGCTGAGATCATACCACTGCACTCTAGCCTGGGTGACAAAGCAAGACTGTCTCAAAAAAAAGAAAAAAAAAAGGAGAGTTTGCTGCTTAGGTTTTGTTTTTTAATTTAATAATCCATTGATTACTGAAAAACATGTTTTAAATGTTTAAAGTATAAATAATACTCCAGCCTTTAGTAGGTATAAATGTATCAGCTTTTATAGTTATAAAAATAGTATCTTACTTCATTGATTTATTTGGAGGAATAGAAAAAACTAAGGATTATGGATAACAGAAGAGGGCAAAGACTAAAGTAGATGTATAACAATATTTTTAATATCTCTTGTTGACCTGGCTAAAATGAAGATACTTTTTAAAATCCATCCTTTTTTGCTTTTAAGAAAACATTTAAAATTAAATTCAAGTGCTGATTTAGTGTAAAATTCTATACTTTTATTATTGAAAAAGCAAATCCAGAATAGACTAACCTTTTGTATGTTCTCAAAATAAAATAATATGACTCCTACTTTCTGTGATGGCTGTATAATACTTTTTACAATAAAGCCACAACAGTCTTCTTTCCCCTTCCATAAAAAGCATGATTATGAGTTATGATAAAAGCTTCAGTGACCTGGAGGGAAGAATGGGGGAAGGGGAGACTTTTCACTTACAAAGGCTGAAAATTGGTATATTTTTGTTTTTTTGCTTCCAGATTTTGTACTTCAGCTGCTGATATGAAAATTAGATTATTTACTTCAGATCTTCAAGATAAAAATGAATATAAGGTATGTTGACAACTGTCTACATCTTTAGAGTTTATTTTAAAACGTATTTGTTTTTTGCTTTTTTAATTGGATTTATTCCAATTTAAACTGGCTTTTTATGGTCATCATTAAAGTATATAATTTAGGGTCTCATTTACTCTACTATAGGTTATAGTAACTCGCTTACTATATTACTAAGAACTAGGTTCTTAATAATGACTATAAATCTGATATCTCTTATTGAAATATTAGGTAGGAACAACAAATAAGAAAGAATTAGAAATTTACAGTTGGATATAGTAGGAGTATGATAGACATGACCATTCATAGAGTAAGAGTTGAACTTCATGGGAACAAATGATCAGTACAGCATAGCACAGGCAGGATTCCAAAGTGGTTAAGAGCACAGACACAGAAGCCAGATTCCTTGCATTTAAACCCCAGTATTATTACTTAGTAATGGTGTGACCTTGGCTGAGTAACCTAATCTCTTTGTGCTAATATCCTTACCTGTAAAATGTGGGTAATCATAGCAGCTGCCTTATAGGATTACGAGCATTGACTGAGCAAATTCATATAAAACACTTAGAATAATGTTGGTACATAGTAAACGCCATATGTGTTTTCTGTTACTATAATAATAACCCTCAGATTGGGTTGAAATTGCATCATGTTTTCTTATAAGAATGGTATTGCCTTCTTGGCTTTCTAATAAGCCAAAATATGAATATTGTTATAAAACAAAGATAAATTATAAACTTTTCCAATCATTTAGAAAATAGTAAAAAAAAATATGCTATAAGCTATTTACAATGGGCTTAATGTACTGTATGGATTGGTTTATTTAAGGCTGTACCAGAAATAACCAAGTATATAAATGGCACATAAAATTTTGACTTATCCAAAGTTAATATGCTAGTTATAATACACATTAAACATTTACTGTTAATTTAGTTTGTCTTGTAGACTGTGACAGAAGCTTTGGAGAATGATTTGGAGGACCTGGATTTGTTAAAGTTGCTCAGGAATGTTTGACCCAAATCCTTTTTTTCTTTTTTAATGTTACATTTCTACATAGTGAGCAGTACTATATAGAACTCCTTTAATAACCTCAGAACTGAGATCAAATTTGAGTTTTTGGAAAGAAGGAAAGGTAGAAAGAATGATAACCATTAAAGTAATTATCTGACAGGCCTATTTAGCATTTCAACTATGAAGATTTAGACAGATTGAGCCTTACCTGCTCACACAGTCCTCCACTGTGCAACTTCTCATTTATTGCTTCTGTGTCGAGAAGATTTTTTGTGTTTGTGATGACTATGGGCTTATAACAACTAGCTGTCTTCACTGCTGGCAGTCACATTGAGCGTGTAAATGAAGTCATTAGATGGGGAAGTCCATCCTGTGTATGTTTGTTAAGTAGTAGTGAGTATGCAGAACAACAGATATAAGGTAAAAAGCCTAGAAGTACTCTACCTCAGTACCCTAAAAAGTTCCTAAAAAGTACCCCTCAGTACCCTAAAAAGTACCCCTAAAAAGTTTTCTAGCTCTAATTTTTATTTAGGCTTTATATAATAAGTGAGAAAGGAGGTGATATGAGGACAGGTACAATAAAAATGCGTGTGTGTTTTTGTAAGAAATGCATACTAGAAAAGAAAGACTAAGCTAATAGTGTGTTGAATGATCAATTTCTTTCCAAGATAAACCTTCCAGAAAAGTGGGTGTATAAATCATGCTTTAAAAATAGCAGATTGCTTAAGAAATATTTATAGAAAAACATGCAGTGAAAGCTTTTAAGGCAGTGAAGCAAAAATATTATGTAGGAATATTGTAGGTTATTTTTCTGTTTTCTTACTAAGCTTTCTCTTTCTGTTAGGTTTTAGAGGGCCATACAGATTTCATTAATGGTTTGGTGTTTGATCCCAAAGAAGGCCAAGAAATTGCAAGTGTGAGTGACGATCACACCTGTAGGTATGTTGCTTATGTTATAACCACATTTTTAAATTGTCATTTTAATGAGAATTACATTTTTAAAATGAGAAAACAATGTGACTTTTATATAAATTCTACAGTGTTGTAAAAGAAGCATACCTTATTTGAACTGTTGGTATGGCACACACATGAGTTTCAAAACCAGTGAGATGAGTCCTCATCGCCATTAATGAAAACTTCCCTTGCCTCCCATGTGTGTCTTTTATCTCTTATTTCAGATTTTCACATTTATGAATTCCAAATCTATATTGGGCTGAGCACAGTGCCACACGCCTATAATCCCAGCTCTTTGGGAGGCCAAGGTGGGCGGATCACCTGAGGTCAGGAGTTAACGACCAGCCTGACCAACATGGTGAAACTCCATTTCTACTAAACATACCAAAATCAGCCATGCATGGTAGTGCACACTTGTAATCCCAGCTACTCGGGGGGCTGAGACAAGAGAATCGCTTGGACCCGGGAGGCTGAGGTTGCAGTGAGCCAAGATTGTGCCACTGCACTCCAGCCTGGGTGACACAGCAATACACCATCTCAAAAAAAAAAAGCACACACACCCAAACATACATTGGATCAAATTATTCAATATTGGACAAGATGAGTAGGAGTAAAATGCAGTTGTCAAGTTACTTCACAGATGTTGTATAAGTTAGTGTGTAATAATGAACTATGACTCTCATCTGCTACATAAGACTGATGGAAAATTCAGTGTTTTGATAAAATCAGTAGTTTCTACGTAAGTTTTTTTTTAGATACAATACATTTAACTATTATGTTCTTCTACCTCACCCTCTAATTTAGAACAGATGAGGTAGCTATAACATTTTAATAGTGCCTAAAGCTGGAGAATTTTACAAGTAAAGAACAAGATGAAAAGGAAGAATAGCAGGTGGAAATAAGCTGAGAAGTCAGGAGTGGAATGAGTGCATCAGTCATTGGAAGGGTGTCAGTTGCTTCATTTGCTTTAACAATACTGAGGAAGAGAAAAACTGCTGCTCTGCTGTTTTGCATAATGTTTCTTAAAACTCTGCCAAAATCCTTAGTATTTATTAGTACTTATGTACATATAAAACTATTAAATATGTATGAGTTCACATTAGAAGTAAAGCTGCTAGCTACTTTTTAAATTTTTAATCTTCTTAATATAGCTCATCTTTTTAAAGTGATAGAGTCATAGGCCATTATTCTTTATGTACTGTCTGTTAAAATTTTCATGTCAGAGATATGAAAGATTTACATGACATTAAGATTCTAGAGCCCCAGGTACTACAAAATCAAGTTTGTATAGTGACTTGAAGAGTAAATGGAATTGTTTTAAGGTAAAAATTCAATCACTGGAAATAAATAATGGCATTTCAGCCCTTTAAAACGTAAGACTGTCCTAATCACAAGCATTTGGAATAATGAAATCTGCAAAGGGGGAAAATGAGTGTCTCTGCAAGCCAAGGAATCGCCTCTGAATAGTGAACAAAAGCCAGAGAGACCTAGGATCACACTCAGTATCTATGTTTTTGTTTGTTTGTTTTCTTATGACTCAGTTTTTTTTGTACACTAGCAAAATTATTTAAAAATTTAGGGGACTGACATAGGGTTGATAACTTTTTATTTTGTCAAATATAAGACTCTTACGTTTACTGCCTTCTACCATTATCATTTTATAAAAGAAAGGACATTATTACTCTAAAAAGTAGGAAAGGCATAACTAAAGAGTAAGTCTTTTCATTTAAATAAATCTAATTTTTTAAAACCTCACTACGTTGCTCCTAAGTTTCTCATTTTGCCAGACTGTGGTTGTTGATATTAGTGTTCAACAAATATTTGCTTTCCTTTCACCCTCCCATGAAAGGAGATTTTCCCACCTGATTGGCCCTTCCTTTGTGAATTGTTTAGGCCAATGTAGCATTAACAGGTGTGACACAGCAGAAGCTTCAAATGTTTTGCCTGGCTTGACTTGACCTCCTGTGCTCTGTCATTTGCTATAAGATGAGCATGTCCTAGATAGCTACCAATCACAGAATGAGAAACACATGGAGCAGATATGGACCCATATGGCATTATGGAAACAGAGCTTCCCATAGACCCATGTGCAAGAAATTTATGCTTATTTTTGTAAACCACTGAGATTTTCGGGTTGATGCACATCAAAGTATTTTTAGATTTTACAGCTTAGTTCACCAACCAAAAATAAACAACTCTGATTGGTTATTAAAGCCAAACCTCTTAGGCCAAAACCTAAGCAATATAGGTAAGATTTTTTAAAAAAACAGAACACATATAAAAACAAATTTAAAATGAGAAAGAGTAGATAGTATCATACACTCTCATAGCAAGAAAAGAAGGAATTCTGAGAGGACATATGTGATAATGTAAGATTCTTATAATATCACTTATATATTCTTACATTATCACATATGTGACAAAAGAGACTATTATATGAGCAGTTCTACAAGTATTCTGTACTGTAAAGAGCAGACTCAGTGCTTAAAAATTTTTTAAATAACCTTAATATTTTGATCTGTGCATATTTTCTGATGTTTGACTTTGACATTTCAAAGAAAGACACGATATTATAATCAGCTAGCAGAATTTTGCCCTAGGAACACTATTTTAAAACAATCTGTCACCTGAATAGGTTCATGAAATGTATGTGTTGTATTGAAAATTGCCAAATTATGAATCAAATAGAATAAAGAGTCATACTGTGAACCAAGGTACCTCTGATAATATAAAATGTTATTATGGAAGATGATAGATTACATTTTATCTAAGATTCCATCTAGTTTTACTGTTCTGTGATCTATGCAAGTTTATAAGAAAATTGAGTTCTCATTAAAGTCAGTCTTTATCAGTTCCAACACTGCCTTTCTAACAAACGTTTTATAATGCCTACCACACCTTTTTAAATGAAACTCACCGAAAATGTAGCCTTCCAAATATGTAAGTACAGAAAATTGTTATAGTCCCTTAATTTTATTATATGTTTCTATAAAAGGAAAACCAATAGAATAATAACGCATTGTGTATAAGCTCAGATACAACTACATATGAAGACATAGTGAGGTAGCTTTTGTTATTCTTTACAACGAATAAGACTGGATATCAGAAAAATTAGATAACACGAAAATGTAAGGCAGAGGCAAGGCAGTCAACTTGCACAGTTGCAAGGATTTATGAGTTGTGTAGAGTATAATGTAAATAGTGCCATCTGGAGTTCTACAGTGTCATAGCCCTGAGCAGATCTACAGTTGTAGGATAAAAGCTCATGTTAGTAGTAATAGAATGAAATTAAATCTCATAAGAGAAATAGGGAAATACAGGTAATCAAAATAGGAATAACATAGGAAGATAAATCATAGGATGTCAAGTTGGAAAAATAAGGGAAGACAATATTCTTGCAAATCAGCTAGTTTTTATATGTACAGTATCAAAGTAATTCACTGTTATGCCATGGAATGAAATAATTAATGAAGATTGCAGAAAATATCTCTTTTGAAATGTCCCTACTTTTGGGGATTTCTAAAGTTCACTCAGTCATTCAAAAGGCATATAAAATGACTAGCATCACTGGCTCTCATGTGCTAAATGTCTGTGGCACCCCAATAATCAGGACAACCAAAAATAGCCCCTTAGGTATTGGACCAACCCCTTGTTGAGGCTCATTGGTTTAGATAATAATATGTGACCAGGCACTATCCTGAGCATTTTTTATGGATTCACTCATTTAATCCTCAAACACCTTATAGGATAGGTTCTTTTAGTATTCCCCTTTTATAGCAGTCTGTCTCTTAAGTACTGAAGTATACTGTTTCTACTTTAAGATTCTCTAAGAGATTTTAGTCTTTTGGGGTTATTGAAAAAGCAAATGTTCCTATTACCTGTCCATTCTGATCAAAATCAAGCATTAGTTATAGCTTCATAAAATTGATAGAATTGTATTTAGAGTCATGTCTATAGAAGTGTTACCATCTTCTGCTGGTAAAGAACTTATCGTTTTTAAAGATACCTTTGACATCACACTCTAGTACCAATCCTTGAAATGAAGATGTTAGGTTCCTTCTTCATACCACATTAGCCCAGTTATTCAGATAAAGAAGAGGAGAAAATGCAAGCTGCCACAGAGAGCTGCATGGTATCAGTGATGCCTAAGTAACAGAGGGTTTGACTGCTGCTGAGAAACAGACTTTTCTGGAGGGTAGGGAAAGCTATTCTGGAGTAGGTTACTTTAGACTTTCACTAATAAGGTATTTTGTGGATTCGGCCATGCTTTGCTGCTGTAGAGGACATCACACAGCTTAGAAGAATACTCTGCTGGTAGTAATAGAAGAGCTTAGAAAAATGCTCTTCTGGTAGTAAAAGAATGCTTTTCTGTATGAAAAGTATGAAAAGTATATATATACTTATTATTTCTGTATGAAAATATATATATATTTTCATTTTTCTTACAGAAAAAGTAAGTATGTATATACTTTTCTTACAGAAAAAGTAAGTATATATATACTTTTCTTACAGGAAGTATATATATACACACACACTTACAGAAAAGTATATATCTTGATGAAGAAATATGTATCTTTATGAAAAAGGTGCCATTACTGAAACAGCAAGCGTCTGAGAGATGTGTTTAATAAAAGAAATTCCCAAGTAAAGCATAGAGTTTCTAGTCATTCAGTCTCATATTCTACACCATTTTCTTTATGATCCCTCATCATGTCTACCATATGCAAATGCACTCACATGCATATACATGTATATATAAAAATGTATATGTACACATATATACACACGTTGATGCAAATACTGATGCTTTATGTGTGTGTTTGTATGTGCATATGCACAGAAAAATATAAATACTTATGTTCATAGTTATGACCTAGTGTCATTGAAAGAAGGCTAAAATTATTATGGTATTTGAGAGGTAAAGAAGTGCATATTCATTTAGAAAAAATTATTATCTCTTCCTGCGAAAGAATGTAAAAGTGTCATTTAAGTATTTAATGGGTTAAGCTTATTATTTTTTAAAACTCACTAATACAGAACATCTCATTCCCAGTCATTGCCAAATAACAGATGTTCTTGTATATTAGAAACAGTACCATTCTGTAAGAACAAGTCAGATCAACAAGTATTTATTAAACATATTTAGTATACCCAATATTTAGTACTTCGGGTGATACAAAAGAAATACAAGACCTAGCACTCACTGTAACTACAAAGGATATCAATCGTAAATCCCATCCCTCCTCCTCATCCCTCAATAATCTTTTAAAATATTAGATAAAAGTTTATGGTGAAAGAAAACTGATTTCTAGTAACCAGGGAATTTTTAGTTTAATAAAATATAGGTGTGCATATAATGTTCCATTCACTTTCTCTAAGCCATGGAATATTTGTAGTTGTCATGTTCTAACTGGGATCACTTTTTAAAAGAATGAGAGAAGGGTGGCATATAAAAAATAAAGAATAAGATATAGGAATGTAACCAAATCACTGTATAAAGGAATACTAAATTACCTAAGCTACTGACTAAGCCAGTAAAATAGTTGTTTGAAAAATGTTACAAGAGGAAAAAGGATTTTTATCAAATTTGTTCTGTGTACCACATACAAGCTATGTGTTTTTCATATTACCTCTGTTTATGTACATTTGCAAGTCTTTAAGATCCATAATTAAGGTGAAGTGTTCTTCCTCCACCCCCACCCCAACTGAGATCACAAAATATGCAATGTACTTAATAATAGTCCTTGTGGGAAACAGAAAAAAGGAAACTGAGAGCCTTCTGAAGGCAGGCCAATGAAGCATTCTTTGGAAAGTAATCCACATCTAGGAGTGCATAAACCATGCCCGGGTACAAAGTATAATCAAAATAATTTACATGATTTATTATAGTGTTATAGTTAAAATTCAGGAAAAGTTCCCTGCTTGTCTTCTAAAACTCACTCTAATTTTTTGTAACATTTTGAATCAAGATCAGTTATTGCATAGTTCTAACAAAAGCCTTGAGAAAGGGATAAAATGGACACTTTGTGTTGAGCGTGGTAATACTTTAGCTCCAGTGATAGAACATAGAGATTGTCTTTAAAAGAGCTCTCCAAAAATTATACTAAAACCTGTTTATCACTTTTGCAGACATTTTTAAATTCAATGCAATGAAATAGTGTGTTAATGAAAGACTGTAATAGAGTAGGAGTCAGTAAAGTGCTGAAAAAGTTTTCTAAAACTTGACATGATCATTTACTGGTAAAAATCACTCTCTAGTAGCCAATACTTTGTTCTTTTTTGTATGCCCTTGTAGATGAAATACAAAACAAGTACTTAAAAAAATATACCACCAAATCAGTGACTATAGTAATTTAAGCTTGCTTTAGGTGGCCCTCATGTGGTTACAGTAAGTGGATTGTAAAATGGGAATCATATCCATAAACAGTTTCCAGATTTTGAAAGACTGTTGATATGAATGATAAAGGAGTACTTTATCTTATTGATAGCTTTAATATTCAGCATATAGTCAAATTTTAAGTTGTAAAGTTTATCAAAATTTTTCTTGGATAAAATGAAATGCTAATATTTCCTGGGTAGTGTTACTGTTGCTTGTGTTAAGGCTTATGTTAGTTAAAGAAAAAGCCCTTCTACTCTGAATTCCTTAAAGATGAAATCATTACACATGGTCTGTTTGAAAACTAACATATGGTATTTCTTTGCAGTTGAGAGTTTAATTTTTGAAGTTTATTTTTAAATGTGACAAAATTTCTCAATTTCCATCCTTCAAAAATTTATCTGTCTGTATAAGTTAAATGAGATGTTAACAATTGTCCTCTGAGACAGCCTCAGTTTCTCACCTCTGTGATAATAAATTGTAGTTTCTGCTCAATTTGTTTACAATTACAAGAAATCAAAATGAAGGAACAGCATATAAATTGATAAGATTTTTACCCTCCCCAAAGCTTTGTGAAGATGTATAATAGATTAAATTTTGTGTGGTGTAGTTTATTAGTGTTCTGTATGAAACAGGGCACCTTCTTCCTTCTCTCTCCACCCTCAAAGTACATGCAGCCTTTGTTATCAACTCTGATTTTGACTTACTATTTTCAGTTATTGAGGGGTAAGATAATAAGCATGTACAATTATCTCATTTTCACCCTCTTAAATCTTGCTCTGAAGTCAGTAAAACTTCTAATAATAATATTTTATCATTAGTACTGCTAGTACATTAAAACTACTGCTACAGCTACTACTTGCTCAGTAGTCTCAAGTTTTAAAAAAAAAGAATTAATCTAATCTTATTTTCTAAATATATTTGGACACACATACTGAAAATATCCTTTACAAAATTCTTACTTCCAACTATCCTGCTATTTTGTTGTCTCCACTTTTAAGGCTTTTGCCTAGCTGTCAAAGTTCTCCATAGTCTCAACCTTAAACTGACAAAGTTTATTTACCAACTCTAACCTACCATACCCACCAAAAAGATTTGTCCATCTAATCTCTAGATGTGGGCTTTCAGTTACATGGTTCCCCACCTCTGAACTCCTTTTGCACTTAAAACCAGATATTTTAGCACTTTGCAAAATGTTTCACTTTTCTTTCTAATTGTGTACTCAGTTACTAAGCAAACACACTATGGCTTACCCTACTTTGAATCATCTATAACCTGATTAACTTAGTAATTGATTGATTGGAACTATGAGAAAATCCTAGTTTTGCTCAGTGAAAAATCTGTTTCTTGTCTAAGAATGTTGAGGGTCCCTTTCGTGTACCAGTGACATTGTAAACTGCCTGCTAATCCTTATAACTACATCTCTGTATTACTATTCTTTCTTTCTCATTTAATTAATCAATACACAGATTCATGTGATCCAGTCATGTCTTTTAGAAAGATTATGGTTCATATTTTTTGCTTTACCAGTTAGGGCCAAATGGATACAGATGTGTCATTTAATGTCATCCATTCCTTCTTTTGTGTTGTCAAAAACCATTTGGTAGTAGAAATTCCCTTCTGCAATAGAATTCCCTAGCAAACAATGAGCTGCCAAAAATGTTAAAAATGGAGAATGAACAATTAAACAGAGTATTACCCAGGAAATTTCCTTTTGAATCCTCAGACAGAACATCTTTCTTTACTAATGTCCATTTAAAAGACCTTTGAGAATATCTAGGATATCCCCAATGTGCCAACACCCAATTTATGGGACCTTTTTATTAATTAAATGGGACAATAACATTTAAATACCATATGGTAGAGATACTTAATGTTCTGCTGAAAAGCACTCGGCCTGAAATGGAGCAATAATTATGCAATAAAATACTAAACGTAAAATAAGCATAATTCATAATCTTAGATCTGGATAGCTCTCTATCCCATCATTTTACAGCTAAATCTAAGAGTTCTATTTAGGACCACAATGTTAGGAGGGATGGGGATGTTTATTATAATTACAGTTCAAATTGGATGAAAACTGTCATTTTATTTCACTTGAGGAGTGATGCTTTATTTACCTAGTTCCCATTTGATTTGGTCTGTATTGGCATCTTAATATGTCAGCACATAACTTTGCCATAAAAGCTTTTCCTTTTAAATTTCCCTTGCAAACATTTAAATATGTGCATATGTATATTAATATAAATCCTAGGTTTTGTCTAAGGTAATTAAACCTGATAACATTTATTATGTACTTTTATGCTTTGATAAGTGGTCTGTCATCTTTTCATATGTTTGATTATGTGTATTATGAAGGCTGTGGGGTTTTTTTTGGTTTTTGGTTTTTTTTTGAGACAGTCACACTCTGTTTCCTGGGCTAGAGTACAGTGGCGAAATCTCAGCTTACTGCAACCTCCGCCTCCCAGATTCAAGCAATTCTCCTGCCTCAGCCGCCCGAGTAGTTGGGATTACAGGCGCCTGCCAGCATGCCCAGCTAATTTTTGTATTTTTAGTAGAGACAGGGTTTCACCATATTGGTCAGGCTGGTCTCGAACTCCTGACCTCAGGTGATCTGCCTGCCTCAGCCTCCCAAAGTGCTGGAATTACAGGTGTGAGCCACAGTGCCCGGCCGGCTGTGAGCTTTTAAAGCATTTCTCTTTCTGTGATGCACCACTTTCCTGAAAAGTGTGCTTCTGTGGTTATAACTGACTTTGCAATAGTAATAATTTGGAAATATTAAAACCTGAATTTTCAGATTTTGAATTTTTTTCTTTTATAGTAGAAATCCTGTTGTCTGTCGTGGTCTAGACCAAAAGTTTCTTAGATAACAAAAAGTCAGTAAACTCAGGACATCATTTTAAAAGAATGCCTACCTGCCTTATTTTAATATACGACCCATGTGTATTAAAAACCATTCGCCAGTCATTAGGCCAGTGCTTTTTTTCTTAGGTTATGAGTCCATTGATTGCCTTGGGACCACTTTTTTGACATGAATCACAACCAAAATACAATGTCTTCAATGAAAATAACACTTAGAAAAGCAATCTTAATTCAGAATACATCCAGATTTTTATTTTTTTATTTAATCTTTTAAAACTGTCACACATACCTAATTTGAGTGAGTTTTTTTTTTCTCTCTTTTAGAAACTTACCTTTAGTTAGTTGGCACTGACTTGGTTTCATTGAAATAGCTTTCACATTCATATTTTGTCAGTTTATATAATATTATGTAATTACATTAATAAGCATGGGTTTACATCACATACAACCAGTGGTTTGCTAAGCAAAGAAGCTATATTCCCTCTTCGTACACATATAACAAATGCATGTGTGGGCGTATTTAAAAATAGCGTTCTCATTCTTGTCACTTCTATAGAGGGAAAAAAAAATCTGTCAGAGTCAGTTCAGACAGATTCTACTGTAGACTGTGTTTACCACATTTTAAAACTTAGGCACATTTGTCCATACATAGATACATGAAAGTAAAATGTAAAAAAAAAAATGAGAAATCTACCTTACAAAATAAGACCACCTGAAAAGCTATACCTGTTGCCGTTCATATAAATAATTGTTTAAGACTGTTTTTGTCAGAGAATGAGAGAAAGTTTTGACTTTTTCCACTGGTAATTAAATATGAGAGGGAAAAAGGAAATATGAGGTGCAGCCAACTTGGAAAGCTATTTGATGATAACTTCCTGCTAAAGTTGAATATATTTGTAAGCTGTGATCCAGCAATTCCATGCCTAGGTGTGTACCCAGCAAGTGTGTGTGTGTGTGTGTGTGTGTGTATGTGATCGTATGTGGGTATCTATATTCATTAAAAGACATGTGCAAGAAGGCTTATAGCAGCATTCTTGGTGATGACCAAAAATTGGAAACAACCTAAATGTCTGTCAGGAGTAGAATGAATATATATGTTGTTGTGTACTGAATTAATTGAAGACTGAATAAGGCATTAAGAAAAGACAAATTACAACAACATGCAACAAATGGTGGTAAATCTCACAAAACCTAACGATGAGTAAAAGAAGTCAGACCAAGAAAACATGTAACATATGAAAATGGACATCATTTTTATGATGTTCAAAAATAGGCAAAAGTAAGCAATAACATTTGAAGTCAGAACAGTGGGTACCTTTTGTGAGAGAGCAAAGAGGTATGACTGGAAAGGGAGCACAAGACAACTTTTGGAGCCTTGGAAATACTCTGTTTCTTGATTTAGGTGCCATTCTTTTTGAGTGTCTTCTCTTGGAATTGTACATTTAAGATTTGTGTACTTTTATTATATGTGGTATACTTCAAAAATTTTATCCAAAGAAGTGACTATCTCATGTAAGTAATATTAACTAGATAAGCTATATAGTAAAGACACTGAAAAATGAGCTGAACTCCACAAAAGGATTTGAGAAGGGCTTAATTAAGGAATCTATCAAAAAGGAAAATAAGACTTAACAACTTAAATTGTCCCATCTGTAGCTAATTTAGTTAGGATAACTAGATTCAGCCCCGTTTGTTGTATTTTATATACTTAGTACTTGGATTGTGTAACCACTAAGAATTATTGAATAAGCATATAATTATAAACCATGAATCATTTTATCCCAATCCCTTGAAAACTAATCTCATTTTTAAGTCAGATTTTTGTTTGTTTGTTTTCTTAAATGTCAGGCTCTGTTCAGGATAAAATACTGGTTAAAAATTAGGACGGGCGTGGTGGCTCACGCCTGTAATCCCAGCACTTTGGGAGGCTGAGGTGGGTGGATCACGAGGTCAGGAGATCAAGACCATCCTGGCTAACATGGTGAAACTCCGTCTCTACTAAAAATACAAAAAAATTAGCCAGGCGTGGTGGCGGGCACCTGTAGTCCCAGCTACTCGGGAGGCTGAGGCAGGAAAATGGCATGAACCCAGGAGGTGGAGCTTGCAGTGAGCCGAGATCAGGCCACTGCACTCCAGCCTGGGTGACAGAGCCAGACTCTGTCTCAAAAAAAAAAAAAAATTAGGTAAAACTTTGGTTCATTGGACAGGAATACACTTCATTAACTGACCAGTTTTTATTTAATATTTTTATCCATATTTTCTACCTCTTTTGTTTCCTTCATTTGGAAGAAAAAATCATGGAAATATTTTGGAATGTATTTACTCAATTTATATAATAGCCAACAAAACAAATACATATTAGAATAAGATCAAAAGAATGGAGGTTTTAAACCATCCTCTTATGTAACTTGCTGAATTTTCAAGACAAATTCCTACTATTTCAATAGTGGTAAAATATATGCTAGCGCAACACTTTATTTTGCAGAAGGCAATAGAGAAGAAATACTTAATCAGTTGCCATAATTAATCATCTAATTCGTCGTGGGGAGTGAAACACAGATGCATAAAGCCTTGCTAAATGTGATTTCTCTCTTCAATTAAATTGTAGTTGTTTCCCTTGTATAATAAATACAGATGAAAAGTATTGATTTGGCAAGAGAACAGTATGCTTCTAAATTGTTTAATCATTAAGATAATCATTTTGAAAAACATCTATGTTCATTTATATGTAACTATGATATTTTAATATTCAGAGACCCAATAATTTCTACAAGGAAGAAGAATATTTGAAGTAATGTGTTTTGGCACAGAATAGTAGCATTGTCCAATATATATTCTGCTTTCTGTGAAATAAATTTTTGCCTACACATTGAAAATAAATTCCTGAAATTGGCTAAATCTATTTTATTGGTCTCTAATGAGATATGAATTATAAAACCTAGAAGAAAAATTCCAATGAATGAGTTCAGTTCTTTTTTTATTGTTGGTTTTTTGCTGTTGCTGCTGTTGTTGTTTTGAGACAGGGTCCCTGTCACCCAGGCTGGAGTGCAGAGGTGCAAACGTGGCACACTGCAGCCTCCACCTCCTGTGCTCAAGCAATCCTCCCACGTCAGCCTGCCATTTCAGCCTCCCGAGTAATAGCTGGGGCTACAGGTGTGCACCACTGCGCCTGGCCAATTCTTGTATGTTTTGTAGAGGCAAAGTTTCACTGTATTTGCCAGGCTGGTCTTGAACTCCTGGGCTCAAGTGATCCTTCTGTCTCAGCCTCCCAAAGTGCTGGGATTACAGGCATGAGCCATGTCACTCAGTCAAGTTCAGTTCTTAAGGATCAGAATTTTATGTGCACTTTGCCAGCCTCTCACCGACTTCTGTCACCTGCTGTACTCTGTGCCACACTCTGTGCCAGTGCAAGGTAACAGTGGCTGAATATGGAGAATGAGCAGTGGGTGAGGGATAGCATTCTCACAACATAGTGCCATGACTGAGGTTTCTGAGTCTTGATCTCCCTCTGCGATGGTAAAGCAATTGAAGTGGAGAGCCATGTTGGTGGGTAACCTGGTCCTTATTACTGTGGATTTGTTACTATTGAGGAAAGAGAGAACAGCAAGAACCAAATGCCTCTTCTTTCACCCCAGCTTTAATCATCAACCATGGCCAGCTTGGGGAGAGAAAACTGAAAAAATAAGCCAAATTACAAAAGGTATAAATAGGAAGTAGCCACTGGATTGGAATCCTAAAGGTAGAAGGAATAAACAATATGGAAGATGACCATGTTGCTACATTTACATAACTTCATATTAGCTTCTTTGTATGTTGTTTTGAAAATAAAAATACTCAGCGTGCATGTGTGTGTGTGTTTGTAAGCACCTCAGTAGTAATTATTGTCAATTGAAATGACTACTGAAGTAGTCAGACAACCTGATTAGTGACCTAGAAACCTCAAGATTTTGCCCACAAAATAAAGAGTATATAAATAATTTAATTTGATTACCATGTAACAGTGTTGCTGTGATAGATTAATTAGAGGGAAAATGTGTGTGACTCTTTTGTCTATGATTGAGTATGGTAAAATTTAAATTATTCATACTACTTTCATATTATTTAAAAGTGGTGTTATAATTTTCTTTAAAAGGTATACATTAAATACAAATGTCTGCCTTATAATCTGTAGTTAATAGCTTTGAATAAATTCATGGAAATTTAATTTTTTAGTAATGATATATCAAGAACAATTAACATTATACTGTTATTCTTCAATTAGGATTTGGAACTTGGAAGGCGTGCAAACAGCTCATTTTGTTCTGCATTCTCCTGGCATGAGTGTATGCTGGCATCCTGAGGAGACTTTTAAGGTTATTGTTTATAATTTAACTCTTATCAAATTGAAAAGACATATAGAGATATAAGACATCACATACATCGAGGAGAAAGAGCAATGATTTTTCCCATCTCAGAGGTACTAATCAGCACAAATGCATTTGAATTGTACTAATCAGCAAAAACGTATTTGGGTCAGTCTAGAAACCTGTACTGTAGAAGTTTCTCTATAATTGTTAAGATTTTTATTTGGCAGCCATCATCCATAATTGGCATTTATTCAAAGTACACTTTTCCTGATCTTTAGTGGATGTCAGTGTAAAAACTGGTGTTCCAACAATCTAGTAGCAGTAGGCAGGGATTTTTTTTGTTTTGGTTTTTCTTTTGTTTTTGCTTTTGTTTTTTTAAACAGGGTCTGTCTCTGTCACCCAGGTTGGAGTGCAGTGGTGTGATCTTGGCTCATTGCAGCCTCTGCCTCCGAGGCTCAAGCAATCCTCTCACCTCAGCCTCCTGAATGGCTGGACTATAGGCACGTACCACCACACCTAGCTAATTTTTTTGTATTTTTGGTAGGGTTGGGGTTTTGCCATGTCACCCAGGGTGCTCTCAAACTCCTGAGCTCAGATGATCCACTCACATCAGCCTCACAAAATGCTGGGACTACAGGCATGAGCCACCATACCTGGCCTAGTAGGCAGTTTTTTTTTTTTTTTTTTTTTTTAAGTTACATCATCCACCCTGGTGAGCCCTAGTGTGAACAAACATTAGTGGACGAAGGCAAATTTGTCTTAGCTACAGTAGTGTTCAATTCCTATTCAAGATAGAGCTTTCTAAAACACTAAAAATACACTACAAGTTCTTATTATCAACTACCCTTAATGCTGATTCACTGGGAAGATAGGAGCCATTAAACAAGAATTCTCTCATTTGCCAGTGTCTTCTCTTCATCATCACTGTAGTTATTGTATGTTTCCCTAGAATCTGAGAAGTTACTACAGTCATCTTTCTTAAAGTTAATTCTTCATCTGTTCTCTAAAGTTCATGGCAGTTCCTTAGACTCCCACAGTCCTCTAATGTCTTCATACTTCTTTTTTTTTTTTGGGAGACAGAGCCTGGCTGTCACCCAGGCTGGAGTGCAGTGGCACAACCAACTGACCTTTAATCTGGTAGTTACCAAGCATGGCCAACTTGGGATCATGCTTGATATTTCATTTCCAGTAACTAGCATTCGTCATTCACTGCAACCTTCGTGTTCCGGACTCAGGTGATCCTCCTGTCTCAGCCTCCCAAGGTGCTGGGACTACAGGCATGCACCACTACACCCGGCTAATTTTTGTATTTTTTGTAGAGACAGAGTTTCACCATGTTACCCAAGCTAGTTTCAAACTCTTTGTCTCAAGCGATCTGCCCTCCTCGGCCTCCCAAATTGCTGGGACTACAGTTGTGAGCCACCGCACTGGCCGTCTTCATGCTTGTTCTCTGTCGACTCTGTTCCGTCCTCAAGTTTGCATGAGAAGATAAGTTTCACTAATCATAACAAGCACGTAGTGCTTAAATATGACAGGTCCATAGTCAGCATTTCATTATGTTAGCTTATTTAGTCCTCATGGTAACATGAGATAGGCACTGTGATTATCCCCATTTTACAGATAAGGAAACCAAGGTGCAGAGAAATGAAATAAATTATCCAAGGTCACACAGCTAGTAAGTGGAAGAATTGGCATTTGAACTCATGCCTCCCAGCTCCATAGATCTTACTCTTAAAAATTCCCTTTTTCCACCTCCCCTTTAAATTTTAAACTATCTTCATCACACCTTTTATTTCTAAATGTTTGAATCCATCACTTGTACCTTTTAACTTCATTTCTTCTTTTCCCATCCTTTGGTCTAACACCGTAATCTCAGTCAGTCTCCACTATTCTCTCAGAAGGTACCAGGGATATTTTCAACACATCCCATGGCCTTTTCCTTCATTCTTATTCTCCAGCCAGTGTTTTACACTGCTGATCACCTCCTTCTTGAAATGCTAGTTTGATTTTTAAAGCCACATTATCTAAGTCCTTTTGAGCAACTTTGCATATATGTTCCCTTTTTCTTTATACTCTGCCAACTTTTCTTTCACCATATGTGAATTGCTTCAAGGGTTAATTCTCACTACACTGTATCCTTTATTGTAATAGGGAATAAAAGAATGGATAAAGTCCCTGCTCTTAAGTTGTATACTGATGTATAAGGAAGAAAAACATGTAAATATAGCAACACAAATAAGTTTTAGAATCAAAAAATCTATTAAGTAGAATGATGACATAAAGAAGGATTAACCAAATCTTCTCACAGCTTTCACAGAGGAGATAATCCCCAGACTGTGTGTAAGTGTGTTCTCTGAACCCTGGGATTTCATAGAAATTTGTTTCAGGCCCATTGAGTCTTTTCATCAGTAGAATTATACTCTGCATATGTGCATGAGTGAAATGTTCTAACTTATTAAATTGATAGGTTTATTTCTGAGTCCAGTTCCTAAATTTTGTTTTATGCCTACATTTCTCCCCAAGAGCAGTGAGTCTACTTAAATTAAAACACAGTCACAGTTTCTACCAAAATGTTAATATCACCACATATAACTACAATAAACTGCTTTGTAAAAACTATGACCTGCATGACAAATGAGAACATTTATTATAACTTCTATCCCAAAACTTACATCTTAATGCTTAATTTCTTGCTGTTATTTTTATCTCTTTCTTCCATATGCTTTAACTTAATTTCTGTTTTTCTCCTACTTATGATTAAAATTTCACCTTACCCCATCTCCTTTCTTTTATGATGTTTCCATGACTTTAGAATGTTTGAAAGTCCCTGTTCTAAATCACATAAACTCAGAATCCTAAAATTACCTTTAATTCCTTCTTTCCCTATACACAAACTATTCCAGGTCTTTTAATTTTTCCTTCATTTTCACTAACTCTAGCATTCTTCTCTTCATTAAGGTGCATTCTCCCACTTTCTGTTCTCACGCCTAACTTGCCAAGCCTTAGCTTGTTTCTAAAGTCCGTGGTTCTTTACTCTTTGATTCTTCTTGCCTACTGGACTAAGAGTCTTAGAATAACAGTTTCATCCTATCACTGCTAAACTCAGACACCTGAAATACAGAGAAGTGGTTAAGAGTGTGGATTCTTCATTTAACTGCCTGGAGTCAGATCCCAGTTTCACCACTTACTAGCTATGTGATCTCTGACAAGTTACTTAAACTTTCTCTTACTGTCTTCACCTCATCTTATAAAATGGATATATAAGATTAAATGTGCTAACATGTGTAAAATCCTTTAAAAAGCACATAGTAAGTACTCAGTCAATTTTAGCTACTGGTCATTGTTGATACTATCATTGCAGTGGTAACAAGCCCAATCGCTTTCAGTGCTCTGCCATTCATTTTCAGTGCTCTACAATCATTTCAGTGCTCTGCAAGCCCAGAATTGTTGGCCTCTTATGCTTGGCCTTGATGAAAATAAGGCAGCTAGAGAAGAGAGAGATGAGTTCTTGATTACCTATCTCATAGAATGCTTATGAAAATCCCAAGAGATATAAACCACAAAAAAACCATAAAATCAGGAGAACACAAAACAAATGGCTAGAATTTAATAGTAAAATATATAAAAGTCAAGAGACCTCCAAAAACTAAGCTCCCAAATCCAATAAGCCTCAATAGGAGCTAGGATTTCAATGCATACTAATAACAGGACCAAGGATTTAGGATGTCACAGGATCAAATAATTGGGACTGAGGACATCTCAGTCTCTACCCTAAGAAAAAAGAGGTTAAAGAGTAACTAAATGTGGCCGGGAGCAGTGACTCACACCAGTAATCCCAACACTTTGGGAGTCCGAGACAAGTGGATCACTTGAGCTCAGTAGTTGGAGACCAGCCTGGGCAACATGGTGAAACCTCATCTCTACTAAAAATGCAAACATTAGCCAGGTGTGGTGGTGCTCGACTGTAGTCTCAGCTACTCTGGAGGCTCAGGTGGGAGGATTGCTCATGCCAGGGAGGTCAAGGGTGCAGTGAGCACTTCAGCCTGGGCAACAGAATGAGACTCTGTCTCAAAAAAAAAAAAAAATAGCTAAATGAAATAGATTTAACAACCAACATTTGTTGAATGCTTCCTATTTGCCAGGAACTGTACTAAGTACTTGACATGTATTCTCATTTAATCCCCACAAAACACTACAGGGACAGTACTAGTATTCTATTTTGTAGATGAGAAAACCGAAGCACCAAAAGGTAAAGCATTTTGCCCAAGGTCACACAGTGACAGATTTGAACTCAATCTGGTTCAAATATGACAATGTTCTATGCCACTTAAAGTATTTCCCCCTTGGAAATTCACAGTGCATGGTGTTGTTTATAGTTCTGAAAATTCCTAAAGGAAAAATTCCCCATGTGCCATTTTTAGATTCAGCTACTCCCAAACTCACTTAATTTTTCTACCCTATCTGTTCTTTCACCCAAAAAAAGATTTGTCATAATTGAGCACAGTTATACAGACAGCAAATAACAAAAATTTTGTGTTAGAAGTGAGTTTTTAATTTGACTTTAACCTATAATAGCCAGTGTTTGTTGAGTGCCTGCTTTGTGCCAAAACAGTTCTAAGTGCTTTATATTTACTAACTCCTGCCGTTCTCCCAATAGTCCTATCAAGTAGATACTCTTATTAGTCCCTTCTTAGTGATAAGAACCTGAAACACAGAAAGGTAAGCAGTTTGCCCAAGATCTTACAGCTCCTGAAGGCGGAGCTGGGCCCCATCCAAGCAGTCTGGCTATAGAGGCTGCACACCTGCTTACCATGCTTTACTGCTCCTAGTACCTTCGGACCAGGCTCAGGTAGTCTTAGCCCTTCCATAGTCCATAAGTCATACCTGAAATTCGCAAGATCTTTCAAGTCACTCTCAAAATATCAAATATTTTTACTAGGTCCTGGTAAATCTTCCTGGTTCTCTTACCTTTTCTGATCCTTCCCCACTCCAGACTATAGCACACTAGACCACTCACCAGTCTTCAGCAGCCTAGCTTTGTAGCAAGGAACATGTGTGCACTGTAGTTAAACAGACTTGAATTCAAATCCAGGCTCCATCATGGGCTAGGGTTGATACCTTGAACAAATCACATAAATCACTTTGAGCCACAGTCTCATCTGAAAAATGGGATTAACAATAGTAATTTCCTCATACAGTAGCTTAGGGCATTAAATAAAGCAGACATGTAAAGCTCTCACCTCAGTGTTGTACTTGTTTTTGTTGTATGTTTGTCATTGACCTCATTGTATTTATTGTTAGTAGCATTAGTATTATCTTAACATTTGCCTGTTCTTAAAGAATCATTTCTGTTTTCTGTTTGTTTTGTTTTTGAGGCAGGGTCTCACTCTGTGGCCCAAGCTGGAGGCAGCAGGACAATCATAGTTCACTGCAGTTTCTATTTCCCAGGCCCAGGTGATCCTCCTGCCTCAGCCTCCTGAGTGTCTGGGACTACAAGCACTTGCCACCTCGCCTGGCTAATAAAAATAATTTCAAATTCCACTTCTTCTAAGAATACTGTAATTCCAAACCTTGTCTATATTCTGGAATAATTCCTTTTTGTACTCTAGAGCATTTTGCCTTAAATTATTGTCCGATTTTTTCATAATTCTCTTTTCTAGATAGAAAGTTTCTTGAGATCAAGGAATATGTCCTTTATGTTTGACTTCTGTTGGAATTAATATAGTGTTTTTTGTATGTTTGTATATAGTAGATCTTCATTATTCACAGATTTTGCATTTTTGAATTTCCCTCCTCACTAAACTTTATTTGTAACCCCAAAATCAATACTCATAGCACTTCCTTAGTCACAGACATACGCAGGGAGCACAGAACAACAAAAGGTTTGAGTCAGCTTATGTGCACTTGCTCAGCTTAGGTTGAACAAGGTGAGCTCTGGCTTCTTATTTTAGCTTTCATACTGTAAATAGGTGTCTTTTCCTCGTCAGTTTAGTGCCACATTTTTAACATTTTTGTACTTTTTGTGGGTAATTTTACTGTGTAAAATTTTGCTGTGTAAAATCATCCCCAAGCACAGTAATGTAGTGCTGTCTAGTGTTCTAAGTACGAGAAGGCTGTGATGTGCCTTATGAAGAAAATAAATATGTTAGGTAAGGTTTGTTTAGGCATGAGTTATAGCACTGTTCATGGTGAGGTCTATATTAATGGATCAGTATATATTAAGATATCTTTAAAAAGAAACAGTTTTTAAAAGCTACATATTGATCAGTCATCAAAAAGGTTGTGACCACAGGCTGGCAGGGAACCTAACTGTGTATTTCCCTAATGGTTCAGTATTCACTAATTGAGTGTTTGCAGCAACTTTATAACAACAAACTACCCTGAAAAATTGACTATCCGTATGTGTGTATAAAATAGATGCTCAGTAAAAGCCTGTTAGATGAATAGTAGAATAAATGATGTTTTATGTGTTTAGGAAAGTACAAAAGTACATTCTTAAAGAACAATCACATTTTAGCCATACAGTAACTTTTTGACTCTGATATAATTATCCTCCATTTTACAGATAGGAAAGCTAACTCCAGGTTACTCAACAGATTAAATGGTACAGCTCAGGATTTTTGATGCCAAATCCCACATTCTTACCAATCTACCACTACTACTTTACACCCTCAAGGATTTTTCAACTAAATAGAACCAGAATTAAAAGAACACTGTTTAAAAGTAAGAACTTTACAGTGATGTAGAGAGTGGAAAAGCATTTTATTCAGGCATCAACTATTCATGCACTAATAGCAATCTCATACCTTATCTCCCACAAATGGGTATACCAATGCCATGCTTCCTTGAGATCAAGAAAAATTTTTTCACATTTTATTATTTTGTAAAATTGGAATTCACATTATAATTAATTTGTGCATTTGATAAAGTATTTCACACATAAAACTTATCAATGTATTAAACATCTTAAGTCAATGGTATCTTAGAATAAAGGAAATAGTGAAGTAATAGCTACTATTTTTTGAGTGGGTGGCTACTATTTGTCAAGCATTACATTGAGGTACTTTACACACATTACTATTTAATAATCACAACAATCCTGTAGCCATTCTTATCCTCCCATCTCCATTTTAGAAATGAGAAAGCTGCCAGTCACATGGCAGTCACTCAGCTTATAAGTGAAGGAAGCGGCCTGTCTGTGCTCTTTAACTCTGCTGCCCTGCCTTCCATTCTAGAAACAAACTTGAGTTGCGTAAGTATGCGTAACACATAAATGTCTGTCTCTCTTGAGAGATACATACTTAGGTATTCTTTCTAGACAACATAACTAACTTACTTAAAAGTAACTTTTCGCAGAAGGAATTGTTAAATTGATCTCTTCTTAGTGACCATACATCATCACTTAAAATTCTACCAAATCTCGAACCTTCTTTTTAAAAAAAAAAAAAAAAAAAAAAAAAAAGATGGAGTTTCGCTCTTGTTGCCCCGGCTGGAGTGCTGTAGCGCGATCTCGGCTCACTGCAACCTCTGCCTCCCGGGTTCAAGCAGTTCTCCCGCCTCAGCCTCCTTAGTAGCTAGGATTACAGACTTGTGCCACCACACCCAGCTTTTTTTTTTTTTTTTTTTTTTTTTTAGTGTAGGCGAGGTTTCACCATGTTGTCTAGGCTGATCTCAAACTCCTGACCTCAAGTGATCTGCCCGCCTCAGCCTCCCAAAGTGCTGGGATTACAGGTGTGAGCCACCACACCCAGCCAAATCTTGAATCGTTTATCTTGCCAGTTTTCTCTAAGGTTTTTAATATTCTCTGGAGATTTTTACATAGCCTCTTACTTCCTTTATATTTGATCTGCCATCTGTAATATAGGTTGAGGATCCTTATCTGACATTCTTGGAACTAGAAGGGTTTCAGATTTTGGAATTTTTTGCATTTTGTAATATTTGCATATACATGAGAAATCTTGGGAATGGGAGCCAAGTCTTGATATTCACTTATGTTTCCTGTATACCTTATACACATGACCTGAAGATAATTTTATATAACTTTTTAAAATAATTTTGTGCATGAAACAAAGTTTGTGTTAAGTGCTTATATGTGGAATTTTCACTTGTGGCATCATGTTGGCACTCAAAAAGTTTTAGTTTTTGGAGCACTGCAGATTTTCAGATGAGGAATGCTCAACCTGTATATTGCAAGTGTTTACATTTTACCGTACAACAGTGAATCTCTGCTGATACTTCAGGTATAGTTAGTGAGATAAGTGATTGAGTTTCTTTTTATTTTTCTGTCTTACAGCTAATGGTTGCAGAGAAGAATGGAACAATCCGATTTTATGATCTTTTGGCCCAACAGGCTATTTTATCTCTTGAATCAGAACAAGTGCCATTAATGTCAGCACACTGGTGCTTAAAAAACACCTTCAAAGTTGGAGCCGTTGCAGGAAATGATTGGTTAATTTGGGATATTACTCGGTCCAGGTACTTTCTTGATATGTTTGTCTATTACAGAAAAAAAAAAAAAAGGCAGTAACTGTTGCTAAATGATCCACTCGTCCATCCTGTTATACCTGAGACTACACTGTCAAGCGAAAACAAGTCTCTCCTATAGAAGGCCAGAGCTATGGATTTTTACATAACATAAAGTTGCTATCCAGATTTACTCTGGGAGTAACCCAGAAAGGACAGTGCAAAAGAGGAAATCTTGGATCTGTGCAATGTTTACTTATATTGGAAAATAAGAAAAACACCGACCCTGTTGCATGATGGTTCCCTGCAGTGGTTCTAAGTCATGTCTTTATTGTATTTCATCTGTTTTAACTGATTGCTTGTTTAGGATTTATTATAGTTTAAACACATTGGACATTCTGTCCTATAAAGAGAAAATACCGTTTAAACCTTAAGTTCACCCACTTGAGTCTAACACATAATTCATAAAATGCAAAATATTATCTTTTAGTTATCCTCAAAATAAGAGACCTGTTCACATGGATCGAGCCTGCTTATTCAGGTAATGTACCATTTTTGTCAGAGCTGTGATTTGATCTTTTGATGTCGTGCTGTGCCACCACTGGGATACTTTTGTAGTTCTCTTCTTTGCACTGAGTTGTTTTTTGCCCTGATTACAACTAAGTCATCGATTGTGTCTTTTGGTCTAGACAAGGAGTTGATTTGTTTTCCAGATATTTTCTTTACACAGAAAAACATGTAACCACTCCACCACTACCACCCCAACAATTTGGAATATATTATGCTTCCTGATTGTTCTGTGCTGTTAAGGATGTAAATGTAGGGGAGCCCATATTCATGTATATAAACTTTATTATTGTGTGTTAAATGAAACCATGCTAGATAGTATATCTCTGCGATGTGTTTTTGCTTTTCACTTAAATTAACATACACGTCTACCTTGTTCTTTTTCATAATACTCCATTGTATCGTGTGGTCATTAAGCTATTATTTCTGCTTTTTAAGGAACAGCAAAACTAAATGAGAGACCAAAACCAGTGAAATTTTATTATATGCTATATTCCAATATATTGGGGATATTAAAATATCCCCAATAAAGTTGTAGAACTTAGAGATACCATTGTTGAGAATAAAATACATTCAACTAAATGTAAGAATGCCGTGGATCATAAGAGATATCCTGACTTCAGAGATGTGTGAACAAATATACGCCAATGAGCGAGTATACATCATTTTTAAAATCAATGAGCTATGGTACTTATAAGTCTAGAGGAGGTAGTCTCAGGGCTTGTTTAGCAGCTCATCACTGTCATCAAGAGCTCAGACCCTTTTCATCCTTTCCCTCTGCTATTCTTAATGGCAAGGATTTGGGACTTGTTGCTTCATAGTCACAAGATGGCTATGAGAGTTCCAGGCATAAGAGATGTACTCCATTTGCCGAAGAATTAAACAAAAAAAAAGTAAGAGGAGAAGAAGGAACCTTCTCCTTTTATGGGAGATTGCTATGACTGCCTTAAACTAATTATGTCTAATCCCCTAGGGTTGGACACACTGTGCCCTGAACAAAGTTGGGGTTCAGTTAGCATAGAAAATGGGCAGAATGACTGTCGTATTTGATACCTTATTTGTGTCTTCTACCACACTGTTACCACTTTGGTTGTGAAAAAAAGGATTGTATTAACCTTGTGTAACTTTGGAACTTAATGAAATGACACAAAATAAGCACTTCATAAATACTTAATAGTATGAGAAAATATTTATGGAATATTTTCCTCGAATTCCCAGTCTAATTGTAAAGACATATTAACAAATTTAGGATTATTAAAATCACTGGTTTTATACAAAAAGAAACCTGTTTCTGGCTAGGTGCTATGGCTCACACCTATAATCCCAGCACTTCAGGAGACCAAGGCAGGAGGATCACTTGAGGCCAGGACTTTGAGATCTACCTGGGCAAGATAGCAAGACCCGATTTCTACCAAAAAAAAAAAAAAATTAAAACTTACCTGGGCATCATGGTACACACCTGTAGTCCCAACTGCTAGGGAGGCTGAGGTGGGAAGATCACTTGAGCCCAGGAATTTGAGGCTACAGTGAGTTTTGTTAGCACTTCTGCACTCCAGCCTGGGTGACAGAGCAAGACCCTGTCTCTTAAAAAAAAGAAAAAGAAAAAACCCGCTTTGGAAAAGCTTGTCGTTATCTATAGGATACAATACTTAATTTTATGCTTCCTTGTTTCACAGGTGGTCCACAATTAGTGAAAATCTGTTTGCAACCACTGGTTATCCTGGCAAAATGGCAAGCCAGTTTCAAATTCATCATTTAGGACACCCTCAGGTAATGTGGAAATGTTTTGTAACATATGTGCTTTTCTTAATTTGTGTTTTTGACTTTTCCACTCATAGCCCCAAATTTGTAATTTGTTAACTAAAGACATTTATGTTTGTTACCTGCTTAAATTGCAAGAAAAGGTGGTTCATTTGTTTTTGTTTTTTATGTGTGTGTGTGTGTGTGTGTGTGTTTTTTTGTTGTTTTTTTTTTTTTTTTTTTTTTTGATGTTTGCATTACCAGTGACAACAGGTTTTTTTGGCCAATATTCATGTAAGAAGCTTTTTATTTCTTCTGTCACTTTTATATTTTCTTCTTTATTTAAATACATTAATTTTGCTTGTTTGGTTGGTGTAGACTGCAAAAATGGAGTCTGGATTGTACCAGTTATTCATACATGGATTGTATCCCATGTTCCAGCTGCATATCAATAATGTGTATTTCACCTGTAAGGGGGCATATTTTTAAATTTTGTTTCTGCTACAAAGATAAATTATCAATGCATTTTGTATTTTTGCAAGTCATTTTTATTTATTAATTTTGGGGACTTACTGTGCTTCTTTAATTCTTCACATATTTTATAGCCCATCCTCATGGGTTCTGTAGCCGTTGGATCTGGCCTGTCCTGGCATCGAACTCTCCCTCTGTGTGTAATTGGAGGAGACCACAAGCTGTTGTTTTGGGTGACTGAAGTATAAAGTTTTCTTTGTACCTTAGATTCACAAACTTTGTATTTTTAGTACATATTTTGAAGAATTTCTATAGTACATATTTTGAAGAATTTTTATATCAAATATACCATATACTTTAGAAAATGTCTTAGTTGCTTTTATTAAATAAAATGTGAATGATTTGAAAAATTATTTTTCTACTCTTGTTTGTGTGTGTGTGTGTGTATATATATATATTTTGTTTTTAATAATCTTATAAAATCATATATTGATTCAGCAACTGACCTCCAGAGAAGAGATGACCAAGGAAAAATAATGCTTTTGAGTTTATCAGAAAAGGAATATTTAAAGTGTACCTATTTTCTGTACTTTGAGTGTATGCTGTTTTTCTAATTCTCAGGGACCCATTTATCAACAGAAAAAAAGGCCAGGTGCAATGGCTCACACTTGTAATCCCAGCTCTTTGGGAGGCCGAAGGGAGTGGATCACTTGAGGGCAGGAGTTCAAGACCAACCTGGCCAACATGGTGAAACCCTATCTCTACTAAAAAAATAAAAATTAAAAAATTAGCCAAGCATGGTTTGGAAGACTGAGGCAGGAGAATCACTTGAACCTGGAAGGCAGAGGTTACGGTGAGCCAAGATCGTGCCACTTCACTGCAGCCTGGGCGACAGAGCAAGACTATCTCAAAAGAAAAAAAAAAATCAAAGGAGAAAAAAATATCTTAGGGTACTCCGGAAGTGGTTGTTGAGTGTGTGTGTGTGTGTATGTATATATATGTGTGTGTGTGTGTGTGTGTGTGTATACTCAATGTAAAAAATGGTTTTCAGTTTCTTAAATATGTAATTGATTATATTACTTAACCCTGTTTATTATATGCAGATTCCTTTGGACTAGGTGTTTTAAGAGTCTTAGAACATGTGGTATATGGGATCAAAATGACTTCTAGTGTATCCCTTTAACAGCCTCCTTTTTATGAATCTTCACTGTTCTTACCAAGAAACTTAAGTGTTTTTGAGATGGGACCTATTGGCAATGGAACCACGTTCACCCTCTCAAAGATCATTAAAATCAACATTATCTAAGACAGCTGTATCACATTTTGGGTATACATCATGGTACAGTCAGAAGCATATAAAATTATGGTTCTGCTTGTCAGTCACATACAGAATTCAATACATTTTGACAAACTGCCCATTCCTGCAAGTTAATACCCTCTTTGAAGCTTCACTTCCTCTTGTAAAGTACCCATAGAAATCATTGTTTTGTGGAGTTGCTGTGAAGATTAAATAAAGGTGAATGAAAGTACCTAGTATGTGTCTGTCACACGGTTCAGAGATGTATAGAAATTATTTATTTCAGAGATGAGTAGGTCTTATTTTTGAGGTTTTAGAGATTTATGTTTAATGCCAGTAAATATTTTTTACTGCAGTTTTCTATTCGTAAGGTGTCTTAAAATAATTATAGAATCAAGAACATGATATTTTTAAGAGATAGGAGAATGTTCCAGGTAATTAAAAGAAAGAATTCAGCGAAATTTTATAATATGTAGATGTTTGGGTTCAACTTTTACATGCTTTAAAGTACAGATGAAAAATTTCATAGCAATTTCCTAATTTTTTTAATACAGTTAAATATTATAACCAAATGATATAAATGGTTTTGTTTACTCCTTCATAATAAGATTTTGACTAACAAAGTAAAAAGCAAAGAGCAAGGAATTTTGACATGGTTCTCTTTAAGAGTCTCTGTGATGGGGCAAGGATTCCTAAAAGCATCAGGATAGCCAAAGGGCTATCAATAGTGATTCTTATAAGAATTTGTCATTTCAGGATGTGTCCAAGAAATAAAAAAGTCACCTCTAAGGCCAGTGTATTCAAAAATTGTTGTCATATACTTAGAAAAATTGATGTATGAAGTGGGTGGGTTTTATTTAGGGATGGAAATTAGGGAGATGATTATGTTGGGCTTGGGTGTATAAGAAATGGATTCTCTGGGATAAGGGTTTAACCAAAATATAAAAGTTGTCTGATAAAATTACCCAGTAGGTCTGGGCATGGTGGCTCATGCCTGTAATCCCAACACTTTGGGAGGCCGAGGCGGGCAGATCACTTGAGGTCAGAAGTTCAAAACCGGCCTGGCCAACATGGTGAAACCCCACCTCTACTGAAAATACAAAAACAAAATTAGCCAGACGTGGTGGTGCATGCTTGTGATCCCAGCTACTTGGGAGGCTGAGGCAGGAGAATTGCTTGAACCCTGGAGGCAGATGTGGTGGTGAGCCAAGATCACACCACTGCACTCTAGCCTGGGTGACAGAGCGAGACTCCATCTCAAAAAAAAAAAAAAAAAAAAAAACCCAATAGAACTTCTGTATTTTAGTAGGGGAAGCTGTGTTGGAAAAAGATAACTCATGATGATTGTATACTGTTATGCCAAAAAGAGGCAGGAAATGTTATCCTCAAAGAGAAGAAAATGGTGATTCCATTTGTGGACTAATATAGTGACTGTAAGATAAGACATTCTCAAGAAATGAGAGGGTTGCCTACACCTGTTAGTTTCAGAAATGAAATATACTTTATCCTATGTAAGCATTGAGAACTCTAACCTCTTTTTCTTTCTTTAGATCTTAATAGTAGGCTACAGGACCATGTTCCAACTTATACTTTGTTGTTAAATTTTATTGTGTTTAATTATTTTTAAATCGTATAATTTTTTTTCTTAGTAAACTTTGTTCTTCGAAATATGTTTAAATTAGACTAAGACACGAGGAAGTATTTATGAGGAATTAGTTATTGGTCATCACTTCTAATTCCTGATGATAACATGAGATATTTCACATTGTATGTCCCAGTTTTAGTTTTTCCATGTTTGTTTATAAATATGTCCAAGAGGGTTTTTCTTCTGTTGAAATTTAAGTTTTCCTCAGGATTGCTTCACTTAAAACATCAAAGTGAAAAAAGTTGTACTTATGTTCTAAAACTTGTATTATTTAGGACTATTGAAGCAAAAGTCAGGATATCACAAATCTGCAAGATGTCAGAGCTAAATCCTACATTTTTCAGAATGATGGGATCATAAGTCCCATTTCATTTTTATGATTTGGCTTCTACGTTGTGAGTATTTCAGTATCTCTCCCATGCCAAAACACAAAATCACACACCCATGCACTCCAATTTGTTTCTTTCTTTGGTAATTTGTGACTACATATTGACACTGACCTAGAAATGTTTCTGTTGCTGTTTTAAATCTCATGTCAGTGAAGAAGAAATTGAAATCTGGTTTGCACATTTGTGCCTGGTTTTCTGTAATTGTCTAAAATCTGACATTGTCCCAGAAACGCTGATTGGGAAGTTATGAGGCAGTATTGTGCCCAAGACTGATTTTAATAGTTTTTAGGAGAGAAAAAGTAGTCACTCTAGACTATTTTCCATGTTTTTCTATACCTCAAAAAGTTAAACTCAGTTTAACCCAACTTTATACCATACAAGTAATAATAGCCTTAGCTCTGAGCCTAAATAAAATTTGCCAAATAAAAATGATAATTATGATCCATTTCCACATATTCCTCATGAGAGCTTGGTCAAGTCCTCAGAAGCAGCATTGTGTTCCGATATATCTTTATCAAACTGTGTGCTCAGCAACAAGGACAGGAGAGAACACTGCTTCTTTAATTTTAACACCTTGCTGATTGAAAAACATTTAACAGGCATTTGAAAAGAATTTCAAAACAATTAACATTTTTTTCTAATTATACATTTAAAGAAATAATGCCCTTTAAAATGTAGGTAGAATTTTTTTATTAACATGATTTTAATCTATAGCAACCATTTGTTACCTAATCACAGTAACACAACAAAATAATTAGTGTATCAGCTTTGAAGATCTCATTTCACAAAAGCTAAAAAACACACGTTATGATATATCCATTACTCAAACTCATAAGCACTTCCTTTTGCATGCATTGGGCACAGATTTCATGGAAAATCAAAAGCATTTAATCTACTTTCTGACATTTTCATCTGTTCTTTGAACTACTTTAATTAAAAAAATTGTCCTTATATAGGGTCAAGTGACGTTTGTTTGTCTGAAAATTTCCTTGGATCAGCTTATTTCTGTGTAACATGTCTGTTATACAGCTATTTGCCTTTT
Source organism: Macaca thibetana thibetana (assembly GCF_024542745.1). Taxonomy (NCBI): domain Eukaryota; kingdom Metazoa; phylum Chordata; class Mammalia; order Primates; family Cercopithecidae; genus Macaca; species Macaca thibetana. The sequence goes on along the minus strand of NC_065588.1, from coordinate 98,370,728 downwards.
AAACTAATTTCTAACAGGATACTCTACCTTGGGACTTGTAACACAATGTAAGCTTATAAAATCCACATGAAAAATAGTAAGTAATGGGGAGACCACCGGGTTTCTCAGCCTTTACAAACAATTTGACTTAAAGATTTATGAAATATTCATTTCTACCAACTTCATTTATAATGCTGTAATGAGTTGACTTTCTGTTTCTATGTAGTAAAAGACAATAAATGCTGCTGGTATCTGTGCTTCTAATGGTGGTTAAACATAAAACTTTGATCTTATAAACACAGCTGTTGTCCTATAATTGAGCCAAATTCAGACAGGATTAAACCCTGGCCAAAATTAAGGTTAATCTTTGCAACCATCTCAAGTAAGAGCTTTCTAATACTGTTTTAGGAAATCTTTGTTTTTGAGACAGCATAAAAGGAAGTAAGTTCCAGACAACTGACCTCTAAAGTAAGCCAGACGCAACTAATGATAAATTATACCATAGTGATAAAGAAGATGGAAAGGTAGAAAGTGTATAACCAAATAAGTTCATTTTGGTTCATTTTGACTTAGAAAGTCACTTCTTACCATAGTAGTCTTAGTTGACATTAAGTTTAAATCAGACCAATATAAATTACTTTTTAATGAACTTCTTTCTACCATCTTAATGTTTCTTTGGTTAATTGCTAGTACTTTCTTCCACTAATAATAAAACTAGGTGTTTATTACAAATAGAATAACTTGATATATTTTATTGTAACTGTGTAATAGCTCATTTTGGTTTCCAACCTACAAAAAAAAAAATTTTTTTCATTAAGTATTAGACTTTCTGGAATTTTAAATACTTTGTCAAATGTTCTGTAGGGCTGATTCTCCTGAGATTTGGACACTAGCACCTCAAGCTGTGTTGTGAACAGCTAATAATGCATTTCTCTCCAAATTGCCTATTCCAAGAGAACATCTGTGGTAGTACCCCTCACCTGAAATCTGTAGAGCTCTAATATTGGATTGGTCTAATACGATTTTCCTGGCACTTGATTTTGAGCAAGTACAGGATGTGGTTATATAGACAGCTGCTTCAGAAGTCTCACCTCATCCTAGACTTAACCCACAAATACGTTAAACCCCAAGACAATGGAACAATTCCGGAATTCTGTCAGTGTTTTTGACCTCTCTCTTCCCATGGTTATACTCACCTAACACAATAACTAAGATGTATTTTTATGTATACATAATTTTCATGAAACCCTGGGTCATTGCTCCCCAACCTTGGTGGTAAGTACCTGGGAGAATATGGAACTATTGCAAGGGTTTCTCAAAATTATATTCATGCTACCATTAGCAAAATTCTCTTTTTTCTTAGAAGCCATGACCTCCTGGGGTCCTGAGATAATATAGACAGCCCCCAAATCAAACTTGTTCACATGTTCCCAACAGACTTTGACTTAAGGTGTCTTGCCATCTTCCACTTCCTCCCCAAAACACCATAACAGGAAGGAGGGGAATGACCCAGCCAAGGAACTCTCCATTCACATTCAGAGATAGTGGCTTTTGTAGATCTCGGCAATCTTGAGAGGGTAAAAAAGTGTTCCCAGATATGTGGAGGTGTGTTTGTCAACTTGATAATCTACTACATGTCTTCAGATTTAGCTCTGGTGTTTGGAAATAAGCCAGTGTACTTTAACCATTCCTTCCTGTGTGGTATACAGGAGGCAAGACTTTCTAAGGCAGGATGTATTACAGGAAAACTAATAGAACCTAGCCTGGAAAATGAAATGGAGAGAAATACTATCTTTGAATGAAAATTTGGGATTTTAAGATGAATTTCCCAATAGAGCTCACCTGTATTCCTATTTTCAATTTCCCACAACAATGTCTATGTGTTTGTTCAGTGAATGTTAGATGTCCAACCACAGTCGTCATCAATGTTCTTCAGAATGTTTTGAATATTATTAAAAGGGCTCTCATACTGGAAAACACCATGAACCATTTTCCTGGATTGACTGGCTTTTAATTTGTGGCCCAGTTATTTTTTTAAAGTTGATAGCAAAGGCTCTAGCATGATCCTTTTGAACTCTAGAAACAAAGCTTCGGGAAGAAATGTTGGTGTTGAACTTCTGAGTAGTTTTAAGTGATTTTATATGGTTGTGATTCAAAATAACCTGACCACTTTAAGAAATCCAGGTGCTGAGTCATTTACAGACACAGCCAGGGGAGGTTAATTAGAAGCAGCTGATAGTGGCATCATTTGCTGCTTTTTAAAAAAAATAAACGGAGATGGTGATTCTATGAAGAGGACAGAGTGCTAACGAAAGTGTACAAAACTAAGCAAACATTCAGGACTGAGGTTTACCTAATTTCTACTGCACCAAAAGGGGAAAAATATCACTCAGTGAATTCAAGATAAAGTACCATAGCTCTATAAAAATGGTAATGGTTGCTCCAAGAAGTTCCCTTGCTCCTGCCTCTTTCTCCTGACCAAACTCGTGTTTCCCCTGTGGCCTTCCACAGCATGGTGTGCCCTCTTGGAAACTGTAAGTACTAAATTCTTTCAATAGCATTGGCCTGTGTCATCACTTAGTTGTCTCCATAAGTAAAAGTCCTATGAGCACAAATGAGTACAGTGAGACCTTTTCCCAATCCCCTCAAAGAGGGCAGGATAATTTAGATTGTTTGCTCTTTCACTGGGGAATAGCTGACTATAAGTATCTTTAGGTCTCTTCTCTTGAGGGAGTTAGCTTTCCAAAGTGGAATCAAGTCTCCTGCCTAGAGGATATAAGGTTACAACTCAATTTTCTGTACGAAGTTAAGAAAGCCACAACAATTAAAAGGAATAACGGGAAACATGAATTCTTAACACAGTTGAAGCAAGGCTAGAATTCCTTCACTTAACGAAGTCTCAACAGATTATTGGTATCACTCCTGAGAGATGGGATTGAGGAGGGAATAAGGATGGGAAACATTTAATTTTATTTTCCCACTATTACGAATCAACACCATGCCTCTCTAACTGTTCCATCCTGAAGCAAAGCGGGGAGAAATTTAAAAAAAAAAGGGGGGACCATTTTTTATTGTTTCCCCACCCAAGACTATACCCGTGATAACAGCAATTTTCTGGTAATCTTATGAAAACATTTCAAGAAATTGAAAAATTCTTAGTTTTTTATAAAATGAATACATGGAGGTGGCACACATAGTCTTTGAAATCAGTATTCATTACAATCTTTTTGGCCCCCAAAATTCACTACAGTAAATGAAATCTGGCGATACTTTTCATTTTTACCAGTGCAAGAAAGCCTGAAGGAAAGAGTACATACTTCAAAGGTCATCTGGTGGTTGGCCAAGACTTCTAGGTATAGATTGTTTTTAATAGTCCTGGAAATCAGTTATTAAAATGTGAATGGCCCTGCTCTGAGGAGCTAAGGATGACTGACGAACAGTAATCATCAAATATCCTAGGAGGCAAAGAAACTGCCATTCTAAAAACCAAACCATTTTACAATTTTTTTTTTGATAGTCTATTGCCCCTAGGCCACAAACCTGTACAGCATGTTACTGTACTAAATCCTATAGGCAATTGTAACACCATGGTGTTTGTGTATCTAAACATGGGAAAGGTGTAGTAAAAATACTATACCTTTTACTATAATAGGTCCACCCTCTAATATGTAGTCCATCACTGAGGAAATGGTTTGTGGCCCATAACTGTGTATAGAACCATATCATATACATGTATATACACACATACACATATATAAATGCCTGCTACTTATACATAACTATAACCATAAAGTTGCTGTGTTGTTTTTGTTTGTTTGTTTGTTTGATTTTTTTCTCCTGGCTGGGAGTCTCTCTTGGCTCTAGAGAAGAAGGCTAGGCTGACCAGTGGGGAATTCTGCTCGGGGAGACTGATGGAGTACCCAGAGTTGTGAGTCCCACCTAAATCAAAGGTTAATGAAATATCAAGTAGGATGTGGAAGTACAAGGTTCATTAAGCCCAAATGTCACTCAGAAGATACTTAGCGTTTACTATAGGACAAACATTGGGCTAGGGCCTTAATAGTGAACTAACAGAGACTCTGCCCTAAATTGATAATATAGCAGGCTTTCAAACAGGCAATTATATGTGCTATGATAGAGTTAAGCAGAGAATGCTATGGAAGCATGTACGAACAGTTAATCTAATCTTTGTGGCTTCAGGAAAGCTCTAAGGATGGAATGTTAAGACTTCTGCTACAAGTTAGAATACAGAAAGATGCATGAAAGCCTTTTACATAGTGGTAATAAGAAATAACCAGATAAAAATCATACTTTTTATGGGGCTGTTGAAAAGCCATGTATATAAGACCTTAATGAAATAAATTCTATAGTCATGCCTATGTTTGGAGGAACATAGTTTAACAGAGAGCTGTGGCATTGCCATGCCAAGGGAGAAGGGCGTGGTCTGGATACAAGTAGATGGAAGAACAAGCCTACAACACTCTAGGAGACTGCAGAGTTAAGGAGAAAGTGGCTGAGACTTTGCCAATGGTATAGGCTGGTGAGACAGACTTGGGTCTGGAAGGACCTCAATCACAAAAATAAATCACTTAGGCCTACATCCCACACCCAAGATTGCTAGGAAAGCAGCAATGGAAGAAATGTTTTCAGTAAGGAGAGAGAATTCACTGAATCTTGCACATTCTTACAGTGCTTGGATTCCTGAGCCCTGCTAAAGCTGAATCTGAAGGTGAACCAAATGATTTGAAACTATGGCCCATCCCTCCCTCTCTAACACAAACACTGACAAGATCCAAGAGCTCAGTCCTTTGCAGGAGGTTGAATTGAATTAACTGCAGGTGAACTTCATCTAAAGCTGCAGCCCAGCATCAGCTCAATTCAAAGTGTGAATGAATCTGAATGTTCCATTTCTTACTGAACTTTCTGTTCTTTTTTTCACAATGTTCATAATAAAATTAGAAATTATAAGACATGCTAAAAAGCAGGAAACACAACCCATAATTAGGAAAAAGTTGTCAATAGAAGCAGGCACATAGATGAACCAGAAATTGGCATGATAAGGACTTTTTAAAAACTTATACATTTTTTTTAATATAGAGGAAAAGATGAATGAAGGGAATTTCAAGAGAAAAACAAACTCTAAAAAACAGATTTTTAGAACAAAAATATATCTGAAATCAATTTATTAGATGTGTTTTGGAACTAAACTGGAAACTAGAAAATACTTGAAGATAGGTTGGTAAGAATTATCCACACTGAAACACAGGGAGAAGTAAATGTTTTGGGGGAAATGAGCAGAGCACCATGATCTGTGGGCAATATTAACCAGTCTAACATACAAGTATTTTTGAAGTCCCAGAAAAAGAGAAAAATGACAAAAACGTTTTTTGAAGAATTAATGGTCAAAAATCTTTCTTTCAAATTTGATTTAGAACACCAACCCACAGATCTGAGCAGCTCACCAAACCACAAGCAGGATAAATACAAAGAAAACCATACCCATACCCCACGCACATTATATTCAAACTTGAAAACCAAGGATAAAGGAGAGAAGAGATGTGAAGAATGAGTAGGAGTTAGCCAGGCAGGGGTTGTTGGGAAGCAAGGGAGATTGTTCCAGGCAGAAGGAAGACAACATCTTGAAAGACCCACACACTGCAAGCAGTTCCAGGAATTGAAAGAAATTATTTGGGGCTAAGGAGAAAGTTATAAATGAGAGTTAAGGTTAAAGAAGTGGCCAAGAGCCATAGAGAGGACGTGTGAGCATATTAAACTGAGGGAGATGGGGAACGAAATTATATCCTGGGTAATATAATCAGATTTGTCTTTTTAAAAATCACTGTGGCTACAATGTGTGGAATAGATTGGAGACACAAGATGGAGGCAGGAAGAAGCTATTGCAGTAACCCAGGCATAAAACTGTGTCGTACAGAACTTGAGATATGGCAGTAAGGATGGAGAGTTACAGATTGATTCAAGAGCTACTTAGGAAATAGAAGAGGTAAGATTTGATGAATGACTAGATATAAAGGAGGATGGAGTAAAGAGTGACTGTTAGAGCTATGTAACCTTTCCAGGCTCAGCCACCTACCTTCAAGTCACATTCATTACCTTGTACCAAACAGAATGTCCCAAAATGCAATTCTGATCATGCCACCCCCTGCTTAAAAGCTCTTCAGTGGCTCCCATCATTTTTCTGCTCTGGATCTTTCCATGACTTCCCATCACACCCAAAGTGAAAGCCAAAGTCCTTATGATGTCCCATAAAGCTCTGCATGATCAGGTCTCCACATAACTTTTATCCATCATGTCCTTCCCCACCTTGCTCGCTCTGCTTCAGTTATACTGGCTTCCAATGTAAGATCTGGGTTAGATATATAAATGTGAGAAACTCTAGAGAATGGAGACATGTGAAGCAACCAGCAAAAGAAACTGAAAAGAAATGACCATAGTGATACAAAGAAAATCAGAGAAGATTTGCCTTCTTGAAAGAAAAATTAAGAAAGTTCAATCAGAAGGTGATCACTGTAAGGTTAAGCTGTGCAATGTGCAACTTTAAGAAACAATACCCACACCCAACTAATTGCTACAGATGCCCTATGGATCACATTAGATAAACATGGACTATAGTATCAAATCTGGCATAAAAGGCCCTTAAATGAAATTTTTCTGGCTACTTCTCCTGAAGCAGAATAGGGTCTGGAGGCAGGGCACCTAAGGCCAATTCACGCTGACTTCCTAGAACTAAATCAAAAGGTAAACCCCAAATTTCCACACCTAAGTAACAAAAGGAGCAGCGGCTACTCCCTTTGCAAATCCCCACCTTTTCTGACAGGCAGATGGAAATTGAAGGTACCTCAACCAATCAGACTGATTGCGGACCAAATCTTCCTTTGCATAGAAGTGCAACTTAGTAACATCACTTTAGCCTCTGATTGGTTGCTTTCCACAACCAATCAGATGTTTGTATAGGAGTGTGACCTTTGTAACTTTACTTCAGCCTCTGATTGGTTGCTTTCCACAACCAATCATACTGATTGTGGCCACCACTTCATTTGCATGAGGAGAACACCAGTGGCCAATGGGAAATCTCTAGCGGGTATTTGGACCTAAGAAGATTCTGTATCCAGTACACTGTGGAGAGTACTTTGGTTTTCAATAAATCTTTGCTTTTGTTGGTTCATTCTTTCCTTGCTTTGTGCATTTTGTCCAATTCTTTGTTCAAAACGTCAAGAACCTGGACACCCTCCACCGGTAGCACTCTTACCTCATTTCCTACCATTCTCCATGTATGGGATTACTTGCTTCAACCAAACCAACAGGGCCAGGTGCCAGCGGCTCACACCTATAATCCCAGTGCTTAGGGAGGCCAAGGCATGAAGATCATTTGAGCCAAGGGGTTTGAGACTACGGTGAGCTATAATCCTCACCGCACACCAGACTGGGTGACACAGCAAGACCCCCATTTTAAAGCTGCCAACTTGGTCTTCATCTTTTCCATGCTCCCTGTAAATGGCAGTCACTTCCGTAGGTTTGTGCCTCACCTCTAGTAGTTGACGTTTTATTTCATGTTTTAAAAACCTTTGGAAGGCCAGGCGGGTTGGCTCACGACTGTAATCCCAGCACTCTGGGAGGCTGAGGCAGGAGAATCGCTTGAGGTCAGGAGTTCGAGACCAGCCTGGGAACTGGTGTGTATATACACACACACCCTTTGGAAGTAGGTCTTATTTCTCATTCTTCAGAGCATAAACCTCCCCAATGCAGCAATCAAACTCAATCTTTGTTTTCACAGTAAAAGCCTAGCAGAGTATATATGACACTTAGGATTAAAAAAAAAAAAAATTGTTGCTCAAGGAATGACGGAGCCGTTATATAACAGACAGGACTAAGTAGGGGTAACCTCAAAGGGACGCAACTTCTGGCTTTGTTTTGTTTTGTTTGCCTCCTAAGATTTTACTGCTATAACTGCATCCTTGCACCATCGCGAAATTGACGTCACAATCTGGACTAAAACTACCAATCCCAGAATGCCGAGCGAGGAGGCGGGCTCTCCGGAAGTCGCCGAGTGATTAGTGAGCGGAGGCATTTTCTTCCGGCGGGAAGGGGCCCGGAGGCGGGGACTTGGGGGGAAAGTTGAGACGCGATTACCGGGTTGGTCGGGCCCCATCTGGGAGGGGTTTGTGGGTGAACTCGGGGTCTCCCGCCCGCAGAGGAGATGGATGAGGACGGGCTTCCTCTCATGGGGTCAGGCATAGACCTGACCAAGGTTTGTAAAAGACGATACTAAACTCCTCCACCGGGAGGAGGATGGGGAAGACGCAGCTTCCCGGGGAGACCACACCTTCCGGGTCCCCACTCTGTCACGGCCCCGGGCCCTTCTGCCGGCCTCAGGAGGGAGAGCTCCGCAGTCCACCTTCAAATGGGGTCCCTCTTGAACTGATTAAGGAGACGGTGTGCATCTCCCAACTTTCGCTTCCCATCTCTCGTGTCTCTGTGCCGCCGGTGACAGTCGCCGGTTGTGATAGCTAGCCCTACCTCTTTTTCAGCCCCCAAGTTTTTGTGTGTGTTTATGTGTGTTGCTTCTGCCTGCCAAAATTCGTACCAGTGAGTCTAGAGCCTGTTCTCAAACTTTTATGCACCTCTGTCGTCTTCGGACACCCCACCTACAGTTTAGGAAAACAAGTTAATGACTATTCCCAGTCCTTCAAGAAATTCGTATCACACAGCAAAGTGCCTCGTGATTATTTCCAAATATGAAAAGGTTTGCACTGTGTACGTTCCTCCTGTATGAACCATGTTTGTTTTTACGTAACACAGGTGCCAGCTATTCAACAGAAAAGAACGGTGGCTTTTCTAAACCAATTTGTGGTGCACACTGTACAGTTCCTCAACCGCTTTTCTACAGTTTGTGAGGAGGTAGGTCCTGTGATACTGGTTTATAGAGTCGCCTAGAAGTCACCTTGCACTGCTGAGATTGACAAATGGAGTAAAACAAGAATTACAGTCTTTATTCATGTATCATGATCTCTTGTCACCCAATTGTGTTAACACACCTTAAGTTCTCTTTTACTCTGTTACAATCAATCTTGCAACCCTCCTCTACTGAATTAGTGTTCTAGAGGTCCTTGTGAGATAGTTCAGTCAGGCTTATTGCGATTAAAGAGAACAATAGGAAATCTAAAATGTCTTTTTTTTTCTTTTTTTTTTTTTTAGACAGAGTCTAACCATCACCCAAGCTAGAGTGCAGTGGCGCGATCTCGGCTCACTGCAACCTCCGCCTCCCGGGTTCAAGCGATTCTCCTGTCTCAGCCTCCTGAGTAGCTGGGATTACAGGCATGCGCCACCATGTCTGGCTAATTTTTTGTATTTAGTAGAGACGGGGGTTTCACCATGTTGGTCAGGCTGGTCTCGAACTCCTGACCTCAGGCGATCTACCAGCCTCAGCCTCCCAAAGTGCTGGGATTACAGGCCCGAGGCACCGTGCCCAACTTCTAAAATTAGTTGAAAATAGTTTTTATTTTGCTATTTGTTATTCGTTCTCGTACCCCAAAATAGTTTTTATTTTGCTATTTGTTATTCGTTCTCGTACCCCAAAACCACATTGTTTATATTAAATTCATTTTACATTCCGAATCTAAAAGATGGCTAGAGGAGATAGGCTGGAAACATAACTTTGGCATCAAATATGATTATAGAAATAAAAATATTTTCTGCAAATGACTTGTAAGGATTAAGTATCCAACTAGGGACTAGGTGCCAGAGCTGGCACAGTAGTGTGCACCTGTAATCCCAGCTACTCGGGAGGCAGAGACAGGAGGATCACTTGTGCCCAGGAGTTTGAGACGAGCCTGGACAACATAGAGAAACTCAGTGTTTTGTTTTTGTTTTAAAAAAGAGGATAGGTACAAGATCCAGGATCCAGGGACTCCCTGTCTTTTAAAAAGCCAAAAAAGAAGATGGGGAGGACAATGGGAACCATGGGCTGAAATTGCATTTAAGGAAAGAAAAGTAAATTATGGGGCTTAGATAATTCACAAGTAAGTCTGTTGAACATTCTGCCTTATGTAAGGTATAGCCTTAGCAATTAGAGTTTGTAGAGGATTTTTGCCTCTGTGTTCATTGGAGATATTGACCTTTGGTTTTCTTTTCTTGTAGTGTATTTGTTTGGCTTTGGAATCAGGATAATGCTGGTCTCCTAAATTGAGTTTGAAAATTTTCCCTCCTCTTCAGTATTTTGGAAGAATTTGAGAAGGATTTGTATTAGTTCTTCTTTAAATGTTTGGTAGAATTCAGTAGTGAAGCCATCAGGTCCGGGGGGTTTTGTTTAGTGGGAGACTTAACTACTGATTTGATCTCTTATTATTGGTCTGTTCAGATTACCTATTTCTTTATGATTTAGTCTTGATAGGTTGTATGTGTCTAGGAACTTATCCATTCTAGGTTATCCAATCTGTTGGCATATAATTGGTCATAGCAGTCTCTTATGAGCCTTCATATTTCTTTTGTTTTAATTGTAAAGTCATGTTTATTTAAGTATGAGCTTATATTCACTAAAATTTACCATTAAGTATGAGATTTGACAAATTCATAATCATAACATAATCAAGATGTAGAATAGTTGTAGAACAAGGTGTAGAATCACTCCAAAAATTCCCTCATGTTCCTTTGCAGTCACCCCTTTTTTATCCCTAGGAATCTATTATTCTGTTTTCTGTCAAAAGGGTCAAATTTAATCACTACAGTGATCTCTGGTACTGTGGAAAAATTCCTGAGCACACAAAACACACAAACCAAATTTTTTAAAAATGAGATACTTACAAAATTTCTTTAGCATACCAACCAAATGAAGGTAGCTTCATATTTTAGTACAGATGCTCAGATATCTTAGGCAGAATTAAGTCCACCATTGCTGTATATATGCCTCAACAGTAATATTTAAGAGTAGACTGTAAAAATAAACTTATAATCTTTAGAATCATCAAAACAATGGGATTATTAAATAACCTTTGTAAGTTAAAGCAGAGTTTATAAAGTTGTCTTCCATAGTTGTAAAATAGCTAGTCTAGTTGGATAGAATTAATGTGTCCTAAAACTGACCTGCTTGAAGAACTACTCTAGGTCATGTCTTTGTAGGTAGAGTGTGCTCTTTTGTGTTAACACTGTCTCAAGTTTCAGACTGGGGCTGGTTGATAGAAAAACTAGTTTAAAAAAAAAAAAAAAAAAAAACTATTTTAAGTAATGGAATTGAATTTTATGGAAATTCTCTATGGCACCAACTCAACCACAGGACAGAAACAAAAAATTCTTATCTAAACATTCCTATACAAAATTGGGACCATCTCAGTTCACCCCAGCTACCACCATGAAAGAGACAAAGAAAGCAAAAACTTCTGTTCTGAATGTATCAGTGGTCCCATATTCAAATACTCCTTATCTACTTGAAAAGCTTTGATGGGCTGGGCACGGTGGCCCACACCTGTAATCCCAGCACTTTGTGCCCACGTGGGCAGATCACCTGAGGCTGAGTTCGAGACCAGCCTGGCCAACATGGTGGAACCCCATCTCCACTGAAAATACAAAAATTAACCAGGTGCGGTGGTACACGCCTGTATTCCCAGCTATTTGGGAGGCTGAGGCAGAAGAATCACTTGAACCTGGGAGGTGGAGGTTGCAGTGAGCCAAGATCTCGCCATTGCACTCCATCCTGGGTAACAGAGCAATACTCCATCTCAAAAAAACAAAACAAAAAAAAGAAAAGAAAAAAAGAAAAGCTTCACTGATTCTTTCAAACACACACCAGACCTTAAGTTCATCAGCATTTTAACGTCACTGAGCTGAGTTGCGCTCTGTGGCTGTAAAAGGCAATTCTTTGTATTTCTGTGGTATCAGTTATAACATCTCTTTCATTTCTGATATCATTTGAATCTTCTCCTTTTCTTAATCTAGCTAAAAGTTTGTGGATTTTGTTCATCTTTTCAAAAATCCAGCTCTTAGTTTCATTCATCTTTTCTATTGTTTTTCTAGTCTCTTTCATTTTTTTCTGTTCCGATCATTATTATTTTTTTCCTTCTACTAACTTTGGGTTTTATTTGTTCTTCTATTCCTTGAGTTGTAACACTAGGATGTTTATTTTGGATCTTTCATCTTTTTTGTTATATGTCTTTAATGCTGAAACTTCCTTTCCTCTTAAAACTGCTTTTACCTGCCGGGCGTGGTGGCTCAAGCCTGTAATTCCAGCACTTTGGGAGGCCGAGACGGGCGAATCACGAGGTCAGGAGATCTAGACCATCCTGGCTAACACAGTGAAACCCTGGCTCTCCTAGAAAATACAAAAAAAAACTAGCCAGGCGAGGTGGCGGGCGCCTGTAGTCCCAGCTACTCGGGAGGCTGAGGCAGGAGAATGTCATGAACCCGGGAGGCGGAGCCTGCAGTGAGCTGAGATCCGGCCACTGCAATCCAGCCTGGGCGACAGAGCAAGACTCGTCTCAAAAAAAAAAAAAAAATTGCTTTTACCACCTTCCATAAGTATTGATGTGTTGTATGTCTATTTTCATTTGTCTCAAAAATATTTTTTAATTTCCCTTTTATTTGACCTATTGGTTGTTTAGGAGCATGTTATTTAATTTCCAGATATTTATGATTTTTTTTCAAGATTCCTTCTATTATTGATTTCTAGTTTCAAACCAGTATGGTCAGAAAAGATACTTGATATGATTTCAGTCTTCTTAAATGTATTAAAACTTGTTTTGTGGCATATCATATAACTTGGAGAATGTTCTGTGGGCCCTTGAGAAGAATGTGTATTTTGTTGCTGTTTTATTGAATTCTCTACATATGTCTGTTAGGGCCAGTGTTTCATTACTGATTTTCTGCCTGGATGATCTGTCTATGGTTGAAAGTAGGTTATTGATATCCCCCATTATTATTATATTATAGTCTGTCTCCAGATCTATTAATATTAATATGTTAATATATTTAGGTGCTCCCATGTTAGATGCATATATGTTTACACTTGTTATATCTTCTTGATGAATTGCTCCCTGTACCATTATATAATGACCTACTTTGACTCATTTTACAGCCTTTGACTTATAGTCTGTTTTATCTGAAAAGAGCAACTCCTGCTCTTTTTTGGTTTCTATTTACTTGAAATATTCTCTTCCATTCTTCTTTCTCTCTTTCTTTCCTTTCCTTCTCTCTCTCTCTTTCTTTCTTTCTTTCCTTCCCTCCCTCCCTACCTCCCTCCCTTCCCTCCCTTCCCTTCTTTTTTCCTTTCCCTTTCCCCTTCCCTTTCCTTCCCTTCCCTTTTTCAGGGTCTCCTTCTACATCCCATGCTGGAGTACAGTAGCGTGAACATGGCTTATTGTAGTCTCACCCTCCCAGGCTCCAGCTATCCTCCTATCTCAGCCTCCCATGTAGCTGTGACCACAGGCACACACCACGATGCCTAGCTAATTTTTTAATTGTTTGTAGAGACGGGGTCTCACCATGTTGCCCAGGCTGGTCTCAAACTCCTGAGTTCAGGGGATCCTCCTGCCTTGGCATCCCAGGGTTACAAATGTGAGCCACTGTGCCCAGCTCTTTTCCATTCTTTCACTTCAATCTATGTGCGTCCATTTTTTAAAGGTGAAGTGAGTCTCTCGTACACAGCATGTAGTTGAGTCTTATTCTTGTATCTTATTCAGTCAACCTGTGTCTTTTGATCAGAGAATGTAGTCCATTTACATTCAAGGTAATTATTGATAGGTAAGGACTTACTGCTGCGATTTTGTTCATTGTTTTCTGGTTGCTTTATAGATCTTTTGTTCCTTTCTTCCATTCTTGCTGTCATCCTTTGTGATTAAATGATTGTCTCTAGTGATATACTGTGATTCCTTACTTTTTATCTTTTGTGTATTTACTATTAGGTTTTTGCTTTGTTGTTCCCATGAGGCTCACATAAAACATGTTATAACAGGCTATTTTAAACTAATAATAACATAACTGATAACATAAAAAACTTCTGCACTTTTACTCCACCTCTCCACATTTTGTTTTTGATTTTGCATTGTACGTCTTTTTACACTGCATATCCCTTAAGTTATTTTAGCTATTATTATTTGTAATAGTTTTATCTGTTAACTTTCATACTAAAGATACAAATGATTTAATCACCATGACAGTATTAGAATATTCTGAATTTGACTGTATACATTTTTTTTCAGCTCTAAAATTGCTGTTTGATTTTTTTTTTTTAATAATTCCAATCTTTCTGTTACATTTCTCATTTTGGTCACTTATTATTTTCTTGATTTCATTGAATTGTTTCTCTGAATTTTCCTGAAGTCCACTGAGCTTCCCTAAAACAATAATTTTGGATTCGTTGTGAAGAAGGGTCAGTTACTGGTGATTTATTTTGTTTCTTTGGTAGTGACGTGTTTCCCTGATTATTCTTGGTCTTTGTGGCCATGTTTTGGTATGTATGTGTTTGAAGAAGTAAGGACTTATTCCAGTCTTTGCAGACTGGCTTTGTCTGGGAAAGCCCTTCACCAGTAAGCCCATCTAGAGGTTCTAGACAGGCCATCTGTTGTGGTGCATGGCAGGCTTGCTGCTGGAGTCCTTGGGTAGGCTGGCCTGGTGCCTGGGGTTATAGGGTTGTTCCTGGAGCCTGATCCACTGGGATGGACCTGCTGATTAGCTCTATAGAGGTGGGCCTGGATCCTTAGGGTTCTGACTTGAAACCTAAGTCTGCAGGGGCTGGTCTGACACTGGGATGAGCCTTGAGCCCGAGTCTGCAGTGTCTGGCCAGGTTCCAAGGTGGGCCTGGTGCTTGGGACCCCTGGGATGGACCTGGAGCCAGAGTATGTGGAGGTGGGCCTGGGTCCTGGTTGTACTGTGACTAGCCTGGAGCCTGAGTCTGCAGCAATGGTCCTGAAGCCTCAGTCCATGGGGGCCAGTCTGGCAATGGAATCTACTAGAGTGGTCCCAGACTCTGGGTCTGCTGGAACATACCTAGATTCTGACTCACCACAGGGATTTGCCTGGGGCCAGCGTGGTGCTGGGGCAAGTGTGCAGCCTGGGGTCACAGGGGCCAGACTGGAGCCTGGGATTATAGGTGGTAGCCTGGTGACTTGGGCTACATGGGGCTGGCCGGGGTCCTAGGGCAATAGTGGCTAGCCTGGAACTTGAGTCCACAGGGATGGTCCTGGAGCCTATGTCTATGGGTGCCAGCCCAACAGAAGGGCCTACTGGGATGGGCCTAAAACCTACTTCTACTGGGGTGTGGGCTGCAGGAGCCAAACTGGGGCCACAGGAGCTGACTCGGCATTGGTCAGGCCTGGAACCTGTATCTGCAGGAGCTCGCCTGGTGCTGGGGTGGGCCTGAACCTTGGGCCCATGGAGGCCAGCCCTGTGCTGGGAGTGGTCTAGAACCTAGGGCCACTGGGGCTGGCCTGCCCTTGGAGCAGACCTGGAGACAATCTATGCAGTCTTGCCTGGTGCTGGGGCTGTCCTGAGTCTTGAGCTGGTCTGGAGCCTGGGGTCCCAGTGGGAGAAGCCTAGAACTCAGAACTAGGTGATCCAGCCTAGTGCCAGGAGGGGCCTAAAGGCTTTGCCTGCAGGTGTCAGCCTGGAGTCTGGGCTGAGGGGGCTTGCTCAGCACTGAGTTCTACTGGGGTGGGCCTGGTGTTGTGGTCCAAGGCAAAGTCCTGTGCTCACTACCTCTCCTTCGCCCACTTGGAGGGTATCTCTCTCCATGCTGTGCTGCCTGGAGTTGGGGAAAGGGTGACATGAGTTCTGTAAAACTGTCCTTCTTACCCTCTTCAATGTGTTTTTTCTTATTTTTGTGCTACACCCAGTGCTACAATTTCTCACCTGGTTTCCTTAGCTCTTGAGAAGGTATTTTCATGTGTGAATAGTTTTTCAAATGGATGTTTCTGTGGGAGGATCAGTGCCGGAAAGTCCTGTTCCCCCATCTTGCTGTTGTCCCACCTTTTTCTCCTTTATGTTTGATAATCTAGGGTTGACTGTAACTGATTTTCTACAATATATATTTTAGCAATTTGGATATTCATGTCAGCTGGAGGCTGCTCAATGAGATGACAACTAATATTTATTCTGTACTTACTCTGTGCTGGGCATCATACTAAGTGCTTTATGTGTATTTAATTATCGCAGTCAGCCCTTTGAGAGAGGCTTAGTTATCCCACTCATACAGATACAGAAACTAAGATGTAGAGGAGTTTAAATCATTTGCTTAGTCATTCATTCATTCAACATATTTTTGCATGCCCCCAGTAGTTGTAGCTGCATTAGCTGCACATACACAGAAAGTAGCAGAACTGGATTCCCACTGATTTTTTAACTGGAAAAGTCAATATCTCATTACTCTCTTACATTGCACTGACTTACCTGATTAAGAAGCATGCTTATGTCAGTTTCAAGTGAGAGTGTGCAGTACAAGTACCTTCTTATAGCTATATTAAAATCTATTTTTAGATTCATATTCACTTCTTTGCTATGCTATGTCTATTTGATGTAATATATTTTTATGTCAATTCCAAGAATATATGTATTCAAATGTAAGGTGCCATTTTCTCCCAAGTTAAAGTCACTTTGGTGTTTTGAAATGTTTTTGTTAATAGTACCTAATAGGCCTCTAGTCCTTATTTATTTAAAGCCTTAAACCAGAACCAACTGACTGTTTCTCTCAACAAAAGAGGAACCTCAACTGTTAGTTTTTGAACTGAGAGTGAACTAGGAGGAAAAAGAAAACTTTCCCCATCCCCCGACAGGATCTGGTTTGAACCAAACCCAAACTTAAACAACTTCAGTCATAGATAAACCCTCAAGCCAGAATTAAGTTTGAAACAAATTGCTAGGCTTCTTTCTTCGTCCGTGGCACAGTTTTTAGAGTTCTTCACTAAAGAGAAGAGTATAAAACTGCATTCTGTGAAGAACTCAACTTTGCAAAAACTTTCTGCATATTAGGCTACTTTTGTAACTCTTCCAGTGATTGGCACCAGAGTAGAAGAGAGATTAGATGACAGAGAAAGTAGTAGAATCAGACCCACATTGCAGAGGTACTTAGGGTCATCTCCTCTTCCATCACAAATCCCCAGTGAGCATTTTTATTCTTGCTTTAGTCAGCAAAATCTTATGGTCATCCATTGGGACTGCAAATTTTGAGGGGTTGGCGGGAAGCAACATAAGATCTACACATATTGCAGGTGAAACCTGAGCATTTAACCTTATAGTGAGTTTTAAAGTAGTGGTACTTTGTAAACAGGAGTGTCAAATGTGAACTTTGGGTTTTTGGGGTTTTTTATAATTTTTTTTTCTTTTCCCTCTAAGACGGGGTCTTGCTCTATCACCCAGGCTGGAGTGCAGTGGCGTGATCACAGCTCAGGGCAACCTGAACTTCCTGGGCTCAAGTGATCCTCCCACCTCAGCCTCCCTAGAAGCTTGGACTATAGGCATGTCACTACACCAGGCTAATTTTGTGTGTGTGTTTGTGTGTGTGTGTGTGTGTGTGTGTGAGAGAGAGAGAGAGAGAGAGTTAGAGATGGCATCTCACTACATTATTTAGGCTGGTCTCCAACTCTTGGGCTTAAGTGATCCCTCGGCCTCGGCCTCCCAAGTGCTGGAATTATAGGCATGAGCCACTGTACCTGGCCAGAATGTTATTTTAATTCAAACTTTTTTTGTTGTTTTTTTGTAAGACAGGGTCTCACTTTGTCACCCAGGCTGGAGTGGAGTGGAGTGATCTTAGCTCACTGAAGCCTAGACCTCCTGCCTCAGTGCCCCAAGTAGCTGGAACTACAGGTGCATGCCACCACACCTGGCTAATTTTTTGTATTTGTAGAGACAGGGTTTCCATATGTTGCCCAGGCTGGTCTTGAACTCCTGAGTTCAAGCCATCTGCCTGCCTCAGCCTCCCAAAGTTCTAGGATTACAAGCGCCCTCAGCCAAAC
Source organism: Macaca thibetana thibetana (assembly GCF_024542745.1). NCBI lineage: Eukaryota > Metazoa > Chordata > Mammalia > Primates > Cercopithecidae > Macaca > Macaca thibetana. Next base: position 98,352,798 of record NC_065588.1, on the reverse strand, counting down.
TCAGACTAATTACATGCCTGAGATATTGGATTTTTAAATAATTTTTTAATATTCTGAAATTTTTCTTTTTTCTAAAATCTTTAGGTACAAGCAAAAGTGCTGAGAATTGTCACATAACCTAAAAGTTTCTTTAGTGTTTATCTTCTACATTCATTTTTTTAGCCTGCCATTGGACTTAACTTTTAATCAGATAATGTTTTACTTAAATCCTTATTTGCTCTTACATCTTTAACAACTGCTGGGCTTAAGTATCAGACACAACCTAATAAAACCATTGATTGCTTCCTTTTCTGGCTTCTGGGGCACATACAACACAGTGGGGTATACCAAGAGATCCATTATCTTAAAATACTGTTTCCCTTTTAGAGAAATGGATATATAAGCAAGGTATTTTACAACCATGAAAAACCAGTGTTTTGTTTCCGTATTCAACTAGTAACTCCATATTTCCTTCTTTATTTTGCCCTTTTTTAAACTTTATAAAATGTACTGCCTTGGAAATAGATGGATAGTAAATCAAGCTTTCAGCTTATCTGACAAATATCAGGGACTTTATAAATTCCCCTGTTACCCAAACCATAGCATTTCAAGTTTGTTTTCAGTCTTCATAAAACAATGGTTAAATGGATGATAGACCGTTACCTTCCTATTTCCTCTTGCTAAAACTTTCAGAGGTGAGAACAGCTACTGTCACCAATTATGTTACTTTCGTTATATCCATAGTCATCCATAATTTAGAGCAGTGGCTCTCAACCAGGGTACATATGGCTATGTCTAGAAGTGTTTTTGAGTGTAATAACTGGGAAGTGCTACTGACATTTAGTGGATAGAGACCAGAGATTCTGCTACGCATCTTGTAGTGTGCAGGACAGTCCCCTGCAACAAAGAATATTTCACCCACAAATGTCAATATAGCCAGCATTGAAAAACCTGTTTTATAGTGGTCTGGGAATTGTATGAGGAAAATGCCACAGGCATAAACATCTTAGAAATGAACTTCAGCAACCCATCAGTGAACCCAGGTATACCTTTTCACTTGACAATGTCTCTTTAAAAAGTATACATTCAGGTATGTTATAGCAATAATTACATTGGAACATACAAAACCATTTATTAGACTCAATTATCTTTGAAAAGGAGTTCTTTCTTAGTCATGCCATGGACGCTTTGACAGTCTAGTGAAACCAAATTAATGTTTTCAGGTGGATAAAATAAAATGCCTAGGATTACAAAAGAAACCAGTTATATACTTTAAAAAATTTAAAACTATGTTATACTAGTAGGTTATTTATTAAAGCATTAAATTATATTATCCTTTCGTATGTCTAATAACCATAATTTTGAAGTGTTAAGAAATCTGCAGCAATTGTGATGTGATTAAAAAAAAACTATGATTTCTATTGATGACAGTCATAGATCCTAAAACCACCGTGTATTTTTTTTTCTTTTTTTTTTGAGACAGAGTCTCACTCATCGCCCAAGCTGGAGTGCAGTGGCATGATCTCAGCTCACTGCAACCCCCGCTTTCCAGGTTCAAGCGATTCTCCTGCCTCAGCCTCCTCAGTAGCTGGGACTACAGACGCACACCACCACACCTGGCTAATTTTTTTGTATTTTTAGTAGAGATGGGGGTTTCAGTCTGTTGGCCAGGCTGGTCTCGAACTCCTGACCTCAGGTGATACACCTGCCTCAGCCTCCCAAAGTGCTGGCATGAGCCATTGTGCCCAACCTACGGTGATTTTTTTTTTTACTTTGTTTTTAAACAATGCCAAATTTAAGCTAGAAGTAGATAAAAATAAAGGTAGAATTTTTTTCTCTCATCCTAGTTCATGTACTGTAGTTCAGAACCACTTTGTAAGTGATCATCTCAGAATCAGAAGAGCAAAAGGCTTTTCCTCTTGGCACAGAATCATCTTAGTGAGAAACGAATTGATCATTTGTTAGCTTTGGATAACAAAAATTCTATGCAATACCCAATAATTTACCATTATGTTTTAACAATGTAAAATTATCAAAAAATCTGATGAAGTGTATTGCCTCTGGAGTTGGAGGGTTTGAGTTCGGGATATTTTACTTCTATAAGACTCAATTTTCTCATCTTTAAAATTGGCATAATAGTTCCTACTTCATAGATTTGGTATAAGATTTCAATTGATATGTTGCATATACAGTGTGCCATATGTGGCAAGGCAAAGACTCAAATATTTACAATATTGATGATTATTGCTTAAAAGTAAATACTTCTAAAGGTATATTAAAACAGAAAAATTTTTAATTCAATTTTTTGTTTCCTTTTTTGTTTCTTTCAGTCAAACCAATATGTCCATTTTTAAATAAGTTGGAAATTATCATTCACTTTACATATTAATTTGCTGTAGAATTTCTTCTCTAGTGAATTGAGACACTGATTAGATTTGCCAAAATTAAATTTCTATGATTTTAAGGAATACACTTATAATTTGGAGAGGGATTCATCCATAATACATGTTATAAACCTGTATTGGTGTTTACCTAAAAGCCTTATGTGAATGAATTCTAGAAGTCAAGGGTGAACTTAGCTTTGATACCGTAAAAACTAGATCCTAATACTTTATTTGAGGATTATATCTTTGTGGATATCAAGATGTTAACCTAAAAATAAGTGATCTGTAAAGAAGCTTTGTGGCCACTTTCAGTTTTTTGTCCCCTCTAATTGTGGGCAAAGTGACCATTTCACAGGATGATAAAGTTCTACTTAATAGGATCTTAGTAATAGCCCAGAATACAGTCAGGATGCTGTGTATCTGCCAACTTGTAAACTGGCTGACTGCTCTTGGATTATGTGACTGAATGTAATGTTTAAGATTAGGAGGTTTTAAGTAAATGTTCTTATAGGTCATATTTTATGATGTTACCTTTCTTTGTGTAGGTGTATATTTACAAGGTATATTGACAATTTATACAGAGTAACAAGCATGATAAGCTCTTCAATCTGGTTTACCTTGCGTTTTGATGGTAGATTTTGTTTTAATACTCTAGTTTTTTCTCTTCTCTTTCTGAAATGAATTACTCGTCTTCCAATTCCATCCCCCTTTATTTTTCAAACTATGGATGTTTAAATCTGGGACGAGTTGTATATGCTTATGCATTTAAGTAATTTATGAAGGCAGACTTTGTTGCAGAGTGTCTTTGAATAATTTTTATTATTTTATTTTCTATGAAAAAATTTCTTCATCAACAAATAATTATTAAGCTCCTATTAAGTGTCAGGGTACTATTCTGGGCACTACAGGTACAGTAGTAAACAAAAGGCTCTATCCTGGTTTGTTTATATTCTGGTCTCAACAATTGTTTACTGCTCTGATAATGAGTTTGCAGAAAATGTCACTTTGTCATAAGTGAATATGATTTTATAAAATAACTGAGAAGCGACTGGGTGCGGTGGCTCATGCCTGAATCCCAGCACTTTAGGAGGCCAAGGTGGGCAGATCACGAGGTCAAGAGATCGAGACCATCCTGACCAATATGGTGAAACAACATCTCTACTAAAAATACAAAAATTAGCTGGGCGTGGTGGCGCGTGCCTGTAGTCCCAGCTACTTGGGAGGCTGAGGCAGGAGAATCACTTGAACCCAGGAGGCAGAGGTTGCAGGGAGCCGAGATCACGCCACTGCACTCCAACCTGGTGACAGAGCAAGACTCTGTCCCAAAAAAAACCCAAAAACTAAGAAGCATTCTAATACAGGTAATAGAAGAGTTCTCATTCCTACTCATGTAAATAAGACAGTACTACATTAGAATATGACAAATATTTAATGGTTTTTAATATTTTGAAATCTGCCCTTAGTTATTGTTAACAGTTTATTTTAATTAAAATCTTTATATTTATGTCTCTAATTTTTCTTTTCCAGAAACTGGCAGACCTTTCGCTTCGTATCCAACAAATTGAAACAACTCTAAATATTTTAGATGCAAAGGTTAGTATTTCTGAATAATTTGTAGTATAAACTTTGCTGTACATATACCAGCTTTCTTAATCATACTTAACTTTCATTGCATTTGGGAGTGATTCCATTTAACTTCTGTATCTGTGAAGTGATACTGGTTGTGTTTTTAATTTTACTGCAATTGCAAAGAAAATGGTGTTCATTATGAACCATTAATTCAAACGTACACATGGTTTGAGATTTTTCATTGTGCTAGGCAAACGCATAATGCGAGTAACATGTTAACAAGTTGAGCTGTTATCAAGCGCACTTCATTTGATAGAAAATTCCAAATTTATTTTACTAGTTATTATGTGATAATACAATAATAGTTATATAAATCTTTAGATGTCTCAGAGCAAATTTTAGAGACAATATCATCTGTTTCTATTTGCGAATACCTTAAATGCTAATGAAGAATACAATTTTGATGTCAGAAATTACAAATGATAACTAAGAAAAACAGAAGACTGTTTTAGATTGAAAGCTTAAAGATTTCGATAACAGTGATGTATTTAGTTTGGTTTCATTTTTAATATTTTTTACATGTGTTTTTTCTATTTATAAAATTATGGAGACACTAGTGTATTTTCATTACTAACTTTTCTGAAATTAATATTTTCTTTGTCCATTTACCAAAAAAAACTAAGAAATATTCAGTGAATATTTATGAGGAAGAAAAAAATGATATCCCTTTTTAATATGACCAGAATGTCTAGTTTGTACTTACTACGTGTCCTTATGGACTTCAGCAACTGTGTTTCTCTTAGAACCATTTCTCTTGTTTGGAAACTTGGCCTTGAACATGTTCAAGATATTCCTCTAGCAGCCACACCCACTTGAAACTATTTGGGCCGTAGCCACTGTGCTAACTATGGTTATCAGTCAACAGTTCTCAATGAGTATTGCTGCTTGAGATCTTATTACCATTGGTTTTTTTTATTATTATTATTCTTTATTATGAGTATGTGTCTTATTTTAGTGTTTAAGGAATTCTTAGGGAGTTAGAGTCCAAGGTCGCACATTAAGTTACCATATGGACAAGTTAACCTTAGTTATCTCCATGGCCATAGAGTCATCCCCAAAATTAGCCAAACGTCTGACAAATGTGTGTCATTGATATCAGGATGAACTCAGAAAAGAAGGTTTTTATGGATCTTGCAGATCTAACCTGAAATGCTAAACCATTTCAGGTTGAAATACCAACAATATGCCCATTTTTTTTGCATACAAGAAACGTATTTTAATAACGTTCAGTGGTAAATGTTCAAAGAAAGAAATAAGAATGAGCTGTGTCATACATTAAAGTGTAAAGACAAGAGCTTTGGCATATCCTAGATAATTGAAACTCAAAATTTGCACAAAGCCCTTTTTTTTCAAAGTATTATTAATAGAAATATTTTTACAACAACTTTTCTAGGTACATTTTCTTATCTCTACAGGTGAGATAATTGAGACATAGGGAGATTTGCACAAGATCACACAGCTTGTGAGTGGTAGAGCTAAAAGTTAAACCTAGACAGTCTGACTTCAAAGACCAGCTCTCAGTCATTACACTAGGATTGCCTGTATTTTGAAAATAATGGTTATATAAACTAAATTAGATTTTTGAGAAGTTCTTCAAAATAATTTGTGACTGTCTTTCACTTTTAGTTTATGACATGGAAAATTTAAGACAAGATATTATGAACCTGTTTGTATAGCCTTAAAACTTAAGACAGCTATTAAAAATATACAAACCTAGAAACTTATAGTGTTTATGCAGGTACTATCTTCATATTTCAATACCAATTTTCTTTTCATCTTTTTTCAGTTGTCATCTATCCCAGGCCTAGATGATGTCACAGTTGAAGTATCTCCTTTAAATGTCACCAGTGTCACAAATGGAGCACATCCTGAAGCCACTTCAGAGCAACCACAGGTGAGTTCTAAGAAATGAGCAGATGTTTTTGGTTGAAACTGATAGTCTTAAGCAGCAGGTTGGAAGGAAGAAAAATAAAAATGTAAAACTTCTAATAGTAAAATTTTAAAACCTTAAAATAGAAAATGAAGTTTGGGAAAAACAAATTAGCTGTGTTATTTTGAAGGGCTTCCTTAAGTTAATACTTTCTTTGCCTATAAAAAAGAAAATCAGTCTATATAGGACTAGGAAAAATCTTCAAATAATTATTTTCTTCAAAATAATTAGAAATTTTTCTAAGTTCTTATAAGAAATGTACTTTTAAAATGTTTTATTGTAAAATTTTTAAATATACACAAAAACAGACCTGAATTCACCAGTTATGATTTGTCACAATTGCTTTATCTATTTTCTTGGTCACTTGCTGAAATTAATCCCAGACAGTTTATCATCTCACCCCTGCATAAATTTTTGAGCATCTCTGAAAAGTTTTGACATGTTCTTTTGTAACATTTTTCTTATATAAATGCCTTTATCATATACAATGTAATTAACAATAATTGGCCAGGTGCAGTCTTTCATGCCTGTAATCCCAGCACTTTGGGAGGCTGAGGCAAGTGGATTGCTTGAGCTCAGGAGTTTGAGATTAGCCTGGGCAACATGGTAAAACTGTCTCCACTAAAAATACAAAAATTAGCCAGGTGTGGTGGCACGCACCTGTGGTCTCAACTACTCAGGAGGCTGAGGTGAGGGGATCACTTGAGCTCACGAGGCAGAGGTTGTGGTGAACTGAGATTGCACTACTGCACTCCAGCCTAGGTGACAGCACAAGACCCTGCCTCAAAAATAAAAAAAATAAAAATAAATGAACATTCGCTGGTATTGTCTAACCCCTTGTTACTCAAGTACACCCCATGGACCAACCCACATGGGCATCACCTGGCGGCTTGTTAGAATGAAGCATCTCAGGCTCCACCCCAAAACTGCTGAGAATCTACATTTTAACAAGACCCCTAGGTGATCTGTAGGCACTTAAAATTTGAGAGCTACTGATCTTAGAAATACCAGTTGTCTAAAAACTGTGTTTCTGAAGTTGATTCGTTTGAATCAGCATCCTAATAAAAGCTATACTTTACATTTGGCTCTTAGATCTTAACATTTACTTATGCTTCTGTATGAATTTCAATTTTCTATTACTTTTTATTTCAAAAAATAAAAATTATTTGTTTTTTGAGAACAATCTCTAGTGTATCTCAGCGAGGTATTAAAATCTAAAACAAAATAATTATCAAAGTGGTGGCCTACCAAAGTAATAATAAACAAATTAAACAAATAGACTTATAATGGAATTCTGCCTTTGTACCTGGAGGCACTTTTCACAGGATATTTTTTAGATCACGATGATGTTGACAATGATGATAACAGCTAACACTTCAAGAGTGCTTTCTGTGTACCAAGGCATGCACGTTTCTAAGTGCCTTTCATAAACGAATTTAATCTTTACAACAGCCCTATAATATAAGCACCATATTATCAATCTTACTTTATAGATGGGTCAAATGAGGTATATAGAGGTTAAGTAACTTGCTGAAGGTCGAAAAGTAATGTAAGAATTAGAATTTTAACCCAGACAGTCTGGTGCCAAGAGCCCTAGCACTTACCTGCTACACTACACTATACTACACTACACTACTCTATTTTCAGTATCTGTGTTCAATTTATTAAACATATTGAGGATATGTGGTATGAGGCCCTGTAGGAAAAGCCATATATTTAGAATATAGTATATATTTGGGTAATAAATTAGATGATCATTTACTTAATTAGATATTATAAAATTTAACATCCATTTATTTAATATAGCAAATTTCATTATCCTGGCCACTCAAATATATAAAATGCAAGAGGATATCCAGATGTTATAGAGGAGTTTAACTTTATATTCTCTCAATTAAATATGACTATCCTCTTTCTAAAACAAAGCATACCAAGAAAATATTTCCACTCTATCTAGTAGTTATTATGTGGTGGATAGAGCAGTCATATATTTCTATAATATTTTTAAGTATACCTGTCTAACTTTATTAATTTTTCCAGGTGCTATTATGAATGCCATCTATAGTATGCCCTTTAAAATTTTTATGCAGTTGTGTTGGTCCTCACATATTTAATGTCCCAAAAAATTGATTACCAGTAATCACAGCTGAATTTCTTAATTTGCTTTGCAAATTCAGAATAACCTGGTATATCTCTGGCAATTTTATTTAAAAATGTTTATGTATTTATTTAGAGGGTTTATGAAGTTCTTTTGGCTTCCAAAGTTTGAAATACTGTGATAAAGTTGTGTGTTGATTAGCTTAATAAAATAACTGCTCAGCATGTTCTTAATATTCACATCAACTTCTCATTTCTTCGTTGTTATCAACTGGTATATTTTATACAAAATATTTTGAAGTGGGCTTAAGTATTGCTTAATCCAGAGTTTTCATTGACATTATAGTTCACTCAATTAACAGATAAAGGGGAATAGTGCACTTTTTAAAAAAATCATCTATTTATCACTCTCTCTAATCTATACATGAGTCAAAGACCCAAAGTTTGTGTACTGATTTTTCTGCAACTTTAATTTCATGGTTCAGATTTCATCATTATTCACAATAGAATATCCAATTGTGCAGAGTGAGTTTGATTTGAGAATAAATGAAGGACAGTTGAGAGATATGATAGAGGATTTAATGGATCATTCAGATAGCAAAGGTGTTTCATAATTAAACCTTGTTGAGGTCTTGGTTATTACGCAAACGTTAACGACTGAGAGTTGATATCTGGCCAGGATATAGTTCTCATTTGCACCATTTTGCTATTATATATATGAGTTTAATTTCCATAAATTGTTAAAAAACATATTTGGTTATTGTTTTAATTTTTTATTTAATTAACAGTGTTTTGGAATTTTTGTATTTATGTATATTATAGATGAATATATATATACACACACACATATATATATACACACACACACACACAGTGACTTTTGTAAAACTTAGCAATATCATGTAACAGAAGAAACCTAAAGGACTTTTGGATGTTTTATTTGCTTTGGAATTTTCAACAGATTTAATTTATATTTGAATTATCTGAGGAAAAACTTCAATATGTAATTCACATTCATAGTCTAAAGACTGTGAAGATATAAAGATATGGATTTATCTACATTTCAGCATGAACAATAGACATAAAATTGATTTCTTCTAAGGAAATTCTTCTTAATGCTTATATACAGATAATGAGAGAGATTCACAAAAGTAAGCTTTTTCTAAATGTTTGGTTTGATAGAAAAATCAAGTACTGTATACAGGCAGTTCTAGTTTTGCATTTAAGCAAGGATATGGTTCTGATATGCACAAGTTTCAGTAACATGGTACCATGCAAAGTGAAGACTGCCTGTATAACAATGGCATTTTTATCTAAAAAGACCATTCCCCAAGATTCTTTATTACAAGTCGTATTTACTATGACTTTTAACCACTCCGTAGACAATGTTACCATTAATAGTTCCATCAGTAGCTGAAATATATAAAACCAGATAATTTTGTCTGACAAACTGGCTTCTCTTCTACAACTTCTCCAAAAATTGCTTTCTAAAAAGTTAGAAGAGCCATGTCCACTTAGAATAAAATGATTTACTAAATAAAGGGCTCAATTAGGTAGATTATAGATATCTAGGAAATCAATTCATCATTATCTCAGTAAATTTATTATTTATAAATAGTTGATAGTTTTATTAGGTTTCTTAAAAGTTTTGTTAAAATAGTATAACCACCTATATATAATTCATGCTTTGTATCAGCACTCTGAGGACAAGTAAAACAGAATTTTTATTTTAATGCATGAATATACTTGTGTTTTAAGGAACCAATATAGTGTTGAAGTGTAACCTCCTCTGAAGTGATATTTAAATATTTGTAGATATTTGCAAACATATCTCATCATTAAATTATTGGTATTTAAATTTGGGGAGATGCTTTTTTTTCTGCAATTTATTGCCTTAGAATTATGGAAAGAAGCATTCCTTTTAAGTAACATGATGGACCCCTTTTGTAAATTGTCTAAAGATTTACACAAAATACTCTCTACAGCAGAGCAGTACACAAGACTCTGGACTACAGGAAAGTGAAGTATCAGCAGAAAATATCTTAACTGTAGCCAAGGATCCAAGATATGCCAGATATCTCAAAATGGTTCAAGTGGTAAGCTAATTTGGTCTGTCTTCTTTGTGTAGCAGCCTCATTTGAAATTCTTAACCCTGGAGGTTTTGCTGTTATTTTTTTCAATTTGAGAAAACTGCTAAACCAAGTAACCAAGTTTTCTATTCTCTTCCTTTCTATTTTAACTCTCTGATTTAAAAAAAAAAAAAAAAAAAAAAAAAGTCAAATCTTTGTAATTAGAATCGATCCCACACTTTAAATTAACATAGTTTAATATAGATTTATATAAATTTGTTTGCATTACACAAAGTTATCAATGCAAATCTTAGATACAAAAAGTAATGAAAGTAGACTATTCATTTGGTAAATCAGTTGATTCTAGCTTAATTCCCATATATTAGCACAAATAATATTTTTAAAAATTTTTATGTTCATCTATCAATGATCTCTTGGCCATGTAAGGTAATGCTTTTGATATTATATGACTTCAGAATTCATATTTTTCCTGAGAAATCATAACATGGTATGGTACCAAAAATATCTGCAGTCGTCTATAATAGCAGAAGTTAACATTTTTTTATTCCTTTAGAAACTATTTCAATAGTTGAAGGAGTTAGTTGTCCATCATTTTTCTGTTAATCAAACAGTTAAAGCCTGGCACAGTGACACACACCTGTAATCCTAGCACTTTGGGAGGCTGAGGTGGGAGGATGACTTGAAGACAGGAGTTTGAGACCAGCCTGGGCAGCAAAGCAAGACCCCCTACCTCTACATTTAAAAAAAAAAAAAAAAAACTCCATATGATGGCATGCACCTGGTAGTCCCAGCTACTCAAGAGGCTGAGGTGGGAGGATTGCTTGAGCCCAGGAGTTCAAGGGTGCACTGGCTCACCTGACTGATTGTGCCACTATACTTCAGTGTAGGTGACAGAGAGAGACCCTGTCTCAAAAATAATAATAATAATAATGCTTTTGTAAAATTCTGTTATCAAGCAAAAGAAGCAGAATACTAATACTAAAGGACAGTTTTGTTTTGCTGTCCATGGGATAGTTTATCACCTAGTAATTTAAAAGCAAATTCTGACAACCAGAAAGAGTAGATTGGCTCATTTGGAAGCTGCACTTTTCCTAGCTATCAGAAGTGGATTTTTCACTTCCACAGTTCCTTTTTTCTGAAGCCTAGAGCTCAGGATATTGGCGGTCAATTTAGAAAAAAATAAACCAAACTTCGGGGTGAAAATAGATGAAGTTTTTTAATTAAGAAGAATAAAACACAGCCAGTTTAAGCATGAATCATGATGAACACATTTTTAAAACTAGAACCCAGGAAAGCCTAAGCTTAAAAGATAGACTTGTTAAAAAAAAAAAACAAAAAAAACTGTGTTTCACTCTTCTAAACAAAAGGGAGATGCTTCAGAATGACTGAAAGATTTTTTATATTAGCCCCTTCTTGCCAAATCTATATAAAATAAGAAATAGGAAAATCTATTAGATGATACTCCGTAAAAATGCTCTGAAATATTTTATGAAGGCTGCATCTTAGGATAATTGTTAAATTCTTGATATATTGCCTTCAATTTTACAAGAACTTCAAAAACTCTTTTTCTTTTTCATTATAAATCCACCATCTGTTCATTTCACAAATATTTATCAAATACTTAATTTAAGCTAAGCTACTGTATTAGGTACTGTCTAGATTTATTTAGCCAGCTAAGGTTTCCAGATACCACTTGCAATTTTTATTTTTGTTATTAATTACATGAACAAGTTTGATTGCTTTTCAGTCATAAATATACATATAAAATAAATGACCCGGGCTGGGCACGGTGGCTCACTCCTGTAATTCCAGCACTTTGGGAGGCCAAGGCAGGCGGATCACCTGAGGTCGGGAGTTTGAGACCAACCTGACCAACATGGAGAAACCTTGTCTCTACTAAAAATACAAAATTAGCTGGGCATGGTGGCACATGCCTGTAATCCCAGCTACTCGGGAGGCTGAGGCAGGAGAATAGCTTGAACCCAGGAGGCGAAGGTTGCGATGAGCCGAGATCATGCCATTGTACTCCAGCCTGGGCAACAAGAGTAAAACTCTGTCTTAAAAAAAAAAAACAAATAGATGACCCTTTAATTATTTACTTTCTTAATCATATGTCTTATCACCTCATAGGAATAAGAGCCAAGATCCTCCACAGGCCCATGAAATCCTATACAGTTTAGCTCCTCTGTTACCTTTATGATCTCATATCCTCGCTCACTCTTCTCTAGCTCTACTGGCCTCCTTTTTGTCCCTTGAATAAAAATACATTGGCAGCCCCTGTCTTGGGGCCTTTGCTTCAGCTGTTCTCTCGGCCTGAAACACTTTTCCCCAGATACCTTCATGGTTTGCTCCCTCACCTCCTTCAAATCTATATTCAAAAATATTACCTTCTAAGTACAGCCTTCCTTGGCCACCCTGTTTTAAATTGCAGTGTCCTCTTACCCAATTCCCTTTACCCCTTCTCTGCTGTATTTTTCTTCTTCTCAACTTCCAGCATTCTACATATTTTATATATTTACTCTCTCTCTTCCCTACAAAATTATAAACTCCAAAAGGACAGGGAATTTTTTTGTGTACTACACTATTCCTCATTCCTGCAACAATACCTTGTACATAGTCCTGTGAATGAAAATGCTTATAATTTGTCTATACCATTTCACCTTTTGATAGATTTAGGTGATAGATTCCTTTTTCACACTAGCTCAGTAGTTTGATAAACTTCCAAAATATAAGTTCCTGGGCCCTACCCTACAAAATTAGAATCTCCAAAGTTGGTACTTGATACATAGAGCGTATGTATTTTGGGGAAAAAAACCCTGATTAAGAATTGCTTAAAAACATTTTAAACTATGTCTTAATATCGTTTACATTTTTTAAACTTAAAAAGCATTTAAGAAAATAAATAATTGTTTTATTTTTTAAAAGCCTAAACTTTCTAGCAGTACTTGGCACTTAACTCCAGCCTATCCTTTTTGCTTGATGTCACTGAGTATGATTAGAGGTTCAATTTCTTCTGCCTCAGACTGTTTCTGATTTAAGACAAATTTTTCTGTTTTTAGCCCTTTGTCTCCTTTCTGCCTTTGGTGGGGGTTTATCTATTTCCTAAGCATTTTCAGCATTCTGGAAGTGCTGCTTCTTCCTGGCATCTCCTTCGTCAGGCACATGGACTTGACCTTCTTTTGCTCGGCTAAGTCATCAATCATTCTTCTATCTGCTCTTAATTTTTATGTAATTGGTTCATATATGCCTCTTAGTCATTAAAGCTGGAGGTCATATTCTGTTTCAAATTGTTTAGGGGTGATTTTCAAGAAGAAAGTGGGGAGCTACATCAAACTGCCATCCTAAAACTAGAAGTTCATCCAAGTTAAATTTAATTTTATTGTTTTTAGTTTATTGTGCCAGCCTGTATCCCAGAACCTTATTACCCAACTTTTATTTCCTATTGCTCCCTGTCCTGAATTTCTTTTGTTTTTTTTGTTTTGTTTTGTTTTTTGTTTTTGAGATGGAGTCTTGCTGTTGTCGCCCAGGCTGGAGCACAGGGGCATGATCACGGCTCACTGCAACCTCTGCCCCCAGGTTCAAGCAATTCTTCTGCCTCAGCCTCCTGAGTAGCTGGGATTACAGGTGCCCACCACCACGCCCAGCTAATTTGTGTACTTTTAGTAGAGACAGGGTTTCACCATGTTGGCCAGGCTGGTGTTGAACTCCTGACCTCAGGTGATCCACCCGCCTCAGCCTCCCAAAGTGTTGGAATTACAGGAGTGAGCCACCGTGCCCAGCCCTGAATTCCATTCTTTAATCAGGCAAAACCACAAACTGTTCCCTGTGTAAGTGCCATGCTTTTCCTTCTCTGAATCTAGATTATCCTTCTCTTTATTATTACATGTCCAAATTCTGTTATCTAACATGTTCCTATGATTGTGTCCACTAAATCATTCCAGATTCTAAACCCACCAACACACAGAAAGCTAGATAGAAGTAATAGTTCCTTTTGTTGACCTATCCAATGACTTTACCGGTATTCTTTCTGCAGTTTGTCACTTAATACTTTGTTTTATGATTATCTGTACATTTTTTTTTATCTCCATTTGAAAATGGAATCATGAGAGGAAGAATGGTGTCTTGATTAATCCATGTATTCATTTTAACACCTTACCCATACAGGTGCTCAATCAATATTTGTTAATGGACTCTATATGTAATCCTGCATATGATCTCTCCTTTCTCACTTTGTGCTCCCTGGATATGTATAAATATGCTCTCATTTCTTCAGGTTATCAATTTAAAATGTTTTTCAGGACCATAACAAGAATAGACCCAGCAGAGGTCTTCCTCGAGGTTGACATGAATCTGCCAATCATTAATTTTTGGATTATGATTATTGAGCCATCTATAAATTCACTCCTTCTTCTGTTTTCTAAGCATATCATGAGTGACTGTCAAAATTTCCAACAACAGATGTAGGCTACATATTTGACAATGCCCAGAAATTTTCTTTCCTTGGCATGATTACTACCAGAATTCCTGTCCCTTCTTCATTATCATTTGTTTTGGCCTTTGTGTTAGGCACAAATAGTTGCATGTTTGCCTCATTGCTCCCTTTATCTATTGAGGAATTAAATTTTCAGTGGGGCAACTTAGGAATTTATCAGATATTCTAATACAGGCAAAATTAAGCTTCTAGTACCTGTAGATGGATAATATCCCCCATCATGTCTGGATCTTTCTGCTTGTTTACAGCGTTTTAAGAAAGCCTTATCTAAATCTTCTACCCGGCTAGGTAGCCAAAAAGTATGCTCCATCTGATAAAATTTTTGCCTTCTTTGAACGTCACTTAGGGGTTTCTTTATCTCATGTTCAAGAATTTCCATATACGTGTATATATTTTGATTTATGGTTATTGTCCTCTTTCTGCTGGAAAACATTGTAAGACGTTTCCTTGAAATGCCAGTTCTCATACACAAGTTTCTTCCCATTAAGTGTTGGCAGTCCCCAAGATTTACTTATTTTGAAATTTCAGATTTGCTCTATTTACACACACACACACACACACACACACACACACACTTTTTTTTTTTTTTTTTTTAGGCTGTTGGATTTGTTTGCTGTTTACATTTTCCTCCTAATAATTTCCTGGCAGTTCTTCCACTGTTTTTTCCCCATTATATTGTTGTTATTCATAGGTCTAGTCTTAAAACTTTAATTGAGGATTTTTTAATCTTTTGATTTCAGTGTAAAGCTTCTTGAACATACCTGTGGGTATTGCTGAACATAATCTGTTGGTTCTTCCAAACCACTTAGCACTTTTCCAAGAGTACAGTCATTCTAATGTCATAAGTTATCACCTAAAATATTATTCTTCAGCAGTATCTGCGTAGCAAGTTGTGTTTCCTATATCCATTCCGTTACCAAACTATAACTTTTAACTGGGAGAGCAGATAACAGTACCACTTTGCTTTAGAAAATGACTCAGAGAAGTGGAGTGAAGAACAATCATTAGAGACCTATTATAATTTGTACCACTGAGCCATTCATTTTCTGTCATTGACATGGAAAGAAAACAGATAGCTTTGTATCTCTATACCTCAGGATAGTGATATGCCTTCCTATTTTATGTGTTTGTCTTCTAATCGGTTGTTCCCTCTGAAAATGTGGTTAAGTTCTTCGAGTGTAACTGAGAACAAACAGGGATATAGATAGAAAAGCAAATTTGACCACTAGCTATAAGGAGGAGCCTAACCCCAGTTAATTCTAGAGAGTGACTTCATTACAGACTACCTTATCATACTGAAAAGTGTATCACCTTCCCAACAAGATTTTAAATTTGCATTAAAAGACCCAATTTTTCTCAACTTTAGGGGTGACTAACGTTTGCTTACCCACCACTCAAAATTCAGTTTTAGTTCTTAATGCAGAGAAAGACCGATAACAACATAATTCTTTAAATGAGTTCTAATTTGTCTATTAGTATAACCTTGAGTAGTTTACATCCACTGTACACATGACTACAGGTTATAGAAACAGTTTTAGAAGCCTACATCTCAGCTTTTAGGGAATTGTTTATATTAACACAAAGGAAGATAGCATAGTCTCAAAAAAAAAAAAACTCTTTCTGAAAAAAAAACTGTATTTATACCAACAATATCTAATCCTTTATGCCAACAATTTCTAATCCTAAGATCCTAAAAATAACCATCTCTATACATTCAAAAGGGAATTAACAGTGCTACAAGGTCTTTCACCTTGTGAAAGGGTAATAATAGGATTTGTCTCTTTTTCAGTTGCCTTTATATTCATGTCATTTAAAAATATGAGTTACTGCCCCATAAGAAGAGTCTTATACCTCTATTCCAATTATACTGTGTTTCTTTTTCCAAAGTGTAATATACTTCCACTCAGTATCATCTTGATACATAGCTCCTCAACAATCTTTTAACCATTTCTCCTAGTTTTTGAATTATTGTTTAGAACGATTTTGTCTTCTGTAATATGACAGAATCGTGTTTTTCAAGCCCTTTCAGCTTCTTCTGTAGTATAGAAAGCTTTATTTTGCAGACTTCTGATGTGATCATTCACTTCAGATATGGTAGAAAGTCTTGTGGGTTACAAAAACAGATTTTTCTTAATGTTAAGACTTCCTGGATATGAGGATGAACTCCAGTCCCCTTTGGGTTCCTCCCTAAACTGCAATGAAAACTTCCTCTTCCTGGGAACTATCTATCTCCTGGAATGCCTTGCTTTTATATATGCCTTGCTTCACTTGCCACATACCTGTAAATCTATTTTACAGTCTAGATAATGAAAACTATTTAATTAATATAAACTCCTTTGAACAAAAACCAACACAGTCCTTCACTAATCACAAGTACCAGTCGACAGAGTAATAAGCAATACCTTACTTTTTGGTCTCCATGCCTTTTTCTGTCACTTCTGGATTACTACCCTCTGAGAGATAAAACAATGATTAGATTAAAACAATGAAAGAAAAGTTGTTCTTTCTCTGGGAGAAAATTTCATTGCCTAGGAGTACACCCAGATCTTTTCCCAGTACTTCTGAAATACAACATGGTATAGTTTCTTAGCTTTGCCATCACATCAGGTCATGTCACCTCTCAAGGCTTCAGTTCCCTCACACATAAAATGAGATCTGAAATTCCTTTTAGATTTATGATCTATTAATTGATCCCCAAATTTGGATCTCATTACTAATGAATGTTCCTGGAACACCTGCTGGCATTTTCTGACTTTTTTTTCCTTTTTAAGCAAGTTTTATACAAGATTTTTCAGTGAGTAATAGTGTTGTGTTCCAAATGTGGCAGATAATTGATTTTGATTTAATGTTTGTTGTCATAATAGTGCAGCACAAGCCTTTACTAAATTACATATTGCTTTTATAACTTAACTGGAATTGTGTACATAGATCACTTTTCCAACAATTCTCCCCTCTTTACTGGCAGATCTTGGTGAATCCTTTGCCAGTAATAAATTGTGCATTGGGCAAGTCCGACTTCCACATTAAGAAGCTAATGACTTGTATTTTTTGAAACCGTATTTGCCAAAACAGTCTCTTGGACGCTTACATTTTTTTTTAAAGCTCTATTTTCTTTGGCTGGCTTAAAATGTGAATTGAATAATCTCTTTGGTTCTGGTGGTTCTGATGCATCCGTTGCCAGCGGTGAATGTTGGCCTGAGGAAATGTGACTTCCATTACCTAAGGATGAAGAGGCTCTAAATGATTATTAAAGATGTTCATCAAGAAGTTATGCACTTTGGACCTTGTGAAACCCCATCAAGCATGAAATAGCATGTTCTTTAGATGACAAACAAGATGTAGTTATTGTAAGAGTAATTAAAGTCTTTAAAACATTTTTTGGATATGACCCCAATGTGGCTTTCCATGGTTTAGAGAACTCCAGGTAAGTTCCTCATCAGTGATCAACAGTATAGTCAAAGTATAGTCAAAAAGGAGGAGCTACTGGTTCGTATATAATCATAGCTGTGAACAACACTGTTACAGATTTAGCTTAATAGCTGTGATTTATTTTTTCATTGTTTTCTAACTATAGGTATAATAATATTAATATGTATTTAGTTTCTTTTATAATACCTAAGGTTTACTAATCAATATCAAGATCAATATTTATTGAGTACATGAAGGTTTATGGGATGGGGGAATAACTTTTGTGGTGTTTTAGCCTCTTTCTGTTCATTGAAAAATAAAGCTTCATGTCCAATGACTTTGATTTGCCACACTTATGAATATAAAGAAAAGATACAAATGAACATTTGTCTGTTTAATTAGTTGTAGAATTTAGCCAACTTTGAAAATTTTGAGTAAAACTATTTTATTCTTCCCATGAACTAAATAAGTTAGGCAGGTCTGTGTGACTACAACTAAAAGAAAGAAGCAAAGCTTAGCAAAATGGTAGACTATATGAGTAGTAATTTTGAGTTGGGATCAATGAAATTCAAGTGACCTCTGACATTTGTCCTCCTCCTTCTACTTTCTAGCTTATATCAAATGCAAGAAGGTTTGGATAAAGCTTTCCCTTAAGCAGAAAACTGTGACAGTTAGCCACCAACTGGAAGCCCCTGCCATATTACCCATGCTTTGCCATGGCCCCAGTATACAGAGGACCTAGAGAAAGATAACTTTTGTCATACTTTTAGCAAGAAATTACAAAAATTACTCTCTGCTAAAGTCAGTGAACTGACCTCAAAGGAAATCATGTGTGAAGAATGATTATGCCAGTTTTACAGATTATGATTTTTCCATCATTTTAGCTGCCTTTTGAACCCTCTACGTTGCCTTGAAAGTTGGGGAGCTTAGAACCAGTCGTACTGTGTACAGATTTAATGTTGTTTCAAAACATAAATCTTTCTATTATGTATTTGCCCTTTTGCGTATTTTTAAATTTTCTTGTTATAAATGTTTGTTAGAGAGCAGTAAACAATGATACTGCTAAGTTCAGGTTTTAAATTTCTCGCTTTTTCTGATGCGTGATAAAGCTAGAAGATGGAAGGAAGTACTTGCCATGTAGTGGGCAGATACTAAATAGTTATATGGTTGTCGTGTCAGTACCTACTTGGTAATATCATATATGCCTCCCTCAATTCTCATCTGTTTATTCTTCACTGATACCACTGTTATCATAATCATATAGCTGAGAATATTTTAATACTAATATCACATTTTTTATAGCCATCGTTAGTGACATTTAATTGCTGTGAAAATGTTCATTTTTGAAGAATTTGTTTCCAGGAACCAGTTGTTTACCAAGTATTTTCTAGATCTGTATAGGTCATTAGAAATAAAGTTTCCATTTTTTTAGACAGCCATATTCATTTTACATGATTAAAAAATTTATTTAAATTAATTGATATTCCTTCATTGAAAGCTTCGAAGAGAAAATGTCATTGAGCATTTGCTTTCTTTTGTGTTATGATTCATTCAGTGAATAATCCATTATATGTAATATTTAATCTGAAAATTTTATCCTAAGTGTACATCCTACTAATTTATTTATTTCATAAAATACAGTAAATTTTTTTTTTTTTTTTTTTGAGTTGGAGTTTCACTCTTGTTGCCCAGGCTGGAGTGCAATGGTGCAATCTTGACTCATCGCAACCTCCGCCTTCCAGGTTCAAGCCATTCTCCTGCCTCAGCCTCCTGAGTAGCTGGGATTACAGGCATGCACCACCATGCCTAGCTAATTTTGTATTTTTAGTAGATGGGATTTCTCCATGTTGGTCAGGCTGGTCTCGAACTCCCGACCTCAGGTGATCCTCCCGCCTCAGTCTCCTAAAGTGCTGGGATTACAGGCGTGAGCCACTGAGCCCAGCCTCAATAAAATATTTTTTTAATAGGACTGTTGAAATTCAGAAGGCAAAGATATGATTGAGTCCATTTTATTAAATTTTAAGTAAAAGGACCCTGACTGGGGGACTGACTGCCTTTTAACAACTCGTAGCATTTTTACAAATTCTACTAGTTCCCGCTCTCTGCAAAGAAAAAGCTTTTTCCACCAACGTATTCAGTAGATCTATTTTTTATTGTTGCCTTAGGTGGGGAAGAAAACTTCATGTTTTTCATCTTTCATAACTGAATTGTTACAATTCACACTCTTAAACTAAGAGGAAAAACTCTAAAATATAAGGAGCATTTTTAGTTATTTTTAAACAAGGAAAGTCATTTATCTTAAATTGAGAATGAAGTTTTTTTTTCCCCTTCTAATCTAAAACTTTAGGAAAATTTCCTAAAGTTTATAAAAGGATTTTGTAGTTTGACTTTCTTTAACACAATAAGAAATAAATGTAAATATTGGCAGGCCTGTAAACCTCCAAACAGTTTTTTGTGATATAAGAAACTAGTATTTAACTATTAGTGTTGCCATCATAATTTCATTAGTGTGGCTTCTTTACACACTTTCTCCAGTGACGCAAATACAGACGTGATTTTTTGGAACATCAGACTTATGGCTGCCTTCTCTCTTCTTCATTACTTATGTTGGACACACTGTCATTTTCACTTGCCAAAAAAAATCCCACAGTTCAGTAGACTTCAGTTTTGAGGTCTTTCTTGTCCTTCTTAGACCACCAGTAGCTTTGTCTGTTGGCGATCAGAAATTGGACACTTCTTTTTGGTGTTTAACAAACCAGACTGTTACTGTTCTTCTAAGGAAGAATATAGCAAAACAACAAATTTTCTAAGCAACGTCACTGGAAACAACAGCAAATCCCTTTGGAATGCATTCTTTGGAACACAGGCCAAATTATTCTTTTTTATCAAGCTTTATGAGATTTGTATTAAGGTAGGGATAATAAGTCTCAGAATCAAGTAAGATATTAGCAATTGTGTATATTTTTCTTTACCCATATGCATATACAGAAATGACTAAAAATACCAAATTGTATGCATATCTGTGCTGTTCTGCTGTAAGCAGACCCCAGAAACTAAGGTTCGCATTTGGAGCTTACAGGTTTAGGTTTCTATTATTCTTATACTATAATCAATTCCATGAAGCTGATGTTCCAATAGAGGGCTTATCTAATTCTACCAACTTCTCTGTTCCCCATTCCTCCCTTCCCACCCATTGCTTCCTCTCACCTCCACCCAATATACACTTTCTTTGCTATATTTTAGGAAATTTTTTTTCAACCTCATTCTCCTCCCTTCTCTTTTCTTGGCTTTGTAACTTATTTGTGTGACCTTTCCAGTGATGTCCTGTGGATTATGCTAAAGTATAATAAATAAATCACATGCTTGAGTTTGTAGAAAGACCTTATACTATCAAACCATAGTTAATAGAAGCCGAGAGGTCTTTTTAAGGAACTATGACATTAACTCTTCTCTTCTCCTCTTTTTTTCCTAGCACTCATATTTTTTTTGTGGAATGTTTCAAACTCCTAACTTACCCCCTGTTATCATAAATAATTGAATGGCATTTAATTATCAAGTTAAATTCCCAGCTGTGTCATTCAAGTAATCAGCTTTCTCCTCTACTATTAAAATTAATTTTGTATTAAGTATGTTTTGTTTTTAAATATGTTTCATTCAAGTCTTAGTTTTAGATAATATATTCAAAAGTGGTGTTAGTTTTAATTTCTTGCTTTCTTTATTCCAAACTTTAGTCTGTTCACATTGGATGCCCCTAGCAAGTGGGCTTTTTCCTTTTTGTTTTTCTCTTTTTTGGTCATTAAACTTATCTTCCACCTTCTTTGACTTCGAAACCTATTATAATGTACTTTTCAGAATATCTTAAAAATTGCCTCATGGAACAATATTGCTTTCAGAGGTATGGTTTTGAAGAGAATTCAAAGATGGTGCTATTTATATTGATTCGTGAAAATATTTAGAATGCACTTAAGTATTTATTTTTACCTGAGTCTTAGTAAGCTAAATTTTACTAATTTATAAGATAAAACACAACAGTTACCAAGATAAGTGTATAAATGGGCCTGCAAATGACCACCTTGCCTTTGCTACTTCTCATGAGAGTCTTCTTAGTAACCTGTAAACTCAAAAGAAAGCCTCTGCTTTCCTAGCCTTATTTAACCTAGCAGGCTGTGAAAGGGGATGTAGGTATTTTCTCCTCCATAGCCAAAATAAGTGATTATGACTCTTTCTATAGCTATCTTTTCTGGGCAGTTTTTTAAAAAGTAAATAAAAATTAAATTCTTTGACATAAAATGTTCTGATTTTAAAAAAGGAGGATTAAATTTAATGATTTAACTTAATTTGGCAAGATCTGTGAGATACAAGATACTATGTTATATATAGTGTCCTTAACTTTGAAGACTTTCCATATTAAATTTGTAATAAATTTAGCTCTCACGTTTGTACATATGCATGCCTGGACTTAAACTCAGATTTTATTGGGAAATATAAAATCAGCATTTTGGAGGGGAAGGAGTATATCTGGACAAGTATATACTTAAAAGTTTGAGACAAGTGTACATATGATAGGCTATATAAAGATTTGTGTATATTTCTAAGTATTTGTGTTTTTCATTTTAGAGAAACTCCTATCCCATCTTCAAGATGTATATTTCAAGATAGCTATGGGAGAGGAGTTTAAAAGTCCTACCACAAATAATAAATATTTGAGGTGATGGATATGCTAAATAGCCTAATTTGATTATTCCTCAATGTCTACATGTTTCAAAACAGCACATTATACACAAAAACATGTGTAATTATTATTTGGCAATTAAAAAGTAAAAAAATGAACATCACAACTGGCTAATGATAAAGGAAAAGTGTACAACAGCAATAGAGAGGTGACTGGGCTTTTTCCTGAGTGTGCCTGGGTATACTTTCCTTCTTATGCCACACGGGGTGAGAGAGAGGGTCCCATGCCGTGACCCTGCCTCCTTTAAGGAGATAGAATCAAGGCCCTCAAATTGAACACATCAGTTAAGTGTTTCTTATCCTTGGGGATGGTGTGAAGAGAGGGGAGTTGACAGAGATCTGATTACATCTTCTCCCCTTGGAGCTTCACCAAGTGAACTTGGAATAAATGTTTAGTTATACATCAAGTCTCTTTCCTTTTCAAGTAAATGTGTCTATTTCTGTCATATTCTTTTCTTACTGTTTTCATATTCTTAACCTGAACTCTGAGATTCACGTGTTTTTACTATTTTTGTAACGTATATACTTCTAAAATTGTCATTAGTTAGTGTTTGCACCGGTGTTGGGAAGATGTGTAATATAGTCCCAGGGAGGTTCTTGAATTAGATTTGATTTTTGTGTCTAAAGTGTTCAAATGGAATTGAACTGTTTGCTTAATAAAAGAACATTAATGTAGCTATACTTAAGAGCAGAAGTCTCTGAAATCTTTGAAAAGATACCTATTCATATTGTTAACTATTCATTGTATCGCTTCAGCTGGTATTTTAATCATTTGAGTAATGTTTCCTTTCTTTTGGTGATATAAGAAGACTGAGAATATGATTTCTGTTCTCTATATAGCAGAATTAGTAATGAATAAGCTCAAATGATGTAGTTTGGGCTTATGTGGTATTGGATAAGACTGATTCTGTTAGGTCAATGTAAAATGGGTACTTCACTAGATTATTCAAGTGCTAGGCACATGTTAATTTAAAAGTAGAATAAGAACTCTTAAATAATGAGGCATCTAAAGGTCTTGTTTTAGATGGTATGTGTAGACATATAAAGGAGGCATTTTTAATGATGAAATTATCTTATATCCTTTGCTTAGGGTGTACCAGTGATGGCAATAAGAAACAAAATGGTATCAGAAGGACTAGACCCAGATCTTCTTGAGTAAGTAATTCTTCTAATATAATTATATTATTGCCAGGACATTGAATTTGTCAGTTATAATAAAAATATTTCAAATTCTCTATATTTTTATCCCTACAGTGTTTTATGGTTGAGGATATCATCTTTGTAAATAGTGTCTCTGTTATGTTACCAAAAAGAAAAATATCCTATTCTACTAAAACCAGCCTTTACACATTTTAGGAACAGTTTCAATAGATTAGTAATGATTCTAGATATCCAAAGGAGCTGGAATTTAATGACAGTTGTTTTTTTGTTTGGTTTGGTTTCCTTTTTGTACTACCTCTTGGTTTTTTGTTTGTTTGTTTGTCCTTTTTTGGTGGGGGGTGATTATTATCTATGGGGGGTAGATGATTTCATTTAAGATCTCAGTGTGTAAGAAATTTAGTCTGCTATAATCTAGGTTAAGCCAGATTGAGAAATAAATAGGCTAAAGTTTCCCTAGGTCTATGTTAATGATTATTAAGAAACTAGATACTAATTTATGTGAGTTTTTTTAACCTGAAAGTATTTAATCCCTTATTGTGTGAATTTTATAAAATATTTTTGAGAAATGATAAAAAAATTGTAGCTCAGAAATTTGACAACAATTTATTTCATCCAAGCACATCTGGCTGCATAGTTCAGTTCATCTTGTATAAAATATATTGTAATAGATTCTTCAGAAGAATTCTGTTTTGCAAGTATCTAGGTACTTGTAAAGAATCTTTCCAGTTTGGGGTTGTAGTTCACCCCAATGTATTTAGCTGCACACTCCAACCATTCATTACTGTCCTAGCAGAGTATACTTTGGAATTTTTCTTGGCTCTCAGTCCTCCAAGAAAAGGTGTACACTTTGGTGGTAAAACATTATGAAGTAGTCTTTGTCTCATATTTTATCTGCCAAAATATGAAATTTATGAATTCTTCTAAAGTCTACAAGAATAAATTTCAAACATATATCTACAGTTGGTATACATCCAAGTAGCAAACAGTTCAAGTACAATGGCATAGCTTGGCAACTTGAACTGAAGGATCTCTGAGATATTTGGCATTTGTTCTGGAAATTGTTTCTGACACACACATTGAAAGCCAGATGGATTGTGATACATATTTTAATGTGAATCAGACCTATAGGTTCAATCCATTTTGGTACTCATTGCAGTATATAGGTTGTAAATATATTTAACATTAACTATGACCACCTTTTGCTTCTGGAAATACAGTTAGACCTCCTATAATAACAGAGAACTAAAATTACCTTTAAAATGATTATCTTTTTCTAGAGAAAATATAATAAATGGAAAACTAGCACCCTGTAAGCATCAGCATGTGCTGGATATCCAAGACTTTTACCTGCTACTGGCTTCATTTCAACCTGCCCAGCCTAAACCTACTTCATAATCCTTTACTTCAACCAGCTACCTGCACTAGCAACTTGATAATCATCCTCGATTCTGTCTTCTTCCTTACCCACTACAGTGTCAATCACTATGTGTTCTCATGTTTAATATCTCTCACATCTCACCGTATACCTCCATATCCATTGCTGTTAAGTTCACGCCCTCATCATTTGTCATCTGAATTACTGTAGTAGCTACTGATTGGTTTTCCTGGTCTCTTTCAAGCCATCCACTAAAGCCTGAGTGGATCTCTTCATACTTCATTCTTGCTTCACATCTTCCTGTGACCCTCCACTGCCTTCAACATGTAGTCTAACATCTTAGTATTGCATAGAAATGCTTTTATCATCAAGATGCAGATTCTCTCACTAGCATCCTCTCTTGCGTTTCTTTCACATATGCCTATTTCATATAGCCATAGTGAACTACTTGCAGTTCTCTGAATGTATCATTTTCCTATTCCCTTTTGGTGTCTTTAAATGTTCTCCTTTCTCTCTGTGGAACTCCCTTCCCCCATCTTACTGGCCTGGCTAACCTTTTATTCTTCAAGACTCCATCAGGTATCACCACCTGATAGAGTCCATAGGTAACTACCATGGGGGAAGATCCCAGGCCCTTCAACATTTCGTTGTGTCTCGCTTGGCCAGTTTGAGGGTATTTCGTTGTCTATAAATGTTGAGAAACATTCAGTTGTGAGGTAGTGCCAAGTTTAAGGGTAGAATTCCAGTAACAATTAACATTGTCTTACAGAAAAGCTGCTCCTCAACCACAGCCTGGAGCCTGAATTCTGACCCATTACCTCATATGCACATGCCATTAGTCACCAGGGGCACTGGTTGCGGGGAGGGGGATGACTCACTATAACCTATCACCACTACTAGCAACCCAGTTTCAACTGTATTTAGCTAGATATGATAAGTGCAATCAACTACCGTGTTAACAGAGGAATTATGGTGCTTTTGGAATCATGTTTACATAAAAGTTATGGAGCCTCACTTCAGGAGAGAAGTATGAGATGATGAAAGAGAAGAAAATGTGCCATCCAAGGGAAGAGTACACTTTTATTTAGAATCTTAGGTACATTTTAAGCCTCAGCCAAGAACTTTCAGTAAAGATTGTTCTGTGTTCTTTTTTCTTTTAAAGTATAAACATACACTTTATTTTTTATTAGCTTTAAGTAGTAAGACAAACTCATACAACTGTTGGAAGAAATGGCCTAGCTCTGTCTGCACTGAGCAAAGGGCAAAACTGAGGTTAATACAGAAATAAATACTGATCAGAAAATATATTGCTATTTGATTGGCTTATTTGTATGAAAAATTGGAAGCTAAGAGTACATAATTTTAAATCAAAAATATTTACATGATAAGAGAGAAGAGATCCTAGCAATTTTCCCAGGAAAATGACTATTACAGTATTTAGGAAGTCTATAAAACTGTAGAAAATGCGTGATAATTGCTAAGTAAATATTGGATTTGATTCAAGTGATTGTTTTTAAAAATTAAATTTTTTGAAAATAACAATCATTTATATATAACCAAGAATTAGTCCTGTTTAGCTTCTAAAAATTAGTTTCACTACCAGTGAGATAAAAAGATATGTGAAAGAGTATTTGTCATCAAAATACTCAAAAGAGTTAAGGGGAAAATGGAAAAATTTGATTGGTTTTTGGCCAAAGGTTAATACATTCAGAAATATACAATGGGTAAATCACGCCTTAAATATTCTTTCAATCACTGCCTGTCCCGACCCGCGGGATCGTCAAAGCAGGCCCTGGAAGAGGGGGTGGGAATTTGGGGAACAAGAGACACGAGAAATGGAGACAAGACAGTATCCTGATCAAGTCTCGTTTATTGGCGGCAATACAATGCTTTATATATGTTAGGAGGGGCAGGGGTTGGGCTAGGGCGGTGATGAGCTCTCCGCGGTGGGCGTGGCCAGGTAGGTTTCGGTTTCTTCGGTCAGACGTCATGTTGCGCCTGCGCTGTCAAATAGTCTCTTTGCGGACGCGGGGAAAATGGGTGAAGAAGCAGCAGGAAGGGCGCCATCTTTTATGGGATAATAGTACAGGGGAAGAAGGTAGAACTACGGAGGAGGTATAGAGTGGAAATGTATTTAGCTCAGGCGTCAATCGTCAATTATTATTCGCTATGGCCGGGGCGCGCAGCTCCGGACAACTGCCTAGATTTTCTTGCTTAGAAAAAAAGAAAAGTTTCACCCCATCCTGTTCTGTACTCTTACATTTATGTCCCTGAACTAGCGTTACTATTGTTACCTAGTAATTGCTACTTTTACAATTCTAGGATAAACAGACTAGCTTCTGGACTTGCCCATGGGCAAGCCATGAAATTCACAATGGTTGAGGCTCAGGATGAGGCCGACTTTAGAGATGGTCTGCTTACTTGTATTCAGATTCTACCCTGCCACTTTCTAGTTGTATAACCTTGGTCTGATTACCAAACCTCTCTGTGCATCAGTTTCCTCATCAGTAAAATGGGAAATAGAAGAGTTCGCTCCTTATAGAGTTGTTCAGACTAGATAGATAATGATGTAAGCACTCAGCACACACAGCTCTGGATAAGCAGTAAATGTTTAATACATATTAGTTGTGATTTATGAATGTTTTAATCGAGGACTATGTAGCAAATTCTAGACAATGGATTTATCAGGCTTTGGATAACAACTTGTTTATAATCCTGTAGTTGCCTATATACTATTATGTTCTCAACAAAGACGTATTTAACATATACAGAGTAGTTATCTTTTTAAATTATATTCTGTTTTCTCAAACTGAGAACCTATATTGTTAACTTTGCTTTAAAGAACAGATTTCTGAATTTGAAGTTCAGTTGAACACACTCCTAACCTTAGTGGGAGAGTGCAGTGTGCAGCTTATCGATTTGACTAAAGAAAGCATATAATTGAGTTCAAGTTACTGTGCAGACTTTGAACAGAACCAGCTCAGTTGGCATTTCTCCTGGATATATCTATCCAAAAGACATTTATACTGTCCTCCCAGACGGTGGAATGACCACTCTTATGGTTGCCAGAAATAAAAGTAGCCACCTTAGCCTACTTATCGCTGAGACAAGAGGGGATTTATTATTGTTAAACAAAAGGATACTGGAAAGCAAGAAAACTTTTTTTTACATGGCATGCCCAGCAGATTTTCCTGCCCTCTAAGATCATTCCTTATCTGCTAGGAGGATCTTTACCTCCTGCTATACAACAGCATAGTGGAGTAAAGATTGACTTTTAGCTGATTGAGGACAGATTAGACCTCAGTTGCACAACTGGACATGCAAAAATAGGGTTTTTACTCTTTCCATTTTGTTAGTTTTTGCTGAGATACGTTCTCCATTTAATGTAATTACCAGTCCTCATTCATTAGCTGGCAGACACTAGCTAGAAAGTATAGGACAAACCATATCAAAAAATTGTAATTGGTCTACTTTTAGAGAACTTGATCATAAGAATGAGAGAGATAATAGATATATCAAAGAGGAGATGTTAGAAAGCAGTTGTGGGTCTTTGTGTGGCTAGCAAGCAAGTGGCAGAGGAGCTGCTGGGAAATAAAGGATCCCAAGACCAATAGCAAAAGTCCATCCTACCTAGAACAGCTGCTTTTCTTTTTCTTCATGATATTAGGCATTAAATTGTTTTCATGGTTGCAGGAGTCTACCTACTAAGACAAAGAACAGGATATACCTGTCTTGATGAGAATTCAAAAGAGAAAAGACCAAATTAATCTCACTAGCTACTATAATTCAAAGTCAAAATTGTTACATTTTTAATTACCCAGAGGTCCTTATTAAGTCAATACAATCTAATTCAAGAATCTTAGTGTTTTGGGTCTTGTTTTTCTTTTTTTTTTTTTTTTTTTTTTGACACAGAATTTTGCTCTTGTCACCCAGGCTGGAGTGCAGTGGTGCAGTCTCACCTCACTGCAACCTCTGCCTCCTGGGTTCAAGTGATTCTCCTGCCTCAGCCTCCCAAGTAGCTGGGATTACAGGCACATGCCACCATGCCTGGCTAATTTTTGTATTTTTAGTAGAGACAGGGTTTCACCATGTTGGCCAGACTGGTCTCAAACTCCTGACCTCAGGTGATCTACCCACCTCAGTCTCCCAAAGTGCTGGGATTACAGGTGTGAGCCACGACACCTGGCTCTCTTAAGACCACCTATTGCCATCGCATAGCTCTGACAGACCATTAATGGACAACAGTACCATGTGACATTATAACTTTATGTGTGTGTAGTTGCCATTAGTGATTTGAATAATAACTACCTCATCATCTCCTACTCAGCAATATTTTTACTGACAATGTTTTTGGTACTTAATCTGCTTTAAATTCAATTTTTTAAGTGTCTAGAAAATGAAAAATGTTTTTAAACTCTTTATCTTACATGTTTTCCCAAAGAATGTTTGGTTTTTATGTCCTTAAAGTAACTAGTTTTAAACACAAATACAAATCTTCCTTTAATGAAAACAAATTAAACCAACAATATTGGTATTTTAGGACTCTCTTCATATTTAGGATGGCAGAAATCAACTCAAACTAGTTTATATAAGAAGGGAAGTTATGGACTCTCATAGCTGAAAAATCTAGGTAAGGACAGGATCTAGGGACTCAGTGTCATCAGGGCTGGCTGACTGGCATTCTTCTCTCCCCACTTCATTCTACCTTTATTTCCTTGGTGTAATAAACCGTGTCTCTCCTAGTGCTGATGAGTTTCCTCTCTGAAGCCTGGGAACATAGCCCCCCAGAATATATTGCTAGTTTTTCCAGTTGAACAGAGAGAGAGTTCCCTCTTCTCCATAACTCATAGCTCATTTATAAGGAAACATTCTGACTAGCCCTGCTTGAATTGTGTGCCTTTCCTTGAATCCATCTCTCTCTCGCTGCAAGGGAATAGATTCCTGTGATTAGCCAGGCCTAGACTGTGACTGAAACAAGGAAGTGGATAGGGAAAAGATGAGGACAGCGAGGATTCTAGTTGACAACCTTCACTGATTCACATCAATGGGAGAAGAGTGGGTGTCAAAATTAGAATGTGCACAGCATCTGGTATGCTAAAAAGGGCAGATTTGTATATACTTCGTCCTTTCTCCTGCACCTTTCTATATTTTGGATCATTTTTAGTTGAGGTCAACCTAGTAACTTCTTTGAAAAGATATATATTTTTAAGATAGTTTAGACTTAATAATTAGCTTAAACTTAAACTTTTTAAAAATTTGCTTTAAGAATTTTGCTGATAATTTTGGTGTCACAAATATAAATATGCTTATTAAAATGTAGCCACCAATTTAGTGTTTTTATTGTAACCACCAAAGATTGAAATTGTTAAAAAAAAATACACATGATATTCATGATATATATTTTTCTGTATTTTGTTGATATAATCTTTTTTGGAAATTCACTTATATATTTAAAATAACAAGAGACTATTATAAAGTCCTCATTTCCAAATTTTTAGTAGCTAAGTGTGTTTTCTTTGAATTGGGAGAAGCTAAACTTTAGTAGTTTAAGGTAGCAACTTTTTCAAATATGTCTTTAAATTTCTTTCCATGAAAAACAACTTATAGGGTGAAGTAAGAACATTTATGATCAAAATATGCAGAGCCAAATTTCTGTTCCCCTTGAAAATACAAATATCCAGGCTGGAAATGATGGTATTGCTGTGAGTTTTATTATTACTAGTAATACTTAAAAGACTTTACAACTTACAAAATGCTTTCCTATCTTCATTTGATTCTTGTGGCTTGCTTTTCTTTTTCGTACCCAAAGAGAACTAGTATGTACTTTTTCTTTTGTTCTCCTGGCAATTCCAATTTCAAGTAGCATAAAATTTATTTTAACATGAATGAGGGGGCCAGGCACGGTGGCTCATGCCTGTAATCCCAGCACTTTGGGAGGCTGAGGCAAGCAGATCACCTGAAGTCAGGAATTCGAGACCAGCCTGGCCAACATGGTGAAACCCTGTCTCTCCTTAAAAATACAAAAATTAGCTGGGTGTGGTGGCAGGCTTCTGTAATCCCAGCTACTTGGGAGGCGGAGGCAGGGAGAATTGCTTGAACCTGGGAGGTGGAGGTTGGAGTGAGCAAGATGGTGCCACTGCACTCCAGCCTCTCTAAATAAATAAATAAGCGAGACTTCATCTCTAAATAAATAAATAAATAATAAAATAAAATAAAATGAATGAGGAGCCAGGTGCAGTGGCTTATGCCTGTAATCTCAACACTTTGGGAGGACAAGGGTAGAGGATCACTTGAAGCCAGGAGTTCTAAACCAGATTGGGCAACAAAGGGAGACCTCATCTTTACAAAAAATTAAATTAGCCAGGCGCAATGGTGTGTATCTGCAGTGCCAACTACTTGGGAGGCTAAGGCAGGAGGATCACTTGAGCCCAGGAGATTAGGTTATAGTGAGCTCTGACCATGCCGCTGCACTCCAGCCTGGGCAACAGAATGAGATATCCCCAATAAATAAACAAACAAAGACAATAATAAGTATTGGTAAGGATATGAAGAAATTGGAGCCCCTGTGCATTGTTGGTGGGAATATAAAATGATGCAGCTGCTATAGAAAAGAGTACTGTGATCCTTCAAAAAATTAAAAATAGAATTATCATTCAGCACTTCCACTTTGGGGCATGTACCCAAAAGAATTGAAAGCAGAGTCTCAAAGAGATATTTGTATATGCATGTTCATAGCAGCATTTTTCACAATAGCCAAAAGATGGAAGCAATGCAAGTAACCATCAGTGGATGAATAGGAACAATTATGGTATATACATACAGTGGAATATTATTCAGCTTTAAAAAGGAAGGAAATTCTGACACATGCTACAACATAGATGGACTTTTAGGACATTATGCTAAATGAAATAAGCCTATCACAGAAGGACAAATATTGTATGATTCCACTTGCATGAGGTATCTAGTGTAGTCAAATTCGTAGCGACAGAAAGAATAGTGATTGTCAGCAGCTGGAGGGAGAAGGGAATATTAATAAGTGAGTACAGTGATTCAGTTTTGCAAGATGAAGAGAGTTCTGGAAATGGATGGTGATGATGGTTGTACAACAATGTGAATGTACTTAACACTACCGTATACTTAAAAATGGTTATGATGTTAAATTTTATGTTATCTGTATTTTACCACAATAAGAAAAATTGAAAAAGAAAAAAATGAATGAGTACAGACAATAAGAAGTGTTGCTGAGGGTGTGGAGAAATTGGAACCCTCATACATTGCAGGTACAAATGTAAAATGGTACAGCTGCTTCGGAAAAGTTTGGCAGTTCCTCGGAAGGTTAAACAGTTTCCACCTATTGCTCCTGCTAGATATTCTAATCTCATCTAATGTTGCACCCCGGGGTACCTTACACTCTAACTACCAAATGACTTACAGTTTCTGAGTGCAGCCTGCTACACCATCCCATTTTATTCTTTACCCAGAATGCTGTCATTCTCTCTTATTTCCACCTTTTCTGTTTCTGGCGAAGTCTTACTCGAATCATAAAATTCTTCACAAGTATTTCCAATTATTTGGAGTCTTCTCTGACCAACTTCAGCGACCATTTTTTCTGTTCAAACAAACAGTTCAGCCTTATTTGTATATATACAGCTGTGCATCGCTTAATGACAGGGATCTGTTACAATAAATGCATTGTAGGTGATTTTGTCATTGTGCAAACGTCATAGAATGTACTTACACAAGCCTAAATGGTATAGCGTGCGACATACTTAGGCTATAAACCTGTACAGCATATTACTGTACCAAATACTGTAGGCAGTTGCAACACAATGACAAGTATTTGTGTATCTCAGCATATCTAAACATAGAAGTAAAAAATGGTACCTGCATAGGGCAGTTACCATGAATGGAGCTTTCAGGACTGGAGTTGCTCTGGGTGAGTCAGTGAGTGAATAGGGAGTGAATATGAAGGCCTAAGACATTATTATACCAACTGTAAATATCATAAACACTGTACACTTGGACTACACTAAATTTTTTTTTTTTTTTGAGACGGAGTCTCGCTCTGTCGCCCAGGCTGGAGTGCAGTGGCCGGATCTTGGCTCACTGCAAGCTCCGCCTCCCAGGTTCACGCCATTCTCCTGCCTCAGCCTCCCGAGTAGCTGGGACTACAGGCGCCCGCCACCTCGCCCGGCTAGTTTTTTGTATTTTTTAGTAGAGATGGGGTTTCACCGTGTTAGCCAGGATGGTCTCGATCTCCTGACCTCGTGATCCACCCGTCTCGGCCTCCCAAAGTGCTGGGATTACAGGCTTGAGCCACCACGCCCGGCCTCACTAAATTTATTTTAAAAACTTTTTTCAATAATAAATTAACCTTAGCTTAGTATAACTTTATCAACTTTTTTTTTTACCTTTTTAACTATTTTGTAATACTACTTAGCTTAAAAGACAAGTCATACATTGTACAGCTATACAAAAATATTTTCTTTATATCTGTATTCTTTAAACTTTTTATTTTGACTTCTTAAACTTTTTTGCTAAAAACTAAAACACATTCAAGGCCTACACATGTCAGGATCATCAATATGACTGTTCTCCATATCCTGTCTGACTAGAAGGTCTTCAGGGGCAATAACACGCATAAATCTGCTATTTTCTATTGTAACAATTCCTTCTTCTGCAATATCTCCTGAAGGACCTCCCTGAGGCTGTTTAACATTAACTTTTTTTTTTCAAAAAGTAAGTAGAAGGAGTATACTCTAAAATAACAACAGAGGCCAGGCACAGTGGCTAACACCTATAATCCCAACACTTTGGGAGGCTGAGGCAGGTGCATCACCTGAGATCAGGACTTCGAGACCAGTCTGGCCAACATGGAGAAACCCCATCACTACTAAAAATATAAAAATTAGCTGGGCATGGTGGTGCATGCCTGTAATCCCAGCTACTCAGGAGGCTGATGCAGGAGAGTGGCTTGAACCCCGGAGGCAGAGATTGCAGTGAGCCAAGATTGCACCACTGCACCCTAGCCTGACAGAGCAAGACTCTCTCAAAAAATGTAAAACAAAATGAAATAACAAGAGAGGCTGGGTGCTGTGGCTCACGCCTGTAATTCCAGCACTTTGGGAGGCTGAGGCAGATGGATCAGTTGAGGTCAGGAGTTCAAGACCAGCCTGGCCAACATGGTGAAACCTGCTCTCTACCAAAAATAAAAAAAAATTAGCCAGGTGTGGTGGTGCATGCCTGTAGTCCCAGCTACTCGAGAGACTGAGGCAGGAGAATCTCTTGAACCCAGGAGGCAGAGGTTTCAGTGAGCCAAGATCACACCACTGCACTCCAGCCTGGACAACAGAGTGAGACTCCTTGTCAAATAAGATAACAGAAAGTACAGTATAGTAAATACTAGGCGATAGAGGTTTCTCAGCTCCATTATAATCTAATGGGACCACCATCATATGCAGTCCATCACTGACTGAAACATTATTATGTGGCACATGGCTGTATCACATTCTGTAACAATTTGTTTGCATTTCTGTCTCCCTCACAAAAATATTAGCTGCTTCAGGGAAGGAACTACTCGTTATTCATCTCTGTATCTCCCGTACCTAACACATTTTCTAGCAAATAGTAGATGCATGATGATGAAAATAAATAATCATAGTAACAGCAGATATTTATTTGATACTATGTGCCAGATATTATCAAACACACTTTACATTTATTAATTTAATCATCACAAAATCCGGTCAGTCACAAAGTAGTTAAACAGCTTCCCCAAAGTTGGCCAACAAGTAAGAAACAAGGATGGGATTTCAGCACAGACAGTCTGTACCCAGAGCCTATATTCTTAATTACTATGCAATATAGCATCACGTTTCAATAAATGGTTACACATGTAAATTAATGAATTTTATAGTTTCAGTTTCTTCTAGTCCTAAGCTTTTACCCTTTTCCTTTTTTTTTTTTGAGACAGGGTTTCACTCTGTTGCCCAGGCTGGAGTACCCAGGCATGGTCACAGCTCACTGCACCCTCTGCCACCCCAGGCTCAAGCAATCCACCTCAGCCTCCAAAGTAGCTGGCACAATAGGCCGCTACTGGCTAATTTATCTGTTTTTTTGCAAAGGATGGGGTTTTGCGCTGTTGCCCAGGCTGGTCTTGAACTCCTGGGCTCAAGCAATCCACCCTCCTCAGCCTCCCAAAGTGCTGGGATTACAGGCATGAACCAATATCCCTGACCTACCCTTTTCTAAAGTAGCATTTATTTTAGGAAGTTATGTACATTGTTGTATTTGTTTGAGTTGTCATAGATACTAATATAATTTTGATGTGGTATTAAAATAATTCCCACTGGTAATGTTTTCCTACTTAACAAAGTGTAGACAGTAAGAAATCAACTATATAGCAAAGAGAAATTTACTGGGTAAAATGTGCCTAGTATTCATGCCCACTAATTCTAGAGTTGTTGCTTCTAATGCAAAGCGATGACGATGATGGTCCCATGTTAGTATTTTAGGCAGATGGAGCATCAGTCAAATCCTGGAACCGCCATACCCAGCTTTAAAATTTTACTGTATTGAGTACATAAGGCTTCCTTGTAAATACAATCTAAAATTATTCAGCAGAGCAAATGGGTTTATATTTGACAACTAGGGAGCAATGCCAGTATTTCTTTCTCTTTTGTAGTATGCCAAATATATTTTAAAATATAAGCCATAATTTTAATACCTAAAGTAACTGTTAGACTGTGCATTTTCTTATTTTAGTAATAGTAATTTCTGTTTGTGGTGAATAAGAGTTTTAAGTGTCCTAAATGTTTAATAAGAGTCAAGAAGCCTGAGGGAGAAATCAGTCTGGTAGTTTTTAATTATTAAGATAGAGCAGTTATAGGCCAGGCACGGTGGCTCACACCTATAATCCCAGCACTTTGGGAGGCCAGGGCGGCTGTATCACAAGGTCAGGAGATCAAGACCATCCTGGCCACCATGGTGAAACCCCATCTCTACTAAAAATACAAAAATTAGCTGGGCGTGCTGGCACATGCCTGTAGTTCCAGCTACTCAGGAGGCTGAGGCAAGAGAATGGCTTGAACCTGGGAGACAGAGGTTGCAGTGAGCCGAAATCACACCACTGCACTTCAGCCTGGCGACAGCGAGACTCTGTCTCAAAAAAAAAAAGATATAGCAGTTATATTGTTACTCCTTTTCCTCTTGGTTCCCCCACCCCCAGAAAATACTTCTTTTGCTTAATTTACTTTCTTGGTAAGAGTGAATAGAGGCTGAGTGATAGTGCCACTGCACTGATTAAATGATTTGCTGGCACAAAACTATTGAGGCTTAACTAGTTGACTATTTTAATAACATCATTAAAATTTCATTTAGGTTTATTAGAGCACATCCATGCAAAGTTGGAATCTAACCATTCTCATGTCTCCTTATTATGCCTAGGGGATCTTTGAAACAGTATTTTTGCCAACTCATACTTTCTTTTTTCATTCTGTAAAGATAAAACATGGAAGTGAAAACGTTTAACAAACATTAAGAACCTTTTTTGACCAGGCACTCTCCTTCGCTACAAAATTTCCACATTACCTATTTTTTAATAGCCATTTTTGAACTCTCTTCCATTTCTAAGTTTCTCCCTGAAGCTTTCCTGAACATGAAGCGTTTCCTTTTCATTTCTAGCTTTCCTTTCTCTGTACCTCATGTACACTTGGAAGCTTCAGGGATTTAGCACTGGTCATGCTAGCCTCTACAGATCGCATCTCTGTCTGTAGTTGGGTCTCCATGGTAATGAGAAGCAGAAAGTGCTGAAGCAGCGCACTATGTAAGGACTGGCAAGAGAAAATACTGCCGCGGCCTCTACAGGCATAGCATTGAATCCCCATGGTGCCGAAGAAGCCTGAGAGAAGCATGCTAGTGGGGTAGTGCGGGAGACTAAGGACACGGACTTGGCAGATTTATTAGCAGCAATATTCTAAGATGAACCAATTTTAAGAGTTTGTAAGTGTTCTTTTCAATTGGAAAAGACCTTTAAATTTTTTTTCCTTTTCTTTTAGGAGGCCAGATGCTCCAGTGCCTGATGGTGAAAGTGAAAAAACTGTAGAAGAAAGTTCAGATAGCGAATCTTCTTTTAGTGACTAAGCTTAATTTTGAGAAGAATTACATATGCATGCATAGGGGTACATTTACATTCTGTAAGAGATGAGCCTGAACTCTCTTAGTCATAAGAACATCGAATGGCCACATGTCCACTACCAAGCTTCTTCTATGTTAAAAAAAAATAATAATAAAGCATTTTTAACTTGCCGGTGTGTCTTGTCGCTAAAATAAAGGGCCTCGAAATGAAAAATAGGATAACCTAAATAAAGTACAATTAGTGCTACAAATACTAAGATGGAATATTTTAGAGATGCAATGAACAATTACGGCCAGGCACAGTGGCTCACCCCTGTAATCCCAGCACTTTGGGAGGCCGAGGCAAGTGGATCACCTGAGGTCAGGAGTTCAAGACCAGCCTGGGCAACAACATGGTGAAACCCCGTCTCTACTAAAAATACAAAAATTAGCTGGGCGTGGTGACAAAAATTAGCTGGGCATGGTGGTGGCTGCCTGTATTCCCAGCTATTTGGGAGGCTGAGACAGGAGAATCACTTAAACCCAGGAGGTAAAGGTTGCAGTGAGCCGAGATTGAGTCATTGCACTCCAGCCATGGCGACAAGAGCGAATCTCCATCTAAAAAAAAAAAAAAAAGCGATGCAATGAACAATTTTAAATGAAGTCAGTGTGAGTTTAGTGATCAATAATAGACCCAATGCAAAAAAAAAAAAAAAAGTGAATTTGGCTAAGTGAATTATTCAATTTTTGTGAATATTTTGGTGTGAAAGGTATGTGGATTCATATCATGAGTTGTTAAAGACATTTCTGGTAGAAAGTAATACTGGGTTGAAATTTTCTGTGACAACTTAAAACTCACATATCACATATGTTATGGGTATGGAACTTTTTGGTAATATTTTTTAGCATACACAGCCTTTCACCACTTGGCCATTAGTTCATATGTGTTTTTAAGTCAGATATTCTTATACAGTCATGCATTGCTTAACAACAGGGATACATTCTGAGAAATGCGTCGTTAGGCGATTTTGTTGTGCAAACGTGGATTTCGTCACAAATGTACTTAAACTATTGCTTCTAGGCTACACACAGCATGTTACTGTACTGAATACTGTAGGCAGTTGTAACACAATGGTATTTGTATATCTAAATGTAGAAAAGGTGCAGTCAAATGTGGTTTTATAATCTTAGGGGATGTTGACCAAAACATTATGCAGCGCATGACTGTATTTATTAGCAGATGGAAATTGAAGGTCATTTCAGTGTGGTTCAGAATGAGTAAACATCATTGCCATCAACTCCTGTATTACCTAAACAAAAAAAATTTGCGCAGCAGGATTAAAATGTTCTCACCTCACCTTGCAAATAAGTAATTATTATTCACAGTTACTTATACACAGTCTAGAAAATTCCTAAAGTACTTATGTGAAAAAATATATAAATGCATTTAACTAATTGTGCCTGTTTTAGTTTAGTTCACCTGAAAGTAGAGCCTGAGAAAAGGGCTTGTGTGTATAAGGTCATTTGCAAGGTGATCCCAGAAAACAGAAGTGAAAAAACAGGGAGTGGAAAAGGGAGAAAATCACTTAAAAGTATATTATCAGCCGGATGCAGTAGCTCATGCCTGTAATCCCAGCACTTTGGGACGCTGAGGCAGGCGGATCACTTGAGGTCAGGAGTTTGAGACCAGCCTGGCCAACATGGTGAAACCCTGTCTCTACTAAAAATACAAAATTTAGCTGGGCGTGGTGCGGGTTCCTGTAATCCCAACTACTGGGAGGCTGAGGCAGGAGAAGCACTTGAACCCGGGAGGTGGAGGTTGCAGTGAGCCCAGATGTCACCACTATACTCCAGCCTGGGCAATAGAGTGAGACTCTCAAAAATAATAAAATTTAAAGAGTGTGTTATCAAGATTGACAGTTGGGGTGTGAGTGCTCCAAGACCTTCTGAGGAACTTTCAGAATGCCTCCCAGAGTTTTTCAACTAATAGAACTGGGAACATTTATTAACCAGTTTCCATCCCCCATTAGTTAAGAGTTGCCTCCAGGGTCGTTAATTATCCTTGCACTTCCAGGCTGTGCTTCTGTGTGGGAAAGCAGCACCCCAGTGTTGAAGAAAGACTTGGAACAGGAAGCAGAAAGATACATGGCTTTGACTTGCAGTGGGATTTCACCAACAGAAAGGACAAGTCTGAGCTTACTCACCTAGAACTATCCATGTAGCTGTGACTGATACCGGAAGTGGACGACGGAATGTGCAAAAGAGATATTTGCTGCAGTCTACCCAAAAGCAGTCAGTTCAGAACTGCTTGAGTCCCATGTTAAGTCTACTTTGTCACAAGGTGATAGCCAGCCACAGTCTTTCTAAAATCTACACAGGAAGATTAGTGAGACAAGCCACAGTTACTATCACTACAACTGGACGCAAGGCCCAAACTGGTACTTAACATCTTCTTCCACCACCCGTTTTACGTTTCTCCTGCTCTATATCAGAAATTCCGCTGGTCTAGGCATTCCTATTTCTTTTCTCTTGGTTCCTGGATCCATGAATCCTGGCAGTTGAGGACATGGCATCATATACTAGCCATTTTTGTAGTGCATTTACCACATCCTAGAGTTTAGCACTTCAACCCTGCAGAATCTCTGAGATGGTGCCTACAGTGAGCCTATAATAGACCATTTCATTGTTCTATTTGATTGATTTCTTCTGGATAATGTTGTATGCGGTAAGACCAGTGGATCCAACAATTCATGCACCTATTGTTACTCATTTGCTACAAAATAATCTGAAGATCTGAGGCAGTGTAATGCAAGATACCATGTTGGTAATAGGCATCGTGTAGGCTATCAGAGAGCAATGCTGGCAGAGGTGCCACTGGAAGGAAAGGAAAGCCCCTGTTAAGAGTAGTAATTAATTACAATAAGAAAGAATTACTCCTCTTCCAGGGTAGAAGGAATTTAATGCAAATAAATTGCTCCCAAGTGACTGGTCAACCTCTTCAAGGAATAGTACCAAATCATTGGTCTCTGCCGCTGACAAATAGGGTATTCAGCAATAGCTGAATCCTAGCTCATCTAGCTCATCACCAGATGACCATTAGTGTGGAAGCCCAAGCTGTTGAGCCCAAGCATAGCCGGCATCTCTACCACCATGATTACTCCATTTGTGGGCTCATTGTGTAACCTGGGGCAATCAAGGACAAGGCTAGCTGACATCCACTGGATAAATCATCCTGTCCACCTAATTTTTGCCTCCTCAAGTGAGTGTTTTCTTTCTGACATTTCGTCCTACAAAAATCTTCACACTTTGTGCACATTCCTATAGTTTTGTCCACATTCTTCATCCTTAAATCTCGCTTTCTCTAATCTTCAATATCGCTCCCTCCTTATCCCTGACCAGCCAAGCCAGTTAACAAGATCAAAAGTCTATAGTACTTAACTCAGACTACATGCTTCTTCAGCAACATCATGACAAAATGTACTGTTTGAAGCTGTGTCCATCAGGAAGATTATTTT
Source organism: Macaca thibetana thibetana (assembly GCF_024542745.1). NCBI lineage: Eukaryota > Metazoa > Chordata > Mammalia > Primates > Cercopithecidae > Macaca > Macaca thibetana. The sequence goes on along the minus strand of NC_065588.1, from coordinate 98,311,893 downwards.
CCCCACCACTAATTGTTAGAGCCACCTCTGTCAGAGGCAGCAGTGTGGCAGCCAGCCATTTTTGCCCACACCAATATATCAAGCTTGTCCATGCATCAACAAGGTCCACTGCTTCCTGTCAGCTGGTGAGCTAATATTGCAAAAGTAACTTCAATTATTCACTTTCTCCCTATTGCATGCCTTTTGCCATATGTTTGCATTGCCCTCCCCCTCTGAATAGAGTATTTGGCCTCAACTTTTGATTCTCAACTTAGCCAATGGAATATTAACAAATGTGATCCAAGCAGAGGCTTGACAAATACTTGGTTGGTCTTGCCTTTTCTTGTGGCTCTGTTATTGACATAAGAACATGACTTGGATAGTCTAATGAGGATGAAAGATGCGTGGAGCAGAGATGAGTTGTTACGTCCATGTATCAGCCAACCCAAGACATGAGCAAGACCAGCCAAGGTCAGAAAACCTACCTAGCCAATTCTCAGCTGGCTGTGGATGTGAATAACAAATACTCACTGTTGATTATCATACAGTTTTTTGTTGTTCTTGGTTGTTACCACATAATTGTAGCAATAAATAACTGATATAGTTGACCACTGAAGATTCTCCATGAGATCATACAAGTAAGTTGAAGAAAAGGCATTAGTGTAAGAGATGTAAATGATACAGGAAATAAATGATAGGTCTACTATAAATACAAAAATTAGCCAGGCGTGGTGGTGCGTGCCTGTAGTCCCAGCTACTCAGGAGGCTGAGGAAGGAGAATCGCATGAACCCAGGAGGTGGAGGCTGCAGTGAGCCGAGATGGCACCGCTGAACTCCAGCCTGGGCGACAAGGACTCTGTCTCAAAAAAAAAAACAAAAGACTACACTGTGAGAGAGAGCAGGAGAGCTAACATAGTTCTGGAGCAATCAAGTTGATACATATTGCTATCCTTTCCATATAAATATAAACACTTTTGATATTCCTAATGATTGAAAAAATGTTTGTCAGAACAAGAGCCACATATCATGCAGAGGCTGTGTTGATCTGTTCCAGGAAAGGTACCATACTTGACACGGTAGACATGATTGGCACTATCACTTTATTAAGTTGATAATATCCCCTTGTCTTCCACCATGGCAAATGCCATACAGGTAAATGCAGAAGATGCTACCTCTGCATCCTGTAAGTCTTTGGAAGTGGTGCTAATCTCCAAAATTCCACTCAGAATGCAGTATTGTTTCTGGTTTGCTGTCTTGGCTGGGATACGGAAGGTACAATTTTAGGGATTTTTCACTTGATCCTCCCTGCCACAGTGGATTTTTTTTTCCATAGGTCAGGAAACTAACAAGAAGCTATTAAGAATATTTATCAGGTATGCACTAGAGACCAGGGAAACAATCAGAGGGACCCCGCTGGAGCAATTGAAAATACTGTGAAATAGACTGGAGCCCAAACTCCATCTATTCCCTGGTATCCACTCTATTTGGTGTGGTGTCCACTCTATTTGAGGGACAATGAGGACAATTTTAGATCACTTGATATCAAGCAACTGAGCCCTGTATACAACAACCTTTGCGAAGATCGAGTATTCCACTTGTTTCACTTTGTGAAGTGGTTCAAAGTCCTTTGAAGAAAGATTGGGTGAATGTTTACCGTATATACTCCTGGTGACATAGGTAGCATTTACTTCAGGCTTGCTGTTACTTTGCTGCTGATGGTTGAATGCCACTACCTGCCTCCTGCCATTAAAAATCCTATCATCTCAGTTAGTACTAAAGAGCCTAATTCTACAGCATCATATCCTACTGTGAATCCTGGCCTCGAGGGTACAGCTTCTGATGATTTTATCAAAGATGTTGATGTCACCCTCAGTAACATCCTTCATTATCTTAGTCAAGAGAGTGTTCTCTGGGCCCTTCCTGGGAAAATACTACCTTTGTTCTCTTGGCATTAAATAAATGCATTCAACATATCCACGTCTCTGCCTCTGACCTCTTCTTCACTTTGATAAGGCATTTCCAGCATTCCTGCCTCATTTAGTATAGGCCATCATGACCAGGCCACCCCAACAGCCTGTTAAAACCAGCTCATGTGTCCTAAAGATGAGATACTATACCTTGAGTCATAAGAGTGTGCTCCTGTGTCAGTAAACTCTCCTCTATCCAGCCTTATATTCTGCCTCTCTGGTCCAGCCCACACAAGACTTATCTTCACTCATATTCTCCAACTTACTGCCAGTACTTACTAACCACTACCTAAAATTCTTTCAGTAAATAAGCCATTTCTTCCCAGTTCAAGGACTGTATTTTTCTTCTCAGCTGAAATCTGAGATTAATCTAAAAGCAGTCAGGGAAGGCAGAATTAGATCTTGAAGACACAGGAGTCATTTAACAAGCCATCCACCTCAGACGAGCACTTCACATGGTCTCCAGGTAAGGGGAGGTTGCTCTCCTGTAGGGTGGCAGAAATACCTCCTTTGGCTGGCATGGAGGGTTCAGAGGAAATCAGGGACTCAAGATCCTCAAGCACATGCACTCAAATTGTCTCATCCCAGGTCTCAGAGTCCCACTCCTTTGACATGAGGGCCCTGATTTTAGCAAAGGAGACTTGTTGAGGTGGCATCTTTTATCTCTTTGCCACTCTGCCATCCTTACAGTTACATTGTGTATCTGACTTTCAGCACAGCTTCCCTATGGCTGAAGGGATAATAGCCTGTTTAAACACTGCCAAGGAGGACTTGTGGCTTTCACAGCATGCCCTAAGTTGATAATTGGCTGATCTGGGCCTGCCAGTTATTTTTTTGTATTGTTTTTTCAAGGCTTCCAAAGCAGTTGACAAATGTGAGCCAATTCCATAATCCTTTGTCTCCACACCATTGTAGTGATAGAGCTACCAGAGAACCTACTTCTTCTCATGCCAATCCACCACAGGTAAGATTCATAGGAATTAGGATGCACACCGTTATCACCATCTCACTTATCCCAGCAATAAGGGTAAGTGATCCAGTTCCAGAATCCCATCCTAAGATTTGCCCTCAAGGATCACGCCTCATATCAAAGTTTTACATTTCTCCTAAAGCAGAAAACCTAGGACAAACACTTGGGTGCAAGGAATTTATTTGGTAATCCCAGGAAGCAAGAGTGAGAGAACAGGAAGAATGAGAGAGAAGACAACCTAATAAGATGTATATTACTGTGACTGCCATTATGGGTATGTGGGATTTGATTCCAGGACCAGAGACTCCTCAGAAATGAGCAGTGCTTTTAGAATTGTCCACTGGAAGGACTGGCAGCTGGAGCATTTGTCCACTAACCTGGACCCTCTGGTGTGGGGCATTACCCCTCCATAATCACAGGATTACCCGCACACAGGTATCAAGGAAAAGAGTCAAAATCTATAAAATATTTGAAGAGATTTATTATGAACCAAATACAAGTGACCAGTGGCCTGAGACACAGACTTCAGGAGATCCTGAGACCATATACCCATCATGGTTGGGCCACAACCTGGTTTTATACATTTTACGGAGACAGAAGACATCAACCAATGTAAGATGTACATTGATTCAGGCTGAAAAGACAGGACAACTGGAAGCAGATGCTTTCAAGTCACAGGTGGATTCAAAGCTTTTCTGATTGGCAATTGGTTGAAAGAGTTATTATCTAAAGACCTGGAATCAATAGAAAGGAATGTCTGGATTATGATAAGGGGTTGTGAAGTTTTATCACGCAGATGAAGCCTCCAGGTAGCAGACTTCAGAGAGACTAGATTGTAAATGTTTCTTATCAGACTTAAAGAGTCTGGTCTATCAGTAATTCCAAAAGGGAGAAGGGCATGTCTGGCTTCCCCTTCCCATCATCCCCTAACTAGTTTTTCAGGATAATGTTGGAATGCCCTTGACTGAGAGGAGGTGTCCATTCAGATGGCTGGGGGGCCTTGGAATTTTGTTATTGTTTACATAGGCCTAGGGTGCTCCCATGACCTTGGAAAGGATACAAGATCAGAAAGTAGAGAAATGGGGCAATCATTTAAGATTGGTTGCTGTCACCAAAAAGTGAGTCTAAAATTGAGTGGAACTCTCCACTACAGCAGTGGCTGAAATCCAAGGTGGGCCTGGGGTTATATTTCAGAATACCACCAGAAGTATCAGCTACAGACAGTGCTGCTTCCAAAACACCAAATGGGCCTGAGATTACCTTTATTTAAAATGCACACTTTTCTTGTTGGATATAAAGACAAGTTGGATAGTAAGCCACATTCAAGATTTCCAGAACTTTTTATTAAAAATTTTAATTTTAAAAATCTTCCAAGAATGAGCAAAAGATAAACAATGACTAAATCTGTATCTTTATAGTCTGCGGTAATTTTAATACAATTTTTAAGTGTTTCCTTTTACACATACCCCACAGTGTTTTTCTGTGAAACTTTTACATCTGAACCAGAACATGGCTCCTGTTAAAGAATAAATTGTGTCCATGTGCTCTTGAAGACTGTCCAGACAGCATAATGTTCAGTCAAACTCTTTTGTTTCTGATCAAGTTCCTCACAAAAACAAGCTTGATTTCCAGGGCTTATGAGGAGCTTAGATTCACACAATTTAATCCTCTACTTTAATAGCTGCTGCAACAGCGCCAAGGTATCTTCTCAAAAACACTCACTTTTACCTTTTTTGTTGGTAAGATTAATAAATGAGAGGACTGACACCAAAGCAAGTCTCACTCTGACTTGGAATTTGGGCAGATTGCTTAAACAAGAGACATCTCTCTTCCTTTGGAACATGAAGTATAAAGATTTCATTTGTGACTCCCTTTCCTCTATTCCCAAAACAATATTACTTTAGATTAGCAGTTTACAAGTAAATAAATGTGGGGAAAAACTCATTTTACAGTATCTATAAATTATCTGCTAGGCATCCATATATACTTATGTTCCAATTGATATAATTATTTTAAAACACTTTAGAGGTAAACACTTTGTTTTACAGTTAACATTGAAAACTTTTAAAAAGTTGAGGTCTAGAAGAAGTCTTAGCAAAAATCTAATCTAATTGACCCATTTTTGCCAACGAATAAATTGAGGCCCAGAGAAGTTGAATGATTCCCCCAAGAAACATGAGAAAGAAAAGAGTTTTATTATATAAAAAAAATTTAATATACCAGTATTCTTATAATAAATATTAATAATTTTAGTTATCTATATAAGACCAAATACTTAAAATTTTGGTAATCTTATTAAAATTTCACATTGTAATCTGCAAAGTGAAGTTGTGAAATGTTTTTCATGTATCTTAAGTACATTTTAATATTGATCTCTCAATTTTTCACTTGCATTAAAAGATGTGACCCTGGCCGGGCGCGGTGGCTCAAGCCTGTAATCCCAGCACTTTGGGAGGCCGAGGCGGGTGGATCACGAGGTCAGGAGATCGAGACTATCCTGGCTAACATGGTGAAACCCCGTCTCTACTAAAAATACAAAAAACTAGCCGGGCGTGGTGGCGGGCGCCTGTAATCTCAGCTACTTGGGAGGCTGAGGCGGGAGAATGGCGTGAACCCGGGAGGCGGAGCTTGCAGTGAGCCGAGATCACGCCACTGCACTCCAGCCTGGGAGACACAGCGAGACTCCGTCTCAAAAAAAAAAAAAAAAAAAAAAAAAAAGATGTGACCCTGTGGCAATCAAGTAAAGCTACTTCCACATTTTCTTAGGGACCTCTTAATCATATTGGTTTATACTTTGCTATACTGTCATTCTAGTTTTAGAAATAAAACCTTACAAAATTCTGAGATGCTGGAAGAATAGTTTTTATTTTGTATTTTAAAATATTTCATTGACAAAATTGTGTATATTCAAGGTGAACAGTGTGATGAGGTGGTATGAGTATACATTGTGTACTGATTACTACAGTCAAATTAGTTAACACATCCATTATCACCCTTCTTTTGTGTGTGTATGTGTGTGGTGAGGATGCTTAAAATGGCCAGCATAAACACAGAATACCTAGATAGAAAAATTTAAAAACCTCCATGGCTAAAATCTGTGACAAAATTTCTTGAAGGACACAAACTATCAAAAATAACTCAAGATTAAATAGTTAATTTGAACAGCCTTATGTCTACAGAGGAAATTGAATGCAGAGTTTAAAACATTCCCATAAAGAAAACCAGAAATGCACATGGTTTCAGGAGTGAATCCTACCAAACGTTTAAGAAATAAATAATGCCACTTCTACACAAGCTCTTGCAGAAAACTGAAAAGAGGAAACTACTTCCTAAGACATTTTATGAGACCAACATATGAAAGCAGACAAAGACATTACAAGAAAATAAAATTACAAACTAATATTCCTCATGAAAACAGGGATAAATATTCTTTAAAACATTTTAGTAAATCAAACCAATATTATAGAAGATATATAGATATCAACAAACATCTGAAAAGAGGCTCATTGTCATATAGCATTAGGGAATTATAAAGTAAAACAACAATGAGATACCATTACATATCTACTAGAAAGATTAAAATCCAAAGCACTGACAACACCAAATGCTGATGAGTATGCAGAGAAATAGGAACCCTCAATCATTGTGGTAGAAATGAAAAATAGTACAACCACTTGAAAAAATATTTTGGCAGTTTTTTTACAAAGCTAAACATAATTTTGCCATGTTGCAATCACACTCCTAGGTATTTGACCAAAACTTATGTCTTCATAAGAACCTGCACGTGAATGTTTACAGCAGCATTGTTTATAAGTTTTATAAACTTTATTTGCTTATAGTTTTGCCAAAGCTAGGGACAACCAAAATGTATTTCATTTTATTTTGTTTTTTATTTATTTATTTATTTTGAGACAGAGTCTCACTCTGTAGCCCAAGATGGAGTGCAGTGGTGTGATCTCAGCTCACTGCAGCCTCCACCTCCCGGGCTCAAGCTATTCTTGTGCCTCAGCCTCCTGAATAGTTGGGACTACAGGCATGCACCACCATGCCGGTCTAATTTTTTGTATTTTAGTAGAGACAGGGTTTCACTATGTTGCCCAGGATGGTCTCGAACTCCTGAGCTCAGGTGATCCACCCGCCTTGGCCTCCCAAAGTGATGGGATTACAGGTGTGAGCCATGGCACCCAGTCCAAGATGTCTTTTAATAGGTAAATGGATAAACAAACTCTGATAGATTTACACAATGGAATATTATTCAGCAATAAGAAGAAATGAGTTATCAAGCAGTAGACACAGAAAAACCTTAAATGAATATTGCTAACTGAAAGAAGCCAGTCTGAAATAGTTACACGTTTTAGGATTCCAACTATACGACATTTTGGAAAAGACAAAACTATAGAGGCAGTAAAAGATCAGTGGATGTGAAAGGAAGGAAAAGAGGAATGAATACATGAAGTATAGAGGATTCTTAGGAAAGTGAAACTATCCGGTATGAAATTATAATTATGGACACACCCCATTATACATTTGTCAAAACTGGTACAACTGTAAAACACAAACAATGACTCTTAATGTAAACTATGGACTAATTCATAGTAATGTATCAGTTGTTCATTATTTACAACAAATGTGCCATGGAAGCAAGATTTTAATAGTGGGAGAAACTGGGGAGGAATAGCCTGAGGTGGATTTATGAAACTACATATACTACCTACTCAATTATTCTGCAAATTTACAACTGTACTAAAAAGATAACCTATAATTTTTTTAAAATAATACGTCATGTCCAGGTGGGGCTTATCCCAGCAATGCAAGAATGGATTGGCACTTGAAAAATCAATCGATGTGATTTGTTATATTAACAAACTAACAAAAAAGTAAGACCATATGGCAGTCTCAATAGGTACAGAAAATACATCTGACAAAATCCAACAACCACTGCTGATTTTTTTTTTAATTCACAACAAACTGAAAACAGAAATGAACTTCCTCAACCTGATAAAGGGTGTCTTCAAAAATCCTAGACTTAACATCATACTTAAGAGTGAAAGACCAAATGCTTTCCCCCTAAGACCAGGAACAAGACAACAATGTCTGCTCCTACTATTTCTATTCAACACTACATTGGAGATTCTAGCCAGTAAAATGAGCAAGAAGAGAAATAAATAGCATACAGATAGTGGGGAGGAAATAAAGCTATCTTTACTCATAGATGACATTGTCATCTATATCTAAAATCTATTGTAATGTATTAAAAAGCTACTCGAACTAATAGGTAAGTTTAGATATATTTTTATATATTGATCTTGACCAGAAATGTGATCCATAAAAACTAAGTTGATACATTGGAACACAAAATTAAAAACTTCTCTTTGGAAGACACCATTTAAAAAATGGGCAAAAGGCTTGCAGTGAGCTGAGATCCGGCCACTGCACTCCAGCCTGGGCGACAGAGCTGGACTCTGTCTCAAAAAAAAAAAAAAAAAAATGGGCAAAAGGCCAGGTGTGGTGGGTTACACCTGTAATGCAGGCACTTTAGAAGGCCAATGTGAATGGATCGCTTGAGCCCAGGAGTTTGAGACCAGCTCCCATCTCTACCAAAAGTACAAAAATTAGCTGGGCATGGTGGCATGCACCTGTGGTTCCTGCTACTCAGGAGGCTGAAGTGGGAAGATCACTTGAGCCCAGAAGGTTTGGGCTGCAGTGAGCCAAGCTTATGCCACTGCACTCTGGCCTAGGTGATAGAGTAAGACTCTGTCTCAAACAAAAGGACAGAAGATTTAAATGGATACTTTACCAAAGAAGATATACATATGACAAATAAACATATGAAAAGATGCTCAACATTATTAGTCATTAGGAAAATGCAGATTAAAACTATAATGAGATGTTAATTTACACCTATTGGAATGTCTAAAATTTAAATGACTGAACATACTAACTCTTGGCAATAATGTGGAGAATTTGAGATAAAGTTTATATATACACAAACTTTAGATATGTATTTATTATATATATGTATATATCAAAGAAGATGCTACATACATGTAATAGGAGTTCATGAAGAAGAAAAAGAAAGCCATACAATGTAACAAAATGTTAAAAGGTACAATTCAATAAAACTTTTCTAAAACAAAAATGATTACATACTGGGAAGGCACAGTATATATCTGGGAAAGTAGACCCAGAACAGCTAACATCAACACACATTTTACTAAACCTATCAGGCAATAAGAAAAAAAAAATCTTTCAGGCATACAGGCAAAAAGACCAAGTCATTTCTAATTGAAATAATATTAGATCATCATCAAACTTTTTGGTAGTAAGTTTGTGCTGAAAGATAATGGAGTAACATATTTAAGACACCCCAAGGAAAAAAATATGAGCTAAATATTTCATATCCAACCAAATTGAACTTCAAATATAAACATACAAACTGTTAATACTCCAGCTAAGCAAAAATAAACAAATAAACAACCCAATTTAAAAATGGACAAAAGCACTTGGATAGTCATTTCTCAAAAAAAAAAAAAATCAAATATGTATATATATACAAATGGCCAAGAAGCACATGAAAAGATGGTCTATATCATTAACCATTACGAAAATGCACATCAAAACCACAATGAGATTCCACCACTCACCCATTAGGATGACTATTATCAAAAAATAAAACAAAAGACAGCAAGAGTTGGCAAGGATGCAGATAAATTAGAACCTTTGTGCACTGTAGGTGGGAATGTAAAATTGTGCAGCCACTGTGGAAAGCAGTAGATCAGTACCTCAAAAAAATAAACGTAGAATTACTCTATGATTCAGCAATTTCACTTCTGGGTATATACTCAAACGGAGTGAAAGCAAAGGTATAAACAAATATTTGTCTACCCATGTTCATAGCAGAAATATTCACAATAGCTCTAAGTTGGAGCCATCCTAAATGCCCATTGATGGATGAATGGATAAATAAAATCTGGTGTATACACACATTGGAATATTGTTCAGTCTTCAAAACGAAGGCTTTCTCGTATATGCTATAACATGAGTGAACCCTGAGACGTTATGAAAAATAAAGTCAACCAGACACAAAAAGGACATTTTTTTTTTTGACACAGAGTCTTGCTCTGTTGCCTAGGCTGAAGTGCAGTGGCGCGATCTCAGCTTACTGCAGCCTCCACCTCCTGGGTGCAAGTGATTCTCATGCCTCAGCCTCCCGAGTAGCTGGGATCACAGGTGTGCACTACCACGCCTGGCTAATTTTTTGTATTTTTAGTAGAGATGCAGTTGCACCATGTTGGTTAGACTGATCTTGAACTCTTGACCTCAAGTGATCCACCCACCTCAGCCTCCCAAAGTGCTGGGATTACAGACATGAGCCACCGTGCCCAGTCAAAGACAAATGTTTTATTACTCGACTTGTCTGGGGTACCTAGAGTAGCCAAATTCATGCAGACAGAAAGAATGGTGGTTGCCAGGGACTGAGGAAAGAGAGGAGTAGGGCATTAGAGTTTAATGGGTACAGCATTTCAGTTAAAGAAGATGAAAAAGTTCTAGAGATAGATGGTGGTGATGGTTGCACAACAATGTGAATGTACCTAATGCCACTGAACAGCATATTTAATAATGATTAATGATCTAGGTATGGTGGTGTGCACCTGTAATCCTAGCTACTTGGGAGGCTGAAGCAGGAGGACCGCTTGAGCTCAGGAGTTTGACACCAGCCTGGGCAATATAGTGTACCTCATCTCAAAAAACCAAAACAAAACAAAACCAAAACAAAACAATAACAACAACAACAAAAAAGAAATTAAGATGTTAACTTTTATTTTATATGTATTTTACCACAATAAAATACTTATAAGAGCATGCAAGAACTTGATTATAGAATATTTTTCCCATAATATTTTTCTCAGGAATCCAATAGAGAATGAGCAGCAGGTCACCAAAGTAACTGGAGAAACATGACAGGAAGAACTGTTGCCCTGGCCGGGTATGGTGGCTCACGCCTGTAATCCCAGTACTTTATGAAGCCAAAATGTAGTATCACTTGTACCCTGCCAGGAGTTCAAGACCAGCCTGGACAACATGGTGAGACTGTGTCTCCATATAAACCTTTTAAAAGTTTAAAAAAGAAAGAACGGTTGCCCTTTGTGCTGATATACCTAAAAATCATGATCAATTTAATATCAATGAGCATCCTTAGGTTCTGACTTTTGACTTTTTACCCTTTCTCATATGAGGAATCAAGTCTCCTGGGAAAAATAGTTGATTCTAAGCCCAGGATAGAAAATATACAATATGAACCTGGACAAGATGTTGTCATATCAGCAAGCGTGAAAGCTATTATAATGAAGCCAGGCTTGGCCGGGTTTGGTGGCTCATGCATGTAATCCTAGCACTTTGGGAGGCCGAGGTGGGTGGATCAGTTGTGGTCAGGAGTTCGAGACCAGTCAGGACAACATGATGAAACCCCACCTCTACTAAAAATACAAAAATTGGTCAGGCGCAGTGGCTCATGCCTGCAATCCCAGCACTTTGGGAGGCTGAGGCATGTGGATCACCTGAGGTAAGGAGTTTGAGACCAGCCTGACCAACATGGAAAAACCCTGTCTCTACTAAAAATACAAAATAGGACAGGCGTGGTGGAGGGCGCCTGTAATCCCACCTACTCAGGAGGCTGAGGCAGGAGAATCACTTGAACCGGGGAGGTGGAGATTACGGTGAGCCGAAATCGCACCATTGCACTCCAGCCTGGGCAACAAGAGTGAAACTCCATCTCAAAAAAATACAAAAATTAGCCAGGCGTGGTGGTGCATGCCTGTAATCCCAGCTACTTGGGAGGCTGAAGCAAGAGAATGCTTGGAAAGCTACTTGGGAGGCTGAAGATGAGAATCGTCGGAACTTGGGAGGCAGAGGTTGCAGTGAGCCAAGATCACGCCACTGCACACCAGCCTCCATGACAGAGGGAGACCCTGCCTCAAAAAAAAAAAAAAAAAAAAAAAAAAAAAAAAAAAAAAGTCAACCTATCCAAGCACTGGTTTGCATAGATTTCCACTGACCAAATAAGATAATTTGAGGATCAATAAAGATAATAACTGCAATGACTTGAAAACACTTTAAATATGTTTAAATCCTTTAGGTTACAAAAGTACGAAAAGTTAAAAATAAAATGTACTATTCTTTGAAGAATGGAAGTGAACTAACTCATTACTTTGAAACAAATAAAAAAAGAATTATATTTTCTATACAAAATGTTCAAATAGTGAGTGAAAATGTGTTTTTTTAGAAACATTCCAGCTTAGAAAAAATAATCGAAATAAAATATCACCATTTTGTTACCTCTAATAAATTAGTAAATCTTCGCGTTATTCAGATAAAGAAAACAATTTATGAAATAATCCCAATTTATTATGCTCCTCTCATAAATTTTATTTTTTTAACAGTGTAAGCATCTAATTCCTAACCTGAAATCATAAGACCCCCAAGGTTGGATTTCAAAAACTGATTTTGTGTATGTATAATGCTATTCACACACCCTGGTATTATGCTTCAATTTTATAAAGAATTTCTTTTGTGGCTTATGCTCAGCTTGCCATAAACACACATTCATCAGATATCTTTTATGTGGAAGGCAGTATTCCAGGTGTTGGGGGACCTCACACCTGCCCTGATGAATTTGCAGTATTGAAGAGATTTATTTATGCAGTATAGTATATGCCAAAAAAAAAAAAAATGCTAAGCACTGGAGATACTAAGGTAAACAAAATACAGTCACCTTGAGGAGTTACACTCTTGTAGCAGGGACAGATGAGTAAACAAGGTTGCAGTAGAGTGTAACAACCCACATTATGTGTTAGATACTGCTGTAAGTGCTCAGGGCGAAGATTTATTTGTTTACATCACAAATGACTGCTGAGTGCTTACTATGTGCCAGACACTGTTGTAGTCTAGCTATCAAGGATATTGCAGTGAACATAACAGGTAAAACATCTCCACCTTCATGTAACTCATATTCTTTTTGAGGGATAGAGACAAACCTAGTATGCCAGATGGTGATAAGTACTTGAAGAAAAGCTAAGCCAGGGCAGAGGATAGACAGAACAGAGGGCAGGGAGGGACTCACAATCTAGTGATGGAAAAGCCATGAACAGATACTTTTTAAAAATCAAAGTCAGTGCTTCACAAATAATATATATGGACTATTTTCTTTTTTTTTTTTTTGAGATGGAGTCTCGCTGTGTCTCCCAGGCTGGAGTGCAGTGGCATGATCTCAGCTCACTGCAAGCTCCGCCTCCCGGGTTCACGCCATTCTCCGGCCTCAGCCTCCCGAGTAGCTGGGACTACAGGCGCCCGCCACCACGCCCAGCTAGTTTTTTGTATTTTTAGTAGAGACGGGGTTTCACCATGTTAGCCAGGATAGTCTCGATCTCCTGACCTCGTGATCCACCCGCCTCGGCCTCCCAAAGTGCTGGGATTACAGGCTTGAGCCACCGCGCCCGGCCAACTATTTTCTACATATACCAGGAGGGGTGCCCAATCTCAACTTGGAAAAGGGGAATATCAGGGAAGCTTCAGATGTAGAAGTGTCTGACCTGAGTCTTAAAGAATGCCATGAAGAGGTATTAGTAGGAGGGAGCAAGACCTAGCAGAAGGAACAGCATGTGGAAATACTAGGATCTATGAGATAGCATGGGGCATCCAGGAAACTGAGTAATTCAGTATGTGGTAAGAGATGAAGGTGGCAGGTTAGGGCACTCTGGGCCATGGTGGCGAACATGAGTTTTATCTGGAAGCCTACAGATAATTGTTATTTTTTTAATTGTATGGAAACAATAATAATTGGATTGTATTAGGTTGGTAGTGCAAAAGTAATTGTGATTTTTGCCTGAAAAATGGCAAAAAAAAAAAAAAAATCACAATTACTTTTGCACCAACCTAATATTTCGGGAAGGTCATTTTTTTGCTGTATGGGACTAATTGAAAGAAACCAAGGTCAGAAGCAGGGAGATAAGACTAATAAGTCCAAAAGAAATGATAAGGTCTGAATTAAGTCACTGGCTGTAGGGGTAGAAAGGAGACCCATTTGAGAAACACTTAAAAGCAAATAAACAAGATTCGGTGGTCAATGGCATGTGGGGTTTGAGGGAGAGAGAAATCAAGGATAATGCCAAGACTTAAGGCTATGGTGAGTGGGTCCCATTCACTAGATTAAAGAGCTCAGAGGTGAACAGATTGAAGGGAAAGAAAAATTCCACTTGAGACTTGTTTCCTTTGGAGCACTTGTGGATATCCCAGTGAAGCTGTCCAGTAGATAGAGCAATTCTGGAACTTAGGAGAAAAATCTCAACCTGGCATATATATTTGGAAGTATCAGCCTAAAATGAATAGAAAAAACCATGGATATGGATGAAATCATGAAGGAAAACATAAGATATAAAGTGGGAAGAGGAGAAAGGATGGACCTGCCAGGACCCATCACCTGCTGACTAAAGAGTCTTTGGGTCCTGAATAACTAGCAGAGATACCCAGGTAGTGAGCCATGAGCCTTGGGTGAGACTCAGAACAATGGCTTCAGGTGAGACTCGGTACATTCCCATCTGTTGTGCTTATGGGGATAGACTCCTCCTGCTTGAGAAAAGTGGAGGGAAAAGTAAAGGAGACTTGTTTTGCCCTTAAATATCAGCTCAGCCATATGGGGGTAGAGCATCAAGCAGGTTTTTGAGGTCCCCACTTCTAAGACTTGGCTCTTGGATGGCATTTCTGGACCTGCTGTGGGCCAGCGCGTGCTCACTGTTCTGAAGGATGAGTTCCAGGCCAGGCTGCATTTACCACAAGCTGACTGAAGAACCCTTGGGTCTTAAGGGAACATCAGTGGTAGCCTGGCAGTGTACCCTGTGGGCCTATGCTGGTGGTGGTCATGGAGTGAGGCTCCTCTGCTGGTAGAAATGGGAGGGAAAAATGGGAAGGACTGTGTCTTGTTGTTTGAATGCCAGTTCAGCTGTAGTACAATAGAACACCAGGTACATGTCTAAGATTTTGGACTCCAGTCCCTGGCTCGCAGACAGTACCTCTGGACCTGCCCAGGGACAGGGGGAGCTTGCTACCATGAAGGGAAGGACACAAACCTGACTGGCTTCACCACCTGCTGATTGTAGAGCCCCAGGGCCTTGAGCAAACAAAGGTGATAGCCAGGTAGTGGTTACAGCAGGCCTTGGGCAAGTCTCAGTGATGTGCTGGCTTCAGGCCTGACCAAGCACAGTGCCAGTGGTGGTGCCCACAAGGGTGATTTTGTTGCCCTATGCCCAGGTCCAAGAACCTTACAACAGAGAGAGAGAAAGAGAGACTCTGTTTGGGAGAAAGTAGAAGAAGAGAGCAAGAATCTCTGTCTGGTAATCCAGATAATTCTTCCAGATCATATCCAAGACCACTAGTGGTCCCTTCATGAGTCTGCAAGAGCCACAGCATTACTGGGCTAGAGGTATCCCCTAATGCATATAAGGCTTAGATAAAAAAAATTCCCAAGACCTTTCAAATACCTGAAAATAGCTGTACCCAAAAAGAATGGGTACAACAAGCCCAGACTGTGAAGACTATAATAAATACCTAACTCTTTAATGCCCAGACACAAACATCCACAAGCATCAAGACCATCGAGGGAAACATGACCTTACCAAATGAACTAAACGAGCCACCAGGAACCAATCCTGGAGAAGCAGAGATATGTGACCTTTCAGACAGATAATTCAAATAGCTGTTTTGAGGAAACTCAAACAAATCCAAGACAACAGAGAAGGAATTCAGAATTCTATCAGATAAATTTAATAAAGAGATTGAAATAATTAAAAAGAATCAAGCAGAAATTCTGCAGTTGAAAAATGCAGTTGACATACTGAAGAATGCATGAGAGTCTTTTAATAGCAGAATTGATCAAACAGAAGAAAGAATTAGTGAGCTTCAAGACAGCCTATTTGAAAATACACAGTCAAGACAAAAGAAAAAAGAATGAAGCATGCCTACAAGATCTAGAAAGTAGCCTCAGAAGGGCAAATCTAAGAGTTATTGGCTCTAAAGGGGAGGTAGAGAAAGAGATGGGGATAGAAAGTTTATTCAAAGAGATAATATCAGAGATCTTCCCAAACCTTGAGAAAGATATTAATATCCAAGTGCAAGAAGGTTATAGAATGCTTGTTAAAGCAAGTTTAGCCTGAAGCTGCCTCCTTTAGACCCAACAGTTTTTAAATTGGGCCTAGAACCTTTTCTGTACATCATGAACTATCAGTGGAGGTGTAACCAGACTATAGCCTACACTTGTGCCAATCACTGAGTTTTGGCCAATCAAATGTAACCAACTGTTTGAACTGTGTTCAAATAAGGCAAATGCCAAGCTGTAACCAATCCAGCTGTTTCTGTGCCTCACTTACAGTTTCTGTACATCACTTTCCTTTTTCATCCACCATGTGGCTGTTCTGGAATCTCTAAGCCAACTCTGGCTGGGAAGGTTGCCTGATTTGTGAATCATTTATTGCTCAATTAAACTCCTTTAAATTTAATTCAGCTGAAATTTTTCTTTTATCAACACCAAGCAGATTTAAACCAAATAAGACTACCTCAAGGCATTTAATAATCAAACTCCCAAAGGTCAAGGATAAGGAAAGGCTCCTAAAAGCAACAAAAGAAAAGAAGCAAATAACATACAATGTTATCAGCTTAAAATGATGGGTTATAAGATAGTATTTTAAGCCTCATGGTAATCTCACATCAAAAAACATAGAACAGATACACAAAAAGTAAAAAGCAAGAAATTAAATAATACCACCAGAGAAAATCACTTTACTAAAAGAAAGGCAGGAAAAAAGACAAGACCACAAAACCAAGATTGAAAACTTGAAAACAAATCACAAAATGGCAAGAGTAAGTCCCTACTTATCAATAATAACATTGAATGTAAATGGACTAACTCTCTAATCAAAAGACAGAGAGTGAGTGACTGAATGGATTAAAAAAACAAAACCCAATGATCTGTTGCCTATAGAAAACACACTTCACCTGTAAAGACATACAGAGACTGAAAATTAAGTGATGGAAAATGATATTCCATGCCAATGCAAACCAAAAAAAGACCAGAGTCGCTACACTTACATCAGACAAAATAGATTTCAAGACATAAACTATAAGAAGAGACCAAAAAAAGGTCACTGTTAATGATAAAGGGGTCAATTCAGTAGAAGGATATAACAATTTTAAATATATATGCTCCCAGTAGTGGAGCACCCAGATATATAAAGCAAATATTACTAGAGCTAAAGAAAGAGACACATCCCAATACAATAATAGCTGGAGATTTCAACATCCCACTTTTAGCACTGGACAGATCTTTGAGACAGAAAATCAACAAAGAAACATCAGACTTAATTTACACCATAAATCAAGTGGATCTAATAGATATTTACAGAACATTCCATCCAACTGCTGCAGAATATACATTGCTTTCTTCAGCACATGAATCAGTCTCAAGGATAGGCCATATGTTACCACAAAACAAGTCTTAAAACATTCATAAAATTGAAATAATATCAAGCATCTTCTCTGACCACAATGGAATAAAACTAGAAATCAACATCAAGAGGAATTTTGGAAACTATACAAACACATGGAAATTAAACAATATAATCCTGAATGACCAATGAATCAATGAAGAAATTAAAAAGGAAATCAAAAACTTCTTTAAACAACTGATAATGGAAATACAGTATAGCAAAACCTATAGGATACAGTGAAAGCAGTACTAAGTGTGAAGTTCATAGCTGTAAGTGCTTACATCAAAAAAGAAGAAAAACTTTAAACAACTTAATGATGCATCTTAAACATAATTAAACTAGACAAAAGTAAACCAAACCCAAAATTAGTAGAAGAAAAGAAATAATAAAGATAAGAACAGAAATATATTTGAAATGAAGAAAACAATACAAAAGATCAAAGAAACAAAAATGGATTTTTTGAAAGGATAAACAAAATTGACAAGACTTTAGCCAAACTAATTAAAAAAAAAAAAGAAGATCCAAACAAATAAAATCAGAGATGAAAAAGGAGACATTACAACTGATACCACAGAAATTCAAAGGATCATTAGTGACTACTGTGAGCAACTATATGTCAATAAATTAGAACACCTAGAAGACATGGATAAGTTCCTGGACACATGCAACCTACCAAGATTGAACCATAAAGAAATCCAAAATCTGAAGAGACCAATAACAAGTAATAAGATCAAAGGCATAATAAAAAGTCTCCCAGCAAAGAAAAGCTCAAGACTTGATGGTTTCACTGCTGATTTCTGCCAAACATGTAAAGAAAGAATACCAATCCTACTTAAAACTATTCTGAAAAATAGAGGAGGGAATACTTCCAAACTCCTTCTATGAGGCCAGTATCACTCTGATACCAAAATCAGACAAAGACATATCAAAAAAAGAAAAATATAGGCCAGTATCACTAATGAATATGAATGCAAAATCCTCAACAAAATACTAGCAAATCAAATTCAACAATATGTCAAAAAATATCAGTAATCATGACCAAGTGTAATATAACCCAGGGATACAAGAACAAAACCATATGATCATTTCAATTGATGCTGAAAAAGCATTTGATAAAATTCAACATCTCTTCATGATAAAAACTCTCAAAGAAATAGAAAGAACATATCTCAACATGATAAAAGACATAAGCAACAAACCCACAGCTAGTATCATACTGAATGGGGCAAACCTGAAAGCCTTTCCTTTAAGATCTGGAACAAGACAAGGATGCCCACTTTTAGCAGTTATTCAACATAGTACTAGAAGTCCTAGCAGAAGCAATTAGAAAAAAGAAAGAAAAGAAATAAAGGGCATCCAAATTTGAAAGGAAGAAGTAAAATTATTAATGTTTGCAGATAGTATGATCTTATATTTAGAAAAACCTAAAGATTCCATCAAAAGTCTATTAGAACTGATAAAGAAATACAGTGACGTTTCAGGATACAAAATCAACATCCAAAAGAGAGTAGCATTTCTATCTGCCAACAATGAACAATCTGAAAAAAGAGTTTGAGAAAGTAATCCCATTTGCAATAGCTAAAATAAAATAAAATATCTGAGTATTAACTTAGCCAAAGAAGCGAAAAATCTTTACAATGAAAACTATAATTGATGCAAGAAATTGAAGAAAACACACACAAAAAATGGAACGATATCCCATGTTCATGGATTGGAAGAATCAATATTGTTAAAATGCCCGTATTATCCAAACCAATCTACAGATTTAATGTGATCAATTCCTGTCAAAATACCAATGACATTCTACACAAAAATAGAAAAAACAATCCTAAAATTTATATGGAACCACAAAAGACTCAGAATATCCAAACCTATTCTAAGCAAAAAGAACAAAACTGGAAGAATCACCATTACCTGATTTTAAATTATACTACAGAGCTACCTGTAGTAACAGAAATGGCATGGTACTGGCATAAAAAGAAACACAAAAATCAATGAGACACAATAGAGAACCCAGAAATAAATCCACAAATCTACAGTGAATTTGCTTTTGACAAAAGTGCCAAGAACACACATTGGGGAAGGATAATCTCTTCAATAAGTGGTACTGGGGAACATGGATAAAAACGTCAAAAAAAAAAAAAAAAAAAAAAAGAAAGAAACTAAACCGTTATCTCTCACCACATACAAAAATCAAATATAAATACATTAAAGACTTAGAAACTGATACCTGAAACTATGAAACAACTATAAGAAAACATTGGGGAAACTCCAGGACATTGGACTGGGCAAAGATTTCTCGAATAATACACTATGAGCATAGGCAACCAAAGTAAAAATGGACAAATATGATAACATCAAGTTAAAAAACTTTTGCACCCCAGCCTGGGTGACAGAGTGAGACCCTGTCTCAAAAAATAAAAAACAAACAAACAAAAAAGCTTTTGCACAGCAAAGGAAACAATCAACAAAGTGAAGAGACAACTCACACAATAGAAAGAATAGGAAAAAATATTTGCAACCTACCCATCTGACAAGGGATTAATAACCAGAATATATAAGGAGCTCAAGCAACTGTATAGGAAAACATTTAATAATCTGATTTTAAAACGGACAAATGACCTGAGTAGATATTTCTCAGAAGAAGACAAACAAATGGCAAACAGGTGTGTGAAAAGGTGCTCAACATCATTGATGATCAGAGAAATGCAAATCAAAACTACAATGAGATATCATCTCACCCCAATTAAAATGGCTTGTATCCAAAAGACAGGCAATAACAAATGCTAGTGAGGATGTGGAGAAAAAGAAACCCTCATACACTGTTGGTGGGAATGTAAATTAGTACAACCACTATGGAGAACAATATGAAACTTCCTGAAAAAAGAAAAATAGAGGTATCATGTGATCCAGTAATCCCATTGCTAGGTATAATATATACCAAAAAGAAAGGAAATCAGTATATCAAAGAGATATCTGCACTCTCATGTTCGTTGTAGCACTATTCACAATAGCCAAGATTTGGAAGCAACCTCAGTGTCCATTAATAGGTGAACAGATAAAGAAAATGGGGCACTTACACTCTCATTAAAAGAAAATGAGATCCTGTCATTTACAATAACATTGGTGAAACTGGCCATCACTATGCTAAATGAAATAAGCCAAGCACAAAAAGACAAAGTTTACCTGCTCTCACTTATTTGTAGAAGCTAAAAATTAAAATAATTGAACTCATGGAGGTAGAGAGTAGAATGATGATTTCCAAAGGATGGGAAGGGTAGTAGGGATCAGAGGACGGGAGTGGGGATGGTTAAAGAGTACCAAGAAATAGAAAGAATAGACCTAGTATTTGATAGCATCACAGGATAAGTCTGAAGTAATTTAATTGTTCCTTTTAAACTAACTAAAAGTATACTTGGATTGCTTATAACACAGAGGATAAATGCTTGAGGTGATGGATACCCCATTCACCCTGATGTGATTATTACGCATTGCATGCCTGTATGAAAATATCTCATGTAATCAATAAATATATACACCTACTTTGTACCGATAAAAATTAAAAATAAAAAAGAGGAGAAAAAACACAAAGATTAAGCTAAAAGAATACACTGGATTTGGTAGCAAATAGGTCACTGGTAACCTTGATGAGAAAAAATTCAGGGGAATGATGAAGATGGAAGCCATATGGTACAACATGTTGTGGTATAAATGGGATATGAAAAAAACAGAGAAATCTTTTCAGAGGCTTGTTGTGGAGGGGAAAAGATAATACAGCCACAAGTCAAGTGGGGTAGAAGGGTCACGGTAGGCTTTTTGGCCTTTAAACCTTTTATATTTCAAAAGCTGGTAGAGATCTGAACAGGAAAAGAAGATAATTGAGGGAGAAAGTATGTTCTGAATGGGGAAGGAGACAGAATCCAAACCTGAGTGGAGGAAAGATACAAACATGGCAATAGTTGCATACAAATTAAAAAATTAACTATAGAAACAAGTATTCATCGAAAATAAGAATTCAAGTATTCATTGAAACGAGTATTCATTGCATCTTGTCAAACAGGTTCAGTGTACAGGAAAAGACTAAATCATTTGGATGGGTCTAGGAATGTTCTTTTGGAGGATGACTCTTAAAGTGTTTTAGGTGGAGAAGGTGAAGAAACAGCGAGAGCATTCTAGGTGAAAGGACAACAGAAGTAGTGGTTTATGATGAGAAAAAGGCCCTGGATCTTTTAAGTCATGCTTCAAATTTATCAAATGTGGAAAATTTCAGCCACTGTTTCTTTAAATATTTTTTTCTTTCCCTGTCTTCCTCTTCTCACCCTTTGGGACTCCAATTACACTTGTTATGCTGCTTGGTGTTGCCCATAGCTTATTCACTGATGTTCTATTCATTTTTTCCCTCAACTGTTTTATTGTTTGGTTGGTTTTCTTTCTTTCTTTGTTTTTAAGATAGGATCTCACTGTGTCACCCAGGCTGGAGTACAGTGGCATGATCTTAGCTCACCAGAGCTTCAGCTCCAGGGCTTAAGCAATCCTCCCACATCAGCCTCCCAAGTAGCTGGGACTACAGGTACACACCACCATGCCCAGCCAATATTTTTATTTTTTGTAGAGACAGGGTTTGAGAGTGTTGCACAGGCTTTTCCCCAATGTTTTAGTCTCTGTGTTTCATTTTAGGTAGTTTCTTTCTTTCTTTCTTTCTTTTTTTTTAAGATAGTCTCACTCTGTCACTCAGGCTGGAGTGCAGTGGCCATGATCTTGGCTCGCTGTTGCCTCTGCCTCCCAGGTTCAAGCTATTCTTCTGCCTCAGCCGCCCAAGTAGCTGGGATTACAGGCATGCACCACCACATTTGGCTAATTTTTGTATTTTTAGTAGAGACAGGGTTTCACCATGTTGGCCAGGCTGGTCTCAAACTCCTGACCTCAGATGATCCGCCCGCCTCAGCCTCCAAAAGTACTGGGATTACAGGCATGAGCCACCACACTCAGCCTTCATTTTAGGTAGTTTCTATTATGAACTTCTAGTCCATTGCTCTTTTCTTCTTGTGATGTCTGATCTGCTGTTAATTTCAGCTACATTCAGTGCACTTTTCAACTCTAGAGGTTTGATTTGGGTCTTTTTTCATAGCTTCCATTTCTCTTCTTGTCATGCTCATACTTTCCTCGTACACTTTAAACATATGGGATAAATTTATAATAGCTGTTTTAAGGTCGTTGTCTACTAATTCCATCATCTATGTCACTGAGTCTGCTCCTATTGATTTTCTTCTCATCATGGATCTTATGTTCCTGCTTCCATGCATGTCTGGTAATTTTTTGTTTAATGTCAGATATTGTAAACTTAATTTTTGAGGGATGCTGGATATGTTTGTAATCCTTTCAATATTTTTGGTCTTTGCACAAGAATGCAGTTAAATTACTTGCAAACAGGCAAGTAATTTAGCAAGTAACCCCAGCACTTTGGGAGACCGAGGCAGGTGGATCACTTGAAGTCAGGAGTTCGAGACCAGCCTGGCCAACATGGCGAAACCCCATCTCTATTAAAAATACAAAAATTAGCCACTGGGCATGGTGGCACATGCCTGTAATCCCAGCTACTCAGGAGGCTGGGGCACAAGAATCACTTGAACCCAGGAGGCAGAGGTTGCAGTAAGTTAAGATCACACCACTGCATTCCAGCTTGGGCAACAGAGCGAGACTCCATCTGAAAAAAAAAAAAAAAAAAAAAAAAAAACCTTGAAAACAGTGTGATGTTTTCAAGGCTTGCTCTTAAGCTTCGTTTGGTGGGTGCAGAGCAGCCTTTAGTCTAGGAATAGTTTAACACTACTATTGAGGCAATACCCTTTGGAAGGCTCCACTTGGTCTCTTTTGTGTTAAGAAGTCTTTCTACTGTAGCTCATGGGAATGTAAAGTATTCCCAGTCCTGTATATGTTCCAAGGATTGCTCCACCTGCTCCTTTCCAGTGGTTTCTTCTCGAGCTTGATAGTTTCCTCAAATTCATGCACTAATAATTACTCAGCTAAAGACTCAAAGGGACCCTCTGCAGATATGTGGAGTGCTCTCTCTCTCTCCTTGAAGCTTCCTTCTATCCTGTGCTTTGCCCCTCTATGAAGTCTGGCTGCCTTGGCCTCTCTGAACTCCGAATTCTGTCTCTTCAGCTCAGGGAGATCACCAAACTAGGCTGGGTTCCCATTTCTATGCAGTGGCCTGGAAATTCTTTAGCCAGTAATCTGGGTCATTCTTCAGGTTCATCCTGGCTTTTTTTTCCTTTGGGGGGAATGCCTTTTTTCTAATGTCTGACAATCATTGCCTCATAGATTTTTGACCAACTTTTAAATTTTTTAAAAAGGGAGGGCAAATTTTGTTCTGGCTGCTCTATTATGGCCATAAGTGAAACTTTAATGCTTTAACTTCAATTAGAGTCTTAAATTTAGATAGAATGTGAGCTCCTTGAAATTAAGCTAGCACCTAGAATAGAACTTGGCACATAGTAGACATTCGTTAAATATGTTTTGAATGAATGAGGTCTGTTTCCTTCAGTATTGTCCTCAATACACTTTTTTCCTTTTAATTCTAACCATTTCTCTAATATACCAAGAACATTATCAGTTCCTATTTACTATCCTGAAATATTGACTTTCCTATATCCATCTTGGTGTGGTTAACACACTTCCATAAATTTATTTTATTTTATTTTTCAGAGACGGGTCTTGTTATGTTGCCCAGGCTGGTCTTGAACTCCTGGGCTCAAGTGATCCTCCCACCTTGGCCTTCCAACGTTTTGGGATTATAGGCATAAGCCAATGCACCCCGCCTTCCATAGAACTTTTAAAACGTTTAGAAAAAAAATTTCCAAGAGAGGACCTACATGAACTGTACATTCCTCTGGCTGACCTAATCTCCTGATATCTTCGTGAGCAGACTCTCTAATCAGTTGTGTACCCATCAAACAGTAGTCTAATCCAGTGGAAATGTTTCGTATGTGTGATCTGCCAAAATAATTTAGTGTGGCCCTGCTCTCACATTATAATTTATGCTCTGAACACTAGAAAGTGCTAGAGAATGGCTAGTTTTGGCATACTGACTCTGTCTCTTCCATGCTACCAGGCTACTTGCTTAAAAAAAAAAATGTCTTGGGTAAAATTGTCTCTTAAATCAGAAGAATAAAGTAAATTCAGTTCAAAGTTAATTGTGTCAGCACATAGTAGGCATTTAGGCTCCCTCCATCCTCACTACAGCTGGTCTTCTTTTATCCCTACTGGCATGTTTGTAATTTGAAACGAGAGTTGAACTGCATACATCATTCCAGCATTAAGAGAAAAAATAACACTATTTGGATTAGAAGAATCAGATGTGAATTAAATGAAAACAAATTTTTAAGTGAAAATAATTTCACTTAAATACATTCTCTTAACATATTCTCCTCAACTTAAAATGGAATTTAGTGAGAGTACCACCAGACAGCCACAGCATAAATGACTTATCACTGCTGCTTTTAAAGGGAGCATTTCCTGACGTATTGTTTTTGCTCTACATTTATTTTTTTACTTTAGAATAATAAATCTAGATCCTTAAGTCCTAGAAGGAATTGGCTTCACTTAGTAACTTGAATCATAGTCCCTAGACTCTGAGGGCTTATCACTAGCAAGATGGATCAGGACTGGAAGTATGATTTGTTTAGACAGGTTTTTGGATATTTCTTTTCAGTTTTCGATGAAGAAGAGCAATAAGTCTGCTTATTTGGGCTTACTGTTGAGTCAAAGTTAAGACACACAGCCTTTTTTTTTTTTTTTTTTTTTTTTTCCTGAGACATAGCATGTTAATAACTGAAAGTTTTCTTCTAGGTGAGATGCTCAAGTCACAATTTAGTTCTTATTATACATTGGCCTCATAGTAACCATACATCTCTGGAAGCGATCTCACTTTAAACAGTTGAAACTGATTGGAAATGAAAGGGATCTCTTAGAGTTTCTTACCTTTAAGAAAAAGAATGTAATTATTTCTCAACTTTAGAAACTACACTGCCCAAACAGGCTAGTAAAGCAATGATAGTAGTAGCAAAACAAAACTCTGTAAATTTAATTTATTAGCAGAAACTTAGTTTGCTTTTCCAGATGAAAAAGTGCTGAAACATTTCAAGCACAAAACTTCCAAGGTGCAGGTGGATGTCATCCATCACGTAGGGGTGGAAGGGCCAAGTTTAATTTATTTTTCCCTCCTTTTATTTGCGCTAATAATTTGAGGGCAGAGCTTTTCAATGTTGACTGTAATTATTAGGCCAAGAGATTTTAGTCGACAAGGTTACAACATTCAGTGCAGAGGAAAACCGGGACAAATCAAAGTCAAAATAAGTTTCTCCTTCTGGAACTATGACATGAGTGGGAACAGCTTGTTCATTAATTGCACAGATGAAGTCATTTTTGTTGTGCTGATATTAAAGGCTTGACATGAGAATCTTTCAGTCCCATCTCGCTCTGCAATATAACCCTGGTGACAGGTATTTAGGAACTGCCCGTTCTTCCAAAAGGTTCACTGTCTACCAAGTACTATCAGACTGTCCATATACATAGTTAAACTGCTCCCAACTGTTTTAAAGCACCACAGACCTTCTGTGTGGTAGGCACGCCTCAGGTTGTAACTCTCCCCTTTGAACTGGATAGTCACTATTTAACTTTTGAATTTTTTTTTTTTTTGCTTGCTTACCCTTCAGAAACAGTGAATAACGCTTCGTTTTTTTAAAGAGACCCCTTCTATATAAAAACAAACTTACTTCCTAAATGCAAAGAGCCTTGCAAAATGTAGTAAAATACTTTACAGGATGTCTCAGACCCTTGCTTAAGTTTATTTTCATTGGTGGAGACTCTGTGGGGCTATTTCACATTCTGTTCAATGCTAACACATACCAAATTTGTAGAATCATGGCAGATGGTTGGTATGAAGCAGGAAGGTTTGCAAAATTAAGAGAAATTAAGCTACATGTCAGTGTTATGATCAAACATTACAATTTCCACTAGTCCACAAGAAAATAATAATAATTGCAGTGGAATCCACGAATGCCCTTTCTGAACAGTTGCTTGCTGTTTACCAATGTGAAAGCAAAACGATCTTTCAAGTACTGTTTCCTGAGAATTTGCTATTGTTATGTGACCTTCTAATAGAGATATTGGCTCCAATATCTCTTTGCAAGAGAGGAGTATTTTGCAATAACCTCTTCTTTAAAAAGGTTGACTCGATGTGAACATGTCAGACTACAACTTGCCTGACATGAAAGTTATTATTATGAGACCTTTTCCCCTCCTTGACTTTTTTGCTTTTTAACGTCCCCCAATAATAAAACATTTCAAATTTTTTGTTTAAATAATTTTTACAATATGTAAACTGTACTGGACACCATGGCTATCAAAACGAGCCTGCAGTTACACTAATCTCCACAGAAACATTAAAATGCAGATAAACAATCCTAGACAATAGATAAGAATGCATTAACCTGTTTATTACAGTTTGAACTTCCTCCTAGTACACATATGGGCAAGTTTCCTAAGAGGAAAAAAGTTCAGAAAAATCAGAGGAAATACAGCAATTTTACTATTGCAATATGAACTTTCTATAGAAGTTCTGACCAACAGTATAATAGGCCATATAAGTTATTTTAATTTTTTCTAGAAGTCATATTTTTCAAAGTAAAAAGAAACATTTATTTTAATAATATATTTTATTTAACCCAATATATGTGAAATTGTATTCAATATGCAGCTGGTACAAAAAGAAGTAATGAAACATTTTACATTTTTTTCTCATATTAAGTCTTTGATATATGGTAAACTGTATTTGATACTCACGGCGAATCTGAATTCAGACTAGTCACATTTCAGATGCTCAATAGCCACATGTGGCTAGTGCTACCATGTTGGAGAGAGCAATTCTACAGGATAGAATTGCTTGACATATCTATTGCATTTAAAAAAGAAATAGAGTCTCTTTGATGTATAGCCCTTGCAGTCTTCCCCTTGGTCTTGTTTAGAAACTATATTATGCCCCTCACTGACCCCCAAGGACCTGATATGTTCCTGTCCAGAATGATTATGTCTTAGGATGCTATGCACGTTACAAGGTGGCATTTTGTTTCCCTTTGTCTTCTATATTAAAATTGTGCCCCAAGCCAAAAGTGAATCTTGGTTGCCGGCTGTAGTATTAATCTTCTAGAATCTTTCCCACTTCAAGGCCTCTGCCCCTGCAACCTACTACTGAAGCTGATTTGAACTTAAGAGGAGGCTCATTCAATTCTGATGGGCCAAAAGCTGTTGTCAACATGAACAGCCTATCAGCGAGCACACATTCAGTGCCACTGTAGGCTGGTCAGTAGCTTTGTTCATAACCTCATTTGCTCAGATCCTCATTTGCTTTCAGCAGCCCATCAGTAGTGTAGTGTCCATCTAGTTCCCTAATTGTACAGCATCTCCCCCACGCTCTCTCTGCAGGTGCTCCAGCCACATGGAAATCGCTTCTTGCCAGTCTCTGACCATGGCTTATCATTCTTATCACACCTTTGTCTAGAATGAACTTTTCCCTCTTATTTACAGGTTAAAATCCTACACATCCATTCTATGAAATCTAGTGCAGTGTCTTAGCTTCCCTACTTATTCCACGGTGAGTTGCCCTGCTAATCCAAAAACACCTTTGTTTCTGATGAGAGGATCTACAGCTACTTCCATGAGCCAGTCCAAAAATGCTCAAACTTTGAAGAGCATTAACGTTTCAGTCTTATCAAGAGTAGTCTCTTTAAAAAACGAGTAAAAGCTTTATTTTAAAGGTTCTCTTGGAAACATTTGAAGAGAAGAATTAATACTTTTTAGCATAGTCATATCAAGAAGGGACTAAAAATGAGACGTGGACCTTCTAGTGCCCTTTTGTGGCCTGAATCCACATGAGCACTCATTTTGTGAGTACGAATTCTCTCTTTAGTATTTTTTAGTGTCGTTTTCCATTCATGCTTTTTATTATTTTATTTTATTTTTATTTATTTTATTTTTGAGATGGAGTCTCACTCTGTCACCCAGGCTGGAGTGCAGTGGCACAATTCAACTCACTGCACCCTTCGCCTCCTGGGTTCAAGCGATTCTCCTGCCTCAGCCTCACAAGTAGCTGGGATTATAGGCACCCACCACCACACCCAGCTAATTTTTGTATTTTTAGTACAGATGGGGTTTCACCATGTTGACAAGGCTGGTCTCGAACTCCTGACCTTAAATGATCCAGCCTACATGGGCCTCCCAAAGTGCTAGGATTACAGGTGTGAGCCACCAGGACTGGCCTATTTCATTTATTTTATTTTATTTTTAAGACAGAGTCTCACTCCTGTCACCTAGGCTGGAGTGCAATGGCATGATCTCAGCTCACTGCAACCTCCACCTCCTGGGTTCAAGCAATTCTCATGCCTCGGCCTCCTGAGTAGCTGGGATTACAGGCATATGCCACCACACCCAGCTAATTTTGTATTTTTAATGGAGATGGGTTTCGTCACATTGGCCAGGCTGGTCTTGAACTCCTGGCCTCAAGTGATTCGCCTGCCTCGGCCTCCCAAAGTGCTGGGATTATAGGCATAAGCCACCATGCCCAGCATTTATTCATGTTTTTACAGCAGAGGTATCAACAGTTCACTCTCATATCTAAGCATATTCCAGATCATCACCATCTCTCTAAAACCTGTTCTTGTGGACTCTCTGAGTTATCAAAAGGACATTACCTGGAATTACACTCAATGTGTCCCTCTTTGTCACTCCTGACAACAAACACATTGCCAAGTTTTCTTATTCTACTTCTGCGGCATCGTTGGCATTTGTTCCTCCTTGCTGTTTCCACTGCCACATTCTAGTTCAGGGCCACATCACTTCTCACTTATACCCTTGAAATCACCTGTAGCCCTGTTTCCCTTCAACTCCCAAATTTCAACTTTTACCAAGGTGATGTTTCTAAGGCCCAGGTCTAAGCACATTGCCTCCCAGCTCAAAAACCCTCAGCTCCTTCCCTTCACCTAATAAACACAGTCCAAATTCTTTAGCCTGATAGTCAAGGCCCACCCATGCTCTGACCCCAATAAAACATTATAATGTGATCTCCTCCTACTCCCCTACAGGCTCTCCAGTCAAAATGTACTCATCAACTCCCAAATACACCCTACCCATTCTAGCATCTGGGTCTTGTCTGCAGTGTTCTTGTCCTTTCTTACTTCCCCAACTTCTCACTGATTGAAATATGACACCATCCTTCAAGTCCCAGTCAAAGCTACTATCTCTTCCAGGCAGTCCTTCTGGATTTTTCACCAGAAAATAATCTTTTGGTCTTTAGCGTAGACTTTAGTTTTATCTCTATGATAACTCGCTCTGTAGTTTACATTGTAAGTTTGTTTGTGTGTGTGGTATGACAGTATCTCATCACTGCTCAAATTATAAGATTCATTTCATTTGTTCAACTAATGTTTATTGAGTATTTGTGCTGTACTAATGCAATATAGAAAACAGTGAGCCAGACAGATATAGAATATTCATTTTAGAGGGTCATCATACAGTGCCTAGCATGCATCTTGTACTTTGTAAACACTCAATGATTATTTGTTGAATACCTGACTGAATTTATCTGGAACATATATATCCAGAAAGTTTTATTTTCAGAACAGAAAAGTAAGAATAGGAGATAAATTTAAAAGGCTTCGGAACAGCCAAACTCGGCGTTCACAACATAGATGTGTTTGACTCTTGCCCAGTTTGGCCATGGACACTCTGGCAAGCCCTCACGCAGAGAGCCCTTTTCTCTTCATTTACACACATTTCTAACAATAATAATAATGACAACAACCACAGTGAGCTTGGGCATCTGATTTCCAACTCATTTTAGATGAGAAGCAGAAAATTAGGATCAGGGAATAGAAATGGCACAGTCACATGGACATCAGTGAGATGGACAGCAGCAAGAGAGGACTCAGAAGAGCCAAAAAAACAAAACAACAATAAAAAACACAGCAATCTGCAGCCATTTAGAATAGGGACAAACAGTTCTGCAGACCTCAGAGGGGCCTGAGGGCTTCTCAGTGTTACAGCCTTTAATTACAACCCTGAGTCCTCTGGCTGGATCATGTTCATAATGCACTATTTGAGAAGGCAGTTAAGGTTGCTGTATTGGAAATGTTTCCATCCAAGATAATTAAAAGTAAAACTTTTGATGTTTAAAAAGATAAATCCTCAGCCATCCATTAAACTCACTTATCCAGAACAACTCTCACCCCACCCTGCACCCGCCGCCTCTGGAGTCAGGGTTTTATTGTGCTTCCCTGTACTACTTGATTCATTTGCCTTAGAGCATTTGTTGGCTCTTGGCATCCAGTTCAATTTTCATTCAATAAGTTTTATTCCCATTTTATTTGCACAATACTCTAAGAGAGCCAATGGAGGACACAAAAGATTTTAAAAATCTAGACCCTACACTTGTCTTTGGAATGCTCAGGGTCTAGTTGAAGGGATAAGACCTACAGCCTTGAACCAACCTAAGGACACAATACAGTGAGACAAACGTGAGCACATGGTGAAACATAAAGTTTGTAATGAAGGATTGTTTAGGAAAGGACTAGGGCTAATCAGGAAAGATTTCTTAAAGACGAGCCTCTCAGCCAGAAGTGGAAGATTTGGGGAGGGCATTTTTGGTAAATAAAACAGCACAAGGAGGCGTATATAGTAGAGGCAAGAAAGAGCAAATTGTGTTTGGGCAATGGTAAAGAGCCAGCCTGGAAGACTGGGGCTGAGGGGCCCCATTTGGATATAATAAGAGATAAGTTTAGAGTGTTTCCATAGTTTTGTACAAATCCCTGTGATCTTTCTAAGATCATATCTTAGTTGGCTAGGGCTGCCATAACAAAATCCATAGACTGGGTGGCTTAAACCACAGACATTTATTTGTCACCACTCTGGAGGCTGGGAAGTCCAAGATCAAGATGCCAACCAATTCAGCTTCTGGTGAGATCTCTATTCCTGGTTTGCAGATGGCAGACTTCTCACTATGTCCTCACGTGGTGGAGAGAGACAGAGCAAACTCTCTGGTGTTTCTTCTTATAAAGGGACTAATCTCATCATAAGGGCCCCAACTCTCATGATTTTGTCTAGCCCTAATTACCTACCAAAGGCCCCATTGCCAAATACCATCACATTAGTGGTTAGGGCTTCAATATATGCATTTTTAGAGAACACAAACATTCATTTCATAACAGATCATGTGAATGTAAATTCCAGCATTGTATGAAAATCCCCCCAAATCAAGTTTGAGGTGTAGACTGCTATTGTCTTCAATCACATCATTTTGCTAGAGAGTTTAAGTGACAGCTAATTGCAAATTACAGAGCTGACTTGATTTGCCATGTCTACGTTCATTTTACAAATACAACCATGGGAAATGTAAAGTTCTCCTTTAACTAGATACCCTGGAGGATACCACATCTAGAAGACACCACCCACTGAAGTCTGTGAAGTTTTGGGTGATGGTTAATAGATTCATGGGTAACTGGGTATGAACACAAACATTTTTCTAACACTTGTCAACTAATAAGGACTGGAGATTTATCAGCCTGTTAAAATGAGGTTCTAATAACTGTACTTTTACCTTTTTCACTAGACTATAGGCTGTGGGAGGATGAGGTGTTTTCCATAGTGTCTAGCCCAGTGCCTACCAGCAAGATGGGATTTAGTGTTACATGAACAACTGAAAAAATGACTGAATGTAAAACCAATTTATTTATTAACACTTGACTAAAGTAAAATCATGTATTTCTCAAAATAAACTTGGTCTGAATTGGCTGAGACTTTCGTGACTGCTGGATCATGCTTTTTGAACGAATTAGAAATAAACCACAAAATCAGGGATTTGAAAGTAATTCTTCACAAACGTGTTCGTTATAAATCCAATTCACGTATCCTGTTGAATTGGCTGCTTTGTGTAATTGAGGGCCAATTTCCACGTTCGCATGACAGTGAAAATCTCAAGCTTAAATTTATTAATATGTTGCCTTGGCAGAACACCAGGCTTCTTAATAGCAAAATATGGAGAGAAAGGATATTAGTCTCCAAAGACTTGAGTTTGATTTTGAAAATAAACTGATGTTCATTTTTAAAAAATCATTCAGAAGACATAACTGTGGAACTATAAAGTTATTTACATGGAAAATAATTTAAAGGACAGAACCAAACAAACTTTTAGCATGGTATTTAGTTGGAGTTCCTGTTTAAAGAGGGCCCAAAAATAAAAATATTTAAGTGTTTTGAGACCCACCTGAGCAATTCAAGTATTGAATAGCTGCTAGCTCACTAATCAGGTAACTCCTAATCTAGTCATAACTGACAAATAATTTGCCAAATACACCAGGATATGAAGCAGAAGCACTGCGTGGTCAACCAGACAGATCCCAGCAAAAGAGATGACCATATTTCTAATAACTGTGGCTGTCATTTATTATCAGCACTGTATCAAGTGCCGGACAGTCATTATTTTATTTAATACATACAAAACCCCTACTGAGCAGATGAGAAACAAAGGCTTAAAAATCGTTTAAATAAATTACCTCAAATCAATAGATCTTTAAACAAGAAAGCAGGATTTAACCCCATGATTGTTTAATGGCAAAGCCTTTGCTATTGACCACTCCATATTATTTTATGGTTTTTCAAAGGATGGTAGTTGAATTGACAACGTCAGCATCAATGGAGAATCTATCCCGAAGTCCCAAATTCTACCCAGGCCTACTGAATCAGAATCTCTGGCTATGAAACCTACAAGTCTATTTTAAGCACCTCTCCAGGAGATTCTAAAGCTCACTAAAGTTTGAGAAGTACACCTCTACTCTATTTCTCCAAACTTAAGAAAATATATATAATATTTCACTTTGCCAGTGAAGATTCTTACAAAACCCAGAAAATGAATATCACATCCATTTCCTTGTTTAGGCTATGTGATCAATTGTCACTATAATTCCTACAAACAGAATATATAAAATGAGCTCCAAGGAAAATGACACAATAGCATTATTATCCATCTAAAATATGAACAAGGGCTACAATGATTGGAATTCTTTCAAGACCTGACTACACATACTGATTTGGGATTAAAACAGTATCACTTAGCTCACTTTCTAAGTTTTTGCTCACTCTCTAAGCTTTAACACATAAAACAAATTTTTAATATAATCTGACAAATGAGTATCTTGCCAAGAAGGCAAGAAAAGTCAAGAGCAACCATCCAGTGTGCTGTGATGAAAATGAAATGTATGAAAATGACAGTCTGAATTTCAGTCTATTGCTATGAGTGGTTATCTTGCCAAATAATGAAATGTATTGACACTAATGCTGTGCTGCCATTGGCATGTATACAGACGTTGAAATTTTCTAAGCAAAGTTGCTGGAGGTCATTCAAATATTTATGATGGTGTAATAGGTGAACTGAAGACTCTCTTTCAAAAAAATTTTCTTCCAAACTCCTCGATGAGAAAATATTTGGAATAAAGCAAAGTTTATATGCAAACTTATATGACTGAAATTGATTTTTGTTTCCCTGGGAATTTAAGAATCTTTTTAATTGTTGAGAGCTGGTGTACAGCTGCAAGAGGTCGTCTTAATAAGAACTCAGTATTTATGCTTTCTTGATAGAACAAATGAGAGTCAGCGCTCTGTTTTCTATCTTACTTACGCTGAAAGCCTGGCAACACTAGGATATAATACTTGCTCCTTCAAAATATTTCTAAATTGTTCACTGCTTTGTATTTCATCTCAGAGCTGCTTTATTTATAATGTTATTAAACCTCAAAGAAACCCATATGGTGGAAGAGAATGAACAACTTTTGTGATTTCACTGTTTTATTCCCTCTTAAAAGAATTGACTTGAAAGTGAAAATTGTTTAATCTGCTTTTAATTCACAAGGCCTGTGTCCCTGCTTTGCAATGGGATGGCTTAAACAGACAGGTAAATTATGTTATACAATAATTTTTTTGACTGATGTATAATTCTAGAGAAATTGTCCTCTTTCTAACAGGTATGTGAAAGTTTATGCCGATACTTGCTGTTTATATTTAAATAAAGCAAACCCAGCCTTGCAAAAACACAAACATTTTTGTCCAAATACAGACTAAGGAATATTGCTACCAGCAGCCCCACTCCTTAAAAATTTCTTGGTTCTTTCTAGCATTACATATTTATTCCTACTGCTTATCATTTTTTTCTACTATATTGAGGACCTATTAAGAGCCAGCATTTTTAAGCTAATTTATTTTCATGAGTTCATAATTGTTATACGTATTTATGGGATGCATGAGATATTTTGATACCAGCATATAATGTGTAATGATCAAATCAGGTAATCGGGGCACCCATCATCTCAGCTATCTATCATTTATGTGTTAGGAACATTCTAATTCCACTTTTTCAGTTATTTTTAAATATACAATAAATTATTGTTAACTATAGTCACCCTATTGTGCTACTAAATACTAGCTCTTATTCATTTTATCTAAGTGTATTTTTGTATTTATTAACAAGTCCCATTTTATCCACCCTTACCTGCTACCTTTCCCAGCCTCTGGTAACCATCCTTCTACTCTCTATCTCCGTGAGTTGTCTTTTTTTTTTTTAGCTCCCACATATGAGTGAGGAAATGCAATATTTGTTTTTCTGTGCCTGGCTTATTTCACTTAACATAATGTCCTTTAGTTCCATCCATGTTGTTGCAAATGACAGGATCTTACTTTTTATGGCTGAGTAATATTCTGTTGTGTATAAGAATCATATTTTCTTTATCCATTCATTCACTGATGTACACTTAGGTTGATTCCATATCTTGGCTGTTGTGAATAGTGCTGAGAGTACAGATACCTCTTTGATATACTGATTTTCTTACTTTTGGATATATACACAGAGTAGTGTGATTTCTGGGTCATATGGTAGTACTATTATTTTTTTTTAATGCTATACTGTTCTCTATAGTAGCTGCAATAATTTATATTTACACCAACAGTATACAAGAGTTCACCATTCTCCACATCTTCACCAGCATTTGTTATAGCCTGTCTTTTGGATAAAAGCCATTTATGGAGAGATGATATCACATTATAATTTTGATTTCAATTTCTCTGATATCTAGTGATGTTGAGCATTTTTTATTTACCTATTGGCCATTTGTATGTCTTGAGAAATGTTTATTCAGATCTTTTGCCTTTTTAAAAATGAATTATGGCCGGGTGCAGTGGCTCACGCCCACAATCCTAACACTTTTGGAGGCCAAGGCAGGTGGATCACCTGAGGTCAGGAGTTCAAGACCAGGCTGGCCAACATGGTGAAACCCTGTCTCTACTAAAAATACAAAATTTAGCAAAGTGTGGTGGCATGCACCTACAGTCCCAGCTACTCAGGAGCCTGAGGCAGGAGAATCGGTTGAACCCAGGAAGTGCAGGTTGCAGTGAGCCGAGATTGTGCCACTTCACTCCAGCCCAGGTGAAAGAGCAAAACTCCATCTTGGAGGAAAAAAAAAAAGAATTATTTTATTTTTCCTTTTGAGTTGTTTGAGTTCCTCATATAGTCTCGTTATTAATCCCTTGTCAGGTAGATAGTTTGCAACTATTTTCTCACATTCTGTGGGTTGTCTCTTCACTTTGTTGATTGTTTCCTTTGGTGTGCACAAGCTTTTTAGTGTGATGTGATTCCATTTGTCTTTTTTTTTTTTTTTTTTTCTGCTTTGGTTAACTGTGCTTTTAAGTACTTACTCAATAAATCTTTGCCCAGACCAATGTCCTGAAGTGTTTCCCCAATGTTTTCTTCTAGTATTTTCATAGTTTCAGGTCTTAGATTTAAGGCTTTAATCCATGTGATTTGATTTTTGTACATGGTAAGAGTTAGGAGTCTAGTTTCATTCTTCTGCATATGGATATCCAGTTTTTCAAGCACCATTTATTGAAGATGCCATACTTTCCCCAGTGTATGTTCTTGACACTTTTGTTGCAAATGAGTTCACTGTAGATGTATGGATTTATTTCTGTGTTGTCTATTCAGCTCCATTGGTCTATTTGTCTGTTTTTATGCCAATACCACACTGTTTTGGTTACTATAACTTTGTATTATAATTTACAGCCAGGTAATGTGATTCCTCCAATTTTTTTCTTTTTGCTCAGGATGGCTTTGGCTATTCTGGGTCTTTTGTGGTTCCATACAAATTTTAGGATTTTTGTTGTTGTTGTTTCTGTGATGTATGTCCTTGGTATTTTGATAGGGATCGCATTGAATCTATAGATTGCTTTGGGTAGTATGGACATTTTGACAATATTGGTTCTTCCAAACCATGAACATGGAATATCTTTTCCATTTGTCTGTGTCCTCTTCAATTTCTTTTGTCAATATTTGATAGTTTTTATTGTAGAGATTTTTAACTTGTTTGATTAAAAAGGTATTTTACTACTAGGTATTTTACTACTAGGTATTTAATACTAGTTTTTTGTTTTGTTTTGTTGCTGTTGTTGTTGTTTTTGTTTTTTGAGATGGAGTCTCTCTGTGTTGTCCAGGCTGGAGTGCAGTGGCACGATCTTGGCTCACTGCAACATCCACCTCCCAAGTTCAAGTGATTCTCCTGCCTCAGTCTCCCTAGCTGAGACTACAGGGACTACAGGCACACACCACCATGCCCAGCTAATCTATATATTTTTTAGTAGAGATGAGGGTTTCACCATGTTGGCCAGGTCGGCCTTGAACTCCTGACCTCAGGTGATCCACCTGCCTCAGCCTTCCAGAGTGTGGGATGACAGGCATGAGCCACTGCCCCAGGCCTAATACTAGGTATTTTACTTTATTTGTAGCTATTGTAATTGAGATTACTTTCTTTGTTTCTTGTTCAGATTGTTACCTTTTGGCATATTGAAATGCTACTGATTTTCGTATGTTGATTTTGTATCTTTTTTTTTTTTTTTTTTTTTTTTTTTTTTTTGAGACGGAGTCTCACGCTGTTGCCCAGGCTGGAGTGCAGTGGCGCGATCTCGGCTCACTGCAAGCTCCGCCTCCCGGGTTCCCGCCATTCTCCTGCCTCAGCCTCCTGAGTAGCTGGGACTACAGGCGCCCGCCACCGCGCCCGGCTAATTTTTTGTATTTTTAGTAGAGACGGGGTTTCACTGTGGTCTGGATCTCCTGACCTTGTGATCCGCCCGCCTCGGCCTCCCAAAGTGCTGGGATTACAGGCTTGAGCCACCGCGCCCGGCCTGATTTTGTATCTTGTAACTTCATTGAATTTATCACTTCTAATAGATTTCTTTAGTGGAGTCTTTAGGTTGTTCTAAATATAAGATTATATCGTCTGAAACAATGATAATTTAACTTTTTCCTTTTCAGTTTAAATGTCATTTCTTTGTCTAATTGCTCCCACTAGGACTTCCAGTACTATGTTGAATAATATTGGTAAAAGTGGGTATCTTTGTCTTGTTCTAGATCTTAGAGGAAAGGCTTTCAGCTTTTGCCCATTCAGTATGATACTAGCTATGCGTTTTTTGCATGTCTTTTATCACGTTGAGGTATGCTCTTTCTGTTTTTTGAGAAAGTTTTTATCATAAAGAGATGTTGGAGTTTATTGAATGCGTTTTTGGCATCAATTGAAATGATTATCTGGTTTTTGTCCTTTATTCTGTTGATATGATGTATCACATTAACTGATTTGCATATGTGGAAACACCCTTGCATTCCTGGGATGAATCTCACTTGATCAGGATGAATGATCTCTTAAATGTGTTGTTGAAATTAGTTTTCTAATATTTTGTTGAGGATTTTTGCCTTTATGTTTATCAGAGGTATTGGCCTGTAGTTTTTCTCTCTTTTGTTGTGTCTTTGTTTGGTTTTGGTATCAGGGCAATACTGGCCTTGTAGAATGAGTTTGGAAGTATTCCTTCATCCTTAATTTTTTGGAATAGTTTGAGTAGGATTAGTGTTATTTAAATGTTTGATGGAATTCAGCAGTGAAACCATGAGGTCCTGGGCATTTCTTTGATAGGAGACTTTTTATTACTGCTTTTATCTCATTACATGTTATTGCTTTATTCAGGTCTTCAGTGTCTTCATGGTTCAATATTGGTAGGTTGTATGTATCCAGGAATTTATTCACTTATTCTAGGTTTTCCAATTTACTGGCATATAGTTGCTCCTAATAGTCTCTAATGAGCCTTTGAATTTCTGTGGTATCAGTTATAATGTCTCCTTTTTCATCGCTGATTTTGTTTATTTGGGTTTTTTCCCTTTTTTTCTTAGTCTGACTGAAGGTTTGTCAACTTTATCTTTTCAAATGACCGACTTTTGTTTCATTGACCTTTTGTGGGCCAGCATTATGCTGCATGCTTTACCTGAGGTCATATGTACAGGTGCAGAACTCTGACACATGGTAAGCACTCAAGCAAATGTTCTTATCTATAAAATAATACTTGTGCTCTCAGCAGATGTGCCTGTAGACAAAGTAATTTATGCTTCTCAACAGCAGAGTTTTGACATAATGTGCATCATCTTTTTTTTTTTTTTTTTTTTTTTTTTTTTTTTTGAGACAGAGTTTCACTCTGTCACCCAGGCTGGGGTGCAGTGGCGTGATCTTTTGTCTCACTGAAACCTCTGCCTCCTGAGTTCAAGCTATTCTGCCTCAGCCTCCCAAGTAGCTGGGATTACAAGCATGTGCCACCACGCCCAGCTAATTTTTGTATTTTCAGTTCAGACGGGGTTCGCCATGTTGGCCAGGCTGGTCTCCAACTCCTGACATCAAGTGATCCACCTGCCTTGGCCTCCCAAAGTGCTGGGATTACAGGCGTGAGCCACCGTGCCCAGCCAATGTGCATCATATTTTAACAAAAAGATTAAGAGCAGGAATTCAATCTGTTAGTATAATGTCGTGGCTAAGATCATGTGCATTGGTGTCAGACAGCCTTGGTGTCAATTCTTGCTCTATTGCTTACTACTTATGTGATCTTGAACCAGCCACTTAGCTTCCTGTGTCTCATTTCCAATCTCATAGGGTTGTGGTGAAGACTATCAAAGAGAGTGCTTGGAAAAGTGCCTAGAACAAGGTAGGTGGTTGATAGATGGTAGACATCATTATCATTCTCTTGGCCTCATTTTTATCACCTGTAAAATGGAACTAAGACCTCCAAAAAGGTCTATTCAGTGGCATGGAATAACTCCTTTCTTGACTAGAAAGTATTGGACTGGAAATCCAGATCAAGAGTCAAGTCCTAGCTCAACTATTTCCTAGTTGTTGGCCTTAGACAAGTCATTTCACCTCTTTGAGTCTGTCGCTTAGATTGTGAAATGATTCATTTGGGTTGAAAGGTCCTCTTCTGACTCTGGATCTCTACAATTTTAGAAAATATATCCTGATTTTGTTCCAGAACATATGAACAATTTTTATGATTTATCCTTCATATATGTAGCATACTTATCACACACACATGCATACACACACACAAATGTGTATGAATCAACGGTGCCTGCTCAAAATTTTTTCACATGATATAAAAATGTTTCTTCTGAAACAATGAATTCCTTTCTCCTTTTATTCTTTGTTGGTGATACCTGCAGGACAGTTGCCCATTTAGATCTGGCTTCCTTATTATATTATAAATGATAAATGTTCTAAAAGGAAACCCTGTTCTTTATTCATCTGTATCAGCCCAGTGTTATTCCCCTCCTCCACACTTGTCTATTATTTTTGTTTGTGCCAATTATTTGCCATTTCTCATATATTTAACTGATCATATGTGTGTGTGTATGTGTGTGCATGCACGTGTGCATAGGTGTATGCTGTCTCCCTGTATAAGAATAGCTATCACGAATTAAGCAGCCACTATTTTCCAGGCACCATGCTATAAAATTTTCTAATTCTTATAATAATCCTGAAAAATTGCAATTAGGAAAACTGAATTTAAGTGCTTAAGTAGGTGCCCATGTTTAAACCATAGTCATTAATGGAGCCAGAATTTGAACCCAGGTCTGTCTCATGAAAGTCAATGTCCTTCCTACACTGTACTGTGTTTTAAACAGCTGTTTGCTTTGTCAAGCCTCAACAGCCTAAAATCTTCCCTGGAAGCAGCTCTGCTTATTATGTTTGTTTGAACTATTCCGCCACACACACCATGCACACACAGAGAAGTATACGTAGTGGGTGCCTAGTGAATGTATGTTGAGAAAGTACAAGAAGAAAGGGGCACAGTCAGCCTTCTACACTTTATGGCCTTGTTTTTCTCCTAGGAGCTCTTTTTGGGGATCAAAACAGGAAGTGGTAAGGTTGTGACATAAATACAAATCACAGAGTAGTGACAAGTGCCATACTGGTTCTAAGGCATCAAGGAAATCAAAGCTTGGTCCCTCTATTTCTTTTGCAACATTCAGCAGGCATGAAGCTCAGTATCCCCATCTTATGACAACCTCTGTAAACAGCAGCCTGCTGTGGCGGGCTCGAGCACTCTCCTTACCAGTGACATGGATCCCGGAGATCTTTTCATACTCTAGGCCTAGTAGTTTTCTCTAGGTTCATTAAAGTGTCTCTTAAGAGAAATTGATCTTTTTGGGGTATTATTGCCACTCACATATTTTGAAGACTATAAATGTAAGCAATTGAACAAGGCTATTATTTCTAATCACAGAAATGAGAGAGTTTATACTTAAATGGATTAATAAATACAGTTTTGGAATCTTTTTTATGGGGTACTTTTTTGAAAAGTAGCTAAGTATGATCAATCTAGGAAGGTTACATTAAACTTAGTACTTAGAATAGTCAAGATAAGCTAACATTTGTAACAAGCAGTCCCAAATTCAGAGACTGTACACAATAGAATTTTATTTCTGACTCATGCAATAGTATCATGAAGGTGTTCTTAGTCAGCTATTAATCCCCCTAATAGCAACTCAGGGGCCTAGATTCCTTCTGTTTTGTAATTCTACCTCCTCTAGATCTTCAGGGTCCTCTCCATTAAGCTATAGGATATAGAAAAAAATATAGATTAAGCAGAAGGTTTTTATAGGCCAGATACATATATGTAAAATATATATGTCATAATATATAATATATATTATGGAATAATACATATTCAGGAACTATTGTTGTTTTTGAAGAAAGGAAATAATGTGAGCATACTCATGTTTTAGAAAGCTCACTCTGGCCATTGTGTGGAAGATGGACTAAAGAATACATAATATATAATATGTATGTCATAATATATGATGTATAATATATATTCTTGTGGACAGGAAGTGATTATATATAAATATATAATATATATGATATATATTAACACAATATGATATATATTACATATTCGATTATATATATATATAATCACTTCCTGTCCACATTCCATTGGTCAGAGCTTAGTTACATGATCACACCTAACAGCAAGGAAGGCTGGGAAATGTAGTCTAGCTGAATGGCCAATAAGAAAATGGAATGGGGTTAGGTGAACACACAACAGCCTCTGCCACAGCTCTAAATGTGTACTTCTCATCCAGCATGTCAGAGTTCACAATGTTCTATGTAAAAAGTCAATAAATGGTTACTCTTGTTACTATTTGTACATCTGAATCAATCCAATATCCATTATCTCAGCCCTGTATGGTGCACATTCTAGTGTTAGCAGTGGGCTATGATAAATGAAACGTTACTCCTGCCTTTAAGAATTTTGCACTAAAATAGAGATCTCAACCAACACTGATATAGAGAAGATGAAAGTAAGGACAAAATAAAGGTGAAAGATTTTTGTAATATACATTCTATGTGTGTATATATGTAACATACATGTGTATGTATATATGTAACTTACAGATTATGTCCATCTGCTCTAACTTTAACCTTCTTGAGGCCAAAACCTGATAATATTCATATTTGCATCTGTGATCTTTTGTCACTGCCTAGCATATAGTGAGTGTTATAAATGTATGTTTAGGGAACAAAAAAAAGAACTGTATTGAAGGAGTACAGAGAACAAAATAATTGCTTGTGACTGGAGCTTGTTATAAGTTGTACATTGTACAACTCTAGGAGGCGCAACTTACATTGTAATTATGAATGGCTCTCCTCAGAGTTGTGTGGTACACACCTCACAGGTATATGTGGCAGCCCTATGGAAAAGAGCAATCAGAAAACGCATCCAGGAAAACATGAAAATTGAACTGGGCTTTGAGATACGCAAAAAAATTCTACATGTGGAGAAAGAGTGCAGAGGCATTCCATACTGAGGGAAAAGTCTGTACAGAAGCCCAGAAAGGCAGCTAGTAGACCAGGTAGTTAAGAGCTATGTTGTGATAAAGAGGTAATGGATGACAGGTAGAGAAGTTACTTTGCCACTCAATAATGGAGGACATTGCCTGCCATAGTAAGTGTGAGATTTTCTTGGTGAGCATTCAGGAACTATTGTTGCTTTTGAAGAAGGGAAATAATGGGAGCCAACTCATGTTTTAGAAAGCTCACTCCGGCCATTGTGTGGAAGATGGACTAAAGAATAAAAGGCAGAGAGACCACTGCCGTAATGCAGCTGAGAGATGATAAAGTCATAATTACGACAATGAAAAAAAGGATAGAAGGAAGAAGACAAAAAGAACGTTGTGACTTATTGGCTGCTGTAGGTGAAAGGGGAATAAAAAATTATTCCAAGGGTGACTTGGTAGACAATGGCACAATTAATTGCAAAAGGGGACAGGACTTTTAAAAAGGGAGCTGACCTGTTCAGTTTAGCAACAAATATGTTACATTTGAAGTACCAGCAGGATGTCTACATAAATACCTGGTGCAGAGCTCAGAAAAGAGGTAAGATTAGATTTCTGAAGTATTAGCTCATGGAGGGTGACTTAATCCATATAGGCCAGGTGGGCAGCAGTTTAGGATGTTACTGGTTCTTAACAGGGTTAAGGCCAGGTAGACAATATAGGTTCTTCAGTGGTTCTATTTTTTTTTTTTTTTTTTTTTGAGATGGAGTATTGCTCCGTTGCCCAGGCTGGAGTGCAGTGGCACAATCTCGGCTCACTGCAACCTCTGCCTCCCAGGTTCAAGAGATTCTCCTGCATCAGCCTCTAGAGTAGCTGGGATTACAGGCACATGCCACC
This sequence comes from Macaca thibetana thibetana, assembly GCF_024542745.1. NCBI lineage: Eukaryota > Metazoa > Chordata > Mammalia > Primates > Cercopithecidae > Macaca > Macaca thibetana. Next base: position 98,268,315 of record NC_065588.1, on the reverse strand, counting down.
ATGCCTAATTTTGTATTTTTAGTAGAGACGGGGTTTCACCATGTTGCCAGGCTGGTCTCGAACTCCTGACCTCAGGTGATCTGCCCTCTTCAGCCTCCCAAAGTGCTGGGATTACAGGCCTGAGCCACTGCACCTGGCCAGGTTCATCAATGATTCTTAACAGGATTGTATGTGTGTATAGGTAAAGAGGGTTGGTCTAGTTTACCTATTGTTGAGTAACAAACTACCCCAGAGTTTAATGATATAACATAACCATTCATTTTGTTTATGATTTTGTGGGTCAGGCATTTGGAAAGGGTATAGCCAGGTAGTTTTGTTCCACATGATAGTGGCTGGGCCTGAAGGATCCACCTCCCAGATGAATTCTCCACTCACACATGGGATCTCATCCTTTGCAGCTGCTTCATATGGCTTGGCTTTCTCATACCATGGTTGTCTCAAGATAATCACACTTCTTACAAGAGTTAGGAGATGAAAGCTACCAGACCAATAAAGGGCTCTGTCTAGAACTAGCACAGTCACTTCTATCACATTCTATTGGCCAAAGATGTCACAGGGCCCCACTATATTCAAGAGGTTGAGAAATAGACTTCATCTCTCTCTCTCTCTTTTTTTTTTTTTTTTTCCAGATTAAGCATCTGTTTTATTTAAACCTAGGTAAGTCAGGAACTTTAGGCAGCCTGTTTTGCAGGAGATTTAGTGTTGGAGTATCTTCCTACCTCACACTCCCAAGAATCTGCTCCTGCAGATGAAACCTCAGAACCCTTCCTTCTTGTCAAAAAGGGGCTTGTCTTCAGGCTTGAAGTATAGGTTAGGGCTGCCAAACTCACTGAGAATTGTCTGAGCCCTGTAGCTGACAATGGGGTATTTGGCTTTGTACATGCTGGTGAAAATATCATCCACAGACTCCAACTTCTTGGCTATGAGACCTGTGGTGTGTCACAGGTAAGGTCTACATGATCCAAGGACATCTTGGCTACCCCTCTAGTGGAGTCCTTCCTGGTCAAGGCATTGTAGGGGGTTCTTTGTCCATAAAACCCCTTTCCAGAGGTGACATCAAGCCCCACTCCCTTCACTGCCAAATAGATGGACTGATCCTCCTCCTGCCATAGTGAACCAGCCCCCCAGGCTAGCACCAGGATCAGGACTAGCACTGCCAGCTGCTGTAGCCACTGCCCTGGCATGGGGCCCACCACAGTGAGCACATGTGCAGAGCAAGGGCAGCCTGGCCGGCCTAGACTTTATCTCTCTTGATTCTCTTGATGTGGGAGTGGCACAGTCACATCGAAGAAGGGCATGTGGGATAGGAGATATTTTGGAGCCATATTTGAAAAATACTGTCTACCACAGAGGTGTTCACCAAAGTCACTGAGGAGCTTTTGCAAATTATAGCAATTATGCTTCAAAGTTTTAAGGAAATTACATAGAGGCTTCTGAAACATATGCCTGACCAAGACCCACTAGAAAAAGTGGCTCAGGACTGAAATGTGTAAGGAGGGGAACAGCTTTGAATACGGAGCTCCTATTGTAGACCAGAGATGAAAGAAATGAACTGCCAAAGAAGAGAATTTCAAAAAGGCTGAGGTCAGAAGCACTAACTGTGATGGAGACAGTGAGGATAAGGAGAACTAAGCAGAAGCTGATGAATTTGGCTTTAAAAACTCTCCAGGAATCTTTGAAATCTGTTTCAATGGGGTCGAAATCAGAATTCAGAAGCTTGCAAACTGAGTTTACAACGAAAATAGGTTTTTTTTTCCACTAGAAGTGTGACTAGCCTCATTAAAATCTCATTTGTAAAGATTGAAATAGCAGTTCTATGACAACAATATACCCAGTCTGCAAACAAAGTATTGTAAAGGCAGCTGAGGTATAAACTTTAAAGACAGCTAAGGTGTAAACTTCAAGCAAATGGAGATATTTTCCTCTTGCTACTTCCTTTTATCTTTGCAAATGCATTGCTTGGTATTAACTTTGATGTTTTTCTTTATTTAGGATATCAATTCAGAATCGTGTAGTGTATCAGCTAGTTCTTGTTATATAACCAGTCACCCAACTGGTTGTATAACCAATTGACACCTCAACGCCTTAAAATCTGGGGTCAGAAAATGATAGCCTGTGGTCCAGATGCCAGTTTTGTGAATAGTTTATTTGGACACCGCCATGTCTGTTCATTTACACATGATCTATGGCTATTTTTTGGCACTACAATAGCAGAGCAGAGTTACAACACAAGCTATGCTGCACAAACCTATATTATGTACTATAGGGTCCTTTAAAAGTAAAGGTTTGCTGAATTCTGCTTAAAACAATGAGTATTTGTGACTACCCATGAGTCAGCTGGGCAGTTTTTCTAGTCTCAGCTGTGCTCACTCAAGCCTCACTCATGATCATCTGTAAGCTCTGGCAATGTGGGGTAAGCTCTCTCATCTGTGGTGGTTGACTGGTTGTTGGCTAGTTTAGGATGGCTTTGACTGGAATCACTGGGATCTTCTCCATTACTTTTTATCTTCTAAGTATAGCCTAGTGCAATGTCCTGAATGTGTCCTCCAACAATCCATATGTTGAAATTTAGTCACCAATGTGACAATATTAAGAGGTGGAGCCTTTAGGAGGTGATTAAGTCATAAAGGCACAGCCCTCATGAATGGGATTAATTACCTTATAAAAGAAGTGCAAGGGAGCTGTTTGCCCATTTTCCCCTCCATGTTTCTATTTCACCATGTAGGGACACAGCATTCATCCCACTTGAGGGAAGCAGTGTTCAAGGCACCATCCTGGAAGCAGAGACTGGGCCATCACCAGGCACCAAACCAGCTGGCACCTTGGTCTTGGACTTCCCAACCCCCAGAACTGTGAGAAATTTCTATTAATTATAACTAATCCAGTATCAGGCATTTTCCATAGCAGGAGGAACAGACTAAAGCACCTAGACTTGACCACATAGTGGTAGTAAGTTTATAGCAAGCAGAAGCTCACAGGTCTCTTGGGGCCTATGCTCAGAAATGGTGTACCATCATTTCCACCACATTTCACTGGCCAAAGCAAATCACAAGGCCATCCCAGGTTCAAGAAGTGGGAAAATAGTGTACCTTGAGATGAAAGGAACTGCAAAGTCATATTGCAAAGGATGTGGATATGGAGAGACCCAAAGGATATGGGGATGGCCATCTTTGCATTTATCTGGAGTAGTGCATTCTGGAGTACAAAAAGTACACCAGACTGGGACTTGAGAGAACTGAGGTCAGATTCTGACATGGATGCAAACTCACTCTGTGACCTTATACACATCACTCATCATCTCTGAGCCTCAGACTCCTTAACTCTAAATTAATATTTTTGAATGCCATACTCTGTTCTTGTTTGCATTCAACAAATGTTTATTTTCTTGAAATATTTTTTAACAACTCTTGAAAATACTCTCTATTTTCTAATGTGGTATTACTTGGGGCCAACATAAAGGAAAACATCTGCTTTTTTTTTTCACTCCTTTGACAAGGATTCTAAATATTTGTAATTTACGTGAAAAAATTACAACAGTCATACTGGATTTCTTTCAAATGTGAAGAAAGAGCAAAGCTTTTTCAAATGAGAATGATAGAAGCCACCTTCATGGGAAAATATTCTGAAGATGGTATTTGCTCAGAATGGCTCAAGTCTTTGCCTTCCTCAGGCAGTATTGGAAGAGTGGTAGTACAAGAGAGATTTAGGTTAATGAGCTCTCTAGAGCATTCTATAATAAGAGTTATAATGACTGGGTTTTGTCATGTGCTTATCAATCCATTTCCAAATTTAACTAGAAAGATAGTGGTATGAACCTGGTCCTTCCTACACCTGCCATCAGGGTGATCTTCAAGCAGCTTCCTCCCCACCCAGCCCCTGAAAAGGATCTCCAGCATCCACCTTCAGCAAGGCCAAGTCTTGAAACAGAGTTTGCATAGTTGGGCTGGTGTCATGAGGATCTTCATTCTTTGTATTCAGGTTCCCAGTGCTACATTGGGATATTTATAAAGATGGGGAACCAGTAGGGTGCCATGGCTCACACTTGTAATCCCAGCACTTTGGGAGGCCAAAGTGGGTGGATCACTTGAGCTCAGGAGTTTGAGATCAACCTGGGAAACATGGTGAAACATGTTTCTCTACAAAAAATACAAAAACGGCTGGGCACGGTGGCATGCACCTGTGATCCCAGCTACTCAGGAGGCTGAAGTAGGAGATAAGAAAATCGCTCAAGCTGAGGCAGAGGTTGCAGTGAGCCAAGATCGAGCCACTATACTCCAGCCTGGGTGACAAAGTGAGACCCTGTCTCAAATTAAAAAAAAAAAAAAAAAGAAAATATGGGAAACCAATTTACCTTCAATAATCAATTGAGTTATTAATCAGCCCTACTGTTTCCAAATCACTTCAGCCTTGTTCCTTCCTCCATCCCTTAGCTACTACTTCCTGCTCATTCTTGTTCATATTTTATCTTCCTCCCCTTTCTTTGTCTCTTTCTCTTACTCAAATCCTAATCAAACCTCAGAGCCCGGCTAAATTCTGCTTCTCCCTGGAGGCTTCCCTTAACAATTACAGGTCTTCTCTGACATCTTCCATACAAGCATGGGTTACCCAATAGGGTAAATGAGTATGTGTTCAAGAAGTAACATTTATTCTGCATTATATGGGGAGAAAGCACACAAAAAGGGTATGATTTTCGTTTCTGGCCTTTAAAGCTCTTAATTTTGTTCTGATCTTTCCTCTGAAATTATATTTTACTTGTGTTTTCCATACATACGGGCATGTAATTTTATATTGTCTTGTGTATGTGTATGGCCTAGTGGTTGACAATATGTATTCTGAAGTTTGATTTGTGTGGTTGGAATCTTAACCCTGACACTTCACTAGTTCTGTGATTTTGGCAAAGCATTTGTGGTAGATAGTCTCCAATTATGGCTGTCATCAACTCCTTCCCTCCTATACATTCACACCACTTTTCCACTGAAAGGTAAAATTTGTTTCCCCTTCTCTTAAATCTTGGTGGGCCTGTGACTGCTTTGATCACTAGATAGTGGCAGAAGTGACATACTGAGATTTCTGAGCCCAAGTGTTAAGAGAACTAGAAGCTTACATGTCTTTTCTCTTGGAATGCCCCCTTTTGGAACACAGCTGCCATCCTATGAGAGGTACATGGAGAAGCATGGGTTTGTGCCCTTATGGATGGTCCCAGCTGCGCTCCCAGCTGAAAACCAGCATCAACTGCCAGCCATACAAGGGAGCCATCTTGCAAGTTCCAGTCCAGTTGAGCCTTCAGATAAATGCAGCCCCAGACAATACCAGGTAGGGCAGAAGAACCACCCAACTGAGCCCAGTCAACTCACAGAATCATGAGATATAAAATGGTGGTTGTTTCAAGCCACTACGTTCTGGGGGTCATTTGTTATGCAGCATAGATAACTTCCATCTTAAACAGTATTTAAACTCACTAAGATTTGTCAAATTGGGTCAAAAATGGTACCTCTCTCATAGAATTGTTTTGAGGATAAATCAAGTTATATGTATGGTAAGTGCTTAGGGCTAGTATGTTACTTATTTATATAAGGGAGAAAATGAGTGGAGCTAACATTTATTGGACAGCTAGTAGGTTGGTGCAAAAATAATTGTAGTTTTTGCCATTACTTTTAGTTTTTTAAATCTTTTTTTTTTTTTTTTTTTTTTTTTTTTGAGACAGAATCTCACTCTGTAGCCCAGGCTAGAGTGCAGTGGTGCAATCTTGGCTCACCACAACCTCCACCTCCTGGGTTCAAGTGATTCTCCTGCTTCAGACTCCCAAGTAGCTGAGATTACAAGCACCCGCCACTGAGCCCAGCAAATTTTTGTATTTTTAGTAGAGACAGGGTTTCACCATGTTGGCCAGGCTGGTCTTGAACTCCTGACCTTATGTGATCCCTTTGCCTTGGCCTCCCAAAGTGCTGGGATTACAGGCATGAGCCACTGCGCCTGACCTGTCATTACTTTAAAATGACAAAAACCACAGTTACCTTTGCACCAACCTAATACTACTAGTACTACTACTATGTGCCAGGTCCTATGCTACATTTTTACACACATGATCTCTCTTGCTCTTCACAAAAACCTTGTTAGGCACATATTTTTGTCCTCAGCATTGAGCTGAGATTCAGAGAGGTGAAGTGGTTTACCCAAGATCTTACAGCCAGGAGGTAGTGCAAGTAGGCTTCAAACCCCTGGCTGTCTGACTGCAAAGCCCATTCCTTTTCTTCTGCCTTTCCACACACTTTGGATAGAGGGCCTTCCTGAAATCTTCCAGAGTACAATAATTCTTTTCAGTGAAACATTACATAATCAGTCAGATCCTATGCAACCCAACCAATATTCTGCTTCTGACATGAATACTAAGGAAAACAAAAACATTCCCCAAAGCATTTCACTTCCACTAAGAAAAGTATTTGCAAATCTAGTAACAAAGAATCTAGATAAATCTTTCATGGAACTAGTTACTTTCAGCTTATGCCACTTCTCTGGGAAGCAATTTCCAGGCATCTAAAGTGGTATTTCCTTTTATTTTCTCGAAATATTATCTTAAACCCTCCAGGAAAGGCTGCCCCCTCATGCGTGTATACATTGCTACTTAATTTATAAATGGGAAGTAATTTACCTTTTCTCACAGAGATAGTTTGTTTGGTAAGGTCAACACGAACCTGACAAGAAAACCCAAACTAAGTCCCCCATACCAGGCCTCCAACATCCTGGCTGCAAGCTCACCAGAGATCTGTGTCCAATAATAAAATCCTCCTCAAATCTGGGAGCACTCAGCTTATTCCTGCCTTCTCAGTCTTTTAAGTGCCTCCTTCCCATGCTCCTTCTTTTCCTTTCCCCAGTCTCTTGCAAAATCTTGTTCCAAAATGTCAATCAACCATCAGCTAATGGGATCAGAAGTTGCCTCACAATCACAAAAACCTCCTGGTCCCAGCCAAGGGCCCCCCATCACATCCAGTGTCCCAAGATGAACTCCCAGCCTCCATGACGTAAGAAGACATTTCAGAGAAGCTTTATAAATAGAGAAACTCATTCGTTATTTTTTCGAAAGACCAAGGAAAGAAAATGTTATGAACAAGGAAATTGTTGGTGGGTCATTGGCTGGGACACTGACATTCGAACATTGAACAATTAATTTGAGGATAATATAAACAGGTTTCATTATACCGGTTTTAGGAATATGATATGAATAGTCTGTTGTTTTGAATTCTAGAATATCCCTCCCCCTACCATACACCGTCTCCCTTCCTACTGGCCCCCTTACTATGAGCTGGCACTTCTCACTACTCTCTCTCCTGCTGGTTGTTTTCTCCATCCATGTCTGCTATTAGAGTACAAATGAACTCGCTCTGTGACTGGCTTCATGTGGTTGCCTTGCCTACATTTATTCTGGTTTTCTATTATGTTCCTGACACATTTTAAGAGTTCCATTATGTTGGAGCTTTTTTTTTATTATTATTATTTTTCCTACTCTCTTCAGAAAAAACAAATGACTTTTCAAAAGGAACATCTTTTAAAAAAATGTTTTTGTTTAAAGAAATAAGGTTCCCTTTAGTTCTTTGTGCTCTTTCACAATTACAGCCATGTAATCCATAAGGAATCCATTAATGTGTAAGAGGCTTTGAAGCTACCACGTGTGTGTGTGCGCGTGTATGTGTGTGCATGCGCACGCGCTGTTTTTTCTTTTTCTCTTTCTTTCAGAATATTGCTGCTGCCAACCACTGATTTTGGAATGTTTAGAGGAATATGCCAACTCAATAATCAAAATCATTTTGGTACTGGGAACCCAACCACAGTCTCTGTAGACCAGTGGAATTTATTGCTTGCTCCAGTTTATTAAGTAATAGTACCAACAGCATTTTGAATAAAGAAGAGTCTGATAAGATGTGATAGAATGTCAGGATAATTCATTTTGATCATAAAACAATGCTTATTTTGAATCTGAAATGTTAAAAGCACAAACAGTCTGATGATCACGTTTTCCCTCCCTTGACCTGGTAAGGGAATATGATTCATAACTCTCTTCAGGAAAGAAGCTCAGTATAAACTGATGGTTTTCTGCTACACACACATCCCTGTTTTTATTCCACAAACACATATCTAATACCTATTGGGAACCAAGCACCGTACTCGGCATTGGGACCACAGTGGTAAAAAGAATAAACACAATTTTTGCCACATGGCACTCACCGAGGGAAGCTATCTTGGCTGCACCAATTACTTAAGACATTTGAGATGCACACAAAACAGAGTAATGCTGAGGCTTGTGGACTCTGGAATCCAACGTAACTGTGTTCTGTTCCAGGCTAGACCACTCCAAGCTATTTTATCTTGGACAATTTACGCAGCCTTGCTAAGCTTCAGATTCCTAAATTGCAGTACTTACCTCATAAGGTTATTTCTAGGATTGAGTGGAAAAATGCTTGTACAGCTTTTTTAGCACAGTGCCTCGTTAGACAGTAATAGTAGTAGCACTAGTAATAGTAGTAGTAGTAGATGGGCCATATCTGGGGTCCCTAAGCCCCAGGTCACAGACTAGTACCGGTCCGTGGCCTGTTAGGAACTGTGCCACACTGCAGAAGGTGAGTGGCAGGTGAGTGACAGAAGCTTCATCTGTGTTTATAGCCACTCTCCATCACTCCTATTACTGCCTGAGCTCTGCCTCCTGTCAGATCAGCAGCAGGATTACATTCTCATAGGACTGTGAACCCTATTGTGAACTGTACATGTGAGGGATCTAGGTTGTGAGATCCTTATGAGAATCTAATGCTTGATGATCTGTCACTGTCTCCCATCAGCCCCAGAAGGGACCATCTAGTTGTAGGAAAACAAGCTCAGGGCTCCCACTGATTCTACGTTATGGTGAGCTGTATAATTATTTCATTATATATTGCAATGTAATAATAATGGAAATAAAGTACACAATAAATGTAAGGTGCTTGAATCAGCCTGAAATCACCCCTCCCCCGACACTGGTCCATGGAAAAATTGTCTTCCATGAAACTGGTCCCTGGGCGCCAAAATGGTTGGGGACCACTGGGCCATATGAACCTTCAGTAGAACAGACTGTTTCCTTATCTTTGGTATTTCAAATTCATAGGTCCACCTGTCATCAGGAGGTCACAGATCCATCCTACCCTGGGATTCTGTTCCATTTGAGGGAGAAAAGAAAAAGGCTTGCCCAATGCTCCAAAACACATTTTCTGCCTTCTCTTGAAATGCCTCCTCTTGCCCACGGAAGGACATGCAGCAGGAGTATCCTCTGCTGCCCAGTACAGTTTAGTGGCTGGCCACTTCACTGCTAGCATCCTTCACGCTACCTGAGACCTGACGTCTCTGGCTCCAAAGGACGCAGCTCTGCTCATTCCCCCGTGAGACCTGTCATGAGTTGCTGTGGCTGTGGAAGCCTGCCATCCTGGGATGGAGACTTTTCCCACTGCCCTGTCCCTTTAATTTCAGCAGGCGCATCATCCCGCTTCATGTGGATCCCCAGAGCAACAGATCTGGAATCTCCTGTGATGCTGAGGCCTTCAGGGACCACAAGCAAATGTAACAGGAGCAGAAGCTTGACACATGCTTGTGCATTGGAGTTTTTCTCTCTTCATGCTTTTAGAATAGCCTAAGATTGACCTAGAGGGTGAAAGACCACATGGAGAGAGAGGCTGAGCCATCCTGGCTGTCCCATACATGCCACCAGCTCCAGCTGAGCCAGCTCAGACCTAAAGATTCATCCAGCCAATCCATGGATTTTAACAGCATCTTAAGCCACTGAATTTTGGGGTGGTTTCTTAGGTAGCAAGAGCTGGGTTATACACATGTTTATTTTTAACTTAATCTGGGAGGGAGCCATATGAGTTTTGAAGGACCTTAATGTCTACCTCAATATTAAATTTTATGGATGTGCCATCATTTATTTAACCATTTTTCATTATTCAAATCACACTTTTAACATCACATTTATTAGAACTATAAATAACTCTCTCATGAACAACTTTGTTTATAAATTTTTATCCAAGTTTCTGATTATTTCATAATAATAACTTCCACAAATAATAGACTGGTGGTAAAAGAATTACTAGGTCGAAATTTAAGGCTGTTATTATTTCTTATTTGTGCCAAATTTATATATCTAATGAAAGTGTGTAAGCATGACCATTTCTCCATACCCTCACTTACCATCGTTGGCTGTGAGCTTTTAAAAATATCTTTGTTGCCCCTGAGACTGAAATATTTTATATATATATATATTTGTTAATCTTTTTTTTTTTTTTTTGTGATGAAGTCTCACTCTGTTGCTGGGGCTGGAGTGCAGTGGCGTGATCTTGGCTCACTGCAACTTCCAAATAAGTTTTTTATTTTTAGTAGAGACAGGATTTCACCATGTTAGCCAGGCTGATCTTGAACTCCTGACCTTAAATGATCGGCCTGCCTCGGCCTCCCAAAGTGCTGGGATTACAGGCATAAGCCACCACACCCAGCCATATATATATGTTAATCTGATGGAGAAAATTTTCTGATTTAAATATTAATATCTTTGCAAATTGATATTTTTTATATATTGTTAACAACTAAGAGTTTTTACACAACACTCAGAGTGTATGATGAGTATTTCTTTATTTTGCTATATCGAATTAAATCCAGCTTGAGTGTCCCACAGGACAAAATTGGCAGGAAGCTCAATATCAGATCTCTTTCCCAGTTTCCTTTCTCTCAGACGGTGGGGATCCTGGACCCCGCACGGCTATGTGAAGGTGGGGAGCTCTGTTCTGTTGCCTCATCCCTCCAAGGGAGGCATAGGGAAAACTTTATAAAGGGGAAACTTCACCTGGGTTCCCACAGCATTGAAGGCAGTGTCTGGTTCTCATACTTCCACATGCCTTATATCTACCTCAAAGACACTGGAGTGGGTACAGGGCCCCTTCCTGCTCAAATCTTTAACCACCTCTTGCTTAGCCATTGTCACCTTCTCTCAGCACCACAGGAAGAAACCTCCAGTTCCCATTACTTGGAAGAGTTTTATAATTTGGAACACTTAAGTGTGGCATGCTAGGCTTGTTGCTGGTTGTAAAATTAAACAAATAGGCTGGGTCCGGTGGCTCACGCCTATAATCCCAGCACTTTGGGAGGTCAAGGCGGGTGGATCACCTGAGGTCAGGAGTCCGAGACCAGCCTGGCCAACGTGGTGAAACCCCATATCTACTAAAAATACAACAACAACAACAAAAAATAGCCGGGCATGGTGGTGGGTACCTGTAATCCTGGTTACTCGGGAGGCTGAGAGGCAGGAGAGTCGCTTGAACCCAGGAGGTGGTGGTTGCAGTGAGCTGAGATCACACCATTGTACTCCAACCTGGGCAACAAGAGTGAAACTCTGTCTCAATAAATAAATAAATAAATAAATAAATAAATAAATATGGCATGCAGGGTGTGGGGAGGTAAAGGGAAATGAATGGCTGGGGTCACAGAGGTTACATGTATTCCAAAATGCTTTTCCCGGTGGAATGAGCAGATTATTTCAGAAGACAAAAGTTTTAACTGTCGGAAGTGTGATATAAATGTCACAGATCTAAGAAATCAGATATTGAAGTATTGACTATGAGCCTATTTCCTTTGTAACCATGAAAAAAAGTCACATCATGTTTATTGAGCTAGACTATAAATACAAAGTCAGACTGAACAGCACTTCACGGACACACTTACTACCAAGGCCTTCTGTATTCCCATCTCCCACAGCCACTAACTTTTCATACCCTGCTCTTTGAAAAAGCTTCACTTCCAAAAAGTGTCACAGGATGTACCTTCTGCTAGCCAATGAATTGACTACTGGTCTCATCACTTGGGGTGACGGGACAGATGCAAAAACTCAGTCATAGTTGCTTGCACCCAAGGAACATAAAGTCCTGCTTTTAACTCTTCTTCAAGGAAAGTAGCTGACTGAAAAAGCCAAGTCCTCATGAAACCCATTGTCAACTATCCGAGCCTGCCCCTGTGTTAGACAGTGCAGGGGCCAGTCTGTGCCTAAGACAGAGGAAGAACTAGCCAGAAACCACCTGAAGGCTACTGATACCAAACATGCTATGAGACAACACGTGCCCACGCAATCTGTGTGCATTACGTCTTCCCTAAAGGTATGTCAACAAAGGAAGGAAACAAACTATTCCCCATGCGGGCAAACTCCCCTCCACCGCACATGCAAGAGCCGGGGCAGTGGATGCAAAAGAGGGCCAAGGAATGAGGGTCTCTAAGAAAGTAGGTCAGATAAGGGCTCAGCTCTTGTACTTTGAATTTGTTAATGGATAAGAGAGGGGTTTTTAGAGCTGTTTCACTCTTCTGGGTCTATGCGAGGTCCCTTGGATGTAGTTATGCCACCACAAAATCTCACATCTCCTTAAGGTTCAGTTCAGCCCTGAAGTAATAATGCCTCTTTGGAAAGAACAGAAGAGCCCAGAAGCCTCTGGGTTCAAAAGGGCACGGTTTAAACTGACAGCCTGCTTGCCAGCCTCCGAGATGGTAAAACTTCTCAGACTGGGAGAGAAATCCACTGTCAAGAATGTCTGCCGAGGAGAGGTCGCTCTGATTGCCCCCATCCCCATAAACAAAAACAGATGTGTGCTCACGAGGAAAGTAAATATTCCAGGTCAATATATGCTCCTCTCCGCCAATCTAGTTTGGCACCTCAATGCAAGCAAATAGTCTGTGAAGCAGAGTGGAACTTTTCTATAACGTGGGCGGTGTCAAGTGACAGGGCTCACATCTGTGTATTAGGTTACTTGTTATATGAAAAAATCTATAGAATAGCCTTTCTGTTTCCCAGGGAATGATTTGAGTTATGGTAAATCTATTGCAATGGAATAAATAGTTGCTCCATATAAAAGGAACAAAAGAGCATCATATTGAAGAGCCTGAGTTTGAATCCAGGTTCTACCACTTACTGTTTGCGTAACCTTGGGCAAGTCATTTAACCCCAGTGTTTAACATCTGTACGACAAGTTTTAATAGTACTTATCTCTCATCTTGTGGGTGGTAAGCATAATAAAATGTGAGCTCCTTCTAGGATTCTTCCATGGCGCTAGAGGAAGTAGGATTTAAAAGTCTGAATGTCTCAGCTTGTCTGTATTCATCCTTTCAACAAATATGTATTGGGTATCTACAGTGTGCCAGGTACAGAGACATAGCAGTGACGACGACAGGCATAACTCAAAGGGACAGGATAGAAAAGGGATGAAACACATGCCTGTTGTTTACTGTGGACACTTCCTGGATGCAGCCATGTAGCATTTCTGCTTACATCCCTCTGATCATAGCAGCAAGAGGGCTGGGCTAGTCATTATTCTAGATGGCTTTGTGACTGGTTATAAATTAGAGCATTTTGGCCGGGCATGGTGGCTCACGCTTGTAATCTCAGCACTTTGGGAGGCCGAGGCAGGCAGATCACGAGGTCAGGAGTTCGAGACCAGCCTGGCCAACATGGTGAAACTCTGGGTCTACTAAAAATATAAAAATTAGCTGGGCATGGTGACGGGCACCTGTAATCCCAGCTACTTGGGAGGCTGAGGCAGGAGAATTGTTTGAACCCAGGAGGCGGAGGTTGAAGTGAGCCGAGATTATGCCATTGCACTCCAGCCTGGGCGACAGTGCGAGACTACGTCTCAAAACAAAACAAAAATAAATTAGAGCATTTTATTCATCACAGAGTCTACAGTCTTGTGATTTATCTGCCCCCTAAGATGTGGCCCTCCTATATCTCTTGCCACCTTGAACTTGGTGTTTTCCAAAGTTAGTTAAACATAAGAGTCCCCTGGCACCCCTGTGAAAAGACAGATTCTAAGACCTCACCTCATCCTACTGAAAATCACAAGGGGATTCTGACTCCTTTTTTCCTCACTGGCAAAACAGGGAGCAGAGCAAGCCCTATCACAATTGTGTTTGTTTCAAGGGAAATAGCATATGCAAAAGAGCTTTGGAAACCATGAAGTTACTCTCTTGGCTGGTATCCAGGCTCACTCTGGAGGTTCAGAGGCAAAAGCCACTCTGAGGCTGTGGCCCATCACAGTGTCCTCCTTCCCACACCACCTTCCCTTTCTGGGCTTTCTGGAGACACCGATCAGATGCCACCCACCTCCATTTGAACCCAATGAAATGATGGTCCCAGGCTGGAACCGGCCTAAAATTCATCACCAAGGTGGACACCTGAGTTGTGTTCTAGGAGTGCTGATTACAAAGCTTCAGGGGGTCAGTCAGTGGCCAAAACTGATGGTTTTCAAGGGATGGCCCTGCCTTCCCTTGGTACCTGCTGGAATGGAAAATGAACCCAAAGATTAGAAGAGGGGAAATGTAGGGTCTTGGTAAGTTCTTATTACCCAGGCCCTGCCCCCTTATCCAGCTACATCTCCTCCTACCCCTCCATATACCCAACTAGCCACTGATTACTCCTCTCCTTCTTTCAGTAATAAAATCCTCTAATTTATAACCAGTCACAAAGCCACCTAGAATAACAACTACTGCCAGCCCTCTTGCTAATACGATCAGTGGGATGTAAGCAGAAATGTCATATGGCTGCATCCAGAAACAGTCCATAGTAAACAACCAGCATGTGTTTCATCCCTTTTCTATCCTGTCTCTTCTTTTATCCTGCTGCTTGGAATACTGATGGAATGGCTGAAGTTCTGGCACCTATTTTGGATGTTGGGGATAAAGCTACACATTAGGAGTACTGGAATAGAGAAGGAGCCTGGAGCCCTGAGCACTGTGTGGAGTCGAGCTTCTAGTCTAGTTTTGGACTATCTAGTTTGGACTAACCTCTGGACTTTTACTGAAGAGAAATAAACTTCCATTTAATTTAAACCATTGTTGTTTCGGGTTCTGTTACTCACAGCCAAAATGAATACTAACTAATAGAGTGCTCAGGAGCATGTATTCTGGAAATTAGATTGGCTAGGTTCAGTCACTTATTACCTGGCAGCCTTAGGTAATTTGCTTCCCTTCTTTGCCTCAGTTGTAAAATCAAAATGCTCCAGCCTGGCCAACATGGTTAAACCCCATCTCTACCAAAAACCACAAAAATTAGGCAGGCATGGTGGCACACACCTACAGTCCTAGCTACTCGGGAGGCTGAGGTGAACAGCTTGAACCTGGGAGACGGAGGTTGCAATGAGCCAAGATTGTGCCACTGAACGCCAGCCTGGGCAACAGAGTGAGACCCCCGTCTCACCAAAAAAAAAAAAAAAAAAAAAAAAAAAAAAAAAATGCTAAAGACAGCATCTACTTCTTGGAATTGCTAAGAATGAGCTAAAACATGTAAAGCTTAAAACATGGAAAGCCCAGCACATAGTAAACACTCGTTGAACATGAGCTATTGTTAAAATAAACTATTAAATACATAAAGAATAAAGATGTGCCCCTAAAGGAGCAAGATTGAAGGTTATTCTCTATCATGCTGTATGCATGCATATTTGCAAAGGGCTAGATTTTTCTGTCAGTAAAGAAACACAGAAGGTGGGCTGGGCAGTGTGGCTCACACCTGTAATCTTAACAATTTGGGATGCTGAGGCAGGTGGATCACTTGAGGCCAGGAGTTCAAGACTAGCCTGGCCAACATGGTGAAACCCCATCTCTACTAAAAATACAAAACAATTAGCTGACCGTGGTGGCACATTCCTGTAATCCAAGCTACTTGGGTGGCTGAAGCATGAGAATCATTTGAACCTGGGAGGCGGAGGTTGCAGTGAGCTGAGATCACACCACTGCACTCCAAGCTGGGTGACAAAGCAAGACTCTGTCTCAAACAAAAAAGAGTCATAGAATATAGAAGGTGCCCAAATTCCCAGTGGAAGAATTTTGTCTTCTCAACCCTGACACAGCTCGGATATAAATAGGCCCCCCCTTTATTTGATCACATAAAATGGTAGTCCTAGAATGTACTTTGAAAAAGGAGGTCCAATCTAGGCTTAGCTAGGAAATGGAGACAGAAGGAAAGGCTTAATCCCTCTTGATGGCATTTGGATAACAGGGCCTGAGCCTGAGTGATATTCATGTTCACCCAGAAAGGGGCCTAAGGAGTGGAGCATCTGGATTGGGGCGAGGCTTCATTACAGTGCTTGTGTTCTGAATTGGCAATTCTTTTAACACAAGCAGTTTGGAACCAAGACTGGGAAGCTGCTGCTAACTGGAATGTTCTAGCCATGTTGCATGTTCCCTGAGGGCAGGGCTGGTGGCTCTCAGTGCATTGTGGGGATTTAAGTTAGATGCTAGGAAGAACTTGTTCACTAAAATGGTTGTGAAAGGCAGACACAATTGTGGTTGTAGAATGTTTCTATCTGTAAGAAACTAATCTGAAGATAGTATGGGGGCAAGTATCTTTCACAGATAGAGGATATGAACTGAGCATCCTCCAGTAAGAAACAGGAAGTGAGAACAAAGAAAGTAATAGCATAATACTTCTGAGTAGTTGTTTCTTCAGTCCAAATAGACCTAAGTTCAAATCCTAGCTTACCAGTTCCAATTAACCACTCTGACCCTCAGTTTCCTCCTCTAACAGGAGATCACAGTACACCCACCTCTGAGAGTGACTGTGAGGTTGAGACAAAATACATCAAATAATATGGGAGGTGTTCAATAAATATTCATCTTATTCTTGTCTTACAAATCGTTTCCTATTCTGCAACTCTATGATTCAGCACTTCCTGGAATTCTAAGGCACTAGAAACTTTCCAAAGAGTTTAAACTGCTTAATTGCTAGCTTCCAAGCTCTTCCCAGCATTTCTTTGAGAGGTGAATGGTAGAAATGGATCACACATCAGACAGACAAATTGCCCTTTGTTTGCTGGCCTAGCAATATCCCCTCACATGCTATTTTCTCCACTGTTCTCAATGGGACAAAGAATGGGATTGTCAAAAACCAGTCGCACCCTGCAATGTATAGAATTAGGATGGAAAGTGGCTATTGCTCCTGCAGAGATAAGCACAGGAAGTCTCTTAAGGGCTTGAAACTGGGGTCCAGCACAGGGCGGTGGGAAGGCCATTGCTTCGGGGAACAATTGTCTAGAAGCTCCAAGACTGGCCGGGCTGGGACCTCTCTGCAAGACTCCCTGGTCCCCTTGTGTACACAACGAAAGGACGAACTTAGGTGAATGCAGAAGGCTCTCCAAACTCAGAGTTTCTCTGAGCTGGTGATTTCTGTGCGTGGAGAGTGACTCCTCTGTCCTTGGCTGGTTTCTATGGGCTATATTCCTGGATCTTGTTTTCTCTTGAGGAAAACATTTTAAAAGTTTATGTACAGTCTTCTCTCCTACATGGGAGGCTCTGTGTGGGGGCTGTATTGGCGGGTAATAACAAGGGAAGATGTAGAAAAAAATAACCCACCTGAGCATTTGCTGCTGACAATTACCTGAAGTCTCTTGTGTTTGGCTCTGTAAGTCTGTTGTGTTTGGCTTGGATAGGGAGGTCCTGTCTGTCTTGTTCTACTTCACAGGAGAACAAAAAAGACATGATAACTGAGAAAAAGCTATGTGGTATATCCACATATGTGGGAGGCTCTGTGTAGGGGCAGTATTGGCGGGTAATAACCTCCTCTCCCCTTCCCTCCCCTCCCTTTCCCTCCTCTCCTCTCTCAATTGCCTCCAATCCTTTTATAGCCTGCCACATCATTAAAAAGAGTCTTATTGTATAAGCCTTGAGCCCAAAGTCTAGAGAAAAAATTTAAATTACAAAGAACTTATGTCCTAAAGAAGTTTGTTCTTTTCCTCACATGTACAATTTATTCCCCCTTTAGAATGAGAAAGCTGGTGAAGGAAAGAACCATACATTTCTCCACTCGTGGGCTCTATGTTTCTTCAATCAGAACTTCCACAGTAGAATGTAGTTGCCCCAAGGTGGAAACAAATCACTGACAAGCAGTTGTTGAAAAGAGTTGCTTTCTGTGATTTTCTATCTAGAAAGGGAATGAGCAAAAGAACGATATTACCTATCCTGATTCTGTCTCATTGTATTCCTCCAACAGAAAGCCAGAGAGAAACCCAAAAGGGAAAGGAGTTTGCTCTCGGTAGCTTTCCATTCAGCTGGAAAAGGAATTGCTGAAATCCCTCCCTCTGCTGTAAGTTTGGTTTGCCCTTTCTTGCTGAGTGTGTGGAGAGGTGGTCGTCACTACAGTCCCCTAGTGCCCCCTGTCGTTCATATGGTGAAAATAACCAGGCAGCGCGAACCACTAAACTTTTGGTTCCTTATCTGAAAACCCTTTAAACTTTTTGGATACATCTCAAAACTTCAAAATTGTGTTTCCACCTTTAATTCACTGAGGGGTAGTCTATAGTCAACTTATATTATTATTTCATAAACTTACAGAATGTGAGGGAGGGTCCTTAGAATATATTCAGCCAACTGTGTGTTTTGTTCTGTTCTGTTTTGTTTTGTTTTACCAAGTATGGGATTAGTTATGAGAGATATTTGCTATTATGTGAAGCCAAAGTGGGTTAGGAAATGCTGGGTTAAATAAGAATTAAGTAACATTAAATAAGGAGCTTCTTTCCTGCTGGCCTTCTCAGAGCATTTAATATGGACTGTGTCTCTCCCAAGGGAACTGCAATTTCCCAATCGTGCTTGACAACAGAACCACTTTTTATATGAATTTCTTGCAGGGCCAGTATTCAGGGAACACACTTGGGAAGTGCTAATCAAGTCCAAATGAATCGTTCTACAAGTCTGGAAACTGAGGCCCAGGAAGGTGCCAGTGACTGGGTGGTAGTAGGCACTGCAAGGCCCCTGCCAGGAGGCTCCCAGGCCACTTCCTCACCAGGATCCCTCCCACTCACCGGAGTTGGTCTTTAGTATTTCTGTATCCATAAAGCGTGTTTACTTGTGGAATGGGGAATGGTGTTGCCTTTAGCCAAGGATGTTGAAAGAGTTTAGCAAACCTCTCTCAAGAATGTTCTAACTCCCTGGGGAAGAGAATTTGCTTCTGGTATTTTCAATTCAATTTCTTTCTGTCTCTTGTGAAGAACTTCATTGCTTTCTAAAAAGCTCCTATTCAACAAATTTGCATTAAGCACCTACTATGCACAGATACAAAGGAGGTCAAGATAATGCACTACTTTGGATAAGAGAAAATACCTGGGGGTCAAGTTCTGGTTCTGCTACATCCTGACTGTGTGTAATCAGACAAGAAGCTTATCTTCTAAGACCCAGACTCCCCATCTGTAAAGTGGGGGTAATAATACCCCCTCCAGAGGAATGTGCTGAGGGTTCCATTAGATAATACATGCTAAATGGCCAGCACATGCCAGCACATATAAGTACTCAATGCATATTTGCCACTGCTATTATTGTTGTTAGGATTGTTATTGTTAGGATTATTGAGGCATGGTGCCCACCCTCAGGGACTTAGCTGAGCTGGAGAAAGAAGACAAGCAGGCTCAGAAACTTTAACTAGCAGTATAAGGGAATAGATAGATCAGAGACAGCAACTAGGCTTCACAGAACTCCAGTCAGCCTTTAGTGGCTGCCTCCAGAGCTGTGGTGGGAAGAATTCTGAGGGTTTTGCCAGCTACACAAGGAAGGAGCACCAACATCAATTAGTGATGTCTGTCACAGATGTGTGGAGAGTGGATATGTGCTTATATGACATGTATTTGCCATTCTTAGAATGAATAATGAAATGCCAGGTGAGGCAGATTAGACAGAACAGTAGTTTCTGGAGGAGGTAAGAAAGTTGGACCTGGAAGATGGGTAGGACGTGAATGGAAAACAGATAAAGGAAGAACTATTCGACACTCAGAACTCGTGGCATATGCCAAGGATAAAACCAACATGGGCCAACATGGGTGGCAGTAAGTAAACTAGCCCATCTAGAATAGATGGTAAAGATTATTTGATGCTAAAGGTTGGCTCTATAAACATGATTACCAGCAATGCCAAGCTGGTTTCCCAACATCAAACAAGCTGTACTGTTGTTTCCATAAATTCCCTCATGTACTATGTGCCCGAGTTTGAGGTTCAGAAAACGTGAACACCATTCAGTCTTTATAACCATCTTCTCTACCATGGAACTGGACAAAGGCTCTTTCCCACTGCCCTTGCTCATGGAGACTGTATTTTGGTGTAAGTCCATGGCTGCTTTCAGAGAGCCCATTACCCTTTGTGCACTTTAGAAACTCTATGAATGTTTTTCATTATACACAGATGGCACTGCAGCCCCAGGCATCTGAACTTCTCAACAAATACACAAATGGAAAAAATTTGTTGAAAATGAAAAGCAAAGACCCAAGCTACCAGAAATGGCAGCATCAAGGTATGCTATGTGCCTCCTCTATATCTGGCATACACCAGCTCTGGGAGGGGTGGTGAAAAGATGCTTATTAAAGCCACAGATGAGGATGAAAAGTTTTGAAAAATTCCTGTTTGCAAGACTTCATCACTTGGTATCATGAGATTTTAGTCATCCCCTCTTTTTTATTATCTACCATGCAATAATAGTAGAGAGTCTTCTGTAGTAGTTAGGACTTGCGTGGTTACAAGTGACAGAGACCTAACTCAAATTCATTGAGGCAAAAGGAGTGGGAAGGGTATTAAGAGATAATGTGAGGGCCATGAACACCAGCAAGGTTCTCTTTGATTCTTCTTGTTTCTGTTGTTCCACTTAATCTCTTCATTAGCTTCATTCTTCACTCCAGCTAGAGATGAGCCTTCTCTGTGTAGTGAAAAACACGGGAGCCAATAGCTCCTAAATTTATCAGTACATCCACATAGATTTGGTCACTGGAAAGACATTATCTTAACATTGTCTCTGGTTCCAAGTCAAAACGTCTCAAAAAAGAACTCACTGAAGCAGTTTGTATCAACTCCTGTGGCAGCTACAAAGATGAGGTTGGCTAAGAGAAACTTCTGGAAGGAGAGGAGTGAGGTGTTAGGTAAACAATATAATAGATGCCTGCTAAAACTTCCCTTATCTACCTTTTCATGCCAAGTCAACTTAGCTATCAACAATTCCACTCATTTAATAAGCATCTATTTGCTTATTGAGTGTCTGCTACATGCCAGGTGCTGTGCTACATTTCAGGGATGCAAAGGGGAACATTATGCTTTTTAAATTACGTTCCTCTTAGAATTAATTAATTAATTCTAATTAATTAAGGCATCTATCTCTAGGCATTCAGAGAGATAGAGGAATATCGAATATAATGGGTTTAGGATGTCTAGGAACTCACCATATAACTGGAGAAAGGAGACTATGTATTTGGAGAATAATAAGTGGTAAACTGTGTGCCGTGGGTGATGAGGGTAAGAGAAACTTCAAGGTAACTGAGGTCAGCAAGGCCTGGAGCATTCAGGAGAGGAGAAGCGTCTTGGAGTGTTACTTCTGTGAGGTCTTTAAAGGGTGAGGAAGCTTTGTTTATGGCTACATGTGTTTAAAGTGCAGTATTTTCACAACATCACACTAAGTGTGGCCCTCTGCATCTGGAGGCATTCTGGAATGCATCCGTCAGCCAGTGGCCCTGTTCCTTTCTCAGACACAGGACTGCCACCCACAGCTCTTCTGATAGCCTTGTTTTTAATTGCCATGGCCTGTTGGATCAAAGCCTCTAAGTTTGATGCAAGTTCAAAATAATTTCCTTCAAGGATTAACTCATCTTTTTGGGCTTGAGGAGCTACAACAAGCAACATCTGGTATAGCCTGCAGAGGGATTTTTTTTTTCACCCAAGGAGTTTCAAGTTTCAACATGTGAGCCATCCTGCTGAATAACATCATCGACGGGAAATGGCACGCAGAGACCTTATCTTGTAATGAGAGCTCTGTGTAACACCCCACGGTCATGTTTTGCACCAACTATAATAGATGGTGCAAACTGTAACAGGTTCCTTCTCACTTTGTTTCCTGCCAAAGTGACTGAGTTCCACACTGATGGGGTTGAAATCCCCTTGTGAGTTTCCTCTGGGGCCATTCCATAGCCCAGCCTAGTGTCGTTAATAACACCCTCCCTGTGTTCGTCAGGCCCACGTTTTAATGCCGTCATAGGGAGTCTCTTGGTCAGTTCCTATTATCAGATCCCATCAGTCACTTCCCTGTCTGCCTAGGTCTCTTGGAAAATTCTTGGGACCGTCTCCTTGCTTTTGGTAAATCCTGGCTTCATTCCTCCATGCTGTGTTTTCTGTATTCCCAGCTCTCCCCTTTGCATCCCTTGGGCAAGTCCCACCACCCCTGGAATTCTCTCTGAGGTCAAGATGTTGCAATGTTTTTAAAGGTGAACCAGTATAACAGCTAAAGTTGAGTGTTATGTGTCAGGGATGTATTATTTATAGGGGTGCTATTATCACCCATGACTTACCTGTGAGAAAAATGAGGTTCAGAGTTTGATTGAATTGCCCAAGTACAAGACATAAACCCACATCTGTCTCACACTTAAGACCGTGCTCTTTTTAAGGGATAAAATAGGGACCTAAAGAAAGGTCACGGGAGTCCTGAGTTCCAAGTAGAGGAGGCAGAAGGAAAGAGAAATGAGGGAACTCCAAGAGTGGCAGCTCTGAATTCAAAGGAGAATTTTGAGACATAGTCAACTACGTCTAAAGCTAGAACAGGTTTGAGAATACAGACACCACTGGCATGAAGATGCCTATTGGCAAATCTTTTGAACAAAGATTTCATTAATGGGTCTGGAAGAGGTTATTAGGAAGGGGGTAAAATGATACAGATGGCAAACAAAAGCAAAGAGCAGCCACATAGATGGTGGAATGAAGCAGGAGAGTATCCACTAAATTGAAAACTCTGGGGCAGGTCCCAGAAACTGTGTTTTAACAAACCCTCCAGGTGATTCTGATGCACACTAAAGTTTGCAAACCGCTACTACAGAACCGTGTTTCTCACCTTGGCTGCGCACTGAAATCACCTGAAATAATAATGCTTCCATCTGACTTTCTGAAATTCTCATTTAATCACTCCAGGCAACGGGGTTTTTAAAAAACTCTCCAGGTGATTCTAATGTACAGCCAGAGTTGAAAACTGCTGCTGTACAGGGAGAAGACAGCTGAGGGTGTGCAATCAAAGAGGAGGTAGAAGGGCTATAACAGCATCTGCCATGCACAGCTGTGGCTGTGCCAGGCAATGTGCTAAGGCTGGGCATTTCGAGCTTCAGTGGGCAGGCATAAGGATCACCAACAAGCTCCCAGGTGCTTTCAGGCATTGCTTCAAGGAATCCTCATGACAAGTCTACAAGGCAGGTGCCAGCATTATTCCCACTTTACAGATAAGGATACTGAGACACCAAGATGTTGTCTGACTTGACTGGCGCATGACAGAAAGGAAGTGGTAGGTCTTGAGAGTTAGATCTTGACTCCAAAGTACTTATTCTTTAAAAATTTATGATAAAATATACAAAACATAAAATTTACCACTTTAACCATTTTAAAGTATTTACAATTTCATGGCTTTCACAATGTTGTACAACTATCCATTTCCAGGAAGTTTTCAGCATCCCAAACAGAAACTCTTATCCATTAAGCAGTAACTCCCCATCTCCCCCTGTCCCCAGCCCCTGGTAACTTCTATTCTGCTTTTCCTTTATGAATCAAAGTAATCATTCTTAATCACTATGTTTCAGGATTGGCTCAAAGATGAGATGGAGGTATCAAATTTGATCAAATTTTTCCTTGAATTGATGGCATGTCTGAGCTAAGTGAGGCCACCATCAGCAATTTGCTCCCAAAATATGGAACAACTTGTAACTTTCCCCAAACAGCACATCCTCTTTTGCCTATGTGCCAAAGCACATGCCAATTTGTCCAGGACATGTGCCTCTTCCCTTCTCGCCTTCATTTAGCAAACTCCATCTTCTCCAAGTCCCTTGCCAGGCATGACCACTCCTGGGGATCTGAATCAAGTGCTTCAACTAGCGTGGTCCCATAGACCAGGACTTCAAAAATTGACATTCACGCCAATCACCTAGGGATCTTGTTAAAATGCAGATTCGGATTTACTGAGTCCGGCTTGGGGCATTAAGATTAAGATTCTGCATTTCTTTCTTTCTTCAGACACAGAGTCTCCCTTTGTTGCCCAGGCTGGAGCACAGTGGTACAATCATAGCTCATTGAAGCCTTAAACTCCTAGGCTCAAGCCATCCATTCTGCTGCCTTAACTCTCAAATGACTAGGACTACAGATGTGTGCCACCACCCCAGCTAATTTTTTTTTTTTTTTTTTTGAGAGATGGGGTCTTGGTATGTTACCCAGGCAGGCCTCAATTTCTTGGCCTGAAGTGATGCTCCCACCTCGGCCTCCCAAAGCTGAGATTACAGATTTGAAGCACTGCCGTAGGACCTAGATTCTGCATTTCTACAGCGCTCCCAAGTGATGGTCATGCTCCTGGTTCCTGGACAACACCCTGAATACTGAGGCCATAGGTTGCAGTGCTTTGCCATGGTACATATTGCTACAGCATTCCTTGACTGTTTCTCTACTCCACTATAAATATCTTGAGGGCAAAAACTCATCTTATTATATTCCTGGAGTCTAACATTGTACCACCCACAGTGACAATAAATGTGAATAGAACAATAGCTAAAAGAGCAAACAGGCTGGAAGGCTAGAAGGGACCAGATCTGTGAGGAACCTCATAAGCCACGCTAAGGAATTTGAAATGTATCATGACATTATGGGCAGATACTGAAGGGTTTGAAAAGGGTGATAGATCAAATGTTTATGTGCAGTGTGTAAGACACATTGGAAAGGACTAAGATTGAAGTCAAGGAAACAGTAGCAAGCTACTACACTAGTCTAAGCAAATAATTTTGAAGGCCTGAACTAAGGCAGTGATAGTAGGGAGAATGTAGTGAGAAGAGGATTCAAGACCATAGGCATGGGTTGACCATATATCCCCATTTGCTTCAGACAGTTTACCCTGGGTATAATTAGTGTCCCCTTTGCTCCCCAAGATGCCCTAATTTAGATGATAATTATCTATTCTTACTGTACATGAGAGCCTTTTGTTTTTTCTTTTGAGATGGAGTCTCACTCTGTTGCCCAGGTTGGAGTGCAGTGGTGCAATCTCGGCTCACTGCAACCTCTGCCTCCAGCATTCAAGCGATTTTCCTGCCTCAGCCTCCCCAGTAGTTGGGATTAGAGGCATGTGCCACCACACCGGTCAATTTTTCTATTTGTAGTAGAGACAGGGTTTCACCATGTTGTCCAGGCTGGTCTTGAACTCCTGACCTCAAGTGATCCACCAGCCTGGGCCTCCCAAAGTGCTGTGATTGCAAGCGTGAGCCACCGCACCCAGCCAGGAGACAATGTTAACAGAATATGGGGCGTGGGCTTTAAGCAAAGTGAGATGTCTAGGATAACGCTCATGTTTCTGTCCTGGGTGACTCAACAGATGGTAACATCATCGACCAAGCTAGGCAATCCAGGAGAAAAAGCAGTAGGAGAAGTTTCTCTTTAAAATAAAAATATTTAAGTTAAGGAGCCATTGCAAGGTATTAAGTAAATTATGGTACACAGCATGACAAGAAATTTCAAAAGCAGCACAGATGGCCGAAGTCTGGAACATGGATGGAAGGTATCACCAAGTGAAAACATCCTCCCTCCCTGGTGCTCTGAATCAAATTAATTTCAGAGCAACGAGGAAACCCTCCCCATGTGCTATTCAGACCAACTGCGGCTGGGCTGTCACAAAGGCCAACAAATTCCGAGTTTTGTTTCTCACTGCTTATTCTCTTCCCTTCAGGTCATTGCTGTGAATGCTCCAAACAACTGGATCAATTTGACTGCGGTCATCGAGACAGTCAATATAAAGATACACCAAGCCAAGGCCAGGTTGGGTCTGAAGACCACATCACCTGGTTCAACTGTCCTGAGTCAAAGGTCAGTAACACCAAAATGTTCTACCACATTTATAAGCCTCCTGACTCAAGATTCTTACTAATCTCTACTCATATTTGCCAACATCTCAGCTTTTTTTTTCTCCTGCCTACAACATGTCAACAACGAGGTAATTATTTAATAAATCTCAGAACATACCTTTGCTGCTTCTGGCCGGAGACG
Organism: Macaca thibetana thibetana; assembly: GCF_024542745.1. Lineage (NCBI taxonomy): Eukaryota > Metazoa > Chordata > Mammalia > Primates > Cercopithecidae > Macaca > Macaca thibetana. The sequence continues at coordinate 98,242,263 of NC_065588.1, read as the reverse complement.
CAGGGTTTTCCCGGTTTCAATTTCAAGGTGGCTCTTACTTAAGGGTCCAAATGCAGTCAAGCGGAAGAATAAATTCACCTGCTAGAGCCTTTTAAGGGAACTTTAAAACAAAACTGTAGCTTTTCAAGTATTAAAAGGAAATGAAAGACTGAACTAAGCTCAGTATTCATTTTAATACTCACGTTAAAGGTTATGTTTGCAGCTGTCAAAGCACTGGCCAATTCTAAATACATCACTCTTCACCTTAAATCAGATGTCTTAGGTGGTACCCGGAACCTGCTACTCTGGGCTGACCCTGAGTAAAAGGATTGTTAAAGAAGGTGAAGTTGGTCTTCCAGGCTTTGCTGTCACTCGTGCTGATAATTAGCCTGACGAGCAAGGGAGAGCAAGAGAGCTAGAACCCAGGAGCCAGAGTCCCCACCACCTCCTGCTGCTGCTTCAGCTCCAAGAAGGCTAATTTACGTGCTGCTGATCTGATATCAAATCCACACATGTGACAAGACTGAGGGCTGAGGAAAACCCGATTCAAAAAGGAACTGAACAGATCTTTCTCCAAAGAAGATATATGGGTGACCAATAAGCACATGAAAAAAATGCCCAACATCACTAATTCTTAGGGAAGTGCAAACCAAAATACTATAAGATACCACCTCACACCCATTAGGAAGGCTACTAGCCAAAAAAATGGAAAATATGTCAGGTGCTGTGGTTTGTGCCTGTAATCCCAGCTACTTGAGATGCTGAGGCATGAGGATCTCTTGAGCCAAGGAATTGGAGGCCAGCCTGGGTAATATACCAAGACCCTCAAATCTAAAATAAATAAATAAATAAATAGGAAAAAACAAATGTTGGCGAGGATGTGAAGAAATTAGAACCCTTGTGTACTGTTGGTGGGACTGTAAAATGGTACCACTCCTATGGAAAACAGTATGGTGGTTCCTCAAAAAATTAAAAATAGAATTTCCATATGATCCAGCAATCCCGCTTCTTGGTATATACCCAGAAGATTTTAAAGCAGGGTCTCAAAGAAATATTTGTACACACAAGTTTTTAGCAGCATTATTCACAATGTGGAAGCAACTGAAGTGTCCATCAACAGATTATTGGTAAACAAAGTGTGGTATAAATATACAATGGAATCTTACTAAGCCTTAATATGGAAAAAATTCCAACACATGCTACAACATGGATGGTATTGAGACATTACACTAAATGAAATAAGCCAGTCACAAAAGGAGAAAGGCTGTATGATTCCACTTATATGAGGTATCTAGAATAGTCAAAATAATAGAGCCAGAAAGTAGAATAATGGTTGCCAGGGCCTGGGGCAAGGGGGAATCAGGAGTTACTGTTCAATAGGCACAGAGTTTCGGTTTTACAAGATTAAAAGGGTTCTGGAGATGGATGGTGGTGATGGTTGCACAACATTATTAATGTATTCAAAATTACTGAACTGCACACTTAAAAATGGCTACAATGATCAGGTGTGGTGGCTCACGCCTATAATCTCAACACTTTAGGAGGTCCAGACAAAAGGATCTCTTGAGTCCAGGAGTTTGAGACCAGCCTAAGCAACATAGTGAGACCCTGTTGCTACAAAAAATACAAAAAGTAGCCAAGCATGGTGGTACACACCTGTAGTCCCAGCTACTTGGGAGGCTGAGGTGGAAGGATCACTTGAGCCCAGAGGTTGAGGCTGCAGTGAGCCAAGATCACACCACTGCACTCCAGTCTGGGAGACAGAGTGAGACCTGTCTCAAAAAAAAAAAAATTGCCAAGATGATAAAGTTTATGTTATATTTTACCGCAGTAAAATAATGGTCACCAACAGTGTTCAAAAATAATAATAAATTAAAATAACTTTTTAAAAAAGTGAGCTCTGAGGACTTCTTTTACCCAGCCCTGTGGTAGCCTAGATGCTCCTTTCCCTGGGCCTCACCATGACTTCTCCTTTGGGAAGTCCACACAGACGGAAGACAACCCCCAGTCCCTCTTACTGCACCATCCAGAAGCAAAAGACACCAGGAGTTGAGAGTCCTAAGAATCCACACCTCACAGCCACCAGAGCCTGAATCGTACCGAAAGCCTGCTGCACCCGTCTCACTGCCCAGTGGAATCCTTGGCCTCTTCAGTGCTCTTCCTCGGGTTGTGGTGGATGCAGGAGAACTGATATGGCTTGGCTGTGTCCCCACCTGAAATCTCATCTTGAATTGTAATAATCCCCACGTGTCAAGGGGGTGACCAGGTGGAGATAATTGAATCATGAGGACGGTTTCCCCATACTGTTCTTGTGATAGTGAGTTCACACGAGATGTGGGGGTTTTATAAGGGGCACCCCCCCTTTGCTCGGCTCTCCTTCTCTCTCTTGCTGCCATGTGAAGAAGGATATGTTTGCTTCCTCTTTCGCCATGATTATAAGTTTCCTGAGGCCTCCCTAGCCATGTGAAACTGTAAACCAATTAAAGCTCTTTTCTTTATAAATTACCCAGTCTCCAGTATGTCTTTATTAGCAGCGTGAAAACGGACTCATACAAGAACTGATCCCCATTCCCACCAAAGACCAGGTGTATCATATAGACCCTCTCTTACTGTTTCTACTCCTGATTCCTATCACCTGCCCCTACCCCCACAAGTCTTAGATGCCCAGAGTTCAACCAGGACCTGCCCTTTTGAAGTGGCAGTCCAAACATTTCACCCATTTTTCTAAACTTGCCAGCTTAAGGGTTTCATTTCTCAAGGCCTTATATTATATAACCCTAGAAAAGCTGACAAATTAATTCATACTCATAAGACAGTGACTAAGAATCACACTGTCAGCATGGCAAAGGTTGACAGTAGGAGTCACAGTCCTGGGTTTGGTTCTAGCCCCATCATTTGGTATCTGGTGACAACCTCACTACACCTTAATTTCCTCATTAAAAAAATAGGGTTAACTATGAGGAAATGCCCTCACAGTGTCTGATACAGGAAATAATCAGTATTAACAGAACCTAAGTGATCATGTAAGCAGATAAAGAAATATCCCTAGTTTTAGGTGAAAGTCCGTGAATACCTGGTTCTGAAAAAGCTATGATGCCTCCCCATAGGTAATTCCAAATGATATTTTCTTTTTCCAAATGACGTAAAGGATACATTTAAGCAAACTTAAAGCTGATTATTTCCAAGTCCATTTTGAAGTTTCTCAAAGGTAAAGAATCTTTCCTCTCTCTCTCTGACTACTGCATTGCTGGTGTCCCCCACTCATTGGGTCATTCTGCACTGACCACCAAGCTACAAGGTCAGGGAGGATTAAAAGTTCTGTGGGTTGCCCCGGTGTTCTGTCCTGGATCACTTTGCCAGAAAGGAGAAGAGAATATTGTGCTTAATTGTTGATGTCTATAAAAATACAATCGTCTCCAGCTGGGCATGGTGGCTCACGCCTGTAATCCCAGCACTTTGGGAGGCCGAAGTGGGCGGATCATGAGGTCAAGAGATCAAGACCATCCTAGCCAACATGGTGAAACCCGGTCTCTACTAAAAATACAAAAATTAGCTGGGCGTGTTGGCACATGCCTGTAGTCCCAGCTACTCAGGAGACTGAGGCAGGAGAATTACTTGAACCTGAGAGGTGGAGGTTGCAGTGAGCCAAGCTCGCACCATTGCACTTTAGCCTCACGACAGAGCGAGACTCCGCCTCAAAATTTAAAACAAACAAACAAACAAAACAACAACAAAAATACAATCTCCTCAAAAGATAGGAAAGAAGTATAAGACAAGTAATGGACTTCAGAGAGATACCAAAAAGGAAAAGTGAGTACAAACTGAAAGAGGCATTGACAAAATTTTGCAACTAGTTGCAAAAGTTTGCAATGTCATAATGAAAAACCCAAGTGAACTGGAGACACTCTTGCCCATAAAGAAGACATGTCAGGGTTGTGGTAGGAGGCAGAAGACAGGTGAGTTCTGCTGTCATCAGAAAGAGGAGCACACAGTCTTGCACTCCCTGCAGTAGGTGGTTACATAAAAGAGGGAACAGAAGGGGTGTTTGTAGAAGGCCTGTGACCAAGTTGGCAGGCCTCTGTCCCACACCATCTACTGCAGAATCCACATTTGCACTTGATCTACAGTCATGGATGACGGAGTCACCAAGGAAACGTGACCTTATATTCAGCATCCTCAGGTTAGGAGAAAATGTGTGTAATCAGAAAGATTCCTGGCTTGTCCGAGTGCACTGGTGTTTACAACTAATTGTTCACAACCAGTTACAGATATCTTTATTTTAGTTTAGTTTTCTCTATAGCCTAGACTGGAGTGCAGTGGCACAATCTCTGCTCACCGCAACCTCTGCCTCCCCAGGCTCAAGTGATCCTCCTCCCTTGCCTTCTGAGTAGCTGAGACCACAGCTTGCACCACCATTCTTGGCTAATTTTTTTGTAGAGATGGGGTCTTGCTATGTTGCTCAGGCTGGTCTTGAACTCCTAGACTCAAGTGATCTATCCACCTCAGCCTCCCAAAGTGTGGGATCACAGGCATGAGCCTCCATGCCCAGCCCAGTTACAGATTTTTGTCTTCCTTCTCCACTCCCACTGCTGCACTTGACCAGTCTTTAAAAAAAAAAAAAAAAAAAAAAAAGGAAAAGAAAAAGAAAGAAAGAAGGAAGAAAAAGAAAGGAGAAAAAAAGAAGAAAGAATGAAAGGAAGAAAGAAGAAAAAGGAAAAAAGATTCCCAATAAAAATATTCAAGTGAAAAGGTTCTAAAGGCAAGATAACATTTGCAAAATAACAGATGGATTTCCCAACATCCCACTCACTGGAATTTCTCCTAGAGATTTCCTTGCACATGTGTGACATGATGTATGTACAAAGGCATCTACTTGTAATTGCAAAAATTTGGAAACCATGTAATTGCTCATCAAATAGGGAACTTGTTAAATAAATGATGGCACAGCCATACAATGGAATACTGTACAGGTATAAAACAAAGCAAATTAACCTTAAAAATGAGGGAGATCTCTATGCATTGATAAAGGAAACATCTCCAAGATACATTGCTATGTCAAAAAAGACTCAAAACCGGTTGTACAGTATACTATATTTGGGATAAAAATGAAAAGGGAAACATGTTAAAATATTTGTTTTGGCTTGTATTTTCATAAAAATCTGATAAAAAGTGGATATCTAGGCTGAGCACAGTGGCTGACACCTGTAATCTCAGCACTTTGGGAGGCCAAGGCAGGCGGATCACTTGAGGTCAGGAGTTTGAGACCAACCTCACCAACATGGTGAAACCCTATCTTGACTAAAATACAAAAGTTAGCTGGGCATGGTGGTGGGCACCTGTAATCCCAGCTACTCAGGAGGCTGCGGCAGGAAGAACTGCTTGAACCCAGGAGGCATAGGTCGCAGTAAGTGGAGATCATGCTACTGCACTGCATGATCATCATGCACAGGAAGACTCTGTCTCAAAAAAAAAAAAAAAAAAAAAAAAAGGCCGGGCGCGGTGGCTCAAGCCTGTAATCCCAGCACTTTGGGAGGCCGAGACGGGCGGATCACGAGGTCAGGAGATCGAGACCATCCTGGCTAACACCGTGAAACCCCGTCTCTACTAAAAATACAAAAAAAACTAGCCGGGCGAGGTGGCGGGCGCCTGTAGTCCCAGCTACTCGGGAGGCTGAGGCAGGAGAATGGCGTAAACCCGGGAGGCGGAGCTTGCAGTGAGCTGAGATCCGGCCACTGCACTCCAGCCCGGGCTACAGAGCAAGACTCCGTCTCAAAAAAAAAAAAAAAAAAAAAAAAAAGAAGTGGACATCTGCAAGGAGAGAGTGAATTAATTGAGTAAATGCAGGTAGGGAAAAGCAAAAAGGCTTTTCACAGTATACCTTTTCATATTGTTTTGAGTTTTGAATTGTGAAAATATTACTCAAATTTTTTGAAATAAAAACAAATGGTTCACAGGGTGAGGATTGTGAGTGGGGGCAGCTGAATCCACTTATGTAAAAATGATCTTTCCTCTGAAGGCAAGTCTGTACTGAAAAAAGAAAACTGCAAAAGAAAAAAAAATGAAATAAAAATGACTCCAGATGATAGTAGTTTACTGTATTTTCATATTAGGGGAACTCTTGTGTATCTGTTATCAGTCAGGACTCTTACAGGTCTAATCATCTGTAATCTAACTCCAGTTTATTGAAGTTAGAGACTTTTATCAACTCATGTAACTGAGACATCCAGAGGTGGAACTGGCCTTGAGGATGGTGGGGCACAGAGCAGTGCTTGTTGCTGAGGAACTACCTAAACCTCAGGCTTTCTGGGCACCCTGCACCACCTTGTCTTAAACCACAAGACAGACTATTGACATCTTCTTCAGTATTTTCCAAGCATGGACTTTGGCGGTCACTGCCAACTCCAATATGGGTCTGGAAACCTGCTACCCTTCATTTTAGAAGATGAATCTGGGGCCAGGCACAGTGGCTCACGCCTGTAATCCTAGCACTTTGGGGAGCCGAGGTGGGTGGATCACCTGGGGTCGGGAGTTCGAGACCAGCCTGGCCAACATGGTGAAACCCCGTCTCTACTACAAATACAAAACTTAGCTGGGTGTGGTGGCATGCGCCTGTAATTCCAGCTACTTGGGAGGCTGAGGCAGGAGAATCGCTTGAACCCAGGAAGCGAAGGTTGCTGTGAGCCGAGATCACGCCATTGCACTCCAGCCTGGGCGACAAGAGCGAGACTCCATCTAAAAAAAAAAAAAAAAGAAAAGAATAGAAGATGAATCTGCTGGGAGTGACCAAGGAGAGTCAGAAAATTCCACTCCAGGGCTTGAGGCTGTGGTTGCTCTCTTGTGCAACAGACATGATGCAGATGCATGACGTTCTGGACTGGAGAATGTGGGGCATTCAGAGCCAGACCAAGAGTATGTGTGTGGGGAGACGGCTGGGCTTACTGGCTTGCCAGAATCAGGCAGTGGGAGAGAATGGGATACCACTTATCTTCCTCCCACTGCCCTTTCCTCATTCCAGGCCCAAACACCAGACTAGTATGTCTCCAACTGAGTAAAAATGGGAACATGGGACAATGCCACATGTAAGGGATGTTAGGAAACCCAAACACAGCACAACACTGATGCACTTAATTTGGTTTATAAAATGCAATTTCTGTGGAATCCTCTGTGTTAGCGTTAAAAAAAAAAAAAAAAAAAAAAAAAAAGACCCACTTGATTAGAAATCAGGAAAACTGATTCTAAGTAAGAGAGACTAAATAATAAAACAACTTTTAAAAAATATAAACATAACTTTGGAGTTAACATAAGGTTTTTGTATTATCTAAATGGCTTATTTACTTTCAAATTTGAAAAGGTTATTAGCAAGTATACTTTGGTTTACTGTGAAGCGAGTTAGGTTGGCTTTTGGGCGGGGTATGAAGGGAAAAGGGGTTTTAATTCCACAGTGGAATCTGCTTTTTGTCTGTTAGAGACCCATTTCCACCCCTTTCTTCTGAGAAACAACTTTCACTCACCATCAGCCCGCTAGTTTTGGTGGTGTTGACCCCTCCCTGCTCCAGGGGTGAACATGTGATTCATATCTCACCAATCAGAGCCTCAGACCTCCCAATGGCATGTGATCTAAGCCAGCCAATCAGAGACAAGTCATGGGCATGTGGTTGGAACTGTTGAGAAGTCCTTTCTTTCCCCCTCTTTTTCTGGATGATGTGTGTCTGGAGGTTGTAGATGCCCTCTCACTTCCACCAGGGGAAAGCCTGCTTGAGAATGAAGCCAGCTGAGAGGAGGAAAGAGAAGATGGAGTCCTAATGGCACATTTAGATCCAGCCACCCATAAAGCCAGTTCCACTCCTGAATGTCTCAGTTACTTGAGGCAATATAGATTCCCTTTTCCTCTTCTTGTTGGATTTCTGATTCCCTTTTCTCCTTCTTGTTGGATTTCTGATCTCTTCATCTCTCAATCTTGACTGACATAAACTTCTGATGCTAACGTTTGAGAATCTACGAAGATGAACCAATCGTGCCCACATGGAAAACTACATGACTTAAGAAAGCATAAGGTTTAAATCGTAATCATACCTTTATGAAGTCCAAATGGATCTGTAGTCCCAGCACTTTGGGAGGCCGAGGCGGGCGGATCATGAGATCAGGAGATCAAGACCATCCTGGCTAACACGGTGAAACCCCGTCTCTACTAAAATACAAAAAATTAGCCGGGCGTGGTGGCAGACGCCTGTAGTCCCAGCTACTCGAGAGGCTGAGGCAAGAGAATGGCTTGAACCCGGGAGGCGGAGGCTGCAGTGAGCCTAGATTGCGCCACTGCACTCCAACCTGGGCAACAGGACGAGACTCAAAAAAAAAAAAAAAAAAAAAAAAAAAATTAAAATAAATATTTCATTTCATTTAACTCTTTCAGCCATGAGGTCCAAGGAAATGCAAGTTCATGGAAATTAGAAATAATACCAAAATGTGAATAAGACCAGGTTTAGAGGTCACATGGAATCTGCTGAATATGGTTGTCTGGAGTGATTTTCTGGCCTTCTCAGTTTGCCAAGACAGGTGTACATTTGGTCTAGCTCATGTAGCAATGTCTGTGGTAACTGTCCAGGTTGAAGATAGTTGTCATAGAATGGGGATGTCCAAACAACTGAAATGTTTACACTACACAAAGAAAAACAGTCAACATTACCAGGCGATGCAGACTATTTGTTTATTAAGAAACTAACTAGTAAAGCAGAGTAAATCCCATTCTATATTATAGCACTACAAACATCCTTAGTCATTCCTTCCTTCCTTCATTCATTCATTTGTTCATGCATGCATGCATTCAGTGAGTATTTCGTAAGCACCTACAGTGTACCAGGAGGCACTGTGTTCATTGTGGCATTACAAAGATAAAGATCAAGGCACACTCTGCCCTCAAGGAGCTCCCAATCTAATTGTGCAGAGAGATGTGAAAATGAAGCATGAATATCCATCGTGAGGAGTACTGAGAACAAAAGTCTGCTCGAAGTGAGGCAGAACCATGGATTCATTCCACCACAGGTCCCATGGGAAAGGTATGTGGCATTTCTATTCCTCTTCAGAATAATGAATGCTTGACATAGCGTTCGTCACTGTCTTTCAGTTCCAGTGTTACAAAGGGGATCCCCAGCATTACAACAAGTCACAGTGAACCCAGAAATGATTAGCATTCTATTTATTTATTTATTTATTTGAGACAGGGTCTTGCTCTGTTGCCCAGACTGGAGTGCACTGACATGGCTCACTGCAGCCTCAACCTCCTGGGCTCAGGTGATCCTCCCACCTCAGCCTCCCAAGTAACTGGGACTCCAGGCACATGCCACCACACCTGGCTAATTTTTGTATTTTTGTTGTAGGGATTTTGCCACGTTTCCCAGTCTGGACTCAAAGTCCCAGGCTCAAGCAATCCTCTTGCCTGGGCCTCCCTAAGTGCTGGGATTACAGGTGTGAGCCACCACACCCAGCCAGCATTCTTAATGTTTGCTTACAAAAGTGTTTCTCTGTCAAACTCTTCCATTCACTTAAAGAAAACCATTTATGGTGCATCTTAAAGAAAGCATCCTTACGTTTGCCTTTTATTGCCAGATTTCTCTACTCAGCCTTATTAAAGGGCCTACATGGCAGTGGTAGGGGTGCGGGACGTGTTCTAACAACATATGCTAAACACGTAGAGGGGAGACAGCTTGCCATTGCAGAGGTACCTGACTGCCACTGAGCCTCACCCCTATACTCACCCAACAAATAGTTAATGAGGAGCTACCCCCAACTCCTACACCCCCATGCCCTCTGAAGCTGTCTACATGGGCTGCTCTGCCCTTGGCATGTGCCCTTGAGGGCTGATCCCACTTGGCCACACATGGGTTTATGCTCTAGGGTCTTTGAAAGACAGAATTCCTGCTCTTCACCTTTCAGGCCTAAGCCGTAACATTTCAAGGGCTGCTTCCTCCTCTGGAATAACTTGCTTTTTATTGGCCATTCATGATTTGGGTGAAAAGACGGAGTCTGTAGTTCTTGCTTAATACAATGGGCTTGACTCATATTTCCTATAGTGTTGAGGGACATCCAGTCACAGGCATGAAAAGGAGGAGCATATAAATAGCACCCTCACCCAGAAGTTCTTCTTGGCTGCCCCTTTCTCCTTTCTCCTTGTCTCGCTCTTGGGCCTTTGTTCTCTTTGCCACATTTACTGGCATGAAATGAATTTGAGATGTGAGTTTCAGTTCTGAGTCAGACTACATATCAAGTTGTGCCCAAAACAATAAAGGGTGGCTTTCACCTGACTTACTGAAACCATTCCACCTGTAATTACACTCACTACAAATGGCCAGTTAGCAGCGAGAGCAAAAGGTGTGGCCTCATGAGCAGGGAGAAACAAGGTGGGTGGCAGATTTCCAAAACCAAGGTCTTCCATATTCACTTAGAGTTACTGTACATGGTGGTATAAAGGCCTCTCAGTTGAAGCACTTTGCTTAGTTAGGCTAAAAATCAGTATCTTAGTGTTAATGTATTAACTAAATTTTTATGATTTGGGTATATGATCTTTATAAATTGAATTTTATAAATGCTCTTATGATAAAAAAATTATACAGTTCATTCATTAAGAATAAAATTTACAAATGAATATCCCGATTTCACTTTGTAACAAATGTACTGAACCTAAATTACTCATTTAATGTATTTCCATAAATCGCACACAAATTAAAAAAAACGACAGAATCTGTACAAAAATAAGAGCTCTCCATTTTTTTGTAACACCTTATTTTTTCTGTATATGAATTTGTTAATATAAAAAAATCTACTTAGAAAATTATAAAAACATCACTACAGTGTCGTAAGGCTGTACATTCTCTAGGAAACACATCTTTAGAAATAGTACAACTATTAGGAACTCTTAACGAAATTCAAGTCCTGGATGTGCTGCAGATGCATCCCAATAATCAGGGCGGCCTCAAAACCCTGTCTGTCCTCTGTAGCACTTCTAGAAATGTCCTGCAACATTCACTGAGTGAGATCAAATTCTTCTTTCTTCAAAGATCACCATTGATTTCTGTGGATATCCTTAGGGTGACACTCTATTTTAAAAAATGAAAGAAAAAGGTTTAAAAGAAGTTAAATAATCCCAGCGTTGACGATGACATTTCCAACAGCTTTGCACCACCTAAGGAATGATCTCACTATGGTTTGTGCTATCCTTGAGTCAGGTCCTAAACAATTTTCTTGGCTATCTATATCCTTTGAGCTAATAATTCACTTGTCTCAAAATGTAAGATTTTTCCTGTGGACAAATCTGATGTAGTCCCATCTTCTATCTGCTTTGGGAATATTTTTTGAAGAACACTTTTATTTTTTATTTATTCATTTATTTATTTATTTTGAGACAGAGTCTCGCTCTTGTTGCCCAGGCTGGAGTGCAATGGTATGATCTCAGCTCACCGCAACCTCCGCCTCCCGGGTTCAGGTGATTCTCCTGCCTCAGCCTCCTGAGTAGCTGGGAATACAGGCATGTGCCACCACCCCCAGCTAATTTTGTATTTTTAGTAGAGATGGGGTTTCTCCATGTTGGTCGGGCTGCTCTCGAACTCCCGACCTCAGGTGATCCGCCTGCCTAAGCCTCCCAAAGTGCTGGGATTACAGACATGAACCACCGCATCCGGCATACTTTTATTTTTTAAAAAGATATATTTACTTTCTATTATTTGGAACTAGTAAATGAGACCTCCTAAAAGAAAACAAGCAGGATTTATGACTATTAACATCAAACAGCAGAGGACATATGAAAATCTCATTGGTGGGAGAGCTATTAAAGATGCTTCCCATTGGGAAGAAGCTAATACATGAAGTTGCACAATCCTTACATATTTTTGTCAAACACATTAAAAAGAAAGTGCTCTTTTTAAAAATGCAAAATGTCTTCTGCAAATTTGTACAAATCCTAATTGTCAGCAATTTAAAACATTTGAATTGATAAACACTTACCTGGAAATCTTGGATGAAAGTTAGGAAGTAGAAAATAAAACCAAAGGCCACTGTCCATTCACAGATCGCACTCACTACGTGATATACATAATCCTAATGCCAATAAAAAAGAAACAGAATTTAGCCTAAAAGACTCCCTTTTATGTACATACTGAAATACAATGAGGAGGTTCAACCAAAGGAAAAAGCTGTCCAGTGAGCATAAGTCAGAACTTGGAGGATATAAGGTAAGCACAACCATGTTACTAAGTGTCAGGGCACCTGCCCACTGAGAATGCGAAGGCAGATATTCCAAAGTTCTTTCTGGCTCCCACAAACTCTCGTTTTAAGATTAGTTTACCATTTCAAAAGGCAGACTAAGGACTACAAAATGGCTGAGACTGGGAAGCAAATTTGGACACAACAGAAGAAAGAACTTCCCATACAAGGCATGACTTGGTCTCCCTCCGCTGAGAATCCCTAAATGTAAGGGCATGCTTAACTAGCACTCTCGCGGTTGCTCCAGAGAATGTGTGTACACATCTAGGTGAACCTGGCCAACTAGTCCCCTAGGTTTTGTGTTTCCCTGTTTATATAGAAATGATCATTCAGAAAATAGTTCTGCTTAATATCATAAGGTAAATACAGCTACAAAGAAACTGCTAATAATGGACATCCACAGGTATATAGAAATGATCATTCAGAAAATAGTTCTGCTTAATATCATAAGGTAAATACAGCTACAAAGAAACTGCTAATAATGGACATCCACAGGTTAACTGCATATCTTCTTGGAGTCAAGAATGAGAGAATGGAAGCCAAGGAGAATGGCTTCAATCAGATGGTCCAAACTCAGTTGCCTATGGAGGCCAGAAAATTAGCAATAATAAATAAAACTGGTGGTTGTGAAAAGAGAGGGAAGTTAGGGAGCCCACGCCTCATCAGCTCAATTCCATGAGAAAATAATACACTACTGCTGCTTTCAAAGAGGTTTAAAAAAAAAAAAAAACAAAAAAAAACACCGTGTGTCTGTCTGTGTGTGCTATCTCCTGATTTTTCAGTGCTGGAAACTAATTTTGAAACTCTGTTGCAGTGGCTCACACCTGTAATCTCAGCACTTCAGAAGGCTGAGTCAGGAAGATCACTTGAGCCCAGGAGTTTGAAACCAGCCTGGGCAACATAACGAGACAAAAAATAATTAGCTGCGTGTGGTGGCCTGTGCCTGCTGTCCCAGCTACCGGAGGCTGAACTGGGGGGATCACTTGAGCCTGGGGGATAGAGGTTGCAGTGAACCATGATTGCGTCACTCTACTCCCACCTGGGTGACAGAGCGAGACTCTATCTCAAAAAAAAAAAAAAAACAAAATAAGAATAAATAAAACTCGGGCCGGGCGCGGTGGCTCAAGCCTGTAATCCCAGCACTTTGGGAGGCCGAGGCGGGTGGATCACGAGGTCAGGAGATCGAGACTATCCTGGCTAACATGGTGAAACCCCGTCTCTACTAAAAATACAAAAAACTAGCCGGGCGTGGTGGCGGGCGCCTGTAGTCTCAGCTACTTGGGAGGCTGAGGCGGGAGAATGGCGTGAACCCGGGAGGCGGAGCTTGCAGTGAGCCGAGATCACGCCACTGCACTCTAGCCTGGGAGACAGAGCGAGACTCCGTCTCAAAAAAAAAAAAAAAAAAAAAAAAAACAAAATAAGAATAAATAAAACTTTAAGTCAAAAATGCACGTCTGCATTCTGATGTTAGCTCACATGCCAAATGAGGCCTGGGGACTGTCAGTGTGCCCTCTCTGATTTCCTACATCACTTTCTGCTTTGCTGAAACGAGGAGCTACCCCTAACTCCCTAAACCCCCATGCCCTCCGAAGCTGTCTACACGGGCTGCTCTGCCCTTGGCATGTGCCCTTGAGGGCTGATCCCACTGCTGCTCTGCCCCAAACTGCTGTAGGCTGCAAGGGTGAGTAACGTGCTGGATCACAGGGCAGTTCCATGGTTGACAGTTGTTTTCTTTGATCCTGTTTTCATCCAGACAGATCTAGAGGAGGCACACCAAGCCCTCCAAGCATCACTCTTCACTCTCCTTGTCATGGTCACATCCACCTACTGTTCTCATGCTAGGTCACAGTGAGGAGAACCTGACCAGCCTACAGTAGGAGGTAGAGAACAGAGGCTTCCTCCTTTTGGTACCAGTACCAGGGGACCTGCCCCATCCCGTATCATTCCTGAACAAGGAAAATGGCTTCTAAAAATAAAGGCAGAACTTTGGGGGGAATTTCTTAAGTGTGATATTAATGAAAGTACATGGAACCAAGAATCCTGAATGCAGGCAAAGCCCTAATATCCTTGCTATGTGAAATGAGACAGTGATATTATAATTATCACCCCCCCCACCACCACCACCAAGTAAGTCACTGCACATAAATGCGCTGTGAAAGCTGTAAAGCACTACACAGAAGTCTGGGGCAGTACCTAAATGATTATTCAGTGAATTAATGTAAAGGGATTTTTTTTACATTCTTTGATATTAGGAACAGAAGGAAATGCAAGAGTGGCACAGTCATTTATGGAGTGAACAGAAAACCATGTACTTTTCACATTTTTAAGATAGAAAGTGGAATATAACAGATTTTTAACTGCCTGGAAATAAACTTCGTAAGCCCTGTCTGGCAGCGGGTTTGTGGTAGAAGGTCTCCCCCGAGTGGCTGAAAAGTAAAGTACACCTGAGCTGCTCCGCTACGCGGTCTCACTTTCGGAAAGAGGTTCTCACCAATGGAAAGAGGAACTGAACCCCCTTCGTATGATGGGGCTAATTCCCCACATACAAGACCAAAAAAAAAAAAAAAGCTGCCTTTTGTCTAGGTCTAACCTATTGGCTAATTTGACCATTTTAAGGTTACATTTTAAAGAAGCCCTTTTTTAATCTTTTTCTTTCTTTCTTTTTTTTTTTTTTGAGATGGAGTCTCACTCTTGTTGCTCAGGCTGGAGAGCATTAGCATGACCTCAGCTCACTGCAACCTCCAACTCTCCAACTCCTGGGCACAAGCGATTCTCCTGCCTCAGCCTCCCAAGTAGCTGGGACTACAGATGTGTGCCACCACACCTGTCTAATTTTTTTTTTTTTTTTTTTTTTTAGTAGAGACAGGGTTTCACCATATTGGGCAGGCTAGTCTTGAACTCTGACCTCAAGTGATCCACCTGCCTCGGCCTCCCAAAGTGCTGGGATTACAGGCATAAGCCACCGTGCCCAGCCAAGAAGCATTATTTGATCTCTTGTCTGGATCATTCTCTTCCTCACCATCTTCTGTCTCTCTCTTGTCTTGGCAGGCTTCCATCACCTGCCAGAGTTCTCCTTCTTTGGAAATCCTGCTGTCCCCTCTAGCCACCCTGGTGTTTCTCCTTTACCTCTTGCCTCCAGTCCAGAACAGGACTCAATAAACATTTGGTTGACAGCTGAATGAATGAACCATCCCTCTCACTATTTAACTTCTTGCCATTGACTTCTAACCTTGGCATTTTACTGAAACTACTTTTTGACAAGCATCACTGACTCCCTTATTGCCCAAATTGAGGGACTTCATTCCTAAAGGTTGTTCAGCTGCGTATGCCATGGTTAGCCACTTCCCTTGCCTTTGAAAAATGTCCTTCCCTTAGTCTCTGGGATCGTATGTCCTCTCATTCCATCATTAGGATTAATTGCTATTGCTTCTGCATTTCCACATTGTGTTGTCTGAAGTCCAGTTCAGCATTTTTTAATTCTTCAAAGTATTACGTTTAGCCACTGACAACTGGCTGTTTGCCCCTCTGAACTATAAAATCCTTCAGGATCCTCTATCCCATGGCCACCCTGCGCTCTACAATCTTTCACAGTCTTGCGTGTGGTAGGGACTCATCAATGAGGTCTACCATACAACACAAGTCTAGTTCTTCTCGCTGGTCCATGATCCTTTTACTTCTCCTTTGCTGGAGGTACTCTTCTGCCTGATCCTTGAGGGAAAGAATCTTCTGTTGGTCTCTCACTAACTCTTCTTTCCTGGGGCATCTTGATTCTCCTATAAGGCATCTAGATGAACCCCTACTACAGGTATCTAATAGAATGAGTTGATCTCAATGTCATACTTTTGGTTCCATGTGTTCTGATCCTTGGTCCAAAAAGTCCTGGTCTACCCCACACTGTTAACAACTCTACCCTACACTCTGACTCCCAGTCCCACCAGAAGTCTAGGACCACCTGGGTGCAAGCAATCCTTCCACCTCAGCTTCCCAAGTAGCTGGGACTACACGCGCGTGCCACAATGTCTGGCTAATTTTTGTAGAGACAGGGTCTTACTGTGTTACCCTGACTGGTCTTGATCTCCTGGACTCAAGCAATCCTCCTGCCTCAGCCTCCCAAAGTGCTGGAATTACAGGCATGAACCACAGCGCCTGGCCTAGGCCCATGTTTCGAACATCGATATATCATGATAACCTCAGAGTCATCAATTCTAACCAAACTCATCCACTTCCACCTACTAAATTATTTATCCCTGTTAGGGGCCTTATTTCTGGTCAAGGGAATAAATTCTTTGGTTCACCTAAGATAAAAACTTAGAAGTCACCTTTGATTCATCATGCCACTTCATTCTTGTGTTAGTCATTTGCCAACACCCATCAGATTGCCCCTATTTGAAATGTGAACTAGTAGAACTGCCTTCTCCTTACCTTCCTAATGCCAAGCTCTCCAAGCCATCCCAGGCATTGCTTCTGTCTAACGCTCATCTGATAATACTCTTTCTATTTGCTTTACTGTTCAAAAGTCTTCAGGCCGGGCGCAGTGGCTCATGCCTGTAAATCCCAGCACTTTGGGAGACCGAGGCGGGGGGATCACAAGGGCAGAGATCGAGACCATCCTGGCTAACACATTTCATGAAACCCTGTCCCTACTAAAAATACAAAAACTAGCTGGGCATGGTGGCGCGTGCCTGTAATCCCAGCTACTCGGGAGGTGGAGACAGGAGAACTGCTTGAACCGGAGAGGCAGAGCTTGCAGTGAGCCAAGATTACGACATTGCACTCCAGCCTGGGCAACAAGGGCGAAACTCCGTCTCATGAAAAAAAAGTCTTCAAAATCTTACTCTGGTCACCTATGTCAAGTACAAGCCTCTCTGCCTGCCTCTTACAGCCACTACACCCTTGCACAATTATCCCTGGCTGCAGCAATTTCTCACTCTATCCTGAAATGAACTATACACCACACTGGAGCTGGTATCGTCCTCTCTACTTAACATTTCACGCTCCCTTTGGCCACCAAACACCTTCATTCACACTCTTTTACTAAGGATAGATAGTTGAAGTGTTTAAGAAAGAAATTAGAGGCCAGGTGCGGTAGCTCATGCCTGTAATCCCAGCACTTTGGGAGGCCGAGGCAGGCGGATCATGAGGTCAGGAGATCGAGACCATCCTGGCTAACACAGTGAAACCCTGTCCCTACTAAAAATACAAAAAATTAGCTGGGCGTGGTGGCAGGTGCCTGTAGTCCCAGCTACTCGGGAGGCTTAGGCTGGAGAATGGTGTGAACCCGGGAGGCAAAGCTTGCAGTGAGCCGAGATTGTGCCACTGCACTCCAGCCTCGGTGGCAGAGCGAGACTGTCTCAAAAAAAAAGAAAAAGAAAAAGAAAGAAAAATAAATTAGAGGGCCGGGTGCAGTGGGTCACGCCTATAATCCCAGCACTTTGGGAGGTCAAGGTAGGAGGATCACTTGAGGCTAGGAGCTCTAAACCAGCCTGGCCAACATGGGAAAAACCCTGTCTCTACTAAAAATACAAAAATTAGCCAGGCATACTGGCGCACACCTGTGGTTCCAGCTACTCAGGAGGCTGAGGCACAAGAATCGCTTGAACCCAGGAGGCAAAGGTTGCAGTGAGATGAGATCATGCCACTTCACTCCAGCCTAGGTGTCAGAGCTGTCTCAGAAAAAAACAAAACCAAAAATTAGCTGGACCTGGTGGCGGGCGCCTGTAGTCCCACCTACTTGGGAGACTGAGGCAGGAGAATTGCTTGAGCCTGGGAGGCAGAGGTTGCAGTGAGCCAAGATTGCACCACTGCACTCCAGCCTGGGCAACACAGCAAGACTCTGTCCCCCCCAAAAAAAAGAAGAACAAAGAAAGAAATTAGGAACTCAAAATTTTGAATATAATTCCAGAAAGCATTTGGAATTACCCTGATAGTTAATTACTACACACTGCCAAGTGATTGGACAGTAAATTGATTACACACCATGTTTACTTCACATTTTGCAACTTGTTCTAAAAAATGGCAGTGATCTTCCCTAGACCTAGCCTGGCCACAACCTCACACAACCACGTCCAACAGCCACATTCACGACAACTTAAATGTTACCTTTTCTCTTGGATTCCACTCCAGCTTGGTTATGGAAATTAGTGAAGCACAGACAATCACTGAAAAGGGAAAACAGTTAAGGAAACTACAGCACACAACAGTTCCTTTAATGTTAAGACTAGATTATTCTCCCAATAATATAATCATTACACAGTGTTAGAATGTTAATACCAACATTTCTATCATCAATTAAAATGTTAATACCAACATTTCTACCATCAAACCAGTTATATTAGCTTCTTATAAACTCAAACTTTAAATTCAATGATGAAAGTTAAATCACAACATGGAAATACCTTCACAATAGTCTTCCAGTGTGTATAGTAAAATTTATTAAAATTTGAGGCTACATTTTGCACAACCCTGCATGTTTCTGGATCTTCCCACTTAAACTAGCTGTTTAAATTTGGTCAAAATGACTGACGCAGCAGTCCAAGATGGTTCTTTTTGAGTACTTCCCACTGAATAAAAATACTTTTTCCCTAAAATACTATTTTCCTTTTTTTTTTTTTTTTTTTTTTTTTTTTTGAGATAGAATCTCACTCTGTCACCCAGGCTGGAGTGCAATGGCGCGATCTCGGCTCACTGCAAACTCCGCCTCCTGGGTTCAAGCGTTCTCCTGCCTCAGCCTCCTGAATAGTTAGGATTACAGGTGCCCACCACCATGCCTGGCTAATTTTTTTGTATTTTTATTAGAGACGGTGTTTCGCCATGTTGGTTGGGCTGGTCTTGAACTCCTGACCTCATGTGATCCGCCCGCCTCGGCCTCCCAAAGTGCTGGGATTACAGGCGTGAGCCGCTGTGCCTGGCCTAAAATACTATTTCCAAGGTAACAGCTTTAAGGAAAATTTTAAATTCCAAAGTGCCAAGGCTCATATACAAAAATAAGCTACAGAAATTCAAACTATTAGCTTTAAAAAACAGACTTCTGTTGGGTAATTGGGTATAAGGTGAGCCCTTCCTTCCTGGCCAAAGATCTGGCAAATCAAAGAGATTCGCCCCATATCAGACCTCAGGGATGACTGACACACGCCTACAGTCCAGCCTAATAATGCCAGGGGCTAAGGCTCCTATCCTCATGAGCAATACATCTCAATCAGGATTAGCCACATTTCAAGTATGCAAAAGCCACATGTGGGTACCATGTTGAACCAACAGCTCTAGCAAGACAAAGTGGAGGAGGATAATCCAGCCAAGTAGAGACTGGGTAAGAACAGAGGACAAGAAACAGCCAAGCCTGAGGGAAAAGCCGTAAAAACAAGGATGAAGAAATAGGAGGTCTCAGATCATGGGTCTCATGCAGAGGAACCTGGACTTTATGCTGTTGGTGACTTCTGTAAAGGCTTTCAGAAGCTTTAAAAGTCAGGCGCAAGACAGATAATTCATCAGGAAAGGTTTAGAAGCAGGATTCTAATGTCGCCTCACTAGGTGCCTCGGTTTCTTCGGTAGTCAAATGAGGCTATTACACAGAAATATTGCAGTAAGAAGAAACCAGGACATTTTAAAGATGCTTTCAATTCCAGTTTCTTTTTTTTTTTTTTTTGGAGACGAAGTCTCACTCTGTCACCTGGACTGGAGTGCAGTGGCACAATCTTGGCTCACTGTAACCTCCCACTCCCAGTTCAAGCAATTCTCCTTCCTCAGCCTCCCAAGTAGCTGGGACTACAGGCACACGCCACCATGCCTGGCTAATTTTTCTATCTTTAGTAGAGATGAGGTTTCACCATGTTGGCCAGGTTGGTCTCGAACTCCTGACCTAGCCACCGCACCCAGTCTATTTAAAGATGCTGTAAATTCTTTGTAAGGAAATATAAATACCATGCTAATGTTTAAGACAGAAGATCTTTTCATATGGATGAATTCATTCAAGTTAATATGAAATAGGGTCATAACCCCTTTCTGTGTGGGGCTGCTTCCTGTTGGCATGACCCATAATAAGAACTTCCTAGAGGCCAGGCGCGGTGGCTCATGCCTGTAATCCCAGTACTTTGGGAGGCTGGGGCCGGTAGATTATCTGAGCTCAGCAGTTTGAGACCAGCCTGGCCAACATGGTGAAACTCCGTCTCTACCAAAAATATGAAAAGTAGCTGGGTGTGGTGGGAGGCACCTGTAATCCCAGCTACTAGGGAGGCTAAGGCAGGAGAATAGCTTGAACCCGGGAGGTGGAGGTTGCAGTGAGCCGAGATCGCACCACTGCACTCCAGCCTAGATGAGAGAGCGAGACTCTGTCTCAAAAAAAAAAAAAAAAAAAAAAAAAAAAAACTTCCTTCCTAGAAATGAGAATTATTAGTAAGTGAAACTCTGAGGCCTGAAATGCTTATTTCGCTAAAACTCTCTGACTTTGATATCTAGAGATCTGTTTCCAAAGTTGGAAGCAATGGAAGTTTTCCTGCATCAAGAAACTTTGCTTGTAACACTACAACCACTATTATGAATTTTACAACTAACACAAGATTAAAAAGTTGAAGGAGATATATTCAAAGAGACAGTGTTCCTTTAATCTACAAGTAAGACAAGGAATTTGAGAAGCAACTATCTTAGGAACAGGGTATATATTTTGTTGGTAAATCTCTTGGTACTAGGATTTGGCTACTCTGTGTTTAGAAATTTTGTAATTAAAAATGTCCTTCCCTAAGATGGAAAAACCCAAAATCATGCTTAGACTTCACATTTTGTAGTTTCTATTTTAGAAAAGAAACACAAAGCTTAATATTTAGAAGCAAGTGACGTGTTTTCACTCCATCTTGCCCACTTTATACCGTAACTCAACCCAGACTAACAAAATTGTCGCCCATAACATATTTCCGATTTTCCTACAATCTGACATTAGTCATCATTGTTTAATGACCCTGAAGCTTGTTCTGATACGACTACAGATGGTATTTTGAAAGATGGGGAATTCTGCAACTCTTTAAGACCATGGCTTTTTTTCTTTGTTAAGTACTTCATTAAAGAAAAGAAAAAGGGAAAAAAAGAAAAAGCTTTCATTTCCTCTAAATCAGAATCTACAAGCATGCTAAATTTATATCTTCATTTCCTTTCAGATTGCTGAGTTAGAAAATAAAATGGATTTCATTTTGAAAATGAAATTAGTGACTATAAAAAGAAAAGGCTAAACATTTTAATTTACTCAGTAATAAGTGATCTAGAGGCTTTTAAAAATCTCTTCACATGAATGAGTAAACCAAACTGTCTTGCCACCTACGTGCAGGGAGGGGGAGAGTTTAGCCTTGAGGGACTTCGTGGGGCTATTACTTTGAGTACAATATCAATATTTGGTGTCTTTAGCCAAGCACTACAAAGAAAAATAAATATTTTCATATGGCTCATGAAACTGGCCCTGTGAGAAGGAAAGTAAACAGAAACTGAAGTGTTCCTACATTTTCCACCCTTCTTTCACACCATTCTTCCCCCCAAAGAGACTTTTGATCTAACTAGACAATGTTGAGACATTTTCTTAATGAGCTGCACTTTTTTTTTTTTTTTTTTGAGACGGAGTTTCACTCCTGTTGCCCAGGCTGGAGTGCAATGGCGTGATCTCGGCTCACCTCAACCTCCACCTCCCAGGTTCAAGCGATTCTCCTGCCTCTGCCTCCCAAGTAGCTGGGATTACAGGCATGCGCCACCATACCTGGCTAATTTTGTTTTTTTAGTAGAAACATGGTTTCTCCATGTTGGTCAGGCTGGTCTTGAACTGTCAACCTCAGGTGATCCATCCACCTCAGCCTTCCAAAGTGCTGAGATTACAGGCGTGAGCCACCACACCTAGCTTGATCTATACTTTTATCCCAATTGTTTTTCTGAAAAATGTGGAAACTTGGTTGTTATCCTTTGCTTTTTTTTTTTTTTTTGGTTATGGGGAAGGGAAGTGTCAAACTTTGCTAAGAAACTGTGACAAAGATCCTTTGCTTTGCCGAACTTTAGTCAAGCTCCTGAAACTTCTCCTAGGTCCATCTGTGCACTTCCTTGTAAGATCCAGTTTCAGCAAAGAACCCCTGGCTAAGTCAGTTTAGCAAGGAACCCCCACCCTGATATCTGATCACACTCAATATCTGATTGGGTTCCTCCTCCACCACCCTTCTCAGGTGATGTCTGATCACATGGCCAGTACTCAACAAGAATCCTGTTAGGTTGGTTTAGCCAGAATCCCCCTCATCCTGGAGGTTTCCTTTTAGTACTTTTCCATCCACTGACCTCATCCTACTCCTTGGCTATAAATTCGCACTTGCCAAGGATGTATTCAGAGTCGAGCCCCATCTCTTTACCCCGCTGTCAGACCCCATTGCAGTGGTCCCTACAAAGTCTTCATTACCCTTCTTTAACAAGTGTCATTGAATGTTTTATTCCTTTAACAAGGCACAAATGTGAAAAAGGATACTGGGGACGACAGCTGCGCAAGAAACGGCAGAGATGGCCATCCGTATGTGGCATGTCGAGAGACTGTTCCACTGGGGACACGATTTGTAAGAGATGATGGACTGTAGGAGCGTGTACACGACACCACAGACAAAGGCCAAAAGGGCGCCCCCATCATGAACCACTGGCACAGCTAACTCCTGGAGAAAAAGTCACAAATGTGCGTTACTCTGGGTGGGTTTGTCAACATTGAGCCGCGAGCACTCTCACTCTGGGCTGCTTTGAGCCGTTGGTCATCACAGATGCACCACTCCTTGGAAAATGTGGCTGTCTGACTACCAAAAGAAAAGCCTTCCAGGTCCTGAAATTAATGCCAAAAAGTTGGTTGTTCCACAGCGAACCTGGGCTCATGGGACAAGGAAAGGTCTGCCTTAGAGGTGGGAGGGTTGAATATGGTGGGCTTCGGAGTCTGGTACAACTGCATTAAAAGTCCTGACTCCACCATGAGGCTCTGTGACGTTACTGCAAAGCCTCGATTTCCGTATCTAAAAACGGGCATAATCATCTCCGTCTTGCGTGTTTGCAGTGAAGATTATAGGATACATATCAGATACAATTTTCTTTGGTTGTTGTTGTTTTTTGTTTTGTTTTGTTTTGTTTTTGAGACAGAGTTTCACTCTAGATGCCCAGGCTGGAGTGCAGTGACACAAACTCGGCTCACTGCAACCTCTGCCGCCCAGGTTCAAGCGATTCTCCTGCCTCAGCCTCCCAAGTAGCTGGGATTACAGGCACATGCCACCACGCCCAGCTAATTTTTGTATTTTTAGTAGAGATGGGGTTTTGCCACATTGGCCAGGCTGGTCTCAAACTCCTGACCTCATGATCCGCCCACCTCGGCCTCCCAAAGTGCTGGGATTACAGGCGTGAGCCACCGCACTCAGCTCTGCCTTTTTCGTTACAGAGATGTTTGTTTGATATAATCAGTAAACTTTGGTATGATATGATTGAAAAAATGAAAAATATATGACTCGTTCCATGATGGTGCCAAGGGTGGTTTGGGGTTTTTAGGCTCCCTGCTCCCTGATAATCTCTACTCATCCCTCCCAAGGCACCTCAAATGAACACACCATCTAAGTAAAACCACTGCTTTTGTTACGCAGAGGCAGCTTCTTTTTCTTCTTCTTTTTTTTCTTTTTCTGTTGAGACAGGGTCTCACTCTGTTGCCTAGGCGGGAGTGCAGTGGCCTGATCATAGCTCACTGCATCCGTGAATTCCTGAGCTCAAGGGATACTCCCACCTCAGCCTCGAAAGTAGCTGGGACTACAGGCACATGCCACCACGCCCAGTTCCAGCTAATTTTTTTTTCAAAGGCAGCTTCTAAACAAGTTCCGTGTCCCCACCATCCTGTAACCAGCCATTTCAACCAGAAGGCAGCCCCTATGCCAGTCTAGGCAGAAAGTCGGTGCAGACCCTGTACACACTCAGAATGCGCCTCACCTTCAGCTCCTTTCTCTTTTTTTTTTTTTTTTGAGACAGAGTCTTTCTCTGTCACCCAGGCTAGAGTGCAGTGGCAAGATCTCAGCTCACTGCAGCCTCCACCTCCCGGGTTCAAGCGATTCTCGTGCCCCAGCCTCCCAAGTAGTTGGGATTACAGGCGTGCACTACCACGCTGAGCTAATTGTTCTGTTTTCGGTAGAGACGAGGTTTCTCCATGTTGGCCAGGCTGGTCTCAAACTTCTGACCTCAGGTGATCCACCCACCTCAGCCTTCCAAAGTGCTGGGATTGTAGGCATGAGCCACCACATCCGGCCTTGGCTCCTTTCAAATGTGCACTGGGCACCAACCTTCCAGGCGAGGAACATTTAGAGGGAACCACCGGGTCTCGGCTTAAACTTGAAAATGCAAGCTTTGCAAAGGGCAACTTAAAGTGTTGTCCAGGAGAGCCTGATTTTGGCCACAAGCCACCCCTTGGCCTCAGGTCACAGTGAACATACTCTTCCCCCAGCTTCCCTCTGACCTAGGCCACCTGGGCTTCCCCAGCATCACAATGTTTGCCATCCAGACAGTTCAACCTCAAGCTGGAGCACAAATGAACTGATATTAAATTTGCATTCTCCACATAAGAAAGGGAGGTGCAGGAAAAAAAAAAACAGACATTTTAACTTATTTCTAAGGAAATATATTTCCTAGTATCAAACCTAGAAATAAGGGGAGAAATTCCTTACGTGATTTGTGTTATATTCAAATATGACTGCACTGACTCTTCTACACATCATATAGTTTCTGTATACCTAAGATACCTTGCATGGGCCAGGTACTATGGCTCACGCCTATAATCCCAACACTTTGGGAAGCCAAGGAAGGAGGATTGCTTGAGCTCAGGAGTGTGAGACCAGCCTGGGCAATATAGCAAGTATTCATCTCCACTAAAATAAAAAAATCATGGCTAGGCATGATGGCTCACACCTGTAATCCCAGCACTTTGGGAGGCTGAGGCAGGTGGATTACAAGTTCAGGACTTTGAGACCAGCCTGGTCAACATGGTGAAACTCTGTCTCTACTAAAAATACAAAAATTAGCCAGGCGTGCTGGCGCATGCCTGTAATCCCAGCTACCAGGGAGACTGAGGCAGGAGAATTACTGGACCCCAGGAGATGGAGACTGCAGCGAGCCAAGATTGAATCACTGAACTCCAGTCTGGGTGACAGTGTGAGACTCCGTCTCTAAATAAATAAATAAATAAATAAATAAATAAATAAATAAAATCAGACGGGCATGATGGTGCGTGCCTGTAGTCCCAGCTACTTGGGAGGCTGAGGTGGGAGAATCACTTGAGCTTGGGAGACCAAGGGTGAAATGGGCTATGATAGCATCACTGCACTCTAGCCTGGGCAACAAAGTGAGACCTTGTCTCAAAAAATAATATAAAAATAAATAAAAGACTGGGCACAGTGACTTATGTCTGTAATCTCATCACTTCGGGAGGCCAAGGCAGGTGTATCACTGAGCTCAGGAGTTCAAGATCAACCTGGGCAATGTGGTGAAACACAAGAAAAAAAGTGGAAAAAAAAGAAAAAAAGAGGCAGTCACAATCTACAAAAACTATGAAAATTAGCTGGGTGTGATGGCATGAACCTGTAGTTTTAGCTACTCAGAAGGCTGAGGTGGGAGAATTGCTTGAGCTCACAAGGCGGAGATTGCAGAGAGCTGTGATCACACCACTGTACTCCAGCCTGAGCAACAGATCAAGACCCTGTCTAAAAAAATAAATATAAAAATACAAATACAAATAAATAAGATTCCTAGCATGGGCAAATAGATTCAGGGAAGTTATATATGAAAAATAAAATACAACAGAGTAAGGTGGCTTGTGCTTGTAATCCCAACACTTTGGGAGGCAGAGATGGGAAGATCACATGAGGCCAGGAGTTTAAGAACAGCCTCAGAAACATAGCAAGACCCCATCTCTACCAAAGTAAAAATAAAAATTAGCTGGGCATGGTGACGCACCCATAGTCTCAGTTACTCAAGAGACTGAGACAGGAGGAGTTCAAGGTTTATTCTAAGCGTTCAAGGTTATGATTGTGCTATTGCACTACAGCTTAGGTGACAGAGCAAGACCCTTTCTCAATCAATCAATCAATCAATCAAAAAATCAGAGAAATGATTTTTAGATCAGACATGAATTTTCCATAAAGTTAAAACCCGGCACTCTTTTTGGATTGCTTTTCAGAAACTCTCTTGGTAATTTAAAAGGTAATAACAAAAAAAAAAAAGAATATGTGAATACTGACAGGGTTAAACCTTGGAAAGTTTCTTTTCTAAAAAGGAAACTTTAAAAATTTTTATTTTTAATTGACAAATAATAATTGTTTATAGGCCGGGGGCAATGGCTCACACCTCTCAGCACTTTGGGAGGCCGAGGTGGGCGGATCACCTGAGGTCAGGAGCTCAAGACATGCCCGGCCAACATGGCGAAACACCATCTCTACTAAAAAATACAAAAATTAGCTGAGTGTGGTGCCAGGTGCCTGTAATACCAGCTACGTGGGAGGCTGAAGCAGGGATATTTGCTTGAACTTGGGAGGCGGAGGCTGCAGTGAGCCAAGATCGCGCCGCTGCACTCCAGCCTGGGCAACAGAGCGAGACTCCATCTCAAAAAATAATAATTGTTCATATTTATGAGGCTTGTAGGGGTGTGTGTGTGTGTGATTCCAGAGGCATGGTATCCCTTTGTTGCCCTATGTTGCCCAGACTAGTCTCAAACTCCTGGGCTAAAGCAATCCTCCTGCCTCGGCTTCCCTAAGTGCTGGGATTACAGGCATGAGCCACCACAACTGGCTGTAGATGTTTTGATGTATGCTTACACTGTGGAATGATTAAATCAAGGTAATTAATATATCAATCACCTCACATACTTATTCTTTTTTGTGTGATGAGAACATTTAAAAATCTACTGTTTTAGCAATTTTGAAATATACATTATTATTAACTATAGTCACCATGCTGTGCAGTAATAGATCTCCAGAATTATTAATTCAGTCTAACTGAAACTTGGTACCCTTTGACCAATACCTCCCCACTCCTCGTCTTCCTCTTCACTCCTGTAACACCATTCTACTCTCTCCTTCTGTAAGTCTGATTTTCTTAGATTCCACATATAAGTGACAGCATTCGGTATTTGTCCCTCTGTGACTGGCTTATTTCACTTAGCATAAGGTTCTCCAGGTTCATCCACGTTGCCACAAATGACAGAATTTCAAAAAGAAAACTTTCTGAGGGAAAATAAAGTATTGACAGAAGTTAGTGAGGACACACCAAAAAGTAGCCATCTCACCCACCCATTTGGGAAAAAGATTATCTGTGAAATTCTCAAAAATGTGATTTACTGCAACTCAAGAAAAATCATCATGGCTGGGTGCGGTGGCTCACGCCTGTAACCCCAACACTTTAGGAGGCTAAGGCAGGCAGATCACTTGAGGCCAGGAGTTCAAGACCAGCCTGGCCAACATGGTGAAACCCCATCTCTACTAAAATTACAAAAATTAGCTGGACATGGTGGTGGGTGCCTGTAATCCCAGCTACTCGGTAGGCTGAGGCATGAGAATCACTTGAACCCAGGGCGGACGTTGCAGTGGACCAAGATCGCACCACTACACTCTAGCCTGGGCGACAGAGCGAGACTCTGTCTCTACCAAAAAAAAAAAAAAAAAAAAAGTCACACTCTCTCTTGCCCTTACATCTCAAAATCTTCCTGAGTTGGCTCAAGTTGGTTTGCTCCTGGCATGACGAAAATGAATTACGGGATACCAAACAAGGAAGTTGTAAAGATACAGTTATCGGAACAATGACAAGTCAAACACTTCGCTCCTTGGGAAGTTAAGATTCTATTTCTGGTTTTTGTGAAGATTTAATCACATCATTGAAGACTTAAGGAGAACCAAAAGTTGAAATTATTTAACCACTTAAGTTTTCTTCTTAAAGTCAGCCCTTACACGGTTTAAAAACTGACATCTGTATCTCTTATGATGTGGTTACTCAGAGGATAAAGTGATAGATCTATACTAACCCCCATTAAACCATAACCACACTGTACTAGACAAATGATATAATGCTAGGTCTTCCTTTTTATAGTTTTTGTGTGTGTGTGCTTCCTGATGGTAGAACTATGTATCGTGTACTTGCTTTTTTTTGTCACAGGTATTTCTTCATGTTGGCATTAAGGACAGCTCTCACGGGCTCTAGGAAGGTGACTTCAATTCAAAGCCCACCTCTGCCACGCATTATTCATCTAATCTTGGGAAAGTATTAACCTCTCTAGGCCTCCATTTTACCATTGATAAATGGGGAAAATAATAGTGCCTATCTGCCGGGCGCGGTGGCTCAAGCCTGTAATCCCAGCGCTTTGGGAGGCCGAGACGGGTGGATCACGAGGTCAGGAGATCGAGACTATCCTGGCTAACACGGTGAAACCCCGTCTCTACTAAAAAATACAAAAAACTAGCCGGGCGAGGTGGCGGGCGCCTGTAGTCCCAGCTACTCGGGAGGCTGAGGCAGGAGAATGGCGTGAACCCGGGAGGCGGAGCTTGCAGTGAGCTGAGATCCGGCCACTGCACTCCAGCCTGGGCGACAGAGCGAGACTCCGTCTCAAAAAAAAAAAAAAAAAAAAAAAAAATAGTGCCTATCTTACAAGGCTTTTATTATAATTGTCTGAGTTAAAATATGGAATATTTTCATAAACATGTGTCACAGGAAAATTTCAATAAATGTTTGTTGTTATGAAAAACAAAATGCATACTGTCATAAAAATATAAGGACATGTCACCGAGAGCCTCCTCTTTGAATACCAGAGGTTTAAACGGTAGAATTGGTAAACACATACAAATATTTTCACACTGTTAATAAAATCATCACAGTAGCTGAAGTAGCTCTCCCAACACATCAAACCACATCAATGAGAACATGGAGCAATGCAAAGCCCAAGGCCTCCTCTGAATCACGCACTCTCATAAATATGCAAATGTGCACCCCATTTCTCCCAAGTACCAGAACTCACTTTCAAATGCTTTTTTTTTTTTTTTTTTTGATATGGAGTCTTGCTCTGTCGAGTGCAGTGGCACGATCTCGGCTCACTGCAACCTCCACCTCCCAGGTTCAAATGATTCTCCTGCCTCAGCCACCTGAGTAGCTGGGATTACAGGCATGCACCACCACACCTGGCTAATTTTGTATTTTTAGTAGAAATGGGGTTTCACCATGTTGGTCAGGCTCGTCTTGAATCCCTGACCTCATTATCAAACTCGGCTTCCCAAAGTGCTGGGATTACAGGTGTGAGTCACCACGCTTCGCCCTGACTTCCAAATGTTAAAGGTTTGTTTTTAAAAAGCAAACTAACCCACTTATTGTAAACTCATCAAGCATTTAATAGCTATAATGGCATAAGTGTGCCTCTTGCATTTCTGCTACTCTCCTCAGACACATGCGCTCCACCACTCCTCCTAACTGAAAAAGCTCCAGGTTATACCTGAAAATTGGCGACAATGCCCATTCCGAAACATCCCACCAATCCAAGGACTAAAGACACCAAGTTAAAAACAGGAGTGCTGAAATAGCAGGTTTGATTTTGCTTCTCTACTATTTTATATCTTGTATACATCGTGGCTGCACCTGAAAAAGAAGAGAACTTTGATGAATGTTCATAATTTGATTTCTTTAGGATGAAAAACAGAAGAGGCTTTGTTTCACAAAATGTACCAATTGCAAGTCTCCCCACTTTCCCACCCCTGTCCCTCCTGACTCCATCTTACTCTCTCCACATCATGAACAGACACACACACACACACACACACACACACACACACACACACACACACACACACACACACACATCTTGGCTGTTGTCCTTTTCATGTAAATGCTATTATAGTACATGTGTTACTCTGTGACTTGCTTTTTCCACTTAACAATGTACCGTGGAGATCTTTTCATGCAAGTACAAACAGATCTACTTCATTGTTTTCAGGGGTCTCATCATGGTCTATGGTATGAGATACTATATTTATTCCTCATTCTCCTAAGAATGAATTTTTACATTGTTTCCATGTTTTTCCTGCTACAAACAACACGCAATGACTATTCTTGTATATAAATCTTTGGACACACTTTCAGGTGTTTCTGAAAGACCAGTTCCTAGAAGTAATATTACTGGGTTAAAAAACTACACACAATAGAAACACCGCCAAATTGCTCCAGCCCGTTAACGATTCAGACTCCCACCAGCAGAATTTGCGAGCAAATTTTTATGCCTTTGCCTTTTTAATTACTATCAATCTAATAAATGAAAATGCAACTTAATTGGGTTAGTTTGCATTTCTCTGATCATTAGTGAGATTTAGCAACTTTCAGTATATCT
Organism: Macaca thibetana thibetana; assembly: GCF_024542745.1. NCBI lineage: Eukaryota > Metazoa > Chordata > Mammalia > Primates > Cercopithecidae > Macaca > Macaca thibetana. The sequence goes on along the minus strand of NC_065588.1, from coordinate 98,211,665 downwards.
ACTGGTCATTTGCATTTCTTCTTCTGAGAAATGCATGTTTACAATTTTCTTTTTATTCTTCTCTTGTGCTTGTCGATTTCTAATTTGTAGTTACTTTTTACACATTATGTCCATTAGTCTATTATCTGCTATAAATATTGCAAATTTTCTTCTGCTCTGCTATTTGTCTTTTAACATTGTTTCTTGTATCTTTCATCATTTAGAAGTTTTAATTTTTAATCTACTCCTATCTGTCAATTCTTCTAGGTTTTGTGTAAGTTTCTATTCCAAGGTTTAAAAAATATTCTCCTGTAATTTAATTATTGCATAGTTTTGCTTGTTTATTAAATTGCAATTGGTTTTTGTGTATGATGTGAGGAGGATGGTAAAGGTATGTTTTTCCAAATAGCTAGTAAATTAACCAAATACCATTTGTTGTAATTTGGCAATAAAATGTAGCCTCCATGAGAGCAGGGGCCTTGTCCATTTTGTTTGCTGTTGTAACCTCAACACTAAGCCATAAACAAGCACAAACCCTATCATATAGTATGTACTTAGTAAATGTTGAATAAGCTATCGTAATTTTAGATTTGTATTCCCTTTAACTCAGCAAATGTATCTTATAGAAAAATTCACACAAATACGCAAAGATACATTTAAAAGATGTTCACTTCAACATTAGAATTACAAAATACCAGAAATAGCCTAAATGTTGGACAATAGGGAACTGATTAAATAAATGATAATACATCCTTGCGAAGGATATCATGCATGTGTGGAAAGGATAAAGTAATTGTGTATATATTTACATAGTATGATGGCCATAATGTATCTACTCCTGAATTTTTAAAAAGCAGGCTAAAAACTAATAACTGGTTATAATTTTTTGTCTGTTTGTTTGGAGACAGGGACTTGCTCTGTTACCTGGGTGCTGGGTGGGAGTGCAGTGGCACAGTCATGGCTCACTGCTGCCTTGACCTCCTGGGCTCAGGCAATTCTCCCACTTTATCCTCCCAAGTAACTGGAACTACAGGCACACATCACCACACCCAGCTAATTTCTTTTTTCTTTCTTTTTTTTTTTTTTTTTTTTTAACTTTTTGTAGAGACAAGATCTCACTACATTGCCCAGGCTGGTCTTGAACTATTGGGCTCAACAGGTCGTCCTGCTTCAGCCTCCCAAAGTGCTAAAATTACAGGCATGAGCTCACATAGACTATTTTAAATGAATATACTTATGTCAGCTTCTGCTTTATTCAGAAGCAAAAGCTGTATTTATCACTTGCTGTGATAAAATAATCTCTCTGTTTTCCAAGTCTGGTTTCTTGGCAAGGATGGTGTAAGAGGGCACTGGGATTGATTGACTCCATATTGCTACTTCCCCTTGCTCACCTCCAAAACTTTAGGAGGACTACAAATGGTGATGCAGTGAAACTTTCCCGCTACCAAGTAGGATGAACAGATTCCAAAAATGCCAAGTCACTAAGTAGGGTCAGCATCACTGTCCCTTCCCACACTGTACCAGTAAAGAAGAACAGAAAGCACTGGTTAAAAGATAGGCCCTTGGCAAACACTTGATTTTTCCATGGGGGGAGATTATAGAAGGACTAAGAGAAAAAGCCCCATATCTAATATCTGTATACTTGGATCACCTTATAGAAGACTGAGCTTTATTGTACAATAGTTGTAATTAATGTGCATTACATTAATTGGTTCATGACAAGGTTGTACCCTATCAACTGCATCTCGGGTACATCTGAGGAATTGAAAAGAAAAATCATACTAATTCTTACTCCACCTGTTCCCTTTCTCTAACAGGTAAGATAATGCCTTTGTCAATGGTCCACAAACTTTAGTGAGAATCCAAGTCCCCTAGAGTGCTTGTTTACAACACATCTTCAGGAACCCACACTCCCAAAGGTTCTGGTTGAGTAGCGTGGCCCAGGAACCTGCACTTTACCAGAGCTCCAGGTGATTTTCCATCAGCTTGCCTTCAGAATACACTTTGAGAAACTTAGCTTACACATTGGGTGTCTTTGGCTTACATAAATGTCTTGACTATAAATCGACACTTTTAAAAACCAAATTGCACTTAAAATCCATTCCAGAAGTTTGGTATTTAAAACCACCTACAGCAAATCCTGTTACAAATTACTCATTAAAGTATCGTTCTCTAATAAAGCCATAATTTTTTATATCTTTTCACTTCAGTTTCTCAACGTAGGACAAAAATCTAGCTGCAAAGGTTGTGCTTTTAAAAAAATTATACACAAGGCCCTGTGTAGTGGCTCACACCTGTAAGTTCAGCACTTTGAGAGGCCAAGGCAGGTGGATCACTGAAGCCCAGGAGTTTGAGGCCAGCCTGGCAACATGGTGAAACCCCATCTCTACAAAAAAAATACAAAAAATTAGCTGGGCGTGGTGGTGTGTGCCTGTCGTACCAGCTACTCCGGAGGCTGAGGTGGGAGGATTGCTTGAGCCTGGGAGGTTGAGGCTGCAGCCAGCCGTGATCACACCACTGCACTCCAGCCTTGTCTCAGAAAAACTAAATAAAATAAAAATTATACACAAACTAAAAAGGACACATCTGACTTCACTTGGAATTGTGCGTTTTTCAATTATTTGTACTAATTATTGTGTACTTACCAAGAAATGCAGAGAAGTTTATCATAAATCCAAAGATACCACTCTCTGGAGGTGTTGTTCCTGTGTCACTGGCAAAGGGAAGAAATGTCCAAATTATTCGAAAGAAATTCAGTCCAGACCTCTGGGAAGACATGTAATTGGCAAGTTTTATATTGTGTTTCTTTTAGGTGCTCAGTCACTTTGAATTCCAAAGATTTGGCCTGATTTTTTTCTAAAGTATTTTAATTTTGGCTCTGAAAAATCTAAAAGGCATTTTTATACCATGAGAGGTTCCATAGTAAAAAGTCAGGAAATGTTTAAAATGAATGGTGTTGCCATTTTTCAAATGATCAAACCCACTAACCTTGGCATATGTTCATTCTCAGTGAAGAATTGTGACTACTTTGAAAAAAAAAAAATGATCTAAAATAATGTTTGAGGCCAGGCGCAGTGGCTCACACCTGTAATCCCAGCACTTTGGGAGGTGGAGGTGGGAGGATCACCTGAGGTCAGGAGTTCAAGACCAGCCTGGCCAACATGGTAAAACCCCCGTCTCTGCTAAAAGTACAAAACTTAGCCCAGTGTGGTGGCAGGTGCCTGTTGTCCCAACTACTCGGGAGGCTGAGGAAGGAAAATCTCTTGAACCAGGGAGGCAGAGGTTACAGCGAGCCGAGATCGCGCCACTGCATTCCAGCCTGGGCAACAGAGCGAGACTTGGTCTCAAAAAAATAAAATAAAATAAAAATAAAATCATGTTTGAAAATTCTAATATTGGCATGTTAAATACACTTAAACACATCACTTTATTTTCTAATAACTGAGATTTTGTTATCTGCTGAAAATATTATGATAAAAAGCTGAGGCCGGGCACAGTGGCTCATGCCTGTAATCCCAGGACTTTGGGAGTCCAGGGCGGGCAGATCACCTGAGGTCAGAAGTTTGAGACCAGCCTGACCAACACGGAGAAGCCAGTCTCTACTAAAAATACAAAATTAGCCGGCCATGCTGGCACATGCCTGTAATCCCAGCTACTCAGGAGGCTGAGGCAGGAGAATCACTTGAACCCAGGAGGCAGAGGTTGCAGTGAGCCGAGATCATACTATTGCACTCCAGCCTGGGCAACAAGAGCGAAACTCTGTCTCAAAACAAAAACAAAAACAAAAGCAAAAACAAAAACAAAAACAAAAAAACCCCCACAACAACAATAACAAAAAACTGAACAATATTATTGATCCCTAGGAATACTTTATGGAAATAATAGGGTATCTAGGGTATATTAATTGTGGTAAATTATTTTAACATAAAAGGGTTTCTGTAAAACATTTTTCAGGTACAGTCTTTCAATTAATTAAATGAGTTGGAAAATACTGTTTGACATGTTCTTTTTTTTATTTTTTACAGACAGGGTTTTGCTATGTTCCCCAGGCTGGTTTTGAAATCCTGAGCTCAAGCAATCCTCTCGCCTCAACCTCCCAAAGTGCTGGGATTGCAGGTGCCAGCCACCATGTCCGGCCAACATGTTCTATTTTCTATTAGTGCCAAGCTTTAATTTTTTTCATTTTCAGGCTGCTCACTTTAAAACTGATGGCAAAAGAGCTCCCAACATGAAACAACTTGTACTTATTTCGAGTGTTTCTACATTTGTAAACAGCTCTGAAATCTAAGTATTGAAAAACTGATCACATTGAAAGTGATGCACTTGTAAGTGTTTGAAGAATTCCACAAGGAGCCTGTGCGTGTAGAAAGCAGGAACTTTTTAAGCTTTGCTAACACTTCACATTTAAACTGGAGTATAAAGAAGTTAATAGGGCTGGGCATAGTGGCTCACGCGTGTAATCCCAGCACTTTGGGAGGTCGAGGCGGGTGGGTCACCTGTGGTCAGGAGTTCGAGACCAGCCTGACCAACATGGTGAAACCCCGTCTCTACTAAAAAATACAAAAATTAGTTGAGCATGGTGGCAGGTGCCTGTAATCCCAGCTACTTAGGAGGCTGAGGCAGGAGAATCACTTGAACCCAGGAGGCAGAGGTTGCAGTGAGCCAAGACTGTGCCATTGCACTCCAGCCTGGGCAACAGAGCAAGATTCTGTCTCAAAAAAAAGAAAAAGAAGTTAATAGCCTCCCTTATGGCTGGGCAGGGTGGCTCACACCTGTAATCCCAGCACTATGGGAGGCTGAGGCAGGTGGATCACGAGGTCAGGAGTTCAAGACCAGCCTGGCCAACATGGTGAAACCCTGTCTCTACTAAACATACAAAAAATTAGCCGGGCACAGTGGCTGATGCCTGTAATCCCAGCTACTTGGGAGGCTGAGGCAGAAGAATCACTTAAACTCAGAGGGCGGAGGTTTCAGTGAGCCAAGATCGCGCCACTGCACTCCAGCCCTGGGTGACAGTGAGATTCCTTCTCAAAAAAAAAAAAAAAAAAAAAAAAGCCTCTCTTACAGCAAATGCCTTTATTCCAAATTAATTCAATTTCAGTGTCACTGGTACTTGCAAGAACCTGAAGAGTTTAGGATTTAGGCCTGGTACAGTGGATCACGTCTATAATTTCAGGACTTTGGGAGGCTGAGGCAGGAAGATCACTTCGACTCAGGAGTTCGAGACCAGCCTGGCCAACATGGTGAAACCCTGTCTCTACTAAAAATACAAACATTAGGTGGGCATGGTACAGGGTCCCTGTAATCCAAGCTACTCAGGAGACTGAGGCAGGAGAATTGCTTGAACCCGGGAGGTAGAGTTTGCAGTGAGCCAAGATCATGGCATTGCACTCAAGCCTGGGTGACAGAACAAGACCCATCTCAAAAAAAAAAGAACCTGAAGGGTTTAGAATTTAGCATCACCAGTTTTCCTACCATAACCATTTTTCACACTAAAGGAATGTTGAGGTGGAGGATACCCTTCTGAGCACAATGCTGAAAGGGCAGAGAGACAGGAATGGGAACCAGTAATGGGGAAAAAAGCAGAGACAGCTCATAACCTTGGGCAGCACTTTTGCCATACAATTAACTCTGCCAGGGAAATCAGGCCTCCCTGCCTTGGCCTGAGGGTATAAAAAAGCAGGTACCAGGTGACTCATCCTAGAGTTCTTGTTACACAGGTCTGAGAATAATTCTGAACCTCAGACAGCCACATGCCAGGCATAGGAGCAAACACAGAGGAGAAGCACTGAGAAGGTCGTTTGCCTGCTGTGGAGAAAGGGAAAGCAATGAAAGAATGAGGAGGACATTTACAAAGACAGGAAGGTGGGAATGAAGGTGCTCCAGATGCTCTGACAGAAGAGAAGACCAGACTTGGGGACTCTGTCTATTGATGGCAAATTAAGACTATGTCAAAGCCCAGGTATGGAGTCCACATGACATCAAACATGTGATCTGAAAACTTGAATTCCAGGGTCATGTTTTATTCTTGCTTATCTGTACATTTAAAACCATATAGGTGGAGGCCAGGCATGGTAGCTCACACCTGTAATCCCAGCATTTTGGGAGGCCAAGGAGGATGGATCACTTGAGCTCAGGAGTTCGAAACCAGCCTGGGCAACATGGTGAAAACCTGTCTCTACAAAAAATAAAAAAATTGGCCAGGCACAGTGGCTCATGCCTATAATCCCAGCACTTTGGGAGGCTGAGGCGGGTGGATCACTTGAGGATAGGAGTTCAAGACCAGCCTGGCCAACATGGTGAAACACCATCTCTACTAAAATATAAAAATTAGCCAGGCCTAGTGGTATATGCCTGTAATCCCACCTACTCGGGAGGCTGAGGCAGGAGAATCACTTGAACCTGGGAGGCGGAGGTTGCAGTGAGCCGGGATTGCACCATTGCACTCCAGCCTAGGCAACAGAATGAGACTCCGTCTCAAAAATTAAAAAATAAAAAAATAAATAAATACAAAAATTAGCCAGGCATGGTGGCACCTACCTGTAGTCCCAGCTACTCAGGAGGCTAAGGTGGGAGGATCACTTGAGCCCAGTAGGCAGAGGTTGCAGTGAGCCGAGATCATGCCACTGCCCTCCAGCCTGGGAGACAGAGTGAGACCTTGTCTCAAAAATAAATAGATAGATAAATAAATTTAAAAAAAAAAAAACCATACAGGTGAAGGGAAGCTCAGAATATTTGGGACTAAGATATAAATAAATAAATAAAACCATACAGGTGGAACCAAAAGCACTTTGCAAATCGCCATTGAATGAATATCAGTACTGGCAAAAAAAAAAAAAAATTAACCTAATCGATACCACTTACTGAGCATTGGCTATGTACCCACTAGGCACCATTAGGTACTTACCATACATCATTTCATTTCATCTTCACAATCCTGAGGGGGGTCTATATCAACCCCATTTTACAAAGTAGGAAACTGGGTATTAGAGAGGCTATATAACTTGTTCAAGATCACAGGGCTACACGGAGGATTCCCTATCCCAATCCAGATGTTTAACTCCCTGACTTCCCAGCCTCTACTCTGCTTTAACAGCAGACAAGGAACTAAGCCATTAGGAGAATGATTGGGGGTGGGGAGCAAACACTAACGTAGATGCTGGTCAGTGTTTAACAGCCAGCTCTGGAGGGTGACTGGTTTGTGGCATTTGCCAATTTCTGTAGTGAAAATACTCCCAACATGTTAAAATTCAGGCTACCAAAAGAACCAAAACAAAAACAAAACAAAATACATAAATAAATAAAAATAAAATCTGGGCTACCAAAATGCAGGTCACTGGACACGGAGTTGGAAAAGAAACGCCCAGTCCATGCTCAGGAGCAGACACCAGCTAGCTCCAGCACGCCGTGGGAATGAACCAGCACGGTGATGAGAAGGCATCATTATGCCTTTGTTGCAGACCAGAAAGATGTAAACTAGGGAAGATCTTAGAAACTCCTCAAATACTGTAACTGTAAAACCTTTCTGCCAAATACCGCCACGGTAAATCTGATTATTTTTCAGGATGACAGAGTCTATAACACCCACCATCAATGCCTGAGTATCAATAGCCCACATTCCTACACCTTTGCACTACAACAGTACAACAGTGTTGACACAACAAAAATTCATAACTAGTTGTTTGATGAAACACCTATCTTTTCAAAGTTTCTTCTTTTAACTCCACAGATAGCTATAGAATTCACCCATTCATCGGCAAAATATTTGTTAGATACAATCTGAGTCACAAATTCCCAGATCTATCAGGTAACAAGTATCAGTCAGTGATTTATTTCCACTAAGTGTAGAATTCAAAGAGGTGAGGAAATAAAACATAAATAAAAATAATTTTAAAATTTTAAAAATCAAAAAAAATTTCCACTAAGTGACAAAGCAGCACCAATTTTACATTAGCTGAAATTTTGCTCAAGAATAGTTCATGAAAACTTTCCAAGAGGCAAATCAAAATGTGAACATTTCAAAACTTTTAAGAACAATAGCGTTTGCCCATTACCAGTTTAAAGATGAAAGAAGGCTGGGCGCACATTAGCTCATATCTGTAATCCCAGCACTCTGAGAGACTGAGGCAGGTGGATCACTTGTGGTCAGGGGCTTGAGACCAGCCTGGCCAAAATGGTGAAACCCCATCTCTACCAAAAATCAAAAAACAAAAAAAAATTAGCCAGCCATGGTGGTGGGCGCCTGTAATCCCAGCTACTCAGAAGGCTGAGGCATGAGAATCTCTTGAAACAAGGAGGTGGAGGTTGCCGTGAGCCGAGATCACGCCACTGCACTCCAGCCTGGGCGACACAGCAAGAGTCTGTCTCAAAAAGAAAAGAAAAAATAAAATAAAATAAAAATGAAAGAGCTCTTACCTCTCAATAAAAAATGTTCTTATAAGTCTTTCCACGTCTGATCTTACATATTAAGTAAATATTTTTTATTTTTGTTGTTTTGTTTTTCGCTTTTTTGGACAGCATACATAAGTAAATATTAAGTCACATCTTCTTCTGGTGATATTGGAATCCAGATGAGTATAACACTAAGAGGTAACCAAGAGACCCTATGGGTAGCCTCTTTTTATTTTTATTTTTTTTAAGCTCAAACTAAATGATTCCATCATGCAAGGGCAGAGGTAGCAGTATTTGGTTGGCCTAATTGTGCCTGGGTGCCTGATTCAGCAAACTGGAGAATGAGTGAGAGGTGAAACCAGCTGGTTCTCAGGCTGGCAGCAGTAGTCTCTCTACCCAGCTCCTACCACATCATTCTGCACCACACGGTTTCTGCAATGTGGTGGGCCCTGCCCAGCTCCACCCACCACTTCATTTGCCTCCTTGCTAGTAAGGCACTTTCTGGAAGCTGTAGGGAGGACAAGGCCAGCAAAATGCTCATTTGCCTGTGGTTCAGAAGCTGTTGAGACTGTTATGTGTATACAGTTATTGCAGGGGTAGGTTGTGCCTAGGAAATCCGTTTATGTCCACATTTCCTGTATTTACATTTCTGCAAGTTAAGTAGACTGTGGAAAATTCCAAGTCGTTTGTGTAACATCCTACTTCAAACTAATTTATGATGTTAAGCTAGTAAATAATCACTTGATACTGAAAGGAATGAAAACGATACAAAGAAAACATGCTGGATAACAGAAGACTTTCCTTGGTCAAACATTGTTCACTAAGTTACTGGCTGCACAGGATATAAATACTCCAAAGCCTAGAACTATGGTGTACTGGAGGAACTTAGATGCTAACAGAATGCAACATCATGTGTGTCTCCAACCTGAAATGTATTAGATTGTTCCAAACCCACAGACTAATTGCTTGGATGATTGATCGGGACTTAGAATCTAAACAACTCATAATGCCCCAGTATAAAGAGACCATTATTTCCTTTATCTTTATAATATTCAAATATATTATTTAAAAGGGATAAGTATGGAATAGTCATACTACATTTTATTAGCTACTTTTAGTTATGAGAGCTAACTTTCTGGCAGCTTCACTTGGTGATGACTGTTTTAGAATTGGGGGGGCACCCTTCAGCTATATCAACTATTCTGAAACTTAAAAAGAATTTCCTACCAACAAATACAAACACCTTGCTCTTTTCTCACTACCCACAAGCAATTCTGCCCTCTCTCCGTCAGAGTTCCCTCTTGTTCACACATACAACACGTTTTTAAAGGATGTTTTGAAAAGACTGTAGAGAGGCAATCGTGGACCAGGGAGACCGTAAGGAAGCTATTTTAGCAGTTTGTCCAGAGATGACAGTGGCTTAGCCCAGTATGATGATAAAGAGGGAGATGAACGTGGTTTGATTTAGAAAGTTATTTGAGGGGAATCTCTAGAAACCATCCCCACATGACTCCAGTGGCTACAAATACCAAAAAAAATAGGTCCAGGCTCAGTGGTTCTCACCTGTAATCCCAGCACTTTGGGAGGCCAAGGCGGGCAGATCACCTGAGGTCAGGAGTTCGAGACCAGCCTGGGCAACGTAGTGAAACCCTGTCTCTACTTAAAAAACAAAAATTAGCCAGGCGTGGTGGCACATACCTGTAATCCCAGCTACTCGGGCGGCTGAGGCAGGAGAATCGCTTGACCCCGGGAGGCAGAGGTTACAGTGAGCTGAGATCGTGCCACTGCACTCCCGCCTGGCCGACAGAGTGAGACTTCATCTCCAAAAATAAATAAAAATCAAAAAAAAAAAAAGAAAAAGAAAAAGAAAAAATTAGAAATGAACACTTCCTCAGCAACCACATTCCGCCAGGCACATCTTACTTGATCTTCACATTAGAAGGAAAAGTACTCACTACTGGCATCTTTTTTTTTTTTTTCTTTTTTTAGACAGAGTCTAACTCTTGTCACCCAGGCTGGAGTGCAGTGGCACAATCTCAGCTCACTGCAACCTCTGCCTCATGGGTTTAAGCAATTCTTGTGCCTCAGCCTCTCAAGTAGCTGATATTACAGGCGCCCACCACCACGTATGGCTAATTTTTGTATTTTTAGTAGAGAAGAGGTTTCACCATGTTGGCCAGGCTGGTCTCAAACTCCTGACCTCAAGTGCTCCACCTCCCTTGGCTTCCCAAAGTGTGGGGATTACAGGCGTAAGCCACCACGCCCGGCTCACTATTGCCATCTTAAAGATGAGGAAACAGTCTTAGAAAACTAACTTGGTCACAGAGTAAACAAGGAAGCCAAGCTGTGCATCTAGAACTCTCCAATTCCCTTTTTTCCTTCCTTCCTTTTCTTTTCTCTTCTCTTGTCTCCTCTTTTCTTTTCTTTTCTGAGGGGAGGTTTAATAGGAAAAAGAAAGAGAAAGGAAAACAGCTCTCTCACGAGAGGGGACTTCCAAGAGGAAAGAACCCTAGAACTCTCTAATTCCGGAACTCTTCTCTGCTGTGCTATATTACATTTCTTTCAAGTTATTGTCATTTTCATGTGAGTTTACATGTTGTACATTTCAGTCAGGGGTGTATCAGCTATTTCTTCTGGAGCCAGCTATGGTGTCCTTGGCTCATAATAACTCTTCAATGCATGTTCTTGACGGAATGAAAGGCAATTACCGTGAGGTAAAGATGACTATGAAACTTTTTTTAATTGAGATTGAGGCCGGGCACAGTGGCTCACACTTGTAATCCCAGCACTATGAGAGGCTGAGGTGGGAGGATCTCTTGAGCGCAGGAGTTCAAGACCAGCCCAGGCAATACGGTGAGACCCCATCTCTACAAAAAAACAAAATTAGCCAAGCATGGTGGCATGTTCCTGTAGTCCTAGCTACTTGGGAGGCTGAGGTGGGAGGATCACTTGAGCCCGGAAGGCAGAAGCTGCAGTGAGCGGAAATCATGCCATTGCAATCCAGTCTGGGCAACAGAGCGAGACCCTGCCCCCTGAACAAAAAAAAAAAAAAAAGAAAATTGAGATGTTTGAAAGTTGTCAGCCCTGCATCAGTCAAGACTTTTGAGCAATACTCTAATGCCTTTTTAAAATGAAACACAGAATAAAAATAATTCATAATTTTACTTAATTCAGTGAGAAGAAAAGAATTTGTTGTACCCAAATGACAGGGAAAATTTAAATCAGAGGAGAAATTATATATTTACAGTAGACTCAGGCTGCAGAACACTGCATCCATCACCCTCAATTAATTTTGGGGCTGCAAAAGTTTGGGATCTTCACTTTTCTTATTTTGTTTTTCTTAGAATTAACTAATTTCATGTGCTTGTGAAGTCAATATTCAATTATAAATGATCATCTCAAAAATAATCCTTTTCGGCCAGGTACAGTGGCTCACACCTGTAATCCTAACATTTTGGGAGGCTGAGGTGGGTGGATCACCTGAGGTCAAGAGTTCGAGACCAGCCTGACCAACATGGCGAAACCTCATCTTTACTAAAAAACACAAAAATTAGCTGGGCATGGTGGCGGACGCCTGTAATCCCATCTACTTGGGAGACTGAGCCAGGAGAATCACTTGAACCCAGGAGGAGGAGGCTGCAGTGAGTTGAGATCACACCATTGCACTCCAGCCTGGGCAACAGAGCAAAAACTCTGTCTCAAAACAACAATAATAATAATACTTTTCTAGCTAAAGGTTTTAAATGGCATGCCTGCCTTTTCATCTTTGTGACACTATAGATTAGAAATACTATGAGGTTATAATCACTGCACTGTAAAAGCTGATATTACCATCATGTCAGAATATGTGATTTTATGCACACAGCCCTCATTAATTGAGTATTTTTTATCGTGATACCCATTGTTACAGCTGAACTGGAAGGCCAATATCACCATTGCCTGAAATTCTGTGTCGTCTCAGTAATCAAAAAAGTAGGCCGGGCGCGGTGGCTCAAGCCTGTAATCCCAGTACTTTGGGAGGCCGAGACGGGTGGATCACTAGGTCAGAAGATCGAGACCATCCTGGCTAACACGGTGAAACCCCGTCTCTACTAAAAAATACAAAAAACTAGCCAGGCGAGGTGGCGGGCGCCTGTAGTCCCAGCTACTCAGGAGGCTGAGGCAGGAGAATGGCCCGAACCCGGGAGGCGGAGCTTGCAGTGAGCTGAGATCCGGCCACTGCACTCCAGCCTGGGCGACAGAGCGAGACTCCGTCTCAAAAAAAATAAAAAAATAAAAAATAAAAAAAAAATAAAAAAAAAAATTAAAAAAAAGTAATCAAAAAAGTTGGTTTAAGCAAAAGTCATCAAAAATTAGGGCCAGGCGCAGTGGCTCATGCCTGTAATCCCAGGACTTTGGGAGGCCAAGGCAGGCAGATCACTTGAGGTCAGGAGTTCGAGACCAGCCTGGCCAACATGATGAAACCCCATCTCTACTAAAAATACAAAAATTAGCCATGCGTGGTGGTGGGCGCCTGTAATCTCAGCTACTTGGGAGGCTGAGGCATAAGAATTGCTTAAACCCGTGAGGCAGAGGTTGCAGTGAGCTTGGATTGTGCCACTACACTCCAGCCTGGATGACAAGAGTTAGACTCTGTTTCAAAAAAGAAAAAAGAAAAAAAGGAAAAAAAAAAAAAGATGCCAGTAGTGAGTACTTAAAAAAGTCTTAAAAATTGTATGAATGAATACATACCACAAACATTTTATTTTAACTTGAAGTGTATCAATGTATATTAATTTGCCTACCTGTGGATGTAGACCAGTGCCGTTACAAGAGTATGGGTCCACTATGTCTTCTTGGCATATACATCACATCTACTTTGAATCATCTCATTTCCAACTTTGGTTTCTTTAAAGTGGCAGGAAGTCTTAAAAACACTTTTGAAGCAATTTGAATTCAGACTCTTTCCAGTTTTCCTTATACCAGTTTCCTAAATATTTACAGTTGTCAGATCAATTACTAAAAGGACTGCAAATTTTTTTTGGACAATTTGTCTCTTTTTAATCTTGCCAAAGCATTCAACCAATTTTTTTGTTGTTGTTGTTGTTTTAAGATGGAGTTTCACTCTTGTCGCCCAGGCTGGAGTGCAATGGCACAATCTCAGCTCACTGCAACCTCTGCCTCCCAGATTCAAGCGACTCTCCTGCCTCAGCCTCCCGAGTAGCTGGGATTACAGGCGTGTGCCACCATGCCTGGCTAATTTTGTATTTTTAATAGAGATGGGGTTTCACCATGTTGGCCAGGCTGGTATTGAACTCCTGACCTCAAGTGATCCGCCCGCCTCAGCCTCCCAAAGTGCTGGGATTACAGGCGTGAGCCACTGTGTCCGGCCCAAACAAATTTTTTTAGAAATTACAATTCTCTTTTTGCCTACACAGATCAACAGTTAATATGTGTTGCGTTAAATCACACAGTTACAATACAAAATACAACTGGCATGAACATAAATATAATTTGGGAATAAACACAATTGGCATTTGATAAGAATACAAAGACATGGGTAAGAGAAGCAAGTACCTACAGAGTGGCCCTCACAGGAAGGAGTTTTGAGGGATCATTGGCTTCAGTCAGTGCATTTTTCAAAGAACGAATTCATCAGTTAACCCAGCAAGTTGATTAAGTTGAGGCTACTAAATAAAAGAGCTTCTGATATTACATTCACATATAAAGCGATCACTTCTAAAATTAGCTCCCAACCAAACATCCTTTCCTATCCAGACCAATGTGGACGGCCCCCTTCATAATACTAATAGCAAGTGCTTCTACATACTATGTTCTTCCACCAGAGTGTTAATGAGTTTTCTGTGAGTTCGTGTTAATAATGAAGTACGTGCAATTATTAACCAATAGAGAAGCAGAGAGACGTCAAGTAACCTGTCCAAAGTTCTACGGTTGGGACACATAATAGAGCCATACCCTAATCCAGGCTGTCTGTTGCAAAGTTGTTGCTCTTAATCATGCTATGTTCCCTCTTAGTATTATTATTAAATATTGTAAATAGTCAACAATGCAAGTCAAATCAACCACAAACTGGGACCGCAAATCTTCTGAAACACAAGGATTTCATTTCTAATTGTGCTGGAAAACAGAACTGCAACCAAAGTCAATGAACAATGAGGTGCTGGCAGAATCAGTTAACAATTAAAGAGGAGGAAACTAACAAGGTTAATGAAACAGGACCATATGACACAAATTATCTTGTTCAACATTCAACCAATATTTACCAAGTGCCTGCAATGTGTCAGGCTCTGTCACAAATGCTATAGACAAACCCCAAATCTCTATCCTCATGGAGCGTATATTTTGTGTGAGACAGGCAATAAACAAGATCAATATCTTTACATACAGATTAAGAATGGCCACTGGAAGGCCAGGCGCGGTGGCTCACGCCTATAATCCTAGGAATTTTGGAGGCAGAGGCGGGCAGATCACTTGAGGCCAGGAGTTCGAGACCAGACTGGCCAACATGGTGAAACGCTGTCTCTACTAAAAATACAAAACATTAGCTGGACATGGTGGCAGGAGCCTGTAGTCCCGGCTACTCAGGAGGCTGACACAGGAGAATTGCTTGAACTGGGAGGCAGAGGTTGCAGTGAGCTGAGGTCATGCCACTGCTCTCCAGCCTGGGCGACAGAGCAAAGTTCTGTCTTAAAAAAAAAAAAAAAAAGTCCATTGGGAAAATTGGAGTCTTCAGACATTTTTGCAAAAATGAACCTCTTCATATGCCCCTTCAAAAGCTAAATGTAGTTAATGGGAAACCTGGTATTAAACCACTCATAGACAACCTGCTTCTGGGGCAGAGGTTCGTAGTAGCAAAGCAGCTCCCTCCCTCGCTATGAGCTACTGAAAGTCAGCGCTTGACACCAGGGTTTATAAAAAACAAAAAGAGAAGGAAACTTTCCTTAAAAAGTTAAATGTGAAATGAAAGACTTACTATAATATAATCATAAAACTATTTTTCTGTATTGGAAAAAGAATGCAAGGCTGGGCGCGGTGACCCACGCCTGTAATCCCAGCACTTTGGGAGGCCAAGGCGGGAGTTCAAGACCAGCCTGACCAACAGAGAGAAACCCCATCTCTACTAAAAGTACAAAATTAGCCGGCGAGGCCGGGCGCGGTGGCTCATGCCAGTAATCCCAACACTTTGGGAGGCCGAGGCCAGTGGAACACCTGAAGTCAGGAGTCCGGGCCCGGCCAACATGGTGAAACCCTGTCTCAACTAAAAATACAAAAATTAGCTGGGCATGGTAGCAGGTGCCTGTAATTCCAGCTACTCAGGGGGCTGAGGCAGGAGAATCTTTTGAACCTGGGAGGCAGAGGTTGCAGTGAGCCGAGATCGCGCCATTGCACTCGAGCCTCGGGGATAAGAGTGAGACTTCGTCTTAAAAAATAAAAATAAAAAAAAAAATTAGCCGGGGCAAGGTGGCACACGCCTCTAATCACAGCTACTCGGGAGGCTGAGGTGGGAGAATAGCTTGAACCGGGAGGCAGGAGGTTGCAGTGAGCCGAGAGTGTGCCATTGCACTCCAGCCTGGGCAACAAAAGTGAAACTCCACCTCAAAAAAAAAAAAAGCATTTTCTCTATAAAGATATTTTATCTATAAAGATCAGCATCTGAAGAATTAACACATACTTGTCATAACCCAAAATTTGTGATTGTTATATAAATGTAAGTTAAACTCGTTATTTTCCTAATTGTTAGTATCATTTTTGAAGTTAAAGACCTGACCAAACTTCTTTTACTTCATTTACTCTGCAATTTTGTTCCCCTTTTTAAAGTGGCTTGATTCTAGGTGACCCAGTTTTCTGTCATCAACTACTGAGCAGAGAGTGTGGGGTCATGAGGTAGAACAATGTGGGTGGCCAAAGGCCGCAATCTATGCCACAAAACTGTATTCACACAGAAAGTGAGACGTGCTAATAAAGAGAAAAGCCAGGATCTAGAATTGTCAACACTGAAGAGTAAAGGATCACAGAATATCATGAGCAAGATATCATGGCAAGAGACACATGCCAAAAAGAAGATGGAAGACAGTGGTCTACCAGCTGGAAAAAGTTAATAATTTGATAAGAAACTATAACAAGGTAAGCGTGATTCGGCTTGAGAATGTGGGTGTGGTCTTGTGCAACTCTTTTTTTTTTTTTTTTTTTTTTTTTTTTTTTTTTTGAGACAGGGGTGTCGCTCTGTCACCCAAGCTGGAGTGCAGCAGTGTGATCACAGATCACTGCAGCCTCAGACTCCAGGTTCAAGTGATCCTCCCACCTCAGCCTCCTGAGTAGGCGGGACTATTGTAGAGACAGAGTTGCACCATATTGCCCATGGCTGGTCTCAAACTCCTGGACTCAAGTGATCAGCCCACTTCAGCCTCCCAAAGTGTGGGATTACAGGCATGAGGCACCACACCCAAGTGCAAATCTAAACTAATTTTTTGAGGTTAGCTTTTATTTGTCCTTCCTTTTGATATGCTTTTGTTAATGGTTTCAGAATAAGAAATATCACTTTAGGCCGGGGGCGGTGGCTCAAGCCTGTAATCCCAGCACTTTGGGAGGCCGAGACGGGTGGATCACGAGGTCAGCAGATCGAGACCATCCTGGCTAACACGGTGAAACCCCGTCTCTCCTAAAAAAACACAAAAAACTAGCCGGGCGAGGTGGCGGGCGCCTGTAGTCCCAGCTACTCGGGAGGCTGAGGCAGGAGAATGGCGTAAACCCGGGAGGCGGAGTTTGCAGTAAGCTGAGATTCGGCCACGGCACTCCAGCCTGGGCGATAGAGCGAGACTCCGTCTCAAAAAAAAAAAAAAAAAAAAAAAAGAAATGTTACTTTATGCTATTCTAACTTGTTATATCTCATGGTGGTTGGGCCCTTTTTTTTTTTTTTTTTTTTTTTTTTTGAGACGGAGTCTCACTCTGTCGCCCAGGCTGGAGTGCAGTGGCGCCATCTCGGCCCACTGCAACCTCCACCTCCCGGGTTCAAGCGATTCTCCTGCCTCAGCCTCCCAAGTAGCTGGGACTACAGGCGCACGCCACCACGCCCAGCTAATTTTTGTATTTTTAGTAGAGATGCGTTTTCACGATGTTGGCC
This sequence comes from Macaca thibetana thibetana, assembly GCF_024542745.1. Lineage (NCBI taxonomy): Eukaryota > Metazoa > Chordata > Mammalia > Primates > Cercopithecidae > Macaca > Macaca thibetana. The sequence continues at coordinate 98,194,174 of NC_065588.1, read as the reverse complement.
AGAATGGTCGCGATCTCTTGACCTCATGATCTGCCCACTTTGGCCTCCCAAAGTGCTGGGATTATAGGCGTGAGTGAGCCACTGCGCCCAGCCTCATGTTTTTAATTTAATTTTCTGATAGGAAACCCATTCATTTGGCTAAAAAATAAAACAAAAAGGTATGGCTTATAATCATCCTTTCTCCTCATCTGCCAATGTCTCACTGACCTTGACCTACTCCTCCCTCCATCACACACAGATAAACCACTTTTATTTGTTTCTTTATGCAAGCTAATGCAAATACACATTATTTTTCTCCTCTTTTTTCTCCACTAATGAGAACATACATTGTTCTGCATCTTGCTTTTTCCCATGTAACAATGTATCTTGGAGATTTTTCCATACAAGTGTATTGACGTAAAAAGAATCTGCTAGGTACAGAGAGCTTTCACTTGAGGTATCCTTTAATAAATAAACCACATTTATTTAGGCAATTCTCTACTGATGGTCATTTGTAGTTTCCAATCTTTTGTTATTCAAAGCAATGCCCTGAGTAACATTGTAGAAATGCCATTCTTCACATGGGCATGTATACCTATAGGATAAATTTTCAAAAAAAAATGGCTGTTGCATCAAATGTGTGTGTGTATCTGTCATATCCATAGATATTGCCCAAGTCCCACCATGGAGACTGAAATCAGTTCACGTTCCTGTAAGCAATGTAGGAAAGAGACTGTTTCCCCATATTCTCACCAGTACTAGTATCAAACATTTGGGTTTCTGCTAACCTAGTAGATCACAACTGGCATCAGTGAGTTTTAATTTGAATATTTATTCCTATTCATAAAGTTGAATATCTTTTCATATGTCTAAGAACCATTTGCCAATTTATCCAATATGCTGAAGAATAACAATGTTACAAGGAGAAAGCATCTGATAAGAAAGCTGATTGTAAATGTCATACTGGGGAGAGGTCCTCCTTATGGTTGTGGCTCTTATTTAAAGTGTTCAACTGTGCTAAAAACATCAGACCATCAGAAAGGCTGAACAATGTTAGAATGTAAAAGGAAACTCATCCTGAGGACTTCCCATCACCAGCCACCAAACTGAATGGCCATGTCAAGCTTTTCCTTATGGGATCTGCCCTGTCCTGGGGTAAAGAGTGAGTACCCAAGAAATACTCATTCAGCAAATACTGAGAGCTTTCATCGATCTTACAATCCAGTGAAGGGAGACAGAAAATAAACATAATGAATAAGTTAAATCACATGATTTGTTAGAAGGTGATAGGTGCTATGGTGAATAATAAGATTGGATATGGGGACCAGTAGTGGTCAGGTGCGATTTTTAAAAAAGGTGATAAGGGGCCGGGCGCGGTGGCTCAAGCCTGTAATCCCAGCACTTTGGGAGGCCGAGACGGGCGGATCACGAGGTCAGGAGATCGAGACCATCCTGGCTAACACGGTGAAACCCCGTCTCTACTAAAAAATACAAAAAACTAGCCGGGCGCGGTGGCAGGCGCCTGTAGTCCCAACTACTCGGGAGGCTGAGGCAGGAGAATGGCGTGAACCCGGAAGGCGGAGCTTGCAGTGAGCTGAGATCCGGCCACTGCACTCCAGCCTGGGCGGTAGAGCGAGACTCCGTCTCAAAAAAAAAAAAAGGTGATAAGGGCAGGTCTCATCAAGATGATAACATTTGAATAAAGGAGGTAAGTGAAAAAGTCTGCAGGAAGGTAACATTTGAACAAAAGAGGTAAGTGAAAAATAGCTGCAGGAAGAACACTTAGCAGAGGGAATAGCCACCGCAAAGGCCTTGAGAAGGAGGGGTGCTTGATGTGTTAAGACACAAGGCCAGTGTGGTTGAAGGGAAGTACAAAGGGTAGGGGTAGAGGAGAGCAGGAGGTGATGAGCTAAGAGAGATACTGTCAGCCTGGGATGGGGGTGCACACTTTTAATCCCAGGTACTCAGGAGGCTGAGGTCAGGTGATTGCTTGAGCCCTAGAGTTCAAGACCAGTCTGAGCAACATAGCAAGACCCCATCTCAAAAAAAAAAAAAAAAGAGAGAGAGAGAGAGAGAGATAAGGTTGAATATTTCAGGGCCAGTGGATAAATGTAGAGTTACTTCCATCACTTCTCTATGTCTGGTTCTTTTTTTCTTTTTCTTTCTTTTTTTTTTTTTTTGAGAAAGAGTCTCACTCAGTCAACCAGGCTGGAGTGCAGTGGCATAATCTCAGTTCACTGCAACCTCTAGCTCCCAGTTTCAAATGATTCTCATGCCTCAGCCTCCTGAGTGGCTGGGCTCACAGGCATGTGCCACCACGCTCAGCTAACTTTTTGTATTTTTAGTAGAGACCGCGCCCGGCCTTCTTCTCTATGTGTGGTTCTTACCCACATCTTGTTGCTGCACCAAGGACTTGTTTTCTAGGAGTGGGCAGAGGCAATCTAGTGCTCCGGCTGCTCAGGTAAGCAGAGAGCAAACAACCTAAAAGCCCCAGGCACACATGGGCAATCAATACATATGTTTGTTGTGTGTTGGCTGAGAACTCCTGGCAACCAAGGGGCAATTCCATGCCTTTTTCTCCTGTAACTCTGCTTTTCCTGAAGGCTTCCTTGGTAAATTGTAAACCCTTTCCTTGTAGGGTCTGTGATTTGAGCATCTCACAAGTGGTTCACCTTGTCAGCTTATTTTTCCATTTCTGAATGTCTCCCATTTCAAGTTCACCTTGGAGTGATATTAATCACAACTACATCAGACACCTTCGTGAACATTCAAAACCTGCCTTTACAGCCTGACCAATGAATATCACACATGATCTGTCCTCAGTCTTCAGATCTGGGACAAACATGGCTATTGTTTTCTCAATAAGCAGCACTGCAGGCTGGGCGCGGTGGCTCACCCCTGTAATCCCAACACTTTAGGAGGCTGAGGCAGGTGGATCATCTGAGGTCAGGAGTTCGAGACCAGCCTGGCCAACATGGTGAAACCCCGTCTCTGCTAAAAATACAAAAAAATTACCTGGGTGTGGTGGCAGGTGCCTGTAATCCCAGCTACTTGGGAGGCTGAGTCAGGAGAATTTCTTGAACCAGGAGGTGGAGGTTGCAGTGAGCCAAGATTGCACCATTGCACTCCAGCCTGGGCGACAAAGCAAGACTCTGTCTTAAAAAAAAAAAGGAAGCATTGCAGGACACAGCAAGATGCCATCTCTACAAATACAAAAAGAATTAAAAATTAGCTGGGCATGGTTGTGCATGCCTGTCTACAGTCCCCAGCTATTCAGGAGGCTGAGGTGGGAGGATCAATGGAGCCCAGGAGGTGGAGGATGCAGTGAGCTGTGATCCCACCACCTCACTACAGATTGGGCAACAGAGTGAGACTTTGTCTGAAAAAACAAACAAACAAACAAAAGAAGCAGCACTGCAGGTAGAGTAGTTCTTTACTTTTTTTTTTTTTTTTTTCCCCCTGAGACGGAGTCTCGCTCTGTCACCAGGCTGGAGTGCAGTGGCTCTATCTTGGCTTACTGCAACCTCTGCCTCCCGGGTTCAATCAATTCTGCCCCAGCCTCCCGAGTAGCTGGGACACCACGTCCAGCTAATTTTTGCATTTTAAGTAGAGATGGGGTTTCACCATGTTGGCCAGGATGGTCTCGATCTCTTGACCTCGTGATCCGCCCGTCTCGGCCTCCCAAAGTGCTGGGATTACAGGTGTGAGCCACCGCGCCCAGCCAAGCAGCTCTTTACTTTTTCTTTTTTTTTTTTTTTTTTTTTTTGAGACGGAGTCTTGCTCTGTCGCCCAGGCCGGAGTGCAGTGGCCAGATCTCAGCTCACTGCAAGCTCCGCCTCCCGGGTTTACGCCATTCTCCTGCCTCAGCCTCCCGAGTAGCTGGGACTACAGGCGCTGGCCACCTTGCCTGGCTAGTTTTTTGTATTTTTTTTAGTAGAGACGGGGTTTCACCGCGTTAGCCAGGATGGTCTTGATCTCCTGACCTCGTGATCCGCCCGTCTCGGCCTCCCAAAGTGCTGGGATTACAGGCTTGAGCCACCGCGCCCGGCCACAGCTCTTTACTTTTACACAAGTCTAGAAGGATCTATCCTGCTTCAGAAGCAGGATGATGGCACTTGGGCCTGAGATGTGCCATGAGAAACCAAGCCTAGGTTTCTTCCAAGCATAATACCAGATGGGAGGGCCAGGCGTGGTGGCTTACTCCTATAATCCCAACACTTTGGGAGGCCAAAGCAGAGAGACTGTTTGAGCTCAAGAGTTTAAGACCAGCCTAGGCAATATAGTGAGACCTTGAATCTACTGAAAATAAAAAATAATAATAATAAATGGAAAAAAAACAAAAGGCCAGATGGGAACATCTTCTCAATATAAATAACATCTCTTCTTTCATAGGTACTTCAAATTTGCTTCTGTGTACTATTCTACCTATTGCTCTCTTCCCTGCATCTTTTAAATGCTAGTTCCCCGGGTACGGTGGCTCACACTTATAAATCCCAGCACTTTGGGAGGCCAAGGCAGAAGGATCACTTCAGGTCAGGAATTTGAGACCAGCCTGACCAACATAGTGAAACCCTGTCTCTACTAAAAATACAAAAAAATTAAGCCAGGTGTGGTGGTGCATGCCTGTAATCTCAGCTAGTCAGGAGGCTGAGGCAGGAGAATCGCTTGAACCAGGGAGGCAGAGGTTGCAGTGAGCCGAGATTGCGGCACTGCACTCCAGCCTAGGTGACAGAACGAGACTCTGTCTCAAAAAAATAAAATTTTTTTTGGCCGGGCGCGGTGGCTCAAGCCTGTAATCCCAGCACTTTGGGAGGCCGAGACGGGCGGATCACGAGGTCAGGAGATCGAGACCATCCTGGCTAACATGGTGAAACCCCGTCTCTACTAAAAAATACAAAAAAAAACTAGCCGGGGCGAGGTGGCGGGCGCCTGTAGTCCCAGCTACTCGGGAGGCTGAGGCAGGAGAATGGCGTAAACCCGGGAGGCGGAACTTGCAGTGAGCTGAGATCCGGCCACTGCACTCCAGCCCGGGCGACAGAGCGAGACTCCGTCTCAAAAAAATAAAATAAAATGAAATAAATAAAATAAAATAAAATAAATTTTTTTCAAAAAAATGCTAGTCCCCTCCTGCTTGATCTTTGTTTCCCCTTTCTCCACACTCCCCACCCCCGCCCCCAAAAAACGAAACAAACAAACAAACAAAAACCAAAAAAAAAAAACAAAACACAGAACATTGTTCACCAGACAGAATGGCTGCAGGGAAGAAGACGCCCTACATTTTCTATCATAGCAGTAACAAACCTTGGGTGTCACCAACCTTATCATCTGTTCACCAACCAATGCATGTCCAGAGGAGTCACACTACTTAGATAAGAATGGATGGTTCTAACGTTTAAAGAATCCCGCCACTATGAGAAAGGCACTGAGCTGGAACCCACATAGGAGGATCAGATCATTGTCCCTGGCACTGAAGTGCCCCTCAGGAAAGGTAGAGGCCAAAGCACAGGAAAACTGAATGGGTAAAATAATACAAAAGATGTCACAAGTTGTCGACAAGTTGAGGGCTTTGGGGTCACAGTGTCCAGAGGTGTCTGGTGCAGCTCCAGAGAATTTAAGCCAGACTTCCAAGGACCTGGGGGCGGCACAGTGTTGCTTTCTGCATGGCTGGGTGTGAATTCTGCTCCTACCATTAACTAGTGTGACATCAGTGTCACGTTGATGATATTTCACCAATTTTACACCACGGCTCCCTTGCAGGAAAAATGAGCCCAAACACCCACTTCAAGGGATGTTGGGATGCAGAAGTGAAAATAGTGGCTGTTTAGCATATACCTGGATCTACCTCTTGTACAATACATATCATCTATCAGGACCCATCTTGTTCCAAATATCGCCTGAGAACGTCTTGCTGAGATTCTGTCCCATACCCAGACTGAAAGCTCTACCGTCTATCCTGAACCTCTCCTTGCTGCCACCCTGTTTCACGCTCCGGGTACAGGCAAAAGTGCTCAGCGCCCCACCCACTGCCTCCCTAAACATCCCAGGCTGTTGGGAGCACCTCTCCTCCTGCTCACACCTTAGCCTAACCACACGACGCCCCCAGCTGGGTCCGGACGCCTTCCCTCCCCATCAGCAGCGCTCCTTCTGGTCCCTGTGCCTGCTCCTGGGGCCCCGGCGCCCACCCTGCCTCTCACCTGATGTAGGGGAGGAAGGGGTTGACGTGCCCGGAGAGCACGGCGACCACGTAGGAGATGATGAAGGCGGCTGACGACCAGGTCACCAAGAGGAAGGGGACGAAAGCCATTCCCCTCAGGAAGCACAGCATCGCGCCGCCGCCGCCAACAGAGTGCTGCGCCCAGCCAGGCCAGGCGCCGGGTTGCTCCGGGCTGCCTGGAGGCGGCGGCCGGGCGCGGACGGTCACGGACGGTGGGAGGGGAGGCTCCGCGACGGCCGGGGCAGGCCCAGCCCCGGAGGGAGGGGAAGCGCGAGAAGCGGAGCGAGGTGGCGGGCGGCGAGGCTGCCGGGCCAGAGTGGGTGGGGCGCGGGCGGCCCGGGCTTGTTGCGAAACGAGTGAAGTCACAAAGCTGCCCGGCAGGGTCGGAGGCGCGCGGCGACCTCCCAGCGGACGCGACGCCGGAGCCGCCAGAGAGGACGCGGGGGTCGGGTTCCTTTCGCTTTTGGTTCGGACACTCGGCTGGGGCTGGGTTGGGCGCGGGCGGGCGGCCTGGGGTCACTGGCTTGGACGCCCACTCTGGCCTTCCCACCCTGGCCCTACCGCGCTGGCTCTTGCGCAACTCTGGAGAAAAGGATTTATTTCTCTCAACCCCTCCCTCCCGGGGGATTTCCGGAGTGCCGGGCCTCGCACCCCGAGGGCGTCCCCTCCGGGGTCCCGCCGCCGGCGCGTCGCGGCAGAGAGAGTGTCCACCGCGTGGTGACACCCACGCCATCCAGTCGCGCTACTGCTGCGGGGGTCGGGCAGAAGTGTTCAGTGAGGTTCGCCAGGCCACGGGGCGCAGATGTGGCTCCCACCTCAATGGTGAACACCCGAAAACCCAGACAGAGTGGGAACGAGTTGGGTGGAGAGTAGGCGGGTGGGGTGCGGTGCGTGCGGGTGGGACTGCGCTCCCACGGAGCCGGGAGGCCCATTGTGCTGCTTTCCAGCAGAGCGCAACTGGAGAATATTTCCTGGAAATAAGATTTCCCAGGCCGGGCACCATGAATAGCCATCACTCCTGGAATGCCATCACTTTGGGAGGCCGAGGTGCGAGGATCGCTTGAGCCTAAGAACTAGAGATCAGCCTGGGTAACATAGGGAAACCCCCATGCTACAAAAAAAAAAAAAAAAAAAAAAAAAAAAATGGGGAAAAGAAAGAGATCAGCCTGTTACTGTGAAGTAGACATAAGAGACTCCATTTTGTTCTGTATTTGAGATGCTGTTAATCTGTGACTCTACCCTCAACCTTGTCCTTGCAAGAGACATGTGCTGTGGTAACTCAAGGTTTAATGGATTTTGGGCGTGCAGGGTGTGTCTTTGTTCCTAGAAAAGCTAGGTATTGTCCAAGGTTTATCCCCATGTGATAGGATGAAACAATGTTGCTAAAAGGTTTATCTCAAGGCACAGGATTTTCCTTTAAACTTATTCATGTCACAGAGATCCTTGTTCTTATGTCTTACTGCTAATTTCCTCCCTAAAAACGATCCTATTGTCCTGCTACTCCCTTATCTTTAAGATGGTAAAGATAATTATCTATAAATTCTAAGGGAACTCAGAGGCCGGTGCCGGCGTGGGTCCTCTGTAAGCTGAGCGCCGGTCCCCTGGGCCCCCGCTTTTCTTTCTCTATACTTTGTCTCTGTGTCTTACTTCTTTTCTCAAGTCTCTCGTTCCACCTAACGAGAAACACCCACAGGTGTGGAGGGGCAGGCCACCCCTTCAGAAAGAGAAAAGAAAAAAAAAATTCCGGTTCCAGATACTCAGGAGACTGAGTTGGGAGGATCACTTGAGCCTTGGGGGTCGAGGCTGCAGTGAGCCTTTATCACACCACTTCGCTCAGCCTGGGTGACAGAGCAAGACCTTTTCTCAAAAAAAAAAAAAAAAAAAATTCTCTTTCTCCCCTCGGGGTTCTGGAGTAGCCCAGACTTGGAGCCTTGGCCTAAGATGATTAATGGTGACTTGATACGTTTCAAACCCTGTGAAAGGGATTTGTGTTCTGGAGGCACTTATAAGCACATGATTTTGATAATTTAGGGAGTCTGAGCCCAACATTTGTGGCCGAAATTGTTGGGTCATTGGTGACCAAAGGTCACCTTTCAGCCATATACACATTTCATGGGTGCCATGCTAGGCTACAAAGATGAAATAGTAATAGTACCCTCAGGACTAGGATACTGATCGATCAAAATAACAAAATTAGACCGGACGTGATGGCTCATGCCTGTAATCCTAGCACTTTGGGAGGCCAAGGTGGGTGGATCACCTGAGGTCAGGAGTTCAAGACCAGCCTGGCCAACATGGCGAAACCCCCCTCTCTACTAAAAATACAAAAGATTAACCAGGCACCATGGCTCCCGCCTGTAATCCCAGCTACTCAGGAGGCTTCAGCAGGAGAATTGCTTGAATCTGGGAGATGGAGGTTTTCTCAGTGAGCTGAGACCACACCACTGCACTTTAGCCTGGGTGACAGAGCGAGACTGTCTCAAAAATACAAAAAAAAAAAAAAAACAAAACAACAAAATTATGTTATGTGGTCTATTAAATGGAAAGGAGAGGATTTTAAAAAGTAAAGTAGAGACATGCCCAGAGCTGAGGGCCAGGGGCCCAGGCTCAGATGAAGGACCAGGGAGATTTTCTGACAGATGACCTCAGACTTTTCAAAAGGAAATAATTATTAACCAGGCAAAGAAAAATGAGATTAGCATTCCAAGCCCAGAAAACAACTGGAGGAAATGCATGCACAGAGCTTGCTTCCCTGGGACTATGAAAGCACTTAAATAAGTGTGAGGCAGCAAATGGAGAGAGGAACAAAGAGGCCAAGTCACCAAAGTCCTGCTGAGAATCTAGGATTATTTTTGGTATTAAGGAGAAACTAGGAACATGGGCAGACTAGTATTTCAAGAGATCACTGGCTGTGGAGTGAGTACCCACCATACAAAACAAAACAGAAAATTTTAAATAAGGCTTTTTAAAAATCACGAAAGCTGGCCAGGCATGGTAGCTCGCAGTTCTATAATCCCAACGCTTTGGGAGGCCAAAGCCAGGACAATATAGTGAGACCCGCCCCCATATCTACAAAAAATTTAAAAATTAACTGGGTGTGGTGGTGCATAACCTACGGTTCCAGCTACACAAGAGGCTTAGGTGGGAGGATCACTTGAGCCTGGAGTTCAAGGCTGCAGTGAGCTATGATCACACCACTGAACTCCAGCCTGGACCACAGATTGAGACTCTATTTCAAAAACAAATAAATAGAAATTTGAAAATGGTCAGGTGCAGTGTAATCCCAGCACTTTGGGAGGTTGAGGCAGGCACATGACCTGAGGTCAAGAGTTCGAGACCAGCCTGGCCAATATGGTGAAGCCCCACCTCTACTGAAAATACAAAAATTAGCTGGGCATGGTGGTGTGTGCCTGTAATCCCAGTTACTCGGAAAGCTAAGGCATGAGAATTACTTGAACCTGGGAAGCAGAGATTGCAGTTGAGCTGAGATAGCAGCCACTGAACTCCAGCCTGGTCAATAGAGCGAGACCCTGTCAAAAAAAAAAATGGCCAGGCTCTGTGGCTCACACCTGTAATTCCAGCACTTTGAGAGGGAGAGGCGGGCAGATCATGAGGTCAGGAGTTTAAGACCAACCTGGTCAACATGGTGAAACCCCATCATTGCTAAAAAATACGAAAATTAGCCAGGCGTGGTGGTGGGCGCCTGTAATCCCAGCTACTCAGGAGGCTGAGGCAGGAGAATTGCTTGAACCCGGGAGGCAGAGGTTGCAGTGAGCAGAGACCGTGCCATTGCACTCCAGCCTGGGCGACAGAGACTCGGTCTTTAAATAAATAAATGAATAAAATTTAAAAATAAAAATCACAAAAGCTAGCAACCATGGTTTCACTGTAATCTCTACCTAGGTTTCTATGTTCTGAAAATCACTCTGTTCCTTCCCTTTTTCCCTTTCCTGCCCAGCTACTGATTCATCAAATAAAAAAAAAAACAAAACAAAACAAAAAAAAAAAAAACCTCTCCCTAAGCAAAGAAATTATAATGTCAAAGAGAATTCACCTGATCATCTTACCCTTATGTAATTCCCTGAATTAAGCAATTCAATTGGCTAATCACTTTTAACACAAATATAAGAATTGTCTGGCCGGGCGCGGTGGCTCACGCCTTAATCCCAGCACTTTGGGAGGCCGAGGTAGGTGGATCACGAGGTCAGGGAATCAAGACCATCCTGGCTAATGCGGTGAAAACCCGTCTCTACTAAAAATGCAAAAAATTAGCTGGGGGTGGTGGCGGGCGCCTGTAGTCCCAGCTACTCGGGAGGCTGAGGCAGGAGAATGGCCTGAATCCGGGAAGTAGAGCTTGCAGTGAGCCGAGATCGGGCCACTGCACTCCAGCCTGGGCAACAAAGAGCAAAACTCAGTCTCAAAAAAAGAGAGTTGTCTGTCTATAGAACTAACAAGAATTTGTCGCTTAAGATGAATATGTATACACGAGAGAACAGTACCAATCTGAGGCGGAGGGAGTCATGGCAGGCCGTGCGTTTAGAAAGTTCCTTCCACTCTTTGACCGAGTACTGGTTGAAAGGAGTGCTGCTGAAAGGGTAACCAAAGGAGGCATTATGCTTCCAGAAAAATCTCAAGGAAAAGTATTGCAAGCAAGAGTAGTCGCTGTTGGATCGGGTTCTAAAGGAAAGGGTGGAGAGATTCAACCAGTTAGCGTGAAAGTTGGAGATAAAGTTCTTCTCCCGGAATATGGAGGCACCAAACTAGTTCTATATGACGAGGATTATTTCCTATTTGGAGATGGTGACATTCTTGGAAAGTACATAGACTGAAATAAGTCGCTATTGAAATGGCATCAACGTGAAGCTGCCCGTTCCACTGAAGTTCTGAAATCTTTCTTCATGTAAATAATTTCAGTATTTCTCTTTCATAATAAACTAATGATAACTAACGACATCCAGTGTCTCAAATTGTTTCCTTGTACTGATATAAACATTTCCAAATAAAAATATGTAAATGAGTGGGAAAAGGGGCATGTATACATATATATTTAAAATAAATACACTATAAATGTAAAAGTTCTGTTTTTTTTTTTTTTTCCTAGACAGAGTCTCACTCTGTCACCCAGGCTGGAGTGCAGTAGTGGGATCTTGGCTCTCTGCAACCTCTGCCTCCCGGGTTCACTCAATCCTTGTGTCTCAGCCTCCCAAGTAGCTTGGACTACAGGCATGCCCCACCATGCCCAGCTAATTTTGTCGTTGTTGTTGTTGTTGTTGTTTTGTGATGGAGTCTTACTCCCATCGTGCAGGCTGGAGTGCAGTGGCACGGTCTCTGCTCACTGCAACCTCCACCTCCCAGGTTCAAGCGATTCTCCTTCCTCAGTTTCCCGAGCAGCTGGGATTACAGGCATGCACCACCACACCCAGCTAATTTTTGTATTTTTAGTAGAGATGGGGTTTCGCCATGTTGGCCAGGCTGGTCTTGAATTGCTGGCTTCAAGTGATCCACCTGCCTTGGCCTCCCAAAGTGCTGGGATTACAGGCGTGAGCCACTGTGCCTGGCCCTTCCCAGCACTTTGGGAGGCCAAGGTGAGTGGATCACCTGAGGTCAGGAGTTCAAGACCAGCCTGGACAACATGGTGAAACCTCATCTTTACCAAAAATAGAAAAATGAGCTGGGTATGTTGGCACATGCATGTAATCTCAGCTACTCAGAGGCTAAGGCAGGAGAATCTCTTGAACCTGGGAGGAGGAGGTTGCAGTGAGCCAAGATCACACTGTTATGCCCAGACTGTTTGTTCCCCAAAGAAGACCACCAGAGTCCAGAGTCAAAGCCAAGCGGCAAGGATCTTTACTACAAGTTCGAACTTGGTCCCTCCTTTACACAGTATACAAGAGGGCCCCGAACAATGCGAGCGTTTGCTTTTTATAGCCCGAAAGTTGTAGGGGAACAAAGAAATTCTTTTGGCTCCTGCGCTTTCAGTAACCTTGAACGGCTGTCTCCTTATCGGAGACTTTCCAGGTGGTGTTTGTACTGAGCTCAGGGAGTTTGAGAGATATATGGTGGTGGGATGGGAGGATGGGATGTGTTTGTGCTAGGCTCAGGGAGTTTTGAGCCCGGGGCTGAGGAATGTGCCCAGCTCCTTTCAACACCACTGTACTCCAGCCTGGGTGACACAGTAAGACTCTATTTTAAATAAATAAATGAATAAATAAAATAAAATATAAATAAATAAATAAAATGTTACTCCAGTGAACACAAGATAACAAAGTAAAACAGCCTTATTGCTGATATGTAGAAACCTTTAGTCTTGTAGATGGAAGATCAAATCTGCCACTACATTCCCTTAAGCTAAAGCCTAATCCAGAGCAAGGCTCTACCTCTTAGTTCTGTGAAGGCCGAAAGAGGTGAAGAAGCTATGGAAGAAAAGTTCGAATCTAGCAGAGGTTGGTTCACGAGATTTAAGGAAAGAAGCCATCTCTGTAACATAAAAGTACAAGGTGAAGCATCAAGTACTAATACAGAAGCAGCAAATTACCCAGAAGATCTAGCTAAGATCACTGATAAAGGTGACTACACTAAACAACAGAAATTCAATGTAGATGAAACAGCCTTCTATTGGAAGAAGATGCCACCTAGGACTTTCACAGCCAGAGATAAGTCAATGCCTGGCTTCGAAGCTTCCAAAGACAAGCTCTCTTAGGGGCTAATGCAGCCAGTCGGTGACTAAGTTGTAGCCAATGCTCATTTACCCTTCTAAAAATCCTAGAGCCCTTAAGAATTATGCTGGCCAGGCATGGTGGCTCACGCCTGTAATCCCAGCACTTTGGGAGGCCGAGGCAGGCGGAACACAGTCAGGAGATCGAGACCATCCTGGCTAACATGGTGAAATCCTGTCTCTACTAAAAATAAAAAATTAGCCTGGCATGGTGGCATGCGCCTGTAATCCCAGCTACTTGGGAGGCTGAGGCAGGAGAATCCCTTGAACCTGGGAGGCAGAGGTTGCAGTGAGCTAAGATCCCAGCACTGCACTCCAGCCTGGGTGACAGAGCAAGACTCTGTCTCAAAAAAAAAAAAAAAAAAAAAAAAAAAAAAAAGAATTATGCTAAATCTGCAATAACACCTGGAAGACAGCACATCTGTTTATAGCATGATTTACTTAATATTTTAAGCCTCTTTTTTAGACCTACTGCTCAGAAGATTTATTTCAAAATATTACTGCTCATTGACAATGCACCTAGTCATGCAAGAGCTCTGGTGGAGATGCACAAGGAAATTAATGTTGTTTTTATGCCTGCCAACACAACCATTCTGCAGCATGGATAATTTTGTATTTTTAGTAGAGACGGGGTTTCACCATGTTGGCCAAGCTGGTCTCGAACTCCTGATCTTGTGATCCACCCAACTCGGCCTCCCAAAGTGCTGGGATTACAGGCGTGAGCCACCGCGCCCGGCCTTTTTTTTCTTTTTTTAATTTGAGACAGACTCTCGCTCTATTGCCCAAGCTAGAGTGCACTGGCATGATCTCGGCTCACTGCAACCTCTGCCTCCCAGGTTCGAGTGATTCTCTGGCCTCAGTCTCCTGAGTAGCTGGGATTATAGGCACACACCACCATGCCTGGCTAATTTTTATTTTTAGTAGAGACTGGGTTTCGCCATGTTGGCCAGGCTGGTCTTGAACTCCTGACCTCAGGTGATCTGCTGACCTCGACTTCCCAAAGTACTGTGATTACAGGCATGAGCCACCATGTCCAGCCTCATGTCTTTACTTCTATATGTTTTTATTCACAGGCAGTGAAAACCTCAATTATCTCTCCATTAAAAAAGTTGGAATATCTCCTCTCTCTTTCTCTCTTTTTTTTTTTTTTTTTTGAGACAGAGTCTGGAGTGCAGTGGCATGATCTCACCTCACTGCAACCTCTGCCTCCCAGGTTCAAGAGATTCTCCTGCCTCAGCCTCCCAAATAGCTGGAGTTACAGTCGCCTGCCACCACACCCGGCTAATATTTGTATTTTTAGTAGAGATGGCGTTTTTACCACTGTTGGCCAGGCTAGTCTCAAACTCCTGACCTCAGGTGGCCTGCCTGCCTCAGCCTCCCAAAGTGCTGGGATTACAGGCATGAGCCACCACACCTAGCCAATCCCCTCTCTTGGAGTATGGACTAAAGCTGGGCATGTTGGCTCATGCCAGGAGTTCAAGACCAACCTGTACAATATAGTGAAAACCCACCTCTACAAAAAATATTTAAAAAATTGGCCAGGCATGGTGATACACACCTGTAGTTCTGTAGTTCCAGCTACTCAGGAGTCTTAGGTGGGAGGATTACCTGAGCCCAGAAGCAGAGGTTGCAATGAGGTGTGCTCAAACCACTGCACTCCAGCCTAAGTGACAGAGTGAAACCCTGTCTGAAATAAATAAATAAATAAAATGTAAAAATGTAATAAAAAGGAGTGTGGACTAAGTGACTTGCTTCTGAAGACTTGAGTATGGAAAGGGTAAAAAAGATCTTTGCAGGAGAAATCTGGTAGACACCAATTGAACAAGCTGATTAAAGTGAACATTGAAACCACCATTGCAAAATTATAACTGAGTAGATCTAACCAACTCCATTTTGCTTCCAGCCTCCAAACTGTCCTTGTTCATTCTCGGGCGTAGGCTGAACTAATTTTGGGAGGAACTTACTTTACAGTTTATGGTTTAAAGCAAAGATAAGCCGGGCGCGGTGGCTCACGCCTGTAATCCTAGCACTTCAGGAGGCTGAGGCAGGCGGATCACCTGAGGTAGGAGTTTGAGACCAGCCTGACCAACATGGGGAAATGGGGTCTCTACTAAAAATACAAATATTAGCCAGGCGTGGTGATGGATGCCTGTAGTCCCAACTACTCGGGAGGCTGAGGCAGAAGAATTGCTTGAACCCAGGAGGTGGAGGTTGCAGTGAGCTGAGACTGCACCATTGCACTCCAGCCTGGGCGACAGAGGCAGACTCTGTCTCAAAAAAACAAACAAACAAAAAACAACCACACAAACAAAGATGATAACAATGATAATAGCCCTTTCCCAAAACAAACCCCTTCTCCCCTGGGGACTAGACTGCCTTTGTAGGACGAACAAATTAGCCACAACATTAGAAATTATGGTTTAGGAATCATGCAGCTGGAGGCTACAAGATTCTGGCCCTCCCTATACTGTTCCTAATGAAGCAGGCTATTTCCCTGACCCTTTCATGGGACTTGCAACAGCTGTGCCTCGTTTACTTAGCCCGCCACTCTCAACTCCTTGCAGGAGGAAGCAGGAAAGCGAGCAAGGTAGGAATTGGAGTGCACAAACACTGGAATTGGCTGGCTGCTTCAGCACCAGTGGGACCAAACTCCACTCAAGCAGGCTCATTGTGTTCCACCCCTTGCGGGAGGGAGCACGCAGGTGAATGGGTACAGGAGCCAGAGTGAGTGCTTTTGGGCACCAGCAGTATTGAACTTTGTGCAGGCCCCTCAGCAGCGTCCAGGCAGGGGTACAGCAACTTCCAAAGCCCCAGGGGGTGTGTTACAGTGCCCTTTCAGCTCTGCCATCCCCGGGCAACTTTGTTAACAGCTCAGTGGACCCACTGCCCCTTCGTGTAGGCGAGTGCCCTCTGCTAGCAGAGGCAAAGGGCTAATAGACAGCCTTTTGAATCCACACTTGTGGCTCCTGAGCTCTTGTCCAGAGTCCAGGAGAAACGAGGTCACACAAATTACCTGAAGGATGGTCATGCAGGGGATTTTATGACTAGTTAAAGTGGCTTTCAGCGGGAAGGGGAGCTAAAAAAAAAAGATGGAGTGGGTAGGTAATCTTCCCCTGAAGTCAGCTGTCTCTGACCGGATTGTTCTCTGAAGTCTTGCCATCAAACTGTCCCTTTGAAGTCAAGTCACTTCTCTCTAACGTCCAGCCATGGTCCCCAGTGTCCAGCTGCTTCTCCTTTCTGAAGGTGAGTCTGGGGTATTTATAGGCACAGGCTAGGGCAGGGCGGGGCCATAGGTGATTTAGGAAAAGGCAACATTCAAGCAGGAAAACAGGGATATAAGTTCTCACTTTGAGCCATGGCTCAGGCTTTTCAGCTTGAGGGTGGGGATTCGCCAGAGACCCGCCCCTGTCTGCCTAGAATTTCTCTGCCTCCTGCCTCTATCATTGTATCACTAAGATCAGTGCTTGAGATATTTTGCAGACCCTGCACTTGATGGATCAGCTGGAACCACCCTAGATCGATAAACTGGCTCATCTGATCTTACGGCCCCCACCCAGGAACTGACTCAGCACAAGAGGACAGCTTCAACTTCCCATGATTTTATCTCTGACCCAACCAATCAGCACTCTTAACTCACTGACCTTCCCCACTCACCAAATTATTCTTAAAAATTCTGATCCCTTGCCAGGCGCAGTGACTCATGCCTGTAATCCCAGCACTTTGAGAGGCCAAGGCGGGCAGATCACAAGGTCAGGAATTCTAGACCAGCCTGACCAACATGGTGAAACCCCATCTCTACTAAAACTACAAAAATTAGTTGGGTGTGGTGGCAGGCACCTGTAATCCCAGCTACTTGGGAGGCTGAGGCAGGAGAATCGCTTGGACCTGGGAGGCAGAGGTTGCAGTGAGCTGAGATTGCGCCATTGCACTCTAACCTGGGCAACAAGAGCGAAACTGTCTCAAAAAAAGAAAAAAACAACTCTGATCCCCAAATGCTCAGGGAGACTGATCTGAGTAATAATACAACTCCTCCATCTCCCACACAGCTGATTCTGCATGAATTACTCTTTCTCTATTGCAATTCTCCTGTCTTGATAAATTGGCTCTGCCTAGGCAGTGGACAAGGTGAACCTGTTGGGCAATTACAAATTTGGGGGCTCGTCTGGGATTGCCCTGTAACTACATGCCTATGGTTCAGTAGCCCCCCTCCAGCAATGGATCCAGAGGCCAGCCCAAGCAGTCACCTAGTTCTCTTGGACTGGGGGCTGACTCTGGTACTCTCTACTGGCACAACACTGTTGACTCCAAGAGCATGGATTTAATTGCAATAGAGAAATAGTCCTGGAGAGTCATTCCTTAATGGTAGCCCTATTATGCGGTGTCTGTAGCCCCACGGTGGGGTGTCTGTCTGTAGCCCCATTGGAGGGTATCTGTTTGTAGCTCCATCATAGGGTGTCTGTCTTGTTTGGCTCCTGGGAGGTCTCAGTTGGCTCTCCCTAACTAATAGGAAGAGTCCTGATTCTGGAGACTTCTCCTTGATGAGGAAGATTTCAGGGAGATTTCTCAGACAGAGAATAGGAGGTTAGTTTGGAAGGGATACTGTTGGAATTCTTGGTTAGGGATCTGATTTGGAAGGCTTTCTGTCCGTCATATCTTTGTGTGTGTTTGTATATGTGGAAGGGATCTCAGAAGGAATTGCTGATGGAAGTCCAGCAGGCCTAACTCAGAGAACCCTTCTTATTCATCTGGTCACATTTGGTGAGCCCTGAAGAAAGTTCAACAGGCCCATCTCTGGGTGTAATTCTCATAATTTGTGTGTGTGTGTGTGTGTGTGTGTGTGTGTGTGTGTGTGTGTGAGACAGGGTCTCACTCAGTCACCCAGGCTGGAGTGCAGTGGCATGATCTCAGCTAACAACAACCTCTGCCACCCGGGTTTAAGCAATCCTCAGCCTCTCAAGTAGCTGAAGCTACAGGCATGTGCTGCCACACCCGGCTAATTTTTGTATTTTTAGTAGAGATGGGGTTTCACCATGCTGGTCAGGCTGGTCTTCAACTCCCGACCTCAGGGTTTTGCCATGTTAGCCAGGCTGGTCTCAAACTTCCAACCTCAAGTGATCTGCCCGCCTCAGCTTCCCAAAGTGCTAGGATTTCAGGCATGAGTCACTGCACCTGGCTAATTCTCACAATTTGGAAGGCCAAGGTGGGAGCATCACTGGAGCTCAGAAGTTTGAGCCCATCCTGGGCAACATAGGGAGACAGTTGTATCTACAAAAAATTTAAAAATTTAGCCAAGTGTAATAGCTGGACCTGTGGTCCCAGCTACTTAGGAGTCTGAGGTAGGGGGATTTCTTGAACCCAGGGGGTTGAAGCTGCAGTTAGCCATGATCTCACCACTGCACTGCAGCCTGGGCAAGAAAGCAAGACCTTATCTCAAAAACCAAAAATACAATCTCATATAATTTCACACTTCATTAGTGTCTTAGTTTGGACAGCTCTAACAAATTACCATAGAGAGGGTGGCTCCAATTACAATCATATATTTCTCACAGTTGTGGATGCTGGGAAGTCCAAGATCAAGGTGCTTGCAGATCCCATGTCTGGTAAACCCCAGCTTCCTGATTTGCATCCTCTTGCTGTGTCCTCCCAGGGTAGAGAGTATAAAGAGAGAGGAAGCCGGCACACTCCATGACTTCTAATAAGGGCACCAATCCCATCATGAGGGCTCCACCCTCATGAATTAATTACCTCCCAAAGCCTCCACCTTCTATTAGCATCCCATTGTGGTTTTCTTTTTCTTTTTCTTTCTTTTTTTTTTTTTTTTTTGAGTCAAAGTCTGGCTCTGTTACCCAGGCTGGAGTGCAGTGGCGCGATCTCGGCTCACTGCAACCTCCACCTCCTGGGTTTACACCATTCTCCTGCCTCAGCCTCCCGAGTAGCTGGGACTACAGGCATCCACCACCATGCCTGGCTAATTTTTTTTTATTTTTAGTAGAAACGGGGTTTCACTGTGTTCGCCAGGATGGTCTCAATCTCCTGACCTTGTGATCCACCCACCTCACCCTCCGAAAGTGCTGGGATTACAGGCGTGAGCCACTGCGCCTGCCTTTTTTTTTTTTTTTTTTTTTTTTTGAGATGGAGTCTTGCTCTGTTGCCCAGGCTGGAGTGCAATGGAGGGATCTCAGCTCAATGCAACCTCCGCCTCCTGGGTTCAAGCAATTCTCCTGTCCCAGCCTCCCAAGTAGCTGAGACTACAGGTGCATGGCACCACGCCCAGCTAATTTTTGTATTTTTAGTAGAGATGGGATTTCACTATGTTGGCCAGGCGAGTCTCAAACTCCTGACGTCAAGTGATCCACCTGCCTTGGCCTCCCAAAGTGCTGGGATTACAGGCATGAGCCACTGCAACTGACCCCATTGGGGTTTATGGTTTCAACAAATGACTTTGAAGGGGACACAAATATGTAGCTCATAACACTCAGTCGCCTTATTGATACAGAATGCCTGGGGTCCCAGCTAAACCCACCCTAAGCCTGGCCCTAAGTGAAAACAGCTGACCCCATTTTTCCATCTAAACACTGCCTTTTTGGCTTGCCCTGCCCCTATGCTGTGCCCACAAGGGACATCAGCTGGCAAAGCCAAAAAAAAAACAACAGCTAAGCATGGGAGATACAAGCCGCTGAACGGCAAGCAGAGAAGCAGCAACTGAGCATTGTAGACTATGGATAGACACGGCTAACTTCAGAAGGTGTGGCTTCAAGGAAAGATCCCTTCTTCCCGCACCATCCCCTTTCCATCTCCCATCCCACTGAAAACCACATCCATCAACCAATAAAATCCTCTGCATACACTACCCTTCAATCTGTTCATGTGACCTGATTCTTCCTGGACGCTGGATAAGAACCCAGGTGCCAAGAGGGCAGGGGCTTCAACACTGCACAGAGCCTGCTCCCACCAGAGAGGAGTGACTGGCTGGTTCCAGCATTCATTCCCTCTGGCTCCCACACTCACTTGCTCACATGCTACCTGTCATGAGTAGTGACCAGTGGTGGGCTGAGTGAAAAGAGCCATTCCAGTTCCCACCCATAAAGGGTGTCAAGGTCAAGGAAACAATCCCGTTTCACTATGACAACCATACTACTTTTCTTTCTCTTTTCTTTTTTTTTTTTTTTTGAGATGGAGTCTGGCTCTGTCGCCCAGGCTGGAGTGCAATGGCATGATCTCAGGTCACTGCAACCTCTGCCTCCCGGGTTCAAGCGATTCTCCTACCTTAGCCTCCTGAGTAGCTGGGATTACAGTCATAGGCCACCACACCTGGCTAATTTTTGTATTTTTAGTAGAGACCGGCTTTCCCCATGTTGGTCAGGCTGGTCTGAAACTCCTGACCTGGTGACCCGCCCATCTCAGCCTCTCAAAGTGCTGGGATTACAGGCGTGAACCACTACACCCAGTCTGACAACCATACTACTTTTCTAAGTTGTATTGTAGAAGCAGAAAACATATGTCCAGGCAGAAATGATGAGATGTTCACCTGGGATAAGAGATTTATGCTACTTTTCTACTGTGTAGTTCTTGCTGGGAAGGGGCTTCTCAGGCAGGGACTTCATTTCCTAGGCCTCTGAGAAAAGAAAAACAGCTCAGAGCAGCCTGTGGTATGGGAAGTATGCAAAATTCAGCAGGCCAGAGAGGCATGAGGAGAGGACTTCAGCCATGCCCTGCCGTGCCCAGGCCAGGGGACAATTGTTTAAAGATATTTTGTTCCGGCCGGGCGCGGTGGCTCAAGCCTGTAATCCCAGCACTTTGGGAGGCCGAGACGGGCGGATCACGAGGTCAGGAGATCGAGACCATCCTGGCTAACACGGTGAAACCCCGTCTCTACTAAAAAATACAAAAAACTAGCCGGGCGCGGTGGCGGGCGCCTGTAGTCCCAACTACTCGGGAGGCTGAGGCAGGAGAATGGCGTGAACCCGGGAGGCGGAGCTTGCAGTGAGCTGAGATCCGGCCACTGCACTCCAGCCTGGGCTACAGAGCGAGACTCCGTCTCAAAAAAAAAAAAAAAAAAAAAAAAAAAAAAAGATATTTTGTTCCTGACTAGCTGCCTTACCCATTGTCTTTGAATTCCTGGAATTTGCAATACAAAGAACAATGTACAGCCAATCAATAGCTTATGTTATTTGAATATAAATTCTTGGGAAACAAGTTAGGAATTACGTTTTCTTTTTCTTTAAAAACCTACTTGGTTGGGGGCTGGGGAGTGGTTTCCGGATGACACAAGCACATTACAGTTTTTGTGCACTTTATTTCTCTTATTATTACATTGTAATATATAATAAAATGATTATACAACTCACCATAATGTAGAATCAGTGGGAGCCCTGAGCTTGTTTTCCTGCAACTACACAGTCCCATCTGGGGGTGATGGGAGATAGTGACAGATCATCAAACATTAGATTCTCATAAGGAGCACACAACCTAGATCCCTGGTATGCAGAGTTCACAATAGGGTTCATGCTGCTATGAGGATCTAATGCTGCCACTGATCTGACAGGAGGCGTGGCTCAGGTGGTCATATGAGCGATGGGGAGTGGCTGTAAATACAGATGAAGCTTTGCTTGCTCACCTCCTGCTGCGCAGCCTGGTTCCTAACAGGCCACAGATGGTACTGGTCCATGGTTCAGGGGTTGGGGACCCCTGATGTATAGTATTATTCTTTCTTTGTAAAATAGAATGCATGTGTTTAATTTATGAAAAATAAGCATGAAGAATGAATCTGTAAAACGATACACCAAATTATTAGCAATGTCATCTGGAACCATATGATTCCCCCTTTTCTTTTCTTTTTTTTTTTTTTTTTTTTTTGAGACGGAGTCTCGCTCTGTCGCCCAGGCTGGAGTACAGTGGCACGATCTCGGCTTACTGCAAGCTCCACCTCCCAGGTTCATGACATTGTCCTGCCTCAGCCTCCCGAGTAGCTGGGACTACAGGCGCCTGCCACCACGCCCGGCTAATTTTTTTGTATTTTTAATAGAGATGGGGTTTCACCGTGTTAGCCAGGATGGTCTCGACCTCCTGACCTCGTGATCCACCCACCTCGGCCTCCCAAAGTGCTGGGATTACAGGCTTGAGCCACCACGCCCGGCCCCTTTTATTTTCATTCATAAAAATATCTGTATGCCTGGGAGGCTGAGGTGGGCGAATCACAAGGTCAGGAGATAGAGACCATCCTGGCTAACACAGTGAAACCCCATCTCTACTGAAAATACAAAAAAATTAGCCGGGCATGGTGGCAGGCACCTGTAGTCCCAGCTACTCAGGAGGCTGAGGCGGGAGAATGGTGTGAACGCGGGAGGCAGATCTTGCAGTGAGCCGAGATCTTGCCATTGCACTCCAGCCTGGGAGACAGAGCAAGATTCCGTTAAAAAAAAAAAAAATTGTTTGAGTTCTTTGTAGGTTCTGGATATTAGCCCTTTGTCAGATGAGTAGATTGCAAAAATTTTCTCCCATTCTGTAGGTTGCCTGTTCACTCTGATGGTAGTTTCTTTTGCTGTGCAGAAGCTCTTTAGTTTAATTAGATCCCATTTGTCAATTTTGGCTTTTGCTGCCGTTGCTTTTGGTGTTTTAGACATGAAGTCTTTGCCCATGCCTATGTCCTGAATGGTACTACTTAGGTTTTCCTCTAGGGTTTTTATAGTATTAGGTCTAACATTGAAGTCTCTAATCCATCTTGAATTAATTTTCGTATAAGGAGTAAGGAAAGGATCCAGTTTCAGCTTTCTACTTATGGCTAGCCAATTTTCCCAGCACCATTTATTAAATAGGGAATCCTTTCCCCATTTCTTGTTTCTCTCAGGTTTGTCAAAGATCAGATGGCTGTAGATGTGTGGTATTATTTCTGAGGACTCTGTTCTGTTCCATTGGTCTATATCTCTGTTTTGGTACCAGTACCATGCTGTTTTGGTTACTGTAGCCTTGTAGTATAGTTTGAAGTCAGGTAGCGTGATGCCTCCAGCTTTGTTCTTTTGACTTAGGATTGTCTTGGAGATGCAGGCTCTTTTTTGGTTCCATATGAACTTTAAAGCAGTTTTTTCCAATTTTACAAGAAAAAAACAACCCCATCAAAAAGTGGGCAAAGGATATGAACAGACATGTCTCAAAAGAAGACATTCATACAGCCAACAGACACATGAAAAAATGCTCATCATCACTGGCCATCAGAGAAATGCAAATCAAAACCACAATGAGATACCATCTCACACCAGTTAGAATGGTGATCATTAAAAAGTCAGGAAACAACAGGTGCTGGAGAGGATGTAGAGAAATAGGAACACTTTTACACTGTTGGTGGGATTGTAAACTAGTTCAACCATTATGGAAAACAGTATGACGATTCCTCAAGGATCTAGAACTAGATGTACCATATGACCCAGCCATCCCATTACTGGGTATATACCCAAAGGATTATAAATCATGCTGCTCTAAAGACACATGCACACGTATGTTTATTGCGGCACTATTCACAATAGCAAAGACTTGGAATCAACCCAAATGTCCATCAGTGACAGACTGGATTAAGAAAATGTGGCACATATACACCATGGAATACTATGCAGCCATCAAAAAGGATGAGTTTGTGTCCTTTGTAGGGACATGGATGCAGCTGGAAACCATCATTCTTAGCAAACTATCACAAGAACAGAAAACCAAACACCGCATGTTCTCACTCATAGGTGGGAACTGAACAATGAGATCACTTGGACTTGGGAAGGGGAACATCACACACCGGGGCCTATCATGGGGAGGGGAGGGGGGGAGGGATTGCACTGGGAGTTATACCTGATGCAAATGACGAGTTGATGGGTGCTGACGAGTTGATGGGTGCAGCACACCAACATGGCACAAGTATACATATGTAACAAACCTGCACGTTATGCACGTGTACCCTAGAACTTAAAGTATAATAATAATAATAAATAAATAAAAATTAAAAATAAAAATAAAAATAAAAAATCTGTATGCCTAATTTTTTTATACTGGATATATAGTATGTGTTCAATAAAGAAATAAGGAAGGAAGGAATGGAGGGAGGAAGGAAGGAAGGGAAGGGAATGGAAGGGAAGGGAAGGGGAGGGGAGGGGAGGGGAAGGGAGGAGAAGGGAAGGGAAGGGAAGGGAAAGGAAGGGAAGGGAAGAAAGGAAAGGAAAAGAAGAGAAGGGAAGGAAAGGGAAAGGGGAAGGGGAAATGAAAGGAGGGAGGGAATGCATTCAGACTCACACCTTTATTTATTTATTTACTTATTTTAATAGAGACAGCATCTCACTATGTTTCCCAGGCTGGTCTTGACCTTATGGGCTCAAGCAATCCTCCCACCTTGTCCTCTCAAACTGGTGGGATTATGGGTGTGAGCCACCACACCCTGCCCACATCTTTATATCTTTTGAAAAAAATCGTGATACTATATTTTTAAATTGCAAGATCATACGGATCATTACACCCAAGTAGATGTTACCATCCTCCATCCAAGAGTCCTTTGAAACACTTAAGTAAGTTTATTTGAGTGAGTGTACATAACCATTGCTCTGAAAAAAAGGGGCACACATACTAGGGCGTACTGTCTCTTTAAAAAAACACCATAAATATTACAACTTCTCCTCTCCCTTTTGTGATGGGAAGAAACTTAAAACAAGCTCTTGAGGGTAGGGACCAGGTAGAATCTCTTCCTTCTATTCCTGCTTCTGGCATTAAGCATTGTCACAATGGGGATGTCAAGACTGGGACCAGCCAGTGCAGTGTCGGTGGTCACCATGTGAATGAATGGCTCACCCTGTGTGTGTGTGCATGTGTGTGTGTGTCTCTGTGATTGAGTGCACATATGCACCTGCACGTGTCTTTTTCATGACAGAGGCCCCTCACCTGTGAATGGATTCTAGGCCCTGTCCGCAGGTGTGGAGAGAAGCACTCCTCTATAGAAACTGGGGACACTTCAACATGTTCTCAATGAGTTTTGGATAACACAGAGATTACACAGCGAGCTGGAAACTTTTCTGAGCTATACTTACTTGTATATAACCAACCTCCAAAGATATGCTGTTCATTTCTTTGTAGATCATTCATACGCCAAGCTTCTGTTCTTTCTTCAGGTTATTCTCCTAGAATGTAAGCTCCATGCAGGCAGGAATATCTTTCTCCTTTATTCACTGCTGTGTTCCCGGGCTTGGAGCTGAGCTTGACATAGGCACTTAATAAATGCTTGCGGATTATATTCTCCTCAGCAATAGCCTTCTTCAGGAAGCCTTTCCTAACAGCCCCAAAGTGTGACCTCTGTGTCACTTCTCTGTATCCTCAGGCTCTTTCTATTACATATTTCACAATGTCAACTTGTCAACCTAGTGGATAGAATCTAGACTCTAAACATTGTGAACAGGAATCGAATTTCATATATTTCTATTTCCAGTGCCAAGCACCAGCACAAAATAAGTGGTTAATACATGTTTATTGAAAACATATGTACAGATAGATGCATGCTCGATAGTAGACACTATTACCTAGAGAATCTGATGCTATACATTTGTAGGTACCAGCAGCATAGTAGCACCTCATAAGAGGTACTGTTAACCCTAAGAGTACAGACATCAGAAGGAAGAAGCAAAGGTTTAAAATTTTTCATTACTCGACTAGGAGCGGTGGTTCACGCCTGTAATCCCAGCACTCTGGGAGGCCGAGGTGGGTGGATCACGAGGTCAGGAGATCGAGACCATCCTGGCTAACACGGTGAAACCCCGTCTCTATTAAAAATACAAAAAATTAGCCGGGTGTGGTGGCAGGTACCTGTAGTCCCAGCTACTTGGGAGTCTGAGGCAGGAGAATGGCATGAACCCAGGAGGTGGAGCTTGCAGTGAGCCGAGATCGCGCCTCTACACTCCAGCCTGGGCAACAAAGCGAGACTCCATCTCAAAAAAAAAAAAAAAATTTTCATTGCTCAAAGGGAGAGAGCACCAGTGCCCTTTGTGGGAATGACACCTGACTGTTGTAAGGAGAACCTGATTATTACAAGTTATTACAAGTTTGGGCAATGGAATTAAATACATCTTAAGTTTCATATTTTTTGGCAGATGTTTTCATGCTACCAGAGATGAAGGGAAAAAAAGGCGTTTGAGAAATTTGGGAATTTCCATTATGACAACGTGAGAAATTCTTGTAAGTTTTAAGAGGTCAGGGTTTTTTTTTGTTTTTCTCCCTTCCCCTTATGAATGGTTTCTAAATTACCTCAAGAATATAGGAACTCATATGGTCTAACTTTCTCAGTTTAGCTAATCATAAATCTCTATTTACTTCAACAATTCTACGTAGGGTTTTCCTACAAGGCGCAGTTCATGTTTTAGTTGTCATTATCTGCAGACAAACTGAGTATGATACTCCCGTTCACAAAGATCTTATTGATTTCTCTCTCCACATAGTGAATATATTACAGAAGGAGGAAAAGACTTTGTCAGGTTTTTGCTTGTTTGTTTGTTGAGACAGAGTCTCACTGTTGTCCAGGCTGGAGTGCAGTGGCGTGATCTTGGCTCACTGCAACCTCTGCCTCCCAGGTTCAAGCGATTCTCCCCAACTCAGCTTCCCATGTAGCTGGGACTACAGGTGCCCACCACCACGCCTGGATAATTTTTGTGTTTTCAGTAGAATAGGGGTTTCACCATGTTGCCCAGTCTGGTCTCAAACTCCTGATCTCAAATGATCTACCCGCCTCGGCCTCCTAAAGTGCTGAGATTACAGGCATGAGCCACCCCCGGCCACAATTGTTTTTCTTTCTTTCTTTTTTTTTTTTTTTATTGAGACGGAGTCTCGCTCTGCCGCCCAGGCTGGAGTGCAGTGGCCGGATCTCAGCTCACTGCAAGCTCCGCCTCCCGGGTTCCCGCCATTCTCCCGCCTCAGCCTCCCGAGTAGCTGGGACTACAGGCGCCGCCACCTCGCCCGGCTAGTTTTTTGTATTTTTAAAGTAGAGACGGGGTTTCACCGTGTCAGCCAGGATGGTCTCGATCTCCTGACCTCGTGATCCGCCCGTCTCGGCCTCCCAAAGTGCTGGGATTACAGGCTTGAGCCACCGCGCCCGGCCACTGTTTTTCTTTTTATAGTCTGACATGAATTGGACAAGATTTGAAAGTGGCTACAATAATGACAAAAAGCTCAGAAGGTAATTGTTTGCTTCCCTGCTCAAGGAAAAAGGGAGGGGGATTCTTTTAAGGGAAGGGTTTCTTTCATAATTCTTCTACTTAATAATTAATATCTTGCTGGGTACCGTGGCTCATGCCTGTAATTCCAGCACTTCGGGAGGCCAAGGCAGGTGGATCACTTGAGGTCAGGAGTTCAAGACCAGACTGGCCAAAATGGTGAAACCCCATCTCTACCAAAAATACAAAAATAAGTCGGGCGTGGTGGCATGCACCTGTAGTCCCAGCTACTCAGGAGGCTGAGGGAGGAGAATCACTTGAACCCGGGAGCAGAGGTTGTGGTGAGCCCAGATCAAGCCACTGCACTCCAGCCTGGGAGACCCAGAGAGACTTTGTCTCAAAAAAATGTGATAATAATAATTATTATTATTAATGTCTTATTCAGAAACCACCATCCAGGATCCATGATTAATTCATTCAAACGTTGATTGAGGATGTACAATTTGTCATTGTGCTTTGTGATCAACGATATGGAAAGAAAATACTCAGTGCCTGAATTCAAGGTCATGGTGTTCAAATGAACTTGATTTGTCAAGGGAATAAGTGGTCCAGTGTGACTGGAACACATGAGGATAACACTGGGGAGATTGGTGGTGATGACCTTGTAAAGGGCCTTGTGTAACATGCTAAGGAGGTTGGATTTTGCCCTGAGAGCAATAAGGAGAGCTCATGAGTAGGGTGGTGTCATCATCAAGTTTATTATTTTGTGGTGATAACTCCAGCAACCCTTGGATAGATTGGACTAGAGATAGCATTAACGATTAACATCAGGAGGGTCCTTTTAAGAAATACTAAAAACCTAATGTAAGGCAGTAGATTGTGGATAGAGAAAAAGGATTTGCTGGCCAATTGGATGAGCAGAGTAAGAGAGATAGAAAAGTTGAAGAAGAGGAAGAGTTAGTTCTAGTTTGAAAGGCTCAATGAACTGGGCGCCGTGTCTAGTGCCTGTACGCCCAACACTCTGGGAGTCTGAGGTGGGCGGATCACTTGAGGCCGAGAGTTCCAGACCAGCCTGGCTAACATTGTGAAACCTGGTCTCTACTAAAAATAATACAAAATTTAGGCCAGCATGGTGGTGCACATCTGTAATCCCAGCTACTTGGGAGGCTGAGACATGACAATTGCTTGAATTCGGGAGGTGGAGGTTGCAGTGAGCCAAGATGGTGACACTGAACTCCAACCTAGGTGACAGAGTGAGACTGTCTCAAAATAAATAAATAAGTAAATAAATAAATAAGGCTCAGTGAATATTAATCATTCATTTAGCCAGGGAATAGAAGAAGTCTGGAGGATTACGAATTTGGTTTTAGACATCCAACAGTTTGAGATGTCTGTAGGACACCTCAGTGGAGACAACTGCTAGATAGTTGGAAATTGTCTTGGAAAGGGGTTGGTGTATGAGAGATTACCAAAAAGCAAATGCTGCAGTGGAATCAAGCGCAAAGGGGAAAAGAAGAGATTGGTGTGGGCAGATAAGCAGTCACTGGCAATCTTTGTAGGAATTTCAGGAGAGTGGTACAGATAGAAGCTGGATTGCATGGAACTGAAAAATAAAGCAGTAGGTTCAAACTTCTATTCCAAGAAGACAGTTGGAGAAGCACAAGAAGACAAAATGGAGAGATACATTTGGGGGTTAGGACAGAATGCTTTCTAAGAGAGAATATGAAGACAAAGCAGAAGTAAGTGATGACGCAAAAGCAGGAGGAGGAGGAAGGAATTAATAGTAACAAAAATGTGTTTACTTCTCAGAAAATTTTCAGGTTTACCAATCTCAGCCACATAATTCATGTGCCTGTGCTTAGACCGGATGTATCATTCAGGAGTTCTTTCCATTCTGGCCAATTATAATGACCCCAATTCTAAGGGACTGGAGAGTTACATAATAGCACTGCAATGCATTGCAGTTCCAGTAAGAGGTTAACATGTGACTCAATGAATAACTCAGCTGGCTGACACATTTATGGACAATGAGCCATCTGAGCATTTCAGAAAAAATTATAGATCTACAGAAAAGTTCCTTAGTGGTCATCTGGTCTAATGTCTTGGATTTGCACAAGAGGAAACTGTAAAACCAGAGAGGTAACATGTGCATACTCATATGCTATTTAGTATCAGTCTCCATCATAATGATCATAATCCAGGTTTTATGGTCTTATCCAGGACCTTTGTCTTCACATTTCTTTGGTTAAAGAATTAAAATAAGAAGCCGGGGGCAGTGGCTCACACCTGTAATCCCAGCACTTTGGGAGGCTGAAGGGGGAGTATCACTTGAGGTCAGGAGTTTGAGACCAGCTGGCCAACAGGGTGAAACCCCATTTCTACTAAAAATACAAAAATTAGCCATGCGTGGTGTTGTGCACCTGTAGTCCCAGGTGTCAAGAGGCTGAGGCAGGAGAATCACTTGAGCCCGGGAAGCCGAGGTTGCAGTGAGCTAAGCTCATGCCACTACACTCCAGCCTGGGTGACAGAACAAGACTCCAACTTAAAAAAAAAGAATTAAAATAAGATAAATCTTATTTAAGATTGGCTCAAATTACTCATCAGCAGACCAAAATCTGAAGCATTAAGTATTCTGATTACTTTTTTATGTTTATTTTTTATAAACAGATCTTTGTGGCAGAATGCATTCCAATTCCTATCAAGTGCAGTTTTCTGTGTTTTTGCTCAATTCTGTCATTACTATATCATCATTAATATGTATTGAGCTCCAATGTTTCATGATCAAAATTTAAATATTATGTGTTAGTCTCTTCTCATGCTGCTGTAAGGACATACCTGAGCCTGGGAAATTTTTAAAGGAAAGAGGTTTAACTGGCTCACAGTTCCACAGGGCAGGGGAGGCCTCAGGAAACACAATCATGGCAGAAGGGGAAGTAAACATGTCCTTCTTCATCTGGTGGCGGCAAGAAGTGCAGAGTGAAGGCGGTGTTGGGGGAAGCCCTTTAAAACCATCAGATCTGGTGAGAACTCACTGTCATGAGAACAGCATGAAGGTAACTGCCTCCATGATTCAATTACCTCCCACTAGGTCCCTCCCATGACACGTAGGGATTATGGGAGCTATAGTTCAAATGAGATTTGGGTGGGGACACGGCAAGATCATATCATATTATATCTTAGCTATGTAAAAACATGTACTCTTGTTTTTGCATAATTAATCTAAAAATAGAAGAGAGGCACTCAAATTTCAGGACACTCAAATTTGATAGTTAAAGGGTGATATAAATATAAACTCCCCAAATAGTTTTTTCTCTATAATCTTTTTCCTGTTCTTGCAAACATTCCTCACTTTAAGACTAGGAGATGCTTATTGCCTCAGGGAAAAGAAAGAGAAGAACTAGCTTTAGGTTAAGGAAAAAAAAAATTTCTAAAAGGGACGTCTACCCAGAGGAAGCCTTCCACTGGTCTAGTGGTGCAGGATGTAGAAGATGTGCAGGAAGAGATTAGACACCAAGACCCTTCCTTTATACATAGCTCCTTCTCCCTGTTGAAACTCAAGGGATTGTAATGATAAGAGTTAGCCAGCTTGCTTTAGGCAGACAGTAAGGGAAGGGTCCCCGGAGAACCTCCCACCCACCCCACAAGTGCTTACACCAGATGTTTTGCTCAGATAAGGGAACTTGCCCAGGGAGCTTGCCGAAACATGCCTGCAGTGGAAAATTCCGTTCCTTAACACATACGCAGTAAGGGAAATAGATCAATATGGAACTGCTCAGTCCAAGGGCCTGCATGAGCACTGGAAAGACAGGGTGGAGTCACCAGAAATTCATGCCTTAAGCCTTGGTATGCGACTGTGAAAGGGGCAGCAACCAGTAACCTGCTTTCAAGTCCCTTTTTTTTGCTGAGAGCTTTCCTTTCACTTAATAAATTCTACTCCTCTCACTCTTCAAGTGTCTGCATGCCTAATTCTTCCTGGTGGTGAGATGAGGACCCAGACCTAGCTGCGCTAAGGAGTAAAAAATCCTGCATCAGTAATTGATTAGAAAAGGGAAAACCCAGTTTATGTTGAGGGGAGAAAATATATGTAAAGACAGATTTAGCCTGACCTCTTGTTTTGAAATGGAGAGAACACCACTGCAGAGTGCACCTAGGCCTACAGTGATGTAACGGTAGCCTAATTAGTGCAGACCTCCCTTGATGACTCAGAAGAGAGTCAAAAGTCCCCTTTCCAGCATCCTTTTTGGGGAACTGGAAGGTAATTGAGTGTGACCTGCCATTGGGTCACCATGAGGAATTGGGTAGACAGGGACCTGATAACCTCTGCCACATGTCTGAGGGAGACAGTGGCTGAGTCTTGAAGGGATGCAAAGGTGAGGTCAAGTCATATTTGTAGATCAATGGGCCCTACCACAACTGATATGGTTTGGCTGTGTCCTCACCCAAATCTCAGCTTGAATTGTAATAATCCCCAGATGTCAAGGGCAGGGACAGGTGGAGATAATTGAATCATGGGGCATTTTCACCCATACTGTTCCTGTGGTAGTGAATAAGTCTCTCAAGATCTGATGGTTTTATAAAGGACAGTTTTCCTGAACAAGCTCTCTTGCCTGCCACCATGTAAGACATGGCTTTGCTCCTCATTCGCCTACCACCATGATAGTGAGGCCTCCCAGCCATGTGGAACTGAGTCAATTAAACCTCTTTCCTTTATAAATTACCCAGTCTCAGGTATGTCTTTATTAGCAGTGTAAGAACAGACTGATATACGCCAACCAAGAGGACAGACCAATAGTCATACCACACACTCCAGCAGCAAATGTCCCCAGTGTCCCAGTGGCTGAGCATAACCAGGATATCAATACTAAGTTGAGCAAAAACCTTGAAGCCCACAAGGATTCCAAAGCCTATGGAGAGACTCATTTATGGATAATAGGGTTCCCTCTTCCTGCCAAAAGCACACATGGCTTGCCCGTGGAACCCTGACACCTTGAAAAGTAAGAGAAAGAAGGATGAAATGGCACTGATGTGGAGTTAAATATTAGATTATTTCATATTTACCCAGCAGGAGATGGTCTTAACCATCTTGCAGAGACTAAGGGACCCTCATCTGACAAGTTTAACTCCTGTGGCATCCTACTTCTCTACCTCCCTCCTCCCTCCAACCAAACAGGGTGGAGTTTAGTGAGAATGTTTAGATCAATTATAAGCAGAGACAAAGGAGTAACAGTTGTGGCATATGTGAGTAGTGGTATTTAAATTTTTAACCTTATGCCAGGCATGGTGGCTCACATCTATTAATCCCAGTATTTTGGGAGGCAAAGGCAGGTGGATCACTTGAGGCCAGGAGTTCGAAACCAGCCGGGCCAACATGGCAAAACCTGTCTCTACTAAAAATACAAAAAAAATTGGCCAGGTGTGGTGGCTCACACCTGTAATCCCAGCACTTTGGGAGGCCAAGGCAAGCGCCTCACCTGAGGTCAGGAGTTTGAGACCAGCCTGGCCAACGTGGTGAAACCCTGCCTCACTAAAAATACAAAAATGAGCTGGGTGTGGTGGTGGGAGCTTGTAATCCCAGCTACTCAGGAGGCTGAGACAGGAGAACTGCTTGAACCCGGGAGGCAGAGGTTGCAGTGAATGGAGATTGCACCACTGCACTCCATCCTGGGCAACAAAAAGCGAAACTCCGTCTCAAAAAAAAAAATTGGCTGGGCGTGGGGGTGCAGGCCTGTGATCCCAGCTACTCAGAAGGCTGAGGCAGGAGAATCGCTTGAACCCGGGAAACAGAGGTTTCAGTGAGCTGAGATCACACCACTGCACTTCAGCCTGGGTGACGGAGGAACACTGTCTCAAAAACTAATAATAATAAAATAACAAAATGAATAAATAAAATTTTAACCTTATAACATTTGCTATGTATCAGGCACCGTGATGAGATCTTTATGTGCATTATCTCATGTGATCCACACAGCAGCCTTGTAAGTTATTATTATACCCACTTTACACATGAGGAAACTGAGACTTAGAAATGATAAGACGAGACTTGATATCAAATCACACTGATTGATTCCAGAGGCTATGTTTTTTATGTTTCCCTGTAGGTCTCTATGTTTTCCCTGTAGGTCAAGTAGAATACTTAATGAAACAATAAACATTTCAATAATCACTGATTGATTGAGGTTTTGTATACCACCCTAAACTTTTATGTCTCTGAAATTCCAAGCATCATTCATTCATTCAACAAATATTTTTGAGTACTTACTATGTGTCAGTCCCTGGGCTTAGCAGTAGGTGTGTAATGGTTAATAAACTGCATTTGACAAAATTGGGGGTGGTCACCCAAAAGAAAATCAGGATCTCTTGCCCTGATGTTGAACCTAAGTCAATTTTCAGACCTGGTACTGGGGGACTGAAGAGGTGGCCAGTTCACCAGAATAAAGAACCCTGAAACATCATCTTGAGTATATTCTGTAATGATTTTCAGTCCTTTATCAAAAAGACCAGTGGTCATTTACTGAAGTAGCTGGGCACTGGGGAAAGAAGAATACCCAGAGGCATTCAAGGACCATTCAACACAGGCTGAGTTGACACTGAGATTTGGAGTCCTGAGGCATTAACATGTGTTGTTTGTCTTAGTCTTTTAGTGTTTAATTTAATAATAGATACATCACACACTTAAACATATATGAGTTTCAAACATTTTTTCAGGGCTGGGTGTGGTGGCTCATGCCTATAAGCCTAGCACTTTGGGAAGCCCAGGTGGGCAGATCGCTTGAGCCCAAGAGTTCCAGACCAGCCTGGGCGACATGGTGAGACCCCATCTCTAGAAAAACAAACACATACACCACACACACACACACAAGAAATTAGCTGAGCATGGAGGCACATGCCTGTATTTTTTTTTTTTTTTTTTTTTTTTTTTTTTTGAGACGGAGTCTAGCTCTGTCACCTAGGCTGGAGTGCAGTGGCCGGATCTCGGCTCACTGCAAGCTCCACCTCCCGGGTTCACGCCATTCTCCTGCCTCAGCCTCCCGAGTAACTGGGACTACAGGCGCCCACCACCTCGCCCGGCTAGTTTTTTTTGTATTTTTTAGTAGAGACGGGGTTTCACCGTGTTAGCCAGGATGGTCTCGATCTCCTGACCTCGTGATCCGCCCGTCTCGGCCTCCCAAAGTGCTGGGATTACAGGCTTGAGCCACCGCGCCCGGCACATGCCTGTATTCCCAGCTATTTGGGAGGCTGAGATGGCAGGATCGCTGGAGCTTAGGAGGCAGAGGTTCCAGTGAGCTGAGATCAAATCACTGCATCCCAGCCTGGGTGACAGAGTGAGACCCTGTCTCAAAACAAGATACAAAAACAAAAACACAAATTTTAAAAATAGAATCTAGATTTGTCATTCTTCAAAATAAAGCTTTAATTGGTTTTGGATTTTCTTTTTCTTTTTTTTTTTTTTTTTTTTTGAGATGGAGTCTTGCTCTGTAACCCAGGTTGCAGGGCAGTGGCACGATCTCAGCTCACTGCAACCTCCGCCTTACATGTTTAAGCGATTCTCCTGCCTCAGCCTCCCTAGTAGCTGGGATTACAGGAGCACACCACCATGCCCAGCTAATTTTTGTATGTTTAGTAGAGACGGGGTTTCACTGTGTTGGCCAGGCTAGTCTCGAACGCCTGACTTCAGGTGATCCACCTGCCTTGGCATCCCAAAGTGCTGGGATTACAGGTGTTAGCCACCATGCCTGGCCAAATTTACATTTCTTAGGCTACATTATTTCTAACAGATATAGATTTATTTCCAGTTTAAGAGAAAAAGACATTGAGCCACCACACCCAGCCAATAATCTTATTTTTTAAAACAAAATTCCTCTAAAATAAATTAGCTTCAGGAACCTGAAATTTACTCCAAGATCCCTCGAAACAAAGCAAAACACAGCCCCAAAAAGGATCATCACATACACGAAACCAAATACACAGATCAACACTCATAGGCAAGTTAGTCTAAGTTTTTGTTCTACTGACCGGTGACTTCTATGTAAAATGAGTTTTTTAATCAGGCCACTTTCTCAGATTTTAAAACAAACCAAAATCATTTAAATTGCAAAACACAGCAAGGTAAATTTGTAGGTAAAAATTAACAAACCCACAAAACTGGAGTACTTCAAATGTGGAGGGTTCAGTGGAGGGTACAACACGAAAGAAACTTCGCAACTGAAAGAAACCATTGCTGAGTTTCCTCCATGCAGCACTGAAAGTAAATGGAGAACTCTTCTCTTGAACATCTCACACGTTAAAAAAATAAATAACCATTTAAGAGCTACGAAGCTCAGCTTGGTTTTCATATACATTGCACTTGAAGTTTAAGATCCAATACTTGCAAATTAGGTCTAGTATGGTCTATGCCATTAAATTGTGCTCACCATTGTGCTCACCAATATCATGGAATATTTGGAAACACCACATGTTTAATGCAATGACATATGCACTCTCCTTTTCACAAAGCAATCACAGATTGCAAATTCCATAGGGCTGTGGAAAAAAACAGTCATCTCCCTTCTGGAGTAACAAAGAAACAAACCATTTTGGCCCACTAAGATTGAAATACATGGCAGATAGGTATTCATTCTTAGATGATTATGGATTTGAAAATAAACTTCATAAACTGGGGTGAAAATTCCAGTATATCACAGTGTAGAACCATGACTTTTCATTGCCTTTTGCTCAGTAAGATTGTCTATACAAACTTCCATGGGTGGAATGAAAAGCACAGTTGACTCACTGGTGATACGTACACATGTGACCATGTAAGCACATCACCATAGCATGAACGAGAGACATCATGAAGTGTGGCCACACTGCAACCCTACTTAGAGCAGGACCTTTCTATACTCACTGCTGCTTCTTTTCTTCCTCCTCCTCCTCCTCCTCTTCTTCTTCTTCATCTTCCTCTTCCTCTCCTTCTCCTTCTTCAACACAAACTTTTTTTTTTTTTTGAGACAGAGTTTGGCTCTTGTTGCACAGGCTGGAGTGCAATGGCACAACCTCAGCTCGCCGCAACCTCCATCTCCCAGGTTCAAGTGATTCTCCCGCCTCAGCCTCCCAAGTAGCTGGGATTACAGGTGCCCGCCACCACGCCCGGCTAATTTTTGAATTTTTCTTAGAGACAGGGTTTCACCATGTTGGCCAGGCTGGTCTTGAACTCCTAACCTCAGACGACCCACCCACCTTGGCCTCCCAAAGTGCTAGGAGTACGGGCATGAGCCACTGCGCCTAGCCACACAAACTTATTTTTAAAAATATTTTGGATAAATATTATTCCTATTATGCCATACTTCATCTTTGTTAAGCACCACCAACCCATCTCCTTTGGGCAGTGACAGAAAACTCATAGTTGGTAATTAAGTCTCAGTTCAAGGCTTTGAAATATGGCATCTTGTTTTAATCATGAATGAAATCTAACACTCAGGAAACTGCCACCTGCCTGAACCTACACAGCCTTGGCAGAATGTTCCAGGGCACAGAGAGGCACTAGCGCAGTCAGTCAAGGTAGGATTTCAAGGTAAGTAGTTATTTTCTCCACTTCACCATTGAACATCTTTTTCCATGAATCATTTGTGCAGTCAGCCCAATCTAAATAGATTATTTAACAAAAAAGATAATTTTTGTCATAATCCACAATCAGATTTTCTTCCCAAATCTTACTTATTCTTCAGAATCAGTGGTTTTGAAGACTCAATCACTATGTGGCTTTTCAGGGACACCCATAGCTAACTGTCGTCCTATGCTTCCCACTGTGACACCCCCTGAGAAAGATTATACGTGGGAACCAAGAAGGAACATAGAGGAGACCTGGGGATGTGTACTCATAGACACCATTACAAACGGAAACTGACTGATCAGAGTAGCTAGAAAGGCTATGGTGATCCCAAGCTCCAGGCCACTTCTTGAACCATCAAATGTCCACCAAAAGCCCTAAGACAGGGCTGCTAAAGTCAAGGACAGCTGGACTTTATTGACAAAATCCAGTTTGGCACTGGCTTGGTTAATGCCAACAAAAACTGCTATGCAGCGCATGACACTGGCCCACTCTCTTAAATTTGTGGGGTTCTCCGAGGTGACTGTCGATACAGGGTACAGTAAACCAACAACAGCAGCTGCTGTCCCGCAGCAGGGAGGGACCTATCAGGCAGAGAAAAAAATGGTGGCGATCACCTCCTCTGGGAAGAGGGTGACATTCTTTTGGATCTGCAGCAGGTTAAGCACAGGGCTAGGACCGCCCCTACTGAGAAGAGCATGAAGCTCCTCTGCACCAGGCAATGATGCCAGGTGCTGGTGTGGAGGCCTCCGGGCCCGGGACTGCTCATCCTAGCGCTGCGGCCCCCCGGGCGCAGGGTCAGTGTCCAGGGCCCCACAGACCGCCAGCAGGGAGGGGCCGGAGACGGAGGTGTTGATCGTATCCCCAACCTTGGCAGCCGGCCCTGCGGCCCGGGCTCACTGGGGGCCTCGGCGTCTGGCGCTGTAGGCTCAGGAGTAGCACCAGAAGTGGTCGTCGTGCAATCTGGGCATCCATCACCCCCATCGGAGAGGCGCTTCCTGGCCCAGGCGGCGCGGAATGAAGAGTAGTGGCCCGGGACATCCCCAAGTGCGGCTTATATGGAGGGCCTGAAATCATGCTTTCGAAACATTCGAGACTAGATGGAAAATACGAAGTACAGAACATTGAGAAAAATGATAAATTACACAACTCAAGAAATTCACAAAGGAAAAAATGTAAATGTCTCATAAGTGTGTTAACATTTAGCCCAAAGAGGCTGGGCTCGGTGGCTCACCCCTGTAATCCCAGCTACTTGGGAGGCCAAGGCGGCTGGATCACGACATCAGGAGTTCCAGGCCAGCCTGGCCAACATAGTGAAACCCCGTCTCTACTAAAACTACAAAAAATTAGCCCGGCATGGTGGTGGGCACTTGTAATTCCAGCTACTCAGGAAGCTGAGGCAGGAGAATCGCTTCAATCCCAGAGGCAGAGGTTGCAGTAAGCCGAGATTGTGCCACTGCACTCCGGCCTGGGTGACAGTGCACGACTCCATCTCAAAAAAAAAAAAAAAAAAAAAAAATTAGCCCAAAGAGATTATTTAATTTATTTGAATTGCTGTAAAGAAGGTCTCAGAAGTTCCCTAAGATCCTTAAAAGTGAGTTAAGGCTAATAGAGGGAACAGTAAGTAGCAAGGACATGTAAGAAATGAGATTGTCCCATGAGAACATTCCAAAATAATCACTGCAAACTATTAGCAAAGTAGACTTGGGGTCAGGGTCAAGGTGAAATAATGAAATCCGAGAATTTCACACTGAGCAGGGATTCTCAAAGGGATCGGATCTAAGACCATGTAACATTGTTAACAAACCTTCTTCCTAGCACAAGAAAACAATTAAATCTTCTGGGATGAAGGGTGGAGTGGCAATATCCACATCTTTATATAGTTACCAAAGGTCACTCATTTTGAAATCAACCAAAAATGAACTCTGAAACAGCTCTTCCAAATAAATAAGGTAGCCGGGTGCGATGGCTCATGCCTGTAATCTCAGCACTTTGGGAGGCCAAGGTGGGTGGAAAACCTGAGGTCAGGAGTTCGAGACCAGCCTAGCCAACGTGGTAAAACCCCATCTCTACTAAAAATACAAAAATTAGCCGGGTGTGGTGGCACATGCCTGTAGACCCAGCTATTCTGAAGGTTGAGGCCAGAGAATTGCTTGAACCTGGGAGGCAGAGGTTGCAATGAGCCGAGATCAAGGCCACTGCACTCCAGCCTGGGCCACAGAGCAAGACTCTATCTCAAAAAAAAGAAAAAACAAACAAACAAATAAATAAGGTAACAAGCCAATATAATAAAAGTCAATAGCAACAATAAAAGCAAATGTAGACCCACAAAGACTTCAGATATTGAATACACATACACAAAGTAAAAAATATTGAAGAATAAAATAATATAAAGAAATAAAGGATGGAATCACAGAAATGAGCAAGGAAAAAAGGATATTATAAAATGTTTAGAAATATTTTAAAGGAATCAAACACAGCTTCTGGAAATAAAAATATACAATTGGCTGGGTGTGGTGACTAACACCTATAATCTTATCTCTTTGGGAGGCCAAGGCTGAAGGAGGTCAAGGCTCAAACTCCTTGAGCCCAGGAGTTTGAGATGAGCCTGGGCAACATAGGGAGAGCCTGTCTCTGCAAAAAATTGAAAAATTAGCTGGGTGTGGTGGAGTGCACCTGTAATCCCAGCTACTCAGGAGACTGGGGTGGGAGGACTGCTTGAGTCCAGGAGGTCAGGGCCACAGTAAGCCATAATTGTGCCACTGCACTCCAGCCTGGGCAACAAAGTGAGATACTATCTTAAAAAAAACCATATTTTGGCCGGGTGCGGTGGCTCAAGCCTGTAATCCCAGCACTTTGGGAGGCCGAGATGGGCGGATCATGAGGTCAGGAGATCGAGACCATCCTGGCTAACACAGTGAAACCCCGTCTCTACTAAAATACAAAAAAAAAAACTAGCCGGGCGAGGTGGCGGGCGCCTGTAGTCCCAGCTACTCGGGAGGCTGAGGCAGGAGAATGGCGTGAACCCGGGAGGCGGAGCTTGCAGTGAGCTGAGATCTGGCCACTGCACTCCAGCCTGGGCAACAGAGCGAGACTCCGTCTCAAAAAAAAAAAAATAAAAAAAAAAAAAAAAAAAAAACATATTTTGTATGTATATGTATATTTATGTATTATATTTATTATATATTTATATTTATATCATATTTATTATATTTATATTTATAATATTTATATTTTAAATATATATTTATATTTCTATATTTATTACATATATTTATGTATATTTTGTCAAATGTATATATTTGACAAAAATTACAGTGAATGGATTAAACAATAAATTAGACATAGCCAAAGAGAGAATTAAACTGGGATATAAACCTGAAGAAATTATATGGAACAGAGCACAAAGAAACCAATGGAAAATATAAAAAAAGATAAAGAGGTATGGAGGAAAGGAAGAATTAATACGTATTAATGGAGACTGAGACAGAGAGAAGAGAGTGAGAGAAGAAAGGCAATATTTGAACAAATAATGGCTTCTAAACCTGATAAAAATGTAATTTTACAAATGTAAACATAAGAAACACATGTATAGCTAGCAGGATAAATAAAACAAGGTATAAATAGCAGTATTTTAAAAGTTGACAGGCTGAGTGCAGTGGCTCATGCTTGTAATCCCAGGACTTTGGGAGGCCAAGTCAGGATTGCTTGAGGCCAAGGATTCAAGACCAGCCTGGGCAACACAGTTAGATCTTCTCTCTGTCTCTCTCTCTCTCTCTCTCTCCATATATATATATAAAGAAAAAACTTTAAAAACAATCAGAGAGACAGGTCACCTACAACTGACTACTGACTTCCCAAAAGCAAATGGATGCTAGAAGAGTATGGAATAAGATCTTCAAATATCTTCAAAGACTAAAGAAAACTATCTTTTGAAAGTAAGGGCAAAACCGAGCTTTTTCAGATAAGCAAAAATTGAGAATGTTTATCACTGATAGCTTTCTCACAGTAATCAGGGCAGTGTAGTATTGGTGTAAGGAAAGATATGAAGTTCAATAGAACAAAAATAGATTGATAAATATAAGATCAGTTGATTCTCAAAATGGTGCCAAGCAATTCAAGAGAAAAAGGAAAACCTTTTCTTTTCTTTTCTTTTTTTTTTTTGAGATGGAGTCTTGCATGTTGCCCAGGCTGGAGTACAATGGCGCGATCTCGGCTCACTGTAACCTCTGCCTCCCAGGTTCAAGCAATTCTCCTGCCTCAGCCTCCCAAGTAGCTGGGATTACAGGCGTGTGCCACCATGCCCAGCAAAGTTTTGAAGATATGATGAAGGACCTATAGTCAGAATATATAAAGGACTCTCAAAATTCAATAAGAAGAACAAACAACCAATAAAAAATGTTGACAAGATTTCAGCAGACACTACACTAAAGAAATTGTACAGGTGGCAAATGTGCACATTAAGAGATGCTCAGCCTCATTAGTGTATAAGGAAATGCAGAGTGAAACTACAATGGGATGTCACTATGTACCAAATAATATATCAAACACTGGCAAAGAGATGAAGGAACTGGAACTCCTTTACACCACTGATTGGAATGCAATGGTATAGATGCTTTGGAAAACATTTGGCAACATCACATTGAGTTAAACATACACTTGCCATATAATCCAGTCATCCCACTATTAATTATTATTATTATTATTTGAGACATTTGAGACAGAGTCTTGCTCTGTCACCCACACTGGAGTGCAGTGACGCAATCTCAGCTCACTGCAACCTCCATCTCCTGGGTTCAAGCAATTCTCCTGCCTCAGCCTCCTGAGTAGCTGGGACTACAGGTGCCTGCCACTATGCCCAGCTAATTTTTGTATTTTTAGTAGAAGTGGGGTTTCACCATGTTGGCCAGGCTAGTCTCGAACTCCTGACCGCAAATGATCCACCCACCCTGGCCTCTCAAGGTGTTGGAATTACCAACACCTTGGTGAGCCACCACACCGGGCCCACTCTTTATTATTTACCCAGTGATGAAAGAATGTGTCCATACAAAGATGTGTATGTGAATGTTTATAGCAGCTTTATTTATAATAGCCATAAACTGGAAACAACTCAGATGCTCACCAACTCATGAATGGATAAACAAATTGTAGGACTGAGGTAGGAGACTGGACTTGACTCCAGAGTCAGGGCTCAGACACTGGACCAAATTGAGGACTAGCTAAAACAGGGATGGAGAGGAAGCTGCTTTCCACAAGACACACCCACCAGTGTGCCATATCAGTTTACCATTGCCATGGCAACACCTGGAAGTTACCACCCCTTTCCATGGCAACCGCCTGATGACCCAGAAGTTACCACCCTTTTCCTAGAAATTTCTGTGTAATCTGCCCCTTAATTTGCATGTAATTAAAGGTGGATATAAATATGACCATGGAATTGCCTCTGAGCTGCTACTCTGGGCATACTGCCTTTGGGGTGGTCCTGCTCTACGACAAGCAGTACCTCTGCTGCTGTTGTACACTGCCATTTCAAGAAAAGTTGCTGTTTAACACCACCAGCTCACCCTTGAATTCTTTCCTGGGTGAGGCCAAGAATCCTCCCAGGTTAAGCCCCAGTTTTGGGGCTCGCCTGCTCTGCATCAGTACAACCAGACCCTGGAAACTACTCAGCAGTAAAGATTAAATAACTACCAATACATGAAACAACATGGATGTATCGTAAAAGCATTATGCTAAGCCAGGCACGAAAAGCTATTCACTGTATGATTCCATTTATGTGACATTCTAGAGAAGATAAGACTACAGGTACAAAAAATCGATTTCCAGAGACTGAGAGTAAAAAAAGGAGATTGATCTCAAAGACTACAAGTGAAGTTTTTTGGGGGAGGTTGCTGGTGGAATAATTTTCCTGTCTTGAATGTGGGGATGGTTACACAACTGTATACCTTTGTCAGAAGTCATTGCATTTTAAAAGGATACATTTTACTGCATGTAAGTAATACCTCAATAAACC
The DNA here is from genome assembly GCF_024542745.1 of Macaca thibetana thibetana. Classification (NCBI taxonomy): domain Eukaryota; kingdom Metazoa; phylum Chordata; class Mammalia; order Primates; family Cercopithecidae; genus Macaca; species Macaca thibetana. The sequence continues at coordinate 98,151,505 of NC_065588.1, read as the reverse complement.
TGACTTTTAAACAAGGATGAAAAAATATCCTTACTATTGGCTTAGCTGAAAATCATTAAACATATGGAATCACAGACTGATTAACATTTAGTGACGGAAGGGGTTGGAAGTCTATGAAACTGCTACATTCATACATTTAATAGATGAAGAGGTGGAGGGGGAAACCGTTGTTTCATCTCAGTAGTGATTAGGGAAAGGCGACTTAGAACACCAGTGGAGGTTTCTCAGTTTCATCAAGTCTCCATCTCAGGGCCTTTGCACCTCCTGCCTGAAATGATCTTTCCCCAGGGTTTCACGTGGCTCTCCCTCACTTCATTCACATGTGCTAAAAAAGTCACTTCCTCTGAGACCCTTCCTGATGACACTATCTAACCCTTCATTTCATCACTCTCTACTTCCTTATTCTGCTTTATTTTTCTTCATCACACTTATCATCACCGAACACTGTATGTATATTAATTTACCCGTTTCTTTATTGACTCTATCCCTAGTAGATTATACACCCACAGGGGAAAGAATTTTTTTTATTGTTGTTCATCAATTGTCTCTTTGGCCTAGCACAATGCTTGTAACATAATCGGTACTCAATGAATATTTGTTAATTAAATGAATAAATGAATGAAGGAGAAATGGTTTTATATAGGTACTTTTCTTTCACCAGATGTGAAAAACTTATACTGTTCTGGGAAATACAAAAAATTGGGTACTTTTTTTTTTTTTTTTGAGACAGGGTCTCGTTCTGTCACCCAGCCTGGACTACAGTGATGAGATCACCACTCACTGCAATCTCAGCCTCTGGGGTTCAAAGTGATCCTTCTACCTCAGCCTCTTGAGTAGCTGAGACTACAGATGCATGTCACCAGGCCCAGCTAATTTTTGTATTTTTTGTAGAGATGGAATTTCACCACATTGTCCAGGCTGGTCTTGAACTCCTGAGCTCAAGCGATCTGCCCCCGTTGGCCTCCCAAAGTGCTGGGATTACAAGCCTGAGCCATCACACTTTGCCAGAAATTAGTATTATTATATTCTATAGAGGAATGTAGATTGGCACAATGTTTTTGGAGGGCAGTTAACCAATATCTATCAAAATTAAAATGTGTGTACTTTTTGATTCAGTAAGTCTATTTCTAGAGTCTATTTGACAGAAATATTTAGAAATATGTACAGAGATATACAAACAAGGATCTTCACTGTATCATTAAACATAACAGTGAAGAATTAGTTAAAAAGTAAGGGAATTAGGCCGAGTGCAGTGGCTTATGCCTGTAATCTCAACACTTTGGGAGGCCAAGGCAGGTGGATCACCTGAGGTCAGGAGTTCAAGACCATCCTGGACAACATGGTGAAACCCCATCTCTACTAAAAATGTAAATATTAACTGGGCATGGTGGTGGGCGCCTGTAGTCCCAGCTACTTGGGAGGCTGAGGCAAGAGAATCGCTTGAACCTGGGAGGCAGAGGTTGCAGTGAGCCGAGATCACATCACTGCATTCCAGCCTAGGTGACAGAGCGTGGAAAAAAAAAAAAAAAAAAAAAAGTAAGGGAATTATTATATTTAAGCTAATTCTGTGGAATATGTTGCACCTGTAAAGAAATAATAGGATAGATTATATAGTATTAACACAGAGACAATGCACTAGAGGACCGTACAGAGTAATGGTGCAGTTTTGAGGCTCTGGAGCTGAGCTGCCTGGGTTTATACCCCAGCTTTGCCATTTACTAGCTCTGTGTTCTTAGGCAAGTTACTTAATTTCTCTGTGTCTCAGTCTCATCTTCTGCTACACAAGGATTGCAGTTGTTCTCACCTTATAGAGTTAACTTGTTAATAATTGAAAGTACTTAGAACACTGTCAGGAATATGGTAGGCACACAATAAATAACTTTATGGTTATGTTGTTGTTGTAATAATAATTGTTATATATTTTACTACTAATTGTTATTATTACTACTACTATAGAAATAGTTTCAAAAGCTGTATTAGAGTAAGCTTTTCTAGGATGAGTTAGGAAGTGTGTTTGCTTTGCTTGTCATTGTAACCCCAGAGCCTAGCCAAGTATCTGGCACATAGACAACCATTAATAAATACTGACTTATTGAATGATAATATATTTATACCACAAGCTGTAGAACAATATGTATAATATGCCCTTTAAAAGGTAATTTGGCAGCGTACAGTGGCTCATGCCTATAATTCCATCACTTTGGGAGGCCATGGTAAGCAGATCGCTTCAGGTCAGGAATTTGAAACCAGCCTGGCCAACATGGCAAAATCCAATCTCTACCAAAAATACAAAACTCTAGCTGAGTGTGGTAGCACATGCCTGTAATCCCAGCTAATTGGAAGGCTGAGGCAGGAGAATCACTTCTACCCAGGAGGCATAGGTTGCAGTGAGCTAAGATTGTGCCACTGTACTCCAGTCTGGGCAACAGAGCAAGACCCCATCTCAAAAAAAAAAAAAAAAAAAAAAAAAAAAGAGTCATTTATTTGTATTTTATTTTTATTTTTTGAGACGGAGTTTTGCTCTTGTTGCCCAGGCTGAAGTGCAATGGCACAATCTCAGCTCACCGCAACCTCCACATCCCAGGTTCAAGGGATTCTCCTGCCTCAGCCTTCCTGAGTAACTGGGATTACAGGCATGCACCACCATGCCCAGCTAATTTTGTATTTTTAGTAGAAGCAGGGTTTCTCCATGTTGGTCAGGCTGGTCTTGAACTTCCGACCTCAGGTGATCTATCCACCTTGGCCTCCCAAAGTGCTGGGATTACAGGCGTGAGCCACCACGCCCGGCCAAAAAAGAGTAATTTAATGCTGAAGTGTTTAGAGATGAAGTATATTCACCTCTGCAACTTACTCTAAAACACATTTTTAAAAAGACGAATTATTGATGAATGGGAATTGGCATAGATGGCTGGATAGATAGGTGATAAAGCAAATAAGGTAACATGTTAATAGTAGAATCTAAGTGGTGGGTACATGAGAGTTTCAGTGTACAAGGCTTTCAACTTTTGTGTATGAGACTGTGTATGTGTGTGGTGTGTGTGTGTGTGTGTTCACCTGCACGTACATACGTTTAGTTAGCATGGAAGAGATTGATCGTACAGGGTTTCTCAGCAGGGGGTGCCAGCAGCATTCCACATGTTCCAGAACATCGGTCTGTCGTTTGGGAGCCTACTGGACATACTGCAGTTGTTAGCGTCCCTGAGCACTATGCCCTCAACAACCAGTAGAGCTACTCACTGTGACAACCAAAAACGCTTTTCCACATTTCCAAATGCCCAAGTGTTGTGAACCAGAATCCGCATGAAACTGGTAACTATGATTATTTCTGTGCAGTTTCATTTGAGGGGTCTAGGGGTAAGGGAAGGAAACAGAAAAAGAGAATATTACTTGTGTTGTGCTTGTTATTAAAAAAAAAAAATACTTACACTTAAAAAAAAAACTACATTACAAAAAATAATCTTCTGAAATAATACAATAGTTAACTCCTTAGGAGTGAGAACAAGGCCTTGGAGAGAAGGAAGTCTTTAACTTTTTACTCTATGCACCTTTAATTGCTTTTATTTTTATGAGTATGAATTGTTTTAGAATAATATAATCTTTTTTTCTAGGGATGGGGTCTCCCTATGTTGGCTAGGGTGGTCTCAAACTCCTGGCCTCAAGCAATCAATCCTCCCACCTTAGCCTAGCACTCCCAAAGCACTAGGATTACAGACAGGAGTTACCATGCCCAGCCGCAACAATATAACATTAAGGTCGATTTACAAAAGAGAAAAGGAAGGTGAAACATTTACAGAGAAAACAAGCAACAAGGAGAGCTATAGGAGATTTTGTCTTCTTTTACGTGTTTTGTACTAAGGATATAATACTTTAAGGAAATAAAACTAAACTTTAAAAACAAAAAGATATTAAAATGCATTTTAATCATACATGAAAGCAAATATTTGCTATTAGCAGTAGATTTTTTTGATTCTCAACTATATTTATTTAAAATGTTTAACCAGGTTCAGTGGCTCACGCCTGTAATCTCAGCATTTCGGGAGTCCAAGGCGGGTGGATCACTTGAGGTCAGGATTCGAGACCAACCTGGCCAACGTGGTGAAACCCTGTCTCTACTAAAAATACAAAAATTACCTGGGCACTGTGGTGTGTTCCTGTAGTCCCAGCTACTCGGGAGGCTGAGGCAGGAGAATGGCCTGAACCCAAGAGGCAGAAGTTGCAGTGAGCCAAGACTGTGCCACTGCACTGCAGTCTGTGTGACAGACTGAGACCCTGCCTTAAAAAAATATATATATATATATATACACACACACACACACACACACACACACACACACATATATATATCAGCTGGGCTGGGTGCAGCAGTTCATGCCTGTAATCCCAGTGCTTTGGGAGGCTGAGGTGGGAGTATTGTTTAAACTCAGGAGTTTGAGACCAACCTGGGCAACACAGCAAGACCCCATCTCTATGTACTCTAAAATCGAAAAAAAGAAAGAAAGAAAGAAAGAAATTATTAGGTGCAGTGGCTCACACCTGTATTCCCAGCACTTTGGGAGGCTGAGATGGGGGATCACTTGAGGCCAGGATTTGAGACCAGCCTGGGCAACATACTGATAACCCATTTCTACAAAAATTAATTAATTGATTAATTTAATTAGCTGGGAATGGTTGTGTGTGCCTGTAGCCCCAGCTACTCAGGAGGCTGAGGTAGGAGGATCATTTGAGCCCAGACTTCAAGGATGCAGTGAGCTATAATTACACCACTGCACTCCAGCTTGGGTGACAGAGTGAGACCCTGAAAGAAGGAAGGAAGGAAGGAAGGAAGGAAGGAAGGAAGGAAGGAAGGAAGGAAGAGAGAAAGAAAGAAGGAAAGAGAGAGAGAGAGAGAGAGAAAGAAAGAAAGAAAGAAAGAAAGAAAGAAAGAAAGAAAGAAAGAAAGAAAGAAAGAAAGAAAGAAAGAAAGAAAGAAAGACATAGAGAAAGAAAGAAGAAAGAGGAAGGAAGAAAGAAAAAGGAAGGGAGAGAAATAAATAAATAAATTATCTTCTTTCGAGTAACCCAGTCCTCACAGAAAGTAATTCACTGGTCATTTCCACCATAAAGAGATTAGTCTGACTAGCTGGTTATGATCTTATCGTAGTCTTGTTACTATGGTTACTGAAGTCGCAGTGATATGCTTGCTAGTATTGAGCATCTTTGGAAGTTATCATTGTAGATGCTGCCACTTAGTGGTGAAATGTGTTGACTCTTTGTTGCCATATTCTGTCATTCGGACAAGGAATTCAGGCAAGCTGTAGGCCCATGTCCACAGTGAACAGATAATTCCTTTATTTATTTTACAAGCATTGCTGAGTCCCTACCCTGACAGAATGCTGAGAGGCACAATGAGCATTTGAAGTATGAAGCACAGACCCTGCCCTGAAAATGCTCATTCAAGAGACAAGTACACACATAAGGATTTTAATTAAACCGTGATGCTAAGTACCATGAAATTGTGAAGTCTCATATTTATAGAGGTTTTAACAGTTCAACCCTATGAGATGGGTAATGCCAAATAAGGGATAAGAATTTACTAGCAGAAAAGAAAAATCCATGAAGGGAGTTGGAGTGATTTCTGAGGTTCTAGCTTAAGAGGCTGGGAGAGTAATGGTGCCATTGATGGAGGCATAGAAGTTAAAACAGGGAGATGATTTAGGCACAAAAGAGGTGAGGGCCGGACGCAGTGGCTCACGCCTGTAATCCCAACACTTTGGGAGGCTGAGGCGGGCAGATCACTTGCAGTCAGGAGTTCAAGACCAGCCTAGCCAACATGATGAAACCCTCTCTCTACTAAAAATACAAAAATTAGTTGGATGTGGTGGTGTGTGCCTGTAATCCCAGTTACTGGGGTTGCTGAGGCAGGAGAATTGCTTGAACCTGGGAGGCAGGGGGCTGCAGTGAGCGGAGATCATACCACTGCACTCTAGCCTGGATGACGCAGCAAGACTCTGACTCAAAAAGAAAAAAAAAATGGTGAGATGGTGAAATGTTTGCTTTAGACCCCGAATGTTTTGGCTAGTCTTCATTTGCTCCCAGATTCATTCCCACACCCTTTGCTGACCACATGGATGGTTTGACACAGACTCTCCTAACTTCTGGTTTCAACCCATGGGAGGTACCAGGAAGAGATCAAAGGGGTGTTTCTCTCCTGCCTAGCTGCGTCTCTTCTCACAGTGCTGCATCCCTCCACTATGGTAGGGCCTGTCAGTCAGTTTCCTTCCCACAGCTCCAGCTCTCACCATGCTCACATAACACCAGTTTCTTGGTGACATCGTCAGATACCTCACTGCCTTCTATAAATTTTCTTTTCTTTTTCCTTTTTTTTTTTTTTTTTTGAGATGGAGTCTCACTGTGTCCCACGGGCTGGAGTGCAGTGGCGCAATCTTGGCTCACTCCAACCTGTGCCTCCCAGGTTCAATAGATTCTCATGTCTCAGCCTCCTGAGTAGCTGGGACTACAGGCAGCCACCACCACACCTGGCTAATCTAGAAATTTTCTTGAAGACATCATAGTTTCCGTGAAATAAAATGTAGAAGTAAAGTAGAGGGCAGAGGTCTAGTCTATGTGAACTGAACCACCACCTAGAAAGGGTGGGAGATGGACTACAACCCAAAAAAGGAAGCCATCAAAGATCTTCCAGAAAAATCAGAAACATGTTCTGTCCTAGACACCAAAGTAAGACAACATTTCAAGAAAACGTTATTGAAGACATTATCCAATACTGCAGGAGGGTCAAGGAGAAGATGAACCAAAATATACTACTAGACTTGTTAATTAGGATTCACTATATCCATTGCATTTCATTATATCAGAGGTTAGTTTTAATAGAAGAAGGGGTAGATGCCAGGTTGTTGAAGGTTAACCAAATTTAAAAAGTGGGAAAAAGGTTTGAAGAAGACTTTTCAGCAAAGAAGTCACACAAATGGCATGCATATATAGTGGCACTGTTCACCTATAAAGGGTTTATTTTATTTTATTTACTTTGAGACAGGGTCTCACTCTGTTGCCCAGGCTGGATTATAATGTAGTGTCATCATCACAGCTCACTGCAGCCTCGACCTGCTGGGCTTAAGCAATCCTCCCACCTCAGCCTCCCAAGTAGCTGGGACTATAGGTGTGTGCCAACATGCCCAGCTAATTAAAAAAAAAAGTTATTTTATTTTATTTTATTTTTTGTAGAAATGGGTCTCACTCTGTTACCCAGGCTAGTCTGGAACTCCTGAGCTCAAGTGATCCTCCCTCCTTGGCCTCCCAAAGTACTGGGATTACAGATGTGAGTTACCATACCCAGCTAATGGGCCAATTTTATAGAATCTTGTTTTTTGTGTGTGTGTGTGTTTTTTTTTTTTTTTTTTTTTTTTGAGACGAAGTCTTGCTCTGTCGCCCAGGCTAGAGTACAGTCGCACGATCTTGGCTCACTGCAACCTCCACCTCCCAGGCAATTCTCCTGCCTCAGCCTTCTGAGTAGCCAGGATTACAGGCCCACGCCACAATGCTCAGCTAATGTTTTGTATTTTTTTTCAGCAGAGATGGGGTTTCACCATGTTGGCCCAGCTGGTCTCAAACTCATGACTTTGTGATCCACCTGCCTTGGCCTCCCAAAGTGCTGGGATTATAGGCGTGAGCCACTGCGCCTGGCCTAATTTTATAGAATCTTAATTATAATCTCAATAAAGTTAAATAGAGAATGTTCAAGGAAATTGAGGAAAAAGAATTAAAGCAATTATACATGATTGCTCAGCAGACAATGAAGATTTGACCCATAATTTTTTTTTTTTTTATTTAACCTTGTTTGAGAGAAATTTGTCTTAATATAAAAGCATGTTTCTAGAGGAGAAATCTCAAAATTAATTAGTGGTGAATCTGCATATTGTGTGACATGAAAATAAATCCAAGGAAAATGACTTTACTTTGAATCCAGGTCAATATGAAGTAAGATGTGAAAATGGTAAAACGAGTCCTGCCTTATTTCATTTGCAATTTTAATGTTACTGCTTTAAACTAAGAATCCAAAGAATATATAGGCCTTAGAAAGGAATGGGGCTGTGCACATTGGAAGGGAATTAAAATATAGCTTTTAGAATATTTTTGTTTCACGTGGATCTCACAGCAGAGCAACTGAGATAAACCTGCAGCTAGTTCGAACTTGATGTCAGAAGAAAAGACAACAGGAAATCTTTTTCTTTTTCATAAGCTTCTCTCTATTCACACTAACCCTAATGATTATTCACCCTTCTTTTGGTATAATCTAGAGGTTCTTGCCACAGTCATTTATTTGTTCCTTTAGCCTAAAATGTCAGAAGCACCAGTTTTTACTCTTTCACTGTGACATATACACTTTAGATAAATGAACTCTGAAATTTCCTTGTTGGTTGGCATCACTTGGACTTATACTGTTCTCCTGGGATTGGTTACAATGAGTTTAATACATCTAGAGCACTGCCAAAGCATTATAGCAAAATATCACAGCACCTCTGACAGTATTCTGGAAAGCATACTGTGCAGAATGCAAAAGTCTCCCTATTTAATTATGCACTTGACATTGCAATGAATTAGAGAATCAGCCTTTATGGATAATCAATATATATATTGAGTGCTCACTGCTTGGGGTGTTTTATTTGTTTGTTTGTTTCCAGTGGGGTTGGAAGCTTTGGTTTTAAGGAGAAGAAAACTAAAGAAAGTTCCAAATGCTTGGGGATCGGAAAATTGATCCAGTTTTCAAACACCAGGTGCAAAGATGAGGGTAGGAGTTAGTTTTCGCAAATAGGTCGATTCTGCCAAGTATATCACGGTGGACTTCATGTTGATCCTGAGGCTTGTGAGAACTTAAACAGGGAAGACACTAGGAACCAAGAGGGAGACAGGAGACAAGAGAGACAGAGAAAACACACAGAGGAAATTTTCTCTCTCCTTCCTTCCTTCCTTCCTTCCTTCCTTCCTTCCTTCCTTCCTTCCTTCCTTCCTTCCTTCCTTCCTTTCTTCCTTCCTTCCTTCCTCCCTCCCTCCCTCTCTCTTCCCTTCCTTCCATCCCTTTCTTCCTTCCTTCCTTCCTTCCTTTCTTTTCTTTCCCCCCTCCCTCCCTTCCTTCCTTCCTTTCTTCCTCCCTTCCTTATTTTCTTTTGTCTTACTCTTTTGCCCAGGCTAGAGTGCAGTGGTGCAATCATAGCTCATTGTAACCTCAAACTTCTCAGCTCAAGTGATCCTCCCTCCTCAGCCTCCCAAGTAGCTAGAACTACAAGTCTGTACCACCACACCTAGCTAATTTAATTATTTATTTATTTATTTGTTTATTTATTTATTTTGAGTTGGGAGTCCTACTCTTGTCGCCCAGGCTAGAGTACAGTGGCAGAATCTCGGCTCACTGCAGTCTCCGCCTCCCGCATTCAAGCAATTCTCATGCCTCAGCATCCTGAGTAGCTCGGATTACAAGCATGTGCCACCATGCCTGGCTAATTTTTATATTTTTAGTAGAGACAGGGTTTCACCATGTTGGCCAGGCTGGTCTCAAACTCCTGATCTCAGGTGATCCACCCTCCTTGGCCTCCCAAAGTGCTGGGATTACAGGTGTCAGCCACTGCGACTGGCTAATATTTTTTCTTTTCCTAGAGATGGGTCTCACGATGTTGCCCAGGCTGGTTGTAAACTCCTGGGCTCAAGCGATCCTCTAACCTTGGCCTCCCAAAGCACTGGGATTACAGGCATGAGCCACAGTAGTTGGTAAGAATATTTTCTTTTTGAGCAAACCTGAAACTTTACAAAAATGGGCAATGTATTGCTAGGCAACAAAGGAAGAGTCAATTAATTCCAAGGAGTTTTACTATTATACAAGCTATGTTCTCTTACCTTACTTTGGTCAGGGTAATTATTTGTAGATTAAGGAATATATTCACTGATTTAAACAGAAAGGGATTAAGTTGGCTTACCCATAAGCCCTCAGGAGTTCTGAACAAAGAGGCTTTACCTACGATAGTATTCTAGAAAGAGAATACTAGGTTGAATTTGTAAGATCAGGTCCTAATACTCCACTGAACTAGGCTGTCAAGGGAGCTACTGATGTCGCTGGGATCAGAAAGAGCAGGATCAGGATGCTTTCCACAGAGGCAGGAAGCCGCTTCCAACTGCTCCACATCTGCCTTTACTCACTCCAGCCAAAACAGGCACCCTGTGCACTGCCTCTCTCTCTCCATATAGCTTACTTCCAGGCTAAAATCTTCTGCGAATTCACCTGATTAGGAGAACTTCAATCACACCTAGAACCCTGGCTTCAAGGATGTGCCAATAATCAATTTTTGCCTCTCAGTTCCAAATTCACTCTCTTAGAACCTGCTGTGTATACTAATGGATTCGACTTCTTTTGAAGCATTTCTTTTGCAGTGAGTGTGATGTGAAGCTTTGCCAGTAGAGGGCGATGAAGGACTGTTACAGGAAGAAGGTGGCACCACCGCCCCCCTCATCCCTTTCCAGATTTTCTCTCCCTCCCTTCGTCCTTTTACAAATATTTATTTATTTTTGCATATTTTTTTACTGCTCTTTGTGGAGTAGGGCTACTCCATAGTGTGCCCATTTATGTTTTATTTATTTTTACTTATTTTAGAGACAGGGTCTCACTATGCTGCCCAGGCTGATCTCAAACTCCTGGGCTCAAGTGATCCTCCCACCTTGGCCTCCCAAAGTGCACTGGGATTACAGGCATGAGGCATTGTGCCTGGGTTTTTTGTTTGTTTTGTTTTGTTTTGTTTTGTTTATAGGGTCTTGCTCTGTCACCCAGGCTGGAGAGCAGTGGTACAATCACAGCTCACTGCAGCCTCAAACTCTTAGGCTTAGAAAACTCTCCTGCCTCAGCCTCCTGAGTACCAAGTAGCTGGGACCACAGGCATGGGCCATCATGCCCAGCTAATTTCTTTCTTTCTTTTTAACAAAGTTTTTGTAGAGATGGGCATCACGATATGTTTCCCAGACTGGTCTTGAACTCGTGACCTCAAGCAATCCTCCTGCCTTGGTGTCCCAAGGTTCTGGGGCTACTGGCATGAGCCAGTGGGCCAGCCTTCTTTTCCATATTTCATTGTTTGCTTTTTGTGTTTTCTTCCTCCTGCCACATGGTGGGTTAGGGTACCAGTATGGGAGGACATCAGTGGTGCTCTGCAGCAGCCATGTGCACCCAGAGATCACAGTATCTCAGAACCTTGCCACCCTGGCCTAGGCCTGGTGACCTCCTTGTCTTGGTCCTCCTGATGGGTACATTGTGTGCCCAACCCTGACACCCACTGCAGTGCTCCAACTCCCATTATGCACCTGCATTCCGTGCCAATATTGATGGGATGCAATAAAATTAGTAATTAGAGGGACATTTATGCTTTGGAAAACATTTATTAAAAACCCATAAAATTGAAAAAATTGAGCTAAATATTAAATTTGAAAAACGAGTTCAAGAGCAACAGAGCAAACAGAATAAGGGGAAAAATTACAAAGATAGAGGCACAAATCAATGAATAGAAAACCACAGAAAATTAGAGAGAATGGCCCAAACAGGAAGCTGGGTTTTCTGTCTGTTTGGTGGTTTTTTGTTTTTTTGTTTTTTTTGAGACAGAGTCTCACTCTGTTGCCCAGCCTGGAGTGCAGTGGTGCAATCTCGGCTCACTGCAACCTCTGCCTCCCAGGTTCAAGTGATTCTCCCGCCTCAGCCTCCCGAGTAGCTGGGACTCCAGGTGCATGCAACCATGCCCAGCACATTTTTTGTATTTTTAGTAGAGACAGGGTTTCGCCATGTTGGTCTTGAACTCCTGGCCTCAAGTGACCCACTGGCTTCGGCCACCCAAAGTGTTGGGATTACAGGCGTGAGCCACCATGCTTGGCAGAAGCTGGTTTTTTGAAAAGATTAATTAGGCTGTGCACAGTGGCTCACGCCTGTAATCCCAGCACTTTGGGAGGCCAAGATGGGTGTATTGCCTGAGCTCAGGAGTTCAAGACCAGCTTGGACAACACAGGCGAAAACCTATCTCTACAAAAAATACAAAAGTTAGCCAGGCATGATGGTGCACACCTGTAATCCCAGCTACTCCGGGGGCTGCAGTGGGAGGATCACTTGAGCCCAGGAGGTTGAGGCTGCAGTAAGCCAAGATGGTACCACTGCACTCCAGCCAGGGTGACAGAGAGACCCTGTCTCTAAAAAAAGAAAAGGTAATTTAGGCAAAGGGATAAAAGATACAAAGAAGTAGTAGACAAAATGAAGCAAACAAACAACCAGAGTCAATAATAATAGAAATAACAGAGGTTTTAAAACCAAGTTGACATTAGTACAATCCCCCATATAAAAATGATCCCAAACTAGAAAGTTTTCCAAATGAGCTCTCCCTCAAAACGTAGGGTTATTCTCTATAATATTCTACTGTCCTTTAATAACATATTGTAATTCATCAAAATTTTATACAGCTCTGTGATTGGTGCTTTTTTTTTTTTGAAACAGAGTCCCCCTCTGTCACCCAGGCTGGAGTGCAGTGGTGCAATCTCGGCTCGCTGCAACCTCTGCCTCCCAGGCTCAAGCAATTCTCCTCCCTCAGTCTCCCAAATAGCTGGGATTACAGGCATACACCATCACACCTGGCTCATTTTTGTATTTTTAGCGGAGATGTGGTTTCACCATGTTGGCCAGGCTGGTTTCGAACTCCTGGGCTCAAGTGATCCACCCTCCTTGGCCTCCCAAAGTGCAGGTATTATAGATGTGAGCCACCTTGGCCAATGGTTGGTACTTTTATCAGTGCAAAATATATTAATTCACGTAATAAATTTTTATCAATTAGTTTCTATTGGCAAGACACAATGCTAAGATTGGGGATACATTTCTGGATAAGATGTGTAAGTCTCTTGCCTTTATGTTGCCTATATTCCAGTGGATGAAATGTACAAAAAAACCCACAAGTAAATATCACATAAACAGAATAAAGTATGGTTGGGCCTGGTGTGGTGGCTCATGCGTGTAATCCTAGGACTTTGGGAGGCCGAGGTGGGCGGATCACCTGAGGTCGAGACTTTGAAACCAACCTGGCTAACATGGTGAAACCCCGTTTCTACTAAAAATACAAAATTAACTGGGCATGGTAGCACGTGCCTGTAATCCCAGCTACTTGGGAGGCTGAGGCAGGAGAATTGCTTGAACCTGGGAGGCAGAGGTTGCAGTGAGCCAAGATCGTGCCATTGCACTACAGCCTGGGTAACAGGGCTAGGCTCCAACTCAAAAAATAAAATAAAATAAAATAAAAATAAAGTATGGTTACATTTATGTGAAAATTAGGTATTTTTTAAATATATATATATGAGATGTATTTGAACTCACAAAAAAGTTAACAGTGGGCCATGTTATGTTTTGGCTCTTGAAATTCTTCCATCCAAGTACTAACCAGGCCCAACCCTGCTTAGCTTTAAGGGGATCAGTTGAAATTGGGCACCTTCAGGGTGGTATGGCCATAGAGTTGGCTCTTGAAATTCTGTCAGAGGCTGGGTGTGGTGGCTCATGCCTGTAATCCCAGCACTTTGGGAGGCCGAGGCAGGTGGATCACCTGAGGTCAGAAGTTCGAGACCAGCCTGGCCAATATGGTGAAACCCCGTTTCTACTAAAAATACGAAAATTAGCCAGGCATGGTGGCAGACACTTGTAATCTCAGATACTTGGGAGGCTGAGGCAGGAGAGTCGCTTGAACCAAGGAGGCAGAGGTTGCAGTGAGCAGAGACCGTGCCAAAGCACTCCTGCCTGGGCATCAGAGTGAGACTCCGGCACAAAAAAAAAAAAAAAAAAAAAAAAAAAACTATCAGAAACAGTTAAATTACTTAATACTTTTGTTTGCACTAGTTTGCAAAAATTAAAAGCCATCCTCACTTTCTTTTTAGAATGTGTTTAATTTTATTCCAGATTGAAGGGATACACACGCATGTTTGTTAAACGGGTATACTGAGTACTAGTAAAGATTGAACTTCTAGTGTACCATTACCCAAATAGTGAACATTGTACCTGACAGGTAATTTTTCAACTCTTATCATCCCCCAGCGGTCACCTTTTTTGGAGTCCCTGGTGTTTATTATTAATATTGCCATTTTTATGTCCATGTGTCCCCATTGTTTAGCTCCCCCTTATCAATGAGAACATGCAGCATTTGATTTTCTGTTTCCGAGTTAGTTCACTTAGGATGATAGCCTCCAGCTCAATTCATGTTGCTGCAAAGGACATAATTTCATTCTTTTTTATGACTGTCTGGCTTTCTTAGACTAAAGAAAGGAATAGGATCACTTACAACTTACATGTCAATGAATATACACTAAGGGAGGGAATAAAATAAAAATATGTTTCCTGGGAACAAGGAAGGTTTTCAAGCCTAGAGCTTAAAAGGAAAGCATTTACAACATGAACATTTTATCTTATTATTATTAATAAAGCAAGGACTCAATTAAATATAGACTTAACGGGAGGTATTTTAACTTTAATCAGCTACTTAAAGCTCTTTACTTTTCTTATGAGCTCAAGGTGAGGCTTTTGAAGCACACTATTTCTATATACAAAATATGTATAGGTCTGGGAAAAAAGGTCCCTGTTTGAGCAAGATTGTTTACTTTGGATGTTCAGTTTTCACCCTGGCTAAGCAAAGGGAGACTCAAAGATGGGAGATGTTTTAGGGTCCAATACATAAAAGCATTCTCATTGTCTTATGAGTTTTGAACCAATTGAGAAGATCATGCAAGATACAAACAGATGAGGATCAGCTTTAATATTGATGAAGCTAACTGGAGAATGTTGTTTTACATCTGTGGACAAGGGGATATATAGGCTAATACTTCATCCCTGACTTTGATACACTTTCTAGGCACAGGCTTGGGCCAAGGGAAAGGAACTCCCATGCCTGGTCAAGAGTGGCTCAGAACATCTGTAGCAAATAAAAATACAGTACACAGCTGGGCACGGTGGCTGTGGCTCATGCCTATAATCCCAACACTTTGGGAGGCTGAGGCAGGTGGATCACCTGAGGTCAGGAGTTCAAGACCAGCCTGGTGAACATGATGAAACCTTGTCTCTACTAAAAATACAAAAAATTAGCCAGGTGTGGTGGTGGGCACCTGTAATCCAAGCTACTCAGGAGGCTGAAGCATGAGAATCGATTGAACCCGAGAGGCGGAGGTTACAGTGAGCCAAGATCATGCCATTGCACTCTGTCCTGGGCAGTAAGAGCGAAACTCTGTCTCAAAAAAAAAAAATAAATAAATACAGGACACACAGTTAAATGTGAATTTCAAGTAAATAAAGTTTTTAAAGTATTGCATGGGATTTGTTTATGCTAAATGTATGTGGCTGCTTATCTGAAATTCACGTTTAACTGGTTATTTTATCTGGCAACTCTACTGCCACTGGTCTCATTTCAACTCCTCAGGTTCCCTCCAATACATTTTCCACACCACAGTTATGATAACTCTTGAAATTCATTATCTGATTGCGTCATTTGTTAGAGTTTATTTCAATTCTTCATTGTATTTAGGATAAGTTCTTTCATTCTTGCTATGGCCTTTAAGGTCCTGCCAGACTCTCTAGTTCCATCTCATTGCATCTCCAGCCCTTCTTGCCTTAGATTAGAGTCTTTCATGTGGCCAGCCTTGCCTGGAATATAGTTCCCTCCCCACCCCACATCTTGAGTCCCCCAGCTCAATCTTTAGCATCACATCCTTCAGGAATACATCCCTGACCTCCCAGGCTAGGTTATTGCCCCTCACAATACTAACCCAATATATATGTGCCCCTCCAGAGTGTAAATCCCACAAAAGCAGGGAACATGTCTTTCTTGGTACCCAAATATTTCGGTACCCAAGTCACTACGAGATAGACTCAATGTCCAATAAAATGCCCAGCACAAAGCGTTCATTCACAAATGCTAAATAAATATCAATCATTACTTAAACTTTTCTCAAAGATTGTGCTCACCACTATATGCCATATTAGTCTACTGTACTTGGAGGTACTGTTGCCTTCACTGTATCTCTCTGCTCTTACAGATATCTACATCATTGATGTGAAGATGATTACACTTTTGGAATTCATTTGACTTCTTTTTTTTTTTTTTTTTTTTTTTTTTTTTTGAGACGGAGTCTCACGCTGTTGCCCAGGCTGGAGTGCAGTGGCGCGATCTCGGCTCACTGCAAGCTCCGCCTCCCGGGTTCCCGCCATTCTCCTGCCTCAGCCTCCTGAGTAGCTGGGACTACAGGCGCCCGCCACCGCGCCCGGCTAATTTTTTGTATTTTTAGTAGAGACGGGGTTTCACTGTGGTCTCGATCTCCTGACCTTGTGATCCGCCCGCCTCGGCCTCCCAAAGTGCTGGGATTACAGGCTTGAGCCACCGCGCCCGGCCTTGACTTCTTTTTTAAAAATATTTTCTCTCTCCTTTTTTTCCTCTAGTTACTTCATGTTTGTTTGGGGCAAAGGCAGGAAAGGGAGCTCTTTATTTATTTATTTATCTGCTATGGACTGAGAACCCAGATAACAAGTTTCTCGGAATTACATTTATCCGATTTTGAGAGAGGGACTGTGGGGTTCTTCTAAAAGAAAAACTCGGGGGTTTCATTGGGTTCCTGGGAGTCCTTTTTGCTTTTTTGGCTTTTCTGGCTCTTTTAGGTTGCCAGATAAAAGATTTCCAGATAAATGAGATGCTATTGCATATTTTTTCCACTGTTCAGATGTGGAGAGTTTAAAATCATTTCCAGGCCAGGCGAGGAGGCTCCCAGCATGTTGGGAGTCCAAAGTGGGAGGACTGCTTGAGTCCAGGAGTTCAATACCAGCCTGGGCAACATAGTGAGGCCCTGTCTCTACAAAAAATTAAAAAAAATAATTTTCACAAATTATGCATTTACATACTACTAATGCTCTTGAAGTGCATATTTAATCAGTTAATTCTCCGCTGAAAACCTCATTGCTTTCAGAACAAGGCTAAATGTTCTTTCCTTAAATTTTTCCAACACTAAAAATGTCCCAGGCACTTGAGCATTTTCATGTGTTATTTTACATAACCTTCCTAACTGTATAAGGTAGCTAGCTACTACAGGTGTATTATATTGCACCCATATTTATTTTACTCAAGTTCAACCATACTGCCTGAGGAGGGGGAAAAGGGAGTGAACAAGAGCAAGTTCTCTGGAAGAAGGGACTTAGACAATGCTTCTGACCTCCCTTGAGGCTGTCTGGTTGGAGCCTAAAGATAAAGGAAAAAATTTAAGGGTAATTTGTGCTACAACAAAGCATACTTTTTAAGGAGGACCGGTTCTAGGCAAGACCAGGACTAGAGTGAGAACAGTGAGGCACTTGTCTTGGGTGCAAAATCTGAGGGAACTCCAAAAAACTCACTCATCAAGAGCAATAATATTTTAATGATATATATATATATAGCATTATAATGTTATATATGGCATTAAATGTTATATATATGGCATTTTATATATATATACACGGCATATACACACACACACACACACACACACACACACACACACACACACACATATGGCATTAAAATATATTTTAGACAGAGTTTCACTTTGTTGCCCAGGCTGGAGTGCAGTGACGTGATCTCGGCTCACCGCAACCTCTCTCTCCCGGGTTCAAGCGATTCTCCTGTCTCAGTTTCCCAAGTAGCTGGGATTACAGGCATGTGCCACCACGACCTGCTAATTTTGTATTTTTAGTAGAGATGGGGTTTCTCCATGTTGGTCAGGCTGGTCTCGGACTCCTGACCTCAGGTGATCCACCCACCTTGGCCTCCCAAATTGCTGGGATTACAGGCGTGAGCCACCACTCCCAGCCTAACACAATATTTTTAAAAAACCAAAATTAATGGTTGGGTGCAGTGGCTCATGCTTGTAATCCTAGCACTTTGGGAGGTCAAGGCGGGTGAATCACTTGAGGTCAGGAGTTCAAGACCAGCCTGGCCAAGATGCTGAAACCCCATCTCTACTAAAAATACAAAAATTAGCCGGGGTTGGTGGCATGTGCCTGTCCCAGCTACTTGGGAGGCTGAGTCAGGAGAATTGCTTGAAGCCAGGAGGCGGAGGTTGCAGGGAGCTGAGATCACGCCACTGCAATCCAGTCTGGGCAACAGAACAAGACTTGTGAATGTCTCAAAAACAAAAACAAAAATAAAACAAAACAAAAAAACCCCAAAACCTAAAAAAACAAAAAAAAATTACTGAAGAATATCCATGAAAAGCAAAATACCCAAACTTTATGTTTTATTTTATGTTTTAAACTTTTTTTATTTTAATAGGAACAGGGTCTATGTTACCCAGGCTGGTCTCAAACTTCTGGGCTCCCAAACTACTGGGCTCAAGCTATCCTCCCACATTGACCTCCCAAAGTATTGGGATTACATGCATGAGCCACCGCACCCAGCCCCAATATCAAAACTGTAAACAAAGACAGAATCTGACTCCAAACTTGCATGACTCATTTCACTATACTTTCCCCTAATCTTGGCCCTGTTCTACAGCCTAAGTACCTGGTTCAAATATCAATTCTGTCATTTACTATTTGTGTGATGTTAGACAGTTACTTCTTTTCATCAGTTTCTTGATTTGTAGAATGGGGATAATAATGGTATCTCCATTATAAGATTGTTGTGAGGATTAGATGAGCTGGGCACATGGTAGATGCTACCTAAATGTTGGCCAGTATACTGAGAGTCCTGTTGAGTGGCAGATGTTTTTATATCTGTTACCATGCTTTTTTTCCCCTTCTGATTAAGTCCTCAGATCTGTTATCATGCTTGAGAAGACCTCAGAACTATATGTGTCTTGTACAACGGCAATAATCTTTTGCCATGTACATATAGCATATATCAATCATCTTTTTTTAAAAGAAGGATTAAAAGAAGTGACAGCAAAGTGTAAAAATCTTGCCTGGGATTGGAGTGAAGCTAATCCCTTTTGCAAGTCTGTTAATTCCACCTGATCATCAAGTTGAGGGTAAAAATTTGAGTATTTCCTGAAAAGCTGGTTCCCAAGATATTTTTTAAAATGCTTTGAATCATGGCAACATCAGATAAGTGTATTGTTTCCCAGGGTGACTAGGAAAAAAATCTTATTAACTAGGGTGCATTGGGATTAAGAAAAAGATCTCCCTTTCGTAAATCACAGGCACCAAGGAAAGGATCTCGTGGGAAAACCTGGTGTCAAAGTCAGATTACCCGGCCACCCCTGAGCTGGTTCCCCTCCAGTTCATCGCATGATTTCTATCGTAACAACTCTTGTATTTAGTGGTTTACATGTTTATCTCCCCCACTAGAGTCTCTGAGAACAGTGGCCAAGTCTAGTTCATTTTTGAATACCTGACACCAAGCACTATGCCACCCACCAGGCACAAATTACATATTTAACGAATAAATGAATGAATGAAATTCTATTTTGGCAGATTTAACCCAAAGGTTTCCTCTTTCAAACAATATAGTTGGGGGGTTGGAGGAAAGGAGCCACATACAACATCTCCTTTTAGCACTCTGCAGAGAATGCTAAATGCAGAGAAGGTTTTATGCACAAAAATATTCATGGCATTATAGTACCGTCTATGGCACAGTCTCGACACAGGGGGCAGTTTTCTCTTGGTCGCCTGCCCAACCGGGTAAGTGGATCCCGGCTCAGCCAGCTCAGCTCCGCCCCTCCCAGCCCAGCCCAGCCCTCAGGGCCCGCTGCGCATGCGCAGATGGGGAGGGCGCGCGCCTGCCCCATGCCCCTCCGTCCTCCAGGTGGCGCTGGAGACCCCGCCGCCGCCGCCTCTCGCCCGGCCAGACCCGGGCGGCGCCGGCCGCCCTGCCGGCCGCAGGTCCGCCTCCGCCGCGCCGAGGGCGTGGGCTCCCGGCTCCCGGAAGCGGCGGCCGCGGCGCGGAGCCGGGCGGGCGTCCGTCGCCGGAGCTGCAATGAGCGGCGCCCGGAGGCTGTGACCTGCGCGCGGCGGCCCGACCGGGGCCCCTGAATGGCGGCTAGCTGAGGCGGCGGCGGCGGCTCAGGCTCCTCGGGGCGTGGCGTGGCGGCGGCCGAGGTGATGCTGCTCAAGCTCCTGCAGAGACAGACCTATACCTGCCTGTCTCACAGGTATGGGCTCTACGTCTGCTTCGTGGGCGTCGTTGTCACCATCGTCTCCGCTTTCCAGTTCGGAGAGGTGAGTAGCGGCGCCGCCGCCTGGACCGGGCGCCTCGACCCTGCGCTGCCCTCGCCGTGCCCCGCGATGCCCCAATACTGTATGTTTTTTTTCATTATTGGAGATGGGGTTTTGCCATGTTGCCTAGGCTGGTCTCGAATTCCTGAGCTCAGGCGATCTCCCTGCCTCGGCGTCCCAGAGTGCTGGGATTACAGGCGTGAGCCACCGCGCCCGGCCAAATACAGTATTCTTTATCATAAACGTGTACAGACTATGCGAAAGTCAGAACTGAAAGAAGGCATGTATGTGATTTTAGATATTGCCCCCCCCCCCGCCCACCTTTTTTAAAAATAGAGACGGAGGCCTCCCTATGTTGCCCAGGTTGATTTGGAACTCATGGGCTCTAGTGATCCTTCCTTGTTGGCTTCCCAAAGTGCTGGGGTTACAGGCGTGAGCTGCCGCACCTGGCCCAAGAATGCCACTTTTAGCAACTGGGAGAAAAGCTGTATTTTCGAGTGGTTTGAAATCTGTCTCTCAGTTTTAATTTTTTTCTTTTCTTTTCTTTTTTTTGGTAGGATGTTACAAAAGGTTTTAAAATTAACAGTAGTTTTTAGAAATGCCATAGTATACATTTGCTTGAAGTCTTTACCCATCCTGGATTGTAAGCTCCATAAGAGAAGGTTCTGTCTGTCTAAATACTGTAACCCTGGCCCAAGCACAGTGCCAGGTACTGCCAGAGTATGCAGTGCAAGTATTTGTTTAATGGCTAAATTATATGGCATGAATTCAGAGCATGTACTTTTTTAGTAGTTCTTGGTTCTGGAGGCTGGGAAAAAATGTCTTACCATAAGGGTGAGAAAGCTCCAGATTTGTAATTGTGGACTATCTACTGAATATCATAGCACTTGCTCGTCTTGGTTTCATGTGTTGCAACTTAATGTATCTGTGTGTAGTTAGGTGCCTTATTGCTTTTGTGTGATTTTTTGGCCTTGATTAATTTTGAGTTAACTGTTTATTAAGTCCCATGCAGTGTGAAGGTGACTTAAAGGCATCAGGTGTTAGAATTTTTCATTTTACTTTATTTTTTGAGACAGATCCTTGCTCTGTTCCCCAGGCTGGAGTGCAGTGGCTCGATCTCGGCTCACTGCAACCTCTACCTCCCAGGTTCAAGAAATTCTTCTGCCTCAGCCTCCCAAGTAGCTGGGACTACAGGCGCGTACCACCATGCCCAGCTAATTTTTGTATTTTTAGTAGAGATCTGGTTTCACTATGTTGGCCAGGCTGGTCTCAAACTCCTGACTCCAAGTGATCTGCCTGCCTCGGCCTCCCAAAGTGTTGGGATTACAGGCGTAAGCCACCGCACCTGGCCTGAATTTTTCATTTTATATCCTTTTCCTTTTGCTTTCATTCCATGCCTGGCTGTTTACCAAAAGAGAGACATTTTGTTGTAGTATTGAAATGGCCACAGATCATAAGGTTTGGAACAGACAAGAGAAATGAGAGGCAGACAATGCCAACAGGTGCCATGAGAGGTGCAGGCAGCTGGTCTGTGGTTAACTTGTAAGGCATAGTGGAAAAGAGGAGCTGCATGATTAGGCAGATTTGGGCTTGAATGCTGGCTCCAGTTGATAATGATCATAATAATAGCTAATACGTATATTGGTCTTAACAGGTGTCAGGCACTCTCTTAATTGCTTTACAAATATTAACTAATTTAATCCTCAACATCACCCCTGTGAGATAGGTACTATTATTATACTCATTTTATAGGTGATGAAATGGAGGCATTTGCATAACTTAATCCAGCTAACTTAAGCCCAGCAGAGCTGGGCTTCAAACCAAGGCAGGCTGGCTCTGAGCTGTGCTTTTTTTTTTTTTTTTTTTTTTTTTTGAGACGGAGTCTTACACTGTCACCCAAGCTGGAGTGCAATGGCATAATCTCGGCTCACTGCAGCCTCTGCCTCCTGGGTTCACATGAGTCTCCTGTCTCAGCGTCCTGAGTAGCTGGGATTACAGGCGCACACCACCACACCTGGCTCATTTTTTGTATTTTTAGTAGAGTCGGGGTTTCACTATGTTGGCCAGACTGGTCTCGAACTCCCGACCTCGTGATTCGCTCGCTTTGGCCTCCCATGGGATTACAGGCGTGAGCCACCACGACCGGCCCAAGCTGTGCTCTCAAGCACCCCTTTTTATGGTTTCTCAAACAGCCCAGGCTGTTCCTTGTCTGATCTTGGGAAGCTCTCTGAGCTTCCTCATCTTTGAAATGGAGGCAAGAATACCTTCCTTGCAGGGTTGATAATGAGGATTAAGTAAGACCTGTATGTAAAGCACCTCACACAGATCTTACTACATAACAGACCCTCATTAAATGGTCATGGCTACTGCTGCTATTATCAACTATTTATGTCCTTAAACCTTATTTTGGAATATATCCTTGAATCAGAATACTTTGATCATATAGTTAATATTACCAACTTGTTAATAATCTCACTAATTGTAATGGATTGTAAGCTCACTAATTGTAAGTCCTTTTGGACTAAGAAGATCATTATTTTTTGTTTTGAGATAGAGTCTCACTCTGTTGCCCAGGCTGGAGTGCAGTGGGGTGATCTCAGATCACTGCAACCTCCACTTTCTAGGTTCAAGTCATTTTCCCTGCCCCACCCTCTCGAGTAGCTGGGTTTACAGGCGACCGCCACCATGCCAGGCTAATTTTTTTATATTTTTAGTAGAGATGGGGTTTCACCATGTTGGCCAGGTTGGTCTCAAATTCTGGACCTTAGGTGATCCGCCTGCCTTGGCCTCCCAAAATGCTGGGATTATAGATGTGAGCCACCGTGCCTGGCCCTCAGAAGATCATTAACTGTAAATTTGTTATCTTCTTCTCCTCCTCTCAATATAACAGGTATTTGATGCTGTATTTTGATAAGCCTTTTCTGTACTCATCCAAACTTTGACAAGTAGAATTGAGGGAAGGAAGTATCAAACAAAAACAAGCTGGGTGAGGTGGCTCACGCCTCTAATCCCAGGACTTTGGGAGACTAAGGCTGAAGGATTGCTTGAAGCCTGCAGTTGGACTAGCCTGGGAAACAAAGGAGACTCTGTCTCTACAAAAAAATAAAAAATAAAAACAAAGGCTGGGCCTGGTGGCTCACACCTGTAATCCCAGCACTTTGGCAGGCTGAGGCAGGAGAATTGCTTGAGCTCAGGAGTTTGAGAATAGCCGGGGCAACATGGTGAAACCCTGTCTCTACAAAAAAGGTAGAGTAGTCCCAGCTGCTTGGGAGACTGATGTGGGAGGATTACTTGAGCCCTGGTGGTTGAGGCTGCATGAGCCGTGATTACACCATTGCACTTCAGTCTGGGTGACAGAGTGAAACCTTGTCTCAAAAATAAATACATAAAAAAAGTTAGCTAGGTGTGGTGGCACATGCCTGTAGTCCCAGCTACTCAGGAGGCTGCGGCAGGAGTGTTGCTTGAGCCCAGGAGTTTGAAGTACAGTGCCTATGATTGTGCCACGCACTCCAGCCTGGTTGACCCTGTCTCAACAAACAAACAAAAAAAACTCCTACAGGGAGAGCCCTCAGAATGGGGACTAGTGGTCACAAAAATGCATTGCCTTGGGCTGTAGTAGCAGGTATCAGACTGTTGTAAGTTTGTTAGCTCCACAAATGGGGTTACTAGATTGACTGCTCTTAAGATGTTTTTTAGCTTAGAAACTTCCAATTTTTAAATAGTTTGTTCTCTGTTAGTTGCTACTATATAGATTTTAAAACGTGCTTTTGAGTTAAAATTTATTTCAGGGCCATCATTATTTAATCGAACCATTTGTATGCAAGTCCACAATTCCTCACACTCAGGAAAATACAGACTATACATAGCCTCAAGTCAGTTTAGGTCATTTTGCCACCAAATAAGTACAGGGCAGGTCAAGTTTAGTTGCCAAATACGGTACAAAAAGATCTCTAGTTAGTACTGGTCTATTTTGGAAAAAAAAAAAAATTAAAAATCAGAAAAACAAAATAAAATAAAAATGAGAAACAAAAAGTTAAAAGCCCTTCCAGTATTCAGAGCATTTTGGATTTCAGGATTACTAATAGAGGATTGTAGATCACTGTGTATGTGTGTATCTGTGTGGGGATATGGTATATGTATAGCATATCACTTCCTTTGCGCACTAAGTATGAAAACAAATATCCAAATATGGAAACAAATATCCAAGAATTAACTTACATAAAGAAGCAAAATAGGTTCACATAGAATCTGCTGGTAATGAATAGTAATGTTTTCCTGACCTCTCTGCTCCCTTTTGCTTTCCTGTTTTCTGTTGCCGTTTTGAATCAATGAGTTATTTTCTGTGAAAAGGAGAATTGAAAACTGGGTCTAGCTCAAGTTGTGTTCAGCCTCAGTGGTGACCAGTGTCTCATACTGGCCTTATTTCAAGAAATTAGTTATCATGTTTGTATTTGATTAGTTCACTCATTAAACAGATATATTTGAGTGTGTTCTTGGCCAAAGGCAACAAATAGATGAATTAGAAAGAGGCCTGGCCTGAGAGTCAGGGACTGTCTGGCCTGCTTCTCGGTGGTTCCCAAACTGAGTTACTGCCAGCCACCTTGTGGGTTGGGAGTAGCCCCTCTTATCTGTTTTGTGTAAACTTCTTTTTCAGGGGATGGGGAAAGTTTCATTGTTTAAAAAATGTTTAAGGCTGGGCGCGGTGGCTCACGCCTGTAATCCCAACACTCTGGGAGGCCAAGGCGGGAGGATCACGAGGTCAGGAGATCGAGACCATCCTGGCTAACACTGTGAAACCCATCTCTACTAAAGAATACAAAAAATTAGCTGGGTGTGGTGGCAGGTGCCGGTACTCTTGAGGCTGAGGCAGGAGAATGGCGTAAACCCGGGAGGCGGAGCTTGCAGTGAGCTGAGATCGCGCCACTGCACTCCAGCCTGGGCGACAGAGCGAGACTCCCTCTTAAAAAAAAAAGTTTAAAAACTATGAGACTGTATTTCTAAGGGCCTCATTTTAGCTTTAATGTTCTGTGAATATATATTTATTAGATGCTTCACATGAGAAGCATGAATTACAGTGTAATGGATTTTATACCAGAGAGAAAATGCCAGTGGCCACACAGAGCCTTTTTAAAAGGTCTCTTTCTTTTGAGGGGTTTGAGAGAGATACATAGTCCAGCTAACTATCAAAGTAGGGACCTTGTCTTATTCTCTGCTGTATTCTTAGCAACTGGAAAGTGATTGGTACCCAGTAGATGCTGAATAAATACCTGACGGGTGCACGAATGAATGGATCGATGAATTGGGTTGATCTTAACTGACACCCTTTCAAATTTATTTCAAGTAAAGGTAAATTTTTTGCTCTGATGCAGTGTTTATAGTTGCCTTTTATTTCTCAAATGTGATTGATCTGATTATAACTTGAACATTTTCATGCTTTGAGAGTCATTCCTGCTCTGGTAACTTTCTCTAAAAACCTGAGACCTGTCGTTAGACTGTACAGTGGAAGATGCTGTTGTTAGAATGTACAGTGGAAGATGCTGTTGTTAGAATATACAGTGGAAGATGCTGTTGTTAGAATGTACAGTGGAAAATGCTGTCAGAGATACAAACAATTATAGCTCATGCCTTTGGCTATCCTTTAGTTGAGATGAGGCCGAGATACATGTATGAGGACTGAATAACAACACAGGGGAATAAGCAATTGAATGCCTGAGTTGGCACACAACAATTGCTTAGAAAGTCAGAAGACAGAAGAATGTTGTGGGTTGAAACATCCTTGGGACAGTTCCAAGACCTTTACAGGGAGGCATGAGCTTTAGGGAGGCTTCATGGACAAGTAGGAGTTTAAACAGAGGAGAGACAAGGAAAGATTATTTTAGAAAGTAGTGGGAGTAATTTTAGCATAAAGTTGGTAATGTCAGAAAAGTTTGTGATTGCTTTTTCTTTTTGAATTACTGATGGTTTAACATTGCTGCTGGAATTAGTTAACAGCACTAGGTTGCAAGTGACCGACTCCCAACTCAGACCTAGCTTATTAACTAGTTTATTATTAGCCAGTTTATTAACTGGGATAGTTGAAAAATACAGGATGAGGCCAGGTGTGGTGGCTCACATGTGTAATCCCAGCACTTTGGGAGGCCAAGGCGAGTTCGAAACCAGCCTGGCCAACATGGTGAAACCGTGTCTCTACTAAAAATACAAAAATTAACTGGGCGTGGTGGTGCGTGCCTGTAGTCCCAGCTACTTGGTAGGCTGAGGCAGGAGAATTGCTTGAACCCCAGAGGCAGAGGTTCCAGTGAGCCAAGACTGTGCCACTGCACTCCAGCTTGGGCGACGAGTGAGGCTCTGTCTCAAACAAAAAACAAAAAGATTAACAACAACAACAAAAATATATATGGTAAAGTTTCTGGCAGGAGTGAATCGAGGTGCTCAAATGATGTCACCAGGAATCTCTTTTTGTCCCTGTTCCTCACCTCTGCCTTCCCCTCTTTTAGTTTACTTCTCAGCATGCTCTCCTCATATGAGAACAAAGATTGCTGCTGGCAACCCCAGCTTCTGTTCTACCAGTTCAGTAACTGCAGCAGAAAGCTTTTCTTTCTCATTAGTGCCAACTAGACTCAGGGCTGCCTAGCCAGAGAAATAAGTGTCCTTGTTATACCCTTGTTAACCACTGGGATCATCTCCAGAAATAGGGGAGTGGGTGGGGCTATCAGTCTTAGCTGAACCACATGAACTGAGAGGAGAGCCCCAGAAGATAATCACGAGGCTGTTACCCAAAGAAGAGCGGGAACAACAGATGTCTTGAAGACACTGGCTTTAGTCAAAACCCATTTCCTTTCCCTGACTTTACTGTTGACATTGTGTCTGTGATAGCTGTTAGCCCTTTACCTTACTCTAGAAGTTGTAAAGTGGGTTGTTTCTGTTTTTAATATCTGGTTAATTATCTGTGAAACTTGTTTTCTTGCATGGATATATTAATATGGAGCTTTGTTAAACACAGCCCAAGTGTGCCCTTATAAATCTTTCAGTAATGATCAAATATATACCTTTAACTTAATATGGTGATTTGATAATTGCATTTGGTCTTTCTCTTGAGATCTAAATATTGTTCATTTTGTTAATGAATTTTATCACATTGTGAGAGAAAAACTTAACCTGACCTTTTTTTTTTTGAGACAGAGTCTCGTTCTGTCGCCCAGGCTGGAGTGCAGTGGCGCAATCTCAGCTCACTGCAACCTCCACCTCCTGGGTTCAAGTGATTCTCTTGTGTCAGCCTCCCGAGTAGCTGGGATTACAGGCACCCACCACAACACCTGGCTAGTTTTTGTAATTTTAGTAGAGACGGAGTTACAGCATGTTGGCCAGGCTGGTCTCAAACTCCTGACCTCAAGTGGTTTGCCCGTCTCGGCCTCCCAAAGTGCTGGGATTACAGATGTGAGCCTCCGCGCCTGGCCTTAACCATGCCTGCTGCCTCTCCAACAAGCTCTAGAACCATACTTCCTACCAGCTGCCTACACCGCATACATGGCCTCCTGCCTTCCTAAGACTCGGCCTTGTTCATCCTGGCACTTTTCCCTTCCTAAGCCCAGACATAGTTTCAGAATAATTTCTCTAACAGTTTGGTGTTCCTGCTGCTTTTGGGAGGACTCTCAGAAGATGGAGGAATAACTTGACCCAGGACCTCAGCAATCCTTTCCTGGTGTTGGTCGCAGTTATGCTTATAGAGCCATTCTTAAGCAAATCTGTTGAAAGGAGAAAGGGGTTACTTTTAGACCAATCTGACCTACCTCTGAATCCGGGGGCTGGTCTACATACATTTGTTATGTAGGGATAGGTACTTTTATGGAAGAAGAATCGATAAGTGATGCTGGGTAGGCAGCTGGCTGTAATTGTCATGTTGAACAAGCACACCTTGTGGGATGTGTAGCCAATCCCTTTATTCTTTATCTTCCACTGGCTCTTTCTGTTGTCTTGCACTCCTGCCCCTGGATGAAAATTCAGGTGGGCCTGAGTCTTCTGTGGTCACTTCACACTATAGAACAGAATGTGAATTCAGCAATTAGAGTCTTCCGTCCTAAAGCATAACAACTTAAAGCCTAAGTTCCCTCTCCCAGTACAGGCCTGCTGCAGGCAGAAAGCCTGCAGTTGAGGAAGGGAGGGTGGCCACAGGGGGCATCTTCTCACTTTTCCTCACTTGATGCTTCTCTTTCTGCTCTGTAACCTGTTTCTGATCCCTCCTGTGTTGGAGCACGTGGAAGAAAGGAAGGAAATGAGGACAGGAAACTTCTTCCTGAATGAGTGCAGGAGCTCTCTGGGATTTGCAGGTGTCAGAGCTTATTCTCTCCTGAGTGTTTTTAAGGGGCGTCCTTCAGAGACCACAGCCACCACCGTGCTCAGGAGTGGTCACTCGCTTTTCCCCTGATGAGACCAAATGCCTCTTCATTCTGTTTGGTTGCTTATTCCTTCCATAGATCCTAAGAATCTGATAATAATGGGAGCTTCTCCTTTCAGCCTCTTTTGCCCAGTGAGTAGGCCCAGGGTGACCTTCTGCTGGTTCTCCGTTGTGTGTGGCCCACACTCTTTGCTCAGACTAGGGGAGGGTGGGCTGATTCCAGCAGAGTGACAACTTCTCTCTTGTCCTCAGAGCTTAGCCGGCCAGCCCTTTATATTTTTCAGGTGTTACACAGACATGGTACCCGCCCAACTTCATGGACCCATAGTGACTTCTCTTGGTAATTTTGTTGAGCCCTTTTCTTGGGCGTAAGGAAGTGGGAAACGGACTTTCACTGCTCCCCCTTGAATGAGGTGGAGCAGGAGTCACAGAATGCCAGCTGCCTGTGAAAACCTCCTCTGATCGCCACCTCTTGGACCTTTCTACCATGATTTGGATGAGTTTGCAACTCTTCCTTAAGAAACTCGGCCCAACATTTCACTTTGGAATGTGGTATCTTGTATTTTGCTGCCTCAGAAGAAATTTATTTTTACATGCACAGCTTCTCAATTTGGGTACCAGTTAATTGAGCTTGCCTGGGAGATGAAACTTATTTGCTATTTCTGTGCTCAGCATCCTGGTCACAAAGCTGGAATCTTCCTTATCTTCAAATCCCTGTGCCCTGGCAGAGTACCGCCTCATTCATTCAGTTAGTAGTTAATTTTTGAGTACTGTGCCAGGCCCCTCGGGATCCAGCAGTGAACAAAGCAGACTCAGCTCCTGCTGACAAGGAGCTTATATTCTGGTGGTGCAGTCAGACGTTAACTGCCACTTCATTACTATTGTGAGAATTGCTGCAAAGAAATAGAGCATCGTTGTGGAAGAGACCAGCAGTGAGAATCAGTTTGGTCTGGTGGCAGGGGATCAGGAGATGCTTGCTTTTTTTTTTTTTCTTTTATTTTTGAGATGGAGTCTCGCTCTGTCACCCAGTCTGCAGTGCAGTGGCTATGATTTCGGCTTACTGCAACCTCCACCTCCTGGGTTCAAGTGATTCTCCTGCCTCAGGCTCCTGAGTAGCTGGGATTACAGGCTTGCACTGCCATGCCCAGCGACTTCTTAAATTTTTAGTAGAGATGGGGTTTCACTGTGTTGGCCAGGCTGGTCTTGAACCCCTGACTCAGGTGATCCATCCACGTCAGCCTCCTAAAGTGCTGGGATTACAGGTGTGAGCCACTGCGCCCAGCCGGGAGATGCTTTCTTGCTTGATGCTGTTTGAGTTCAACAGTAAATGGTAAGAATTGTTGAGACTGAGGACAGGAGGTCAAGGCAGCTCTAGGACAGTGGTTCTTAGCTAGGTGCGATTTTGCCACATGTCTAGAAACATTGTTGGTTGATACAACTGGGGCATGGCATGGGGTTGCTGCTACTGGCATTTAGTGGGTAGAAGCCAGGGATCCTGCCAAACATCTATAGTGCACAGGACAGCCCCTACAACAAAGAACATCCAGCCCAAAATGTCGATAGCGCTGAAGTTGAGAAATCCAGAATTAGAAGGGGCAAGAATGACTGCAGGGCAGTTAGTCTGCAGGTCTGGCCTGGGACTAGGTCAGTGGAAGGACATAGGAAGAGAAATGGACAGATTCAAGAGGCCTAGGAGGCAAAATCCTCCAGTCCTTATCTTCCATTATGTGCTAGGCACTCCACTAACATCTTGGGATACAAAAGTAAGTGAGATAGACAAGTTCATTTGCTCTCACAGACCCTACTTGTAGGTCTTCCGTGAATATTTGTTGAATGAATACTTACAAACATCAAAATTTATTTTTGTTGCTGATTGTGACTGAACTTAGGAAGAGTGGTTTAAGTGAGGTGCCTAATGTATATAAGACATCTTGTATAGAGCCTGGCGCTAGATATTCAGCTAATTAAGTGCCAGCTGTCCCATCTCAGGATTGTTGTCCATGTGGCCACAGTGCTCATGAAGACAGGACAGGAGACCACCCTGTGGGCTTATGCCTGTTAATCTTTCCTTAAATACAGACTAGAAGAACTCACAGTGATTTCTTTACTTTGGTGTGCTTTGTTATGATTGCTATGAAATCAGAGGGAGCAAGTGCTTTATTTAATATAGCTTGTACTGTATACTAATATATGTAGGCTTTCTCCAGTTATTTCTAAAATATAACAGGTGTATCTATAATAGATTATATATATTCATGATATATCTTTTTAAAATTTCTGTCGTTCTTTAGATGGTTCTCATCTTGTGATACAGATGCAGAATCTTTAGCAGTTGATTAGTCAGCCTATGTGTGATTCATGTGTGTACTAAATTAAACAGGAAAAAGTGATCTTTCAGAAAGACCAGGTCACACCCATTCAGGGAGTGAAACTCATTCTACGATCAGACTAAAAACCATGTTGCCCACTTTAAGATTACTTCCCAAAATTGCTTCATTTTTTAGGATTCTAGTTTATCTTTTTCCTTTGATACACCTTTTTTCCCCCTTCATTTTCTCACTTCATTTCTGTCTCTCATTAATTCCAAATTTGATAATGCTTCTAAAGCAAATTTTCAGAAGTTGTTCATGTGACAGGCTTATGGAGGTGTTCACTCTGGGCCAGTGTATTAGTCCATTTCATACTGCTGCGAAGAAATACCTGAGACTGGGTAGTTTATAAAGAAAAGGAGGCTTAGGTCAGACACCGTGGCTCATGCCTGTAATCCCAGCACTTTGGGAGGCTGAGGCAGGCGGATCACCTGAGGTCAGGAGTTCAAGACCAGTCTGGCCAACATGGTGAAAACTTGTCTCTACTAAAAATACAAAAATTAGCCAAGTGTGGTGGTGGACACCTGTAATCCCAGCTACTTGGGAGGCTGAGGCAGGAGAACTGCTTGAACCCAGGAGGTAGAGGTTGCAGTGAGCCAAGATCGTGTCATTGCACTCCAGCCTGGGTGACAAAAGCGAGACTCTGTCTGAAAAAAAAAAAAAGAGAGACAAAAGAGGTTTAAGGTACTCACAGTTCCACGTGGCTGGGGATGCCTTACAATCATGGTGAAAGGGGAAGGGGGAGCAAAGGCACGTCTTACATGGTGGCAGTCAAGAGAACATGTGCAGATGCCCTCTTGGAACTGCCCTTTCCCATCAGCTCTTGTGAGACTTACTCACTATCACAGGAACAGCTTGGGAAAAGCCTGCTCCCATGATTTGCTTAGCTCCCACTAGGTCCCTCCCATGACACATGGGGATTATGGGAGCTACAATTCAAAATGAGATTTGGGTAGGGACACAACCAACCTATATCAGCCAGGATCTCTACTGCTGACTAAAGACACAGAGAGCTGGGCATGGTTGCACAGGCCTGTAATCCCAACACTTTGGGAGTCCGAGGTGGGTGGATCACCTGAAGTCAGGAGTTTGAGACCAGCCTGGCCAACATGGTGAAACCTTGTCTCTACTAAAAACACAAAAATTAGTTGTGTGGTGGCAGGTGCCTATAATCCCAGCTACTCGGGAGGCTAAGGCAGGAGAATCACTTGAACCTGGGAGGTGGAGGTTGCAGCGAGCTGAGATCGTGCCACTGCACTCCAGCCTGGGTGACAGAGTGAGACTCCGTCTCAAAAAAAAAAAAAAGACGCACAAAGATATTTAGGTTGCTTTCTGCTCTGGAACAACTCATAGTCCAGACAGGGAGATGGACAAGCAAATAGGCAAACTTAATGTGATGAATGCAGTTGAAGAGGCAGGTGTGGGTGTCAGGCACACTTTCTCAGATGGTGTGACACCTGAGCTTGGTCTGGAAGGAGATGGCTGAGTAAAGGACGGGGAGTGTTTTTGTTTGTTTGTTTTGTTTTTTAAGGGAAAGATGCCATTGGTGTAAAGGTATGGATATGAGACATTATTAACTGCTAAGAATAAAAATAGTTCTAAAGGGCTGTAGCATCTTTGGAGTGACAGGGGAATGAAGCCGAAGAGGCAGGCAGGGGCCAGTTTAGGACTCGCCTGCTGGGTGGTGCTAAGAAATGTGAATTCATCCTGAAGTAAATGGGGACCATGAAAGGATTTTAAGGAAGAGTGATGAAATCAAATCTGTGCTTAGAACACTTGCTCCAGAGGTAATGTGGAAGATGAATTGCAGGTGGGAGAAAACGGGCAACAGGAGACAGGGTGAAACTCCCACATCAAGTATAATGCTTCAGAATCTACAAGTTTTTTTTATATTTTTATTTTTTGGGACAGGATCTCACTGTGTTCCCCAGGCTGGTCTTGAACTCCTGGGCTCAAGTGATCCTCCCACCTCAGACTCCCCATAGCTGGGATTGTAGGCATGTGTCACCTTGGCTAGCTAGTAAGCTATTTAAAAAATTAATTACTTTTAATTTTTAATTTTTTTTTTTTTTTTTGAGACGGAGTCTCGCTCTGTCGCCCAGGCTGGAGTGCAGTGGCCGGATCTCAGCTCACTGCAAGCTCCGCCTCCCGGGTTTACGCCATTCTCCTGTCTCAGCCTCCCGAGTAGCTGGGACTACAGGCGCCTGCCACCTTGCCCGGCTAGTTTTTTGTATTTTTTTAGTAGAGACGGGGTTTCACCGGGTTAGCCAGGATAGTCTCGATCTCCTGACCTCGTGATCCGCCCGTCTCGGCCTCCCAAAGTGCTGGGATTACAGGCTTGAGCCACCGCGCCCAGCCAATTTTTAATTTTTATGGCTGTACAATAGTTATGCACATTTATGGAGTACATGTGATAGTTTTATACATGCATACAATGTGTCATGATCAGGCTGGGTGCAGTGGCTCACACCTGAATCCCAGCACTTTGAGAGGCTTAGATGGGTGGATTGCTTGAACTCAGGTGTTCAAGGCCAGCCTGGGCAACATGACGAAACCGTATCTCTACAAAAAAATACAAAACTTAGCTAGGTGTGGTGGCACATGCCTGTAGTCCCAGCTACTCTGGAGGCTGAGGTAGGAGGATCACTGGAGCCCAGGAGATTGAGGCTACCTTGAGCCATGATTGTGCCACTGCTCCACCCTGGGTGACAGAGTGAGACCCTGTCTCAAAAAAAAAAAAAAAAAAAAGGGAATGATAACATCTGGGTAATTGGAATATCCATAATCTCAACCATGTTTCATTTCTTTGTGTTGGGAACATTCCAGATCTTCATTTTTAGCTATTTTGAAATATACAATAAACTATTTTTCAGTTGCCCTATTGTGCTGTCAAACACTAGGACTATCTAACTGTATTTTTGTACCTATTAGCCAATCACTCTTCATCCCCACTGCCCCCACTACCCTTTCCATACTCTGGTAACCACCATTCTATTCTCTACCTCCATGAGATCAGTTTTTTAGCTCCCACATATGAGTGAGAAATGTGAATGAAATTTGTTTTTCCGTGCCTGGCTTATTTTACTTAACATCGTATCCTCTGGTTCCATCCATGTTGCTGCAAATTATAGGATTTTATTCTTATTTATGGCTGAATAATATCCCATTGTGTGTGTATACTATTTTCTTTATCCATTCATCCATTGATGGACACTTAGGTTGCTTCCAAATCTTGGCCATTGTGAATAGTGCTGAAATAAACATGGGAGTGTAGGTATCTCTTCCATATACTGATTTCCTTTCTTTTGGGTTTATACCCAGTAGTGGGATTGCTATATCATATAGTCATTCTATTTTTAGTTTTTTGAGGAATCTTCAAAGTGTTTTCCATAGTGGCTATACTAATTTACATTCCCACTAACAGAGTACAAGCATTGCCTTTTCACCATGTCCTTGCTAGCGTTTCTTTTTTCTGTCTTTTTGATAGTAGCCAGTTTGATTAAGGTGAGATGTCTCACTGTGGTTTTAATTACATATTTCCCTGATGACTTGTAATGTTGAGCATTTTTTAATATACCTATGGCCACTTACATGTGTCTTCTTTTGAGAAGTGTCTATTCTGATGTTTCGCCAATATTAAAATCAGATTATTTGGGTTTTTTTAATGCCGTTGTGTTGTTTGAGTTTCTTATATATTCTGATTATTAAATCTTGTCAAATGAATAGTTTACAAATAATTTTTCTCATTCTGTAGGTAGTCTCTTCATTTTGTTGATTGTTTCCTTTACTGTGCAGAAGCTTTTAAGCTTCATGTAATTCCATTTGTCCGTTTATCTTTGGCTGTGTATTCTCTTTAGGTCTTGCTCAAGAAGTCTTTGCCCAGACGATTGTCCTGAATTTCCCCAGTTATTTTCTTCTAGTAGTTTCATAGTTTCAGGTCTTAGATTTAAGTCTTTAATCCATTTTGATTTGAGTTTTGTGTATGGTGAGAGATAGGGGTCCAGTTTCATTCTTCTGCATATGGAAATCCTGTTTTCCCAGCATCATGTATTGAAGAGACTGTCCTTTCCCCACTGTATGTTCTTGGCACTTTTGTCAGAAATTAGTTTGCTGTAAATCTGCGGATTTATTTCTGAGTTCTCTATTCTGTTCTGTTGATCTTTGTGTCTGTTTTATAGCATCACCATGCTGTTTTAGTTTCTGTAGCTCTGTGGTATACTTTGAAGTCAGGTGGTGTGATGCCTCAAGCTTAGTTCTTTTTGCAGTCTTTCAGGATTGCTTTGCCTATTTGGGAGCAGAATCAGTGAGCATTAAATATTGACTTTTATAACTGTACAAAGACCTGAAAGGAAAGTGTCTTTGTTTTTAGACAGAGGCTTTTTTTTTTTTTTTTCCTGGAACAGGGTCTTGCTTTGTTGCCCAGGCTGGAGTGCAATGGCTATTCACAGACATGATCATAGCAAACTGCAGCCTCAAAGTCCTGGGCTTAAGCAATCCTCTGATGTCAGCCTCCTGAGTAGCTGGTACTACAGGTGTACACCACCACATCCAGCTAGCATTGTTTATTGCTGCCTTATTGTTTGGCTTTGGACAAGTCTCTTTGTTTCTTTATAATATAGAGGGTAGAATAACTTACGTCAGAGTTCTTCAAAATCACTTACAGTCTAGCATTTGGCAGTGAGCTATTATGGGCCGGGCATGGTGGCTTATGCCTGTAATCCCAGCATTTTGGGAGACCAAGGTGGGAGACCAGCCTAGGCAACATGGTGAAACCCCATCTCTACAAAAAAATACAAAAATTAGCCAGCATAGTGGCATGCCCCTGTAGTCCCAACTACTTGGGAGGCTGAGGTGGGAGGACTGCTTGAGCCTGGGAGGCAGAGGTTGCAGTGAGCCTGAGATCACACCACTGCATTCCAGCCTGGACAATGAAATGAGATCCCGTCTCAATAAAAAAATAAAAAATTAAAAAAAGTAAGTTATTATGCTGCCAGCAGTTTTCAAAGTATAGTTTGGGGACTCCTGGGGCCCCAAGATCCTTTTCAGTTATCCTTAAGGTCAAACCTAGTTATGTAATAATATTAGGACATTATTTGCCTTTTACTCACATTCTCTCATGAGAGCACAGTGGAGTTTTCTTGAGGCCTATAGGACATGTGACATTGCAACAGACTGATGCAGAACAGACATTGTCTTCTATTAAATAGACATTAAAGAGATTTTTAAAAATTACTAAGTACCATTTCTCACATTTTTTAATTTTTGAAAATATAGTTATTATGAGAAATAATGTTAACCTGTAATGGGTTTATTTATTTTTACATGAGTATTAAATAAATACTCTTTTATTTATGAGATGGAGTCTTGCTCTTTTGCCCCGGCTAGAGTGCAGTGGCATGGTCCCGGCTCACTGCAACCTCCGCCTCCCAGGTTCAAACAATTCTCCTGCCTCAGTCTCACGAGTAACTGGGATTGCAGGCGCCTGCCACCACAGCTGGCTAATTTTTGTATTTTCAGTAGAGACAGGGTTTCACCATGTTGGCCAGACTGGTCTCGAACCTCTGACCTCAAGTGATCTGCCCGCCTCGGCCTCCCAAAGTGCTGGAATTACAGGTGTGAGCCACCGTGTCCAGCCTAAATGAGCACCTAAATTTTTCCTCAGTTTTAATTTTAATACAGTAGATATCAATAAATATAATCCACATACATTTTTCAAAGCTGTTTGGAGTCCTCAATAATTTTTTTATTTTTTTGAGACGGGGTTTTACTCTCGTTGCCCAGGCTGGAGTGCAATGGCTCAATTTCAGCTCACTGCAGCCTTTGCCTCCTGTGTTCAAGTGATTCTCCTGCCCCAGCCTTGCCGGTAGCTGGGACTACAGGCTCATGCCACCATACCTGGCTAATTTTTGTATTTTTTTGTAGAGATTGTGTTTCATCATGTTGCCCAGCTGGTCTTGAACTCTTTTTTTGTTTTTTTTTTGAGATGG
Organism: Macaca thibetana thibetana; assembly: GCF_024542745.1. NCBI lineage: Eukaryota > Metazoa > Chordata > Mammalia > Primates > Cercopithecidae > Macaca > Macaca thibetana. The sequence continues at coordinate 98,114,551 of NC_065588.1, read as the reverse complement.
AGTCTCGCTCTGTTGCCCAGACTGGAGTGCAGCAGTGCAATCTCGGCTCACTGCAACCTCTGCCTCCCGGGTTCAAATGATTCTTCTGCCTCAGCCTCCCAAGTAGCTGGGACTACAGGTACATGCCACCACGCCTGGCTAATTTTTGTATTTTTAGTAGAGATGGGATTTCACCATATTGGCCGGGCTGGTCTTGAACTCCTGACCTCATGATCTGCCCGCCTCGACCTCCCAAAATGCTGGGCTTACAGGTGTGAGCCACCGTGCCCGGCCTGAACTCTTGAGCTCAAGTGATCTTCCTGCCTTGGCCTCACAAAGTGCTGAGTTTAGAGGTGTGAGCCACCACACCCAGCCAGTCCTCAATAATTTTAAGAGTTTAAAGGGGTCCTGAGACCAAAAAGTTTGACTACTGCTGCTGCTAGTATTTAACAAGAAACATATGTTAAAAAAAAGAAATATATGGTATCTCTATCATGCGAATACAAATATAAGCCACTGTCATCTCTTAACACTCTTGCTCCATTATAATCGATTATCCAGACTGCAACCAGAGTACATTTTTAAAATGTGAATCAGATTATATCATGTCCGTTGCACATAATAGAAAATCCAGACTCCTTTCAATGTCTTATATATGTCCCTAAATGTAGCACCCTACCCACTTCTCTGAAGAGCCTGTATCAGGTAACCAGTGTGTATCGTGTAACTATTTCTACGAAAATGTCTTGTAAAAAACTATCCCCAAAATTGCTGGCTTAAAATGAGAGCAGCAGACTCCACCTGTTTTTGTGTGGGCTGTAATTTAATAATGGCTTTTACATTTTTGAGTGGTTTTTAAAAATTAACATTTCACAACAACATGAAAATTATATGAAATTCAGGCCGGGCGCGGTGGCTCAAGCCTGTAATCCCAGCACTTTGGGAGGCCGAGATGGGCGGATCATGAGGTCAGGAGATCGAGACCATCCTGGCTAACACGGTGAAACCCCGTCTCTACTAAGAAATACAAAAAATAGCCGGGCGAGGTGGTAGCGCCTGTAGTCCCAGCTACTCGGGAGGCTGAGGCCGGAGAATGGCGTGAACCCGGGAGGCGGAGCTTGCAGTGAGCTGAGATCTGGCCACTGCACTCCAGCCTGGGCTACAGAGCGAGACTCCGTCTCAAAAAAAAAAAAAAAAAAAAAAAAAAAAAAGAAAATTATATGAAATTCATACTCTGGTTTCTCTTCGGATTTCATAAATCTTTTGCCTCATACTAAGATTTCCATGGGGCTGGGTGTGGTGGCTCATGCCTGTAATCCCAGCAATTTGGGAGGCTGAGGTGGGAGGATCACTTGAGTTCAGGAGTTCAAGACCAGCCTGGGCAACATAGTGAGACCCCATCTCTACCAAAAAAAAGCAAAAAACAAAAAACAAAAAAACGAAACCAAAAAAACCACTTAGCTCAGCATGGTGGCGCATGTTTGTAGTCCCAGCTACTCAGAGGCTAAGGTGGGAGGATTGCTTAAGTCTGGGAGGCTGACACTTCAGTAAGCCGAGATTGTGCTACTGTGCTCCTGCCTGAGCAACATAGTAAGACCCCCATCTCTACAAACAAAAATAAATATTTTCATAGAGAGGAACAACTCTGATTTTTTTGTTTTATTTTTGAGACAGGGTCTCACTCTGTCACCCAGGTTGGAGTTCAGTGGTGTGAACACAGCTCACTGCAGCCTCAGCCTCCTGGGCTCAAGATCCTCCTGCCTCAGCTTCCTGAGTAGCTGAGACCACAGGTGTGTGCCACCAAGCCCAGATGATTTTTTCATTTTTTTGTAGAGATCGGGGAGGGGGGGGGGTCTCACTATGTTGCCCAAGCTGGTCTTGAACTCGTGGACTCCAGCATTCCTCGCACCTCAGCTTCTGAAAATGTTAAGATTACATGCATGAGCCACTGTGCCCAGCCCAAGTTTGAGTTTTTTGCTAATTTTTTGAGGCCTTGCTTTGGCAAGGTGATACAGTTTGGATTTGTGTCCCTGACCAAATCTCATGTTGAATTGTCATCCCCAAAGTGGGAGAAGAGGCATGGTGGGAAGTGATTGGATCATGGAGGGGATTTCCCCTTTGCTGTTCTTGTGATAGTGAGTGAATTCTCAGATCTGGTTATTTTTATTTTATTTTATTTGTTTTGAGACAAGGTCTCACTCTGTTGCCCAGGCTGGAGTGCAATGGCGTGATGTCAGATCACTGCAAACTCTGCCTCCTGAGTTCAAGTAGTTCTTCTGCCTCAGCCTCCCAAGTAGCTAGGATTACAGGCACACGCTACCATGTCCAGCATCCCAGCATTTTTTTTAGTAGAGACGGGGCTTCACCATGTTAGCCAGGCTGGTCTCAAACTCCTGGCATCAAGTGATCTGCCCGCCTTGGCCTTCCAAAGTGCTGGGATTACAGGTGTGAGCCACCACGCTCTGCCCGAGATCTGGTTGTTTAAAAGTGTGTAGCACCGGCCGGGTGCAGTGGCTCAACCTGTAATCCCAGCCCTTTGGGAGGCCGAGGTGGGTAGATCACCTGAGGTCAGGAGTTCAAGGCCAGCCCAGCCAACATGGTGAAACCCTGTCTCTACTAAAAATACAAAAATTAGTTGGGTGTGGTGGCAGACACCTGTAATCCCAGCTCCTCCGGAATCTGAGGCAGGAGAATCACTTGAACCCAGGAGGCGGAGGTTGCAGTGGGCTGTGATCTCACCACTGCACTCCAGCCTGGGTGACATAGCGAGACTCCATCTCAAAAAAAAAAAAAAAAAAAAAAAAAAAAGAGTGTGTAGCACCTCCCCCTTTGCTCTCTTCCTCCTTCCCTCTGGCCATGTAAGATGATGTGCCAGCTTCCCCTTTGCCTTCTGCCATGATTGTAAGTTTCCTGAGGCCTCCCAGCAGTGCTTTCTGTACATCCTGCAGAACTGTGAGTCAGTTAAACCTCTTTTAATTAAAAATTACTCAATCTTGGTAGTTCTTTATAGCAATGTGAGAACAGACTAATCCACAGGGATAGAGTAAAAAAGAAAAAAAAATTATGTGAAATTTAAATGTCAGTTTTTGTAATTTAAGTTTCATTGGAACACAGCCATGTGCATTTATTTACATGCTGTCTGTGGCTCTTTTCACATTACAGTGGCCGAATTAAGTAGCTGAGACAGAAACTATATGGCCTGCAAAGTCTAAGATGTTGCTATTTGGTCTTTTACAGAGAAAGATTTCCAGTCCTTGATTTACAGTGGCAATTACTTGCTCTCTGGATGTGCAGGTCATTGGTTAACTGATTGGGGTTGGACTTGGTTGGCTCTGCTCCACGGGTCCCTCATCCTCCAGGGACCAGCAAACAAACCTGGTCATGTTCTTCTCAAGGCAAAGGCAGAGGCCGAGAGATCCTCTAGATACTGGCAAACGCTTCTGAGGTGTTAGCTTAGAACTGCTGCAGTCACCGTCTTTGTCTTTGAAGGCATTCAACTTTTCTTGTCTTAGGAGCTTTGTACTGCCTGTTCCATGAGCGGGGGAGCACTCCCCCCAGATCATCTGCTGACAGGCTTTCTTGTCACATAGGTCTCAGCTGTAACACTTCACTTGGGCCTTCCCCACCACCTGTCCTAAAGCAGCCTCTTTCCCCAAGTCCTGCTTTATCACATTCCCCTATTTTTCCTTTTTTTAAAAATAATACTTTTAGTACCAATCTGAAATTGTATGTTGATATATATGATTTCTTACCTCTCTCCTTTAAAATGTAGGTTCTGTGGGAGCAGGGTCCTTTCTGTCTTGTTCACCACTGTATTTTCGGCCCCTGGAAAGCTGGCACCTAGAAGTAAGCTGAGCACAGAAATATTTTTTTCTACTATCTAAATATGGAAAGGTCACCCCTGGTGAGCAGTTTCTAAATTTGAGCTTAAAAGAAAGAATGTGAATTTAGTTTATATATATGTATGTGTGTATATATGAAGTTGGAGTAGACTTTACATTTTAGAGCAGTTTTAGGTTTACAGAAAAATTATATGGAAGATACAGGAAATTCCCATATACCCCTTCTCCCCTAAACAGTTTTCCATATTTTTTTAATAGGCTTGGTTTATTTACTTATTATTATTTTTAGAGACTGGGTCTTGCTCTGTTGCCCAGGCTGGAGTGCAGTTGTACAGTCAGCTCACTGCAGCCTTGAACTCCTGGATTCAAGCGATCTTCCTTCCTTCAGCCTCCCAAGTAGCTAGGTGTACAGACACAGACCACACTTTTTTTTTTTTTTTTTCGTAGAGACTGAGTCGCACTATATTGAACTCCTGGTCTGAAGGGATTCTCCTGCCTTGGCCTCCCAAAGCACTGGGATTACAGGTGTGAATCACCATACCTGGCCTGTTTCCCCTAAAAACATCTTGCATCAGTGTGTTACATTTGTTACAGTTGGCAAATCAATATTGACAGATTTTTTATTAACTAACGTACATAGATTACATTAGGATTCATTCTTCATTTTATACAGTTCTGTGGGTTTTGACAAAAGCATAATGTGCTGTGTCTACCACTATAGTATTGTACAGAATAGTTTCACTGCCCTACAATTGTTCTTGCTCTGTGCTTCACCTATTCATTCCCATCTTCTCCTTCCTCCCCACTGGCAACCACTGATCTTTCTGCTGTGTCTGTAGTCAGGCCTTTTCCAGAATGTCATTTCTCGGAATCACATAATATGTAGCCTTTTTAGTTTGCTTCTTTCCCTTAGTAATACTCATTTAAGTTTCCTCTATGTCTTTTCATGACTTGGATCTTTTCTTTGCAGCACTGAATAATATTCCATTGTCTGGTGCCATTCACCTTTTGAAAGACTCTTGATTGCTTCCAATTTGGTGCAATTATGAGTAAAGCTCCTGTATACATTTATGTGCACATTTTTATACGGACATAATTTTTCAACTCAATTAGGTAAATACCTAGAGACATGACTGTGCTAAGTCTATGTTTAGCTTTGTGAGACACTGCCAAACTGTCTTCCAAAGTGGCTGCACCATTTGAATTCCCACCAACAACCAATGAGAATTCCTGTTGCTTCACCTTTCCTGACTTGGTGTTGTCAGTGTTTTGGATTTTAGCCATTCCATTACGTGTGTAGTGGTATCTCATTGCTGTCTTAATTTGTTATTCCCTAATGACATGTGATGTTGAGCATCATTTTATATACTTGTTTACCATCTGTATGTTTTCTTTGGTTGGGTATCTTCAGATTTTTTTTGCCCAGTTTTTAATTGGGTTGTTTGTTTCCTTATTGTTGAATTTTAAGAATTCTTTGTACATTTTGGATACCAGTCCCTTATCAGATATGTGTCTTACAAATATTTTTTCTCAGTCAGTAGTTATCTTTTCATTCTTTTAACAGTGTATCCCAGAGCAGAGCAGAAGTTTTTTTGAGATGGAGTTTCACTCTTGTTGCCCAGGCTGGAGTGCAGTGGTGATTTCTCGGCTCACTGCAACCTCCGTCTCCTGGGTTCAGGTGATTCTCCTTCCTCGGCCTCCCAAGTAGCTGGGGTTACAGGCATGCGCCACCACGCCCAGCTAATTTTGTATTTTTAGTAGAAAGATGGGGTTTCTCCATGTTGACCAGGCTGGTCTCGAACTCCCAACCCCAGGTGATCCACTCACCTCAGCCTCCCAAAGTGCTGGGTTTACAGACATGAGCCACCATGCCCAGCCAGAAGTTTTTAATTAGTACAACTGATCAGTCTTTTTCTCACCTATGGATTGTACTTTTGGTGTTGTATCCAAAAAGTTACCATCAAATCCAAGGTCACCTATATTTTCGTTGTTTTGGAGACGAGATCTTGCTCTGTCATCCAGGCTGGAGTACAGTGGCCCAAACAACGACTCACTGCAGCCTCCACCTCCTGAGTTCAAGTGTTCCTCTCACCTCAGCTTCCTGAGTAGCTGGGTCCACAGGTGCCTGCCACTATGCCCAGCTTTTTTTTTTTTAAATTTTTTTTTTTTTGTAGAGATGGGTCTCACTTTGTTGCCCAGGCTGGTCTCAAACTCCTGGGCTCAAGCAGTCCTCCCTCCTTGGCCTCCTAAAGTGTTGGGATTACAGGCATGAGCCACCATGCCCAGCCATGTAACTTTAGAGTCAGTTTGTCTATATCCACAAAATAACTTGCTGAAATTTTGAGTTTGCATTGAATCTGTTAGTCAAATTGGGAAGAACTGACATCTTAACAATATCGAGCCTTCCTGTCTATGAACATGGAATTACATTTAGATCTTCTTAGATTGTTTTCATTGGCTTTCTGTAGTTTTCTTCACAAAGATTTCATACATATTCATACATATTTTGTTAGAGTTATGCCTATGCATTTCTTGGTTTTCTTTTTTAGCTGGGGGTGCTAACCTAAATTGTATCGTGTTTTTTAGTTTTAAATTCCAATTGTCCATTGTTGGTTATAGGAAAGAACTTGACTTTTGTGTGTTAACTTTGTTTTTATTTGTTTGCTTTTTGAGAGAGAGTCTTACTGTTGCACAGGCTAGAGTACAGTGGTGCTATCGTGCCTCCGTCTACTGAGTAGCTGGGACTACAAGTGTGTGCCACCACACCTGGCTAATTTTTGTATTTTTAGTAGAGATGGAGTTTCATCATGTTGGCCAGGCTGGTCTTGAACTCTTGACCTCAGGTGATCCACCAGTCTGGGCCTCCAAAAGTGTTGGGATTACAGGTGTGAGCCACCGTGCTGGCCCTGTACGTTAACTTTGAATCCTGCAGTCTTACTATATTTGCTTATTTGTTTCAGATTTTTTTTGTTGTTGATTCTTTGGGATTTTCTACATAGACAATCATGTCATCTGTGAACAAAGACAGTTTTATTTTTTTTCTTCTACTCAAACCAAGACAGTTTTATTTCATCCTTCTCAATCTGTTTACCTTTTATTTCCTTTTTTTGTGTTACTGCATCAGCTAGGACTTCAGGTACCATTTTGAATAAGAATGGTGATGGGGGGAGGAATCCACTCTTGTCTTGTTCCTGGTTTTAGGAGGAAAGCATGTAGTTTCTCATCACTAAGTATAATATTAGGTGAAACTTTTTTTGTGGATGTTCTTTATCAAATTGAGGACGTTCTCCTGTATTCCTAGTTTGCTGAAAGCTTTTATCATAAATTAATGTTGGATTGTCAAATGCTTTTTCTGCATCTATTGGTATGGTCATACAATTTTTCTTTTTTACCTTGTTGATGTGAAGGATTTTATTAATTGATTTTTGATTGTTAAACCAGGCTTGTATACCTGGGATGAATCCCACTTGGTTGTGGTAAATAATTCTTTTTATATATTGTTGGATTTGATTTGATAATTTTTTTTTTTTTTTTTTTTTTTTTTTTGAGACGGAGTCTCGCTCTGTCACCCAGGCTGGAGTGCAGTGGCGCGATCTCGGCTCGCTGCAAGCTCCGCCTCCCGGGTTCACGCCATTCTCCTGCCTCAGCCTCCTGAGTAGCTGGGACTACAGGCGCCCGCCATTGCGCCCGGCTAATTTTTTGTATTTTTAGTAGAGACAGGGTTTCACCGTGGTCTCGATCTCCTGACCTTGTGATCCACCCGCCTCAGCCTCCCAAAGTGCTGGGATTACAGGCGTGAGCCACCGTGCCTGGCCAATTTTGATAATATTTTATTGAGGGTTTTCATATCTGTGTTCATGAGAGATTGGTTTATAAGTTTCCTTTCTTGTAATGTCTTTGCCTTGTTTTGGTATTAGGGTAATTGTGCCCTCAGAATGAATTAGGAAGTGTTCCCTCTCCTTCTATTTTCTAGAAGAGATTGTAGAGGAGTGGTATCATTTTTTTCCCCTTAAATGTTTGGTAAAATTCACCAGTGAAGCCATCTGGGTTTGGGGCTTTCTATTTTGGAAGTTTATTAATTATTGATTCAAAATTTTTTACAGATACAACGCTATTCAGATGACCTTTTCTTTTTTGAGTTTTGGATCGTATGTTTCAAGGAGTTGGTCCATTTCATACAAATTATAATATCCGTGGAGATAGAGTTGTTCATAATGCTCCTTTATTTTTTTAGCAGGGAGGGTATTGTAGTGATTTACTTTTCTTTTAAATTATTGTGGTTAAACATATATAACATAAAATTTGCCATTTTAGCTATTTTTAGTTGTATAACTCAGTGGCGTTAGTTACATATACAAAGTTGTGCAACCATCACCACTGTCTATTTCGAAAACTTTTTCATAGCCCCAAACAGGAACTTTGTAACCATTAAATTCCTCATTCATCTCTTCCTTTAGCTCCTGGTTGCCTCTAATCTACTTTCTGTTTCTATGGATTTGCCTGTTCTGGATGTTTTATATAATGGAATCATACAGTATTTGTCTTTTTGTTTTTTGTTATTATTCTGGCAGTTTTGGCTTGTCTATGTTTACATGGGGAAAGAAAAATTGTAGCAGCCTGTTCCACCATTTCGTGATGTCAAGCTCCAGACTGATAGTTTTGATTGTTGCTTTTTTAGTATAATATTTTATCAAACACTTTATCCCTTGACTACTTTGTAATGCTCCACAAAGGAAGAAACTTTGTTTTGGTCATTGCTGTGTCTAGAATGATGCCACATAATATTTATTGACTGAGATAATTAAGTTACTGTGTTTTAAATGATTGTTTGAAAATGTGATTTTTAATAGCTTTATCATATTTATATGAATGTACCATAATTATTCACTCAATTTCCTGTTTAAGTTTTAGATCATGTTTAATGATCTAAACATTAGATCATTTAATTTTTATTTTTATCAGTAATAATGGTGATTATCATACAGAAGCCTTTGGGTGGATCTATGATAATTTCCTTGGCATGTGTTTCTTGTAGTGGAATTAACCAGATAAATAGGCATGAACATTTATTTCTTTGTTTCTTTGGTACATACTGCCAATTGCTCCTCAAGAAAGGAGCAAGTTTTTAAAATGGCCTGGCAGCTATTTTTAAAAAAAAAATAACATTCTTGGCCTGGCTCAGGCCTGAATCCCAGCATTTTTGGAGGCAGAAGCAGGCAGATTGCTTGAGCCCAGGAGTTTGAGACCAACCTGGGCAATGTGGTGAAACCCTATCTCTACAAAAAAATCCAAAAATTAGCCAGGCATAGTGATGTGCACCTATAGTCCCGGCTGCTCAGGAGACTGAGATAGGAGGATCGCTTGAGCCTAGGCTCAGTACGTCAAGGCTGCAGTGAACCTTGATGACGCCACTGCACTCCAGCCTGGGTGACAGAGCAAGACCCTGTCTCAAAACAAAAACAAAAACATTCTTTTCACCTTTTATGACTTTCTAGCATTTCAAATCCGTTTTTTATAAGGCCTCTTCTTGGTGTATTTTAAAAATATCTAGGTAACAGTAAGAGATAAAATTCATTTGTTAGTGGAGGTAAATACAATGAGTTTCACAAACCGATATCGTGCAAAACTTCATTTCAGTAAACTTTTTTATAACAATTTTGCAAAAATAAGATTTGAAAATATTAATTTGACTAGTTTGGCTTCTGGTTTACTAATTATACTAAAAGTCTATACCAAGTTAAACCATTTTTTTTGTTCATATGTTGGTTGTATTTTTTTCACGTGATGTATTTTAATTATTTGCTTCATATTTGTCTCCTCAGTAGTCTGTGAGCCCCTTGTGGGGTGTAATAAATTCAGTATTGTATCATAATTTTAATATCTTATACATCCTATAGTACTTTGTAGTTGCCAGAATATTTTAATGTATTAATATATCAGCTCACTTGAATTTTCTAACAACTCCTTAGGGGGATAAGATAGTATTATTTAAATTTTAAAACTGAAATTTAGGGTTAAATTGACTTGTCTAAAATCACAAAACTGGAGCTTAGGTCCAGTTGTTCTGAATTGCCACCTTGCGTACTTTTGTGACAGTCTTTAAGGTTTGAATAGCTGCAGCACTAATCAAACTTAGTGCTGTGACCAAAATCTCTATTTCTGTTTGGCCCGTTATGGTGACCACTAACTGCATGTGGCTGTTGAGTACTTGAAATGTGGCTAGGTGATTAAAGTAGTGAATCTCTTATATTATTTAGTTTACATTTTAAATAATGACTTGTGGCCAGATACCATATTGGACAGCACAGGTCTACTCTCATAGGTAGAATAACTATTTGTCAGGACGTTGTAACAACAACTCAAACATTGGCTGCAGAGTAGGGCACTGGATTTAAAGTTCTTCCTGTAGAATTTGGTGATTCTGAAAACTCTGAGCAATGAAACAAGCAACCTGGATATATTCAGAAAGTCGGTTTGAATACTTTTTGAAAGTATTTTTGGTAGTTCGTTGGTGCCTTTTTTTTTCTCTCTCTCTTTTCTTTTTAGCCAAGTGTGATTGCTAAGGGTTCTTTTTGTTTTCTTTTAGATATGACTTTTATATAGTACAGTGCATTGTCAGAGCACAAAGCAATACTTTGTTTGTTTTGGTTTTTTGAGACAGTCTCACTGTCACCCAGTGATCTTGGTTCACCGCAACCTCTGGCTCCTGGGCTCAAGCAATTCTCCTGCCAGTGAGTGCCACAACGCTTGGCTAACTTTTTAGTTTTTTTTTTTTTTTTTTTTTTTTAAATAGAGACAAGGTCTTACTATATTGCCCAGACTGGTCTTGAACTTCCAGGCTCAAGCAATCCTCCTGCCTTGGCCTCCCAAAGTGCTGGGATTACAGGCATGAGCCACCATGCCTGGCCAGTATTCTTAATTCTGACTTCTAATACAATTTTCTTCCCTACTCCCCAAGTGGCAAACAAATCCTTCCTTTTTCTCCACTCCCTTATTTCCATAAAAATCTCAGCTCTCTCTCCATGGAAAAGTCTCTCATGATTATCCCTTTTGTCTAATAGTGTTTGTTATATTTTTATCTGTACTCATTTAAAAGCTATACAGTAGTCCTACATCATTTCATGCAAATAAATGATTAATCCTCAACAGGGATGTCAGCTCCTTGAGGACAAAGCCCTGATTTCCATTTTATCTTCCTTAAAAAAATCTGTTATGTTGTGTTGTCTGTTGCTGTGGAGGATCCAAAGAGGGTAGGCATGGTGTCGAAAAGTGTCTGAGTTTAATTAATGTTTGACTAAATAGTGGTCATCCATTTTTGGTTTGAATCATTTCCTTTAATTTATGTGAAGAGAAGAAATCATCCCTGTGTTAACCATTGAGCTCCTAATTTTTTAAAATTGTGCTTTATTGCACTAAGCCACTTTGCATTGAGAAAACGGGTGTCTTTAATCAAATGTGATTAGAAATGCTGCTGGTGATCAGCAGATTTTACTTCCTGATTAGTATCATAGGAGGAAGAGGTTTAATAGAAAAGATAAAGCTTAAAATGTCTTTAATATATCTTAGTCTTTCTTTTAGTGCTTCATTGCAAAACAAATTTTGTTTTCAGAAACTAGGGAGGCTTTTGTAATCTAGGAACATGGTACATTTATCTTTTCTTTTTCCCTTGTTGGAGGGAAGACAAGGTTAGAGGGACCTTGATTCTAAGGCAGCTTCTAAGGCTTCTTGGCATGTTAAAGTGCCAGTCTTTGCGGTATCACTTTCTGAGTCCACTTGCTAGACTTTTGAGACTTTTTTTTTTTTTTAACTCAGCCTAATTCCCTGGAGATTCATTAAAGTTGTTGAGAGATTCCATCTTTTTCAGCACCTTTTTGAGTCCTGGCTTCTTACAGAAGTGGCGTAGCCCAGGAGGTCTCCTCATAGTGTTATGTCTGGGAGTCTCCATCTGCTGTAAGTGGAGATTAAGGATTTTAGTGGTTTTCTTTTTAGTATTGTCCTCAAGGGTGCTGGCAAGCTGATTTGCCAAATTAACTAGATCAGAAGTGGGCATAGTTTCCCATTCTGTTCGGGCCCTTTTGACAAGCTGGGAGAGTTCTCAAGAAAGGCTGTTCACTAACATGGAATAAAAGGCTACTTGAATAGATTCAACATTTTCTTTAAATACAACCTGGAGCGTACTGTAATAGTTGTACATAAGGTTCTTGGGCGTAGGCCTGGAGATTTTTCCAGGGTAAGGCTTTAGGAAGAGCCTTGAGAATAGACTTGTGGAGTGTTTTTTTGTTTTGTTTTGTTTTGTTTTGTTTTTTTCTTCTATACCTTCGACTCTATCCATAGTCTTTAGGGGTGTTTTTGTCTAAATCCCCCTCAGGATCATGCCAGTGAGCCTTGACCATCCAGTGTTGTGCCTGACCTTCACTGAGGAGAATGTGAACCACCTGTTGTGGGTGAGAAACCCTGGCTGATAACCCTAAGTTACTATGTTGAATTAATCAGCAAATTGATGAGGATCCCCAGTAACCTCTGGAAGTTCCCTGGCAGTGGCATGAAGTTCAGCCTTGCTCCAAAGAACAAAAGAAATTTGGAGTCTAGAGGAATTGTCAATGAGTTTAATTTTCATTTCTTTCTTCTTCTTTCTTTCCTCTCTCTCTCTCTTTTTTTTTTTTTTTTTTAAGAGACAGGGTCTTGCTCTGTCATCTGGGCTCAAGTGTTGTATTACGATCATGGCTCACTTCAGCCTCCAACTCTTGGGCTAAAGTGATTCTCCCACCTTACCCTCCCAAGTAGCTGAGACTACAGACATGCACCATGCCTGGCTAATTGATTTGTTGGTGTTTTTTTTTTTTTTTTAGAGACAGGATCTCTGTATGTTGCCCAGGCTGGCCATGAACTCCTGACTTCAAGCCATCCTCCAGCCTTGGCCTCCTGAGTAGCTGGACTCCAGGTGTGCGCCACCATGCCTGGCTCATTAAATTTTTTTTTTTTTTTTCTGTAAAGACAAGGTCTTACTATGTTGCCCCAGCTGGTCTCGAATGCCCAACTTCTTGGCCTTGCAAAGTGCTGGAATTACAGAATGAGCTACCACACTCAGGCTAGTTTAATTGAATTGTTTTATTTTTATTTTTTTCCTTCATGCAGCCTCCTTTAACTTTAAAGGGACAGATTTTGGCAGACCAGAAAAAGAGAGGAGAACAGAGAGAAAAGAAGGAAGGGGAAGTCTCATCTGTTCCAGAGAGGAAAGAGTTTGGGTCCTTAAGGCCTTGTTCTTTTTTTAATTTTTTTCCAGCTTTTTTTTTTTTTCTTTTGAGACAGGGTCTCCTTCTGTCACCCAGGCTAGAGCACTGTGGCACAGTAATAAATGCTCACTGCAGCCTCCACCTTCTGGGCTCAAGCAATTCTCCTGCCTCAGCCTCCCAGGTAGCTGTGACTACAGGTGCGTGCCACCATGCCTGGCTAATTTTTTGGTGTTGTAGAGACAGGGTTTTGCCATGTTACCCATGCTGGTCTCGAGCTCCTGGGCTCAAGTGATCCACCTACCTCTGCCTCCCAAAATGCTGGGATTAAAGGTGTGAGCCACTATATCTGGCCTTTTTTTTTTTTTTTTTTTTTTTTTGAGACAGGGTCTCATTCTGTCACCTAGACTGGAGTGCAGTGATGCAGTCATGGCTTACTGCAGCCTCCACCTCTTGGGCTCAAATAATACTCCAGACTCAGCCTCCTGAGTAGCTGGGACTACAGGTGTGTGCCACCATGCCTGGCCAATTTTTAATTTTTTTGTAGAGATGAGGTCTCACTATGTTACCCAGGCTGGTCTTGAACTCCTGGCCTCAAGTGATTCTCCCACCTCAGCCTCTGAAAGTGCTGGCTTTACAGGCGTCAGCCACCTGGTCCTTGTTTTTTCTTAACTGTTTATCTTAATTAATTTTGAGATTCTGTGTTGTAGAGAGGCAATTTTAGGACCCTGAGTGTGTTTAGAAGCTTCAAGGTACCAATTAAAGTATGCCTCCCACTCAGATTTTTAATTATAAGACTGCTGTCTTGTATTGTTTTTTTCTTTTGAGATGGAGCCTCACTCTGTCGCCCAGGTTAGAGTGCAGTGGCGCGATCTCAGCTTACTACAACCTCCGCCTCCCAGGTTCAAGCGATTCTCCTGCCTTAGGCTCCCAAGTAACTGGGATTACAGGCACCTGCCACCATGCCTGGCTGATTTTTGTTTTTGTATTTTTAGTAATGGGGTTTCACCATGTTGGTTAGGCTGATCTCGAACTCCTGACCTCAAGTGATCCTCCCTCCATGGCCTCCCAAAGTGCTGGGATTACAGGCCTGAGCCACCACGCCTGGCCCTGATTTTGTTCTAAGAAAGACAAGTTTGTGGACTCAAAAGATCTCCAGGATGGCCATCCAAATTAGTTTTGATGTTCTCTATCCATTGATTTAAAACTGTTCACAAGAGAAGATCATAATTTTTTTTAATTAAAAAATTTTTTATAACAGGGAAAAAATAGAGACGAGGTCTTACTGTGTTGCTCAGGCTGGTCTTGAGCTCCTGGGCTCAGATAGTCCTCCCAACTCAGCCTCCCAAAGTGCTAGGACTACAGGTGTGAGCCACCACACCTGGCCAAAGACCATAATTTTTGAACATGTAGCTAGCTGGCAGGGGTCCCAGGAGGGGGACTATGATTACATGCTTTTTTCAGCTTCTCATTCATCTCCCAAGAACAAAGTAAGAACCCTATAAGCCCTGTCAGGGAATGTTTGGGGTTTGGACCAGGGTTCCACAAACTAAAGTACACGTGCAAGTGTATGGAAACATGTCAGAACAAAACCAAAACCAAAAGTTCTATTGGGGTTCTCTTCCACGGTGTTGACAGTTCTTTCCATAGAGTACCATAATGAGCATTAAAGATCTTTATGCCCTTCCACTTACCCCCCTACCCCAAATCTAGAGGCTGATTAGAGAGATGCTGTGTTTTAGGGCAGGTAGACCGCTTCAGTGCCTTCAGTGTTGAACTCATGGGGTTCTGGGTGGCCATGGGCATTGTCTAATCAAAAGGACTTTAAAAGGCAGTACCTTACTGGCAAGGTACTTCCTGACTTCAGAGACAATGTGTCGAAGGAACTAGTCCAGTAAAAGAGCTCTTATTCAGGTCTTCTTGTTGTACAACCAAAACACTGACTGTTGGTGTTAATCTTTTTCCATCAAGCCTTGGGGGTTAGCAGCATTACAGATAAGGAAAGCCTGACAGCATTTGCACAAAACAGTAGAGTCAGCCTGTCCCTTCCCTTCCTGCTTTAAATCTTGATGCTTGCTTCTCTTCGTTACTAATAAATGTTCTTTGTCACATTTTTCCCATAATTAAATTTCATCAGTATTAAAAACGTGTTCAGGTAGATATCCTTTCTCATCAGTGATTTTCTTTGGGAACTGATCTGCTGCCTTTTTGTCCGCAGAAGGTGCTTCTCCGGTTATCTTGACATTTTTAAGCCAAATCTCTTTTTAAAATGATCAAATCGTTCTTTGCTGGCATTACATTCTCCTGCTTTAGACCCTTATTGTCCTTTTGCTTTAAGTTGTCATCTAACAACTTTGCTTTTTCTTGCATTATGTTAGTCTATAGGAATGTGTTTCTTACAGCAATTCTGGACCCATGTTAAAGCGCATTTTCAATACAAGATAAAAAGGCATTTAGCAAAAAATGCAGTTTTCGAGCTGTCAGTGACAGCTTCACAGTGATTCTTAGCTAAATTCATTTGTCTTGAAATGGCCAGCAACCACTGCTGCAGACCTCAATTTATGGTGCATATCAAACCATTCAACTTTTTCTTGTAATGTCATGACTTTCCTCTGCTTCTTGGGAGCACTTCCATTAGCGCTAGTGGCACTTTCTGAGTCCTATGGTGTTCTTCACAGTTTACGGTATTGCCTTAAATATGAAAAATACGTAAGAAAGATAAGAGATCACTTTTTACCACAACATGCAATTTACTAGAGAGACAAACTGCTCACATGGAGATAATTAGTGTCACTACAGATACTCGCAGCACATGAGCTCGCTGCAATATTAACAGCGCCAATGACATTACCAATGCCCCGACAATGTGGGGGCGTTGGTAAGGCCACGAAAATGGCGAGAGCATGAGTGATACTGGATTGAGCTGAAGGGTGAATGGGAAGGCAGGAGATTACCTTGAAAGGGACAGAAAATGTGGGGTAGAGGGACTCACTGGAATGGATATGGAGTGCAGGGAAGGTGTTCCCAAGGTACGGGAACATGTTCGCGTGCCAATGGGAATAATCCTATTGAAAGGAAAAGAGAGGCAGGGTCTTGAGAACACACAAGTTGATGAGATCCAGAGCAAATAGAGATTGGATGTCTGCAAGGTGGAGGGACACTTCCTCTATGGTAAGAGGAATGAAAAAGAAAATGGGATATATGTGTGGGTAGGTTTATAGATTTAGGGTGCAAACATGAGGGAACTTCTATCTAAAGCTTTCCATTTTCTCCTGACATATTTAGCAAGGTCATTAGCCGAAACCTCACAGGTAATAAGGTCGTTATCCTCCCATATCTTGTCAGTCCCTTCTGTTTCTTGGTTTTTTGGTTTTTTGAGGTGGAGTCTCACTGTGTTGCCCAGGCTGGAGTGCAGTGGCATGATCTTGGCTCATTGCAACCTGTGTCTCCCAGGTTCAAGCAATTCTTCTGTCTCAGCCTCCCGAGTAGCTGGGATTAAAGGCGCACGCCACCATGCCCAGCTAATTTTTTGTATATTAGTAGAGACAGGGTTTCACCATATTGTCCAGGCTGATCTCTAACTCCTGAGCTCAGGAATCCACCCTCCTCAGCCTTCCAAAGTGCTAGGATTACAGGCGTGAGCCACCGTGCCCAGACGGTCCCTTCTGTTTCTGCTTGTGTTTGTAAATGCTCTGGGAAGAGTCTTAAACTTTAGAGGGATTCTAGTAACTGCCTTAAAATCCTTCAGTGCTCCCAAGACACAGAGGGCACGTCACGCTTAGGGCCCAGCTTTCTTTCCTAGACCCATTTCTCAACAGTTATCTACCTGTCTTCTGGACAAAGCCAGCCACTCAGTTGCCCTAAAACAATTTGCCCTTGCTGCTTCTCAGCCTTCGAGCATGCTTTTCTAACTGGCTGGCCCAGTCCTTTTTTCCCTACCTGGTGAACTCATTCTTCAAGACCCATTTCAAATACCACATCCATTTAAACCTCTTTGATTCTGCTACCCCATTCCAAGCATGGTGAGACACTAAGTCTTTTAGTTTGTCCGTGTCAGGAACTGTAGCTTATTCACCTGGATATAACACAATGTGTGTGGTAGGCAGTAAGTGAATACATGAATTTTGATTGCTTTACCCATTTCTCTAGCAATTCTAATGAAATTAAAATTTAATGAAAGTTATATACTCTCAGTCTTCGATGCGAAGAAAACGCTGTTTCTTTTTTTGTTCTAGGTGGTTCTGGAATGGAGCCGAGATCAATACCACGTTCTGTTTGATTCCTATAGAGACAATATTGCTGGAAAGTCCTTTCAGAATCGGTGAGATCTATTTTGGAGAAATCTATTATTTGGACCTAAATCATGAGTCATAAATTGCCATCCTGTAAATATGACAGTTTAAGTGGTCTTTCTGAGTTATAGATATGGTTTAACTTACTCAAGAGTATGCCCATCTGGTGTGTTCACTTCAGCAGTGCATATACTATATATATATAAAAAAAAAAAGGAATGATACAGAGAAGATTAGTGTGGCCCCTGTGCAAGGGTGACACACCAATTCATGAAGTATTCCATAAAATCTTTTTTTAAAATAAGGAAAGAAAACATAATATGCCCATCTGAAGAAAGTGTGTTCACCACATTTGGTGGGTGAAAAATCTGATTCTCAGAGAGTAATCCCACCTAATAGTTTATTGGGTATCTTAAATTGCATGATTGCATTTTCTGTCTCCCCAGGTCTGTGAGGTAAAGGGAATTGCTTTTTTTTTTTTTTTTTTTTTTTTTTTTTGACGGGGTCTCGCTCTGTCACCCAGGCTGGAGTGCTGTGGCCGGATCTCAACTGCAAGGCCTCCCGGGTTTCATTCCCCTGCCTCAGCCTCCCGAGTAGCTGGGACTACAGGCGCCCGCCACCTCGCCCGGCTAGTTTTTTGTATTTTTTAGTGAGACCCTGGCCAGAATGGTCTCGATCTCCTGACCTTGTGATCCACCCGTCTCGGCCTCCCAAAGTGCTGGGATTACAGGCTTGAGCCACCGCGCCCGGCCAGTAAAGGGAATTTCATTCCCCTGTAGGATGATGAAACCAGGTGGCTACTACATAGCCAGTTTCTGAGCCCTGGCCAGAATTCTGTTGACAACGTCCTGTGAACTGAGACCACTCCCCAGTAACCACTGGGCCTGAACCCCACTCCGTTGGTCACGTGTTGCTGCTTATCTGTGAGGGAGGAGCAAACAGCCTCATACCTTATAGTGTGGGTCTTTCTCTTGGAAGGCCAAGCTTCTTAGTGCCGCCATTCTGGAATGCAGCCTTCACCATTTCTTGCCTTTGGGGATTTTTTTTTCCTCTTCGCAAGACAGGCCTCAGAATGGAAGCAATTTTTTTTCCACACCCTCCTTCCCTTTTTGCAGATAAAATGAATCACACAAGTCCTTTCTGATTTTGTTTCTGTCTTCTCACTATTTTTTTGGTTTGTTTTAGAAAATGTAGCCATTTCATTATAAAAGATGCTATCTTATCTTATCTTATCTTATCTTATCTCATCTTATCTTTTTGGGAGATGGGGTTGCACTCTTTCCCAGGCTGGAGTGCAGTGGCGTAATTTCGGCTTACTGCAGCCTGCACCTCCTGGGTTCAAGTGATTCTCCTGCCTCAGCCTCCCGAGTAGCTGGGATTACAGGTGTGTGCCACCACACACAGCTAATTTTTGTATTTTTAGTAGAGACAGAGTTTCGCCATGTTGGCAAGGCTGGTCTCAAACTCCTGACCTCAGGTGATCCACCCGCCTCAGCTTCCGAAAGTGCTGAGGTTATAGGCGTGAACCACCGCTCTTGGCCTATTGTCATTTTAAAACGAATTAAGTATTTTTAAAATGTTTCAGTTTTATTTTCAAATATGGCAAATATGGATAATTATAACCTTACAAACTAAAGCACTTTGGGGTCCATAAGAATTTTTTAATTTTAAGGGACCAAACAGTAAAAGTTTGAGGATCATTCCTTAATATAGCAGTTCTGAAACTTTAACTTTCAGTGGAAGGCTTAAGAAAATAACAGTTACTTCCCAGCCCAGAGTTTCTGTGTCTGTAGGTCTCAGAGGGGTTCTGAGAATCTGCACTTCTACCGAACTTCCTGGTGATACCAAAGTTGCTGGTCTGGTGCCCCCACTGTGAAAACTACTGCAGTAAAGGATTTTTAATGAAATATAATTTTCACTTTAACAAGTTAATTTCCCTAAGGAAAGTTCTAAATTGATTAACTTTTTAAAATCTGATATTTATTGATTTGTGCTTTATGCTGTGCCACGTGCAGATGGTTTACAGATACATAGATCTCTGCCCCGAAGGAGCTTCAAACCTTTTTAAAATTTTTAAAATTAATTTTAAAAATTAATTCATTACTTATTTATTTTTAGAGATGAGATCTTACTGTGTTGCCCAGGCAGGTCTCAAACTCCTGGACTCAAGCAATCCTCCCATCTTGACCTCCCAAAGTGCTGGGATTAAAGGGATGAGTCACCATGCACAGCTGCTTCAAACTTTTAGAAAGAAAACTAGCTTATTAGAAAATGCAGATTTTGAGGTCAGCAGTTTTAATCAAACACTCTTGTTCTCTTTCTAAAGTTTAGAGGTTGTACTAAAATGTAGTTTGATTTTTATATAGGCATAATTCAAAATTTCCTCATTTTGATGGTGACAAATAAATGGATCATAAATAACATTTCACATGGTCTAATATATTTTAAAATACCATAACATTCGTATATTTTCATTATTTTGCTAGTTTCTCTACAATTTTTTTTTATTTTAAAAAAATTATTTATTTTAATAGAGATAGGGTCTTGCTGTATTGCCCAGGCTGGTCTCAAACTCCTGACTTCAAGTGATCCTCTTACCTAAGCCTCCCAAAGTGTTAAGATTAGAGGCGTGAGCCACCATGCCTGGCCAGTGTAAATCTTTTTAAGGTTGTTTGCTCTGAATGAAAAAAATCCCATTCCATATGTCAGTAAAAGTGAATATGTAAACTATCCACTGCTACTTATTGTGGGTCTTTACGTCTATCTGGGGCTCAATTTTGTCATCCATAAAATGTAGATATTAGATTAAGATCTGTTAGATTAAGATTACAATCTCTTCCAAGTGTTTGGTTCTAAAATACTATTTAAGGCCAGGCGTGGTGGCTCATGCCTATAGTCATAGCACTTTGGGAGGCCAAGGTGGGCACATCACTTGAGGTCAGGAGTTCAACACCAGTCTGGCCAACATAGTGAAACCCCGTCTCTACCAAAAATATAAAAATAAGCCCAGGCGGTGGTGAGTGCCTATAATCCCAGCTACTTGGGAGGCTGAGGCAGGGAGAATTGGTTGAACCTGGGATGCAGAGGTTGCAGTGAACTGAGATGGCACCACGGCACTCCAGCCTGGGTGACAGAGCGAGACTATCTCAAAAAAATAAATAAATAAATAAGACACAAAATACTATTTAAGTTCTCTGTTTTCTCACCTACTTTATAGAATGTAGAACTAAGGGACTGTTAAGTGGCTTTAATATTCACTTAACAGTGATTAAAATGAAAGTTGTGTCAGTGTCATCGCTGCTTTGGTTCTGAGTCATGGGTGACTTAGTCTTAGTTTTCAGCTCTAAGATAAAGCATTCCTTCTCATCTGTGAACCAAGATAGTGACCTAGTGGTTAGAATGAAAGATTTAGAGTGTGACCATGTCTAATAGGAAAACAACTGACTCATTGACCTCGTGTGGATCACACAATCTCTTTCCATTTGTCAGTTTCACCAAAGTTACATTGATCATGTAATACATACAGTATATTATGTTTTAATCAGCTAAATATATATGATATATTAAAAATATTTAATAGCAGATGATTACTTTTACAGGAAAACTTAAGATGTAATTCTCTCCTTTAACCTTTTCTTTTAAAAACATCACTTAAGCAGTTTTTTAAAATTTATTGTTAGTCTGAGCATAAATCACGTGGGAGGCTGGGAATGAGATGACCTTGGATAATTTACATGTAGGCAGTGTGAGGCAGATGGATTTTTTTTTTTTTTTAATGAGAAAGACTGATGTATATATGATAAAGGAATGAACTAATAGTTAGGCAACAAATATGTATTAAACCCCACCCATGTGGGAGGAACTGTTCTAGGCCCTAGGCATATAGTGGTGAACAAAATGAACTCATTGGCCTTATATAGATAGAACTGGCATTTTAGGGGGAAAAAAAGTGAAGTATATAACCTACATGTATATCAGTGGTTCCCAAAGTGCAATTTCTGGAGCAGCAACATCAGCATTACCTGAGAGCTTGTGAGAAAAAGAAATTCTACAAACACTAGAATTTGTTTATTGATAAATTCTGAAAAACCCTAGATAGGGAAACCTTTGCAAATCATTACAGTAGGGAGAGAGAGCCTGAAGATGTAGGAAAGAGAGGAAATAATTAATGAAGCAGGGCACAGAATGCATGATACAATTTCTGCCCTAGAGATATTCCATCTAGTGGAAGATAGGGCTGCATGGAAAATAGCACAACACAGTACGATCAGGATTCCTTACAGTCCAAAGTAGTGTGGAAGCTGCATATTAAGCTATAGATTCTCTTTGTGAGGGGTGAGGGAAGGGAGGGGGTTGAGGAAGGAGGAGGTGGTTAAAGGAAGCATGAAAGAAAGAATGTTCTAGGCAGAAGGAAAAGCATGTTCAAAGGTACAAAGGCCTGCAAGTTCGTTTCGTCTTTGGACAAGGGTATACAATTGGATCATCCAGAACACAAGGTGCAGATTATGAAGGACTTTGGACCTTATTCTACAGGCAGTGGTGAAACTTGACAAGACAGTTGGTAAATACTCAGCTATCACATATGCCAGAGAATAAGTTGATTCCTTATTTTCCTGATGAAGCTCTGGAACTCTGTTGTCTCTTTGATCTTTATTTTCCACTGTTCTCTTCCATTTGCTCTCTCCCCTCTGCTCAGGGAACTTGGCCTCTGGGTCCTTGAACAAGCAAGATATGTTCCTGCCTCAGGGCATTTGCATTTGGTATTCCCTTTCTCTGGCACATTCTTCTCCCAGTTACCCACCTGGCTAGCTTCCTCACTTCCTTCATCTCTTTGCTGAATGTACTGAGGCCATCTCTGATCTCCCTATTTAAAACTGACAACCCCCTCCACCCCATAGGCACTCTTTCTATCCCCATTTGCTGCTTTACTTTCTCCACAACATTTAACATCATCTGACTTTATTTATTTGATTTATTTCCTGTCTTCTCCCTTCTGGAATGTAAGCTCCATGAAAGCACAGATTTGGGCTTTGTTTTATTTACTGCTGAAACCTGTGCACCTAGAACAGTACCTAGCATATACTAAGTGCTCAATAAGAATTATTCAGTGAATGGATAAACTCATCCAGTTATCTCCCCTACTTCTTGTAAGCTAAAGGTTGTTGTCATTTCTGTTTATTTTTTCCTTCCATAATTCAAAAGATTTATCTACCAAATGGTATTTATTTTCCCACGAGATAATATGGTAGCAAGTCTACCATATTACCACAAGATAATATGGTAGAAAGTCTAGGCTGTGCCTGGGCTGTGAGGAGGATAAAAGGATGGTATGCTTTGGTCCGTGGCCTAAAAATCAGACTGCGAAACCCATACAGTTTCTTGGAAAGTACTAAACATGAAATAGCACTATCTAAAGCAAATTTGTCCAACCTGCGGGCCACATGTGGCCAAGAACGGCTTTGAATGTGACCCAACACAAATTTGTAAACTTTCTTAAAGCATGATGAGATTTTTTTTTGCGTGTTTTTTGTTTTGTTTTAGCTCATCAACTATTTTTAGTGTTAGTGTATTTTATGTGTGACCCAAGACAATTCTTCTCCCACTGTGGCTCAGGAAAGCCAAAAGGTTGGACACCCCTGATCTAAAGTAATGTCAGTACCCAGATGTACATACACATGAACTCCTGTGTCATAAGTCAGAGTGGCATGCATCCGGGCAGGCCCCTGAAAGATGGGTAGGTTTTTGAAAAGTGAGAGAAAAGGGAAGAGTGCTTTTGGCAGGGATAAAATCTGGGTAAAATCACTAAGGTGAGGCTTAAACAACATACTCAGTAGTTAAAAGCCTGCCTGACTCTTTATTATGGGATAAGATGATCAGGAAGAAATGGTGCAAGTTCAGGAAGGTCTTCTGTACTAGTGTCTCATATGTCAGCAGATACTTATTGGGCTCCTGTGTGCCAGGCACTCTTCTCATTGCTTGGATACTTTAGAGAACAAAGCAGGAAAGTTTTCTGCTTTCTTGGAGCTTACATTCTAGGAGAGGGCCACACATAATTAATGGAATAGGTTACAAGTTAATTATTTAATATGTTACAAAAGTAGTAAGTGCTGTGAACAAAAAAAAAAAAAAAAGGAAAAGCAAAGGTGAGGCTGGGGAGGGTCCGGGCTTGCGGGGAGCAAGGCACAAGAAGTCTACAGCATTAAGTAGGGCTAGGTCTTCATTGTAGGTTTTGATAACTTTTTTTGTCATTTGTTCTTTTTTTTTAGAGACAAGGCCTCGATCTATCACCCGGGCTGAAGTGCAGTGGTACAATCATAGCTCACTGCAGTCCCACCTCAGCCTTCTGTGTAGCTGGGACTACAGATGCACACCACCATACCCAGCTGATTTTTAAAATTTTTTGTAGAGACAGGTTCTCACTATGTTGCCCAGGCTGGTCTCAAACTCCTGGGCTCAAGTGATCCTCTCATTCTGGCCTCTCAAAGTGCTGTGGTTATAGGTGTGAGCCACTGTGCAGAGCCTGTAATTTTGTTCTTTAAACTTCTAATTTATTTTCTATGTTTGACTGCATTTGTGTCCCAGCGTCCTTGTTTGCTAAATTATGAGAACAGGCAGTTTAATGTAAACTGAGCTTCCAAGACTACTCTACTTCATCCACGAACCATCTTTAAATCTTTAATATTAGCCTTCTTACAGAGTGGCTGTGAGGATCAAGCGATGCAAATTACGTACGTGTCTAGCATAATACAACTCACAGAGAAGGTACCTGACAAATATTAGCCCCCCAGCTACAGTTTGAAAACATGCAGTTCTGTGATAATATGTCATGGTTGGATTACTTCTTCATAGATTTTTTTTTTTTCTTAATCTCTGGGTTTAAGCCCTGTGATATTCTTATTCCCAAATATATTGGAAAAATTCATTTAAACTGTAGGATTTCTTGGTTTGCTCTAGGCTGTGCCTGCCCATGCCGATTGACGTTGTTTACACCTGGGTGAATGGCACAGATCTTGAACTACTGAAGGAGCTACAGCAGGTCAGAGAACAGATGGAGGAGGAGCAGAAAGCAATGAGGTAAAACTGATTTTTTTTTTTCCACATCAGATGGGTAATGTGGCGATGTAATAAGGTCTGAGGGTGGCACATCTCACACATGAGCATGAAAACCCAATCATCATGCTAATGAACTACAAAAGGATCTGGTAAAACTGATTCTTAAAAAACAAAACAGGCCAGGCATGGTGCCTCACACCTGTAATCTCAGAACTTTGGGAGGTGGAGATGGGAGGATCACTTGAGGCCAGGAGTTCAAGACCAGACTGGGCAACATAGTGAGACTTCATCTCTACAAAAAAAAAATATATTGTTGGGTGTGGTGGCGCACGCCTGCAGTCCCACCTACTTGGGAGGCTGAGGCAGGAGAATCATTTGAGCTCAGGAGGTTGAGATTGCAGTGAGCCGTGATTGTGCCACTGCCTTCCAACTTGGGTGACAGAGCAAGACCCTGTCTCAAAAAAGAAAAAGAAACAAAACAAAACACATCGTCCCGTGAGTACAAGCAAGCATGCATTAGCGAAAGATAAGTTGATTTTCACAGTGCCATCCAAACAAACTTGCCTCTCAGTTCATGCCATTACGAGATCTTGGCAGTCATCCATCTGGCCTGTGTTTCTTGGTGCCTAAGGAGGACTCAGCCACTCTTGCCAGATACTGGCCTCACTTTGTTAGATGATTTTATGAATGTGGTGCTCTAGTGATGGCTTGCTCTCCAAGGGACTTAAAGACAGAGGACCCCCTCCCCCACCCCCCTGGCTGCCTGCTTACTCATTTAGAGCCCCAGGTGTGGTATCTTCTTGAAATAAGTGTTTGTTATGACAGATATCTCCATAGTAAGACAGATTCTTCCCTTAAAAAATATAATAGGGCCACAGACTTGTTTCCATTTGAAAATGGCAGTAAAAGGTATATTCCCTTTATGCCATTTAGGAATAAATTCCAGATTATGGAATTAGAAACTTTGGTATTTTTTATTTAATATATGAGATTGGTCATTTTATTTACTTTATCTGGGAAAGATACAGCAGACTTCTGGATAGCCATCAGGGGTAGGAACCTGGCGGATGTAATTCCCCTTTGATTCGTTAGGAGTATTTGTTAGTACCTACTTGTTGACTTCTTTGTGAATGTCAAGAGTGCATCCCAGTGCAGGTCTTTGGCCACCTTATATTGGAGCAAATTCATTTTCTCTTTGTTTGAGGTTATACGACTTACCCAGTGCATGAAAATGGCTGGCAGCCTGGTACAATGTTTTACTAATAAAATATAAAAGTTTATGCTTTAAGCAAACTGTCTTGGTTACAGTGGGAGGTACAGTATTGTTGGTAATATTTCACTGGAACATATAATTCATTATGCATTTTAAGTGTGGTAAGCATTGTCAGTCCCTCTTACTCACATTTAGGGTTACCACTAGTCTATATGTATGTAATAAACTGTATTTGCCTTTTATTAGAGAAATCCTTGGGAAAAACACAACGGAACCAACTAAGAAGAGGTAAGCATTTTGATTTCCTCTCAAGAATAAAAATTGAAAGATAGAAGTGAAATTTCAGATTATTTATTTTTGTTGGGTATTCAGGATTTTCTATTTACTCTATTATCCATATAGTTTTTGACCCCAAATTAGGTACATCTATTAGATGGGAAATTTTGCAGTGCTGAGTGCATAGTTGATTGAGAACTCTGGTTATTTTGCTAACCAAAGCTTCACTGCATTGGGGAGGGTTAGAGTCCCAAGATTTCCTTCTCTACAGTTCCCTCCTATTAATCTGTCTTGGTGCATTATTCTCTTGGTCCACTTATACTCTAACTTCTACCCAGTATTTTCATTTATAAAATTTATGTCCATCATTTACTTGTAGGTTCAATATATACGTCCTTATCTTTAAAAGCTGTATATTTTATGTTTAAGAACCTAGGAAGGAGATTTAGCCCAACAAGAAGAACCAAATACACCTATCTTGACTTGAGTCATTCCTGACTCTGACAGGTCCTTAAAACAAGACTCTCTCACTGAGAAGCCGTCTCTGTTAATTGTCACCTACCCACTTAACCATCAGACTTTTAAAAATGCTTATTGATGGAGAAGATCCTGAAAATTTCAAGATCCAGAAGTGCCTTCTTTTTTTTTTTTGAGACGGAGTTTGCTCTTGTTGCCCAGGCTGGAGTGCAATGGTGCAATCTCGGCTCACCGCAACCTCCGCCTCCCAGGTTCAAGCAATTCTCTTGCCTCAGCCTCCCAAGTAGCTGGGATTACAAGCATGCACCACCACGCCCAGCTAATTTTGTGTTTTTAGTAGAGACAGGGTTTCTCCATGTTGGTCAGGCTGGTCTCAAACTTGCAGCCTCAGGTGATCTGCCCGCCTCGGCCTCCCATAGTATTGGGATTACAGGTGTGAGCCACCATGCCAGGCCTCAGAAGTGCCTTCTAAGCTATCTTTTTATGTTAATTATATAACTTTATTTATAAACTATATTAACATTAATACTGGTTTTTAAATGGTTTTAAAATTATTTAAATAAAAGCAATAGTGCAACACGAAGAAAGATTGAGAAGAAAGTGAAAAGAAAAAACTCACAAAATTTTATAACCCTTATTTAACAACTGTTATTTTTATTATTCCCTTTTCATGCATATTTGAGTAGTTGTAGTTTATAATCTTGTGTGCAGTTTTGTATCCTACTTTTTAAACTTTATGTAATTATACATATGTATCATGTTGATGTATTATCTTCATACTTCATATCTTTCAGTTTTAATAGTTGTATAATATTCCATAAAGTGAGTACTGTAATTTACTAAATGTTAGACATTTCTGTATTTCACTATTGTCATTATTTCATGATTCTTATATTTGGGTCTGTGGCATTTTCTGTGTGTGGGTTTGTTTTTTCTGTTTTGTTTCTCTTCCATACTTGGACTGGACTAGATTCCTGAAAGTAAGGTTACTGAGGAAGAAGCTTATATATGTTTTTATGGTTCTGAATAAGTATGTATGTATTGCATATGCGTATTAGACAAGCATATATGTATATATTACCAACTTGCTTTCCCAAAAGAGTTGGTGTCGTTTGGAGTGATACCAGCAGTATTTAAGATAAGTAGATTTACTGCATTTGTGCTAATATTGAGTCATCATTTTTTGAGGGGTGCTAATTTAGTAAAGGTGATAGCTCTTTGTTTTCTTTTACATTTCTTTATAAAGGAAGTTGAACAATTTTTTATACTGTTTGACTGGTTATTGGTCCTACTTTGTGAATTTTCTAGCCATGTCCTTTGACCATCCATTTGTTTATTCAGGTAATAGGTTTATTGTAGATATTTCTTATAATCAGATAGAAATATCTCATATAAATTTATATTAGAACCTTGTCACAGTTGCTTTTGTTTACATCAACGTAGTGTCATATCCAATGCGTTTAGTTGTTTTCTAACTGGAATTGGTAACTTGTATCTGGTAACATGACACTCTATTAACCAGAATCTACCTCCTTCCTAATCTGCCCAATAATGGGCTTTATTGGAATTATGAATAATCTTTTAAAAATGATAGTAATGAAGTGCTTAATTTCATGTGCACTTTGGAGTTAGTAAATATTGGTGGGGGTCTTATTAGTGGGAGTTTGGAAGCTCTATCTTTAGAGTTGGATTGAACAATTTTATATCATACTTGCGAACTTAATTTTTGTATCCATGAGATAAAAGTCTTCATTTGTTAAAATACTATGATTTTTTTGATGGGCTATAAAAAATCTGAAAAATTCAGTAGTATGACAAGCTTCTCATTGTCGATTGCATTTCAAGAATGTAGCTGTGAGCATGTTGGTGTTTCTTTCCAGTGAGAAGCAGTTAGAGTGTTTGCTGACGCACTGCATCAAGGTGCCCATGCTTGTCCTGGACCCAGCCCTGCCAGCCAGCATCACCCTGAAGGACCTGCCATCTCTTTATCCTTCTTTTCATTCTGCCAGTGACATATTCAATGTTGCAAAACCAAAAAACCCTTCTACTAATGTCTCAGTTGTTGTTTTTGACAGTACTAAGGATGGTAAGATCTTTTTATGGATATTTTAAAATCATATTATCATTGGATGTTTGAATAACAAAATTCTGAGTGGAATAGAAACAATTCATTGTTAAGTGTCTGATAAACTTTTCTAAAAATGCACAAAGAGAAGCAAAAGAGCTGCCGTTGTATTTTGGCCTAACCTCAAAAAGGGATTGCTGC
Source organism: Macaca thibetana thibetana (assembly GCF_024542745.1). Taxonomy (NCBI): domain Eukaryota; kingdom Metazoa; phylum Chordata; class Mammalia; order Primates; family Cercopithecidae; genus Macaca; species Macaca thibetana. Next base: position 98,085,923 of record NC_065588.1, on the reverse strand, counting down.
ATATATTTTACTCTGTGTAATACACATACCTTTCTGTGCTGTGATGAGGACCTTCAATCTGACATCATAATTACCTTGTTCTCTTGGCCATGAGTTATTCTAGAGGCAATTTTTCTACCATATAACTCCTCTACAAGGTTGCGTTCTGCAGTTTGGACAGAACATACCTGGAGTATTCATTCTGAGATATATGAACTGAATGTTTGTGTTTCCTCCAAAATTTGTATGTTGAAATCATAACCCCCAGCATGATGGTATTGGGAGGTGGAGCCTTTGATGGGATTAGTGCCCTTATAAAAGAGATCCTCGGCTGGGCATAGTGGCTCATACCTGTAATCCCAGCAATTTTGGGAAACTAAGGAGGATTGCTTGAGCCTAAGGAGTTCAAGACCAGCCTGGGCAACATAGTGAGAACCTGTCTCTACCAAACAATAACAACAACAACAACAACAAAAACAAAAACACAGCTGGACATGGTGGTATGTGCCTGTAGTCCTAGCTACTTGGGAGGCTAAGGCAGGAGGATCGCTTGAGCCCAGGAATTCAAGGCTGAGCGGTTCTCCAGCCTGGACAGTAGAGTGAGGCCTTGCCTCAAAATAATAAATAATAGCAGAAGAGACTCCAGAGAGCTCCCTCTGCTCTCCACCATGTGGCGTTGTGAGAAGATGCCCTCTGCAGCCTGGAAGAGTACCCTCACCAAAACCCAAGTGTGCTGGCAATCTGATCTCAGACTTTGGCCAGCAGAACTGTGAAAAACAAATTTCTCTTGTTTATAAGACAACAGATGATTTGGGCAGATAATGGAATTAAAATGGTAATTCCTGGCATAAAACTGCACCCACATCCTTAGAGATCCCATTCTCCCACTTGGCCAGTGCACTGCTGAGCCCATAACCTGCATCTTCTGCTCTAGCCTCTTGTCTGACTCATTCCTCCTCTGCATGGATTGTCTCTATTTGGAAGGTCTGTGGTTTTTATGTATAAAATGAAAGCTGTCATGTTCCCTTTCCAACACCAAGTCTAGTTCTCTAGCTCCCATTCTGCCAGTGTCGTACCTCCCAGCTTAAATCTTTGGAACCATCTTTGACCCTTTCTTACCTTTTACATATATAACTAATAATTAACTTCATCGTATGACTTGCTTTTCTTTTTTTGCACATGATTCTTAGGTTCTTACCTTACTTATTTCCTCCACACCAGACTGAATTCCCTCAGACTCCAGTAATAAGACTCCTGCTCTGTCTGTGTAAAGTCCATCTCAGTCTGTCTGGCACACAGGTCTCAAATAAACCTGAAAACCCTGATTTTATGGGTTCACTGCCTTTATGAAAAGAATAATATAGCAGTGTATGTTTGCTTTTCACATGGATACAAACTTCTTTTCCTGGTGTTTGGGATTCAGCTTTAATTGCCTTGATTTTGTCAGTTGATCCCCACATCCCTGCCTTCCCCACATCATGTTGCAGCTGTCAGTGTCTTCACACATGTGGTGCTAGGCCTTGTGTCCCGCTGCCTGTCCCCTTCTCCTTCCCTCTCAGTCCATCCCCTGCTTCATTCAGCCCCACTTTAAGCCCTCTCTCCTTCATGAAGCTCCCAGACTAATATATTCATCATGATTTTATTTTTATTTTTACTTTCCTGCATTTCTATAATACTTACAATCTAACTCATAACTCAGGTTTGATTGCACAGGGGTTTATGGTTTTTCTCATGGAATTTTTTTTGTTGAACAGAAAACTTGCCACTCACCAGTTTATGTCCCGATCAGTGCCTAACAGTGCTTGCTCCCTGATACTTAACAAGTTATTTTTAGTTTGAGGTTGGGTGTGGTGGCTCACGCCTGTAATCCCAGCACTTTGGGAGGTCAAGGTGGGCAGATTGCTTGAGCTCAGGAGTTCAAAACCAGCCTTGGTAACATGGCAAAACCCTGTCTTTACAAAAAAAACCGAAAATTAGTCTGGCATGATGGCATGCACCTGTAATCCCAGCTACTTGGGAGGCTGAGATGGGAGGATCGCTTGAGCCTGGGAGGTTGAGACTGCAGTGAGCTGAGATTATACCAGTGATCTCCAGCCTGTGCAAGAGTGAGACTCTGTCTGGAAAAAAAAAAAAAGTTATTTTTAGTATGAAAGGAAATGTTAATCTTTCCAAGTATAAATATATCCCCCCTCTATAGATCCTGAACTGATTTGTACCTCAGCACTCACATATTCCATCTGCAGCCTGGAGCGGGGTCTACTCAGCAAAGTAGTTTTCCAATCAAGCTTACACTTTCTGATTTATAGCAAACAAATTTCCTCCAGTGGCAGTTCATTTTACCTCTAGACTAAACTGACTTTCAAAAGGAACCACAAACTGCTTCCTTATAACTTTCTCATATAGGTTAAAGTTGTACCTCCTATGGTCACACAGAACTCATGTAATCCTCTCCCTTGGGACATTTTATTTTCCTTTCTTTGGTTGTCTCTCAGGGACTTGTGAGTGTCCCAGTTTGCTCTTCTCAGATTACTTCTAAAATGTGTCAATGGGAAGTGAACATTCTATTTTAGTGTGGTTCCGTCTTGGCAGGGAGAGCAGGACTGTCCATTTAACGAGTGCTTATTAAGTGCCTGCCATGTGCCAGGTACTGTTCCCTGTACTGAAGATAGAGCAGGGAACAGATGGACAAAAATCTCTGCCCTTATCTTGAGTTTACATCTTGGTGGAGGGAGTCAGACGGTAAATGCGATAAATAAGTAGATTACATAGTTTGTAGAAGATAATGCTGTGGAAAAAAAAAAAAAAAAAAAACACAAGCAGGGGCAGCAGCAGAGAAGTGTCGGCCAGGGCAGGGGGACTGCAATTCTAATTTGGATGGTAGGGACATTCCTCACTCAGAAGGTGACTTTTGAGTGGAAATGTGAAGAAGGTGAGGTAGCCAGCAACGTGACTATCTGGGGAAAGAGTGATCTGAGTAAGTAGAATAGCCATTGCAAAGGCCCTGAGGCAGGAGTGTATCTGGCATGTTTGAAGAAAAGCAAGGAGGCCAGTGTGGCTGGAATGAAGTAAACAAGGCAGAGACAGGCAGTAGATGAACCTGAAGAGGTAAGCGGGGGACCAAATGGCATAAGCCTTGGTACCCATAACAAGGACCTGGCTTTAACTTGGAGTGGGATGCGGAATCACCAGAGGGTTTTGAGTGGAAATGTAATGTGATCTGACTTACATTCCAGAGGGATCAGTCTGGCTTCTTTGGTGGAAATAGACTGAGGAGGGGCAAAAGTTGTGATAATTTGGACAAGAGGGAAGGTTGCTTAGACCAGGGAGGTGCAGTGAAGGTAAGAAGGGGTTGGATTCTGGACATTTTGAAGGTCAACCCAACAGGGTTTCCTAATGACTCAGTTTTGGAGAACATCGTCACCTTTTTTATTCTTATTCGATGTACTTTACTTCTGTTTAAAAACACAAAAATGTGATGGAAATTCAGTATGGCCACAGCACATTGTAGACTCATACTGAACTCACTGTTGAGTAAAACTTACCTTTAAAAAAAAAAAACACTTACATGCTCTAATGCTGAAATACCTATTTTAGTTTATGGTTGTATAGTTGGTTTTGGTACCAAGTTATAAAGGTTTTACTTCATAGGAGATTTTATTTTGCCAGATTTGACTCATTGCTCCAAATAGTCACAAATTTGGGGAATCCATAGTTTCTTATCCAGGACAATAGCTTCTCTGCCATCTTCATATGAATCTACACATTTCACAAGCATGCCTTCTGTAACTTCCAAAACATTGATAGAGGGTTCAGCAAGACGGGACCTGTGAGTAATCTCCTAAACCTCCCTCTACGTTGATTGCGGCTTTGTTATCTCACCTCTTTGGTAGAATTGGTTAAGTTCTAGCCCATCTGAGCACCAAGCCTGTACATCTTTGTTATATCCATGAAGATGACATGAGATGCTCTTAGCTACTTTGCTAGGATTACAAATACATATACCAGGTCTGTTAGGTAGAATTCATCATGTCAATGGAAAGAGAGAGAGAAAAGTTTATCTGATAAAGTTGTAATGAACTCATACTCTTAACAGCCAGTGCTTCCTTTTAAGATAAAGTGTATTATGAGGGCTTTCTTTTCTCCCGTGCTTACCAACTATATTGTTGTGTTTCAGTTTTTGAGACCAGGTCTCACTCTGTCCCCAGGCTAGGGTGCAGTGGCATGATCGTGGCTCACCACAGCCCCAACTCCCGGGCTCAGATGATCCTCCCATCTCAGCCTGCGGAGTAGCTGGGATTATAGGTGCACACCACCGCCACCGCCACCACCACCACACTCGGCTAGTTTTTGTGTTTTTTGTTTGTTTGTTGTAAAGACAGGGTTTTGCCATGTTGTCCAGGCTGATCTAGAACTTACGGGCTCAAGTGATACTCCTGCCTCAGCCTCCCAAAGTGCTGGGATTACAGGCATGAGCTACTGTGCCTTGTAACTCTAGTGCACTTGAGACTCATGCCCAGGATTGACGTCTCATCTCATCAGGCTATAATTTGGAGAACCTGCCTTCTTTGTTTATCTTGAAGATCAGAATTGGAGCTTTCTGACCTGTCTTCTGTTTTCCACAATCCCTGAATGTCAGCAACGAGTTTGCTGATCTCACTTGTCCCCATCACTAACTCTGTCCCAGTGGGGCTGTGTCACCCCCAATCCCTACCCTGATTTACGATGCTCCATGCAGCAGCACCCAGTGAATTTTAGGGATTCATTTTGAGAAAACTGTGCCTCTTAAGGAACCACAAGATCCATAGTAGCCCCCTGCTGTTAACATACATGCCACTGCCTGGCATTCAAAGGCCCCCTTTGGTTACCCTTGTTTCCTAGTACTCACCACTCCCAAATATTTTACTCTAGTCAAACAATTCTTTTTTCCCCCCATCTTTGCACATACATCTGTGATTTCTATCATCCTATCATTTCCTTCTTCGCATTCTAGCTTAAATTTGCTTCCATGAAGCATTCCCTTTGTGTCAGTCACTTATAGTATTGTGAAATTTAACATTTCAATGTACACTGATTTACACTGTTCCCCTTTTGTTGAATGGGCTAATTTTGTCTCCTTCAGCTTCCTTTTTTGGACCATATATTATGCTGCTTTAATAGGTCTCAGAATGTTTTCACAATGTTCTGCCAGACACCATAGTTAAGTATTCATTAAAAATGTGCTTGTTTATTGCTTGGTTGTAGTTGAAGATGCCCACTCTGGACTGCTTAAAGGAAACAACAGACAGACAGTATGGAGGGGCTACTTGGTATGTTATTTTAAATTAAATTGCATTTTTACAATAGACTAGAATAAAAATATGAATAATAAAGCTGTTTGTCTTTGAGAATCTTTTTAATGTTTTTTTTTGTCTAAGGGTAGCTTACTAATATTAATGACTATTGATTCAAGTAATCCTAAAAGTCATATTTTGAAGCTTGTGTTGTGATGCATTAGATCTTTATTAGTTTTCTCAGCTGTAGGTTTTCACCAGCCTCATGATGTGGAAAATGAGTTGTGTTTTTCCCCTTATTTTAGACAACAGATAAAGAAGTCCCTGGATTAGTGCTAATGCAAGATTTGGCTTTCCTGAGTGGATTTCCACCGACATTCAAGGAAACAAATCAACTAAAAACAAAATTGCCAGAAAATCTTTCCTCTAAAATCAAACTGGTAAGAACATAGAAAATAGAGCAGTTAGCCTGGCACATTCTCATTTAATGTGTGATTCTTGTGGTCCATTTTTTTCTCAAAGTTTAGCTGATAAACATAAGAAGCAAAGAGGGATTCTGTTCTGCCAGAAGAGCCTCATTCCTTACTTTTAATTTGGGCAAAAATCTAAGAGTCTTATTTCGTTTGCTTGGTTCCTGGATAGGGCAGGATTCATTTGTTTAACAGATGAGCTCCTACAATGTCTTAGGTGACATTACAGCTGCTGGGGATGCAGCAGTGGACAAAATAGACAAAGGCCCGGATGGAACTTAGGGTGTGAACAATGGAAGCATGGGAGGAGGAGATGAGGGGAAGTCATAAATGTCATCAATGCACACAGCCTGTTGTTTACCCAAAGCTTTCACTCATAAAGGTAGTGTGCTTCAGATATATGGAACATTTGCTAATGAGAACCATTCATTAGTAGCTAATTGAGGGACAAGTGTATTTAAAATTGATACTTATTCGCTCTTCAGGTTTGACCATTGATGCCATTTGTTAAGGTGGACTCTGGAGGCTGGCCTGGGACATGCCTTTTCCTTAACATGTATTGTTTTCAACGCCTTTGTCTGATTGACTTAGGACATAGTCCATGCAGGTGTTCTCTCTATTTGACCTTACGTCAAGATGCCTGCTATTCTGTCAGAAGTGTTTCAGGTTGTAAATCGTGAATGTCTCATCTCTTAGAGTAGAGAGCATAAAGTCCTTGCCTCAGAATTTATGAGGTTCTAGTTTTCTTGATTTTATAAAGAAATGCTCTTTGAGTTCTGCCCCTGGGTTTAGCTTACCTGATTCTGACTTCCTCCTGTTGTATGTCATTTAACAATTTTGAGGGGGAAAGGCTGAAGATGCAGTAGTGGTGGAGGAGCTGTGATTAGAGGTGACTAGAGAGGGGTTTTTGCTTAGTTCCTGTCTTAACCATGTTTTTATATGCACCCCCCCCCAACGAAATTCCTTTTAACTTGTTTCTCCCTACCCCAGACCAAGTGTTTTACTGTTTTATGCTACATTGTATTATCGTTGTAATACAATGGTAATGTGAATAACCACTTACGAAGTTTTTACTTTTTTCGTATTTTTCTTCATAACTTTTTTTTTTTTTTTTTTAGAGACAGTCTCACTCCATCCGTCACCCTGGCTGGAGTGCAGTGGTGTGATCTGGGCACACTGCAACCTCTGCCTCCCGGGTTCAAACGATTCTCCTGCCTCAGCCTCCAAATGGCTGGGATTACAGGCATGCACCACCATGCCTGGCTAATTTTTGTATTTTAAGTAGAGAAGGTGTTTCACCATTTTGGCCAGGCTCGTCTCCAACTCCTGACCTCAGGTGATCCAACCACCTCGGCCTCCCAAAGTGCTAGGATTACAGGCATGAGCCACCATTCCTCGCCCTTCATGACTTTCTTTATTGTACTTTGAAATACTGTAATGCCTGGCTATATTAGAGTTGAATTTGTTCTTAACTGCAGTTATTTTAGAATAGATAATACATTTGTCCTTCCTCTGAGTTATTTTTGGTACTGATTTGGGCAGATAAAACCATGGATTAACTTTCATTTCAGCCAATGTTTATTTGACTTCTTGGCTTCCTAGTTATTAGTTCTAGAATTATAGACACATGTATATTTGTACTTTTGATCACCAGTTCAACTTGCTGATGTAGATAGAATGGCATTCTTGATTCTGTTTATATAATTTTAATATAATAAATGCTGAAAAGAAAGAAGTTTCATTCTACTTCTCCACACTCCACTCCATTTGAATATCCCACATCACTTGGCCTGCTGCCACTGCCCACTAGTGCAGACTGCTCTCATGCGTCTACTGGTGGATGGCTGTGTGCTGCCAGAGAATGCCAGTCCCAAGTCATGGTTGACACTTCAGCAAACTATTTTTGGGTGGCATGTGTGGTATAAGCAGGTCGAGGTGGAGTAGGGTAGCAACTTGAATTGGACAAGGAGAACCAGCAGCCTCCAGGCATGGGGAGATGCCTTTCCACAGTTCACTCACCAAGTCGGAGATTTATTTGGATTTTCAGAGTTGTCTTTGTGGGGGCCAACACCTCTCAGAGCATCAAACTCATCACACATAATGTTCCTTGAAGGTTTTTTTCATGATTCCAACACCTGTGATCAACTTCAGGTACTAGGACTTAAGATTTTTAGAGACTAGAGAGAAAGTGAGAAAGAGGAAGAAGAGAAGCAGTGTCAGCATTAGAGTCCAGGCCTCAAGTGACTTGCTTTCCTTAGGCTCTGCTTCCTGATTATGTTATGAGTACTCTGAGAATGAAGTTTCCTATCATTGGGTTCCTAAACAAACAAAACACCTTTTGTGTGTATGATGAGCTCCAAATAAGAGTTTATACAGAGTGCCATGAGAACATCTGGGCTTTAGGTGTACTTGGGGTCAAGGCAGAGTTTGCATAATAGAAGCATTTTAGCTGGGCCCTAAACAGAGCAGCCATTCTTCCAGCAGAGAAGGGAGCAGAAGAGACCATTCTATGTAGAGAGAACAGCCTGAGCCAAAGGGTTGGAGGCCTGAACATAAATGGCGTTTTCAGGGAACCAAGGCAATGGTTTCTAGCACAGGCAGGGATTTTGGTGAGGATGAGATTGTAAAGACAGGTTGAGAAACGTCTCTGTTAAGAAGCCTAGATTTTTTCCTGAAGGCAGGGTGAGGACACAGTCTGATCTGCTTCTAAAGAACATAACAGGGAAAGGTGTGGTAGGAAAACCAGTTCAGCTGCTGCTGCCATAGCTCAGCAAGACGTTCCCATGCAGCAAGTGCCTTGGCAGTGGGATGCCAACAATGGAAATGGTTCCAGAAGCGTCTAAGAGAGACACTTAGTATCAATTGGTGAACTACAAGCTATTCAGGAGAAGGAAGGGGAGAATGAAAGGGAAAGTGGACCTTTCTGGTGAAGATGGAAGTTATGGAATTAACCACACTCAGAGCTTCAGTGGCAGAAGCAAACGTCTTTTGGAAGGAGACCCAGAGGTCAGTTTTGGATGTGTTGCATTAGCGGTGTATGTGGCATGTCAGAGGAGAGGGCTGTTAGGCATTGGACTTCAAGACTTGAACCGCTGAACCACTTTGCCCTTCCAGGTTCCCCCAGGAGGCCTTTGCCAAGGCCTGTGGCCCTGGAGCCACCTAGGGCTCAGCTCAGCTCTGTCCCACAGATTCTCACTAGGCCACGGCTGTCTCAGGACAGGTACGGCCCTATTCACCTTTTTACCCTTAGTGATTACTTGGCACTTAGGGGGCTGCTTAAGGAATGAGCCAGGTGCAACAGTCTTGGGATATATAGGGAAACATTTTCAGCAGTGTGATTATTCATAGGAGTCACTCTAGGCACAGAAATGTGTCTTTGTACATTGTTGTATATACACAACTAGGCCTTTGTCATTCTGTTTAGAACAAAACCTGAAGTTTTTTTTTTTTCCTGAGGCAGAAATGTGGGACTTGAAAATAGTTTCATTTGTAAGGTAATGGATTTGAATTCATAAACTGGAATTAGAAAGCCAATTTTGAAAATATGTTGGGACTGGCATTCTCTGTCCAAGTAGTAATGGATTTGTGGGAATTCAAATAAACTCTCTTTTGACTGTAGTCTTATAAATCAGTCTTTTCTATAAGAGGCTTTCTAATTTGAGATACCTTGAGGTGGGTCTTCAATGATCTGATTAAGTACTCTATCTGTATGATTTTTGTGTATGACGGACATATAATTCACCTTTTGATAAATCAGATAATCAGTCCTTATTTTCAGATACCTCTAAATCATTTTGTATCTGTAGACATTTTCATTCATGGTGGGTTTTTGCATTTATTTTTTGATTTTTGTTTTTCTTCACTTCTTTTTTAAACATATTTTAGAGCAAGTGGGAAATCTTCCCAAAGCTGTCAAGTGAATTCTCATGCTAAGTTTCCTTCAATTATAGTAGTTGCTGAGTGGGTGTGCAAAAGGTGGAGGAGATGTAGACCCTGCCCTTAAGCATTTATAGTCACATTTTGGAAGCAGCGTGTGTGTTTAGAGCTGGAAACAGGAAAGGTCTGTGGGTCAGAGACATGGGGGAAGTTTTCAAAGAGAAAGAGGCTGAACTGGGTTCTTGAAGACTGAACAGGTTGTTTGTGCAGGCAGGGTGGGAACAGCATATTGTCCTGCGTGGACTCTGCCCCCCTCAAAGCTCTGGTCAGGGCCTAAGGTCACAGTAAATTGTCATAATTTTGTACTGAAGCTCTTTCTTTTAGATAATTCTCTGAAACCACCTTGTGCACTTGTTTTAAAGCATGGTACCTTTTTCTTTTTTTGTTTTATTTCTAAAATAAAAAAGCTTCAATAGATGAAACAACCAACTCTGAAACTGATTTAAGTTTTGGAAAACCACCAGGACATATTAAGATCTAGTAGCGGCTGGGCGCAGTGGCTCACACCTGTAATCCCAGCACTTTGAGGCCGAGGCGGGCAGATCATGAGGTTGATCTGATTGGAGACTGATACCATCCTGGCCAACATGGTGAAACTCCATCTCTACTGAAAATACAAAAATTAGCTGGGTGTGGTGGCACGTGCCTATAATCCCAGCTACTTGGGAGGCTAAGGCATGAGAATCACTTGAACCCAGGAGGCAGAGGTTGCAGCGAGCTGAGGTGGCGCCACTGTATTCCAGTCTGGTGACAGAGTGAGACTTCATCTCAAAAAAAAAAAAAAAAAAAAAAAAAAAAAAAATCTAGTAGCTTTGAATTGTTGAATCACTTAAAGGCACTAATTTGGTTTTCAGTTGGTATTAGCAGACATGTGGGGTTTTTTTCCTAAAAGATTTTTAATGATTTTAGATCAAATGAATCCAAAATGAAAGTAGATTACACCTTCTGAATTTGTAAGCACTTTAAAGTTGTTGGGAACATAACTTCTAATAGGAAAGCCTTTGTTGTTATTTTGGATTTGCATTTCTTCTAGACCAAGTTTTCTCCACCTTTGCACCATTGAGACAGTTGAGACTGGATGCCACTATCCTTAGGGGGCTGTCCTGTGTATTGTAGGATGTTTAGCAGCATCCCAGGTCTTTATCCTCCAGTAGTATTTGCAGATATGTGATTGTTTAGACAACTTGACACAGCCTTTCTTTTTGGCATTCAGAAATGACCAGTTCGATATCATGATTTTTAACTAAGGCTTATCTTAAAATACAACTATTTTGTCTGCCTTAAAAGGATACTTTCTCTTTTGCACTCATTGTTTTTGGTTGACTTAAAAACATGCATTCAAACTTACTTGTATTTGTTGACTACTATTGTTTTTAAAGCCAATTTTAAAATATAGGCTACAATGCTGAGAACAGTAGAACGAACTGTTTATTATTCTCACAATTAGCAATATTTTAAAGTGGTTCTATATGTTTTATATTAATATACTCTAATCTTGCCTTGATAGTTAATCATTTGTAGAATTTAAAAGCGAAGATTATTTACACTGTTTTTTCGATTCTTGTATCTTGTGACTTGGTCATTTATACTGAATTATACTGAATTTAATACTTCTGGGATTGTTTTATCATCCCTGTCCTATGTTATACAGTGTACAAAATGTGTTAGATTTGCTTCCAATATATACATACTTATGTACATATTGTATCTAGAAGTTTAACTGTGAAGTATCAAGCACTTGAAATCTGGTTTCCATATCTGTCATGCCATTGAAATTGGTCTCCATTGAGCTACTAATTACAAAACCCACTTAATTTTGTTTCTTGTCCCTTAATTTTGATGCTTGTTTTTTGTCTTTAGGAATATACCAGAATTAATATTTTTTTCTCTTGGGTTCTGCAACACTGCTTCTCCTGACCATCATCTGTATTGTCTTTCCTTGACTTGAATTGATCCATCAGTTGCTCAATCATTGTAGCCTACCCAGGCCTTGGCCTCAACCACCATTTAGTTCTCCGTCTGTCTGTCTGCCCTTGCCTCATACTCCTACAAGTGCCAGGTGTATCAGTCATGTTATTCTAGATGATGATGCTGGAACAGACATTCTGGAATCTCAATGGCTAAAAACAACAAAGCTTTATTTCTTAGTCATGCCACATGTTGTTCACTGTGGGTCTGTAGGGGGTGGGCATAGAAGTTGTTCCTTTTTGCAGAAACTTATAATTTATGTAAACTTATAATTTAAAGTAAGATGCTATACATGGAGGCAGTTGCCCACAATTGCCCAAGCCACGAACTCCAACCTTAGGCACAAACTACAACTAGTCTTCCCACTACCTCCTCTCGGCTGACAAAAGTAATAATGATGTCCAGGATTGGGCTGCCACCTAGTGGCTCTCAGAGGGTACTTCCCCACCCTTTTTACGGTGGCAGAAAATCTTTCTCATACATGTAAATATTACTTTAACGTCATTAATTTTCATCTCTTTCCGAATTATTGTATAGTTACTGTAGAAAAACCTCTTCTTGCTCTTTTATGCCCATATAATTAGAAACCAACCCTAGGCAAGGCTTCTAATAAAAGAATAATATTAGTGATATACCTTTTTACCAAACAAAGGGCCAATACAAGTTATGAAATTAAACTAGACACACCTCGTCTTCGAGGTGATGCCAAGCCAGCACCTGGGCCCAAAACTGGCCTGCAGCCCCTCAGCTTCGCCCACTGCCTTCCGACCCTGGACCTTTGCAAAGTGAACGAGCTTCAGGACTTCGTGAAAATGTATAAGCAGGATCCGAGCAGTCTGCACACCGAGGAAATGTGCTTCCTGAGGGAGTGTGTGGAGAGCATGGGGGTGAAGTACCACGTGCTACTCAGAAAGCTATTATAAATCAGACGAAAATACCAAGGAATTAAAAACAAAAACAGGTAGTAAGAAGGTGGAGGAAAACATAAACACAGACGAGCCTTCAAGTGAGGAAAGTGATCTAGAAATTGATAACGAAGCTGTGATTGAACCAGACACTGATGCCCCTTGAGAAACGGGAGATGGGTGCCAGGCCTGGTGGCTCATGCCTGTAATCCCAGCACTTTGGGAGGCCAAGGCGGGTGGATCGTATGTCAGGAGACCAGCCTGGCCAATGTGGTGAAATCCTGCCTCTACTAAAAATACAAAAAAAAATTAGCTGGGCATGGTGATGCGTGCCTGTAATCCCAGCTATTAGGGAGGCTGAGGCAGGAGAATCACTTGAACCCGGGAGATGGAGGTTGCAGTGAGCTGAGATCACATCACTGTATTCCAGCCTTGGCAATAAAGTGAGACTCCATCTCAAAAAATAGAAATAAAAATAAGTAAATAAATAAATTATTCTAGAATAGTGACTTTTTCTCTCCAGGGAGCCCTCAGAAATGCTTTGGGGTGCTGTGAGAGGGAGGACAGGGACCCAGGCAGACTACTAATCCCCTGCGTGGCCTGCCTCCCAACACCCGGCACATATGCCGAGGCAAGATAGTGACTCAGTGAGAACCAGCTTAGCGAGTGCTAAATATATGCCAGGCACTCACTAAGTAAAAGAGGTAAAAGAAAGTGATGAGTCAGGAAGACAGTTACAAGCACCTGCAGGTGCTCACACATGCACCTAATCTGTGAGAAGAGTTAATGGCCTATGTAATAAGGGGAAAAGATACAAATGAAATTTCTAACTCTAACCTCTGGTGTTTTGGACTACGTACGCTTAGGAAACTGCTTAGAAAATGAGCTAAGAATAGTCATGCAGCAAACAGAAGAGCTCAGAATAAGCTCATAATAATTTGTGTTTGCTTCTGTTTTATAGATTGAGAAAGAAAACCATAGGCTCTTTTAGAAGCACTAGTTCAGGAGAAGGATTTTACTATCCTACGTTTGTGGTTTTCAGGCCTCTCCACTTTTCCTGAGTGATGAAAGCCTCTTCGTAGGAAGTTGTGTGATACAGAGTCAGAACAGACAACAGATAAAGCGTGGTGTGGACTTTGGTAGGGGTGGCAAAGCCTGTTGGTAGAACTTGATGTTTGTGATGTTCACTCTTAGATTTATGATTGCCCCAAAAGCTTTGCTCCGAAAGCTAGTTTTCCCATGGAAGCACTTCAGGCAGCCCTGCCGAAGATGCTCCTCCCAGGCATGTGGCACAAAAGCTGTTCAGACACCCGACTAGCAGATGTGCTTGTCACCAATTCCAGCAAGGTTAGTTACATTGCAGGTTTTAAGCCCAATATAAGCAGATTGATAATATTCTAGAAGAAAAGTCACAAAACTGTTGGCCAGCAGGCATATTTGCAAAGAAGTCAAAAATCATTTGAGCCAACATTGAAAAATTGGGGAGATTTCATACAGCAGTTGGGGATTCTTGCCTCTGAGGAGACTGGCAGCACTTGGTGCCACTGAGTGGTTGCAGCTTTCAGATGGCTCTGAGGTGTCGAGTTTGCCACTGCCTTTACCACTCCTTCTTATTTTTAGATGCCTGTTTTGTTAACATTCATTTGGGGAATGCATCTGGTCTGTGTAGGTCTTTTCGTTGTGTTTTGATATTGTCTTACCATTTCAAGATTAAAGATCAGGGTGGTTGTGGTGGCTCATGCCTGTTATCCCAGCACTTTGGGAGGCCAAGGCAGGCGGATCACCTGAGGTCAGGAGGTGGAGACCAGCCTGGCCAACATGGTGAAACCCTGTCTCTACTAAAAATACAAAAATCAGCTGGCCGTGGTGATGCATTCCTGTAGTCCCAGCTACTTGGGAGGCTGAGGAAGGAGAATCGTTTGAACCCTGGAGGCGGAGGTTGAGGTGAGCCAAGATCGCGCCACTGTGCTCCAGCCTGGCGACTGAGCGAGACTCTATCTCAAAAAAAAAAAAAAAAAAAAAAAAAAAAGGAAAGATTAAAGAGCAGACTGGGAATTTGAAGGTGCCTCATCCTTGAAACTCAGTCTTTTCATGTGTAATCCTCTTGTTATTTGATAGTTGCAGTTGTATTCAGAGGCCAGTGTAGCACTTCTGAAACTGAATAACCCCAAGGATTTTCAAGAATTGAACAAGCAAACTAAGAAGAACATGACCATTGATGGAAAAGAACTGACCATAAGTCCTGCATATTTATTATGGGATCTGAGTGCTATCAGCCAGGTAAGGGATGCACAGAAGCTTTTACAACCCAAATCAAGAGTTAGGATGTTAAAAATGTGTAAGTTACTGTATTAGAAGAGGAAAGGGGACTTACAGAGAGGTGAGTTGATTGGAACTTTTCTAATTTTCCAGTCACTGCCGTTGGTTTGGTATTAACTGAAGTGATCTAGAATCAGATCCAATAACCTTTTTTATAAAGTGTGTTAGAGAAATGCTGTCTGTTTGAATTTTGGGTTTAAAAATATATATACTGATCTTCTGCATTTTTTGTAATGTTTAAAATTAAGACTCCATTGTTAAAAGTCTGCCAGAGCACCTTGAGAGCAGATGGGGCAGAAGGAAAGGACAAAGAGGAGGAGGTATGACTTAAGGGGTATTTCACATCTTCATGTGCCAAGGGTTTTTCTCAGTCTAAGCAGGATGAAGACATATCTGCCAGTCGTTTTGAAGATAACGAAGAACTGAGGTACTCACTGCGATCTATTGAGAAGCATGCACCATGGGTTCGGAATATTTTCATTGTCACCAACGGGCAGATTCCATCCTGGCTGAACCTTGACAATCCTCGAGTGACAATAGTAACACACCAGGTACAAGACTTTCTAAAAATTACGAGACTGTGGTTTCTAATTCTGCTCCTTTAGTGTGGTACAGGGATTTCCATAATTTCATTCTCCGTACCCTTCTACCTTCATTTCTGCCTTTCTTTAGCTCTTCATTGCCTTCCCTTCCTTCCTTTCAAAAACTAAACCAAACCCAAACAGCTCTCATTCACTCTCTTTTTTTGTTTGCTGTTGTTAAAAGGATGTTTTTCGAAATTTGAGCCACTTGCCTACCTTTAGTTCACCTGCTATTGAAAGTCACATTCATCGCATCGAAGGGCTGTCCCAGAAGTTTATTTACCTAAATGATGATGTCATGTTTGGGAAGGATGTCTGGCCAGATGATTTTTACAGTCACTCCAAAGGCCAAAAGGTGAGTGCCTAAGAGGAGGGGGGATGTCTAGTGTGGAAGTCACTTAGCAAATCAGAAAATCAGTGCACATACTACTATAGTCAAATATCACACAGGCCAGGCACGGTGGCTTACACCTGTAATCCCAGTACTTTGGGAGGCAGAGGTGGGTGGATCACTTGACCCTAGGAGTTTGAGACCAGCTTGGGAAGCACAGGGAGACAAATAATTGTTTTACTTTACAAAAAGTAAATTGTTTTACTTTACAAAAAGTAAAACAATTATTTGGGCCCAGTGGAATACTCATGTAGTCTCAGCTACTTGGGTGTTGGGGGCCAGTCGGGGGAGTGGGGGCTCACTGGCCAAGATGAGAAGATTACTTTAGCCTGAATGTTGAGGCTGCAGTGAGCTGTGATTGTACCACTGCACCCCAGCTTGGGTGACAGAGTGAGAACCTGATCTTGAAAAATAAAATAAAAAAAAAATATATATATATGATCAAATAATCATTTTTGAGTGCTAAGCTCAGAAGTCAACAATTAAGAAGAACACTACAGTTAGAAATTTGCTTTGCTACATTCTTAGACACCCAGGATCCTCACTTTTCCCTGACCATCTAAATTTTCTACTACTACGATAGCAGAAAAAGCAAAATCACTGTGAAACAGAAAATCATGGTTAGAATGTCAGCAAAAGGGCCAAAATAGAAAGTTAACTCAAGTTAGTGCTGAAAGCTATAGATGAAATTTCATTTAAGGCAGCCTGTTGCGCTCTAACTTTGTTGAGAGGTGGGATGGAGAAGTGGTTAAGAGTGCAGACTTGGGGGCCAACTCTTCAGGATGACCTTGGGCAGTGGCTCTACTTCTGTGTTTTCTGTCTGCATAGTGTGGAAAGTACAAAAACCCTTGTAGCATTGTTGGAAGGGTTCAGTGATCAGTTAGAGACTTATCACCGTAAACTTATAAGTTATAAAACTCTGCAACTAAGTGCTAATAACAAAACTACTTTGTCTGTTATTGTTTATGCTACCCAACCAGGCCCATTCTCCTGTTCCCCTATTGACCTGTCTCCTCTGTATCAGATTGTAGGGCTAAAAGGGGAGCTTGTGGCTTAACAAGGGGACAAACACAAGATCAATGACTGTGCAGTGCTTTTCCTGCTGACAGGTGTGCCTTGGTGCTGAGGCATGTGAGCATAGGAGGCTTAAATCAGATGGGATAGGAAGAATGCCCATCCGAATTGACACGTACTTTGAAGAACAAGTAAGAGTTAGTTTAGGTGAAAAAAGATATTCCAATTAGACAGAATATGCAAAGGCACAGAGATTTTTAAAGAGGAGTGTATTTTTTTTCAATGATTTTGAATTTAAAAAGTAACCATGTACCCCATCACTCATTTTTAGAGCAGGTGAATGCACAGCTCAGAATGCTGTGCCGATTAATTTATCACAGGGCCTTATGCATGAAGATAGAGGATATTGTCTCTCAGCCTTGAGACAAGATTATGCACAAATACACTGATGAGCTACTGATAGTTGTTGCAGAAAAGCAGTGACCGTGCATACTTCCCACCAGCTTTGACATGCTTCGGTACTTGCAGTCAAGTCTGGCATGGTGTTACTTTATTTCACAGTAGATTATCAAAGCATGTTGTGAGAGGCTAATCCATGAGTTGAATCCTTGTCTGCTTTCCTTGAGTAATGGAAAAAAGTAAGTATGCTCAGTAAGAATGGTCAACACAGCAGGATCTAAACAATAACTATAGGTACAGGCAAACTTAAAGCGCTTGTGAGTGTGAACACTCAGCCCTTTGAAAATTTTAATCTTTCTAGAGACTTAATTTCTTTTTATAAAGGGAATCTTAAGAATAAAACGTATCAGAAGCCAGAAGTCATTTTATTTTCTCTTTGGTTTTATCGTAGGTTTATTTGACGTGGCCTGTGCCAAACTGTGCCGAGGGCTGCCCCGGTTCCTGGATTAAAGATGGCTATTGTGACAAGGCTTGTAATAATTCAGCCTGCGATTGGGATGGTGGCGATTGCTCTGGTAAGGATGTGTTAAACTGTCGTTCGTTCATTTTTATGGAATATTTTCTTCTTAATCATTATTGAACATGTACTATAGACGTAACCAAACATTCTTTATGTATTAATAAAGAATCAGTAATGCTGGACATGGTGACTCAAGCTTATAATCCAGTGCTTTGCAAAGCTGAGCTGGGAGGATTGCTTGAGGCCAGGAGTTTAAGACCAGCCTGGGCAACATAGTAAGACCCCATCTCTATCAAAAAAAATTAGCCAAGTGTGGTGGTGCACACCTATAGTCCTAGGTGCTTGGGAGGCTAAGGCAGGAGGATCACTTGAGCCTAGGAGTCCGAGGCTGCCGTGAGCTGTGATTGTGCCTCTGTACTCCAACCTGGGCGGCAGAGTGACACCCTGTCTCAAAAAAAATATATATATATGAATGTGTGTGTGTGTGTGTGTGTGTGTATATATATATATATATCAGTAATCAGTACACTCTTTGGAGGTGGTAATTAGTGCTCCCATGTGGCCCAGTTTATTCGTTGTTGAGGGCATTGAACAAGAGAAAATACACTTGAAAATGTCATCTTATTTAAAATATGAAAATCTGGAATATACTTAGTTCTATAAACCCAAGAGCAAGCATCACTCTCACTGGTTCTTATAGGAGCTCACTGCTGGTTGCCGTCAGCAGCAGATTATGATAGGTTACAGAATGACTAAAGAGTTGCAAAAGAAATAAGTATTTTCCTCAGCAACTCTTCTCCCTCCCTCACATACTTATATTTTGACTTACTGATAATAGCAATTTGTTACATTTACTTACTGCCTTTCAATTATAAAGCATTAAATGTATACAGCATTATTCATTATATTCACTTGAATTTTGTTTGTCACCTGAGAGTGAGTATGTACACAAATGTTATCATCCCCATTTCCATATGAAGAAACGGATTTGGAAATGTTTGCATATTGGAGAAAACAAAGCTTCAAGTTGTATTTCAGTCAGATATGTCAGATGCTCTTTAACTGTGGGGAGAGAATACAGATGTGCAAAGTAGATCTGTGTAGACCAGAGAAGTCAGTCTCTACTAGAACATTAGCATTTGATAACAAGGGGTATCAAACACGATACCCACATTTGGACAAGTTTTTGGCAGTTCTGACAAGTCTTTGGGTGCTCCTCCATTTCAACGGAGTCAGGCTGGAGTGCACCTCACTCACTGCAAGCTGCCTCCCGGGTTCACGCCATTCTCCTGCCTCAGCCTTCCCGAGTAGCTGGGACTACAGTTCTATTTTTTTAGATAGAGACGGGGTTTCACCATGTTAGCCAGGATGGTCTCGATCTCCTGATAATCCGCCCACCTCGGCCTCCCAAAGTTTTACAGGCGTTTCGTGCTCCTCCATTTCTGTCAGCATGTGCCGCTTGAGCAAATGTAAGGCCTGTACTTATAGGTTGCATAGCTACAAAATGCTAGGGCCTATTCATTACACTTCTGTCAAGTGACTCCCTTTTCAGTTTATTTTCTTCTTAAGGTACATGAAATCTTTTACTAAAGAATGAGGTGAACCTTTTCTGACTAAAACTTACACATCAACCTTGAAAACATTAATATGAAATAAGGAACTGTCTTTTTTGTTTGTTTTTTGAGATGGAGTTTCAATCTTGTTGCCGAGGCTGGAGTGCAGTGGAGTAATCTTGATTCACTGCAACCTCCACCTCCTGGGTTCGAGCAATTCTCCCGCCTCAGCCTCCCAAGTAGTTGGGATTACAGGTGCCCACCACCACGCCCAGCTAATTTTTGTGTTTTTAGCAGAGATGGGGTTTACCATGTTGACCAGGCTGGTCTCAAACTCCTGACCTCAGGTGATCCAGCCGCCTTGGCCTCCCAAAGTGTTGAGAATACAGGCGTGAGCCACCGTGCCCAGTTCAGAACTGCCTTTCAAAATTGTAATTACAGCAAGATTCCCTCTTCTTCCTCCGCTCTACAGGTAACAGTGGAGGGAGTCGCTATATTGCAGGAGGTGGAGGTACTGGGAGTATTGGAGTTGGACAGCCCTGGCAGTTTGGTGGAGGAATAAACAGTGTCTCTTACTGTAATCAGGGATGTGCAAATTCCTGGCTTGCTGATAAGTTCTGTGACCAAGCGTGCAATGTCTTGTCCTGTGGGTTTGATGCTGGCGACTGTGGGCAAGGTATGTTTACTGCCAAACAAACAAGAATAGGAGGATAAAAAGTTCTTGACAGGTAGAGTTTTGAATGGCTTTTGTTATTTACAATAATGATTCTCTGTGTATTCTTTTTCCAGCCTTACATTCAGACTTGTTATAAAAGTAAGAGAACAACAGAAATCACTAAAGAGTGTTATTTCTTTAGTGTTATTGTTGCAGTCTGGTGTTTTGTTTTGTTTTGTTTTGTTTTGACCAAGCAGATTTACCTTAGCTGAAAATATGTGGTGAAGTTTTAATTTGGAAACAAAAAATTATTGATATCCATCAATAATTCATTAAATAAAGATGGTTCAAATCCTGGATTTTGTTGGTAACATATAAATGGAATTTGTTTTGGCAGAAAGTTTTTTTCAAATGGATAAAAACATGGAAATTGATTATTGTAATTTATTGTTAAGAATCATGCCATATCTCTGTAGTGAGTCAGGATCACTATTTCATGGTAATTATTGTGACTGCCTCAGATAGTGAAATGAGCCCTGTACCAGTAACTGTTGTATTAGGATATCTAATTATTTTGAAATTAAAGTCACTCTTAGAAAGTGAAAACTCAGTGCTTACTTCAGCAGCACGTATACTAAAATTAGAACAGTTTAGGCGTGAGTATGGCCCCTGCACAAGGATGACGTGCAAATTTGTGATGCATTCCCTATTATTTTTTTTTAAAGAAAGTGAAAACTCAGACCCAAAGAATTAAAGGAAAACAGAGGAAAAATGCCTAGTTTTTAAAAAAAATCATGTTTCTGTTTTTTCCTCTAGATCATTTTCATGAATTGTATAAAGTGACCCTTCTCCCAAACCAGACTCACTATATTATTCCAAAAGGTGAATGCCTGCCTTATTTCAGCTTTGCAGAAATAGCCAAAAGAGGAGTTGAAGGTGCCTATAGTGACAATCCAATAATTCGACATGCTTCTATTGCCAACAAGTGGAAAACCATCCACCTCATAATGCACAGCGGAATGAATGCCACCACAATACATTTTAATCTCACATTTCAAAATAGAAATGACGAAGAGTTCAAAATCCAGATAACAGTGGAGGTGGACACAAGGGAGGGACCAAAACTGAATTCCACGGCCCAGAAAGGTTACGAAAATTTAGTTAGTCCCACAACACTTCTTCCGGAGGCGGAAATCCTTTTTGAGGATATTCCCAAAGAAAAACGCTTCCCGAAGTTCAGGAGACACGATGTTAACTCAACCAGGAGAGCCCAGGAAGAGGTGAAAATTCCCCTGGTAAATATTTCACTCCTTCCAAAAGAGGCCCAGTTAAGTCTCAATAAATTGGATTTGCAACTGGAACATGGAGACATCACTTTGAAAGGATACAATTTGTCCAAGTCAGCCTTGCTGAGATCATTTCTGATGAACTCACAGCATGCTAAAGTAAAAAATCAAGCTATAATAACAGATGAAACAAATGACAGTTTGGTGACTCCACAGGAAAAACAGGTTCATAAAAGCATCTTGCCAAACAGCTTAGGAGTGTCTGAAAGATTACAGAGGTTGACTTTTCCTGCAGTGAGTGTAAAAGTGAATGGTCATGACCAGGGTCAGAATCTACCCCTGGACTTGGAGACCACAGCAAGATTTAGATCGGAAACTCACACCCAAAAAACTGTAGGTGGAAATGTGACAAAAGAAAAGCTCTCATCTCTGATTGTTCCACTGGCAAGCCAGATGACAAAAGAAAAGAAAATCACAGGGAAAGAAAAAGAGAACAACAGAATGGAGGAAAATGCCGAAAATCACATAGGCGTTACTGAAGTGTTACTTGGAAGAAAGCTGCAGCATTACACGGAGAGTTACTTGGGCTTTTTGCCATGGGAGAAAAAAAAGTATTTCCAAGATCTTCTTGATGTAAGTTCCATCCAGCCTCATTCTTTCTCATGCTCAGGAAGGGTAAATAAATCTCGTGATAATATCATTATAGCTACCATTTATTCAGCACTTCCTTGTGCCGGCCACGGAACTAAATGCTTTTCTTATGTGGTTTCATTTAATTTGCCCAATAACCCTAATAATAAAAAATGCCACATGAAGGTATTTATTATTGTTATCCACATTTTGTAGTTTAGGAAACAGCCCAAGTGTGAATGAGTAAGGGATTTAGCCAGGGGCATACTTCGAGGAAGGAGAGCGGGAAGTGGTATGTTGTCTTGTCTTGACATTTCAGATCTGGTATTTCTCCAGCTCTACTGATGAAAAAACCCTGGAGTTCAATTAAGTTCATTCGCTTCCCCAACATTATAACAGCAAACCAGTGTGAGCCAAGCCTCAAAGTTGGAGTGCTCGTCCCCTGTACCATGGCCCCACTGTGCTGTGGTGTCATCTGTACCTCTCCTCAGTGCTCTCACGGTGCTAACCACGGGGGAATGCAAGATGACAGGAACATAGCCACTGCTCATGGAAGCTCAGGGACCAGTAGAGAAGACAAATTTGTGGGGAGATAACAAAGAGGTGTGTTTGTGTTGAGATATGGGCAAAAAATCCGGAGGGGAGGACTCCTTAGCTCTGCCTAGAAGTACTAGGAAGGCATACAGGAGGAAGTTCCCTGTGGACTGACCTTCAAAGAGGTGGGAGTTGACAGACCAAGACAAAAATACACAGTCTAGGCTGGATAGTGAAGGCACACAGCCACGAGTGGGTGTAAGACTGGGAGAAAAGAGGGGGAAGGAGGAACTATGTCCTCAGCATTTTAGGAAGTATCTTGTGCCTTGCACATGAGGCATTTACAGATCTAATGAAGGACTGCAGTGTTCTTGACGATGTTTATTTCCTCAGTTTCCCCTGTTGTCTTTCCTTTCCTTTTTTTTTTTTTTTTGAGATGGAGTTTCGCTCTTTTTCCCAAGCTGGAGTGGTGCAATGGCGTGATCTCGGCTCACTGCAATCTCTGCCTCCTAGGTTCAAGCGATTCTCCTGCCTCAGCCTCCTGAGTGGCTGGGATTACAGGCGCATGCCAGCACGCCCAGCTAATTTTTTGTATTTTTAGTGGAGACGGGGTTTCACCATGTTAGCCAGGCTCGTCTTGAACTCCTGATTTCAGGTGATCCGCCCGTCTTGGCCTCCCAAAGTGCTAGGACTACAGGCGTGAGCCACCATGCCTGGCTTCTTTCCTTTTTTTTTTTTTTTTAATTTACAGAAGCATTATAGGTTAGTAGTAAAAATTGCAAGCAATTCAAAAAAATACAGTAAAAAAAGGGAAGTTCTTCCTTTTTCAGTCTCCCTCCTGGAGATAATCACTGTTAATACTTTGATGGGTATTCTTCCAGTATCTTTCTATAGCTATGCAAACATACCTATATGTATGTATGGTTATATAGAGAGAAATATATATATATATAGTGTAAATTTACATGTATTTCCCTGCAGTTGTAGTATGTGGGCAAATGCCATTATTTATTTATTTATTTATACCCATGCCAATGCCATTATTCTTTTTAATAGCTGCAGGTTAGTTATTTCCAATGTTTTGTGATTACAAATAGTGTTGCAGTGAATACTCTTGTACATATATCTTACACTTCAGTGAGTTTTAGTTCTGTGGCTAGGATTACTAGGTTAGCAGATATAAACTTTAAATATGTCTTTCTGAAATGTTGTACCACTTCATATTTCCACAAAAAGTATACAGGAGTGCTTGCTTCACTGCAGTCTAACCAACACCAGTTAATATCAGTCTCCTTACATTTTTATCAGTTTGAGAAGCAAAAGTATTTCTGTAAAGTATTTGAATGCTTTACCAATTTTCTTTGCCTATTTAGTTCTGCCACTTAACTGGTTTTGATTTTATAATATTAAAACTATTATACGATGAAACCAAATTTGTTTCTAGTCCTTGTGCTTACAACTCAAGGACTTGCACATTTGATATCATCTGCAGAATTAGCTTGTTACTGAAAGTACTATCAAATTTATATGTAAATAAATTTTCTAAATGTTGCATTGAATTGGCTTTGAAATCTCACAATGACCAGTCCTTGAAGAATATCCTCCATATGTGACTGTTGTTACGTAGATCTCCCTCATACAGCTGTTGTTCTCAAACCAATATTGGTGATACTTGCACTGAAATCCAGTTGAGTCCTGCTAAATCCAGTTTAGATCCTTAAAGTGACTTGTTAACATGCATTGCATTTGCTCCTAATGGAGAGTTCGTGACTAGTTATTACCACATTATATAAAATGTCTTGTAACAAAGTATACTTGTGCACTAAACATAATGCTGAGTTACATGTAGAATTCTCTTTTCAGGAAGAAGAGTCATTGAAGACACAATTGGCATACTTCACTGATAGCAAAAATACTGGGAGGCAACTGAAAGATACGTTTGCAGATTCCCTCAGATATGTAAATAAAATTCTAAATAGCAAGTTTGGATTCACATCACGGAAAGTCCCCGCTCACATGCCTCACATGATTGACCGGATTGTTATGCAAGAGCTGCAAGATATGTAAGTCTTCCTCGTGTTTGAGTTGTTGGCTTGTGTTCAGAACTAAGGCTACTTGAAGTTTGCATATTTACCATACTAAATTTATGGCTCTAATATTTGATGACTAATATGTTAAAGGTATGATCTAAGTGCGAAAGAAAAAAGTCCATCTCTGCAAATGTTAGATACGGTACATACTTTGAATATCCAGAGTTTGTAATATGTTATATTTGGACAGGTTCCCTGAAGAATTTGACAAGACGTCATTTCACAAAGTGCGCCATTCTGAGGATATGCAGTTTGCCTTCTCTTATTTTTACTATCTCATGAGTGCAGTTCAGCCACTGAATATATCTCAAGTCTTTGATGAAGTTGATACAGACCAATCTGGTGTCTTGTCTGACAGAGAAATCCGAACACTGGCTACCAGAATTCACGAACTGCCATTAAGTTTGCAGGTGTCGTATTGTCTTATTCTAAACTTTTTGATGTTTTAAATGAGAATTTTAATTCTGGTCAGGCACGGTGGCTCACACCTGTAATCCCAGGACTTTGGGAGGCCTAGTCGGCTGAGCTCAGGAGTTCAAGACCAACCTGGGCGACACAGTGAAACCCCGTCTCTACTAAAAATACAAAAAATTAGCCAGACATGGTGGCATGCACCTGTCATTCCAGCTACTTGGAAGGCTGAAATAGGAGAACCGCTTCAACCTGGGGAGGTGGAGGTTGCAGTGAGCCAAGATCGTGCCACTGTACTCCAGGCTGGGCAACAGAGTCAGACTCTGTCTCAAAACAAAGAGAAAATTTTAATTCTGACCATGTCTCTTTTTCCCCTACATAATTTATTGCAAGTAAAAATAACTCTTAATATTTACTGTGGGTATTCATAGCTAGTCTGTTTTAGTGCCAGAATTATAACCAAATTTGAGGTTCGTATTTTATGAAATTACTTTTTGTAGGTTTTTCAGTAGAGATTGATCTTGATTGTCTGGAAAAGAACCAGACCATACCTGCATATAAGATTCTTGTGGTATATCCATTCTAGGACTTCAGATGTGGCTAACCAGAGAGCTCAGCCAGGCCCTTCCTTCATGGCATCCTCTAGTCCCAGGAGTAGGAAACTAACTAATGGAGGTGCCCAGATGAATCTAGCTGCAGGGCATGATTTCTCCTGAGCCTTGGACCACCTTGTGTAAATGGGTATCTCAGAGGCCAGAACGTTCTTTGAGATGAAGATGAAATATTTGTGTTGGCATTGTCTCATTCTGCTTCTCTTAGAGTGCCTTTATCTTAAGAATCATGTAGTCAGACTCTCTTTGAAGATAGCATTTAAACCATTTTTGGAAGCTTTCACTTAATTTTTATTTTTAAAACCACAGTCATTACTTCCAATGCACATAACAGGTTTATCTTCTTCTTTTTCTTTGTTAGGATTTGACAGGTCTGGAACACATGCTAATAAATTGCTCAAAAATGCTGCCTGCTGATATCACTCAGCTAAATAATATTCCACCAACTCAGGAAGCCTACTATGATCCCAATCTGGTAAGTGGAATGGGTTACTTTTATGTACAACAGAAAGTACATCCTTATCAAGTGTTATTTACAGCATTTCTGTATAGCACTTCAGAACTAGAAGCAGGCTCTATGGTTTTATATGGCTTTGTTGCAAAATAGTAGCACAGGTAATCCAGAATCATTCATAGCTTGCTTTGGAATCTTCCTGTTCACCCCATAGATGCGTAATTTGGATTTGTTGCTTGTATTCCATAAACAGATGTCCTGTTCGCTGAGGGTGACAGAAAATAGCCCCAGATTGTTCTCATTGGCCAGAGAGAACAATCCTGAGGTTTAACAATCAAGAAAATATTCATCACGTGGAATGTCATCGTTCATCAAAGCTCAATTGCTTTAATGCTGGCACTTACTCCATTTTACCAGTAGGGGCAGTGGGTGACTAACACACAACTACATTGGGATATCATTTAGCTGAAATAATTGGAAGACTGTAGATTATGAGAGACATTTTAGTTTCAGAGAAGTTAAAATGTGAAGAAAATCGTAGAATTGATGAAATGAATATAATACAGCCATTAGATATTTTCTGTTAATTTTTTACTGATAAATGGAAAAATTCTTATATAATTAGGTGGGGGAAATAATGGGTACTATCATATAGACAGTATGATTTGAACTGTAGAAATCCCGCAAGTACATATACAACACACATACCCCAAAAGACAACAGAAATGACAGTAGGTTAAATCACAGGTAGTTTTTAATATCCTTTTTGTACACTAGAATTTTTCACGTTTTCTATAATGAGTAGATTTTGCTTTCATAATCAGAATAAAATGGTATTTAAAAAAATTACTATCTTGCAAATCTTCAAGCCATGTATAAATAATGACTGCAGATAGGATACCTCCTCCCTCATGAGGGGACGTAGTGTGAAAAGTGGCAGCCATTGGTGAAAGAGGTCAGCATAGCAGCCATCAGAGCATACAGTATGAGTATTGCCTATCACATGTAGATTAATTTAGCATATGGCATGGGTTAGTATATAGATATGTGCCACTTAAAAGCCAATTCTCTAAATGTGCTAAGACTTAACATTACTAAATTAATAAAGTTGAGATAAATAGAGGAGTAAAGACCTGGTATCAGCCCTAAAGGAATTTGCTCTAGTGAGATTAACAGATAGGAATCAGCAGGTCAAGAATGAGACTAGGGCTGGGCATGGTGGCACATGCCTATAATCTCAGCACTTTGGGAGGCCCAGGTGGGTGGATCACCTGAGGGCAGGAGTTCAAGACCAGCCTGGCCAACATGGTGAAACCCCATCTATACTAAAAAATACAAAAATCAGCCGGGCATGATGGCTCATGCCTGTAATCCCACCACTTTGGGAGGCCAAGGCGGGCAGATCACTTGAGGTCAGGAGTTCGAGACTAGCCTGGCCAACATGGTGAAACCCCATATCTTCTAAAAATACAAAAATGAGTTGGGTGTGGTGGCAGGTTCCTGTAATCCCAGCTTCTCAGGAGGTTGAGACAGGAGAATCACTTGAACCCGAGAGGTGGAAGTTGCGGTGAGCTGAGATCGCGCCACTGCACTCCAGCCTGGGCAATAGAGTGAGACTCCGTCTCCAAAAAAAAAAAAAAAAGAATGAGACTATGAGACTACTTGTGGGTTGGGAATTCACCAGATGCCTCATGTAGAGCTGGTATGCAGTCAAGCTAATAACAGAGGAGCAGCTTGTCTATGTACTTCAGTTTCTTTTGGGTTTTTGGCATGATCCAGTAGGATAAAGTACTTCAGGTTTGTTTGTGAAAAATGCATTATAAACTCTCTATTATATAAATCGTAGTAATTGTTTGCCAATGTGTTCTTAAAGATGAAAAAGATGTATATGTAGTCACAGTTGGTGTTTTTCTTACTTCCGAAGAGAATAGAATCAAAGTTTTAAAAATCAGAACTTAGGACTAAATTGCCCTACTTTCAGCTCTGATGTGATATCTGATCTACTTATGTTTTCTCATAGCCACCGGTCACTAAAAGTCTAGTAACAAACTGTAAACCAGTAACTGACAAAATCCACAAAGCATATAAGGACAAAAACAAATATAGGTAAGTAGTACACACATATTCCATTTGTTTAGTATAAGAGTAGTTACAAAAGTCTGGCTTTTTCATAAATCTACAATATTTTGTCTGTTAAGCACTCTTCTAAAATTTATATGAGATTGTTTGCTGTAGTAGTATTAAAAGTTTAAGTTATTCCTGTGGATGTTGAGTTCACTACAGTTTTTAAAAATGTATTTTCTATTGAAGTTTTATTTTTTATATCCATGTAATTATTTAAACTCTTCAAATATGTTTGATAATTAGGTTTGAAATCATGGGAGAAGAAGAAATCGCTTTTAAAATGATTCGTACCAACGTTTCTCATGTGGTTGGCCAGTTGGATGACATAAGAAAAAACCCTAGGTATTGATTTTTATATATAATTTTTAATTATGCAAATAAACCTGAATAAAAGGCAGCAGGACTGGAGAGAAGGGAGTAGCTTATTTCTGTATGGAACATACCAAAAGGCCGAACAGTGGAGGCAGTGTTGGGGGTTGAGTGAGAGATAGGAGTTGCAAGTTGAGGTGGGGTCCCCCATGCAAAGGGATGAGCCTGAACTTCTAAGAACTGGGTTCTGTTAATAACAAGCTGTTCAGGGAGAGCTGGGGCAGATCTCATTGTGGGGAGGTGAGGCCAGGCAGCTGGGACATTCTAGAAATGCCTTTTTAGAATTGTGGCATTTCTAAAAAGGTGCTTCCAGAACAGTTGTTTAGATGGTTAGATTTATCTTAGCAATTCAAAGTAAAGTTCAGATTAGCTTTTGAGGAAAACGGAATGCTACCATAAATGGGAACATTAATCCAGTATACTCCAGCCATCCTTTGGGGATGAATAAATTTTCAGGTTTACCTAAGCCTTAACAATTTCTTTACCAGCCCCTTAACTGTTACTTTAGCAGGTTTGATAAAATGTGCTAAAAATATGCATTTTTGAGTTTTTAACTTTAGTGGGAAATAGGTGTTTCATCAACTTCTTTGGAAAATAAAGACACTGGCATATAAACTATATATTTTTGAGATAGGATCTCACTCTGTTGCCCAAGCTGGAGTGCAGTAATGCAAACACGGCTCACTGTAGCCTCCACCTCCTGGGCTCGAGCAATCCTCCCACTTCAGCCTCCTGAGTAGCTGGAACCACAGGCATGAGCTGCTGCACCCAGCTAAAATTGAGTATTTTTAATTTCTGAGTCTTTTAAATGCATTAGGAGGTCTTCAGTTTTACCTCGCTGAAATTAGGATTCTAATTACAAATGATCAAAGATGTGAACCTTATAGGCATTTTAAAGCCGTTATATTTTTTCTACAAATCCTGTTCTCGTTTGGAGGAGAAAGAAATTGGAATTTTCAAAAAAGTAAAAATATCTTTAACACCCATTTAGTGTCTTCAGTAATCCAGTAATATACTTGATTTTTTACAAAATGTTTCCCACAAGCCAACCAAACCATAAGGTACAATAATAATTAGCCAGCATACAGCCCTCTTTGCATATGCTGTTCCCTGCACTTGAAGTGTACTGTTTCAATTTCCTAAAATAACTTTAGCTTTTAAGAACCAATTTTGATGGGAGTACAGACTTCCCCCTATTTTCTTGATGAGCTGTCTCATTCATGAGTAGTAATAATGTGAGAATTTGCAGTTTTTAGTTGTAGCCAATACTTTTAGGTCTTTGTGCCAATTTGAAAGTTACTGGGTTAGAGTATTCATAGACATTTTCATGGTACTTAGAGGGACAGGGGTTTAGTAGAAAGACACATGGCAAGCCAGGCTTTTTCCACAGTTTGCCAGGCCCAGCTGCTATGTGTGTACCTGAACAGATTTTATCATTAACTCTTGTTTATGTTGTTTTGTTTTACTTTAATGAAGGCTTATTATAAGTCAGGTGTGGAAAACTAGACTTCAGACTGACTTCAGCTCGAAGGACATGTTTATCCCGTTAACAAGGAGTCTGGGATAGACAATATCCAGGCTTTGTTTTTCTTTGATTTTCTTAGCTCTGCTTGTGTTGGCTTCATCATCAGGCCATAGACCATTAACACATTCAAGAACTTTACCATTGATTAAATAATACCATCTAATAGCCTGTCTTCACATTTCCCCAGTTGCCTCCAAATGCCCTTGATAGCTGTTGTCTGCCTCTTTTGTTTGTTTTTAAATCCAAGATACAGCCAAGGCTCATATATTATATTAGGTTGACATAGCTCTTTCGTATCCTTTAATTTAAAGCAGTCTCCAGGTTTAGAGAAAGATTAGTGAGCTCGCACATACCTGTCACTTGTCTTCCTTCTTCAGAAAGATTGAATCCTGATCGAATCCTTCTTCAGAAGGAAGACAAGTGATTTACATTTATTTACTTCCGTTTATATTTAACCTTGTTTCATCTAAACACACCCACTCCATCACTGCTACCTGATTAATATTAAGTGAATCTCAAACATTGTATCATTTTAGCTCCATATTTTTTGTATATATAACCACAATACCATTATCACCCTAAAAAAATCAATAACGATTCCTTAATATGACCAACTACTTTGTCAATGTACACCTTTCACTCCTCTTAACTTTCATAAGGACTTATGTGTTTTTTGGTTTTTAAGTTTGTTGGTTTGAAGTTAAATCTATGGGTTTTCCCTCCATCTCTCTTTTTTTAACCATATAATTTTTTGCATGTGTATATGAAGAAGTCTGATTATAGATTCTATAGCTATCTTACACTTTGTCCTTCTCTGATTGAATCCTAGTTGTTTAACATGTTTCTATGTCTCTTGTATTTCCCATAAATTGGTAGTTGGATCTGAAGGCTTTATCAGGTTTGTTTGATTTTTTTTGGTGAATCTACTTCAAAAGTGTTGGCATACCTACAAGCCATTTTAATGGGCCCTCAGTTTAGTGACCTTTGCCTTGAAAGGAACTTGAAATAAGCAAGGAAGCACCACTGTAATCTGCTTTTTTGCCAGAACTCTAGCATCTTACAACTTGGTTAGAGACATAGTAAGCAGAAATTATCAAATTCATAGAATCTGTAGCTATAAGGCACTGTCTGTCTCTCTCAATCATTTACATGATTTTTCTTTGTAATATAACTATCAGTTCAGAGAACTTAGTTTTGATTTTTTTTTTTTTAATCTTTCTGAGACAGTCTCACTCTGTCATCCAGGCTGGAGTGCAATGGTGCAATCTAAAGATTGCTCACTGCAACCTCTGCCTCCCGAGTTAAGCAATTCTCGTGCCTCATTCTTTTGAGTAGCTGGGATTACAGGCACGCCACCACGCCCGGCTAATTTTTTTGTATTTTTAGTAGAGACGGGGTTTCACCCTGTTGGCCAGGCTGGTCTCAAATTTCTGACCTCAAGTGATCAGCCTACCTTGATCTCCCAAGGTGCTGGGATTACAGGCATGAGCCACCACGCGTGGCCTTCAGAGAACTTGGTTTTAGGTACTTATGGATTGTCTTTTTTTTTGCCTCACCACAGCCTCTGCTTCCCAAGTTCAAGTGATTCTCCTGCCTCAGCTTCCTGAAGAGCTGGGACTACAGGCACATGCCACCACATCTGGCTAATTTTTGTATTTGTAGTAGAGACGGGGTTTTGCCATGTTGGTCAAACTGGTCTCAAACTCCTGACCTCAGGTGATCTTCCCGCCTCTGCCTCCCAAAGTGCTGGGATAACAGGTGTGAACCACCATGCCTGGCCACTGATTGTCTTTTCTAGCTGCCAACAAAATATTCTAGTCAGTTAACTACATTTATTGAACAATTAATTCAGGACACTCTATTAACTACATTTATTGAACAATTAATTCAGGACACTCCAAAAAGAAGTCATTAAATTAATTTACTCCCATAGTTAAAAGGCCATCTACCCTAGTTCTCTTGTTTTATAGGTGAGGAATATCTAAAGAAAAACTGTATAGAACATCATTCCCCCAGAGAATCATATCAGCAAATATACCAACTTGGGACATAAGTCCATTTAAAATATATTTGGAATCCACATCCTTGTTTTGTTAGGTCAGGATTATCCGTATGTAACTAATAACCCTGGCTCTCTGTTATTTCAGGAAGTTTGTTTGCCTGAATGACAACATTGACCACAATCATAAAGATGCCCAGACAGTGAAGGCTGTTCTCAGGGACTTCTATGAATCCATGTTCCCCATACCTTCCCAGTTTGAGCTGCCAAGAGAGTATCGAAACCGTTTCCTTCATATGCATGAGCTGCAGGAATGGTAAATTCTCATGTTTTTTATATATGTGTGTGTGTGTATGAGTGTATACATTATACATACGTATGTATCTATATGTTAGCGATGAAATTTTTTAATTTCTTTTTTTTTTTTTTTTTTTTTTTTTTGAGACGGAGTTTTGCTCTTGTTGCCCAAGCTGGAGTGCAATGGCGCAATCTCAGCTCACTGCAACCTCCGCCTCCTGGGTTCAGTGATTCTCCTGCCTCAGCCTCCTGAGTAGCTGGGATTATAGGCATGCGCCACCAAGCCCGGCTAATTTTTTGTATTTTTAGTAGAAACAGGGTTTCAACATGTTAGCCAGACTGGTCTCGAACTCCTGACCTCAGGTGATGCGCCCGCCTTGGCCTCCCAAAGTGCTGGGATTACAGGTGTGAGCCACCGTGCCCAGCTGAAATTTCTTTAATGTGTTATTTGCTCTGTAATTTATTTGTAAAAGTATAGTTATAATTTTTATTGAGTTTAATACTTGAAAGACATTTATTTGCATTTTAAGGGATTTGAAAAAATGCATAACTGGGTTCTTTCAGTCTATTTGGAACTTCATTTATTCAGCTGTTTGTTGACCAATGTGTAAGTGAAGGAATTGTTTAGTATAAAATGAGAGGTACATGAGGTCAGTATGTGCTGCGCTGATAGTCAAAGACTTTGGGGAAAATGAATTAAACTAAGTCCTGAAGGCAGAATCTCAGAAGTGGTGAGAAGGGAACAATGAGCAAAAGCTTGGAGGTGGGAATGATCTGGGCAATTTGAGGGCTAGCCCAGCTTAGTTGGAGAATTCATATATTGAAATCGTGGAATGTAAATCTGAAAAGGTATTAGGAGCCATTTCATTCAGTACTTCAACAACCAGACTATCTAGTTAGCCTTTATAATCAACTGGGAAACTTTATAATGAGTAAAGGATTGAGTTAAGCAGTTTGTTTTGTTTTCTTTTGCTTTGAGACAGAGCCTTGCTCTGTCACCCAGGCTGGAGTGCAGTGGCATGATGTCTACTCACTGCAATCTCCACCTCCCGGGTTCAAGCGATTCTAATGCCTCAGCCTCCTGAGTAGCTGGGATTACAGGCATGTGCCACCACGCCCAGCTAATTTTTGTTATTTTTAGTAGAGACAGGGTTTTGCCAGGTTGGCCAGGCTGGTCTCAAACTCCTTGGCTCGAGCGATCCTTCCACCTCAGGCTTCCAAAGTGCTGAGATTACAGGCGTGAGCCACCGCATCCGGCCCTAATTTTCATTCTTATATTTGTTAAATCAGCTAATTTATTGAGTATCTGCTGTGGGAATAATCACTAGCAGTACTTACTAAGACCTTTTTTTTTTTTTTTTAACTTAATTGTAACATGGTACTTGACTAAGAGCTTTTCTTGCACATTCTCATTTAACTCTTCTAACAACTCTGTAGTAGGTCCATTTTATCCTCAGTACAGCAAAAGGAAGTAACTTGCATAAGGCATCTTGGCTCCTGAATGGGGGAGCCCATGTATGAACCTGGGCAGCCCATTCACCAGATTCTGCCTACAACACCGGCTAAGTGTGCTTCATCATCATCACTGCCATCAGAGTAGCTACCCTTTTTCTTAAGAACCTGTTGTCTGTTAAACACTGTGCTAGGCAAGATATTTACTCTCTACAGTTAAAAGTATTGTTACTGCCACGTTAAAGATGAGAACATAGTAATGTGAGTTGAGTAACTTGCTCCTGCTGAAGTAGCTGGCAAGTGGCTGATCCAGCCTGACTCCCAACCCTCTGCACATTCCACTGTATTCCAAAGCTGCTTTATAAGTTTTCTTCATCTTTCATTCTACTGCAATTGCCAACATTTAATTATAAAAATAATTTTATCTTTTGGTTTAGGAATGAGAGACAGGACTAGCTAGATTTCCTAGGCCGACTAAGAATCCCTAAGCCTAGCTGAGAAGGTGACCGCTTCCACCTTTAAACATGGGGCTTGCAACTTAGCTCACACCCGACCAATCAGATAGTAGAGAGAGCTCACTAAAATGCTAATTAGGCAAAAACAGGTGATAAAGAATAGCCAATCATCTATTGCCTGAGAGCACAGCAGGAGGGACAATGATCGGGATATAAACCCAGGCATTCGAGCTGGCAATGGCTACCCTCTTTGGGTCCCCTCCCTTTGTATGGGAGCTCTGTCTTCACTCTATTAAATCTTGCAACTGCACATTCTTTTGGTCCCTGTTTGTTACGGCTTGAGCTGAGCTTTCACTCACCGTCCACCACTGCTGTTTGCCGCCGTCACAGACCTGCTGATGACTTCCATCCCTCCGGATCCAGCAGGGTGTCTGCTGTGCTCCTGATCCAGCCAGGCGCCCATTGCCACTCCCCCGATCGGGCTAAAGGCTCGCCATTGTTCCTGCGTGGCTAAGTGCCGGGGTTCGTCCTAATCGAGCTGAACACTAGTCATTGGGTTCCGTGGTTCTCTTCCATGACCCATGGCTTCTAATAGAGCTATAACACTCACCGCATGGCCCAAGACTCCATTCCTTGGAATCTGTGAGGCCAAGAACCCCAGGTCAGAGAACACGAGGCTTGCCACCATCTTGGAAGCGGCCTGCCGCCATTTTGGAAGCGGCCTGCCACCATCTTGGGAGCTCTGGGAGCAAGGAACCCCTGCAAGGAACCCCCTGGTAACAGGAAGATTTTTGACCCTTTGCTTGCCTCTCTGTGCCAGGTGCTAGGAATACTAAGATAAAAGGTATGTGGTACCAGGCTTTGAGATGTTCACAGTCTATCCAGGGAGACAGATACTAGGCAAATTGTGATACAGTATATTGAGGGCAGCAATAAGAGTTCAGTGCAGTTGGTGTACGTAGGAAGGAGCAGCTGATTCTATTATAGGAAGGTGACATTTGGACTTGGGTTTGAATTATGAAAATGACTTCTCCAGGTAAGAAAGAGCATTCCTGGTAGAAGAAATGGCATGTGCAAAGGCACAGAGGTGTAAGATAATCCTGTGTCAAGGAAGAAGATTGTGAAAGACTGTATTTGAATTAGACTTTTTTCTTTTGAGAATGGACCCCCAGGAGACATTTTTTTTTAGATGTTTGTCATGATCAGACTTCATGATTTGAGATGATAATTAGTATTAGAGTGGAGGTTGGAGTGTTGGAGAAGTACTTAAGAGTGGGGCAGGGTTGTCTGGGAACTGGAGGCAGGGAGACAAGTAAGCATTTCAATAGTCCTAGAAACAGTCAGGTGTGAACCAAGGATACAGGCAATAAAGAAAAAGCAGTAGACGAATTGGGAGACATTTTAAAAGGGAAATTGGCAGACCTTGGCACTAGAACTCCTCGCTGTCTTGGAGTTGGGCAAATGAGACAATTAGGATGAATATTGCTGCTATCTTTATGTGTTTATTTTCATAAGGAGAAGTTATTACTGAATCATGGGTCTTCTCTCCCAGAAATGACAAGGAATGGCTTCTCACCATTTTCACTTTCCCTTAACTCAGAGGAAAAAGATCTTTAGGTGGATCTAAGTGTTAACTCCCCAAATCCAATTTGTGACTAAATTTACCCTCAGTGGTCCATTTGAATAAGAAAAGAGTGGGCTTAAAAGTAATTTGAGAGGTCCTTGATTTCTGTGCTATACAAATGGTGTGAATCAGGTGTGGGTGCTCTTGCAGTCATTCCCCTGCCCTGGGGGCTGCTTGCTCCTCCTCCTGCTCAGCTCTGCATCGTCTCTCACTGCTAGCCCTGCTTCCTAGAAATTGTCTTGTTTCTCTTTTCCTCCATGAGTTCCCTGCCATCTTTCCCTAGTTGCCTGCATTGACTTTCTTCCTGTCCCCACAGAAGCCCATTCCTTTTGGGGTATAGCACTGCACAGCCATCTGTCTGGTTGTGTTTGTCTCTCCCGATAGACTATGAGTCCTCTTCCAGGGCAAAGGTGGTGTCTTACTGCTGAGTCCACAGTGCCTCCCTAGTACATAGCAGGTGCTCATTTCATGGATTCTCTTGCAGCTGAGGCAACACGTTAACTGTCTGTAGTCTGTGGCTCCTTAGCTCTTTAAGAATCCACATTGATTCTGAATGACACTAGACATTAGTTGACAGAGCTAGTTATGATCCTATTAACAGATGTGGGAAATACGGGGGGAAGACCTGTGTGTGGGAGAGTGCCATTTTGGATGTGTGACTTGAGGTAGAGACATCCACACCCAAACAGTGGAAAATGAGAATCTGTAACTCAGCACAGAGGCCAGAGTTTGGTAATTACTAGCATATCTTCCAAACCTATGGTAAGCATTTTTATTTAATCTTCATAACCAATTGTTCATTATTTCCAAATTACGGATGAGGAAATGGCTATACTGCCTCTTTTTATCCCCAGTATTCTGTTGGCTCCAGGTCCAGTTGATTCTACCTCAGGAATGTCTCTTCTGTTGCTTATTTCTTTTCATTGTCACTGCTTCCTTTCATGCCTGGTCTAAAACTAAAATGCCTGCCTTTCTTGTTTGTCCATCCTTCAAATGGCCACCATGTTTACCCTGATTATGTCACACACACCCCCACCTGTCTGTTTCATCCACTTTCCCACTAGAGTGTTCTGTCCAGACCCCACTGTGTGGTTTTGCAGAGCAGCTGCAGTTCACACCTTCTCACCTTCACCTGGCTTAGCTCCCCCCATGCTGCTGCATGGATTCACTCCACTCAGTCCTGCAGGGTCCAGCTGGCCACTGTGCCACTCTACTGCTCCTTCTCTTTCTCATCCTTATGCTTCCTGTCCCCTTCAAGGCTCACAGGAAATGCCGCCATCTCTGTGGTGCTGTCCTCATTTCTCTAAGTTTTTCCACAAGACTGCTTTTGATAATGCGTATTTCTGTCTGTCTTATGTGACGGCAAGTCATCAGTCAGCATGTCAGCAACGCCTCAGGTTTCTAAACACTTAAAGCAGGGACTTCATCTTGTTCATCTCTCCATATCCACAGGAAGTATTTATCAAGTAACTGAGTGAATAAATAAGTATGAATGAATAAAAATGAATGAAAGAGTGGTTTTGTTTAAGTGCCAGAAGTAATTTTCTTTTGAAATCCTCTCCCCTGCCTGGATAACTTTACTAATTCAAGTATAATATTTACTATGACATAATAAAAAATCTGAACTCATGTTGGAAATGTATATTGTGTGAGCATTTTAGAATTGCAAGACAATGTTTTTGTGTTTCCCAACATAGTTTTTATAAAACTAGTACATAAATAATGCTTAACCAATGGTAGTGAAACCATATACAGAAGTACATAGTTGCTTTCTTCTCTCTCTGCACAGGAGGGCTTATCGAGACAAATTGAAGTTTTGGACCCATTGTGTACTAGCAACATTGATTATGTTTACTATATTCTCATTTTTTGCTGAGCAGGTAAGTTTTGTATATTTTGTGTGGATATTAAATGGTATTTCTTGGTATACTAGTGTCTGAATGTTTTAGAAAATGATATACACTTACAATCAAAATTTTAGCTTCTCTTACTGTCTTATAGCTCATATGTGAATATGTTAAATATGTTTCACAATATTCAGGCAGCAAATATAACAGTCTTTTATTCATTTCTCTTCTAAATCCATTACCAGTATTCTTTTTATCTGGAACTCAACAGATTAACTTGTAGATACCAGGCTAAAACCAAGTAGCTCTAAGTATTTATAACCAAAAAACCATCTAGGATCCTTATCTAATGTTAATTTTCTGTGGGTCTCCAATTATCTTCCTCTCTCACCCTTCCTTGAGTGAGCACAGTGTCTTCAGACATCCCCCAGTTCCGTCGTGTTGTCCCACTCACACCGGTAGCTCCCCTTTATCTTTCTTTCAGTCGCTAGGAGTTCTCCCTCCTCTCTCCTCCTCCCTCCTCTCCTCATCAGCCCCTCTACACCTGGGCTTTCCTCTGCATGCATGTACACACGCAGCCTCCTTGAGGTGAGTGACCAGAAGTAGGAGGGAGATTTGTGAAGTAAAAAGAAAGGGATAAGAGAGTCCTCATTAGGCTATTCACATATGAAATACTCTGAAGATAAAGGATTGAAGGAGGGGAATGGGCATCTTTACCGACCTGACTTGGGTTGGGCAAGTGACTTGGCCTCTGCCTCCAATCAAGGTGACTATTGAGTGGAGCTTTTCTAGCTGTCACTCAAATGAAATGTACACCAAATTGACTTATACCAAGAAGGACAGGCACCTAAGTACTGAGAGCTTTAGGATAAACGAATGGGCTTCTTGCTGCAAATGGAAGGAAATTCAGGAAACAGAGACTGGGCAGGTGAACAGGACAGCAACTTAACCTTCATCTGCTTCCCAGGGATTGTACATCTTATTCTTGATGTTTGTTACCATTGTTCATGGCAGGTAAAAGTCTTATGAAAAATCTCAGAAAGGCTGTGCC
Organism: Macaca thibetana thibetana; assembly: GCF_024542745.1. Classification (NCBI taxonomy): domain Eukaryota; kingdom Metazoa; phylum Chordata; class Mammalia; order Primates; family Cercopithecidae; genus Macaca; species Macaca thibetana. Next base: position 98,047,204 of record NC_065588.1, on the reverse strand, counting down.
TGCTTTTAGAACAGGGTCCAGTGAGGAACCTTTGAGTCTGCTGTGCTGACCTAGGATGGGGAAGGAAAGGAGCCCTGACCGAAAGGAGCGGTCGTGGTAGTGGAAAGGAAGAGGACTGTTAGTCTTTCCTTTGTGTCATCTATACCAGCAGAGAATAGGGAACTAGAGAGGCAGGAAGAGGGAAGGGAAGGGCAGGTTAAATCCCAGCACCCTGCTCTCTACCTACTGGAGTCAAACTCCTTCCTCCTGCCATACCTACCACCTTCACAAACAAATCAGCCAATGCTGCCTCTTCCTTCCCTCCCAAATCCCAGTTCATCATTCAGTCCATGGTGGCTTATGTTTGGACAAAGCCCTGCCTCCACCTAGAGATGAAGGAACAAGCCAGTCCTACATGGTTGGGGAGAGGGAAGACAGGGTAAACCCAGAGATCCTAGATGGAAAACATAAAGAGCACATTTTGGGCCGGGTGCGGTGGCTCATGCCAGTAATCCCAGCACTTTGGGAAGCCAAGGTAGGCAGATCACTTGAAATCAGGAATTCAAGACCAGCCTGGCCAACATGGTGAAACCTCATCTTTACGAAAAATGCAAAAATTAGCTGGGTGTGGTGGTGTGCATCTGTAGTCTCAGCTACTCGGGACGCTGAGGTAGGAGAATCACTTGAACCCTGGAGGTGGAGGTTGCGGTGAGCCAAGATCACGCCACTGGACTCCAGGTTGGGCAACAGAGTGAGTGAGACTCTTCAAAGAAAATAAACCCCACATTTTTAAATTGAAATTTTATTATAGTGTTGATTTGGTTTTCTGTTTCAGATGTATTATAGGCAAACTTTTTATGAGGAAAAAAGTATTCAAGTTCTAAGCTACTAATTTACAAATGAACTTATATATTACAATCCATTTTAAATTGGGTGTTGCCTGTGTTCTCCAATGATTATGATTAGGTTAAATAGCGGGGGAGAAATGCTGATAAGATTTTCAATATAGGTGTGTGGTTTTTTTTTTTTTTTTTTTTTTTTTTTTTTTTTACAAACGTAGTCATTTTCAAACCCAGAGACAGTGTCTTATCGCTAAATAGAGACAGTTTCCTTCAGTAGAAAGACTTGACAAATGGATATCTTGTAAATAAATATGCTTTGGTAATAGCTGTGTAAAAGTCTGTAGTTGTAGGTCTTAGAAAAATGAAGCGTGGGCTAAAATAATTGCAATCCTCTTGGGTGTCTTTGTGGGCACATATCTAGGCATATTGACCCTACAAAGCTAAACAAAACTAATGTTTTTGTTTTGGAGGAGGAATGATGGAGATTTGTTTGTTGTCTGTTTTTTATGTATAAGATTGTGGAAATGATTAAGGTCATATGGCTCTTAGAAAGTATGATGCAGTTATATTCTTTCATCAACGTGATAATTAAAATGTATTTTGTGTCTTTCATCATTTAGTTAATTGCACTTAAGCGGAAGATATTTCCCAGAAGGAGGATACACAAAGAAGCTAGTCCCAATCGAATCAGAGTATAGAAGATCTTCATTTGAAAACCATCTACCTCAGCATTTACTGAGCATTTTAAAACTCAGCTTCACAGAGATGTCTTTGCGATGTGATGCTTAGCAGTTTGGCTCGAAGAAGGAAAATATCCAGTACCATGCTGTTTTGTGGCATGAATATAGCCCGATGACCAGGAATTATTTAACCAACCCACTGCAAACTTGTGTGTTGAGCAGCTCTGAACTGATTTTACTTTTCAAGAATTTGCTCATGGACCTGTCATCCTTTTTATAAAAAGGCTCACTGGCAAGAGACAGCTGCTAATTTCCCACAGCAATCATTGCAGACTAACTTTATTACGAGAAGCCTATGCCAGCTGGGAGTGATTGCTAAGAGGCCCCAGTCTTTGCATTCCAAAGCCTTTTGCTGAAGTTTTGCACTTTTTTTTTCATTTCCCATTTTTAAAATGAGTAGTTACTAAGTTAACTAGTTATTCTTGCTTCTGAGTATAATGAATTGGGATGTCTAAACCTATTTTTATAGATGTTATTTAAATAATGCAGCAATATCACCTCTTACTGACAATAACCTAAATTATGGGTTTTACTAATGTTTAAGACTGTAAATGGTCTTAAACCACTAACTACTGAAGAGGTCAGTGATTGACATCTGAAATGCTTTGTAATTATTGACTTCAGCCCCTAAGAATACTATAATTTCATGTGCAGGTCTAATTTCAAAGGGCTAGAGTTAGTAACAGTGCTACTTACCAGATGTAATTATGTTTTGGAAATGTACATATTCAAACAGAAGTGCCTCATTTTAGAAATGAGTAGTGCTGATGGCACTGGCACATTACAGTGGTGTCTTGTTGAATACTCATCGGTATATTCCAGTAGCTATCTCTTTCAGTCAGTTTTAGATAGAACAGAGGCCAGCAAACTTTCTTTGTAAAAGGCTGGATAGTAAATTATTGCAGGCCACCTGTGTCTTTGTCATATATTCTTCTTGTTGTTTAGTTTGTTTTTTTCAAACAACCCTCTAAAAATGTAAAAACCATGTTTAACTTGCAGCCGTACAAAACTGGCCACCAGCCAGATGTGACCCTCAGGCCATCATTTGCCAATCACTGCGAATTAGTTTTTGGTGGTGGTGGTGGTGGTTTTTTTTTTTTTTTTTTTTTTTTTTTTTTGAGACAGAGTCTCGCTCTGTTGCCCAGGCTAGAGTGCAGTGGCGCAATCTCAGCTCACTGCAACGTCCGCCTCCCAGGTTCAAGCAGTTCTCCTGTCTCAGCCTCCTAAGTAGCTGGGACTACAGGTGCACGCCGCCACACCTGGCTAATCTTTGTATTTTTAGTAGAGACGGGGTTCCACTATATTGGTCAGGCTGGTCTGGAACTCCTGACCTCAGGCGATACACCCGCCTCCGCCTCCCAAAGTGCTGAGCTTACAGGTGTAAGCCACTGCGCCCAGCTGAGAATTAGTATTTTTATGTGTGGTTAAACCTTGGCATCTAGCCATATTTTGTTTATGTCATAATACAATGGATTTGTGAAGACCAGATTCCATGAGTAACTCTGACAGGTATTTTAGATCATGATCTCAACAATATTCTTTCAAAATGGCATACATCTTTTGTACAAAGAACTTGAAATGTAAATACTGTGTTTGTGCTGTAAGAGTTGTGTATTTCAAAAACTGAAATCTCATAAAAAGTTAAATTTTTGTCTGACACTTTGATGTTTAAATCTTTGAGGATTGAGTTTACTGTTACTCAGATTCAGCAGTCACTTGAGTGCCTTTACTGTGTATCAGGTTCTGTGCTGAACATTACTAAAATTAAGTGGAAAGTAAGGAAAGATTAGTATTATACAGAAGAATGTTGCTTTATAGGGGGGAAAATAGTTTCTAAATGGACTTTATCATATGGTAAAAATTTAGGATATGTTGGTATCATTATAAAAGCTGAGATTTATTCTAGAAAAGTTAGAGAAATGAACATTTGTCTGTAATGACGATTTCTATGGTTAGATGAATATAGTCCATACCTAATTAGGAGCTTGATGATGGGATGGATAATATAATCATAGGCTATTCATAGACTCATTCTAATGATTCTGTGATTCAGTAGAATCATTAGAACAGAGGAACCTCAGAAGTTGATGAGCAGTCAGATGGTCAGAACCGATTGTTCAAATGAAATCCTATAGAAGGTCACTATGTGTTTTAGTTTTTTGTGCTGCTGTAACAAAATACTTCAGACTGGGTAATTTACAAAGAACAGGACTTCGTTTTCTTATAGTTCTGGAGGCCGAGAGTCCAAGATCAAGGGGCTAGCAGGTTTGGTTGTCTGCTGAGGGCTGCTTTCTGCTTTTAAGATGGCTTCTTGAATGCCATGTCCTCACAGAGCAGAAGGGCAAGAAGGCACAAACTGCCTCTGTCAAGCCCTCTAAAAAAGGCATCTAATTGAATTCATGAGGGCTCTGTTCCCATGACTTATTACCCTCTGAAAGCCCCACCTCATAATACTTTTAAATTGCCAGTTAAGTTTCAACATGAATTTTGGACAGATAAAAATATTAACCACAGCATTCTGTGACACAAAAGAAGGAAGGCTGCTCCTCCTGCCTGATTCTCAAGGTGTTGCCTCTAGGTCCCAGGCCCTTCAGGCAGAGTTTCAAAACAACTGTCTGGACCAAGCCTTGCTTTTTATCATCAAGGACACCAAGGCCAGGGGATGACATGAGTTGCTCAAGGTCTTACAACCAGTTAGAGGAAGAGGTACGGTGGGAACCCAGGTTGTCCCTCTTTCCTGTCCCCACCAGCCCATGCTGCCTCCCCAGGACTGTGGCACATGTGGGTGAAGAGCACACCCAGCAGTCAGACTACAGGAGTTCAAGTCCTGGATCCTGGACACTGCTTGCCATGATTTAGCTTTCTCTGCCAAAATGTGGGAGGCAATACTGGTAGCTACCACAGAGGCTTATGGTGATAATTAAAGGAAATGACATGTGCTACACACGCAACCCAGTGCCTGGCAAATAGTCCTGCCTGCTAAATGTCAGTGGTGATGATGGGAATTATGAAAATTCTTGTAAAAGACTGTTGTCCAGGCCAGAGGTGAGGCTCCTAGTCTAGTCATCAGGGTGAGATTATTACATTGCTCTTAGCTAAAAAAGTGATACATTTTCTAATTAAAAAGAGGATTTTTTTTAACCTACCTTATGTCTTCAAAATTGTTTTTTTGTTTGTTTCTTTTGAGACAGGATCTCACTCTATTGCCCCAGGCTGGAGAGCAGTGGCGTGATCTCAGCTGACTGCAGCGTCAACCTCTCAGGCTCAAGTAGTCCTCTCACCTCAGCCTCCTGAGCAGCTGTGACTACAGGTGTGCTCCACCACACCTGATTAATTTTGTTTATTTTTTTGTAGAAACAGGCTCTCACTGTGTTATCCAGGCTGTCTCAAACTCCTGGGCTCAGGCAATACTTCTGCCTCGGCCTTCCACGGTGCTGGGATTATAGGTGTGAGCCACTGCGCCTGGCAAAAGTGTTCATTTTGAAAATTATTTCTACATATACCAAGAAGTGTATACAAATAATAACAGATCAAGGATTTAAACTGAAGTGTAATCACTACTTAGGTCAAAACATCTAAGGAGGAAACAGCACCAGTCCCACACAAATTCTTCCAGAGAGCAGAAAAAAGGAAAATACAGTATCATCCAACTCATCCCTTGAAACACAACCCCAACACTAACACTTGGCTCAGATACCACAAGACAAAAACCATGGGCAGTCTACTCCAAAAGAACCCCAAACAAAACACTAGCAAGCCAAATTCAGTTATTCCCAGAAGAACAACACTTCACAGTCAAGCGGGGCCTACTCCAGGAATGCAAATTTGGCCCAACACTTGAAAATCAATTTACCACGTCAGAAAGACCAAAGGAGAAACGATGATAATCTCAACAGATCTTTCTTTAAAAAAGACCATAAAAATTGTTAAAAAGACCAATAGATGAATTCTTATCTGCTCAACAGTTATCAAGACTTTGCCACATTTATTCATGCTCTGTTTTTCTTTGTGATATATTGTAAGGGAAATCCCAGGCTTCATTGTGACAGGAGTACAGAGCCGTGGTGATTAAAGGGATGTGAAGGGGGCTTCTCGTCAGTCTAATTGCTTTTCTCCTTTCACTTGCCCTAATAACAGCTACATCCTACTGCACACAAACTATGTGCTAAATGCTTTAAGTTCATCATCTCATTTCATCCACAACATATCCCCATTTATCAGTGAGGGAACTGGGGCCTAACTAGGTTTAGTGCCTCACCTCAGGTCTCACTATTAATTAATAGAGACAGCTTTTCCACCCAAGTCTCTACAAAATTTTTAGCCACCACATAAACGTGGATTCCAAGGGACAAATCTAATTCAAGCTTCTTAAGAAAAACAAAGAGGGGTACAGGAGGAAGGTGCTCTTCCTGAACCGTTACTCAGTACCGTCTATCTGTGCCTCTCTGCACATCAGCTTTTCTCCCCTTGGTGAGGACATGGCATTTCCTGGCTCACATACTCCAGAGAGGCAGGAAGTTTCCTCTCTGGCTTCAAAATAGAAAACCCTGGTGGGAGATGAGTTACTGTGATTGGCTCATTCTGGGCTCTGTGCCCACCTCTGTAGCCAGAGGGATGGAGATTTTTACCGAAGGAATGAGGGGAGTGATGCTGGGCCGACAAAAACATCACCTTCCAGTTTCACAGATTAGAGACGGTGCAGGTGGAAGACTAAGTTCCTGGATTAGGTACTCGAGGTGAAGGCAAGCCGCCATACTTGAAAGCAATTGGAAAAATCTGTTGATACAGAGTACAGTGAACCTTGTAAATTTTTCATTACTGAAAGAATTTTAAAAAAATATAAAGCATTCATACAGTACCTGCCACGTAACAAATGCACCATAAATGATGGCTTTTATGATTCACAATTGGTCCCAATTGGAATCTTGCTTCTCCTCTCTTGCCAGCCCCATTCTTGGCCTCATACTACATCAGCCACATTGCATTTTCCAAATGTGCTGTGCACTCTTATGCCTCCATACCCTTATACATGCTGTTCTTATTATCTACAGAGTAGTTTATGGAGACATTTCTATGAGTTTTTAAAAATTATAAATAGAGATGGGGTCCCGCCATTTTGTCCAGACTGGTCTTAAACTCTTGTGCTTAAACGATCCTCCTGCTTCAGCCTCCAAAAGTGCCAAGATTACAGGCATGAGCCCCACTGCTCCTGGCCTCTAAGATTTCGACTATATTACCTGAGTTCTTCAAGACTGAATAAGGAAAAAAGGGATGTAATATTTAGGTTTTCAAATAATCACAAGATTCTACACCATTGGTTACTAAAGAAAATGGGAAAATGTTCTGTTAGGAATCCAGATAATTGGAATAAATGGGGTGATGATCTATATGGGAAAGTATTAACAATGTGCTCATCTAAGAATGAATACTGAGACAGGTCTGGAAATATTGGTGTGTCTGTTAAAAATTATCTGTAAATTACCTGCTGAAGCACATGGTGAAATCTCCAGACATGCTCTTTATAGCAGTGAAATGCCAAGGTGCTGGAGATAATCTTGGGAAATTTTTACTACGAATAAAGATGAAAAATGACAGATGATCTTCTGTAAGGGTCACTGTAGGAAAAACAACTGAATATGATGATGTAGTGAGTGGAACTACTTAATAATAACAGCATGTATAAGGGTATGGAGGCATAAGAGTGCACAGCACATTTGGGAAAATGCAATGTGGCTGATGTAGTATGAGGCCAAGAATGAGGCTGGCGAGAGAGGAAAAGCAGGATTCCAATTGGGACCAATTGTCAATCATAAAAACCACCATTTATGGTGCATTTATTATGTGGCAGGTACTGTACTATGCTTTACAAACTTTTTTTGAATCCTTTCAGTAATGAAAAATTTACGAGGTTCACTGTATCCTGTATCAACAGATTTGATGTAGTGAATGGAATTACAGGAACAAGTCTGGGAGTCGTCATCAGTCATTCCTTACCCAATACACTGGTGTATTTAAACGAGCCAGTGGATTGCTGAGCATCATAAGGAAGAGGATTCAAAGCAAAAGAGTAAACAGGAGGGTTCCTTTGAATTTCTTACTTGAACTAGGCAGTTGAAAAGTGATTGGCGTCAATAAGATCCTGAAGCCTTTGCCAAATATTAAAGAAGTAAAATATAGGCCAGGAAAGTTGGCTCATGCCTGTAATCCCAGCACTTTGGAAGGCTGAGGTGAGAGGATCATTTGAGCCTAGGAGTTTGAGACCAGCCTGGGCAACACAGTGAGACCCCATCTCGGCAAACTTTTTTGTTTTTTTTCTTAATTAGCCAGGCATGGTGGCATGTGCCTGAGTCCCAGGTACTCAGGAGGCAGAGATGGGGGATCATTTGGGCCCAGGAAATCAAGGCTGCAGTGAGCCATGATCATGCCACTGCACTTCACCCTAGGCAATAGAGCAAAACCCTGTCTCACAAAAAAAAAAAGATAAAATGTATGATTTCAAATAGAAAAAGGATTGCAGAGCTATGAGCAAACTAAGGCAAGTACAAAGGTTGAAATATATTTTAAAATTATTTGGGGGAAAATACATACAAGCACAGAAAAAAGGATGAAAGGAAATAATACCCCCAATTTTAAACTGTATATTATTTCTAGGTAGTGGGATTATCGGTTTCATTTCCTTTATAAATTATATCTTCAAAAATTGTTTTTGCAATTGATATGAATTACAAATAATTGTTTGACACCAAATAATTTTACAATTATACTCCCACCCACTGAATGGGTTCCCTTGGTTACATAGATTCATCATCACTCCATGTAGTCAGATTTTGTAGTTTTGCCATTGTAGTGGACTGTCAAAACACTACATAGACTATGGGACAATTTTTTGTAATGCCAAATGCGAACGGAACTAAGCCGTGTTGTTCAACGACACATTTTCATGTGGTAATGAAACTTAGAAAATGAGGGAGGGTGAATGATTTACATAAATTTAGGGTAATTTTCTTATATCCCTGAATGGGGAAGGGTGGGGGACCAGGTGAGGATCGGATGGAAAGGCCTGCCTGAGGAGATTCAGTGAATGTTGGTAAAGCTCTACTTCATAAATTAGGTGGTATGTTCATCATGTTTCATAATTTACATATTATTCTGCAATTTTCTTTTCTTTTCTTTTCTTTTTTTTTTTGACACGGAGTCTTACTCTGTCACCCAGGCTGGCAATGGCGCGGTCTTGCTCACTGCAAGCTCCGCCTCCTGGGTTCAAGCGATTCTCCTGCCTCAGCTTCCCGAGTAGCTGGGATTACAGGCGCCCCCTCCACCACGTCCCCACGTCCGGCTAATTTTTGTATTTTTAGTAGAGACGAGGCCAGGCTGGTCTCGAACTCCTGGCCTCAAGTGATCCGTCCGCCTCGGCCTCCCAAAATGCTGGGATTACAGGTGTGAGCCACTGCGCCCAGCCGCAATTTTCGATCATAAACATTTACACCTTAAAAACTGGAAGGCACCAGGCCTCAAGTCTACTCGCAGCCCGCCCGGGCGGCCAAAGCATCCTGGGCCGGCGATTTGGGCGCGCAATCGCACCATGGGGGCGGAGCCTCGCCACTCAGTTCACGCCTGCGCTCTGCGTCCAGCCAATCAGCGACGTGTCCGGATGAGGCGAGACGCGGTTTTTTCCTGTGCGAATCCCAGCTTGCCTCAGAAGCGCCGCGGAGAAGGGGCCGCTTGAGGTGAGGCGCGCGTGTGGAGGTTGTGGAGGACGCCTGTCGACGACCGGTAACTGGGCCTCAGCCATTGCGGTTTGTTTCAGGTGTGAGCAGGGGAGGCGTCTGTCTATCTTAGGTGTCCAGGCCAGAGGCTGACCTCGACCAGTGAGGTAAATCTTACCTCCTGGTGTTGCCTGGGGCCTCTGACGAGAAAACGGAGGCCGCGAACCTCACTGGAGAGAGGGGCGGGCGGGCGGGCTGGCTGGGCTGGGCCGGGCCCCATCGCTACACCCTGGGACCACTGACGCAGAGATGCGGCGGGGCCGGGCAGGGCCCTACCTCGCTCGGCGCCTGTCTCCCTCCTGCCCGCTTCACACCGAGGGCGCCTTTCGTGGTTCCTCAGTATTATCTGTTGTCGAAATCTTTTGCCGACGTTCACTTTCCGAGACCTAAATTGCGGAACGTTTTTATTGTGTATTTGTCTTGATTATTATGAGCTTATTTCTGGCATCCTCATGACGTGTCCCGCCAGCAACCGTAATTTCCCCGTGTGACTGAGCGGCCTGCTAGAGTTGCCCAGATGTAGCCAGCATCTGGCAGAGGCGCTCCCAAAATTCGGATCTCCCAGGCCTCAGGGGCCACCTCTCCAGCACAGCGCGCTTGGAGTCGGGGTGGACGCTGTCATTCCCTCATCGATTGACTGATTGAGACGGAGTCTCGCACTGTCACCCAGGCTGGAATGTAGTGGGGCCATCTGGGCTCACTGCAACCTCCGCTTCCCGGGTTGAAGCGATTCTCCTGCCTCAGCCTCCCGAGTAGCTGGGATTACGGGCACCTGCCACTAAGCCCGGCTAATTTTGTATTTTTAGTAGAGATGGGGTTTCACCATGTTGGCCAGGCTGGTCTCGAACTCCTGACCTCAAGTGATCCGCCCGCCTCGGCCTCCCAAAGTGATGGGATTACAGGCATGAGCCACTGCGGGCCTTTTTGTTGTTGTTCTTTTTTGAGACGAAGTTTCACTCTTGTCACCCAGGCTGGAGTGCAGTGGCGCGATCTAGGCTCACTGTAACCTCTGTCTCCCGGGTTCAAGCGATTCTCCCGCCTCAGCCTCCTGAGCACTGGGACTATAGGCATGCGCCACCACGCCCGGTTAATTTTGTATTTTTTTTTTTTCAGTAGAGACGGGGTTTCACCATGTTGGCCAGGCTGGTCTTGAACTCCTGACCTCAGGTGATCTGCCTGCCTCAACCTTCCAAAGTACTGGGATTTCAGGCGTGAACTACCGTGCTTGGCCTATTTAGTTTTTAACAAATATCATTATCTTCTTAACTTTTGGCCCCCCAAATAAATGAGGAAACTGTTAAAATTGTATTCAACAATCCTTGTTCGATATCTGCTTTGATATTTAAACGTTTACCAGTGTATTAAAATGATGCCTTTGGATTCAGAAGGTTCAAGAAATTTGTTTTTTAAAGTCAGGAAGCATCTAAATATGGTGTCCTCCGGAAAAAAGTATTCCAGGAAATCTGGGAAGCCGTCCATGGAAGATCAGTTTACGAGAGCCTATGACTTTGAGACTGAAGAAAAGAAAGATCTGAGTGGTTCAGAGGAAGATGTTATTGAAGGTGCAGTACATCTCATGTTGGGCAGTGATGTCCTTCAGTTAATTTGTTTTGAACCCATTAAAGACTATCGTACAACTTAGTTTGTAAAGGATTTTCAGGTATAGTCTTTCATCCCCCGGTATTTGTGGTTTCAGAACCTGCCGACACGGATGGCCAGCTGTACTTTGTGTTTCTCATTTGATCCTCATATTGCAGTATCGGAGTTACAGAAGCTTATTCGGCAACTCTTGCTTTTACAGTTATTTCCAAAATACCTGATATATAGTATGTGGCTTACTGTGACATTAACCCAGGCAGACTTGAAAAATTATTCCTATAAAATGGTCCTGAATCCTGATTTAATTTCATCTAATCTGCAGATTATACTGCGTTTGTATGTCTGCTTTGAAACTGTATGTTGGCAAAAAGCCTAAAAATCCCCAAATGAAGATGTTTCATTAAAATTTCAAAAGTTGTTTTTTTTTTTTTTTTTTTTTTTTTTTAAATTGTCAACACAGGGAAGACTGCAGTCATTGAAAAACGTAGGAAGAAAAGGTCTTCTGCAGGAGTAGTTGAAGATATGGGGTAACGTTCAAAATAATTTTTGTTTCTTAGATAAAGCACTTCAAGAAAAGTTGCTAACAAATAATATATGTACAATACTTGACATCTGGTATTTCTTCCAAAACAAACATGGTATTTTGTGGATCTTCAAAAGTGTTTAAAATGTAATTTCTTTCCAGGGGTGAAGTACAGAATATGCTGGAAGGAGTTGGAGGTATGTTTTAGGAGATACTTGTATTTAAAGAAAATTGTTTTAAGCCATATAATTTGTATAATAGCAAATGTTAATAATGGACTATAAGACTGTTATTTAATGCTTTGTTCTCACATAGAAGATTCTGCATGTCTTTGTGATTGAGCATCATAGATTTTCATAGTTAATCTTTTCCATGATGTTAAGAGTGAGGTGCTTTTATTTTATACATATGTGTATTTAATGGATATGGAATTTTAGAAGAAAAATAGAAAAAGTTTTTACCCTTCTTTGTATTCACAGACTAAGTGATACACACACACACACACACACATACATATATTTGTATATAAGTTTTTCATTTTTTCAGTTTAGTTATTTTCTGACTTTTCCTGTGTTCTTTTCTTTAGGGAGGACAGTGTAAATTAAGCCTCTAAAATAACTCTTTTTACAGTAATAAACTATGTAGTTGATACTAAAGACAGTTTTGCTAGTGAGAGTTTTATAATTAGGTTCAAAAATTCTCAAATTTTAAATAATATGTGAAGTATCAGTAATATGAGCTTTGTTAGGGATTAGTTATCTTTAAAAAAAGTTAATATTTAGCTCCTATAAATGGATTATTCACACATTCAAATCTTTTTTGAAAGCTCTGCCCTGTCCAGTGGTGAAAAAGTACTTGTTTTATAAATTTATTATAGATAATATTGAAAGTATAAAATATTTATGTAATAGTACAGCTCCAGCATGATTACTGAAAGATGCCTATTTATGATAGATCCATAAGATAAAGGCTTATGTTTAGCAAAGCATTCTTTGAAGTAGTAAACATTTTATGAAATGCAGTTCTTATGGGTAAAAATGCCCAATAAAGAGCTCCACAAAAGCATTTAAAACTGATCTTACTCACCTATTTCTCATTGAAAAACAAAGTGATCTTGAATTAATTTATCTAGAAATTTACTTAAACTAAGATTTTTTCTGTCCTTGGTCTTTGTCTCTTTTAGTAAAAAATGTATTTAAAAGTATCACTGATGGCCAGGCACAGGGGCTCACACTTACAATTCCAGCACTTTGGAAGGCCAAGGCAGGAGGATTGCTTGAGGCCAGGAATTCGAGACCAGCTTGGTCAACATAGTGAGACCCCCATGTCTTTTAAAATATATATGTATATATATATGTGTATATATATATATATATATATATATAAAAAAATTGATTATATTTAAAATAGTTTTCTTCTTTAACTGTTTTTATCCTTTTTGGATTCTGTATTTTAACAGAGTACTTTTACATAATTTCTATAATGAGTTCTAACAATAATTCATTGAAATGTGTCCTTTTAATTGGGGCATATTTTATAAATTTAGAAAAATTTAGCCTTAAAATTTTTTTTTTTTTTTTTAATTTTTGAGACGGAGTCTCACTCTGTCCCCAGGCTGGAGTGCAGTGGTGCAATCTCAGCTCACTGCAACCTCTGCCTCCCAGGTTCAAGCGATTCTCCTGCCTCAGCCTGCCGAGTAGTTGTGACTACAGGCGCGCGCCACCACGCCCAGCTAATTTTTGTATTTTTAGTAGAGACAAGATTTCACCATGTTGGCCAGGATAGTCTCGATCTTTTGACCTCGTGATCCGCCCGCCTCGGACTCCCAAAGTGCTGGGATTAACAGGTGTGAGCCACTGCGCCTGGCCTAAATTTAGTCTTTATTAACAGTGTTTTCTCATGGCGAAATTTGAAGTCTGTCCTTTACACATTGTTTTGTTTATTAGCTCTTTTTTATTGTTCCTAAGTTAAAAAATTATCTCCAGTTAGGAAAATCAGAATTTGGGTGCTAGTAATAGAAAGTTTTCTCAGAAAAAAAAGTAAGCAAATAATTCTGCATTTTGAAATTATGCATATTTCTAAATTTATGTTTAAATGTCTTTCCAATATTGATGAACCAACCTTACCCATATTTACTTGAATATGTGGGAACAAAATACTTTTTTCAACATTAAATTTTAATGAATTATTATTTTCAATCTAGTTGACATTAACAAGGCTCTTCTTGCCAAGAGAAAGAGACTAGAAATGTATACAAAGGCTTCTCTCAAAACTAGTAACCAGAAAATCGAACATGTTTGGAAAACACAGCAAGATCAAAGGTAAGGTGGCTGTTTTTTTTAGAGCCACATTTCTTAGTATTTACTGGTGTAAATTACTTATGAAAAATACTATTCTAGGCTGGGCATGGTGGCTCATGCCGGTAATCCCAGCACTTTGGGAGGCCAAGGCGGGCAGATCACTTGAGGTCAGGAGTTAGAGACCAGCCTGGCCAACGTAGTGAAACCTCATCTCTACTGAAAATACAAAAGTTAACCAGGCGTGCTTGCTTGAACCCAGAAGGCAGAGGTTACAGTGAGCCAAGATCGTGACACTGCACTGTAGCCTGGGCAACAGAGTGAGACTGTCAAAAAAAAAAAAGAAAAGAAAAGAAAAATACTATTCTAGTTACTGGGGTTTCTAGTGAAAATGTATTTGGCTTGATTTTTCTCTAAGTATGATAGTCCTATAGCCCTATAACCTCACTCCTTCATAGAATTGACATTATTTCCTAAAAAATGAATAAAGATCACTTTTTTCCTTTTAGGTAACAAGTGAGGTTATAAAAGTAATTTCTTTTTTTGTTGTTGTTTTATGAGATGGGGGTCTCATTATGTTGCCCAGGCTGGTGTTGAACTCCTAGGTTCAAGTGATCCTCACACCCCAGCCTGCCAAAGTGCTGGGATTATAGGCCTGAGCCACCATGCCTAGCCTAAAAGTAATTTATATTCATTCTAGAAATACACTAGTTGAATAAAAGGTAAATGTCATAAAAACCGTTAGTCTTATGATGGTGAATTATGTTCAACAATGTAGAAAAACACCAATCTTATATATAATTTGTATGTTTTAGCTGACTTAACTCTTCTTTTGCATAAAATCTTTGTTAAGCTAAAATAGGAAAAAAAATTAAGTGAACTATTTCTATTTAGAAATCTTATAGGATAAATACAATCACCTTATTTAATCTATTTATTATATCGGAACCTATGTTCAATAGGAAAAAAATGAAAAACTGCTTAGAGATAAGATGAATTTCTTTTTGAAAATTTATATGTATAATAAAACTTCCTTAGTTTTCAAGAGCTAAAGCTTGTGACAGGGCTTTTCTTCTATTAGTTTGTTAGAAAAAAAAATACTTCTGGAATCAGTGTAAATCATAATTTTACTTTTTGGTTTCCCATCAGAAGACTTAAGCTGCAGGTATTTCCTTTTCTTATATAGTATAAATATGTCAACTCAGTTTTGTTTTAAATTCTTTTTATATTGTTATGAAATATAACAAGAATTCATCATTATGTTTTACAGGCAGAAGCTAAACCAAGAATATTCTCAGCAGTTTCTGACTTTGTTTCAGCAGTGGGATTTAGATATGCAGAAAGCTGAGGAACAAGAAGAAAAAATACTTGTTGGTATCATGATTAGGTTTATAATTAATCCGTTATAACTAAGTCTCAAGTAGGAATGGAGAACCTAGCCTTTTCCTGTGACCAATGGAACTAAGCCAGGTTTCATTAACCATTGCTGGCCATGTGTTTTAGTCCTGCTGAACTGTAAACCACAGACATATAGGCACTTACCATACTCATAAAAGGCATTGGTCTTTGCTTTTGATATTGTTTGGGATTCTTGCATTTCCAAGTGACAGAAATTTGTCAAAGTGCAAAAGAAGGATTATTGGTTTATACAAAAGAAGTCGGGGCAGTTTAGCTTCAGGCATAGCCAGATAGGAACAGGGAAGGGGGTTGCTCATGTAGTGTCATCTGGGTTCTGTCATCAGTTCTCAGTAAGGTGTCTCAATGTAGTAGCAAGATAGTTTTTACAGTCCTAGGCTTATTAGAAATTTAGTAACCCCAGTGGACTGAGAAAATCTTTCTCAATAGCTCTGGCAAAAAATTCCTGTGGGAAAATATGACTGATGTAGTTTGGATAATTTGTCCATTCTTGAACCAATCATTGTATAGTTAGCCCTCTGTACATAAGGGCTCCACATCTGTATTTAACCAATCATGGACGAAAAATATTTGGAAGAGGCTGGGCGCAGTGATTCATGCCTGTAATTCCAGGATTTTGGGAGGCCAAGGTGGGTGGATCTCCTGAGTTCAGGAGTTTGACACCAGCCTGACCAATATGGTGAAAACCCATCTCTACTCAAAATACAAAAATTAGCCAGGCTGTGGTGGCGCGTGCCTATAATCCAAGTTACTCAGGAGGCTGAGGCGGGAGAATCACTTGAACCTAGGAGGCGGAGGTTGCAGTGAGCCGAGATCGTGCCACTGCATGCCAGCCTGGGTGACAGGGGGAGACCCTTTCTTAAAAAAAAAAAAAAGGTCAAGCCTGTAATCCCAGCACTTTGGGAGGCCGAGACGGGCGGATCACGAGGTCAGGAGATCGAAACCATCCTGGCTAACACGGTGAAACCCCGTCTCTATTAAGAAATACAAAAAACTAGCTGGGCGAGGTGGCGGGCGCCTGTAGTCCCAGCTACTCGGGAGGCTGAGGCCGGAGAATGGCGTGAACCCGGGAGGCGGAGCTTGCAGTGAGCTGAGATCCGGCCACTGCACTCCAGCCTGGGCGACAGAGCGAGACTCCGTATCAAAAAAAAAAAAAAAAAAAAAAAAACAAAAAAAAGTACAAATCAAAAAAGGTACAAATTAGAAAAATAATCCAGTGTTACAACTATATAGCATTTACATTGTGTTAGGCATTATAAGAGATCTAGAAATGATTTAAAGTTTGTGGAAGGATGTGCATTGGTTATATGCAAATATGATGCCAATTTGTATCAGGAACTCAAGCATCTGCACATTTTGGTCTCCTGAAGGGTTGGGTGTCCTGGAACTGGTCCCCCAGGATACCTAGGGATGTCTGTAGTCAGAACATTGTTGACTTTTAATGGCCAGACTTGTGTTAACCTGCAAGTGAGGATATTAGGGGTAGGGATGACAGTGTAAAATAGGATGGATTTGTGGTGCTGATAGATTATTGAGCTGTAGTACTAAAGAGAGTAAGTTAGAATGGTAAAGAAGTAGTGGTTAAATACTAGGATATATAGAGAGACAGTATGTGTAATGGTTAGAGCCTGGATGCCAGCAACAGTACTGTTTGGGATCAAATTCTTGTTTGAGCAATTGTAGCTGTGAAACCATGGACAGATTATGCCTCAGTTTACTCATCTATGAAAGGGGAATGAGTATCTATCTCTTAGTTTACCATTATTAATGCTGTGTAGTGGTTATTGGTAATGACAAAATCTAGGGTGGGAGTATGTAAGTCAATGGCTAAAGTAGGGTGGAGGCCAAAATCATTGAGAAACAGGTGATGGAATGGAAAACCATTATTATTGGAAGGATCATCTGTGTGGACATTGAAATCACCAAGAATTAAGACGTCTTGATTATTGTTAAAATTTCCCATTCAGCAACTGGTAGGATTAATGTATTGTTACATATTAGTGGTGAATGTAAATTATCTAAACATAGTCATAATAGTTGCTAAAACTAAATTTTAAAAGCATTGATTTTTAACACATTCTTTTAATGTAGAATTATTTTTTCTAAATTTAAAATTTTACCCAAATTGTTAAGTTTTTTTCTATTTGTAGAATATGTTTCGACAGCAACAAAAGATTCTTCAACAATCTAGAATTGTTCAGAGCCAGAGACTGAAAACAATTAGACAGTTATATGAGCAGTTCATAAAGGTTTGTTGTATGTGGTAACACAATACATTGTTATAAAACATTATTTATGGAAGTAGAAGATAATTATTTTCTTTCTAAGTTTATGGGAAAAAAAATTTTAGACTTTAACTACTTTTCCATTTTGAATTCATTGTTTCTGATTTAAGTGATAAATGTATTTTTACTTGAGGATTCAAATGGTTTTGTTGGGATTATTCAAGACAGGAAATGGTAAAATGGGAATTTTACTTAGAAATGTATTTATCATGCATAAAATCCATACTTTAATAACACTTTAGTCATAGTTCTCTGTTTAACTGAAAATAGAGTCTATAGTAATCATTTTTAGGTTGTATTTTACTTGTTTTTGTTTCTCCAGTGTTTGTTAAATAGAAAGTACCCAAATTATTGAAATCTCTTGTTTTCAAATGTATAATAGAAGTATTTTATGGCACATTTGCTTTTAGAATGATTACAGTGACCACAAATGAATCCAACATAAAATAATAGATATAATAGACGTTTGAGGATTAAAAGTCTGTGGATTGATAATTATCTGCTGACTCATACATATTAGCAAATTGTGCCTGTACCCCTCTTGTTCAGGCAGAAATATACCTTTTAGTAACTCTTCATAGAAGCTCAATGGAATCTTGCATATACTTTTTTTCAGTGGTGGTTCCTTTAGATACTCTTGTGCAAATACATGTTAAAATAACATTAAAGGAATTGGGACGCTCTGAGTAAACTAGTAAAATTGTTTTAAAATAAATATTTCAGAATAACTTAAAAATAATATATATGGCCAAGCACAGTGGCTCACACTTTGGGAGGCCAAGGCAAGAGATCACTTGAGCCCAGGAATTCAAGACCAGCCTGAGCAACATGACAAAACCCCATCTCTATTAAGAACAAACAAAAATAGCTGGGCATGGTGGCACTCACCTGTAGTCCCAGCTACTGGGGAGGCTGAGGTGGGAGGATCACTTGAGCCCTTGAGGCAAAGGTTGCAGTGAGCTGAAATCACACTACTGTACTCCAGCCTGGGCAACAGAGCAAGACCCTGCCTCAAAAAAAAAAAAAAAATTATACACACACACACACATACACACACATTATTTTAAAAAGTATTTCCAAGTGGAAAACTTGTTCTAATGCTCCGAGAACCATTTGGTAATTTGTGTGAAGGTTTGATAAAGTACTAGAAGATTTCTTCCAAATGTTATCACTAAATGTTACTGTTTAGGATAGGAACTATAGTATAACCTTTGATTCCTCCATCTCCTTTCTCTGTCACATCCAGTTATTAGTAGCTCTGTAATTTTTACTTCTGCAGTGGTTCTTTCTTTTAATGCCCACTGCTACTACCGTAGTTTAGGACCTCATTATTATTTGCTTGTACCATTAAAATTCTTAACTGATTTCTCTGTTCTCCAATCTATCCTTCCTAGATCTGTCATACTATCTTTTAAAAATATATCTCTTCCCTCTTGAAAACTGTCAGTAGCCTCCCATTCTAAATTCTTAGGTATTCAAGATTCCTCTATGACATGACCCTCTTTGTAAGCTTCATTTACTACATTTGTGCATTACCCCACCCCTCCACATAACTGCTTTCTCTCAACTCACTATGTACTTCCATGCTTCGCTTATGCCCTTCCCCTAGAATATTTTTAACTCCTTTTTCTTTATCTATTGAAATCTTAGTGTTTTGCCCACTAAATTGGATTAATCCCCATTTTCCACTATATCGCCATAGCAAGTTGTGCTTCCATTCCTATTACAAAATTTTTGTTTTGTTTCTACATGTTTTTCTCATTGCCATCAGGAAGCAATCATGTATTACTATTTTTTAATTTCTCCACAGTGCTTAATAAAGCACCTTTTACATAGTAGGCACTAGATTAACTATTTGTTGAATGAATAATAAAGATGTAAGACATAATTTTTATTTTTCATAACATGAAAGAGGTTGTACTATAGATTATTTTATTCCCTCTAGTGAATTCATGGCACACTATTAGTCATAAGTAGATTATTACTTGATATTTGGAAAGCTTAATAGAAATGGTGTTTACTGATATGGGACTTCCAGTCTTTTTTATCTTGACCTTAACAGTTCAGGAAACCAATTTTGGGTAAAGTATACTACATTGTACTTCCTATAACATTTTATTCATGTCTGATATTTTTTCTTTTATAGTAGGTATTTTGGTATTCATGTATTACTTAGAATATTTTTATTTCAAATAAATAATGAGCATTTGAATATTTAAAAATTACTACTTTTGAAAATTAATTGTACAAGTTTAGAACCTGAGATGAAAAGTGGTGCTTTGTAACTTAACTAGTTTTTTGTGTTCTTAGAGTATGGAAGAGTTGGAGAAGAATCATGATAATCTACTTACTGGTGCACAAAATGAATTTAAAAAAGAAATGGCTATGTTGCAAAAAAAAATTATGATGGAAACTGTAAGTGATCATACTGAAATTGAAAAAAATAAGGATTAATATAAGCAATGAAATATTTTATTTGCTGAAATAGGTATAACACTTAACTAAAAATTAAACAAATGTTTAATATCTCCTTCCATGAAACAGCAGCAGCAAGAGATAGCAAGTGTTCGGAAGTCTCTTCAATCCATGTTATTCTGATGACTCTTTGAAGAAAGAACTTGAACCTAAGTAATATGATACAATTATAATGTTAGCTAAGAAGCATATTGTAAGTCTTTAGAATAGTTTAATTGTAACATCTTTAATCATAAACCTGTTTCATTGTAAGACCTCCCTTTCTGTTAAGTCAAATCTAAATAGTTATATGAGTTAGCAACTATTCCTAAAGAATATGTATTAAGCTTTCAGCTCTTTAGTAATGATAGGGAATTTTTCTCTCTAACACTGTCAATTAAATAAAGACAATTTAAGTTTAGGTTTGGCTTCATTGTATGTGTATCAATCCCAAAAGGTAGAAACTGCAAGTATAGAAGGTTATATTCTTTAAGGAAAAAACGGAATACAAAATCTATTTTACATGTACATCCTTTTCTATAATATTTAAGTTATACAACCAATTCTAATGACAATAAGATGCATTTAAATTTGTGTTCTGGAATAAATTGTTAAAATCATTAACCTCTGAGCATTAAATCACTAGCAATAGAACAATATATAAATATCAGTTTTAATACATGGGTTTGTGAATATGTCATTGCCACAAAGACATTAAAATGTCACTTAATTGGGCTTGGTCTGCAATTAAGAGCACATCATTAACACTCCTAATTACTTATGGTTTACATATATCACATCTATGTTTATTTATTTTTTGAGATGGAGTCTCACTCTGTCACCCTGGCTGGAGTGTGATGGTGCAATCTCAGCTCACGGCAACCTCTGCCTCCCAGGTTCAAGCAATTCTGCCTCAGTTTCCCAAGGGACTACAGGCACTTGCCACCACACCCAGCTTATTTTTGTATTTTTAGTAGATATGGGGTTTCGCCATGTTGGCCAGGCTGGTCTCGAACTCCTGACTTCAGATGATCTGGCCGCCTTGATCTCCCAAAGTGCTGGGATTACAGGTTTGAGCCACCATGCCTGGTCTCCTGCTTTTCCATGTTTTAACTTCTAATTTTTGCCTCTATAACTCACCCTTATCTTAGTTATAAGGTTTTCCAAGTTTTAAAAAAACAGGTGCCTACAGATAAACTTTTTCTAATTGTGACAACCTACTTGTACAGGAAGAAATTAGTCTTCCACCGTTAATGAATATTTGACATTACTTCCTAAATTTTTGAACTTTGTAAAGGATTTTCCTTTTAAGTCAATATATATATTGGAATATAAATTGTAAGTACTATTCATCCTCGTAAGAAAGTCCTTATTTGGGAAGTTTTACCAATAGTTAGAGGCAAAATAAGTACTCTAGTGTTTGCTGTGTACTTCATTCCCGTATGTTTTTTTGCTTTTAAGGAATATCATCTTTTACTGTTTTCGTCAATATACCTTTTTCTTGCCTAAAACAGATGTAGTACATAAATTACTCCTTTATTTTTTGATTACTTCATCATATGGCATACGGTCTACTGAACTATTACATAAAATTAAAAATAGGGTCAGATGGGAATCTGAAGATTTGGATCCCCAGAGACCTTTGTAATAGTTCTAGTACTATTCACAATGAGTAATCCAAATACATTTAAATTAGAGGGGAAAGATAAGAATCAGTACCTAATGCACTTAGTGGTTGAAAACTTTTACTTATTTTGTCCCTTATCACCTCAAATGAGTCAGTATATACTTGGAGTAACTTTTATATTCTAAAAGGAAGATTTTTTTTTTACCATGTTTTTCTAAGTTACTAATTTTCTTACATGTCAACTGACTTTTAGCTACTGTTTCATTTTTCATGAAAGGGAATATTTAACATCCACTTTTTGGTGACAGTGAAATTTTAACTTAAAATATCAAGGAACAAGTTACCTTCAGTGTAAAGATTCGTATGTTTTTCTGAACTGGTACAACAAATTCCTTTTATTAAATACACATTTTATTTAAAAAATTCCTGTAGCCCTTTTAAATTCTAGTATACTAAAAACAAGTATTTTTTTTATGACATACTAATTAACATGCCTCTTTTGAAAAATGATTAGTATAAAACATTTCTTAGAACATCACTTGACTCAGTAATTACAATATTATAAGCCATGCACTTAAGCAGTATTGAGCTCACTTTCAGTTTTTAGCAATCAAGGTAAACACCCTCAAGATGGCTAAAATCCTTTATGTTCTGGATATTTATGTAATCCTTTGGCAGTGAAAACCCTGTGTCTGATACGTCTCAGAGACAAACTGCTACTTAGAATTACAGGGTTCACTTTGTTGCCCTCAGGATTGACCTTTCTTTCTTTAGTCTTGTTTCTAATTAATATGTAGACTATTCTGAGAACATCTGTGATAAAAAATGATAATACACACAATGGGGGTGTCATAACTGAAATAGACACAACAAAATCTACAGGGTTTATGTTTTATATTCAAATATAACCTTATTTATGGTATACTAGCCTCCTGCACAGGGGGATTTCCTTCACTCATAGATTCCCCTAACTTCATCTCTTTTCCTTGGGCTATTAGTCAGTCAATATGCTTGTGAACCTGTTCAGGTGCTTGATGACATGTAGTCTTGAATATATTTAGATGAAGGTGTCTTGAAATTTGCAGGCACAAAGCACTAAAGTATATCACCATATCAAATGAAGAAATCACCTTTAGAAGCAAAAAAGAAAATATAAAATGAATTATGATGTATCTTTTCTCAAGTAGCACTATTCTGTTTCTCCCCCAAATATCAAACCTTAACCTAAAATTCTACACCAAAAATACTTTTTTTTTTTTTGAGATGGAGTCTCGCTCTGTCACCCAGGGTGGAGTGCAGTGGCGTGATCTCGGCTCACTGCAACCTCCACCTCCCAGGTCCAAGCAATTCTCCTGCCTCAGCCTCCCAAGTAGCCGGGATTACAGGCGCCCACCACCACGCCCAGCTAATTTTGTGTATTTTTAGTAGAGATGGGGTTTCACCATGTTGGCCAGGCTGGTCTCAAACTCCTGACCTCAGGTGATCCACCCGCCTCGGCCTCCCAAAGTGCTGGGATTACAGGCGTGAGCCACCACGCCCAGCAAATACTACATTTTAAAGCACTTTAATACATTTCAAATTTGGACCTCACTGTAGTCCTCTGGAAAATGCAGGTTATTTCACAGTTATAGACACTGTGGCTCAGAGGTAAAAAAAGACGACTAAAATACAGAAGCTAGAAAGTAACAGAACCCAAGTCTCCTGATTCCACATTGTTTCAACTTCCTGCTGTGCCACGAAGCAGCAAATTTCCTTCTAGAAGAGGTTATCAGTCATCTTATAATGAACTAATTCCATCAAACATTTCTATTTCTTTGAGGTTAGTTGTAAGAAGGTAAAAGGTCTAAAAAAGATAACATACTTGAGGCATATACAAAATTATGTTTACAAATTTAAAGATGGCCTCTATTTAGAAACTTTGCCCAGAGTCTACAGTCAAATGCTTCTCTTCAGAAAATGAAACCCAGGAGAAAAAGGAGCCTTATAGCTCTGCCCTTGGAGAGGGAATTCTCACCCATGAGGGGAAAATCTCTACCATTTACGTTAAAAGCGTACTTGAAAAGCACCATGTTTACCTCCACATTGTGGGTGTGGCTTTTTTTTTTTTTTTTTTTTGGTCATCCACATAGTGTTTTAAATAAAAACTGAATTTGACTTCCTCAGTTTACCAGTCTCCATCACAAGTATAAACCAAGCCAATTACTTGTTACAAAAGATGATTGATTTTTTTAACACCTGATATTTTAATTCAACAATTCCACTTGGTAATACATACCTAAGTTCACTAAAAGAAAACTTACATTGAGTTTTCAGATATTTTGATTAATTACCCCCTATTTTTTAAACTGGATTGTTTTAGAGCCCTAAAAATATTTATAGTGGATACCAAATTAAAGGACATTATTCTGATTTTTAAACATTTTTTTAAAAATTTTGTCTGAAAACATTCATTGTCCACCTAAAAGAATTAAGTACATCTCATTGCCACCATAGGAAGAATGGAAGACTTCTGAATGGACTATGAATGAATATTATGTTATTAACTTACTCCAGAAAAGCATACTACACAACCTAGTAAAGGATCATCAGATGTATTCCTGTAATCCATGCACAGAATTGATACAGATTTTTAAAAATATCCAAATCTAACAAATACGGTGAGATTATTTGAATTATGAAAAGATTCACTGCAGGGTTTTGGCGAGTTTTGTTTTGGTGTACTTCAGTATATTTATATATCACTATGAATTTGGTGACGACCAGTGGGGTCCAGAAATAGAAATACAACAAAACTATATCTCAATAGAAGAAAAATGCAATAATGCTCCATTTATCCAACTTTGTAATTGAAGTGTTACCAATATTGATTTTCTTTTCCTTAGATGGCTAATGTGTCTCTCTCAAGCACTGTATTCTGTATTTTATAATTATTTTGAATAGAAATTAATATCTATGATATCCACATCCTTTCCTTAAGCAGGATATAATCAAAGAGAATTTAATTTAATTGATAACCGAGTCATCATTAATACAAATTGTGCACTATCCTCAAGGACCATACACATATAAAGGGTTCCTTACGTCTAGCATAAAATGGTCTGAGAATCCTGTACTTTGTAGCACTGTCTATTCTGTTTTGTTTCCTCAATATTAGCTGATAATTCTCAATACAATAAAGTGCCCACCTTTGCTAGTACTAACCCCATCTAATTTTCCTGTTACTTGCTGTAAACTGGGAATAAAGTCCTTTGGGCAGAGTAAAGTGACTTTTGGCATCTTTGTACTGGTATTTTGGGGAAGAAAAATAATAGTTATTTTTAGGTACACAGTTGTGTTTCCAAGAATCTAGGTTGTTGGAAACTTGGCCTATAGATATGTGGCCATTTCTACACACAATATGAAATTATTCACAGCTAAGAAGTAATTTCAAATACTCAGAAACATTTATTGTATATATTGTATAGAGTAGATCTTTTTTTTTGAGACAGAGTCTCGCTCTGTCACCCAGGCTGGAGTGCAGTGGCATGATCTCGGCTCACTGCAACCTCTGCCTCGCAGGTTCAAGTGACTGGCCTGCCTCAGCCTCCTGAGTAGCTGGGATTACAGGGATGCACCACCACACCCGGATAATTTGTATTTTTTGGTACAGACAGAGTTTTACCATGTTGACCAGGTTGGTCTCGAACTCCTGACCTCAAATGATCCATACACCTCAGCCTCCCAAAGTGCTAGGATTACAGGCGTGAGCCACCATGCCCGGCCTAGACTAGATCTTGAGGCTACTGATATCTCACTGAAATAGCTCTTAAGCATGGTTAAAAAATAAATAAAATGGAGAAAAATACTTACCATTGCTATCCATAGAACAACATATTCGTCTATAAAATTATTAAAGTACTGGTCTAAAAATAAAAGACCTGGCCCCAAAAAGACAGTGTCTTGAAGATACAGTTCACTTTTGGTCATGTGAGCTATCTATAAAAAAATGAAACAAAATAATTTTACTATTAAGTTTTAAATGTGTTAGCTTTTAAGACAATTAATTACAACTTTAATTCAGTATTAAAACAGACCATTTAATCTCACATATGATATAAGAATCCTTTTCTACACCTTCTCAAATTCACAATTGGGTAGCTTATTAAAGTTTCCAATGTTAAAATTTCTTGATATCAGAAAACTGTCAATGACAACTACAGCTAAACAATTTAACTGAATATAATATAACTCCTATCACAGTTTGCTTGGAGCACAAATAGCTAATTATGATTTTGACACTACAAAAGAAAACCTATACATTTTATGAAATTTCCAGCTTTGTGTTAGAGAATTCAGTATATTATTTATATCATAAGTCATAAAAATTTCTTACCACTAATTTTTGTGAGACTTTAGCAAAGACACATCCAAACATTAGGGTATAAAGACAAGGATGCTTTTCAAACACATTAGTTGCTGACTTTTTATAGATCATTATTGCCAGTATAATAATTAGTCCTATGTGGAGTCCAGGTGACAAGACACTGGTGCCCTAAGAGAGAAAGCAGAAAATCAGTATTGTACTTTAACACTGCATTTATTACAATGTAGACATTTTCTGACCATCTATTTTGTGCAAGACGCCTAAAGAACAGTGTGATGTAGTGTATGGCCTACAGGAGTATATAAACCTGAGTTGTGCTTTTCAAGCTTTCACAGAACCTGAGGGTGACAGAGACATAATACAGTGCTACAGATGTCTGATTCCAGTTCAATATTTACACACATTTTAAACTGGCTAAAAATTAATGCAGTTTATTCTATATCAACTTTTACTATGTTGAAGGCCATCCACATGTGGATTGTCAAATTAACATATTTTTGTGGAGATACTGAAATAGAGCTTATTCTGCCAATTCTACAAAACATCACTGATGAAGAAGAGTAAGAATAGTTTAGTTCTATCCAGGTTTCCTTCTTTTTTCCTATTTTCTTTTCTTTTCTTTTCTTTTTTTTTCTAATTTTTTTGTGTTTTTAGTAGAGACAGGGTTTCCCCATGTTGCCCAGGCCAGTCTCGAACTCGGGTTCAAGCGATCCTCCCAGCCTCAGCTTCCCAAAGTGCTGGGATTACAGGTGTGAGCCACTGCACCCAGCTTATCCTGATTTCTTTCTACACCAACATCCCCACCTCCTTTTTTTTTTTTTTTTGCATTCAGACTGCAAATGTTCTTTTATGTAAAATTGTAAAATCAGACCTTACATTTTTATCTGTGTGAATTAGTATCCTCTCGGCACTACTTATCCTAAACAAAATATTGAAATAAATTTGGTATTGAGGTTATTAAATCTATAACCAATTTGAATGGGTTCACAAGAACAGCTTTACTCTTGTTTATTAAGTTTACATGTTTTAAGTTAGAACTTACTATAAAATTACAGTAATACTATATTATAAAATATACATGACACTGTATAGTAATAAATTATAAAAATCTAATAGCACTTTATATTATGGTTCTTAAATCTCATTCGAGAAAAAAAATCTGCTCCTAAAAAAGTTGGAAAAATACCAGTTTAAGAATTTGAAACCAAGCGCTTCCTAACTTCTGTTTAAGTCATCCTTCAAACATCTAACAGTTTTTTTTATGAAAAAAAATTTTTTTTTTTTTTTTTTTGAGATGGAGTCTAGCTCTGTCACCCAGGCTGGAGAGCAGTGGCATGATCTTGTCTTACTGCAACCTCTGCCTCCCAGGTTCAATCGATTCTCCTGCCTCAGCCTCCCGAGTAGCTGGGATTACAGGCGCCCACCACTAAGCCCAGCTAATTTTTGTATTTTTAGTAGAGACGGGGTTTCACTGTGTTGGCCAGACTGGCCTAGAACTCCTGACCTCATTATCTGCCTGCCTCGGCCTCCCAGAGTGCTGGGATTATAAGCGTGAGCCATCGCACCCAGCCGAAAATATTCTTTAGAGTAGACAATGATCATTACTAAATCTTGTTTTCTTCAATGGAACTTAATGTTCCAACTAATGTTCTATGTTATCATCCACAGTCAAGCAACATGTATTCCTAAGCACAGTACTATACTGAGATCAACTGACAAAACACCTCAAAAAATGACAACTTTTCCAAATATATCAGAACTTATATTTCTAGATGAATTGTATACTTTGCTTTTGAATTATGTATATAGTGTATTCATAAATATTGATAATTTATCAATTATGAGGATCCCTTTGAAATTGTCTCGAAAGTCTATTTACGAGTCTTAAAAGAGCCTTTTTTTTTTTTTTTTACTAAAAATGCTATACCTAATACCACATCTAATGTTTAATACTCTTATTAGACCTTGCTCCAAATGACTTTAAGGATAGAAATTTTGAACTATACAACAAAAGAAATTAAAGTGAATATGCTATAGTTTAAAGCAATCCTAGAAAGGCATTCTTTTTTTTTTTTCTTTTGAAACAGAGTCTCGCTCTGTCACCCAGGCTGGAGTGCAGTGGCACCGTCTCAGCTTACTGCAACCGCCGCCTCCTGGTTCAAGCAATTCTCCTGTCTCAGCCTCCCAAGTAGTTAGTTGGATTTACAAAAGCATGGGCCATCATGCCCAGCTAACTTTTTTGTATTTTTGGTAGAGATAGGGTTTCACCATGTTGGCCAGGCTGGTCTCGAACTCCTGACCTCAAGTGATCCACCTGCCTCGGCCTCCCAAATTGCTAGGATTACAGGCATGAGCCACTGTGCCCAGCCCTAAAAAAGGCATTCTAACAATGTTTTGGTGTAAGATGGTATCACTGGAATAAGTATTTGTCTTCTTCTGTTCAACTACCTTGAAAATGACAGTAGGCTTTTTAAAAACATAGGTGTTATATCTGTTTAAAAAGTTTGCAGGAATTCCAACTCTTGCCCACTTAAAATTACTGAAGTCTTAAAAAACGAACATGAAAAAATACAAAAGCATTATATTTAATACTTGCATGAGCAAGGTGTAAAGAACACAAGCACAAAGTATACCCACTTAAGAATTAAGGCTAAAATTTTACCTTTTGAAATATTAGTTCTTTTAAATATATTTCAGCGAAATTTCAATAAAATTTACTTGATGAGTAATAAATTGCCTCATACGTGAAACCATTGACCTCTGGCCACTTTCCTGCCTTCAATCAGGAACTCACATTCCCTACCCTTCCTCCTCTCCCCTACCTCCTCTCCCCTATTAGTTCAAGGCAAAAAATGCAGGAATACAAATGGCAATGCTTAATTATGTGCGGCAATGAAACTAGATGTCAGAAAAGTCTATGCAGAGCAAGCCTGTAGAAAGAGGAAAGTATCAGTTTAAACTGTTTTTAAAATGCTTTTGTACTATGTGCCTAAAATGAATTCTTTAAGATACTTAGTTTCCTTCCCCATTCTTGAACTTTGGCATATTTTAATCTTTTTATAGCTGGTGATAGGAAAATTTATCATAAAATTGATACTGAATGATGAAATTAATGCCTTACTGCTATAGTAGATCCATTCTTGCCAACACCACCATGGAGGATAACATGGAAATAATTTGAACAGGAAAATATTACTCCACCTAGAAATCCAAGAACTGGAAGGATCTTCAATTTTATTTCTAGAATGGGAATCTTTAGGGGTAGAAGAAAGAAACAATTAAGACAACAGAATGTTGGTTTTTTATTAAATAATAAACAATGATAAGCCCTATACAATAAGCTGTCCTTTTTCTTGTGATCAAACCTTAACTTCTGGAATATAGTCCAAAGTAATAACTTAAAAACTTTTTTTATTTAACTTTTTTTTAGTTTTTAAGTTTTTATTTTTTTTAGAGTAGTCAAGTGCAGTAGTGAGGAGGGAAAAGAGAAAAACAAGGAATTTGACCTGTAACTGACTGTGAGCAATCAACTGAGATAACTACCATTGGACCAGCCTAAAGTGACTTTTTTTTGAAAATGCTTTCTTCATAAGTGAAAAATGAATCCACCAAACCAGCTTAGTCTGTTTACATAACTATGATTAAATGTTTAATGTCATAAGCTTTCATCTGACTTAAACATGAAAAAGGATAGTTCCCTTGAATTTAGTAGCTTCTAAAAAGTAGCATCACAGGAAAGGGAGGCACCATGATTTGCATCATAAATGTAACAAATATCATGATGTGTATGCAAGCAAAAAATCTGTAGTTAATATCCAGGATTAAATCTCTAGCAATATATTTACCTGTTGGTCAACTGCTGTTCAAGAAAACTTCCAAAGGCAGCAAAGGATTTAAAAAACAGTAACAATGAATTGCCAGAAGCTATAGGCTACTATGTTTAGAAAATAGACTGAAATAATGTACCAAAATTTGTGGAAACTACAGGTTAATAATTAAATTTAGAAAAACCTGAATCAAAAGTAAGTATTCTTGTTGGTAAGAATAAGCAGGTATGTTTTCTTCCTATGATATCGCCAAAACATTGAGTGAAACAATTTTAAGATTCAATTCCAAATTTAAGACAACCACACCTGACAACTAGAGTTGTCTAACTGCTTCTAGGTCTACATTTACCTTCTTTTTTATTTTTTACTTTTTTGAGACGGAGTCTCCTGTCGCCCAGGGCTGGAGTACAATGGCGCGATCTTGGCTCACTGCAACCTCTGCCTCCCAGGTTCAAGTGATTCTCCTGCCTCAGCCTCCCGAGTAGCTGGGATTACAGGTGCCCACCACCACACCTGGCTAATTTTTGTATTTTTAGCAGAGACAGGGTTTTGCCATGTTGGCCAGGCTGGTCTTTAACTCCTGACCTCAGGTGATCCGCCCGTACATTTACCTTCTTACAGGTACAACCTGAACAGTTACTATAAAAAACACATAGCATCCCTCTGTTATCTTGTATGGGCCTATAGTAGTGTATCCTTGATTCTATTTACTCTTACATGATGAGAGGGAATATGAATGTACTGGGGAATGTACCACTACTATTTAAAAACATGCCCAAAGTCTATTTCGGAGCCTACTGACAAATGATAATTGGCAATTCTGACACGAAATGCTACAGGGAATTTTTTTTTTTGTTTTTTGTTTTTTTTGTTCGTTTGTTTTTTAAGAGATAGGGTCTTGCTCTGTCACTCAGGCAGGAGCGTAGTCAGTGGCATGATCACGGCTCACTGCAGCCTTGAACTCCTGGGTTCAATCGACCCTCCCGCCTCAGCCTCCTGAGTAGTTGGGACTACAGATGCATGCCACCATGCCTGGCTAAAATTTTAAAGAATTTTTGTAGAGGCAAGGTCTTGCTAAGTTGCCCAGGCTGGTCTTGAACTCTTGGCCTCATACTGTGTTTTTAATGGACTTAATTTTTTTTAGAGCGGTTTTAGGTTTGCAACAAAATTTGAGTGGAAAAGTATATAGCCCCTCCTCCTTCTGCCAACAACATCCTACACCAGAGTGGTACATTTGTTACAACTGGTGAACCTACACTGACACATCATTATCACCCAAAGTTCATAGTTTACATGAGAGTTCAATCTTGGCGTTGTACATTCTATGTGCTATGACAAATGTATAATGACATGTAGCCACCATTTAGTATCATACAAAATAGTTTTATTGCCCTAAAAATTCTCTGTGCTTCACGTATTCATCCCTTCCTCCTCCAACCCCTGGTAACTTCTGATCCTTTTACGGTCTCCATAATTTTGCCTTTTTAAAGAATGTCATATAGTTGGAATCACACAATATGCAGCCTTTTCAGATTGGCTTCTTTCTCTTAGTAATAAACATTTAAGGTTCCTCCATAACTTCTTGGAACTCCATAAGTTCCTCGCATAACTTCTTTTCATGGCTTGATAGCTCAGTTCTTTTTGGCATTAGTTTATCCAACTAAGATGAAGGACATCTTAGTTGCTTTCAAATTTTGGCAATTATGAATAAAGCTGCTATAAACATTTGTGTACATGTTTTTGTGTGGACATAAGTTTTCAAATCATTTAGGTAAATAACAAGGAGTGCAACTGCTGATCATGTGGTAAAACTATGTTCAGTCTTGTATCACTTACTATTTTTACTAGATATATAGCTTAGTGATTACATACAGTCTGGAATCAGTTTTGTTTAATTCCAAGCTCCAGTACTTCTCATGTGTCCTTGGACAAATTAATCACCCTAAGACTTATTTATAAAGCATAATAATAATCATACCTATTTTCATAGGATTATTCGGAGGGGCAGATAAAACTGATGGTAAATGTTTAGGAACATAAGTATTGAATGACTGTTAGTTGTTGACTATTGATATCCTTATTATTATTCTTAACACTATGAGCAGAAAGTGTGAGCCAGTTAGACAGTATGGTGGACTTAGGTTGTGGTGACAGGACAATTGTTTCTTCAGAAATGTTCTTCTTTTGCAAAAAAGCTTCAATTTATGACAGTGGCCTCCTAAGAGCCAACTTTTATGAAAATACTGAGGTCACCAAGCAGGCAGAAAATAAAAACATTCCTTAATATGGGAATCTTCACCTCAAAGTAGATTATAAAAATGCAAATTAACTACTTTCCTAATATTGAGTGACAAGTTTTAAATGTAAAATATTTTACTGGACTTATTTTTAAAATATTTATTTTATTTCACCCTGGAAAAAGTTATTCCAAGGTGTGTTTTTTGTTGTTGTTTTTGTTTTATTTAGTATTAGGGAAATGAGGTTGTTTTCTTCCATGTGGCAATATATTCATGCATAGGAGGAAATGCCATAAGGTATATAAGATAATACACATTATAAAATGAAGAAAAAAATGTTAAGAAATGGAACAAATATTAAATACAAAAAATAAAAAAAGAAAAAAAATAAATACAATGCCAAGGATTTTTGAAGAAAATTAACAATACAATACTTTTTCCTAAATATTTGAAAAGTACTTAAATATAAATTTAAATATTCAGATTTACCGTATAGTCCCACATTGTTGCTCCTCCAAATGCAGACAATACAAAGACAATCACTAAAGCTATCTGAATTTCAGTTACATCCACTCTAAAGAGGAAGGACAAAAATAGATAAGGTGTTTGTAAATAAAATTCCTGAATATGGAGATTAATCACGTATTAAATAGCAAAGATGTAAAACTCTCTGTAAGCTTAGTTTATTTTTACCTTTACTTCCATTATTGAATTATCAGCTGACTACACTGTTAAGTTAAAAAGGTTACAGAACAACATGTGCTCACACAGAGTTAACAGTATAAGGAGAGGGAAGATATATATGTACCATATATCAAATTGCTAATAGTTATCACTGAAGTTATGAAGACTTCTATTTTCTAATTTAGGTACTCCTGTAAAGTCTGAAGTTTTTTTTTACAACAATTACCCACTACTTGTGTACATAGGAAAAATTATAATAAAAACAACCATGGTAATGGTGGTAAATACAATTTAAGGCAAATTTAAACACTCCCAGGTCAGTTTCACTTAAAAAGTAGGGAAAATCCCAATAGTCTTCTTTATTGAGGTACTAATCATCACTGTAGTTTTTTTAGTTTCCATAGGCATTTTTCCCCTAATAAATATGCTTACATTTTTCAAAAAACCACTAACCAACCAGCATCAGTCCCTCTAGTCTGTATTCCCCTGAAGCTGTCATTCTCTCTCCTATGCTCCACGAATAGGCTCACTGAAAATTAGTCAACATTTGTAATTTTCTCCTCTCTTCATGTTTGTTGCCTAACCCACCATAGCCTGGCTTTTGGCCCCATTATTCTACTAAAATTGTTTAAGGTAAATTGACCTTTAATTTTCAATTTCAATTAAAGGATACAAATCTAAGGGATATACTTCATTAATTATCTTGCATAACTTCTTTACAATATTTAAGATGCTGATCATATCCTCTTTCTTGAAAAGTTCTGCTGTGTTTTTATCTATTCCATGTTCTCTCCTGATTTTCCTACCTTGCTGGAGCTCTTCTCATGCTCCTTCTAGACTGCCTCTTCATCCATATCTTAAATGATGCTTTCAGAATTCCATCTGAAATTTTATAGCCTGTGAACAATTTTATCTATACTTAAAACTACCATCTATATGCTAATGACTTCTAAATCCTTATCTCCAATCTACATTTTTTCCTGAGCTCTAGATTTTGATATCTGTCTACATATTTTACATCTCTGCCTGGATGCCCCAATGTCTTTAGATGGAGGTAATACCCACCTTACGGGATAGATATAAGGAATAAATAAGATAATGCCTGTGGAGCACTTAGTACAATGCCTGAAACATGTAAGTGCTTGATAGGTGGTAAATACAATTATTCCATAATTTAGAATCAACGGCCTGAAGCCTGTCCTCTGCTAAATGACCCATAGTTTTGAGCTTCTCCTGTCATTTATCATTAGAGATTTTTTTCAGAGCTACTGTTTCTCCTTTTCAGCAATAAAGTGGGGCTAAAAAGAATCAGTAGACGTGGGAAGCCAAAGCCAAAAATGAGCAAATGACAAAGTTCTTAAAAGGATCAGACTGAGAGGGAGCTATATGAGAAAGAGGAACAGAGAATAGCATTCCTGCTTTGTGCACTATTTCCTGGTCTCTAAGAAAGAGGCACCAGAGGCAGATAATACTATCTAATGTTTAGCACTAGCATTTACAAGGTGCTTTTACATTGTCTCACCAATTGCCTACCACAGTTCAAAGTCTCACGATGACTGTTGTCAAGGGGGGGTCCCCTTTTTGTGCACATGAAGATTCGACCAAAAAAGGACCTTAGACTCCATACTGCATTATTTTATTATGTGAATCAAATGCTTATTTAAGTACTGCATATCCCTTTTCTATATCATCCGGGTCCCTTAATTTTCTTTTAATCCTCTCTGTTGTAAACTTGGGCTAGTGATTAAGTTGGAGAAGGGGAGAAGAAAAATACAATTATTATCAAATAACGTAACTATTTATAGCATACAGAATACCTAAAAGACTAAAGGTATAGCATTTATGATTACTCCAACGAATTAATTTAAATTACTGATTGAAGCTTTGTTCTCCTTATTATCAATGAATGACATAACAGATTGTGCAAATAAATTCAATTATATTTTTTAATGTACAACTTAAAAAACATACTTACTTTCCAAATCTCAACACGCCTGAAACATAGGTCTGCCAATGAGCGCAATAAAACACAAACATCCCAATAAAAGAGCAGACAAACAACCAGTCAGGATGAGTTCCTAAGCGAGCGGCAATTGAAGCTCCCACTGCCATAAATACTGAAAGAAACAAAGTTTAAGAATCATTAAGAATTAAAAATAATTTATGAAATAATTGCCCTATGCTGTTTAGAAATACAGAGTTCTAAGGAAATAATCATGGCATTAAAGTACACTTATCAAAATGAATTCTTGACATACTTTATAAACAACTCCATAAATTTGCTCCCAAATGTATATCCATCCAAAAAACTGACCATTCAAACAACTCAGTTCATTTTATTTTTAAGGTATCATAAGAAAAAAAAAGACTTCACTAATTTACCTGTGGAAAGAGAGTCACAACCATGGTCAAAAAGCTCCCCTAAAGGAGAACAAGAGTTTGTTCTTCTGGCTTGTTTCCCATCAATGGCATCCAGTGACTGGTAGATAAAAAGTCCCAGTGCACATAAAAGGTATGTCCAGTATGGTGCCTATAAAAAAATGTAAATAAAATAAAGATTGTTAAGTGATAATAAGCTTTTTGAAAACAGCTCAACCTAAGGCTTCACACTTTGTAGCACCCCAGTGTGTCATAAAGAACGTTCCTAACCCTCATTCTACTGATGAGAATTAAATTGAGAAATCAAAATCAAATTAACTGCTTTAAGTCATCTAGGTAGAGGGTCGCAGAACTCCATAATGTGAGAAACAGAAAGTTAAGCAACTGAGCAAGGGTTAGGACCCTGATCTTGATTCCTACATCCATGGCTCTTTTAATATAATACTATGCATTATGCCACAGATTTGAAATTACTCAGTTAAATTTTTGCTGTGAAAAAAGACCTTGGGGCCAACTGCCGATCTCTGCTTCCATTCACAATGGAATATCAGGGACTAGATTTACTCTCCCACCCTATATAACTAGAAAGGCAATTTTATATATATATATATATACACACACACATATATATAAAAAAACAAAACAACAATTTTCAAACACTACAAGCAGTGCAGGCTTGTGATCCCTGACAGAAGGGAAACAAATGAGATACGCCCTGCGATTGCTCCAGCTAACTTCCCAGGGTCAGTTTCCAGGCCACAGTGCAGGTCCCATGACCAGAACAAGCCCAGCGTTCTTGCTGTTTTGAAGAGAAACACAAAGTTCAGGAAGGTCAAGGCAGTTAGGATTTGTGAGGCAGAGTGCCTGAGAGGATGGAGCTGCAAAGAGAGGAGCACAAGTTGTGGAGGTCTTACAGAAGGGTATCTTTCAGTCTTCGGCTGAGAACTCACCTGTGCCTGAATGAGACGAAACTAACAAAGGCCAGGGAGGGAAGCACTGCAACGTAGAAGGTCAGATAATTCTCGAAGCTCATACAAGGCTGGGACATTCATGTTCCCGCCAGGCAAAGCAAAAAGCCTCATTAACACTTGGGGCATTGGGTAAAGTTCTCAGAAGTGTACTGCCTTACCAGCAGGCATAAATTAACCATAGACTGAAGGCTTCTCTGGACAGCCCTAACGAAACTTAAAATCCAGCCTCAAAAGGATCCAAGTAATTCCTGGCAACTTAACTACAGTCAACACAAAGTACATCTTAGAGGAAAAAATCTAGTATCCCAAATGTAAAATTCACAAGGTTTGGCATTCAGTAAAAAATTACCAGTCATGCAAAGAAGCAGGAGAATATAATTGACAACTAGTAGTAAAATCCGTATAATCAGAATACAATCAGAATCAATATGAACAGAAGTTAATAGAATTAGCCTATGAGGACATTAAAATAGTAATTATAAATATGTTCCACATGTTCAAGAAAGTAGAGGAAAACACGAAAATTATAAACAGAAATGGAAGAAAAGACTCAAGTGAAACCTCTAGAAATGAAAAATACGATATTTGA
Source organism: Macaca thibetana thibetana (assembly GCF_024542745.1). NCBI lineage: Eukaryota > Metazoa > Chordata > Mammalia > Primates > Cercopithecidae > Macaca > Macaca thibetana. The sequence goes on along the minus strand of NC_065588.1, from coordinate 98,010,626 downwards.
ATTGTAAAATAAACAGGGTGAGATTAACAGCATATTAGACACCACAGAAGAAACGATCAATGAGCGTGTACCAATGGACTACCAATGAAAACTACTCAAAATGACGAAAGAAGGACTAAAAAAAATTGAACTGTGCATCAGCAAGTGCTGGGACAACAGAAAGCAGTCTAGCACATACGTAACTGGAGTCTTAAAGAAAAGAGCAGATGGGGCATGAAAAATAAACGAAGACATAAAGGATGAAAAATGTCCAAAGTTGATGAAATCTATAAACCCACATGTCCAAGAAGCTCAACAAACCCCAAACAGAATAAATATTTTTTAAAAACCCATCAAGGCACATCATAATCAAATCAATGAAAACTAGTAATAAGGAGAAAATCACAGGCCAGGTGTGGTGGCTCACACCTATAATCCTAGCACTTTGGGAGGCCAAGGTGGGTGTATTGCTTAAACCCAGGAGTTCAAGACCAGCCTGGGCAACACGGCGAACCCCTTCTCTAGAAAAGATATAAAAATTAGCCTGGTGCGGTGGCGTACACTTGTAGTCCCAGCTACTCAGGAGGCTGAGGTGGGAGGATCACCCAAGCCTGGGGAAGTCGAAGCTGCAGTGAGCAGTGATAGTGCCACTGCACTCCAGCCTGGGTGACAGAACAAGACCCTGTCTCACCAAATAAATAAAATATCATATTCGGTTCCAATGAGCATGTTCTTAAAAGTTTATGTTGGAAACTATGAAACAATTTAAGAAAGGGCAAACAGAAAACTGAGCAGTCATCATGATAGTACAAAAATGAAAAACAACACATCCCACCTAGAATCTTTCGAAAGAATCCCAAAGTGTCTTGCAGAGAACAATTCTGTTAACCTAGTAAATTCTTTTCAACTAGTCCATTCTTTTTTAAAGATATAGTTTATTATGTATACAACATGATGTTATGGGATATATAGATAGATGGAAATGGTACTAAACTGAAGCAAATTAACATATTCATCATCTCACATAGTTACCCATGTTTTTGTTTTGTGGCAAGAGCAGCTAAAATCTATTCATTTTACAGTTCAATTTTTTTTTTAACCTATACCCCTCAGGTTGTACATCAGATCTCTAGACCTGCTCATCTTCCAAAGCTGTAATGTTGTTTCCTTTGACCTGCTTCTTCCCATTTCCTCCCCTTTATGCCCCTCTGCTCGTGATAACCAGTTTCTTTCTCTATCTTTGAATTTTTTTTTTTTTTTTTCAGATTCTGTATATAAGTGAGATTAAGATCACACAGTATTTCTCTTTCTGTGTCTGGCTTATTTCACTTAGCATAATGTCTCCCAGGCTCATCCATGTTGTGGTAAATGGCAAGATTTTGTTCTTTAGGGCTCAATAATATTCCATTGTGTATACTACAGTTTCCTTATCCATTCATAGGTTAACAGACACTTAGGCTGTTTCTGTATTTTGGCTATTGTGAATAATGCTGCAACAATCATGGGAGTCCAAATATCTTTTTAAGGTGGTGATTTCATTTCCTTTGGGTATGGTTTTATAGTTTGTGTTCTTATATTTAGGTATTTTATCATTTTGTGTTTATTTTTGTACACAGTGTAACACAAGGTCCAATTTCATTCTTTTGGCCTATGGAAATCATTTTCCCAGCATCATTTATTGAACAGACTATCCTTTCCCCATTGTGTCCTCTTGGTGCCCTTGTCAAAAATTAGTTGACCATATCAAACTAGCAAATTCTTACCCATTTTTTCTACTATGAGAAATTGTTTTTAATTTTGATGATTAAAGGAAAGCAAAGTTACACGTCAAACATATGTAAAATTGGAAGTTGAAGTTATCAAAATTTCTGTAATGACAAAATGTCAGAGGGATCTTCCATTTCTCTATGTAACTCTTTATACTGAAAATCTGGAGCTTCTCAAGGAGAACTCTAAAAGTCAACATTTAAAGCTTAATTCTGACCTCTGATCTGAGAAACTAGCTGCAGGCAGGTCTAATGGTCAGGTATTAACAGAAATTCATACTGAAATAAATTTGATTAACCCTTACACCACATGGTGGTGACTCTGCCCCAAATTATATCCCGCTCTTCATTTAGAAAAGGGAAATAAAGACTGTTCAACCGTTTAAAAGTACTTCATTAGGATAGTAGAGGCGTTTAAATAGGGAGAGACTGGGAATTTAAACAGGGAAGAGAGGAAGTCTAGGCAGAAACCAAAGTTTCCGGCTGAAAGTAAAAGGTTTACTGGAGTCAGTGACTAGATCCATGTTCCTGGAACAGGTAATTTACAAGAGATAATATTGCAAAGGTAATGTGATCTTAAACAGTATAACAAAGGGCATTTCTTTTCTTTCCTTTTTTTTTGTTCTTGAGACAGGGTCTCCCTCTGTTGCCCAGGCTGGAGTACAGTGGAGGATCGTGGCTCACTGCAACCTCCGCCTCCCAGGCCCAAGTGAACCTCCCCCTCAGTCTCCCGAATAGCTGGGATTACAGGCACACACCACTACACCCAGCTAAATTTTTGTATTTTTGGTAGAGATGGGGTTTTGCCATGTTGCCCAGCCTGGTCTCCAACTCCTGACCTCAGGTGATCCACCTGCCTCAGCCTCCCAAAGTGCTGGGATTACAGGCGTGAGCCACCGTGCCCAGCTAACGAAGGGCACTTCTAATGTATTATTTCAATTAATACAGAAATCCACAGAGATAGGGCAGTTATTATCATATTCTTTTTATTAAAGATGAAAGTGAAACATACTGAGGAGTGATAATTTACATCAAGGTAAGCACTTAGGCTGGGTCCAGGAACTAGATCGAGTCTTCCTACTTGCCCTTTGATGAGGTTTATCCTACCACAAGCCACACAGACTGAATGGAACTCTTTGCCTGAAATCTTCACAAACTCCCTATTCCGTCAAACCTGCTGATAAGCACTTTCCCCCTCACACAATACAGTTTTAAGTGGCAGTGAGCCACAGGAAATGGTGCCAGCCACAAGAGTCTTTCTTTAAAACCCAGAAAAGCACAATGATCTGCCAATATTTGATTCACTCCTTTTCCAATTCTTCCCAACTCTTTCCAAGTTTTCCCAGTCTTCCCAAGGCCTCAGAAGCCAGACCTATCTTCTCTTTTCCACTGGTCACCACCTCCATTCCTAGGTGAAAGCTATTAAATAGTTTGCATATTCTCACTTTTTTTCTAACTTCCTAGCCAGGAAGTTATACACTCCCACTATAGTCTCAAAGACACAAAGCTTATACTGGAAAAAAGCAAACCAAGTCTGATAGTCCATCAATTTATTCAATTTCACACATGATTTACTTTTCCAGAAAACATCCAGAGGTGAACTGCACCTCTGACAAAATCCTATACACTCTCTGCATTCTCTGGGAAAAGGCCCATAAGTACAAGAATCTTAACTTTCCATATTAAGAGACAGAAGTACACAGTGACGGAAGGAGAAAGATTGAGGTGAGAGAGGAGGCATCTACTTCTCTTCTTCCTTGCCCACGACCCTGTGAATCACTGAGAAACAGCACTAGTACTTTCATCTCTGTCTCCCTAATCAACGCCACGTGCCCCCCACATACCCAATCCAAAACTCCAAAATTAACTCTTCCCTTTTCCTTGCCCTCTCACCTAAGATATTTCATTTTCTAAGGCTGAACTGATTAAAGCACAGAGAGGGCAGGGATTGTGTCTTTCTCACTCATGCCTACATTCCCAGGACTGTAGAACATTACTCTGGCACAGACTATATGTTTAACCAATATCCCTCAATTAATGGACCGAGTGTGACAATAAAGGTCTTTGTGCAGAAATAATTTTCTATTTGTATTACAGGAGATTTAGGGGAGGGCCTTCACGTGCTTAGTTTAGGAGCACATCAAGGAGCACATGAGTTTAGGAGTAGCTCTTCTGGCCACTCCTAAACTAATCTTAGAAAAAGTAAAAGATATAGAATGCCCACAAGCTCTTTATTCACTATGAGTCTCTTCACAGCATAACTCTCAATCACCCACCTTCATACTCCAGCTCCATTCCACCCACAAAGTCCTCTTGTTTATTTATGACTTCATACTATTTCATGGCTTTTTCCTTTCTAAACACTCTTCTCACCCAATTCAGCAAAGCACTCATGTGCTCCCTCCTTCAAGGACTGCCTGATATACCTCGTACTCCACCTAGGGAGAGTGGAGCAAGGGAGAAATCAAAGGACACAAACCTACCTATCTCCAATCATTCCATTCCTACCTACTCCCTTAAAAATACACCTTCTACAAATATTTTTCAGGGTTAAAGCAGTCTTCACAAATATATAGGTCTTCTGTTGTACAAAACATGCTCATTAGATGGTTAGTACCTCAGGTATACAAATATAAGGAACTACATAAGGATGATGTTCATGGCTTTATAACAATGTACTGTTTCGGTTGTATAGTTTCCTTGATTTTAAATGATTTCACAGGCAGCAGAACAAATTTAAAAAGCAAAGCTTTGAAATTATCGTCTTTAGTTAATGAAGTAAAGATCTAATTTAACCAAGGGAAGTAATTCTACATAAGTCATTAATTGTTTCATAATTATAGCCTCCCATTTTTTCAAATAAGAGTTGTCTAACTCCATTTTCTGTTGCTATAACAGAATACTAGACACTGGGTAATTTAGAAAGAAAAGACTCATTTGGCTCATGGCTCTGGAGCCTGGGAAGCCCAAGAGCATGACACTGGCATCTGATGAAAGCCTCATGCTGAGATCCACTGAGCTCACTGGACAAATTTCACTTACAGCCTCAAAATACTGATTTTTCTGGAACATCTTCTTAGGTCTTCTCTAAATGAAAATAGTAGACTAGATAGTTTCTGAGGTATGTTTCAGGTCTAGATTGATGTGATCTCATTGGTATGTGGCCCTCTCTTTCATATTAGAATGTAATCCTCTCATGGGCATGAGACACGTATTTTCTTTATCTCTCTTCCTCTCTCCCTCTCTTCCTCTCTCTTTCTCTCTCTTTCTCTCTTTCTCTCTCTCTCTCTCTCTCTTTCTTTCTTTCTGAGACAGAGTCTCGCTCTGTCACCCAAGTTGGAGTGCAGTGGTGCAATCTTGGCTCACTGCAACCTCTGCCTCCCAGGTTCAAGTGATTCTCCTGCCTCAGCCTCCTGAGTAGCTGGGATTACAGGTGTGCACCATCATACCTGGCTAGTTTTTGTGTTTCTAGTAGAGACGTGGTTTCACCAGTTGGTCAGGCTGGTCTCAAACTCCAGACCTTGTGATCCACCCACCTAAGCCTCCCAAAGTGCTGGGATTACAGGCATGAGCCACCATGCCTGGCCACGTATTCTATTTTTAAAAATCTTCTATAGGAGCTAAATACATAGATGATGAAAATCAGACTGGGTGTGGTAGCTCACACCTGTAATCCCACCACTTTGGAAGGCTGAGGCAGGCAGATCACTTGAGGCCAGGAGTTCAAGACCAGCTTGGCCAACATAGTGAAACCCTGTCTCTACTAAAAATACAAAAATTAGCTGGGCGTGGGGGTACACGCCTGTAATCCCAGCTACTCGGGAGGCTGAGGTGGGAGGTTCACTTGAGGCCAGTAGGCCAAGGTTGCAGTGAGCCAAGTGAGACCCTATCTCAAAAGCAAACAAACAAAACAAAAAAGCAACGGGAAGAATACATGCCCCAGGTTTTTCTTGCAGAGTGGTTAGGGGCATAGACTCTAGATTCTACTTGCATCCACATTTGCTCTGCTACTTACTGGCTAAGTGAGTTGGATAAATTACTTTACAGTGCCTTAGTCTCTCCATTTGAAAATGGTAATAATCATTGCTCCTCTCTCATTGTGAAAATTAAATGACTTATCACATGTAAAATGTTTATAAAAGTGCGGGGCATATGGAAGGAGCTCAGTATTTGTTAGTTACTGTTATTACTGATACTGCATCAGATAATTTTAGGTGATCTGTAGGTAAACTTTTCATCTGAATATTTATATTTATTTTAATATATTTTGAAAAAAATTAATGTATTTTGAAAAATAGGGCCAGGTGTGGTGGCTCATGACTGTAATCCCAGCACTTTGGGAGGCTGAGGTGGTTGGATCACCTGAGGCCAGGAGTTCGAGCCCAGCCTGACCAATATAGTCAAACCCCATCTCTACTAAAAACACAAAATTAGCCAGGCATGGTGGCACACACCTGTAATCCCAGCTGCTTGGGAGGCTGAGGCAGGAGAATCACTTGAAGCCAGGAGGCAGAGGTAGCAGTGAGCCAAGATTGCACCATTGCACTCCAGCCTGGACAACAGCAGCGAAACTCCATCTCAAAAAAAAGAAAAATAGCATATCATATCTATGATTTAATAAATACTAAGTCAGAGTAAGAGTCTAAGTTTGTAAAAGAGAGTTGATTTAAAGTTGACGTAAAGAAAAATAGTAAATAAAAGTGAGTGTAGATAATATATAAAAGCAAAAATCTTCCCAAACTAGGAAATATTGGAACTATACAATGTTCATTATGTAAATTTTTATACTGAAAACAAACAAACAAACAAAAAAACCCAACTCTTTGCTTGAAATGGCCTTGGATGAATTGACAGCTATGCAGAAGAGAATTAGATAACCAATAACCATTAGGTCAGCTGGTAACAAGAAGATTTCAATTATCCAAATATTGATTGACTTCTTTCTTCATGAAAATAGAAACTGCATTTCTAAGAGGTAGGAAGAAAGGAAATTAGAAGACATACTGTGCATATGTGAAAAAAATGTAATGTTAGTATGCTGTTAAAGGTAGACTTTCTACCCAGACAGGTGACTCTTAAGATTTTTTTTTTTTTCATTTCATTATTCCAAGGGTCACAAGAGATTCTATGATTTTTAAAAGAGAATTTATGGAATTTCTAATAGACTGCTAACCTGACTCTGGAAGACATAAGAAGTAGAAATGACTGATTGCCCCATTCCTGCAACTGCTCTAACCCAGTAAGTGCCTAAGATGTGGTTATGACATTGTTTACTGGGAGCCTGTGATGGGCAGAGCCCTTCCTTGTTTACAGGGGGAGGGTTCCCACCTGAGACCTGCGGAGGCTCCAGAGGAGACTTGGTGGTCAGAAAAGGTAAGACTACTCTCTGCCAAGCCAATCAGGAAGGCCCTAGAGACTTACTGGTTTCGACCCAGACCTTTGGTCTTGGCTCAGTTTAAGAACCAGCATTTGAGAAGAGCACATCCATTTTTAGGAAATTAGGCAGGTTATAAGCTGCAGCAAAGGAAACAAGACAGACATCGCACATAAATGCAGTTAAACCAGCACTTCGGGGCCAACGGGGTTTTCTCACGACCTGAGAAATCTGTACTTTGAAAGGTGGCCTTTATTTTTATATTTAGTGTGAATCATTTTGATTTTCTTTCTTCTTTAATACTTACTAGGGTTCTTGTTGAAAATGCCAGCCTGTCACTGTGCTAAGAAGAACAAAAAGAGCGAGAGGTGTGAAGAGAATTGTCCTGAGGCCAAATGTATTATCCACATCAATTGTACTGGTTAGCTTCTGTTCTGTTCTTTAACTTCACAAAACTCAAGTGGTCTGGTTGTAGCCTTATACCCCAATCAAATGCACCAGGGGGAAAATTTAAAGCTTCTTCTAAATACCACAATGCCATGTTTTATCCACACTTGAACCAGAATTTGAAAGGAGAAACAGTTTTATTCTTTAGGAATTAAGTATAGTGAAGCCATAGGAATCAAGGGAAGCTACCTCCACATTCTGGAGTTTACATTTTGTTTTAATGAGAGAGGTCACGCCCTTACAAGAGTCCTGCCTTAATAAATGATGCTTGAAATGTTACTCAGCTGGTTTAAAAAAAAAAGTGGGAGTAAAAGAGTGATTAAAAAGGAAATATACTAGATCTCAAAGAAACCAAACCTATAAAAAAAAGTCTGAGTAGGAATCTAAAGGTTATTTTCTTTTCTTTCTATTATTCCCCCCCCCCAAAAATAACTCTTCAATATGTAATACAAAGACAATATTTAGTACAAAGATAACCTTAAGAAATGGTTTATTCTCTGTTTAAAATATGAGTTATTTAAATGAGTTATTTAAACAGAGAATAAACCATTTCTTAAGGTGTTTCTGGCATGCTCAGGTATACTTGCTTTTCAGTTCAACTCTTTATCATCATAAACACAAGAAATGCATTAATTAATGCCCTTTGAACTGACCTTAAGCTAGGCACTTGTTCCTGCTATAAACATATTCTTAATAAAGACACTGACATGGATTTATATGTACAGATCACAAAGACAGGGCAGAAACATTTAATCAGATATGTAATAGAGAATGGAGTAACAGCTTATACCAGTCAAACACAAGTGCATGGAGTTAGTAGGAGAGAATGCTACTAGGCTGGAGCTAGAAGAACTAGATTCAAATCACTAGGTAGGAATATATATATATATATATATATATATATATATATATATATATAGGAATTGCATTAAATAATCTCTAAGGTCCTTCCAAACTCTAAGAATCTATGATTCTATTTTAAGATTAGGTAGCCAAGGAATGGGGACCAGGGACTACCTACTTAGGGTGATGTTCAGATAGAACTGCTTCATCAAAGTGAGGAGACAAAGTTCTTGTTTTCTCCATTTGCCCTAACACTTGCTTACTCTACTTAAAACTACCAAGGCCAAACAATTGCTAGGTATTTAACCCAAGAACAGCTAAAACTGAATAAGGATTGAAAAACATCATCTCTTGACATTACATTGTGTTATTTCATTCATGCATCTGTTTGATGCAAAATTATAAGCATCTGTTTGATGTAAAGCACTGTGCTATAGAGATTATACAAATGAACGAGCAATTGCTGTCTGAACTTAAAATCCAGTAGGTTGTCCTGCTCAATAAGGACACAGATAACCAAAATAAAATGGTGAAGATCCACAGGAGAGCTACAAAGCCCTACAAAGGAAGCATAGCTTCTGGCTTGGAATCCTGGCCCCCACTGAAATGTATGTGACTCTAGAAGAGGTTAATTTTCCTTCAGTTTCTCATCTATAAAATGAGGATATTAGTAGTACCTTATTCATAAGGTTGTGAGAGGATTCAATGAGATAATAGGATAAAAGTGACTTAAAATCATCTCTGGTACACAGTAAATACCCAGTAAAAGTTATTATTGTCATTATCATGGGAATTCAGAGTGGTAGATTTGACTTAGGAAAAGGAATATAACTTTCATCAGGATATAGTGTTAGAATTGGGTGTTGAAAGATGGGTACATAGTTGGATAACTGGTACAGAAGAAAGGAAGAGGAAGGGGAAAAGAGAGGGATAAGAAGGAGAAAAATCCTTGCTATAGTAAGAAGTTCAATTTGGCTGGAGTAGAAAGTTCCTTAAAAGAAATGATGGCTTGAAAAGCAGTTTGCAGAAGCTAAATATTAATCACAACTTTCTTTTCTATTAGTTTTCCTTTATCCCCAGTCATGTTCTAGAAATTAGCATTGTAGTTAAAAACATATCAAATGTTGTTATTAATGCACTCAGTATTAAAGCCTATATGAGTAGATAAAGCCAAGCATCTAAATCCAAAAACCTTATGTGTTTTTTCTGACCCTTCCAGAAAGCAACCTGTCAAGTCTGAAAAGCACTAAGAATTCTTAAGTCTGAGAATCAGAAAACAAGTCTCAAGCTAGGTGAAAGTCACTTAACATCTCTGGGCTTCAATTTCCTCTTATGAAAACATATACTACTCTTACTTTAGGATAGATGGATAGAAGAAATATTGAAGTGGTAGGAAGGCCATTGCAGGGAGCGGAACACTTGCCAACCTCTTTGGCTGATACAAGACACAAATGCAACCATGGATGTAAGAGCACTTTACATATTTGTATTATATAAAACATAAGATCTTTTTATTTTTGAAGTCATACCAACTTAGATCTGAATCCTACCTGATCCAGTCATTTGCTAGTTCTATGACCTTAAGGGAAAATAGCCAGAAACTGCTATGCTCTTCACACTATTGCTGGGCTTTCACCAAACAAACAATGTGGATCCTGTAATGGCATATCCCCTCCCTGCATCAGTCACTCAGAAGCATATGCAGGTTCTAATGACATACATTTCAGAAACTCTTGTTTTTAACTCTCATTTTCCCTTCTGGGGCCATTTGATTTTGCACTTTATTTTTAAATGCCTCCAATCCCCACCCTCCACCCTTTTTTTTTTTTTTTTTTTTTTTCACGAGGCTGATCCTAAAAATTAATTAATCATAAATGTACCTCTTCCATCAGGCCTCCATTTACCTCCCTAAGCAGAAGGTCTTGACTTTTTTTGTATGCCCTGCTCTTTCTAAGTGTTCAACAAATGCTTCTTAAATTAATAATAACATTGAAGAGTCCACAACTTAACTGGCCAATATCAGAAACATCCAAATGCTGTTAGCTAAATCTGGACCCAATCAAAACTAAATTTCATTATGTGTTTTCAGGATGTTGTCTGATAACAGTAATATTTTTAATGTGTTGAGTAATATTTTTAATTTGTTAGGCACATCACAATCTTTTACATTTATCTGCATATATATCATTTGGTCCTCACTGCATCCTTGTCAAGTTGTTTTGGCAGGCATTATTTTCTATTTTATATGTGGGAACACAGACCCAGCAGGTCTGTGGTGGAGGAGTCAGTTAGAAACCAAGACCTCCACTTCCAACCCAGCAATCCTTTCATTCTAATACACTCCCTCTGGTAAATTCTAGAAACAGGCAGCAAAACAACCAAAAACTAAAGCAGTTTACCTTTTCATATGTAATATGTAAATGAATAGCAATGGCAAATGACAATGGGAATGTCTACTAATAAATATGTAATAAGCCTGGCGCAGTGGCTCACCACTCCTGTAATCCCAGCACTTTGGGAGGCCAAAGAAGGCGGATCACTTGAGGTCAGGGGTTCGAGGCCAGCCTGGCCAACATGGTGAAACCCCGTCTCTACTAAAAATACAAAAATTAGCTGGCTGTGGTGGCAGGCACCTGTAGTCCCAGCTACTCAGGAGGCTGAGGCAAGGGAATCGCTTGAACCCGGGAGGCAGAGGTTGCAGTGAGCCAAGATCACCACACTGCTCTCCAGCCTGGGTGAGAGAGCGAGACTCTGTCTCAAAAGAAAGAAAGAAAAAGAAAAGAAATACATAATAAGCATATCGATCAATTGACAAGATATTTTAAAATGTAGGCTCAATTAAATTTTTGTTTTTAAAGGATCCATGAGCCTGGCCAACATGGTGAAACCCCGTATCTACTAAAAATACAAAAGTTAGTCGGCCGTGGTCGCGCGCACCTGTAATCCCAGCTACTTGGAAGACTGAGGCAGAAGAATGGCTTGAACCCTGAAGGCGGAGGTTTCGGTGAGCTGAGATCCAGCCACGGCACTCCACCCTGGGTGACAGAGTAAAACCCTGTCTCAAAAACAACAACAAAATGGATGCATGCATGGAGGGCATGAAATATTTCCACTGTATTTCTGTTAATCCAACCTCAACCCCCATGAGTCCTCCACAAGGCCTACACTCAAATTATTATAAAGGGACTTCACTATTTGGAGCAGAGGATAGAAAGTAATGTCACAGAATGTGCAATGTAATATTTATCCCACGTAGTATAAACTATAGATGGGAGTGAACTCCACTCTGCCCCCTATCTCTCCACACTCAACCCAAAGGGTGCTTCTGATGAACAGCTATCCAAAGCCTAAATTTACTCCTTATTTTGGACAAAGGTCAAATGTAATTATTGCTGATAAAATGTTGGGCTTTTTTAATCCCTAGGTTGTGATGACAAAAAAAAAATTTGCCTTGATAATATTCCAGTTTGTTTTTCTTGAAAAAGTCGATGAAGCAAAGAGGAAGTTACCTCTTAACTTATCTTTGATCAGCGCTACCAGTCATTTCAAGATCACTAGCTCAACCTTCCAGAAACGAACGGTTATGAAAGTATTCAAAGAGCGTCTCGGGCTTGGCACAAGTCCCTGTGCCAGGCAGGACGGAGATGGGGGTGTTCAGCCCCTAGTGTGCAAACACCCGACCGCGGGTCCATCCCACAGGTTGGCGCCCATGGGATAGCAGCTGGGCAGGCGCCCTCCGGCAGGTCCGCGGCCGCAGGGAGGATCTGCGCGGACATAGGCCCGGGGGCAGTGACCTTAACAGCCCCTCCACTGCCCAGGGAAGGCTCAGGATGGTCACGGGATTGGGATAGTGGCGTGACAGTCTCCAGGCGGCCCGGGGTGGGCACCCCCCGCGGCAGAGGCCAGTCAGCCCCTCCGGAACCCAGGAGAGGCTCAGCCGCGCGTGGGTCTGCCCTTTCCCCGGCGCTTCCAGTGACCCGCCCGCAGCGCATCTGGGGCCAGGCTCGGGCGAGCGGCCAGCCCTACCTCCTCGGTGGCCGTGGGACAGTAGGAGATGAGCACGAGCGTGGTGACCACGTTGACGGCGAGCCCGAGCAGGGTGATGGAGTTAGGGGCCATCCAGAGTGGGATCCACTGCAGCAGCCAGGTCCAGTAGAGCTGCAGCGGCGGCTCGAGCAGCGAGACACCCGCCGCGCTGTAGCGGTGCTCCTCCAGTCGCCGCAGCTGCGCCGCGCTCAGCGGCTCGCTCAGCGCCCTCAGCCAGCGCGGCGCGGGCCTGGCCCCGGCGCCTGCCGCCATGGCCGCCTGCGGGCCCCGCCGCCGCCACCGAGCGCAGCCCGCGCCTGGTATTGGGGGCAGGGAGAGGCGGAGGGAGGGGCTGGCGGCCGGGGCCTGCGCCGGCCGGGCTGGACTCACCGGTCGGGCCCGCACGGCGGAGGTCGAGGTCAAGCCGGGCTGCCCGGGTCCCGGGGCCCCAGCCCCGAAGCGGTGGGGCCGCGGGTGCGGCTCGCGGGTGGGGCCGAGCCTCGGGGAGGGGTCCGGCTGGGGGCGGGGCGGAGGGGTCCGGCTAGGGGCGGGGAGGCGGTCGCGGCGCTCGCGGGTCACCCTCGGCGCCCGCCAACGGCAGCCTGTTATTGGCATCCAGGTCCCTGACTCCCCAGGGGCCGGCTGCACTGCGCCTGAGGTCTGATTTCTTAACCCGCGGCGTCCGATTACGCCCTGAGGTCGTCTCCTAGCGGGCTGCACCGCGACCTAGCCGGTTTCTCTCCTAGGGGTGGGAACACGACTCCTGTCGCCCAGTGTCAACCGCTGCAGGACCGCGCTGCCTGCAGAGCCTGAGGGTTTTCGTGTGAGAACACAGTTCTGCAGGTCTGGGGTCACCGGGGTGACGACCCCATCTGTCCCGCTTGGTAAAACACATAAGCACGATTCTCCCTTTCTGCACGGAGGAAGGCGGCCCTGCCATGTATTCGCCCTAGAAACCCCTCACTGCAGGTTCAGAGACCAAGGTTTTGAAACTGAAAATCAAGGCTGAGAAACACTAAGAAGGAGACCGAATGGCTGAAATCCCAATACCTATTTTCTTCAGTGCATTTGATACCAACAAGGGTGGATATTTTGACACATGCTTTTCCCTGGAGTAGAGGTCAGGAACCCAGGAGTGTCCTCCCCCTGCACGGGGGAACAGGCTCGCTTGCCACACGCATTGGTAGGTCACCGGCCCCTTATCTCACAGTGCGCTCACTTGGACAGGGGACATCTGTCATAAACATGTTCTGTTGCACAACCTGAGACAGGCCTGTCTCTTGCTTTGCTCTTCACTTCATGGTTCTGATCTGCACGCACTCTCTAAGGCCTAGGACAAACCAGAAATTGCTTCCAAGACACTTGTGTGGTGCAGCCTCTATCAGCGAGTGCAGTTTGCCTCACCGGCTTAGTCAAACACTTGGCACAGGGGTCCACAAACTGCTGCCTGTGGGCCAGACCCAGCCCACCACCTGTTTTCCTACAGCCCTCCAGCCAAGAATGGTTTTGACAGTTTTAAATGATTGGAAAAAATCAAAGAATACTATTTTGTGATGTGAAGTTATATGAAATTCAAAGTTCAGTGCCACAAGTAAAGCCATGTTTATTCCTTACATATTGTTTGGCTGCCTTCATGCTACAAGGGCAGCTGAATTCAGTTGTGACAGAGACCATATGGCTGGCAAAGCCTGGAATATGTCCTCCTAGGCCCTTTAAGGAAAAAAGTGGCAACCACTACCTTAGAGCAATGAGTGTGTCTACAGACCAAGTGTATATGTTTTAGGAATGTGTACCTCCTCATCTTTAATGGGTAAAACAATGCTGACAAATGCAGGAAAGGAAATGGAATGGTGGAGATCCACTTTTAACAATGCCAGTTTATGTGCAGTGAACTTGACAGTACCTACTTTTTAATTTACCAATGCCATGAACAGTCCAAGGAAAAAATCCTTTTCCAGATTAGCAGATTTCACCATATTAAAGATAATTTTTAATGTTCATCAAAAGACATCATCAAGAGAATGAAAAGACAAGCCATAAACTGGGAAAAGGTATTTTCCTCAAAACCCACAATGAATAGTACCCAGATTATGTAAAGAACTCCTAAAAATCAATCAAAATAAAAAATACTCAACTGGGCTATGTTCAGTTTCTATAGGAGAAGCCCTGGAACATGGTAATGTTCCAGGGTGCACTTATGAACATGAATGAATTGCACAAGCATATGTTGAGTGAAAAAAAAAGCAGATGTATTAGTCAGCTTGGGTTGTCATAACAAAATGCCATAGACTGAATAGCTTAGACAACAGGAATTTCTTTCTCACAGTTCTGGAGGTTGGGAAGTCCAAAGTCAAAGTGTGTTTCTTAGTGAGGACTCTCTTCCTGGCTTGCAGATGGCCACTTTCTATGTCCTCACATGGCAGACAGAGAGAGAAAGAGAGGAAGCTCTCTGGTGTCTCCTTATAAAGTCCTTATAAAGGCACTAACCCCATCATAAAGGCCCCACCCTCATGATATCCAGTATCCTAAAGGCTCCATCTCCAAATACCATCACATTGTAGAGGATTAGGGCTTCAACATATGAATTGGGGGTGGAAGCGGGGCAGGATACCATTCCGTCCATAACAGCAGGTCATAGGCAAAATACACACAGTATTATTTTACTTATATAAACTTCAAAAACATGCAACTGTACTTTGCAGCTCCCATGTGGCAAAGTTATGAAGAAAAGGGAAAGAATTGTAAGTACAATCCTGATAGTGGTTACTCCTGATAGAAAGAAAGGAAATGCAATTGTAGGCAAGTTTCAAAGGTATTGGTAATTTTTTAGAGTACAGCTAAGCAAACTACAGCAGCCTAAATGGAATAGAAGTTTATTTTTCCAACATCGATGTCTGGGTAGGCATGGTAGGGCTACATGGCAGCTCGATGGTGTCAGAGGCACAGTCTTCTTCCATTTTATTAGTCTGCCTTAGGATGTTGCCCTTGTCCTTGTGATCAAAAATGACTGACCAAGACTCCCAACCAATTGGAAGGGGAAAAAGAGAAGGGGCTGCTATGCTCCTTTCTTCTGAAGGCCATGATCAAAGGTTGCACATATCACTTCTGCTCTTATCCCACTGGCCAGAACCTGGCCACATGGTTGCTATGCCAAACTGTGAAAGAGCCTGCAAATGCAATCTTTAGACAGCCAGCCACCTGCCCAGCTAAAATTCCTTTTATTTATTTATTTGTTTGTTTGTTTATTTATTTATTTAGAGACAGAGTCTTGCTCTATCGCCCAGGCTGGAGTGCAGTGGCGCAATCTGAGCTCACTGCAACCTCTTCCCAGGTTCAAGAGATTCACCTGCTTCAGCCTCCTGAGTAGCTGAGACTACAGGCATGCGCCACCATACCCAGCTAATTTTTGTATTTTTAGTAGAGATGGGGTTTCACCATGTTGGCCAGGCTGGTCTCGAATGCCTGACCCCAAATGATCCTCCTGCCTTGGCCTCCTAAAGTGCTGGGACTACAGGTGTGAGCCACCACAACCGGCCAAAACATTTCTATTATTATTGAAAAGTGAGAGAGTGGGTATTGCAGGGGGCCATCAAGCTGCCTCAATCACAGTTTTTTAACTGAGTAGTAGTAACATGTTCATTTTACTATTATTTATGCCATCTATGTAACTATATATCTACACAGATATAGATAGCATGGTTGTATATTTTGCAAATATGAAATGTCATAATTTAAAAATAGTGAAAGCAATAAATATAAAAACCATTTTTAAACTACTCATCATGCTCTAAATTGATTTTTCCCTGTGCTTCTTTGTTGAATTTTTGGAAATTTCAAATTAATTCAAGACATACTAAGGCATATTTATTTCTTCTACCTTACCCCACTCTAACATACTCTAAAGTCAAAAAAGTATATTAGAGATTTTCTACTATTTTATTTCTTGCATCATGACTCCCCTCCATTTTCATGGTTTATTACATATAGTGATTGATACATACAATGTTTCCCTTTTTTCTTGAATTAACATGGTAGCTCACATTTATGAGTTTCTATCCTATGCCAAGCACTGTTCTAAATATCAGGAGTTATTTCAGTTACTCCTCAAAAAAACTCTGTGATACGGATGAGGAAATTGAAGCACAGTGAAGTTCAGAAACTTACCCATGGCTCACAGCTAGTATGGTGGATTCAAGCCCATGTAGTCTGATTTCAGAGCTTATGTTCCCAATGACTGCAAAATGCCACCTAATAACTTACATGTATTAAATATAGGACTTTGGTGGGTACTTTTGTCAATATGGAACAGTCCAGTTTCTATATATCATGTTGGTTTTGTGCCATTCCAGTCTATTCTAAATATTATGAAAAAAGTTATTATACTAAATTTACTAAAACTAATAATATATTCCCATGTTCAGAAGCCTTTGATGAAGTCCAGCCTCCCTCACATGGCATCTGAGGGCCCGGTCTACCCTCCTAGTCTTACCTCCCTAATATCTCTTCCCCCATTCTTCTCCCTAAGTCTCATGCTCCAGCTGCGTGGGCCCACTGGCTCTCCCCAAACCCACTCTCACTTGTTCCCTGTTGGGAATCCCTTATTATTCCTGTCACATCGTCCGTCACTCAAGACTCAGCTTAAATTCCACCTTCTCAAAAATGAACTCCCAGATTCTTCCAGTTTGATCCCTCTTACTCCCACACAACAGAGCACTTTGTAGCTTGTAATGCAGGCTATCTTTGTTCAGTTATTTGTGTATTGATCAGCCTCCCTGCCCAGGTCACAGAGTGTCAGATCAACCCTGCACTGAGTGTGCTCCTCAATGCCTGGCATCCAGTAAACATCCATAATTAAAAATATATATATACTTTAAAATGATTACAGACACACAGGAAGTTGCAAAAATAATACAAAGAATCCCTTGTATACCCTTCACACAGCCTCCTCCTATGGTCACATCTTACATTTCCATAGCACAACAGGGATGTATAAATGTTTATTTGATGATTTAACTAAATTGAATTCCTTTTCCAAAGGAGAAAGAACAACTTGATTTAGGATCTCGGTTTTACTACTAGTTCTTTTGTGTAACTTTCACTCATATTTCAAATCTTCCTTAACATCCTCAATCTCTAGGCCAACTTTCCACAAAATATTAAATCGTGTCATATAGGCAGATTAGGCACTGTTGTGTGTGAAACCACCAGTTAGAAGCCCATGGACTTTCACTGGTTTGGAAGAAAGAGTGGGTTGCAGTAAGAAATCATGTGGCTAGAGGCCGGGTGCGGTGGCTCATGCCTGTAATCCCAGCACTTTGGGAGGCTGAGGCAGGCAAATCACTTGAGGCCAGGAGTTTGAGACTAGCCTAGCCAAAACGGTGAAGCCCAGTCTCTACTAAAAATACAAAAATTAGCCATGTGTGGTGGCATGTGCCTGCAATCCCAGCTACTCAGGAGGCTGAGGCAGGAGAATTGCTTGAACCCGGGAGGCGGAGGATACAGTGAGCCCAGATCATACCACTACACTCCAGCGTGGGCAACAGAGTGAGACCCTGTCTCAAAAAAAAAAAAAAAAAAAAAATCACCTGGCTAGGCTTGCATTGCAGTAGAATTTTATCATCAGGGCATCAAGCTACCTGTGTGAGTGTTTAGAATTCTGAACTTTAGATCCACAGGCTGGAGTATTTGTGATAAGCATAGTTTTATGGTATAATACTTGCTTTACTTGCTTGGGTTTTATATTTTTATAGTTTTGTACTTTGAGACTCTGAAGTCTAAATTTTATGGAACTCTGGTACTTTACAAAATACATGGGTAGATAGTATTCAATAATAGATTGATTAAAACCTTTGCTCTCCTCTCTAAAAATGCCCAAGCTGGAGTGCAGTGGTGTGATCTTGGCTCACTGCAAACTCCGCCTCCAGGTTCAAGTGAATCTCCTCCCTCAGCCTCCTGAGTAGCTGGGATTACAGGCATGCGCCACCACACCTGGCTAATTTTTGTATTTTTAGTAGAGACGGGGTTTCACCATTTTGGCCAGGCTGGTCTTGAACTCCTTACCTCAGGTGATCGGCCTCCCTCGGCCTCCCAAAGTGCTGGGATTACAGGGGTGAGCCGCCATACCTGGCGGAAAGTTTTCATTTCTAAGAAACTCCCAGGTGGTCAGCTGAGTAATGAGGGACTGAAGCACACAGTCTTAGGAGGCTTGGGTGGAGGCACCACTTTGAGCTCTCTGGCTCTCAGGCCTTCAACTACACCTCCAGCCTTCCTAGGTTCTGTGGGCAGCAAATCATGGGCTTTCTCAGTCTCCATAATTCCATGATGAATACCTTATAATTAATCTCTTTCTAGATTTTTCATGCTTTTTCTTTCCTCTTTTCCCTTTTTCTTTCCATTCCCTCCCTCCCCTTTCCTTCCTTCCGTCCCTCTTCTTTCC
Organism: Macaca thibetana thibetana; assembly: GCF_024542745.1. Classification (NCBI taxonomy): domain Eukaryota; kingdom Metazoa; phylum Chordata; class Mammalia; order Primates; family Cercopithecidae; genus Macaca; species Macaca thibetana. The sequence continues at coordinate 97,991,755 of NC_065588.1, read as the reverse complement.
TTCCTCTCCTATTGGTTGTTCCTCTGAAGAACCCTAACATAATAGCCAAGTTGTAGCCTCCAAGACTGAAAGACCCCAGGTCCACGCTTGTCAGGGATGTTTCAGAGTCACCTGTCCTTGAGTGAACCATACCGGGTTTGACCATTAAACTAAAAGAACTGCTTTTGCTTATTCTATGGGTGACTTTTTTATAAAGTGTAATACAATGACAGGCATCTCTGCAGGCACCAGTGTAGATTGAAGACCAGAGGCCTTTCCTTCTCTCCATTTTCTGGGCACCAAGAAAGATTCCTGTTGACTCTGGAATCTGAATCTCTAAACACGACAGAGAATTTCTCAATCTCCCTAGCTAGTGGAGAGCTCAGAGTTACATTTAATCTGATTTAGAAAAGTTAAGTAATATGGTAAGTCCTGTACTCCATCCTAGTATGATACACACATTGACAATAACGAATACATAAACCACATTATCCAGCTTCTGCATTGTTGTCATCCTCTCTTATACCTGCATCCTGCCGTGTTTATATGTTCCCCTCTGTGTACTAGTCTTATACATTATAAATTCCTTGAAGGCGTGAAGTACCTCTTTTTTTTTTTTTTTTTTTAAGATAGGCTCTGTTGCCCAGGCTGGCAGTACAGAGGTGCGATCTCAGCTCACTGCAATCTCCACCTCCTGGGTTCAAGCGATTCTCATGTATCAGCCTTCTGAGTAGCTGAGACTACAAGTGCATGCTATCACACCTGGATAATTTTTTGTAGAGATGGGGTTTTGCTGTCTTGCCCAGGCTAGCCTTGAACTCCTGCACTCAAGTGATCTGCCTGCCTTGGCCTCCCAAAGTGCTGGGATTACAGACGTGAGCCACCACGCCCAGCCTGAAGTACCTTATTTATCAAGTTGCAAGCTGAATTCATTACAGTGCCATGCAGATATCAGACATTCAATAACTCATTTGTTGAGCTGAATAGTGTTTCAGAATTTATTCTAAAAATGAATAGTTAAGGGCATATTACCTTGTTCCAATGTCTCTTAGAATTATTTTTTCTACTTTGATATTAATTTAGATGAGAACATCCATTAAGCCTTCTTTTAAGGTAAAGAAAGAAACGTGAGCCTTAAAAAAAATTTTTTTTTTGAGACAGGGTCTCACTTTGTTGCCCAGGCTGGAGTACAGTGGTGCAATCTCGGCTCACTGCAACCTCCACCTCCCAGGTTCAAGCTATTCTTGTGCCTCAGCTTCCCAAGTAGCTGGGACTACAGGTGTGTGCCACCACGTCCAACTAATTTTTGTATTTTTAGTGGAGACAAGGTTTCACCATGCTGCATAGGCTGGCTTGAACTCCCAGCCTCAAGTGATCTGCCCACCTCGGCCTCTAAAACTACTGGGATTACAGGCGTCTGAGCCACTTTGTCCAGCCTAAAATTTTTCATGAATGTTTAGTTTCCCAAAAGAATTTTTGGTAAATTCCTGTGATATATAATTTTTTAATACAGTGAAATTTAAACAAAATTATAGAAAAACCAATAGTAATAACAGCTTCTGATATTTTTTGCTCTTTGCAGTTTCACAATAGACTTTTTCTTCCTTATTAGAACTTTGCAGTGTATGTGTACCCTTAATATAAGGAAAGATTATATGTAGAAAAGTAATATTATCTAATATAAAATATAATTAAAGAGCCTAAGTCATAAGTGAGGAATCAAAATTCAGCAGGGGGGTTTTACAGTCTCTTTTAGGCTATGTAAAACCATACACGTATAAGCAGCCTAACCAGCTTGGCCAATGTCTTGGCAAAACTGCTCAGTGCATATTTGAGTTAAGTAGCCAGTTCAGCTGCTGCGCTATGGCTAAGACCCAGCAGCTGGGCTGCAGGGACTATGTTGATTAGATTTGCCACATTGTCATTTCTTTGGTTTGTATATAGACATAGGGCCTTCATGTCTTTACAGTTGAGCCAGACTTCCTTTATGTAAAATACCTTAGCCAATACTGTGCATGTAGCTTTCTTGATTAAAACTGGTATTTACACAGGGATTGCACACAATATTATTCTGGAGTTGTTGGGAGCATAGGAGCAGGGGTGATAGCCAATGTCATTAACAACCAGTAAGGCAACATCACCAACCAACTCCAAAAGAGATATATAGAGCCACCATAGTTTGGACATAAACTAGACTTTCTCTTGTTCTCAAATGTATTGCAACGAACTGAATCATTCACCCTTCCCTTTACGAGCCCAACATCAACCCAGATCCATGACGACCATAGAACTTCTCAGCTAAAATCTGGAAAGAAAGCAGAGCAGATATGTTTAAAATGTCATCCACAGAAGCCATGGGCCCACCAACAAGTGACAACATATTTAGCCCCTGCAACAAAAGACCGAAAAGAAAAACAGAAGGGAGGCAAGGGAATCAACAGTAATGGTGTGGTACCTTACAGTTCCATTCTACTCCCTTAACTGAAACTTTGTATCAGGAAGAGTAAGGGAAATTGTGGAAAAGATTATGGGTTAGTATAAATGTTTCGCAGCTGCTAGATTTTTTTTATAAAGGTTTCCATCAAATTGAATGGATACCGTTAGCAAACCCTAACTCTGTAATAGGTCTGTTGTCTGCAACAGCCCTCTGTCACTATGACTAGCTGTTTTGGCAGAAGCTCTGGCAGAGTTGGCCAAGATGCCTTGCTAGAGCCACAGGGAGGGCAGACCTGGGTTCAGGGGCATGCTGGCTCCCAGCCTTTAGTCTCAGTTCTGTGTCTAGGCACACAACCCCAAATACATAAGTGAATATTGTATCATTTCATCACAAACACTTCAGATTTGTTGTACCATTGACTGAATTCATTTTCCCTTCTGAGGAAATTTGTTTGAAAGTTAGACTTTTAAAAATGTTTCATTGCATTCAAATAAGAAAACAGGGCACAGATCCTGGTGTTAAGCAGGGCTGTATGAAATAAACAACTCTGCTTTAGTTAGAAAAATCTATTAGATCAAGAGAAAGATGGGTTTTCAAGGTCCAATCGTGGTGTATTGTGTCATGTTCTTTACTCTGAGAGGAAAAAAAAGCATTTATAGCCTACTATTTAAAATAACTGCTTTTGCTGATTCTATGGCTTGCATTTTTGTAAAGTATAATACAGTGAGCAGAGATAATAATGACCAAAGTGCTGACTTCAAATGAGATTTTGTTTGCAATTTTTAATTAAGCAATCTGGGCAATTTTTTTTTTTTCTCTTCAACATTAGGAGGAAAGAAAAAGACCACACTTGGGGGCCTGGTGGAAAAACAGAAAATGCTTTTTCTCATTTCAACCAGATTTCAAAGCAGCAGAGTGCAGAGAGGCAGTGGCCAGGCCCTCAGTATTCCTCAGGATTGCTTGAGTGTACGTCTCGCAGATAGGAATCAATTATGTTTGGAGGTACGCCTTGCAAGAGGAGCCTGCAGAAGGACAGCCCACCTAGAGAGGACCAAAAGGAAAAGAGATAAATCAAAACCATCTACGTGAAAAATCGCTGAAACAATACTTCTTGACTAGCTGCCTGGAAATGTGACTAATTATGTTCCCATTAGTTACAAAGATTCATTCAGTCTCTACTTGGAAATCTTCTCCTAGTTTTAGTACATTTAGAATTTAAAGCACTTGGCATCTAGAAGGAAAAGCAAGCTCCCAGCAGAACCATAGCCGTTTTCCCCCTACTATTGTTCAATCTTCATTTAAATTCCTAAGTGGTTGGAAAGTATTTATTGCTCTTTGAGAGGTTTTGTGATTCCTCATAGATGATTTAAATGTTCCGACTGAACAGCAGAATACATGCACACCATCTTATGGATCAGCGGGAAGATCTGCTTCCAGTTTGTTAATGTTGTTTTTAATTAGGCACAGAGAGTTTCAATTCAAACACACTGGAAAATATATAAACTACCCCCTTTAACTGTGGTCATTTATGCACGTCAAAAGCACAAAAATTGGAAATATTTTGTTAAAGTTATAATGATAAGACCGGTCCAATACTTTCTGAAGGTGTGAGAAACACCAACCAATATTTCATACCTACCTTCTGAGTTTCTGATTTATATCAAAAAAATAAAAGTACCCTTCAAGAGAGAATCCATGAAACCACAAAAATTCATGGTCCTTTAGTGAAGTGCTTCACTACTTGCTAATAAATTCACGTCCAGACAAAGCAGCATGCCATTTGAACATTCTTAAAAACTTCTTTAATGCAAATTTGAGAAAGTCATTCTCCTTTTTTTAAAAAAACAACTCAAGTCACATATTGGTAGAAATGATGCCACTTATGTACATGTCCATTCCTTGATGCAAATAATTCAGAATGCTTGGGTATCACCCGTTTTTGTCTACATTAAATGCTTTGATTCATGCTCTACTGCATTCAACAACTTGCTTCATGTCAACAGGAGACTGCTGTGATGGATAAGTACTAGCTGTTAATTTCAAAATAGTGAACTACAAATTAAAACTACGAAGTTAGCGATTTAAAATAAGTCTATTTTCATTGGATTACATAATGAAAATCATGCCATACTCCACAGGCTTGGTATGGCTTATGACAGTCATAAGCTTCATATGCCAAAACCATATGAAAGCTTACCTTAGATGATATTATACATTCAAAAATCCTTATTGTGCAACGACTAAGGAAAAGAGAAAGAGGGAGAGAGAGAGAAGTCGTAAGCATTAATAAAGTGCTAACACCAAAGTTGAGTACTTGTTGGATGAAATTATGGTCATGATTATGATGAGGTGATTTCATTAATCCTTAGTCATGTAAAAGATGTAGGAAAATAGAAGCACATGAAATGAAGGGTGGGGATCCAGTCACGTCAAAAGGATCATTAATATGTAAAACATTTATTAATATGCACAACTACTTTGCCTGAATAGGTGGCAAAGCCAATCTGATTGTATAGTGAATATCTATGGTAAGAGCTTCCAAACCATTAGCTTAAAACAAATACAAAAACCAAAACCCTACAACATATATATATCGTGTTTTTCAACAAAAGAAAAACATAGACAATGGACAAAGTGTTAGTGTACATATATATATGTTGAAATTCTAAAAGGCAAAATTATCAAGTACAAATATTAGACTAGTGTATTCTATAATATTGTACTCTGAATGGAATATATATGACTGATCTAAATAGACACAAAACTTAACCTTATGTTACAAAGCTCTTCTGTATACAATCTACAAAGCTTTCAAGAAAGAACCTTACTTTTTTTCTCTTTTGAAAGCTGATATTATCTTTGGAAATTCACAAAACAAATATTGTAAACTCAGGCATAGATCTACATCATCAGGGTTTTAATCAAGTTGCATACCCAGCTGCAAATAACTCTTAATTTGCAATTCCAAATGGGGGCAAATCACATGTATATGATAGTACTCATTTATTGCTTGATACATTTTATAATAGAGCCTAGAATTTTCTTTCCTTTTAAGTTCATAAACATGTGAAATAATTTGAGTCCCCATGAAAATGTCCAAAATCTTCAACAGATAGATGGGTTACAGATATTCTACTGGCGAATTTGTAATGGGAATATTTTAAATATGTAAGTTTCCCAATTTATTTTTTTTATTTGTTATTTTTTTGAGACAAATTCTCACTTTGTCACCTAAGCTGGAGATCTCGGCTCACTGAAGCCTCCTCGACCTCCCACATTCAAGCGCTCCTCCTGCCTCAGCTCTCCAAGTAGCTAGGACTACAGGCTTGCGCCACCACACCTGGCTAAGTTTTGTACTTTTTGTAGAGATGGGAGTTTGCCATGTTGCCCAATCTGATCTTGGACTCCTGGGATCAAGCGATCCACCTACCTCGGCCTCCCAAAGTGCTGGGATTATAGGCGAGAGCCATCACGCCCGGCCTTTAAATATTGGAAATATTTTTTTATCCTCTTTCCATAAAAAATGCTCGGAACATTAAAAAAAAATGTTTACAACGTTCAGTTCTCTGAATTGCATCATGAGTGTAAGGAAACTATGCTGTAAACTATCTTTTAAAAAGTACTTCTACAGTTAAAAAATGAAAATAATAAAGAAATGTTGATTCCCAAGTTTTGATAGTCTTATTATATAAAACGAGATCATCTTCAAACGTAGCTTTCTGGCTTTATTCATGGAGACATGTGGTAAGGTACGTAGTTTTCTGACAAAACTTAGTTTCTACATTACTTAATATCCTTGAATAATTTGGCCTTCCTTGTTCATGGCATAAACACTGTATGCCATGAGCTGCTAAGAGGTACAATTAAAAGCAAATGAGAAAGTCAAGCTTGACATGCAAGGTGCATTTTCATGTAAGAGGAATGGAACGGAAAGTAGAATATCCAGTGGGATATAAACGTTTTAAACCTGTTGCTGCCCCTCCAGGAAGACTGGTTGTCCAGGGGTATCTACTCCTTGATATATCACTGCAGAATCAGAATATTTGTACCAGTATTTATTTATTCTCAGTTGACATTCTTACCTTTTTTCACAACTTAACTTGATTCAAGTTACCTATTATCAGATAACAATCTGATGATAAACAATTTCAGTTACTTTTAGGACCAAAAACTTTTACCAATATATCACAGTTGATACTTTATTATGAACTTATGTACTAGAATACATTATTCTTTTTATCAAATTTAATTACCGTACCATTTACTATATTTTCACTAAAAAGACTATATCATGTATATGTATAATACTATTCACTTTTAAGGAGGGCCTCAAATATTGTTCCATTTGTTAAAGCATCATTTTATATCATTAACAACATTCAGCTAGTTTCAGAGCATAAATAAGTGGTACTGTTTTTTTTTAGTTTTTGTTTTTTGGGGGGATATTGAAACAAAAGCATCAACAATACTTTGGAACTAATAAGGCTAGCAGTTGAGAAACCAGATGATTTGCAATTATGACCTTAATAATCATTTAAAGCCAATAAAGGAGCTAAAAATGTTTAAATTCGTAAGGATTATCTCAATAGTAAGGCTTGAAATTTTCTAAGAATATTATATGCCTTATATTTGTGAGAAAAAAATCAAATCTTTTTCCTTTCACTCAATTATGAATCATAAAAGAAAAAATACAGCTTTAAAAAGTTATAAGAGGAAAGCGGCTGGGTGCAGTGGCTCACGCCTATAATCCCAAAACTTCGGGAGGCCAAGGCGGATGGACTGCTTGAGGTCAGGAGTTTGAGACCAGCCTGGCCAACATGGCGAAATCCCGTCTTTACTGAAGATATAAAAATTAGCCAGGTGTGGTGGTGCATGCCTGTAATCCCGGCTACTCAAGAGGCTGAGGCACGAGAATTGCTTGAACCCAGGAGGCAGAGGTTGCAGTGAGCTGAGATTGCACCCTTGCACTTCAGCCTGGGTGACAGAGTGAGACCTTCTCTCAAAAAAAAAAAAAAAAAAAAAATATATATATATATATATATATATGTGTATGTGTGTGTGTGTGTATTTATATGTGTGTGTATACATATATATATGAAAAGTTATTTTGTTCAAGAAGTTTCTCTATCACATTTATATTAGATTTAGCACTAAAAGACTCTTTTTTTTTTTTTTTTTTTTTTTTTTTGAGACGGAGTCTCGCTCTGTCACTCAGGTTGGAGTGCACTGGCGTGATCTTGGCTTGCTGCAACCTCCACCTCCTGGGTTCAAGCCATTCTCCTGCCTCAGCCTCCCGAGTAGTTGGGATTACAGGCGTGTGCCACCACGCCTGGCTAATTTTTGTATTTTTAGTAGAGACGGGGTTTCACCATGTTGGTCAGGCTGGTCTCGAACTCCTGACCTCGTGATCCGCCCGCCTCAGCCTCCCAAAGAGCTGGGATTACAGGTATGAGCCACCACGCCTGGCTAAAAGACTCTTTTTTAAAAAACATAAATACCCAAGCATTCACTATGATTTTCTAAAATAGATATTTACTTTCTGAGTTTTAGGTCATAATTTCTTCATTATAGAGAGATTGGAAAAAGAAATATTTTAGTTATTACAGAATGGCAATATAATACACTTAAGAATGAGAGAAAACACACTAGGATCATGTCACCTATTATCTCATAACGGTGACTCTTTGAAGGGTTTTTCATGGTGTCCCAAAGTAGGTTCTGCTCGTAAAGAAAAATGTCAGTATAAAAATGGTAGTTGATTAATATGAAAATTGATTAAGATGGCAGGTTATGCTTTTCAACCACATAAATCCTTATGTGTTTTCTTGGTTTACATTAGTTGCCACACTTTGAAAACTAGTATAAATGAAATGTATACCTATAAATGGAAGTTCTCTAGTTAGAGATTTGAAAAGCAACCTGTTATAATATGTATATACTATATTCTATATGTGTAATATCAAACACTTAATTAGCAAAACTATTTCTATAAATATCAGAAAATAATAAACTTAACAAAATAGGAAACTAATTAAAAATAGTGCAGATTCCTCAATTGCCATTTCAATAGATGGATTTTCACACTAGGCTTCTATTTATAGATGAATGATGTCACCAAAGTGATAGCCCCTTTCATTCTTACCATGGTGTACACATACTAACATTCCACTGAAATTAACAGTCCCTTAGCGCAAACCACATAAGACAAAAATAAGTTGACTTAAATAATCAAATAACCTTCCACAAATAAAGTGAAGTGAATGTAGGATGTAAAACTGCCTTCTCTCCCTGAATTCCCTCCCTGCTTCCCTTGCCCTCACCACCCTCTCCCACCCTCGCTGCAGCGTTTTGGCAAACAATTTGGATTAAGAACAATAAGCATTAAGAACAATAATTCAATGATTTTCTTTAACTTTAGTCTATACATGAGATATTGGATGTCATACCTTTCACCTCCAGTTTGCATTCAATCTCCACTGTCCCAAGGTCATTGACTGCTTTGCAGCAGTAAGTGCCTCCATCATAGGGGCTGGGCTTGCGAATTTCCAGGGTACAGACTCCCTGGTTGCTGAACATCCTGTATCTTGGGTCATCCACAATAGCAACTTTGTTTTTCATCCAGGTTATTTTAGGCTGAAGTTCAAATTGAAGAAACTTAGGTCAAAACATATCTGTACTTGGCATATTAATAGACCATCAAAGCCAGTGACAGGATGTTAAAGCATGGCTTAAAAAGAAAGTGCATCTGAGAATGATAGATTTCTACTTGGGCACTATTTCTCACATTAAACTCTACTTAGTGCTTGGCAAAGAAGCAAACGAACAGTTCTGACAAAGAAAGCCAGATTTGTTCAGAGGCAACTCTAGGGCAATCTTCTCAAATGGATTCAGTTGCATTTCAATTTGATCTACACGGGTACAAACTTTCAGTTATAGGATGAACAAGTTTGGGGCATTGAATGTACAGCACCGGTGGTGACGAATGTATTAATTTGATTGTGATAATCATTACACAATGTGTACACATATCAAATCATCATATTGTTCAGCTTGAATGTATATGACCTTTATTTGTCAATTAAATATTTTCAAATTAAAAACAATTTCGTCCATAGGTCCATGATATTAACTCATTGTAGAGAGTGCATATTTGCTGGGCATTTTTTTTCAGAGAATCCCCTTAAGGTGTCATGACCATTTGATTTTCCTCCTTTCCTTTTCCTGATACTCTTTTTTAATTCTTTATGAACTGCATCTGCCTCATTACTTAACCTGTCCTCTGACGTCTATATTTATCATCCCATGGCAATGGATCTACTCCAATCAGATACTGCAAGATCAGTAATGACCCAATCACCCAGGAAGATGACTTCATTCTCCTTGACCTCTGAATCGCATTTGATATCAGTGACTCCTCACTCTCATAGTGTCTTCTCCTTTCTTTTGTAAATATGCACCCTCCGCATTCTCTCTTCCACCTCTTCTATTATTTTGTCTTGCTCAGAACCTACAGATGGCACCTTTTCTGTCTCCTTCACACAGTCTTCTTCTTCCTTCCGCCCTTCAAATGGGAGCGATCACTGAGCCTCACACCTTGGTCCTTGGCTCTTTACTCACTATCCTCTTTCCTCAATGATATTCCTTTCTAAAGCTTTGGCAAGGGGTAGAATGTAGCATCTTTATGTCTGGGACTCCCAAACCGAGAGCAAGAGCCCTGGCCTTTCTCCTAGGCTCCGGGTGAACCTCTCCATCTGCTTCCTCATCATCCCCATTTGGATGTACCAACATCATTTACAAGTACACATTAATTTAGCACCTTTTGCTCATCCTCAGTCTGGCTTTTTCCTTTGACTTTCCTTTTTTTTTTTCTTTTTTTTCGGAGTCTTCTGTCACCCAGGCTAGAGTGCAGTGGTGCTATCTCGGCTTACTGCAACCTCCACCTTCCAGGTTCATGCAATTCTCCTGCCTCAGCGTCCCAAGTAGCTGGGATCACAGTTGTATGCCACCATGCCCAGCTAATTTTTGTATTTTTAGTAGAGACCATGTTGCCCAGGCTGGTCTTGAACTCCTGATCAAGTGATCTGCCTGCCTCAGCCTCCAAAGTGTTGGGATTACAGGCGTGAGCCACTGCACCCGGACAACTTCCCTATTTACGATCAAGGTATATACAGGAAAAAAAAAAGTTCATAAATTTTCCCAATTCTAGGGTACTTTCTCTCAGTGCACCCAGGGATATGTACATCTCTATGGGTGATATTCATTAAATCGTTGTTCTTTTCAAATGCCAACATGAAGCCTGGAAACCTTTCTCATCTCTTCAACCGGATATGATATCTCCCTTCTTAGCACACTGTACCCTTATCAAAGCACATTTATATTCTGTCTTACAGTATAGTGTAATTGTTGTTTAATTTATCACAGAATTCTTGATATTACCACCTAATTTTCCAAGTGAAACAATGTTATTACACTTCCATATCCTTATACAGGAGATGTTCTTTTTTAAATAGGTGGTTTGCTTTTTCTTCAGAGGAATCCCTTAGTAAAGAAATGTAAGCATTTTTTACTACTGCATCTGAATAGTGTGCCTAATTATCTACCACCACTAACACCCTCTAATCCCCCATCCTGGGAAAACACAAGGAGCAGCTGGATTTGTTTTTATTGTTACTTACATTATAACACAACAAATACAAGCGAGGGACTTTAACTGATGTGATAGAAGAACATAGTACCTTAGGATTTCCTCTCACACTGCAGTTTAGGGTGGCATTGTAACCAGCGATGGCATAGGTGTTAACCAAAGGCTGAGTAAACATGGGTGCCTCTGAGAAATCAAAGTCTTCATACACTGGATTTTTGTAGATTTTACCTTAAAAACAAGCATTACAAATATGTTAAAATTATGTAAATTGGCCTGAGACTATATTATTGGTGGCATCCTTTACTCACGATTAAAACTTTCCTGAACTTAGAAGCACACGGAAAAAGATGAGCAAATGCCATGTGGCAAACATTCTGAGGGGTACAAATGCATAGCCAATCATACATGAGATAGAAAGCCAGAGGGGTCATCTGAAACTGAACCAGATATTGAGAAGACTTTGGTGTCTTTCGGAGTATTTTGAACACAAATTTGTTCTAATGTGAAAATTCACAAGGAAGGTTTTAAGAAGAGGGGTTTATGATGAAATGGAAAGATAAGGATAGAATTTAGTTTCTCCTTTTATAATCGAGTGGGTCCCATGTGTAGCTACATTGAAGGTGTCCAAGAATAAAAGTAGAAACTCTAGAAGAAAATGTCTACTTTTTCCTGTCTCTGGGGTATTAGCCATTTGTAGATCCACTGCCTAGAAGCTGGAATGAATTAAAGCCTATATTTGTAAAAAAATTCAATAATAATATAATTCCACTTAAATTTTACTTGAACACCATTATCATAATTTTACAATGTACATTTACCATTTTTTAAATTCCCTTTCACCACATCTCTTTTTCCAGTCTTCTCTGTGTAGTCACTGTCAACGAAGGTTTTCAAATGTCAGTCCATTCCCAACTCACCATCCTTAGCGATCACAGCACTCTCTTTAGTCATGGTGGCATCCTCACTGAGGCCGCACATGTTTTCAGAAAAGACCCGGAAGTAATATTCATTCCCTATGACCAGTTCAGTAATGGTGGCATTGGTTCGGTGATAATGCTCGATGACAGTGAACCACTCCTAAAAGAAAAAAAAAAATAGTAACTGGAGGAAAATCACCTAAAAGTATACAATTTTTCTAACTGTAGATTGGGATAAATAAGTGCTTTATTAACAAAAAGAAGAAAAGACTACTCATTTTTGTATGGAGAGTAATAATATGTTGTTAAAATATGTTTATATGGAGAGTAATACACGTTATTAAAATATGTTGAAACAATGTATATTTTGTTTAATATTTTACAACTTATTTGCAATTGACTATGTAATTTAATCTTCATTTACACATTAGATTCATATACCCTAGATGTCATCTACTATCTTTATGTTTTTTCATAACCTTTAGGTGTCTGTCGTCTATTTATCTACCTGTCTACTTACCTATTTGTCTTCCTAGCTATCTTTTGTAGAATAAAGTATAATTACAGAATTTTAGTGCCAACTTCTTATCAGAAAGACCTGAAGCTAAATCACTAGATAAACATTAGTAATATCCAGTACATTCACTTAACATTATTATTATATATTTTTTTCTTTTTGAGACACGGTCTCACTCTATCACCCGGGCTGGAGTGCAGTGATGCGATCTTGGCTTACTGCAGTCTTGACCTCCCGGGCTCAAGAGACCCTTTCACCTCAGCCTCCTGAGTAACTGGGACTACAGGCACGTGCTACCACACCCAGCTAATTTATTTTTTATAGACAGGGGGTCTCCCTATGTTGTCCAGGCTGGTCTCAAACTCCTGGGCTCAAGCAATCCTCCCACCTCAGCCTTCCAAAGTGCTGGGATTACAGGTATGAGCCACTGCTCCCCGTTTGTATTATTAACTTTGGTTCTGTTTTTTCTTTTTGAGATGGAGTCTTGCTCTGCCATCCTGGCTAGAGTGCAGTGGCACAATCTTGGCTCACTACAACCTCCACCTTCCAGGTTCAAGCAATTCTCCTGCCTGAGCCTCCCAAGTAGCTGGGAATTCAGGCGTGAGAAAATCTGGTGATCTTTAGCAAGTCATTTATCCTCTGTGAGCCTCAGTTTCCTCATCTATAAAATAAGTTTATAATAAGTCTTACTCCAACTAGGTTGCTTTTTAAACACATTAAGCCAGGGGTTTTCAATCTTTTGGCTTCCCTGGAAAAAGAATTGTCTTGGGCCACACATAAAATACACTAACACTAATGATAGCTGATGAGCTGAAAAAAATAATCATAAAAAAAATCTCATAATGTTTTGAGAAAGTTTACAAATATGTGTTGGGCTGCATTCAAAGCCGTCCCGGGCTGCATGCGGCCCGGGGGCCACAAGTTGGACAAGCTTGTATTAGGCTCTTGTCCTCCTCCAGACCCTTCTGCATTTGCACATGCTGTAACCTTGGAGAATCTTTCTTTTCTAACTAGTGTCTGTCTTTTTTCTTTTTTTGTAGGTATAAGTGCACAGTATCCAACTTATTTCACAAGGAGAAACAGTTGCATGGGTGTGAATCTGAGTCAAAGTCTCGAGCAAATATTTGTGGAAGGAATGAGTTTATTGAATTCTATGGAGCATTGAACCAGTTGCTTTATATCATTTAAGCTTTGTAATAATCAAGCAAGGGATATTTGTGCCCCCATTATATAGACGAGGAAAATAGAGATGAAAGAGGTCAAGTGATTGTGGTCACGTGTGGTCCTTATACACGTGGTCTTAAGTAGCAATGCTTCGGTTTAATTCTAGCTCTGTGGCTCCACAGGTCCTTTCCTTTCTGCTCTGCCACATCACTTCTCCATGGTCCCAGCTGGCTCCTCACCAGTGAGGCCCTTGTGCCACCTCCTTTACCTCTGATGAAATGGGCTTTTGCTGCTGCTAACCAGAGAAAGCCAGACCTTACCATGCTCTTCTTGTCAGCCTTCTGGATGGTATACCCTGTGATAGCAGCATTTCCATCATCCTTCGGTGGAGTCCACGTGAGAGCGACATTTTCTCCCCAGACATCCTCAATCTTCACAGATTGGGGTGGACCTGGACGGTCTACAGGATGAATTCATGGTGTCACTGCAAGGTCACTTTCTTTCCCAGTCTATATTTCATTTCAGGAGGATATTTTAAATGACCTTTTCCTCTGTTTTAGGAGGCATCACTCTTCTAGACCCTACCATGGGGGCTTCTGAGACCCTTTGCCTTCTAGTAGAATGGAGCCAGGCCAGATCAAAGGGCACAGAGCAGCCTCAACACTCCCTTCAACTTCACAAAACTCAAAAAGGATTAGCCAGTGGGAAAAGAGTGCTTAGTTTAAAGGGAATGACCCTTTAAACCAAGATAGGAGGCTATTCAGGAAGTTGCCCCGTTGGTTAGAGAACCTCAACTTTCAGCAAATTTACTGAAATACAATGATAACAATGATTGGAAACAAGGCTTTTTTCTAGCTCTGCTCTTAAATTTCCTTCTTTTTGTTTTTTTGGAGACAGAGTCTTGGTCTGTAACCCAGGCTGAGTTGCAGTGGTGCAATCTTGGCTCACAAGAACCTCCTCCTCCCAGGTTCAAGTGATTTTCATGCCTCAGCCTCCCAAGTAGCTAGGACAAGTGTGTGCCACAATGTCTGGCTAATTTTTGCATTTTTAGTACAGACAAGTTTTTACCATGTTGTCCAGGCTTGTTTCAAACTCCTGGCCTCAAGTGATCTGCCCGCCTTCTAAAGTGCTGGTATTACAGGTGTGAGCCACAATGCCCGGCCTTAAATTTATTTCTTGAAGTTGCAAAAATTACAGAATAATTTAAGTAATTAAGAACTAACATTATTTATTCTTTGGGCAGGTAAGTATCTAACTACTCTGGCAGGATCAAAGAATTCAGTGCTTAACTGTTCAGTTTTGCTTAGGTACATCTTCCTTATATTAATACTAAAAAAAAATTCTTCATTCTCCATGAAAACTTTTACCAGTAAATTTTAGGTGTAGTAAGAAACATGTTAAACTATAGCTAGAATCTATAATGTCTAGAATGTAAGAATTCAACATAAGAAATAACTTTACCATCAGGGAGATGAGAAACTAAGAGTAAGAGAGAGCCGGGTTGTAGAATAGTGCAGAAGGATTTCACTAAAAAGTACATTCATTAATTTTCTTGAACATATATGCCTTAAATCTCTCATGATTAGTCCTTTGAGTTGGTGAGAATTCATTTTGAAATGGTAACAAATCTTACTGCCTTGTTTTTTTTTTTTTTTTTTTTTTTTTTTTTTTTTTAAGACAGTCTCTCGCTCTGTCACCCAGGCTAGATAGAGTGCAGTGGCTTGATCTCAACTCACGCAACTTCCACCTCCTGGGTTCAAGTGATTCTCCCGCCTCAGTTTCCCGAGTAGCTGGGATTACAGGTGCACGCCACCACACCCAGCTAATTTTCGTATTTTTAGTAGAGACAGGGCTTCACAATGTTGGCCAGGCTGGTCTTGAACTCCCGACCCCAAGTGATCCACCTACGTCGGCCTCCCAAAGTGCTGGGATTACAGGTGTGAGCTACCACGCCCAGCCTAATTTATCTATTTTTAAAAAACAAATCTAAAAAAAGAGTTTTATGTAGAGCCAGCCTAACAAAACTCCTGCTCTTGCCTTAGGGACAAGAACAATTCATCCCTGTACTGCTTTGACAGAACGTTCTGGCTCCTTCATCTAAACCTACCAACAATCTGGATGTCAATTGATGCGGTCTCCACAAATTTGTCCACTTTGACTTGCAGATCGTATTTCCCAGAGTGGCTCCTCTCTGCTTTTCTAATAAATATGATTGTATCAGTCTCAGAGTTGCGAATGTTTATTTGATTCTTATCAATTTCTACACCATCCTTCTTCCAAGTTAATTCTGGTCTTGGTTTTCCCTAAAAAGAAAGACAGCAAAAGTAGAGGGGGTAAATCACATTGTCTCAAGATGTTTCTTCAGCATTATGAGAAGGACAATGGCTTAACCCATTCTAGGCAGGGCTGGAAAACACCACCCTTCTAGTCTGGTGGTGAGCAATTACAGCAGCAAAGCTGTCATCTGCATTTTATGTGCAAGGCACTACCTTAGGTACATCACATTGATTATTTCCCTTAATCTTCACATCAAGCTTAGTATCATTATCCTCATTTTTTGGATAGATAAGTTAAATAATTTGTCCAAGGCCTTGCATTTAAGTAAGCACTGGAACCAGGTCTCCCAGCTGGGTCTGTTGGCTCCAAAAGCCTACACAACACAGGATAATGGTTAAGAGCATGGGCTCTGGGGCCCTGGAATCTATATCTGGCTCCTGACCACTTAATGTCTGTGTGACCTTGGGCAAGTTACTTACTAAGCTTTCTGTGCCTCAACGGGAATATTGGTAGTACCTATCTCAAAGAGTGGTTATAAAGATTGAATTCCTGAGAAAGTTTCTGTCCAATACATAAGTTTTTGTAATTAATATCATCTAACTTTTTTTTTTTGACGGAGTTTGGCTCTTGCTTCCCAAGTTGGAGAGCAGTGGCACAATCTTGGCTCACTGCAACCTCCACCTCCTGGGTTCAAGGGATTCTCCTGCCTCAGCCTCCCGAGTACCCGGGTTTACAGGTGCACACCACTGTGCTTGTCTAATTTTTGTAGTTGTTAGTAGAAACAGGGTTTCACCAAGTTGACCAGGCTGGTCTCGAACTCCTGACCTCATGTGATTCACCCACCTCCGCCTCCCAAAGTGCTGGGATTACAGGCGTGAGCCACCGTGCCCGGCCACTATCATCTGAATTCTCTCTCTGTTCCCTCTAGCTGTTGAAACTATTCTTTAAGAGCAGAATATAAGAAATCATAATCCCATTCATGAACCTGAGTTTCCATTTCTATTACAAAGGAATTTCCTAGAAGATCTGAGCATCCAGGCTCACCCTGGCAGACAGGAACCAAGCATGAATTCTGTCAGGTAAGGCACAGCTTTCCTGTGGGCTCTGAACATGGCTAGGTTATAATAAGAGATGTAGAGCTACACACCAAACCCCTGCTCTCAGAGCCTGAAGAGTGGTTGGGGGTGCTCAGACTCACACATGGGAAGCAGAAAACAACATTGTTGAAGAAAGGGAAAGACAGTTGAAGCTTATATTTCCTTAAATGTACAACTTGCTCTTAGCCACTAGGGGAAAATGTGGGTTCTCTAATAATACACAAAGTGAAAAAAACCACTGAATTAAGTCACGGGGCCACGGACTCTGTTCTTGGCCCTACCATTGACTTTCTGCGTGATGTTGGGCAAGTCACTTAACTTCCCTGTCAGTTTCTTCCCTTCTCAAGCAAGGTAAGGAAATCTGGCCTTTCTGCCTCACAGGGTGTTTCTGAGGATCAAATGAGAAAATGTTTGGGAACTCTAGAGATTACACAAATATACTAACATCACATTTTGGTCTCATCTCCCTTCCTGGGGGCTGAACAGTCTCTGGGATGCCAGATCTATGGGGAACTTGTTCTCATGATTTTTTTTCTCTCTCAGACTCAGGGACAGAAGTTGAACACACAGACCCCCAGATCTGGGAACTGGGATTAGCTGTGGTGGCAGGAACGGTGTGGAGACTTGAGGGCTGATTCAGCAGCCCCACTGCAGGGTTGGGGCTAGGTCCCCAGTGCCTGCCTTGTTGCCACTTCTGGTTTTATTTGATGCTGCAGGAGAAGGAAAGTGGGAAGAACCTTGCCAAGTCACCCGCTTGCTCCTCGGCTGTGTTCCGCTTCACTTCCTCCTTGGCTTTCATTCTGATTTCATGCGGGGGGTATGTAGTACACAATGCCTCTCCTTAGGTTTGTGCCCAGAGTGCAATGAGGATGGCCTGAATTGGCCATCCCTTTAGTTTGGTTTCATGGGAGCCTGGGTTTGAACAGACTTCTCTGTGTGTGTGTGTGCATGTGTGTGTGTGTGCGTGTGTGTGTGTGTGTATGAGTGTCAAATGTGTGTAGAGACCTACATTCTAAGGCCAGCCTGGCTGATACAATAGCCACAAGGTACAAGTGGCTATTTAAATTAAAATTAAAGAAAATTAAAAATTTATTTCTCCAGTCATACTAGTTCCTAGTTACACATTTCAAGTGCTCAATAGCCACATGTGGCTAGTGGCTACCATATTGGACAGCCCTGATATAGAACATTGGTATCATTGAAGAAAATTCTATTGAACAGCACTGTCTGGAGGTGCCATATGAATAGGGAGCTGGAGAGTAAGGGTTGGGAGGTACAGGGTGTGTGTGTGTATTTGTGTAAGACCAAAATTGACTATTGTAAGTGAAGACTAGTGAATTTTGTGAAGAACAGATTATTTTGCTGAAATAATGATTTAATATTGTTCATATATTTCAGTTAGTGTCATCGTGATTTCAAAGTTCAGTTGTCCTCCTTATTGAAATTATTTTGGTTTGGGGTCATCGTGGGAACTAAGCACACACTGTTTTCCTGAATGTGACACTGAGAGCTTCACTTAAAATCATGGGTTTTTACAAATATATATGACCAAAAGAATCTTCAAGCATTTCTTCATTTGGTATCTCCTTGATGTTTCTTCCCTGCCCACCATAGTCCCTGAGTTTCAGGCAAGACTATATCTCATTTGTCTCATGCAGAAAGAAAATCTATGATGGTTTCTGTAGATTTCTCTATTTTGATAGCAGGAGATTGCTTAATCATTCTCTAACACTCTTTCTTTCTTTATTTACCTCCTCTTCCTCTGAGGAAATCCTGAATCATGATGAACTTAAATGCTAGAGCACGTCTTCCTACTTCCTAAACTAACCCAACTGTGGAAAGAGAAAAAGAGCGACCTTTGAACTCTTACCTGGAAAGGTATAACCAGATTGACAGCTTCTCCAACTCTGCGGATATAGGTTTGCTTCAGGTGTCTTGGGATGCGAATCTTTGGAGGTTCTGAGTAAGGGTAAAATAGCACAATTTTGCAATCAGTATGGTGTCTGAAAATAGCCTTACAAAAGCAAAATGGCATGATACTCACCAGAGTACCCTTGTGGTCATATCTCTGCAATAAAATCTGAGATGTGCCACTAACAGACAATGTATGGTAACTGGTTCAAAATGTGTGTGTGGTTTTTGTTTGTTTTGTTTTGTCTTGTTTTCTCTTCAAGCAGAGATGTTTTAACAGTTTGACTCAGCAAAATTTATCCCTGATATCCTTGGCTTTATTGCAACTTTGTATTTTCATTGTTGTAATAAGCCTAAAGCAACTTTATAGAAAAATACATTTTCTCTTAGGGCCTTATACATTCTATGCATACTTTTCATAGTTTCTTTCTCTCTTTTTTTTTTTTTTTTTTTTTTTCAGACAGAGTCTCTGTCACCCAGGCTGGAGTGCAGTGGCATTGCTCACCGCAACCTCCGCCTCCTGGGTTCAAGCGATTCTCATGTCTCAGTCTCCCGCGTAGCTGAGACTACAGGCACATGCCACCACGCCTGGCTAATTTTTGTATTTTTAGTAGAGATGGGATTTTGCCATGTTGGCCAGGCTGGTCTCAAACTTGTGACCTCTGGTGATCTACCCGCCTTAGTCTCCCAAAGTGCTGGGATTACAGGCATGAGCCACCGCATCTAGCTAGTTATTCATAGTTTCTAACAGTGAGTATATTTGCCAGGGAACATTCCACAAAACATCTATAGGCACTACATTAGCTGGGAAGACTGTCCATTCTTCCTTACCAGAAAAAAAAAAAAAAAAAAAAAAAAAAAAATGTTAGCACCCAGCACTTGCTATTTAGGTGACTCTGTTGGAGTTTAACAGTAACTTTCTCCTTGTGTGACTATGGTGAAGTACATAATAGGCAACCCTGGCCCACTGTGTATTAATATTCATTAATTAAACATCATGAAGATACTAGAGCATGTCGCTGCAAATCCATCAGGAGCAGGGAGTCGAAGGCTCATAGGCTCACAGGGATGAAGCGGTTCTTCTTACTTATTTCCTCAAGTAAAAGTGGAGTTTCTATGCAAAAAAGTCACCTATTCATCCTCCAACTCAGTTGTACGGTGCTTTTCCTGGGGTAAACCATTGTACTGCAGTGTGCAGTCTAAGTGTTCAGACATACTTTGCATTTCATTGTCACACAAGTCTAGAAAAAAAACATACTCAAGAGCCAAGATTTGATGAAAGCTATTATTCTTATTCTTGTTTTGTTTTGTTTTGTTCAAGACAAGGTCTTGCTTTGTCACCCAGGCTGAAGTACAGTGGCGTGATCTTGGCTCACTGCGGCCTCCGCCTCCTGATTTCAAGCGATTCTCCCACCTCAGCATCCTGACTAGCTGGGACCACAGGCGTGTGCCACCACACCCAGCTAATTTTTGTATTTTTAGTAGAGATGTGGTTTTGCCATATTCCCCAGCCTGGTCTCAAACTCTTGGGCTTAAGTGATCCACCTGCCTCAGCCTCCCAAAATACTGAAATTACAGGCATGAGCCATCGTGCTCAGCCAAAATTAATTATTTTTATGCTTCATTAAGAACACTCTAAGGGCCAGGCATGGTGGCTCACGCCTGTAATCCCAGCACTTTGGGAGGCTGAGGCAGGTGGATCACTTGAGGTCAGGAGTTTGAGACCAGCCTGACCAACATAGGGAAACCCTGTCTCTCCTAAAAAACACCAAAAAAATTAGCCAGACATAGTGGTGCATGCCTATAATCCCAGTTACTTGGGAGGCTGAGGGAGGAGAATTGCTTGAACCCAGGAGGCAGAGGTTGCAGTGGCCAAGATTGTGCCATTGCACTCCAGCCTGGGCAACAAGAGCAAAACTCCATCTCAATAAAAAAAAAAAAAAAAAAAGAAAGACTCTAAGGCAAAACTGGCCCTTTTGTTTCAACTGTTGAGTGCATGGTGGTGAGGAAGGCAAGGTTGGCTAGTATTACTCCATGGCAGTGACTTGATTTCATGCCAAGGTATCAATAGTTTTACTCATCTTCATTTTTATACTATCAGTGCAGATGTCAAAACACTGAAAGGTACAAATAATATATTCATAATATTATGAAAATGGTTCTGACCCTGCAGATTCATTAGAGGCACACAGTTGTTGCAGGGATTGTTTGCATGGTTGCATTAACATAATCTCTCTCCACTGTGAATAGGCAGCCCAGCCAGAGTTGGCTCCTGGAACCAGTAGAGGTTAACTAACTGGTCCTCAGAGTACCAAGATAAACCTGAAGGTGATCTCCCATATTGCCTGAAGAGAGCTGTTTTGTTAAGTTCTAACTACTAGGAAGCATTAACAAAATATCAAAGGAGTAACAACAAAATAGGAGGTTTCAAGAAAGAAAGTCAGTTTGAAGAAAAAAAAAGTGAACAATGTAAAATGGAATCTAAATTTTGAAAGCCTTGTCACCTACCTATGATTTCCTTCACGAGAATGGGCTGAGAATAGTACTTGGGCTCACTGGCACCAGCTGCATTAATAGCCTTCACACGCACAAAGATCTTTGAATCTGTCGGCAGATCTGTGATGGTGAACTTCGTCTTGTCGATCAGATCTTTGTTTGCAGGTAACCAGTTGTCAGCTGAAGTCCATAAAAGAAGAGGAAAAGAAGGAGGAATGCTGTTTAGTGAAAAAAAATCATCTTAACAATTACAGTCAACTCCAAATTAGTATTTTACTCATAATAATACATCATTTAGAGAGATTATGACTTTGGTCTGGACTCCGACTACAGGGGTGGATATTTTTCATATATTAAATAAAAACCAGCCTAAAATAGCTAACATAAATAATAGGAAAAATAAACTATAAGCTTCTGCTGTTTCTGAAAAACCTCTTATTCAGCACGAAGGCATCTTGAATAATAGTAACTGTCCATAAGAAGTTTGTAACAGTTTTATTCCAATTTGGTTTTATAATGATTCATGCAATCATGATTGCTAGCCATCTATACACATTAAAGTTCAGAAAAACAGGAAAAGGCTATCTTTATGAATGAGAGACACTGACCTTTATAGTCATATCATACATTTTTATCTTGGTTGATTTACTGTTGTAAGACACTAACTTGGGTATAGAGAACCTGATCATATTTACTCACATTGATGAAGAGAAAAAGCTTGTATCATAAAGACAAAACACAGTTCATGGGCTGATACCTCATAAGGAGTTGGTAAAATTCTAACCTTGCAACCAAAATTTAATTTTAAAAAGTTTTTGGCAGCTTGTGTACAAGAGAATTTTAACCCCGCATTCAGGCCTTACAAATGTTTCAGCATCTAAAAGTTAGTATGCATTTTGCCCACAGGAAAAAAGAGGACTTTGACCCCACATTATTAACTCACTGCTCCCTCTCCCCCAACTCTAAGGATCTGTGTGTGTCTCTCTCTGTGTGTGTGTGTGTGTGTGTGTGTGTGTGTGTGTGTGGTGAGTATACTTCATGCTTGGTCATTCAATATTCCCAGAAACATTATAATATAGTAAGAAAATTTGAGAGCTTCACGGAATACTTTACCTGGCAGATCATACGCAGCCTCCCCATTTTCATCAGACTGTTTTGCTGACGTACCTTTGAGAATCCGTCATTAAAATTAATTAAAGACACCCACTTTCACACCAGAAGAATATCGTATCAGCAGTCAGCATTCTCTGTTAGTAAAGTATGCAAAGTGTGCAAAGAGATTTGTCCTCAGAGCAGTGACGGAAGAGACCAAACGGTGTTAGGGGGGTTCCTCAGGAGAGCACAGCCTGCTCTGTGCAGACTGTGGCTTCTGTCCTGAGGCACCTGCCACAGAGAAGAGGAGAGAAAAGAAAAGAGTAGAGGAGAAAGGAGGCTGGGATACCTCCAGCAGTGAGAAGAAGAGATAGAGAAGAACAAAGCAAGACCCTGAAGAAAACAGAGGAGCAGGTCCTGGAATCTGCAGAGGAGCAGCGCACAGTGAGACAGTCTATCCTTGTTCCTGTCTCTGCCACCCCATCAGAGGAGGATTCTCTTGGGTCCCCAGGAAACACAGTGCTCCCACAGTGGGGCTCCCTCATTCAAGACTGGGAGTGCAGGCCCTTGGGATAAGGCCAGCCCTGTTTTACCAGGGCCCAAGTTCTGAATAGAATTGGAGGCTGCCCCAGCAGCTAAAGAGGGAACATTGTCATGTTCCCATGACAATGAACTCTGTCAAGAAAACAAATTGAGCCTGCCTGGGTCCCTGCATCCCACATGGGTGACTCACAGGGTGGTCTTGGGCATACCCCACTGGTTTGAGATGATGACTTTCTCGGTATCAGGAGAGGAGTGGGGGCATCAGGGGCTGGACTGGCTGTCCATTGGAAACTTTGCCTCTCTCTTGTTCTAACCCTACCAGGATTATCAAGGAGAAGGGCAGGCAGCTAGAATATCCTGGCAGCTAGGAAGGCATGTGGAGAATAAAAATTCCTTATGTCTTTGAAAAAGAGACCATCTTTAAACAAATGGTCTGCTTGGGAGCTTCCGGGTTGGTATTTTCAGAGTCAAGAGACAGTGGATGAGAAAGTGAAAAAGACTCAGAAAACATGCACAGAAGAGTGAAGAACTAGTAAAAGAGACACTTTCAAGAGAAAACAGGACAAAACAAGACCAGAGGGGGAACAAAAGCAGTCCATCTCTTCACATTGGAACCACTTTAATTGGGGAAACACAGACAAAGAAGATGGCATCCCAGGGGATGGGCAAGGAATTTGTAAGTTATTTAACACGTGAGGAGAATTTTTAAGAAAGGAAAGAACAAACTTGAGTGCAGAAAGAAAACAAAGAAGAGTAAAATATTGCAGGCATTAAAAAAATAATAACAAAACAAAAACGAGAGAAAGGCAGAGTCCAAAACAACACACGATCTTATAAAACGAAGAATTCTCTTACAGAATAGAACCTGACGTCTCTAAAAGCATTAAACACTATAGAAAATTAGTCTGGAGGACAATAGCCATTAAAAGAGAATGAAGAGTCGGCAGCCACATAAAGAAAATAAGAAAAGACTGCAAAGAGAAAGAGATACACGTTGTGAGAGAACTCCCATAGAAAGCTAATTCCAAAACATTACTCAGCAAAATATATACATGACTGTGTACATATACATATGTATTCACGGGTATACATATGTATCTACACAGACCACACGCAAAATTATGTAAAATACACTTCATTGTATTTTATCTAAGGTGGGTAACATCAAAATGACAGCCATCTATCATTTTGCTGTATCTTCTTACTTTTTAAACCTATCAGAAAGAAAAGAGTAAAGAATTTGCTCGATTCATACATACACAAAAGGTTTATGCTCAAAGGCCACATCTCACATAAGATTGGGATATTCTGCTGGCTGGACAATATAAAAAGCAGAATGGAGTGCTCATGACTTTTTTAAATGGGGCGGGGGGATGGAAGAGGAATAAACTGAAGTGCTCAAGAATTTACTTGTTGCATTAGTGACACTACCCCTTCCCTTGCTGGGTTAACCCTGGGAAGTTTCTGACCACGTTTCCACTGCTTTTGGTTAGTGGCTTTTTAAATCCTGGAAAAACCAATCATAGGACTCTGTGTGTGGAGCAGGCGCAAGAGGGATTGAGGGGTATCAGGGTACTTCATTGTCCCTCTCCTCTTCTTCCCTCCAGAACAGAGGTGAGCATTTCCACAGGTGTCCCAATCCAGGCACCTGGGATTTCTTTTTCAGTAGTTTTCTCTTCATAGGAAGTTTCTTCTCCATAGTAAGTTTCCTCCAGGGGAGGTGCACTTGCGTTCACATTCCTGATTTCCTGAATGTGCTTCGTAACCTCCTTCCTTCATTTGGAGGATCTATGTTAAAGTTTGGTGTCCAAAGAGTTTTCTTGGAGGTGAAGTCTTGGGCTATTGTTTGTGGAATTTGAATAAGTTTCCTGGGTGATTCTTTACCTACCATCATCTAGAATGGAGACCAAGTCCAGAGCCATTTTCAAATGTCATCCCTTTCTAGTTATGGCAAATAAGAAACCAAGAAACACAACGGGATTTTGGTAAGTTTCACATTCTTTTAGTTTTCAGGTAATTCTGGCCCATACTTTCTTCTGTCATTTTTTCTTTTGCTATTATTTCTATCAGTGATTTTAAAAATTTATGGCCTTGTTTCTCTTCCCCTCCTAAATTAAACTGATTACATTTTTATATCCCCAACTCCTGAGATAACTTACTGCTACATATTGAACTTATTTCTTATATGCTCAAGGATTTAACGCTGCTTCCTTTAAAACTAAGAGTGGTTCTTAATTCATCTTATTTTTAGATGAAGGCAGGTGATGATCACTAGACAAATACGTAGTCTCCCTTTATTACCCAAAATAGGCCAATCTTTTGATAGTTAACTTCGGCTCAGTGTAGGTTTTAGAATTTCCAACTAGCTTCATCATAACTAGACTTTTATATTGCTGTGGTGCAATTCAATTCCGCCAGTTTAAGAAGTGGAAGTCCCCAAAGTTTTGTTACAATCTCTTCCTCCCATGTCTTAGTTCAATTATGGTGTCCAATCTGGCAGCCTAGTCAAGGTATTTTTGAGATATCAATTTATAAGCACTGAGTACTAAAAAAGGGCTTAGTTTGTATACATCTCAGAAGGATGACATTTGGCTTGATCTTATTTTTGTAGGAAGGTGATGCATTCTCAACAAAGAGAGACAAAAGAAAGGGAAGGGACATATCTCACCTATTGATGACAGTATTTGTTTTATCTACTGGTTGTACTTACATCCTTCAAAGCAATACTCTAGCACATAGCCATCTAAACCTGCTGCACCAATCTGGTCTGGGGGACGCCACTTCATCGTGACAGTCGTGTCAGTGACAGAGTCCACAGCCAGAAGAGTAGGAGGGCTTGTTACAGCTTAAAGATAAAAGAGACAGAAAAGAATAAAGTATTTACTACACAGCTATAGTGCAGGAACTGTGATAAAATCAATGGGGACACAAATAAAAATAGACACAAAAGCCCTACATATTAATGAAATTCAATTAAGACACCTTGAGCATGGTTGTGTGCAAGGCAAAGATCTAATCAATGTGAGAACTTTGGAAATGCTGTCATGTGTTTTTTCCAAATTGAGAAGCTGGTGTGGGAAGCTGGGAGGCCCAAGGAAGTTGAAGAAGGCAAGGTTCGGGATCTAATGATCTAGAGTAATTTTCCCATTGCTCTCTAATTTCTAAGTGCAAACTCTTGTATTACATTTTCTTTCCATTGAAAAAAATACCTCATTGCCATAAAATAATGGAGATGTCTTTTTTTTTTTTTTTTTTGCCTTCACTGAACTTTTTTGATTTAATAGATAACATTTAAGGTGTGACCGTAAAGCAAAGAAACCAGTTTCCAAGTGTAGCCTGTTGAACTGACCTCAATTTGTTTCAGTGATAGTTGTTTGCAATAAGCTGGGTTATATTAATAGGCTAATACCTTCAGAAGGGCAAATGGAGGGTAGTCATATGTCCATGGACTCAGCAACATGCTTTCAGTGGGGAATGGCAACCAGAGCCACCCACAGTTGGCAATGGAATTATGGTAATGAATTTCAGGACCTATGTTATGAAGCTATTCAACTTAACCTAACCTACTTTTTAATTTCTTAGACACACAAAATTGTCCCTAACTGTTTCAAGCTCCTGCCACCTACCACTCTAAGAAGTGTCCAGGCCTGTTCCAGCTAGGGATCAGAGAGAAAGCAGTCATACTCTGGGGCAATGATGCTCATGACAAAGACTCATCTCTCTTGACTTACCCAAAGGAACAAAAGGCCTGGAGGGCATACTGGGCTTGGAGATGCCGATGGCATTGACTGCAAAGATGCGGACCTCATAGGCCACACCTTCAATCATCTTCTTGGGCTCAAAAGTTGTTTCTTTGCAGAGATCAAAATTCAGCCTCATCCACCTGGAGCTTTGTTTCTTCTTCCTCTCAATAAAATATCCTGCAGGTACACAAAATGAAAACTCAGGTTTTTCCTTGGTCTCTGAAAATAAACTTTGTCAGATATTAGAAGTCCTTAAAATTTTGCATTTTGTCATCAATCTATGTGAAATAGTCATACGTGTATGTAAATATTTTTAACCTACCTTATTCCAAGAGAATATAAATATTAATATAAAATATAGATGAAAATAATGGGACTAAGAAATTAAAATTGTACTATAAAGAAAAGAAAAATGGATCACACATAAGTCAACCATAGCAACTTAGTCACTGTAGGTGAACTATATAATCAGAGACAATGTAGTTGACTCTGAGTCCCAGCAAGGAAGATAAGAAGGGGGAAGTGACCAGTTTCGTGAGTCTCATTGTTAGCAAAGAGAAAAACTTCTCATGGCATAGGGGAAGCAAATGCTTCTAAGCATTTACATCT
The DNA here is from genome assembly GCF_024542745.1 of Macaca thibetana thibetana. Taxonomy (NCBI): domain Eukaryota; kingdom Metazoa; phylum Chordata; class Mammalia; order Primates; family Cercopithecidae; genus Macaca; species Macaca thibetana. Next base: position 97,964,329 of record NC_065588.1, on the reverse strand, counting down.
TTTTTCTTCCTTTCTTTCTTTTTCTTTCTTTCTTTTCTCTTCTTTCTTTCTTTCTTTTTCTTTCTTTCTTTCCTTTCTTTCTCTCCTTCCTTCCTTCCTCCCTCCCTCCCTCCCTCCCTTCCTTCCTTCCTTCCTTCCTTTCTCTCTCTCTCTCTCTCTTTCTTTCTCTCCTTTCTTTCTTTCTTTCTTGCTTTCTTTTTTTTTTTTTTTGACAGAGTGTCACTCTGTTGCCCAGGCTGGAGTGCAGTGGTGTGATCTTGGCTCACTGCAACCTTCACGCCCCCGGGCTCAGCCTCCGGAGTAGCGAGTAGCTGGGACCACAGGCGTGCACCACCATGCCCAGCTAATTTTTGTATTTTTAATAGAGGTGGGGTTTTACCATGTTGGCCAGACTGGTCTTGAATTCCTGGCTTCAAGTGATCCACCCGCCTAGGCCTCCCAAAGTGCTGGGATTACAGGTATGAGCCACCACGCTCAGCCTAATTATTTAATTCTAAAAGACATTTCTTTATAGACAAAATCATGTAGAATCAGACATTCACTGGCTAGGATAGTGGAAGTTAGCCTTATAGTTGCCGCAAAATTAGTGTGTATAAATGTCAAACAGAAAAGAAAACCGGCAATCAGAGGATATTCATCAGAGTTATTTAAATCTCGAGTAATTACAGAGCATCTCAACATATATATTTCATTTTGAATGCATAAAGTCACAGTAAAATAGGTTTTCTTCTAAAAGCAATATTTTAAAATGTGCTGTGTACTAAGATGGGTAAAGAGGACACAACTGTACTGGCAGTTACACAGACTAACCAACAGGCAGTTACCTAGGATTGGAGACCCTCCATCGTAGGCAGGAGGCTCCCACTTCATGATACACCAGTCATCTCCCACCTCTGTCACAGTTGGTGCCACTGGAGGATCAGGGAGGTCTGTGGCAGACAAAAAATAGGATAAAGTAAAATAAGGAAGAGGGAGTAGAAAAAAAAGTTAATAGGAAAATACGTTTCTTGGTGATAATCATAGAAACTGTTATTTCCGAGACTTTTCCATGTTTATTGAATTATGCTTATGATATGGTTTGGCCATGTCCCCATCCAAATCTCATCTTGAATTGTAGCTCCCATAATTCCCACATGTTGTGGGAGGGACCTGGAGGGAGAGAATTGAATCATCGGGGCAGTTTCCCACATACTGTTCTCATGGTAGTGAGTAAGTCTCAAGGGATCTGATGGTTTTATAAGGGGAAACCCCTTTGGCTTGGTTCTCATTCTCTCTCTCTTGCCTGCTGCCATGTAAGACATGGCTTTCACCTTCCACCATGATTGTGAGGCTTTCCCTGCTACAAGGAACTGTTAAGTCCATTAGACCTCTTTTTCTTTATAAATTACCCAGTCTCTAGTAGGCCTTTATCAGCAACGTGAAAACAGACTAATACAAGTTAGTAACTAATTTGGGCAAAACTTTGTGTTCAATATGGGATAAGGGAAGATAAGCCCACCCTTCACCCCAAATAAAAATAATGATATCTCAAACCAGTGTCCCAGCATTACAGAATAAGCCCCATGTGAAACCCAAAACTCTCATTCCTTGCCTTGAAAAATGTTAACCAAGAAACTATTGTCTAAATGTTGAATATGGTTGTTGTGGTAGTTGTAGTTGTTTTTAACTACAAAGTGAACTTCCAGCAGAACTGAATCAAGGAGTTTTACAAGACTCAAGACGTTGGCTGGTAGAAATCCAAGTCAGAAATGGCAAGTCACAGTATCTTGTAAGTATAGTTTGGTGTCTGATAAAAATGACCTTAGTTTTTGGTCAATTTGAAATATGTCATTTAAGGAGAAACTAAAGTGAGAAGAGAAGAGCATCAGACCTTGGAACAGTAGTAATCTGCTAGACTCATTTTACTCAGTTTTGGGCTTAGGAAAAATGCACTTAGATAGTTGTCTAAGGACCAAGGCAGAGCTTATCCCTCTGTAATGATTGTGATGTGAGAAGTTATTTCGCAACTGTGTTTCAGTGATGTTTAAAGGGCACCAAAAGGGAATATGACTTTGGAGAGCTAATGACCAGCAACCCCAAATGGCTGACCTTAGCTATTCTTCCTCCAATGATAAGTCCTCTAGGCAAGAAAAAAAAGAAGACAAAGGAAAGACAAAGGAAGGAAATGGAAGGGAAGGACAAAGAAGGAAAGTCTACTCTGAATCTTGACATGTCAACTTGATTCTAAAAGTGTGTTTACCTGGAGGACTTACCCACAACTTTAATCTTGATGCTTGCATGTGCCTCTCCAGCTTCGTTTTTCAGATTGATGTGGTAAACACCAGAGTCATCTCTTTCAGCTACATCAATGACCAGAGTGCTGCTATCAGGGTAAGATTCTGCCCTTATCCGGCCACTGCCTTCCATAATAGCCTAAGAAGGAGAGAAACAAAATGTGGCATGATTTACACACAAAAAAGGGCTACTTCAGAGTGTCTTATAAATTGAGGAATTGAGCAGACTATACAGTGTAGACTGTATAGATTATATAGTGTATTTGGCAGACTATATAGTGTAACTATATAGTGTTCATGCCTATTATATATTTTCTCAGTTTAATTCTTCCCCAACTCTAATGACAAGGTGTTATTATACCATCTTACACATAAAGAAACTGAGACTTATCTTGCTCAAGGTCACACAGGTAGGAAGTAGCAGAATTGGGATTTGATCCCAAAGCCCACTAGCCACCAACTTTCCCAAGAGAAAATTGGAGGGCTAAAAATACAAGTGCAGAAATGTCATTCTAGGAGAGGAGGCCCTGTCTATGAAATTAGAAACCCTCAAACTCCTATCAGCAAGTAAATAATGATTTGTTCATTTTCTCAGATGTTTGGAAAATTTTAAAATACTGAAAAGGATTGAAGAAGGCTGCAAGGCCAATTTTCCACTTTCTTCTTCTAGCAAAAATATAAAAGAATAAACATCTAATTCCCAAAGTAAAGACAGAGTGAGGTTGAACCTCCTATTATATTTTCTTTCTTTTATTTTCTTTTTCTTCTATTTTTCACTTTTTTTTTCTTCTTTCTTAAACGTGAAATTTAAAGCAGGATTACATTCTTCTGATTCCCAGGTGCTATCTTCTATAAGACAATAAATAGCCAATATACAAAGAGGAAAAAGAGAGAAGGTCAAAGTAATTTAGAATCTGGTTATTTGCCACTAACTACTAGGTAAACTCTCTACTCTCTTGTGTCTGTATTAGGACTCATAAGTCTTCAACAACCTAAGATTGTGATCACAGTAAGAATACCTGAAATAATTCTCTAATTCTTCTATTTTGTAATAGAACAAAATTTCCTCATATCAGCCAAATTCTAATGTAAGATTATAATAGATGTTCTTGTTTGTTTTTATTTTTTATTTTTCTCACTCCCAAAGCTAATCCATCTCCTTTCTTTTTAATGTGAGGAAAAAAGTTTATATAGGCTCACGTTACACTATCATCTTCAGTTTTCTATATTTTGTTTTGTTGGTTTGCTTGTACACTGTAATTTACATAGAGCAAAATTCACACTTTTTAGAAATATAGTTTTATGAATTTTGACAAATTTGTGTTACCACCACGGTCAAGATATAAACCATTTCCATCACCTTCAACGTGGCTCCAAGCTCCTTGGCAATTAAACTACACCCTACACCCTGGAACCACTGGTCTAATATCTGTCCTTCGTTTTCCTTTTTCCCAAATGCCATATAACTGAATCCAACAGTATGTAGCCTTTGCCTCTGGCTTTTTTCTTAGCATGATACTTTTTAGATCCTTCCTTGTTGCTGCATGTATAACTAGTACATTCCTTTTTATTGCTGAGTAGTATTCCATTGTATATTCCATGTGTAGTCAGTTCATGTATGTACCAACTGTGGGTTTGTACAATTGGACTTTTGGGTTGTTTCTAGGTTTTGACAATTATGAACAAAGCTGCTAAAAACATTCATATACAGGTTTTTGTGTGGACATGTCTTCATTTTTCTTGGATGAATGACTAGACATAGCATCATAGAATTGTATAGTAAGAATACATTTACTTTATTAAAAACCACCAAATGATTTTCCAAAGAGGATGTACCATTTTGCTGGTACATTCAATTTGGAAAAGTGATGTATGTACCTTTCATTGTTCCATATCCTTGTCAGGACTTGGAATTGTCATTTTTAAAGTGTTTTGGTTTTTCTTTTAAACTCATTAAAATACTTTTTTAGTATATTTCTTTCACTTAGCATAATTATTTTAAGATTCATCCATGTTTTTGTATATATCAGTATTTCTTTTTATTGTATGAATAAATATAGTATTTATTGTATGAATAAAAAGTAGTCTGTTGTATGAATATATTAAAATTTGTTTATTGATTCACCTGTTGATGGATATTTGAGTTGTTTTCAGCTTTTGGATATTACAAATAATGCTATTATGAACACTTGTTGTTCTGGTAGTTTTTTTATTGTTGTTGATTACATTGAATTTTTTACATTGGTAACCATGTCATCTGCAAATAAAGACAGTTTTACTTCTTCCTTTCGAATATGGATGTCTTTTATTTCTTTTTCTTGTCTGGTTGCTCTGGCTAGAAGCTCAAGTATGATGGTGAATAGAAATAGTGAGAGTGGGCATATCTCTCTTCTTTCTGATTTTAGAGGAAAAGCATTCACTTTTGCATTGTTAAGTAGGATAATAGTTGTAAAATTTTTGTGGGTGTCTTTTATCATGTTGAGGAGGGTCTTTTTACTTCCTGGTTTGTTGAGAGATTTATATTAGGAATGGATCCTGGATTTTGCCAAATGTTTTTGCTGTGTCTACTGAGAGGGTTGTATTTTTTTCTACTTGTTCATATCATGACTTATATTAACTGATTTTCAAATATTAAACCAACTTTTGGATTCCTGAGATAAACCCTACTTTGTCATGATATATTACATATTATTATTTTTATATATTGTTGGATTTGATTTGCTAACTTTTGTTTAGAACTTTAAAATCCATGTTCATGAATGATAATGGTTTGTAGTTTGCTCTTCCTGGAATGTCTTTGTCTGATTTTACTATAAGGGCAATACTGGCCTTAAAGAATGAGTTGGTAAATATTCTTATTCTCTCTTCTTCAATTTTGGGGAAGAGTTTTTGTAGAATTTGGTATTGTTTCTTGCTAAATGTTTGTTAGAACTGTCTAGTAAAGTCATCTAGAGCTGAATTTTCTTTTGTGAAATGTTTTTAATTACAAATTTCTTTTCTTTAATTGTTATAGGGAAATTTAGTACTGATTTAGTAGTATTCCGCAAGTCTAATATGTGATGTGTTCATAAATATTTTCTTTTTTGTTTTTGAGATGGAGTCTGGCCATGTTGCCCAGGCTAGAGTGCAGTGATATGATCTCAGCTCACGGCAACCTCTGCTTCCTGGGTTCAAGCAATTCTCCTGCTTCAGCCTCCTGAGTAGCTTGCGTTACAGGCACACACCACAATGCCTGGCTAATTTTTTTGTATTTTTAGTAGAGACAGGGTTTCACCATGTTGGCCACGCTGGTCTTGAACTCCTGACCTCAAGTGATCTGCCTGCCTCGGCCTCCCAAAGTGCTGGGACTACAGGTGTGAGCCACCACGCCCTGTCATAAATATTTTTTAATTTACCATATGGTGTCTTTGATCCATGAATTATTTAGACATATGTTGTTTAGGTTCCAAATATTTGGGAATTTTTCCAGATATCTATTATTGATTTCTAATTAATTCCATTGTGGTCAGAAAACATACCTTGTATGACTTGAATCCTTTAATATTTATTAAGAATTATTTATGGTCCAGAATATGGTCTATCTTGTTAAATGTTCCATGTGTGGTTTAAAATAATACTCATTTTGTTTTGTGCAGTGGAGAGTTCTATAAATGACAATCCGTTCAAAATGGCTGGTGGTATTGTTCAAGTCTTCTAAACCTTACTGATTTTCTGTCTTCTTGTTCTATTAACTATTGAGAGAAGAATATTGAAGTCTTAAATTCCTCGATTTCTCCTTGCAATTCCCTCTTCTTGCCATTTATTTTCAGCTTGTCCCATCTGTTCTTTGTGCTTCTTTTTCTGCCTTCTTTTGGGTTAAATATTTTTATGATTCCATTTTATTTCCTTTGTTGATTTATTAGCTATAACTCTTTGTTTTATTATTTTAGTGGCTTCTTTAGGGTTTATAGCAAACCTCTTTAACTTTTCACAATCTACCTTCAAGTGATATGACACTTCATGTATATATTACAAACAGTCCCTGACTTACGATGGTTTTAACATACAATTTTTCAACTTTATGATGGTATGAAAGCAATATGCATTCAGCAGAAATTATACTTTGAATTCTGAATATTGTTCTTTTCCCAGGCTAGCAATATGCAGTATGATACTCTCTCGTGATAGTGGGTGGCAGCAGCGAGCCTCAGCTCCCAGTTAGCCCATATAGCCATGATGGTGAACAACTGATCTCCATAGTGTACTGTGTTGCCAGAAGATTTGTCCAACTGTAGGCTAATGTAAGTGTTCTGAGCATGTTTAGGTGGGCTAGGCTAAGCTATGATGTTCAGTAGGTTAGGTGTATTAAATGCCTTTTTTTCTTTTTGAGACAAGGCCTTGCTCTGTCACTCAGGCTGCAGTGGCTCACTGCAACCTCTGCATCCAGGGTTCAAGAATTCTCCCACTTCAGCCTCCCAAGTAGCTGGGACTACAGGTGTGCACCACCACACCTGGCTAATTTTTTGTATTTTTGGTAGAGACGGGGTTTCACGATGTTGGTCAGGCTGGTCTTGAACTCCTGGCCTCAGGTGATCTGCCTACTTCTGCCTCCCAAGGTGCTGGGATTACAGAAGTGAGCCACTGCGCCCAGCTGCTTTTTCAACTTATGATATTTTCAACTTACTATGGGTTTATCTGGTGCAACTCCATCATAAGCCAAGATGTATCTGTAGAAGAAATTTATAGTAGTACACTTCCCTTTTTACCTTTACTAATTCTTACTTCTATTTCTTCCCTACTGAACTTGTATATTTGTTGTTACAAATTTCATGTATACTTATGTTATAAACCCTATAATGCATTGTCATAATTTTTGTTTAAACAGTTTTCTTTTTAAAATACTTAAATATTAAGAAAAAATCTTCCATGTTTATCCATGTAGTTACTATTTCTGGTGCTCTCTTTGTTCTTTTGTGAAAATATTTCCAGCTGGCATCACTTTCCTTCTAACTTTAAGGATTCCTTCTAACATTTCTTGTAGCGCAGTTCAGCTGGTGATGAATTCTCTCAATTCTTGTATATGTGAAAATAATTTTACTTTGCCTTCATTTCTTAAATTTATTTCTACTGAGTATAGAATCCTAGGTTGACAGGTTTTTTTTTTTTTTTTTTTTTTTTTTTTTTTTTTTTTCAGTTCTTTAAAGATGTTGCTCCTGTTTTCTCACTGGCCATGCTTCCAGAGAAATACGCCATCCTTGCCTTTGTTTCTCTTTACTTAATATGACATTTTCCTCTATCTGCTTTTAATATTTTTCTTCATCACTGGTTTTGAGCAATTTGATTGTGATGGATCTTGGTGTAGTTTTCTTAATGCTTCTTGTGCTTAGGGTTTTTTTTTTTTTTTTTTGAGACGGAGTCTCGCTGTGTCTCCCAGGCTGGAGTGCAGTGGCGTGATCTCGGCTCACTGCAAGCTCCGCCTCCCGGGTTCACGCCATTCTCCCGCCTCAGCCTCCCAAGTAGCTGAGACTACAGGCGCCCGCCACCACGCCCGGCTAGTTTTTTGTATTTTTTTTTAGTAGAGACGGGGTTTCACCATGTTAGCCAGGATAGTCTCGATCTCCTGACCTCGTGATCCACCCGCCTCGGCCTCCCAAAGTGCTGGGATTACAGGCTTGAGCCACCGCGCCCGGCCGTGCTTAGGGTTTATTGAGCTTCTTGCACCTGTAAGTTCATAGTTTTTACTAAATTTGGAAACTTTGTGGCCATCGTTAATTAAATATTTTTTTTTTCCTTCTCCTTGGGGAACTCCAGTTCTGTCCTGTCTTTGGGGACATATATTTGACCACTTAAAGTTCTCCACAGTTCAATGATACTCTTTTTTTTTGTTTCCAGAAAATGGAAGAGGAGGAAATACTCCTTCTCCAATTTTCTTTTGTTTTCATTAATAAACTTAATTTTTTAGAGCAATTTTAGATTCACAACAAAATGGAGTGGAAAGTGTAGAGAGTTTCCATCTATCACATGTCCCCACACATGCACAACCTCTCCGACTATTAACATCCTGCACCATGGTGGTACATTTGTTACAATTGATGAATCCATGTTGATACATTATCATCACCCAAATTTCACAGTTTTCATTAGAGTTCACTTTTGGCATTGCACATTCTATGGGTTTTGACAAACGTATGACATGTATGCACAATTACAGTATCATACAGAATAGTTTCATTGCCCTAAAAATTCTCCATGCTTCACCTGTTCATCCCTGTCTTCCCCCCGCCCCTGGCAACCACTCATCTTTTTACCACCTACATAATTTTGCTTTCTCCAGAATGTCCTATAGCTGGAATTAGGCAGTATGTAACCTTTTCTGACAGGCTTCTTTCACTTAGTAATATCTATTTAAGGCTCATTCATGTCTTTCTTGGCTTAGTAGCTTATTGCTTTTTAGTGCTGAATAATATTCCATTGTCTGGATGTACTATAGTTTATGAATTCATTCACCTACTGAAGGATATCTTGGTTGCTTCTAGGTTTTGGCAATTATGAAAAAAGCTGCTGTAAACACTTGTGTGCAGGGTTTTGTGGGGGCGTAAGTTTTCAACTCATCTGAGTAAATATCAAGGAACACAATTGTTGAATTGTATGGTAAGAGTGTGTTTAGTTTTGTAATAAACTGTCAAACTGTCTCCCAAAATAACTGTGCCATTTTGCATTCCCATCAGCAAGGAATGAGAGTTCCTGTTGCTCCACATCCTTCCAAGCATTTTATGTTCTCAATGTTTTGAATTTTGGCCATTCTAATGCGTGAATGACATTGTTGTTTTAATTTGTAATACCCTAATAACATGAGACATTGAACATCTTTTCATATGCTTACTTGTCATCTATATATCTTCTTTGGTGAAAGGTGTTTTTTCAGCTCTTTGCCCATTTTTCAATCAGGTTGTTCATTCTTTTATTGTTGAGTTTTAAGAGTTCTTTGTATATTTTATGTAATGATTCTTTATCAGATGTGTCTTCTGTAGCTATCTTCTCTGATCTATGGCTTCTCTTCTCATTCTCTTGACGTTGTCTTTTGCAGAGCAGATGTTTTTAATTTTAATGAAGTCCAGCTTATCAAATGTATTTTCCACTAATTGTGCCTTTAGTGTTGTATCTAAAGGATCACCACCATAACCAAGGTCATCTAGGTTTTCACCTATGTTATGTTCCAGGAGTTTTATAGTTTTACATTTTACATTTAGGTATATGATCCACTTTGAGTTAATTCTTGTGAAGGATATAAAGACTGTGTTTGCATTCATTGTCAGTTGTTCCAGCATTATTTGTTGAAAAGACTACCTTTGCTTCATTGTATTGCCTTTGCTCCTTTGTCAAAGACCAGTTGACTATATTTATGTGGGTCTATTTCTGGGCTTTCTATTCTGTTCCACTGATCAAGTTTTATGTTCTTTTGTCAATACCATGCTGTCTTGATTATGGAAGCTTTATAGTAAGTCATTAAATTGGGTATTATCAGTCTTCTGAGTTTGTTCTTATCCTTCAATATTGAGTTGGCTATTCTGGGAGTTTTGTCTCTGCATATAAAATTCAGAATCCATTTGTTCATATCCACAGAATAACATGCTTGGATTTTGATTGGAATTGCATTGAGTCTCTAGATTAAGTTGGGACATCTTGACAATATTGCATCTTCCTATCCATGAACATGGAGTATCTCTTCATTTATTTATTTTTTCTTTGATTTCTTTCATCAGAGTTTTACAGTTTTCCTCATATAGATTTTGTACCGATTGGATTTATACCTAAGTGTTTCATTTTGGGGGGTATGAATATAAATGGTAATATGTTTTTAATTTTATATTCCACTTGTTTATTGCTGGTATAAAGGAAAACAATTGGCTTTTGTATGGGAACATTGTATTATCCTGGAACTTTGCTATAAAGTATTAGTTTCAGGAGTTTTTGTATCAATTCTTTTAGATTTTCTACACAGACAACCATGTCATCTGTGAACAAAGACCATTTTATTTCTTCTTTCCCAATTTGTATACTTTTTTTTTTCCTTTTATTGCATTAGCTAAGCCTTCCAGTACGATGTTAAAAAGCAGTGGTGAGAGGAGGACACTCTTGCCTTATTTCTGATCTTGGTAGGAAAGCGTCAAGTTTCTCACTGTTAAGTGTAACTTTGGCTGTTGGGTGTTTTTTTTTTTTTGGTAGATTTTTAAAAATCAAATTGAAGACATTTCCCTCTATTTTTATTTTGCTGAGAGTTTTCTTCATGCATTTTGTCAAAGATTCTTTCTGCTTCTATTGACATAATCATGTTATTTTTCTCCTGTAGCCTGTTGATGTGGTGGATTACATTAACTGATTTTCAAATTTTTAGCCAGCACTATATACATAGACTAAGTTCCCCTTGGTCCTGGTGTATAATTCTTTTTATACATTGTTGGGCTTGATTTGCTAATGTTTTATTAGGATTTTTGCATCTACATTTATGAGAGATATTGGTCTGAAATTTTCTGGCTTTGGTATTAGGATAAAGCTGACCTCATAGATTGAATTAGGAAGTATTCTGAAAGAGATTAAGGCACAATTTCTGTTTTAAATGTTTGGTAGAATTTACCAACAAACCCACTGGTGCCTGTTGCTTTCTGTTTTGTAAGTTATTAATTATTGATTCAATTTGTTTAATAGAGATAATCCTTTTCTGATTGCCTATTTCTTCTTGTGTGAGTTTTAGAAATTGTATCTTTCAAGGAGTTGGTCCATTTCAACTAGGTTGCGAAGTTTATGGGCACAGAGTTGTTCATAATGTTCCTTAACTATCTTTTTAATGTTCATAGGATTTATAGTAATGTCCCTCTTTCATTTCTGTTAATTAGCCTTGACTCTTCTTTTCCTACTTAGCCTGGCTAGAGGGTTGTAAGTTTTACTGATATTTACAAAGAACCAGCTTTTGTTAATTTTCTCTATTAATTTCCAGTTTTCAATTTCATTTATTTCTGCACTAATTTGTATCATGTCTTTTATCTGCTTACTTTGAATTTAATTTACTCTTCTTTCTCTTGTTTTCTAACATGGAAACTTTGATTACTGGTTTTAGGTCTTTCTTATTTTTAAATATATGCAATCATTGCTATTAATTTCCCTTTAAGCACTGCTTTTGCTGCAACCTAAACATTTTGATATGTTGTATTTTCATTTTCATTTAATTCAATATATTTTAAATTTTCTTTTAAGATTTCTTTTTTGAAGTGTGTTGTTTAATCTTCAGGAATTTGAGGGATTTTCGGCTATTTTTCTGTTATTTACTGATTTTTGGTTTCACTTCTGTGATTTATTTATTTTTAGTTTAATTAAATTGTCCCTGACAGCAGATATTGTATGACTTCTATTTTAAAAAATTTGTTAAGGTGTTTTTATGGCCTAGAATGTGTTCTATTTTGGTCAATATGCTATGTGTTCTTGAAAAGAATGGGTGATCTGCTGCTATTGGATGAAGTAATCTATAGATGTTAGTTATACACAATAGATTGATAGTGCTGTTGAATTCAGCTATGTCCTTACTGATTTTCTGTCTGCTGAATCTGCCCATTTCTGATAGAGGGATGTCAGAGTCTCCAGCTATAATAATGAATGCCTCTATTTTTCATTGCCGTTCTATCAGTTTTTGTCTCATATATTTTGAGACTCTAGGTGCATACATGTTAAGGATTATTAGGCCTTCTTGGAGTATTGACCCATTTATCATTATGTAATGCTCCTTTTTAGTCCAGATAAATTTCTTTGCTTTGTAGTTTGCTTTGTCTGAAGTTAATATAGTTACTCATACTTTCTTTTGTTTAGTCTTAGCACAGTATGTCTCTCTCCATCCCTATACTTTCAGGGATGCAACTTTATATTTAAAGTGGGTTTCTTATAGTCAACATATCTTTGGGTCATGTTTTTGCTCTACTCTGACAATCTTGGGCTTTTAATTTGTATATTGGACCATTGACATTTAAAGTAAATATTGGTATTGCTGGATCAGTATCTGTCATGTTTGTTATTATTTTCTATTGGTCGCCCTTCTTCTTTGTTCCTATTATTGTCTTCTACATTTTTTTCTGCCTTTTGTGGTTTTAATTAAGTATTCTATGTGATTTCATTTTCTCTCCTTTATTAGCATATTAATTTTACTTCCTCTTTTTTAAACTTTTTTAAGTGGTTTCCCTAGTTTACAATATATATTTACAATTAACCCAACTCCACTTTCAAACAACACTACAGTGGTTCACAAGTAGTGCACGTACTTTAAAATAATGAAATGTCCCTAATTCCTCTCTCCCATTTTTTGTATTATTGCTGTCATTCATTTCACTTATATATAAAAATACATAAATATAATTATATAAGTATACCTAATGGAATACATTGTTGCTTTTATCATTTTGAACAAAATGTTATTGGTTAGATCAACTGAGAGTATGAAAAATGAAAAATAAAGTTTATTTTACCTTCACTTATTCATTATTTTATACTCTTTCTTTTTATGTAGATCTGAGTTTCTGACCTATATTATTTTCCGTTTTTCTGAAGAACATATTTTAACATTTTTGGCAAGACAGATCCATTGGCAACAAATTCCCTCTTTGTTTGTCTGAGAAAGTCTTTATTTCTCCTTCACTTTTGAGAGATAATTTCAGAGGGTACAGAATTCTAGGTTAGTGGGTTTTCACTCCGAACACTTTCAGTGTGTCACTCCACTCTCACTTTTCAGCAGCTTGCCCTGTATCTTCAATTCTCTGACATATCTAAGAGGAGTTGCTAATTTTTCAGATTGTCCAGCTTTTTATTTGTTGTTAGGATAGAGTGGCAACTTCTAAGTTGATTACATGCCAGAATGAAAATTGGAAGTCTAACCGATTCTTTAAATTATTTTGGACTTTTTCTCTTGCACTTCATTTTGGATCATTTCTATTGCTATGTCTCCAAATTCACCTGCAATGTCTAATTAGCCATTAATTCCATCTACATATTTTTTATCTGAGACATTTTATTGTTTTCATCTGTAGGTGATTTGATTTGGATCTTTTTATATTTTCCATTTCATTTCACTTTTTTCACTTAATTTTCTCTATTTAATTCAAATGAAGAGCTTAACATTTCTCCACCTAACTTTTTGAACATATGGAATACAGTTAAAACAACTATTTTCATATGCTTGACTGCTAAATCTAATTTACATGTGAGATCTGAGTTGGCTGTAACTGACTTTCCTCCTCATTTTGAGCTGTGTTTTCCTGCTTATTTCTCTACCATGTTTGACTGGATGGCAGAACATTGCTAATTTTGCCATGTTGGGTGCTTGATATTTTTGTATTCCTATATAAATCTTGAGCTTTGTTTTGAAATGCAATTAAATTATTTGGAAATTGATTGAATCTTTTAGGCTTGTTTTTATGACTTATTAGGTGGGTCCATGACAGTACTCAGTCTAGGGTTAATTATTCCTGCAACCGGGGCAAGGCTTTCCCGAGTACTCTACTCAATGCACTGCGAATGATGAGGTTTTCACGTCTAGCTAGGAGGAACAGGGACTACTATTGGCCTTGTGTGAGTGCCAGTCCACTTCTCTTTAATCCTTTCAGATATTCCTTTCTTGAATCTTGGGTAGTTTCCTCATAAATGTACACTGATCTTTGCTGAATACTTGAGCGTGATCCTCTGCCGAGCTTCAGGGGGACTCTCTGTGCAGCTCTCTCCTCCAGTATGCATAGTATGTATCCTATGAACTCCAGCTGCCTTGGTCTCCTTGTGCAATGGGAGTCCTAAACTTAGGGAGTCCACTGGGTTCTGTCCAGCTTTTTCTTTCTTGTGCCACTGCCTGGATACTCTTTTATGGCAATAAGCTTGAGGCAATTATAGGGCTCACTTCATTTGTTTATCATATTTCATAGTCACTGTCTTTCACGATCTGATGTCCAGTGTCTTGAAACCCATTGCTCATATATTTTGTCTGTTTTGGTGGTTATTTCAAGTGAGTAAGTAAATCTGGTTCCTGTTATTCAATTATGGTTGAAAGTAGAAGTCTCACTCTGCTTTTTATTATTTTATTTTATTTTTAACATTAAAAAATATTTTTGAGATAGAGTCTCGCTCTGTCATCTAGCTGGAGTGCAGTGGCGCAATCTCGGCTCACTGTAACCTCTGCCTCCTGGGTTCAAGCGATTTCTGTGTCTCAGTCTCCAGAGTAGCTGGAATTAGAGGCAAGCACCACCATATTTGGTTAATTTTTTTGTATTTTTAGTAGAGATGGGGTTTCTCCATGTAGGCTCAGGCTGGTCTGGAACTCCTGGCTTCAGGTGGTCTGCCTGCCTCAGCCTCCCAAAGTGCTGGGATTGCAGGTGTGAGCCACTGCACCCGGCCTCATGTCTTCTTTTTAAATGTAACTTTTTTTTTTTTGCTTTTATTTTTGTAGAAAGCCACAGAGTCACACATGAGCTGGCACTACTCCACCATTTCACCCTCACTTGTCTTTCTCCCCATCATTCACTTTGCCCCAGACATGCTGGCTTTCCTTCTGTTCCTCCAACACATCAGGCTCATTCTCTCCCCTTGGCCTTTGCACTTATAATTGCCTCCATATGGAAATCTCTTCTCTTTGATCTTCGCATAACGGGTTCCTTGTTCTTCACAGAGGCTGCCATTGACTATGCAGTCATTTGTAATTGTATCATTCTCTTTTATTATCTTCTTGTACTTATTACTATCCAAAGTGACTTTGTTCATTTATTTAATAATTCATTTCCTTTTTCATCCCCCCAATTTCAATTAGAATAAAAATGAGGCTTTCTTCACTGTGCATCAAAACATGCTTTGCTACATAATAGTCAGAAATATGAGAAGTCAATGAATGATGATCAGATTTGCCTGAAAATCAGTCATCTCTCTTTTTCAAAGGAATTACAACTGTACTGTACTGCTGTACATTTATGCGTTTTCTCCCTTCATCTGACTAATGGAGGGCAAGGGGTGGGGTAGGCAGTGTGTATGCATATGTGTGTGTGCACATAACTGTGTGCAAGCATAAAACAAACCTTATCTGCCCGGCTCCAAATGGCTTTAGGAGGTGGTTCTCCACTGATGGGGATCTCAAGACGAAGCTTGTTTCCTGCAATCACTGTCACTGTATTGTCAGCATCAAGACCATCCAGGATGATCTTAGGAGGATCTAGAATATTCAGCATAGTCTTTGTTATCAGACGGTCATTTCTGTGTGAATATCTGCACTAATGTTTGGCTGTATGATGGTAGTAACCAATATTTTATCTGATCAAAAAGAATATAAGAGAGGTCAAGATAGTTGGTGCCCGGCACCTTGCAAAACCATTTTATTGTAAGGTGTTGGTATAAGTCACCAATCTTTCTGATTGGTGATTAATACCAATGGATGTATTTTTCCTTAAATGTCACTTAGTTTTGAATATATTATAATTCCATGGTAAGCAAAAGCAAACAAAAAAGAACACAACTATGTAATGACTTATTTTATCTACTCACCAATAACACGAACTTTGGCAGGCAGAGTAACATTGTAGGCATCAGGTGCAAATACATAATCACCTTCATCTTCAATGAGGGCATTGGCTATCACTAACTTGTGTATCCTAAGGAAACAAGGAAAATGTATTTCTAAGACTGCAAAGATCTAGTTTATATATGACCCAAACTGAAAAGACACTTGGCCTTTATCTGATTAACTTCTGTAGTGCAGGAGAGAGAGGAAGAAAGAGAGAGAGAGAGAGAGAAAGAGAGAGAGAATGAAGGAGAAGCCTTAATTATCCTATTTATTGATTCAAATTAAATCTTTATTTTGGACTATAAGGAATTATCTCCACAAATACAATCTGCTTATTGTATATGCAGAGTCTATTATTCTTTTTTTTAATCTCATAGCTTTAAAAAGGCTAAAATAGAACATATCAATAGTGCTATACTTTAAGATTCAAGAGATTGCCAAGAATAATCTTGATTTTGGCTTTATATTCCAAACCCTAAGAACAACAGCTCTTAACTTTATTGGGGTCACAAACCAGTGAATCTCTAATGGACACTCTGAATCCTTTCTGTGTAAAAAGTATGTATTTTTATATACACAGAATTTTCTCACAATTTCACAGGAGTTATGGGGCTTCCTAAAGTTCATTTATGATATCCTAAAAGCCCATGAATTCAAAGTTAAACTCCTGCCTTAGATCTTTGCCAGATTCTAGGATATTATGCCCCCTACACAAATAAAGATTTGTGGGAAGGCATTGTGACACTTATTGGTTAGACATAGTTAATCCATTTGATCAGGTCCTCAATTAGAATTCAGTATTTTTCCTCTAAATTCATGTTGATTATTTATTTTAGAGACAGGGTCTCTCATTCTATTTCCCAGGCTGGAATGCAGTGGTGTGATCTCAGCTCACTTCAACCTCCCCCTACTGGGCTCAAGCCATCCTCCCACCTCCCAAGTAGGCCACCACGCCTACTAGGCCACCACGCCTGGCTAGTTTTTGTGTTTTTTGTAGAGACAAGGTTTTGCCACATAGCCCAGGAGCTCTTGAACTCCTGAGCTCAAGTGATCCATCTGCCTCGGCCTCCCAAAGTGTTGGGACTATAGGCATCAGCCATGGTGCCTGGCCTCTAACTTCATGTTTAGATGGAAAAAGGGTCAATGGATTTTGAATAGACAAAGTACCGTAGTGTGAGGTACAGATACAGGATTATGAGTAGGACATGGTGTACAACAGAGAAATCACACCTTCTTGCTAGTTGGAAGCAAAGAATCAGGAATAGATGATCTCCCTATGGCTACCCTTCAAACACCCTCACCAAATATGTAATTAGAAAACGGAGAAAGTAGAAAAGGGACCAAACCTCATTTGTGGGTCACCTGACTCACTTACCTTCCCTTGTGAACCACCTTTAGACGGTCACTTTCCTGAACAGGTAGGCCATTTTTAGTCCATTTTCCTGTTATGTTTTCAGAGATTTCACACTTCAGGCAGATTTCTTTTCCAAGATTTACAGTCTGATCAGTCAGAGGTGTCAAAATCTTCAGAGGTTTCACTGTAGAAACGATAGACCATCACAAATGCAAGCCCAAACTCCCAACAGGCCAAGATGGCGGCATTTCACAACGGTATAGTGAGCTCTACTACAATGTGTGTTTTGAAAGTGAGAAGTTGTACCAATGCAATTAATATATTACGGGATAATTTCACATTTGATTATGTACAATTTCATTTCTTAGAAAAACTAGGTGAATGCAGAAAATTGCATCCAGCTGAAACGAGCCAGCAAGGAATGCACAAAATCTGCAGACTCACACCTCAAACATATATCAGCTACCTCAGTTCATCCATGTGATATAAGCCACACCCATTTACATCGGAGATCACAACTACTCATCACATTTTGAATACTCCTCTTTCTACTGCTTCACAACAGTTCACAAGCCACAACACTTCCAGCATTACTTCTATAAGCAAATCTCAGGTCTTTTTCAACATTAAGTGCCATATTTGTTATAATATTTATCAACCATTTAGCATGTGTAAAACTGTGCTACTACTTTTAATTAGGTTATTATATTTTAAAAAACATGTCATTGACTGATATGGTTTGGCTGTGCCCCCACCCAAATCTCATCTTGAACTGTAATCCTCAGATGTCATGGGAGGGACCCAGTGGGAGGTAATTGAATCATGAGGGCGGTTACCCCCATGATGCTGTTCTCATGATAGTGAGTGAGTTCTCATGAGATCTGACAGTTTTATAAGGGACTTTTGCTCCTTTTGCTTGGCACTTCTCCTTGCTGCCGCCATGTGAAGAAGGACATATTTGCTTTCCCTTCTGCCATGATTGTAAGTTTCCTGAGGTCTCCCCAGCCATGCGGAACTGTGAGTCAATTGAACCTTTTTCCTTTATAAATTACCCAGTCATGGGTATGTCTTTATTAGCAGCATGAGAACGGACTAATAAACCAACAAAATTCTTGAGTGTTGTACCCATAATCCCATTTCCCCTACAAACCCTATGGTTTTTATTGCATGACTTTGCATAGCATAATTATTTTTAGAAATGCTCATGTTACATCATAGCAGAACAGATTGTAATTGCTTTAAATGGATACAAATATCAGATAAGGATCGGTCTATGGCTGAAAGACTTCTTGATGCTAAACTAAAATGACCACAGTTCCATAAAGCATAAGGAATGTATTGGGATTGATCCTGAATAATTCAATGATTATATGAACTGCAACTGGACTAAGCAATAGATACGGAAGTAACATTTCTACTCTGTTTGTGACATCATCTTGAGATATTTGCTGTTTTAATTTTTATGGCAAATTGGGAAAGATTCTGCCATTGCTAACTGACTAGGAGTAGAGGGCATTGAGGGAAGTATGTTAATTCTCTCATACCTCTGAAGCCTACTAGGAAATGAGCTCTTACAGTCTTCTCAACTGAACCCTTTTGGTTTGAATTACTTTCTTCTCATGTCAAGTGTAATTGCAGAGTGTTGAATGTTTATTTGATGAATAGCTAGCTAACATTATCAGGATATGACATAATATCTAAGTATTTATCCCCTATTTATATGGTCTTGGAATTATAACTTTTCTGGCAGGTGATTTTTATACTTTCTTCCTAATACTGGTGCTCTACTATTAAATTGAGTCGTGGTTCCTTCCTCAAAGACCCTGACTGATCTGACATAGACACTTAGCTAGAATGAAATCCATTTTACATACTTAAAATCACTGCAAATAGAAATCAAATAGAAACTTTTCTAAAACCAAATTAACACAACCATCATTAGTAAGCCCACTTAGAAGACATCTAAAGAAGTCTTACTTACAGTCAACAGTAAGTTTAGCAGATGATTGTCCTCCTGTAGTCATTACTGAATATTCTGCAGAATCAGCCTTTGTTGCTCCCTCTATGATCAAGAAGTGTTTCTTACCCTCAACTCTAATTCGGTATCTTGATTTTGGACCAGGGATAATCTCTTCACCATTCTTAAACCTGAATTAAAATATTAAAAAGATTTATAAAAGATCCTTCAGGAAAAATACGTTGTCGATCTTGCTTGTTGCAATATCCTGAAGAATTTCTGGCAGATATGAGACACACAAGAACTATTTGTTGAATTAAAAAATGTACGAATCAATCTCTGTATCCATCAGTAGATTCATAATGTAACAAATACTGTCTACAAAATTGTGTTAAAAGAACACGAGCCACCTGTTCTCACTCAAGATGAATCAGGTGCAACTGCTGAGAGTGGATATTACCCACACGGAGGCTCTTGAAACACACTAGTAAGAATATCATTTAATGCACTTTAAAGATAACTATGATTCTCTATTAGAATGAACAATCTACACCATACCAATAACTACAAATCCTGCTGTGTAATTTACTGTACCTTTCAATATAACATTTCATTTTAAGATTTAAAATTTCTAGTTTTTAATTTTAAGGTTACTCACAAGGAACCTGAGAAAACACTCCCCACCTAAGCAAAACAAATAAGCTCTTGTTTCTAGAAGCAATTGGTGATTCTCAGTCTAAATGTTTTTTCCCTGAGGTACTATGAGGATAAAGTGACTAGGGGTTACATAAAAAGAAAATATGTTTTTTCATGTAACTTGCCTATATGGCATAGTGAGAGGAAGCCTGCTATAAAGGTTAAGAGCATCCATAGCCTTGGGGTCAAACAGATTTGGGACAACTTGAATCATCCACTTAGTAGTAAGTACCCACATCCCTACATGCCTGCTCACATATATCTCTGGTTCTGTTTTCAGTCTCACGAGTGGAAAAACCCCAGTATGTTAGTATACTTTTATTTATCATCTCTACTAACTCAAATGAGGTGGAGATTCTTTTCAAAGGTTTAAAAGCTATTTGTCTTCCTGTCCTATCAACTATGAAGGTCCAATTTTTTTTTTTTTTTTTTTTTTTTTTTTTTTGCCTATTAAAAATGGACAGACTTCATTAAGGCTATTTACCATTTTACATTGGCATCATCTTCAGACACCTCACATTCTAATTCCACTCTCTCCCCACAATAAGCAGTTGTATCTTCCAGCTGTTTGGTCACCATAATTGGAGGCTCTAGTACAAAAAGGGGAAATCAGAATCATTAAATATCCAAAGGCTATCCCATGAACCCTGATTTGTTCACAGATGAAAAACCAACAGTAAGAAAGCAACATCTATGGTTGATATGGTGATAACAGTAAGTGAGTTTTTTGTTTTTGTTTTTGTTCTTGTTTTGAGACAGAGTCTCACTCTGTTGTCCAGGCTGGGGTGCAGTGGCGTGATCTTGGCTCAATGCAACCTCCACCTCCCGGGTTCAAGTGATTCTCCTGCCTCAGCCTCCTGAGTAGCTGGGATTACAGGTGCCCGCCACAACACCCAACTAATTTTTGTATTTTTAGTAGAGATGGGATTTTATCACATTGACCAAGCTGGTCTTGAACTCCTGACCTCAAGTGATCACGTGCCTCGGCCTCCCAAAGTACTAGTATTACAGACATGAGCCACTATGCCTGGCTGTGAGTTTTCTTTCTTTTTTTTTTTTCAATGTCTGTTCTTGGCAAAATAAATAGTAGGCAACCCTGGGTAAATTCTCCCAATTTTTTCATAACTCTCCAAGTCAAATAAATTATTGCTTTCAAGAACAAACAAAACATATATCAAATATTATTCTTTTAGCAAAGAAGATACTAAGTGTTAGACATTTCTGATGAAGGAGAATATATAAAACTCAAATCTTTGATCCTAGTTCCAGATGAATGACAGAGATCTCAGAGTTGTCTGTAATCAGAAGGCCTCATAAAGAAAATAAGGAAGACATGGCTTCATTCACACCCTCCAGCTCTTTTCACAATGTCTTAGTAAATGATAATTTTCAGCGTGCTTGGTGCCAACCACTTATTAATGATGCTGGTTTCAAGAGAAACCTATGTGTGATCAATTGAGTGCGTGAAACAGGGATTATCCAGTAAAATCTGTTGGGTTTCAAAGCTATAACTAGAATAATTATTTTTGCAAAATAGTGCTTGACTTGAGTCAAAATCATGAGGCATTTGTACTCAGCAGGTTTCCTTTCTCCCCTCTGCTGTTCTAGTCTTCAACAAACCAGAAGACTCATTAGGATCCATAATAGCTGCCAGTGTAGAGGAGCCTCAGTTGCTTTCACTTTGATCATTACCCCTGGGAGAAGGAGCCAACAGCTCTGGTGACCACAATAAGAGATTTCATTTTTACCTCTTACGAAGAGCTCAGTGGAACATTTCTCATCACCGGCTGTCACATAATACTCTGAATCATCTGTCATCTGACAGTTATTGATAAACAGGATTCTCTGGCATCCTTTGTGTTCAAAGATGTATCTGTTTTGAATAGGAGGAAAATAAACAGAGTCTGTGAAAGTGATTTTATTCTTTTCTTTATTTCCAGCAAATTTGGCTTATAATTTGATAATGTTTGAAAGTCAAGGATCTATTTCTTGAGACAGGGTCTTGCTCTGTTGCACAGGCAGGAGTGCAGTCGTGCAAACATAGCTAATTGGAGCCTTGACATCCTGGGCTCAAGTGATCCTCCTGCCTCAGCCTCCCGTGTGGCTGGGACCACAGGTCTGGGCCATTAGGCCCAGCTAATTTATTTTTTGTAAGACTGAGTCTCACCATCTTGCCCAGGCTGATCTCGAACTCCTGGGTTCAAGTGTTCCTGCCTCAGCCTCCCAAAGTGTTGGGATTATAGGCATGAGCCATCGTGCCCAGCAGGGATATAATTTTGATCTGCTCTTTAGGTATCATATCTTACACAGTTCAACATCAAACCAAAAAAAAAAAAACAATTTTTATCTTTATAATGTGTAATATATAAGCATATTTATAGATACTATTTAATTTCATTATAATTTTCTTTTACATAAGGTTTTTATTTCAAATAAAAATCAGTACTCACATATTTGCTATTTAATTTTTTTAACCCACTGTTGGAAGATAGAGTTAGCTGAGGGTGTGAGATTTTTAACTCTGTACATTCTTTAACTGACCAATTCATGTGCTTTATAGGTGGGTAGAGACTTGATCTTATTCATTGATGTATGAATAAGATCTATTCATTGCCTATCCCAGTGGTATAGTAGATTCTCTTGGGTGAATAAATGATTATACAATTTAAGAAATAATGTGATATAATCACAAACACACGCAGCAGTTCTGTCGAATGTGATGTTCTCTTAGATGAGCTTAAGAACTGGTGCTACCATACAGTTACATCTACTAAGAAAGAATGCGAGTATTTGGAAACAAACTAGAAGCCAAGAAGATTGTAAAATGTAATTATCTGTGATCTGTATTATGGAGGAGCACATTATGGGATTAAAACAGACTAGAAAATAACTGCTTTGGGAATTTCTCAGATTGAAGCCTTCAAGAACAAGATATTTAAAAATATCTTCTACACGAAGATAACCAATTAAAATTATGTTTTTGGTAAATTCAGGCCATCTTCAAGAGATTTTTACACCAGATATAAATGTTATCATCACAAAGTCACTCTTGTGGCATGACCACATTAAGAATTGGAAGCCACCTAATTGTACTCCAGAAGTAACAGCTTTCCAGGATTAACGTCTTTTATAAATGTACACGTGGCTCCTGTTAACCTAAAAAAATATATTGGAGTTGAAAATCTCTCAGACTGAGGAGGATCTCTGTAAAGTAGTTTTATAATAGACTGGAGATACCATCAGACGTCAGGGATTAGTCTGTCTTTAGTCTGTCTCCATTTGCAAGAAGGCCAAAAAATAATAAAACACAGGCTTAGACCCACATTTTGTTTTATCTCAACATTAAAGAGTTCCTTTTAGATGCAATATTGCAAGTGCTCAGAACAGTACTTGAATTGAAAATAGAAGGTATTCACCCATTATTAAATATAGTTGTTATTTTGGAAAAGCAAAAGTCATCTAATTATAAGATGTGATTCCCAGGTGGCATATCAAATATGGATTGCAAGTTATTTTTCAATTTTATTTTTTAAAATTGGGAGAAATTTGGCAATACTCTGAAATAATCACATATAACCTGTAGCAACACAAAACCATAATTGGAAAACACTTTAGTTTTACAGAATTAAACATAAAACAAGGTTTAGTTTACATAGAACTATCATGTTTCCATAATAAGTAAAGTGTGACTTAAATGTTTACTCTCTCTCCATATGATTTTGTATTATGAAAATATAACTAAATATCCTTTTATTCTCAGAAAAGTAGGTCAAACTACTATTTGATTAATTTACTGTAGAGCTATCACTGATTTTTGCAAAGCCCACTTACTTGGTACTGGGTCGAATTTCTTGACCATTTTTATACCATTTCACCTCCAACTTTGGATCTGCCAGCTCCACCATAAACCTCACTCTGCCTCCTTTGTCAACCTGATATGCAGGATCAAGAATTTTTGCGAAAGCTGATAGAATAGAAGAAACAAAAGTATGTTAATATATGTATACATATGCTATGAATTTAAGTAGTCAATACATGTAGGAGAACCTAAAAACAAATGAAAAAATGAATCTCAAAGAAGAAAAAAATCAGAAAGCTTCCAAATTATCCTTTATATTTCGAACACTGTGTTGACTTATATACAATAAGATGGTTTAAATTGAAAAGAGAATCCACACGTTTCTGGAAGAAACATGAGAAAAGAATCATTGAAGAAGCTTTAAAAATGACCTAATTCTTCAGGGAATGTGCACTATAAAACGTCCAAATGAAAGTGAACTTTAAAAACATGCTGGGGCTCGGCATGGTGGCTCACGCCTGTAATCCCAACACTTTGGAAGGCTGAGGCGGGCAGATCACTTGAGGCCAGGAGATTGAAACCAGCCTGGCCAACATGGGGAAACCGTGTCTCTTCTAAAAATACAAAAATTAGCGGGGTGTGGTGGTGCGTGCCTGTAATTCCAGCTACTCAGGAGGCTGAGGCACGAGAGTCACTTGAATCTGGTAGGCAGAGGTCGCAGTGAGCTGAGATCATGCCACTGCACACTCCAGCCTGGGTGACAGAATGCGACTCTGTTTCAAAAAAATAAAAATAAAAGAACATGCTTATTCTTCCAGCACAATTACTATTAGTGTCATTGGCCTTATTTCTGCACTTCTTGTATGTCACAGATGGTTTTTTAAATAATAGAATTTATAAGATAAATTCAGTGATTCGTATTAAATCGAATGTCTTTGACTAATTGAAACAGTAGGCTTACCAAAGTTTTTTATACTGTGGTAACTTGCCCAAATAGTGGCATTTTAAAAACACCCCTTGCACATACTTGTAGGAACCCAGGATTTCCAAAGATTTTAAATAACATAGAACACAGCAATTAAAAAAAAAAAAAAAGTTGTCTTTGAAAGGTCCTAAATAAAGAGAGTTAACTTCTTTAATTTAATAATTTTTTTTTCCAGGTTTTTAAAAGATAATCATTTTCATTTAGCAGTTTGGAAAATACAAATGTGAAATGCTTCATGTTGTCATACTTGTATTTCCATCATTCCAACCTTATTATACTATTGTTTAGGTAAGCTTGCTGTCCCATATTTTAACAAGTTAAAATAAACTCTAGCTTTTAAAAAAGCTATCTACCACACATCTTAAGAGATGAATTCAGAGCTAAGTGATAACAATAACAAAGTTCAGCCTGGGGAAAAAAGATGTCAGCTGGCTCTCCCCTGTAGCATGCACACACCTCTCAAAAATACAACATCAAGAGTTCTGGGATAGTGGGAATGGCTGAACTCCATAAACTAAAAAAATACACCCTTCTACATTTCTCTGTGGTCATTTCTCAACCAGTTTCCAGGAAGATCAGAAATAAAGGTCAGATTTTTTTAAAGAGGTGGTAAAAATCTTTAAATTCTATTTGAACATTAACAAAATAATAATAATAGGATTGATATATTACTAACCTGATGTGTCATAAAACCCATAACCAATAATGACTAAGTACAGGAAGCTTCGAAGAGCTCATGGTCAGTGTAAAATGCATTCCTTTCTCTTTCTTTAAAATTTCCACTTTAAAAAGGTATTTCAGACCACAACAAACTGGACCCATTTCAGACCCCCACGGAGCTGCTTATTGGTTTTACAAAACATTTTGCTAACCATGCTGGGTGTGAGAAAGTGAACTCTCCACACACCATGAAGTGGGTGGAAGAAAAGGATGGTGAAAGAGTCCACTCTGCTTAAGTAAAAATCAAGAATTTGACAGTGAGGGGGGATGTGGAGGCTGGAGAAAGGGGGCCGCTAAGAAATTCGCAGTAACAGCGGGGGTAATGTACTATTACATTCTACGTTGTGTGTGGACCATGAATCTCCTGTTACCTTGAACCTTCAGGAGCTGTCCGCCAAGACAACCGTAACCCCTGCACGCTTACCCAGGCCCACTCCCACCCCCGCGGGAGACTGGAAAGGGCGTGGGATGGGGTTCACGGTCAGGTCTTTCGAATCCTGCCACTCCCCTCAACCCCGCTGCCACGTTCCCGGGCGCGCTCACCTGCGCTCTTCTTCTCCACCCTGCGCATGCGCTTGAGGCGCTTGAGCATGCCGCGCAGGTCGGTGATTCCATACTGGAAGGCGATCTTCTCGTATTCGCTGGGTTTCGCGTTCTTCAGCAACTCCCACACGTCCACCTCGGGTTCTTCCTCCTGCTGCTTCACCTCCCTAACCGGGGAGAACCATGGTCTAGTTTAGTAGCTGCACTGGCCCTTAGAGACCAGGAAGGTCGAGGTATGATTCTGCTTTTTCAGTTCAGTGTAAAAAAGCTCTGTTTAAAGCCTGAGTACTTGAAGCCCAAAAGTCAAGTCTTGCCTTGCTGGAATGGAAGTCTTAGGGAAACTTGCAGGTAGTAGAAGATCAAATGTGTGCCCTTACAGTAACACCTCTCGTTTTCCTAGTTAATAAAAACAATTTTAGGGGGAGTAGAGGACATCAGGAAATAGCCTAAAAATATATTTTACTTATTTTCAAATTTAAAGTCTAATTAGAAGATGGGATTTTGAGAAACAACAGTTTTCATCTAAGATATGGATATTGAATTATTGAAAATTGGACTAGAACTAAAAGGTTTAGATTTGGCCTATGAAATAAAAATGATCTCTTTCTATTTTCTTTGATGTACATGCCCTAGCTAAATATGGAGACAGTACAAATACATTATTTCAAACATTTGGATTTTGCAAATAGCATTTTCCCTACCATATTAGTAACTGAATACATTAACCATTTTTTACCTTTTTTAAAATACAAAAAGAAAAAGAAACTGCCATGAGTTTTTTGTTTGTTTTTCACACAGTGTTTATGGATACTGATGGTTTTTTAATTTTTTTTTTTTTCTAAATTGGCAGGGGGAAAGGAGACTGGATTTAAAATTTTTTCTTACATTTCATCTTAAAGTACTGTCTTGAATGTTTTTTGGAAGCAAATTGGGTATGAGTTATAAAAATATAAATGTTAAACTGTGGAACCAATGGTTTAGAGCACCATGAACAAGAGGAAAGTAACTTCTTAGGGTGCATATCAAAATTATGACCCCAACTTTTGATCATTGACTACAGAACACATAAAGAACATATATGACTTTAAAAAATAAGATTTAAGATTTACACTTGCCTTCCTTTCTTTTAAAAGCATAAAATAAAAGTAAAACTCAGAAATAAACACTCTTTTGGAAAACAGGCTTAGTGTAAACAAATTGGTTTCCTTCATTGAATAAATAATCCTGATTTTGTTTATGTTTACATGACTGTTTTCATCAGGTTAATTTGGAAATGTTACAATGACTGCTTACCATAATGCTGGTTTGGATATGATTTTCTGGAAAACTGGTCAAACATCTCGTACATCAGTGTGAAAATGAATTCATGCTATCATGTTAGGGAATGATGATTACATCTGTTTGCATTGTCATATTCATTACACCTGTTTCAGAGTGCCGCCTTCTTCTTTTTTTTTTTCCTTTAAGACAGAGTCTCACTCTGTTGCCCAGGTTGGAGTGAAGTGGCATGATCTCAGCTCACTGCAACCTCTGCCTCTTGGGTTCTAACGAGTCTCTTGCCTCAGCCTCCCAAGTAGCTGGGATTACAGGTGTGCGCCACCACACCCAGCTAATTTTTGTATTTTTAGTAGAGATGGGATTTCACCATGTTGGCCAGGCTGGTCTCAAACTCCTGACCTGAAGTGGTTCATCCACCTCAGCATCCCAAAGTGCTGACCACCACACCCAGCCCGGAATGTCATCTTTATACTCATGTGTACTTTGAGAAGGAAATACTGAGTTGTAATCATGGATAAAAATATGCAGGGCAGGGGAGGAGATTATAAATATTAACATAGAGTTTAGGGTGGCATTAAGCAAGGATGACATCTAAATATCTAACTTCCATTTTACATTGTCATGTAAGTTTTTTTTGCCCAGTGGGTTAGGGGGACATTGAGGCAGAACTCCTGGAAAATGGAGGGAAGTGAAAGGTCACTGGTCTCTCCAATAATCTTGATGGGAAGGACTAGACAACACCATTAGCAAAATGTGCCTCTTAAAAACTCAAGACACAAGCATTATCTTCATCTCACTGATAATAGGTACATCCTTTATTAATATGGGAAAATTGAAAAGCTTAAGAAAATTGTCCTGAAATTGGAATATTGGTAATAATTTGCCAGATCCACTAAATCTACTTCCTGGAAACAGTAAACACTTCAAATACATCCTTTAAATATTTTAGTAGGAAGTCTAGGAGAATCGCAATTATGATGTATATGTATAGGCCGGTGAGGTGGCTCAATCTTGTAATCCCAGCACTTTAGGAGGCTGACATGGGAAGATTACTTGGGCTCAGGAGTTCGAAACCAGCCTGGGCAACATGGTGAAACCCTGTATCTACAAAAAATACAAAAATTAGCTGGGCATGGTGGCACATGCCTGTCATCCCAGCTACTTAGGCTGAAGTAGAAGGATTGCTTGAGCCCAGGAGGTCGAGGCTGCAGTGAGCACTCCACCCTGGGTGACAAAGTGAGACCCTGTCTCAAAGAAAAACCCAAAAAAGATATATATGCATATTCATATGTGTATCTTTTCTGTGGGGTGTTCCCTCAATCTAATTTATTAGTGCTCTATTTTTGTCACATTCGAGCCTAAATATAGTCCTCAGACTATAAAATTATACTATACTGGATTATGTTAAATTTCTATTTGAACCATGAAGAATTGCATATATACATTACATACTTCAGGTATCCTCCTGACATTGGCAGAGGATTTAAAGATATCAAGCTAGATATAATTAAAACAGCTAACAAGAGGCAGATGTCATTGAGTCCTACATAGATCCATGAGGGGAATATTTATATGAAGGAAACCAGTAATAAAGATGATAATTTTGAGTGTGATTTCCTGAGTCAGTTTTGTTGATAGATTTATAAAACCAATCATCCTCACCATTTTTCATTAAAATGCCAGGATACTCTCCACTCTATCACATACTTAGTCGTATCAAATTTCATATAAGAACACCAATGACCTCTTGCCTATTCCTTCCTTTTCTTTCCATTACTTAATTGTATCTCAATTAAGTAGCTCAATATAGAGAAGCATCTATCTTGTACTGAAATGTGAGGTCAAGGCTCTCACCTTCAGCATTTCCTTAATGCACCTGGAACATATCTTTAGTTACTTACCATGGTGGCTGCACATGACCCTGTCTGCATGGCTATGTTAAGTTACAGTGAGGAGAAAAAGCCACATTTCTGTAGGCACTTCTGATTCTTTTCCAAGCCTCGGGTTAGACCTGTATAATGCTCATGGTATTTTCATCTACATCAAAATTTCAATAACTTGGTGATCCTAGTGAAGAGTAAACAGTTATAGAAATTTCATGTAGAATACAACTTACAAGTATTTATACAGGTCAATTCCTATAACAGGATGCTGCCCAAAAGATTTAATCTGATTTAGCTAATGTCTATTTGAAGTAAGCTGGCTTTGTTCAGAGCAGGATGATCTTTCGTTGTACAGAGATGTTGGTTTTAATCATATATATATATTTTTTCTCGTGGGGATTTTGGCACACACACTTGGAGGAGTAGAAATGGTAACCATGTGTCATTACCGCAATGAAAACACAGGCAACTCACTAATTAGTAGGAGAACACAATGAGTTCTAAAGTTATATTAGTGGATTAGCACAGTATACTAACAGAACGTAACATAGCCTTATATTAACAACAATCTAATTATGAATGAAAATCTTAAGTAGGGGATAAGAGAAAATGAGAACTGAAGACATATTGGCTGCCCATTAAGTGATTTTTAAATTTTGTCATTTTGACCATGTAATTAGATTTATTTTATTCTGGAATTACTGGTTGAAAAAGTCTGTTCTTTTTTCTTTCTTTTTTTCCTTTTTAATCAGAGCATGGTGCTTAATACTCTATCACATTTTTGTTGATTGATTGTGTGTGTGTTTGTGTGTTGTCTCCTTATGAATATAAACTACGTTAGAGAAAATGACACATTTCCTTAGAGGAGGTGCATATTTATTTGCCACCTACTGTAAACCAAGCTTTTTACACTTAATTTAATGTGCACAATAATTCTATTAAGTAGCATTTATTCTTCACATTTCCAGGTGTGAAATCCAAGTCTCGGAGGGGTCAAATATTTGACCAAAGTCACATAATTAGTAAATGGTAGAGTTGAGACTCAATTCCATGTTTTTACCACTGTTTTTCCTCCCACAAAAGTGTATCTATCCTTTTCTATGTGCCAGACACTGGATTTCTTTTCCTCACATCAGTAGCATTATATTCTACACAAAGATAGTGTTTAGTATTTTCCTGAATGAGTAAATGATTGTGGGGGGAATAAAAAGCTCTTTTGTCTTCCTAACGTGTCAATTTGTATTATAAACTGAAGCACCAGCTTCCAAGGCAAATTCAGAGTGGCATCTTTAATGTGGAGTCACAGGAAATGAACTGACTCATAAAAGGGAAACCTGGATTTGGGTCCTGGCCCTGCCTTTAACTCCTGTGTGACTTGGGGTAAGTTACTTGTTATCTCTGGACCTTGGTTTCTTATCTGTAGAATGAGGAAATGTGAGGCTCACTTAAGGGCACTTCATATACTATTGCTTTAAATGCATTTGGGGAATTAATCAATACTATTGAGACTAATGGTTATTTGAATTAGTCTACTGATGGGCTGATATCCCTCAGTAATTAATAAATCACACCCATTAATATTTCTGTTCTCAACCTATATGTTGAGGGGTAAGGGTAAATTTTTCATTCATAGAGATTTGAATAAAGCTATCTAAACAGAGAATAAACACAATCCCAGTTTATTTCAAGTGTTTGTAATTTGTTATGAAGGATATTTGTACTTGTAGTCTTTTAATAACCATAGAAAGCACTAAAAGTAATTTTAAAAGCCTGGAAAGTTAAAGTGAAAACTGATATTATATACAATTAATTTAAAATTATAGTTTTACTCTGTTTATTTACAAATTTGCTAGATAAAACATAATCTCAGAAAAAAGTATTTCTTTTTGTTGCTTCTGCACTATAGTAAATATCTAGATATCTCTAATGTACATATAATATAGTGTATATATATAAGGAATCCTAGTGAAGAGTATAGCAGTTATAGAAATATATATATATGGAGAGAAATCTTATAAAATGGTTATGTTCTAAGTATCCATAATGAAATTCTATAAATTTTATTGCAGGAGAGAACAATGAAAAGGAAGTGTGAGTGTGTGATAATACTAAACTTTTATTTCCATTTTATCACTTCTAAAACACATTTTTGAGGCATTTTAAAGACCTCTGAAATGACAATGCATCTTATCATCAATGGTGTGTCAAACCATTTGGAACAATTTTTTCATTGCTTAGTGATTTATAAAGTACTGGTATATCTTAAAAGCAGTGGTGTCTTAGACCTGCAGAAATACAGTACATAATAAATAATATATGAAAGTAGGTGTACCTCTTACAATGTATATACCTTCAGACTTCTACCAAAATTGTAAAATTGATTTTTTGATCAAATATCAAAGAGAATGAAGGCTTTATTTATTCAGTCATGAGAAGGAATCATATGTACAGTCTTAGAGGTTTCTAGGTATTTGTCTTATGTCTCAGTTTTCATGTCTCTTCATCCCCACTTAAAAAAAAAACAGGTGAAGAGTCAGGAAACATTTAAAAAGAAAGTTTAAAAGCATCCGTTAAAGTCTTTAAAAGATTAGTATGCAGTTGTTTCTCTCTTTCTTAGTCAACTCTGTTATATTCTATAAGCAAAACACATTTTCAGAAATGAAAAATTCTTTGAAAAACATCCACTTTAAACTTGACTTCTCTGAGTGGGTGTCTGAAAGACTTCCAGGCCACAATGTCTCACTCCATCACTTGGTTCTCACCTACGTTTCAGGAGACCACTAAAGTCAAGTTCCCCTGCATCGTCTTGACCTTCTCCACTGTCGTTAACAAAAGAAAAGCAAATCTGGGTTTAATGCAGAGACATACACAACGATTTCCCCCAAACACTCTACATGTAACGTATATGCAATTTTGTACCACACGAGGACTAAATCAACACAAACTATTTCTTTTCACACAAGTGACATGTTAAGTTTTTGGAGTATGTACTTGTGGAAAAGTAAACATGAGGAGCTTGTGTTACTCTATGATTTCAGAAGACACATTTTTGTAGATTGCATATATAAAACTGCTTGGATTTGTGTTAAAACCAGGTAACACAAATGCACTTAAGCCAAGCAACACAAAGTACTTTGTTTTTGCAAGCTGGGGGCTCTGGAAACATACCTGTGTAAAAAGCAAAGAACTTTTTGCTAATCTCTGTTATTCATGTAAGACAGAGATTGGCTTGGAGGACCAAGTGTACCAATGTCAGATATATAAGTACAAAGCCTTATATTCAATGGTAACCTCTTTGTGTCCATGAACAGGTGAATCAGATAATGTGATACCAACATGGCAAAAATAAAAAAGGAGCTAACACAGAACTTTTTAAAAGATGCATTCCTTTCTGTCTTAAAGGGTGATAATTATTCTAATTTTCTTATTAATATTTATACCTTCTTAAATGTATTTTTAAAAAATTTGTCTTGAATTGTTAACGAAACTTTTACTAGCAGTTTTAAAAAGTGCTTTCCTGTAGAGAAATGCATCTTAAATTAGGCATGCAGCCACCATTGTGATTTCATATAAACTCTAACTAGAAGCTATAGAGCTAACATTTAAATGGCACTACATAGTTACTTACATGTTTAATTTTTTAATGAAGTTTTGTTTCCTGCTCTTTACAAATGTTAGTTATAGTTTCTAAGAAAAGAGTCTGTGGGTTTAAAAACAGTGTGTATAACGTAAGTCATAAGAATTAAACTCAATAACGTGTTTTCAAAATTTCTTCAGGTGTTTGCAGGCCTTTTGAAGTAAATACATTTGTGTTCTTTTAAAGCTGGAAACTTAGTAGGTCATGTTTCCCTCTCCTGAGATATACATGTATACAGTATGAGCATAGATTTAGACCTATGCATTTGCTGAGCATGGGATGAAGGGGAAGTGGAAGGAAAGTAATAAAATTTGAAAGTTATGACATTTTTTAAAATTAAAAAATACCTAATACCAGTAATATTAAATAACTTTTCAAAGTAATTTTTTGATTTATTTGTAATATTGGAGGAAAATATGCCTCATTAACAGGCTAAATTATTGTTTTGTAATAGTTTGGAGTGACTTTCCTTATTCAGCAAAACTGTATGTGGATTCGGTCTTAGGAAAAACAAAACATTTGGTCTCATTAAAGAATTTATATTATGGAATAATTAAGTATGGAGAATAACATAATGACAGGAAGGGGCTGGTTATATTTCTTAGAGACCAAAAATCTCTTAAATTTTTTCCTTGACCTCCCACCCCCAATTTTTCAGCCTTGGTAATTGCAAAAATATATGAAATAGGTATCTAAATTTTGCCTTTCTGTGGTATTCTTAATGCCAGTTTCATTTAGGATAATCCAAAATTATATGGCACTAACTTCAGTAAGTAGCTACTTAGTTGTGATTTTCTTGGGCACATGGTTCAGTAGCTCCCTAAGGGATTTCTAGATGAAAGGCAATATAAATAAAAAGTTTTCTGCCATGACTTAACCAATGAAATGAGTCTCTTTGCATATTTCTTTTGGCCATTTGGTGGAAAATAATGCTTTAAGGAAGAAGCCACGTATGAATAAATTGAAAGTGTCTTCTAAGGCAACTGTGAAACCTCAGAAACAGGAACTTCATTATAACAAGAATATCCTAAAAAATGGTCAGTATATGCTTGACTGGGCCTTAAACCCATGGCTTTTCTAGAACACCCACGTTTAAATATATGGTGTGTTTGACTGTGGTGAAAAGGGTTGTTCGTATTTGGAATACGGAATACAGGGGAAGGGAAATGTGTTTGAAAATCCTCCACTTCTGTGTTATACAAAAGCTATCTAGATTTTCCTTTTGGAGTTACCTTCTCTTGAAAGCAGATCTGATGTCAATGTTTGGAGTAGTCCCAGTAGATTCTTTGAAAGGAAAGAAAACAATAACATAAATACCCATTAAGGCGGTAGTTTGTGTTCAGTTCCTTTATAGGCTGTGGGGATTCTTTAGATGGAAGAATGTCAGGTGAAGTGGGGATGCTTTTCCCCTGAACAGCCGTGCTGCCACAGCCTCATCATACCTCCTCCTCCCTCATGAAGAACCAATGAAGGGACCTTGGGGTCACCTTGTCCAGGTGTCATTCAACTTGTCTGCCCACTAGAATCACTGAGGGACTTAAAAATGTATCAGTTTTTTGATCCTGTCTGCCAGAGATGTTGATCCACCAGATTAGGGAGGGGCACCCAGAAATCAATATTCTTAAAAAGCCCTCCAGGGGCCAGGCGCAGTGGCTCATGCCTGTAATCCCAGCACTTTGGGAGGCCGAGGCGGGCGGATCACGAGGTCAGGAGATCGAAACCATCCTGGCTAACACGGTGAAACCCCGTCTCTGCTAAAAGTACCAAAATTAGCCGGGCATGGTGGCGGGCGCCTGTAGTCCCAGCTACTTGGGAGGCTGAGGCAGGAGAATGGCATAAGCCCAGGAGGCGGAGCTTGCAATGAGCTGAGATGGTGCCACTGCACTCCGGCCTGGGCGACAGAGCGGAGCAAGACTCCGTCGCAAAAACAAAACAAAACAAAACAAAAACAAACAAACAAAAAGCCCTCCAGGTGATCTTCTCAGAGACAGCCAGGGTGAAGCAGTGCTGCCCAGGATCCCAGATCCCACCTGATATGGAAATATCGACAGCACCCGACCCATGGCCCTCCAGCCTCTGCTTGACATCACTCTCAGTGGGACTCTCACAACCTTCCCGGGCTGTCTGTATAGCTTTAACCAAAGAGCTCATCCTTTTTTTTTTTTTTTTTGAGATGGAGTCTCGCTCTGTTGCCCAGGCTGGAGTGCAATGGCACAGTCTGAGCTCACTGCAACCTCCGCCTCCCGGGTTCAAGCGATTCTCCTGCCTCAGCCTCCCAAGTAGCTGGGATTATAGGCGCCCACCACCACGGCTGGCTAATATTTGTATTTTTAGTAGAGACGGGGTTTCACCATGTTGGCCAGGCTACTCTCGAACTGCTGTCCTCGTGATCCGCCCGCCTCGGCCTCCCAAAGTGCTGGGATTACAGGAGTGAAGCACCGCACCTGGCCAGCTCATCCTAACGCTAAGACAAAATTCACCTCCTCATCGTTTCCACCTTTTGATTCTAAACTGCCTAAATGTTTCTCATGCGTGGAAATTTGTTTTCCATGTTCTATATGACAGCCCCTTCCCCTCTTTGCAACAAGCCGTGTATGCTTGACTTCCTTCACCCACACACTCAAGCTGGATAGGGTGTGGTTTTTGGATTCTTCATCTTCCTGGTTACCCTACTCCAGAAGATGTCCAGGCAGAGGTACACTGCCCAGGCTAAAGACATCACTCCAAATGTAGAACAAGTAGCATGTTGTACAGGGAAGTATCATTTCCTAAACTTAGATCCTATACCACTTGGAATAGCC
The DNA here is from genome assembly GCF_024542745.1 of Macaca thibetana thibetana. Taxonomy (NCBI): domain Eukaryota; kingdom Metazoa; phylum Chordata; class Mammalia; order Primates; family Cercopithecidae; genus Macaca; species Macaca thibetana. The sequence goes on along the minus strand of NC_065588.1, from coordinate 97,928,851 downwards.
CAGTTTAAAATTACAGTCATGGTTGGGCACCGTGGCTCACACCTGTAATCCCAGCCCTTTGGGAGGCCAAGGCAGGTGGATCACTTGAGGCCTGGAGTTTGAGACTAGGCTGGCTAATATGGCGAAACCCCATCTCTTCTAAAAATACCCCCGCAAAATTAGCCCAGCGTGGTGGCGCATGCCTGTAATCCCAGCTATTTGGGAAGCTGAGGCATGAAAATCGCTTGAACCCAGGAGTTGGAGATTGCAGTGAACCAAGACTGTGCCACAGGACTCTAGCCTGAGCAATAGAGTGAGACTTTGTCTCAAAATAAATAAAATAAAATAAAATTACATTTGCTTTGTCTTTTGCAACTACATCACACTTTACATTCACCTTAAGTTTATAATATTTGCTGCCAAGTCAACTTTTCCTTTGTATACTTGTAAAAGTGAGTTTTTTTCCAACTTCAATATATGCATTTAGGCCTTCTATGTTTACTCTGGGTAGTACACAGGACATATGGATGAAGAACTGCCATGCCTGACATTAGTCCTTATAAAAGAAATTCTCCCTTCCACCTGGGTATCCTGAACTCTCATAGCATATTACCCTATCCCCAAACCTAAGTGGGAAAGTGGACCCCATGAAACATACATTCTGTAGCAGCAAAAACTGACAACATCTTTTATCTGGGAGACTGAAGAAATATAGATAGCATGGACAAGAGATATTTAGCGATAAAATCCCCCCAATTCTTTTTTTTTTTTTTTTTTTTTTTTTTTTTTTTTTGAGACGGAGTCTCGCTCTGTCGCCCAGGCTGGAGTGCAGTGGCGCGATCTCGGCTCACTGCAAGCTCCGCCTCCCGGGTTCACGCCATTCTCCTGCCTCAGCCTCCTGAGTAGCTGGGACTACAGGCGCCCGCCACCGCGCCCGGCTAATTTTTTGTATTTTTAGTAGAGACGGGGTTTCACCGTGGTCTCGATCTCCTGACCTTGTGATCCGCCCGCCTCGGCCTCCCAAAGTGCTGGGATTACAGGCGTGAGCCACCACGCCCGGCAAAATCCCCCCAATTCTACTTTTAGTATAAATTATTTCATTACAATTCAATTCAGCAGGCTTGCTGAGACTACCACAATCAAAACCACACAGTTTTAAAAGAAAAATTTCCCCGAAATCTCATAGTATTAAATGAACTTCTTCTCCTCCATCCCCTCACATCCTATTAAAAAATTACATTTATCTAGGCAAGAAGATTCTCTTACCATGCACTTCAAGATCAAATGAACAGCTGTCAAACTTATCCTTATAGGTGACCTCGCATCTGTAATTTCCTGCATAGTTCTCTTTGGCCTTGATGATCTGCATCTCAAATGTGTACACCTGCAATGAAATGCATCCAGACACACACATTTCGGTTTATTTTCCAAATTTCTCAGCATTGGCTTAAAGCTGTGTCTATCTGTGGGAATTCCAGTACAATGTTCTCAATATAGGAGGGCAAATGTGTCCTGCAGCCCCCGGACACAGCAGGGCAATCGCAATAGAGTGTAGACACTAGCAATGGTAACTTCAGAGGATTTTCTGGAACTGAAGTCTCTCAAAGCTGAACCTGAAAGTGATCATTTATTCACACAGAAGGAATGCGCTAGCTGAGCCCCTGTCCTGGCAGTTCAGGGCCTTACCCGACTGTGCCTCTCAAAGGTTTCCTTCAACTGAAGGTGCTTCCCGGCTTTGCTGGCCAGATCCATCCATTTTCCTTTGAACCATTTGACAGTGGGTTTTCTCAGAAGATCTTCAGCCTTGACTTTGGCTATGAAGGTGATATTTTCACCTAGAAGAAGCATAAGGAATTCAGCTTGCTCTTTAACTAGTGTCATTTGTTTTGCTTTCAACTGGAAGGAGTTGACACAGGACTGCACTACAGAACACGGTGTGATTGGTGCCCTTGTATTGTGCAATGAATTGGTCCTGATTTTTTTATGAATGCTCTAGAGGTCCTTAGGCTGTTCCAGCTTGTTCTGCTTTGGGGGTTTATGAAGCAGAAAAAACAATAGGGAAACCAGTGAAAGTGATTTTTATATATGGATAATTTTACATTTGGATAATTTTAAAATTCCATATATACAGATGTATACGAAATTTTATTTCATATATATGGATATATGTGAAATTTTATTTCATATATATGGATATATGTGAAATTTTATTTCATATAGATGGAGGTATATGAAATTTTATTTCATATAGATGGATGCATACAAAATTTTATTTCATATAGATGGATAGATGCATTATGGATATGTATAAAATTTTATTTCATATATCTGGATATAATATGAAATAAAAATGAAAAAATTGAATTTTTTTCACCCTTTTTGTTAGGCAAGGTGATGAGAAGCTTGGAATTATAGGAATGTGACTAAATCAAACTGATCTGCTTGAAGTAAACCTGCCAATCTGTTTGTATTGGGTGATTTAGACCCTGACGACATGACATTGTAGTCCAGCTTCCAGCCCAGCATTTCAGTGTCTTACAGGAACACAAGGGGAACCAACATTTCTGTTCACATGCCATGTACTTTGACATTCTAGCCTGGAAAGAAGTAATTCTGGAATACAGTTAGCTATGTACTCATTTGCATAATATTGATAAGTATCAAAGACTAGTTCAGATCATAATATATCCCTTATAAAGATTTATTTGGTTAAACTTCTTCAACCCTCGGGTCCTCCTCCAGCTCACCATCCCTTCATAGCACTTGGCATTTGTGATTATTTGTTTAATTTTTTGTCTGCTCCTCTCAGACTGTAAGTTCTGAGTGCTTACATGTTATACTCAGTACCTAAAACAGGAGGTATATAATCAATATTTTTGAATTTGAATATTTGAAGAGTTGAACCATTTGTCTGATCAGCTGTCTCAGATATTATGAATTATGACCTAGCGCATGTGTAGATTTGGAATCATCTTATGGAGTGAGCTATGATAATGTCAGCAGACACTGGCTCAGAGCATTATGGTGTGTCAGGCACTGTTGACAATACTTCACAGCTAGGTCCTATTATTGTCACCATTTTACAGATGGGGAAACTGAAGCATAAGGAAGTTAAACTGTCTTTCCAAGGGCAACAGCTAGCAGGAAGCAGAATCAAGATTGGAACCCAGGGTTCCAGGGTTCCAGGGTCCAGGCACTGGACTCCTATGTGCCGAAGGTTACTGAAATCATAGCTGTCACTCATCTTTTCAGGTTGTGAAAAGCAGGATTTAGTATATACACACAGTGGAATATTATCCAGCTGTCAAAAGGAATGAAGTTCTGATACATGCAACAATGTGGATGAACTTTGGAAACATTATGCTGAGTGAAAGAAGCCAGACAAAAAAAGTCCTGCATTGTCTGATTCCATTAACATGAAATATCCAAAATAGGTAAACCCAGAGAGACAAAGCAGATTAATGGTTGCCAGGGCCTGGGAGGAGAGGGCAAGGGGGAGTAACTGCTTAATGGGATATGGGATATAGGGTCTTTTGGGGGATGATGAAAATGTTTTAGAAATAGAAGTAGTGGCTGTACAACATGGCGAACATACTAATAGCCACTGAATTGTTCACTTTAAAATGGTTAATGTTATAAGTGAATTTCACCTCAATTTTTTTTTTTTTTTTTTTTTTTTTTTTTTTGAGACAGAGCCTGGCTCTGTTGCCCAAGCTGGAATGCAGTGGTGCGTTCTCCATTCACTGCAGCCTCTGCCTCGTGGGTTCAAGAGATTCTCCTGCCTCAGCTTCCTGAGTGGCTGAGATTACAGGTGTCTGCCACCACGCCCGGCTAATTTTTGTATTTTTAGTAGAGACTGGGTTTCACCATGTTGGCCAGGCTGGTCTGGAACTCCTAAGCTCAAATGATCTGCCTGCCTTGGCCTCCCAGAGTGCTGGGATTACAGGCGTGAGGCACCGTGCTTGGCTTACCTTAATTTTTTAAAAAAGGTAGGATTGAATGCTAGGCACTCACCAACTTTCACTGTTCCTCCTTGAGGTTTTTCAACGAACAAGATGGACAGCTGGGAGTTGGCATTCTGCTTGTCTTGTTCCTCCCCAACAGGTGACTCGCCAAGGGACCATTCTGATGAGCAGAAAGGAGGAAAAGGATTATTTCAGAGCCAGGCTCTTCTTAGGCAGTCTTACCTAGATTTGTTGTTCTCACCAATGTTGCAGCTTTTCTTTGTCTAATAAACCTAGATAAATACAACATCATTCTTTCCACTCCCAGCAGCCATCAGTAGAGGGGAACAGATTCCCATTCTTACGGGGGTATCTCTTCCATGACAGGGCAAAGGCACATTATGTAATTCCTAGAAAAAGTGGAACTTTCCAGGTAAGCTGTTATTCTCTCTTTGTTGACTGCCATAGTTCCTTTGCTTCCCCATCTTGCCTGTCCCCTAACAGGTAAACAGTGGTGGTCAGCATATCGAAGCAGGACTCTTGGTGTTTTTCTAGGTGATGGACTATAAGGCCACATCGATACAACTACATGAAAAAGACTAAAGGGATAGGTCATTTGGAGTAAACTGTCTGACAAGGGTCAGAAAGCCACGCCTGGCCTGGTATTTCTAGATTCCTTGCTTTTGAAAGAGAGTTTTATTAGGGTTGTACAGATGTGGCCATAGTTTGACAAGGAAGTAACAGATCATGACCTGTGGTACAAATTGCAAGGATACTAGGATTGTGCTGCAAGGGGAAAAAACAAAACAAAACAGAACTGGAAAGAAAAAAAACTGAGGCTTTCCCATGAAGAGAGACAAGCTGGAAATAGAGTTTCTTTTGCATCTTCTCATTTGCACTCTGGTGGTTAGTGTTAATCTGCAGTCAATTCCAATTCTAGGATAGTAGAGAGAACTGTAGATAGTCCCCCTGTCTCTGAGCCGAATGCAGAGTTCAGGTGCAGCCACTTAATAACTGGAAAAAAATGCATAGGTTGCAAACTCTCTGCTTGTTAATGTTTCTTGAAAAGAAGGAAAATGCACATTTAATTATTTTAGTTTTCATGTATCAATCATGCTTGATATTTCTATCTGTAGTAGTAGGCCATCATTTTCACAATGAAGTTAAACATTTTCACAATCATGTGACAATCATAGTCATATGATTACACGTTTTTAAACACCCAAGTTAATGTTAAGATTTTATGTTGTTTGTGTTTATGATATTAATAGGAACACATTTAGAACATGAGGATAAGTGTTTCTCTTGTTTTGTTCACTTCTATACCTGCAGTGCCTATAGGAGTGGCTGGCCCATAAGAGGCCCATAATAGGATCATATTAGGTCCTCAATACAAATTTGTCGAACGAATGAATGAATGAATGACTTCACAGAACAGGAGCTACAGCTGATAGGATGCATTTGAAAGTGTTTTATCGTCTGTATGTAAAGTTCTATAAAAATGTGAATTATTATCTAACTTTAGCACATCCCCAAAATGAAGATTGATCTCTGTGTATTTGCTAAATATTAAATGTGATAGAACAAATCTGTGGCATATGTGGCTAGATCCTTGAACGTGTGTGTATCATGCAAAATTAATTGTTTCTCAATACATTAGTTTTCTTGTAAGAGGAAACATAATGAAAGATTGCTGTAAAAACTACAATCTGAATAAGACAAGGATTAGAATCAATACAGCTTCAAGGAATGAGCTCATTAGTGATTGTATTAGGATGAGGTCAGGATGCCTTGTCTGGGCTTGTGCTCACCTGAATCTTTTCTCTCCAGGGCCCGACTACCCAAACCTGAAAGGAAAGTGTGATTTGGGTGATGCAGAGGGATGGAAAGGCGATGAAAATGGTGTGCTGACTTCAACCTTCTTAGGCTCCGCTAAACCCTGTCTCCTCTGGTGATAGGAAGGAAAAAAAACCCCTACAAGTTGGCTTGGATAGAAAATCAGTAGAGCTCCAAGTATGAAAGCATCTATAAAAGTGTATGTCTTATTTTAAAATGATAGAAACATTTAAAAATCCCAGCTGGGTGCGGTGGTTCACGCCTGTAATCCCAGCACTTTGGGGGGCCAAAGTGGGTGGATCACTTGAGGTCAGGTGTTCGAGACCAGTCTGGCCAACATGGTGAAACCCTGTCTCTTCTAAAAATATAAAAATTAGCCCAGCTTGTTGGTGCACGCCTGTAATCTCAACTACTCAGGAGGCTAAGGTACGAGAATCACTCGAACCTGGGAGGCACAGGTTGCAGTGAGCTGAGATCGCACCACTGCACTCCAGCCTGAGCAATAGAGGGAGACTCAGTCTTAAAAAAAGAAAGGAAAGAAAGATTTAAAAATCCAAATATCTAAGTTTAAAGAACAGGGGAAAAACGTGGATATACAGTGAGAAATAGAAGACAGATATGTTGACCCCTAACATTTATACCCAAGATTTACCAATCTTTTTTGTTTCTCAAAGAATGCCTCTTTCTAAGAAGTTTCTCATGTAAAACAAAAAATTGTCATTAAAGCCAACATTTCCTTCTTGGTGCCATCACAGGCGAAACCTGTTGCCCCTGCTCTGTGCACTGGCTCAGCAAGGAGGCTCACTGCCTTTTCTTTTCCTCTACTGTCAATGAAGAATACATTTAAAAGCAGGGAAAATGGTAGAAATTATCCTAACCTGGAGGCAAGGCGCTAGGCGGGGAGACTTCCTCTTCATCTGAAACAAGAAATAGGAGTAAAAAGTCAAGGAGAAAAGGACTTCATCCCAAGTAACCTGAGAAAAGAGAAATCTGAAAAAGAAGATGACAAACCACACAATACACTTTCAACTGCTGAACAAGCCTTAGAAAACTTGGTACCTGCAAAGTGAAACCTGAGTATTGCTGGCAAAGAAAGAAAAAATAATAAATAAAAAGTTGATAGAGTAGGGTAATCCAAATGGAAGCGCGCAGATTTAAAAATGGAACACTGCAAGTGTTTTATGTGACTGTAGGTTAGGAAAAAATGAATGCTAAAAATCAAACCTTGATGAAATCAATAATGGAAGTGGTTTTCAAGTCCTGATTTTGTAGCTAAAGTGAATGGCAGACATTATTCATACATCACATTCGTTTGGACACAGACATAAAAGTCTATATATGTACTATCTGAGAACTCATTTCCACCCAGAAAACCTCATGATTAATTGTTCTTCAGTATTTAAGAAACAAAAGTCAAGATAAATTAATATAAATATAAACTTTATAAGCATTTTTTCCAACATTATATTGGTATTGAACAGTGCTGTGTAATTTCTTAATATTTACCCATACGTATTTGTGAAATTCAAAATATGTCTTTTCATGTTTATGTGCAGAATATTTCCCTTTTTAAAAACATCTGAACTTCAAAGTTCACATTTTATGTATTTATTTTGGATAAACAAGTTTATATGTAAATTCAGTCAGCATACCTAGTTGACTTAAAAACTTCAGTAGAAGGATACATTTTAAAACCACTTGGAAGACCATCTCTATAAAAGTGATTTTCCCAGGACAGTAACCAGACGCAGCCTAACCCAACACCATCTTAATTGGCAGAGGTTCAGTGGGCTGGAGCTTTGTGCTTTTTGCTTTTTATAATACAAATGCTATGAGAAAAAGAACGTCAGTATTGTTTCCTGTTAGCAGAGGAGGAAAGCTCAACCTAGTTAGGAGACCAACCACAACAAAATGAAAAGCTGCACTAACTAATGAAGAATATTAGTAACACATGATGCTGGCATGAACAACTTGCATTTTATTCTAGAGCCCTTATAAATAGGATCTCCCCAGTTAGTGTTTATATTATCAGCCAGAGGGTTAGTTATCGTGTGGTAGAATGAGGACTTATGCAAGGTATAAATGCGCATAGCATTCACCACTATGAAAACAAGTACAGTCCAGTTAGAATAGAACCAACTGGACTCTACACACACCTTAATGATAAGATTCCCCATCACTTGTGAATGTAAAACATTTAATTTAAAAATGTTAACATTCCAATATATAAAACAGCTACTATGAATGCACCTGGTATATTCTATAGCTGCCAGGTTTGTTTGTTTTTTTTTAAGGAAACTATAAGTTACAGTGTGGTTAAGACATTTATCTTCATCTTTGAAAAAGCCCACATTCTATCACAGTGATGTATGGTCAGACTTAACAGCCCCAGTTGTTAAACACCTGGATCAAGTCATAACCAGTTTTATTGCAAAGGACCCTGTACACATTTGTCAATTCTAGTACCTTCCTAGTTACCCAGCAAGTCACTAACATACAGAAACATTCATCACGAGAAGCAAGAAATACTACCCATCCCTTCTGCATTAAAGCAACTTGTTACTTGTGAGCTACAGTGCTCACATCACGGAGGTCTGTGAACAGTCAAAGTTCACATTTTACATCCTTAAAGAGGCATTTGGTGTCATCTGGACTTCTGCTGTGCTCTTTCCAAAGCACACACTAGTGCTTTTATGAATAATAAAATCTTCGTACTTAAAATACTAGAATATTTGTGAATTTACGGCCTGGGCAACGTAACAAGACTATCTCTGTAAAAAAAAAAATAAAAAAAATTAATTAGCCAGGCTTGCATATTATTTGCATGCTGAGAGCTTGGTGGTGTGTGCCTGTAGTCTCAACCACTTGAGAGGTTGAGGCTAGAGAGTTACTTGAGTCCAGGAATTGAAAGCTGTAGTGAGCCATGATCATGCCACTGTACTCTAGCCTGGATGACACAGCAAGACCCTGACTCTAAAAACAAAAACAAACTAGAATAATTGTAGATTTCAAAATGTAAATGTATATGACTGTATAAAACAGGATACAGGAAACACATGCACAGGAATGTTAATTAAAAAGTGCTTTAAAAAATTCCTGACAAAAAGACATAAAATAGTGTGTTTTTATATAATCTATTAGAATATTTACTACAAGTATTACCTGCTGGCCTAAAATTTCTTTTCCCAAACTGTCAAACAGGGATATGTGTTATTACTTTTTATTAAAATAACTAATGCATTTATAATATATTAATATAATATATTAATATCATTACTTCAGAATCCAAGAGGTGATTCACTGGGTCATGTGGGATTTGAGATTCTTAACACGAAGCTCTCTGTGGTCAAAGAAGCTTGAAAAATGCTAGGCTGGAGTTAAATGCTTGTATTTTATTGTTTTGTGTTTGTGTGTTTGCTGCAGGACATCTCAAAGCTCTCAGTGTGCAAATAATGTGTACTGGAAATGGGGGTGACAAGAAATGATATAGTCGTTAGCACCTCCCAAACTTAGTTCACTTTGAATTTTTTTCTCCTGAACTAATATGCATGCATTCACATTCCACAAAATTGCGCATTTGCCCGGTATAGGGATTTCTGAGCTATTAGGAGAATTCTGTGTTTCAGAAGACTGTGAAATAATTAAAATTTTACATTATCAAAAATAAAATAACTTGTAATTTTCCCATAATATTACTTGCCATAGATTTAATTCAGTATTCAGTACTTTATTCTTGTCACCTAGTCAAAGACTTATTTACTGAAATATATAAGATTGTTAATTTAAAGTCCTGTAAAAATGAACAGAAATGAAGTTAAAATTCAATCAAATCCTAGAAAGGAGCTTTCTTTGTTAAATGTAAACTAGAAGCTTGAACCAATTTGATTCAAATGAACACTTTATAAAGGTTTTGTGATGGTTTACTTTTTGTTTGTGCACAGAGCATAATGAAACATTGAGTTAATGATCTAGAACACAAAATGATTGAGAAGAGTGTTCACTTACTTTCATGAAACTAAAATGAAGAAAAATAATCTTGTCTTTAAAAAATTGATTGATACATAATGATATTTGCACATATTTACAGGGTACATGTGATGGTTTGTTACATGCATAGAGTATGTAATGATGGCAGTCCGGGTTTTTTTGTTTGTTGTTTGAGACAGAGTCTCACTCTATCACCTAGGCTGGAGTGCAGTGGTACAATCTTGGCTCACTGCAACCTCTACCTCCAAGGTTCAAGCAATTCTCGTGCCTGAACCTCCTGAGTAGCTGAGACTACAGACATCTGCCACCACACCCAGCTAATTTTTGTATTTTTAGTAGAGACAGGGTTTCGCCATATTGGCCAGCTGGTCTCGAACTCCTGGGCTCAAGCAATCCTCCTGCCTCGGCCTCCCGAAGTGCTGGAATTACAGGAATGAGGAGGCACCACGCCTGGCCAGCAATCTGTTTTTTAAGCAAAAATTTGATAGGTGAGTAGTTTCAACGTCTACTAAATGTTAAGACTATTTGGAGGACATGCACAATTGTTTTAGACTATGAAGGAACACATATTAATGCAATGCTTCAGAGTATCATGAAATAGTCTTCCTCTAGATTACCCAACAGTAATTTCAAACAGCAATTACTTCTCAATTGGCAATCTTTGATTCATTGCACATAAATTTTCAAATTTACAAAAGTGCTAGAAAACATAATCAACATGAGCAAAGTTGACTGTTTCCTTTCTTTTATTTTTATTTATTAATTAATTTTCGTTTTAGATGAAGTCTCACTCTGTTGCCCAGGCTGGAGTGCAGTGGCGCCATCTCAGCTCATGGCAACCTCTGCCTCCCAGGTTCAAGCAATTCTCCTGCCTCAGCCTCCCAAGTAGCTGGAAATACAGGTGCTTGTTACCACGCCTGGCTAATTTTTGTATTTTTAATAGAGATGGGGTTTCACCATGTTGGCCAGACTGGTCTCAAACTCCTGAGCTCAAGTGATCCTCCTGCCTTGGCCTCCCAGATTGCTGGGGTAACAGGCATGAGCCACCTTGCCCAGCCAGTTTCCTTTCTTTTAAAAGTTGTTTCAGTCCTGGCACTTTTTTTAGATTGGGAAATGTAGTTAAGATATTGGGATTCTGACTTTAAATTCTAAAAAAAAAATTGCCTGGATTGATTTGGTTGAGTTCAATGATACTGAAATGTTTAATGGTTCTTATTTGTCATAGAAACCAGATTCTATTGCTACGAGGTAGATTGAATATCCAAACCTTTCTGGTTGTGTCCAGTTCAACAATACATATATGAATGACGTAGCATCTTACAAACAACATTTTCAAACAAACCAAAAAATATATGTGTCATATTTCATTTTTTTCCTATCTAAAAGTGGTGATGATGAATACATAAACATCAAGTTTTAGCTTGTTGGAATATGACATACAGGGAAACCACACACTCAGCGTAGCAGGGCTATCTTCCCCTAGCTGCATAGAAGGGCAGTTTACCAAAGTGGAATTTTATTCATCTGTAAGTCATGGGAAAATAGCATTTGTAAGACCATAAAAATGATTCTTTAAACAACCGAAGTTCCCAGAGAAGAACTTCTAGAAAGTAGGGAAAGAACCCAGTCTTATATTACAAGCCTGGGATTTTAGGGAGTACACATAAATACTTCGTAATGTGAGTGAGAGACTCGTAACTGAATAAAAAGCTCCAGAGATAGTAGAATGTATACATTCTTCTAGTTATCCAAACTCTCTGGAGCATAAAGTAACTCCTACCTATGGTTGATTTTAAATTGCCTTTTAAAATTATTTAAGCAATATACACTTGAGACAATTGTTGAGATTTAAGAATAAAGACCAAAAGCTTATAAAATTGTGACTTGTAAACAAACAGTGACATACTGATACAATACCTTGTTTGATTGAGACAAATTCATGAATTCCTCAAGCAGAGCAATCAGTTGTGGTACATACTGGTGTTTGTGACCAAAATAACAACAGCAATAAAATATGGGAGACAATAACAATAGCTAATGTTAATTCATCATGTTTTGAGGCATTCGGTTAATTTATTGCATTTTCTTAATGAGACGATACATGCCTTCACACTTTGGTGCTTATAAAACCATGATTTATCCTACAATACATATGTACATTTAATGATTTTTTTCTTCCCAGAATCTATTAAATCAATCTTGCCTAATAGTGGCTGTGTCTTTGAATTGAAAAGTGTGGTGACATCAATTTTTAACAAAGTTCATTACAAAGAAGTAATGTAATTAGAATACATAGATCAAGCATGGAGAAATTTTAATAGATGGTTGATTGACACCTAAAGGTAAATTGTACAAAAATATTTTAGCATGCTAGTAAAAAGCGCCAGGGTAATGTTACTGCAGATGTAAAAGAACCTAAATTTTTTTAAAAATCTTTTTTAAATTTAAAACAAAATCACATAATTTAGGAGAAAGTGTGTTGGAACTTCTACTGATTCACTTCCTCATCTGTCAGTCACCTTCATAAAAAAGAAAGACTTCATCTCAGGTTATGTGAGATATTTAATACACACAGGGTTCATTCACGATAGTTTATGTGGTGAATGCCTGGGAAAAGAAAATAAGTTTTTATTTCCCTTTTAGCAATTACCAAAAACAGTAATAAAAAAAGGAAGTAACTTCACCAATTGAAAAGATACAGACTCTAAGCTAATAAGATGTAAAAATAAAATATCAGCACTTAGGCATGGAAATGAGTACTGGTCTTCAAAGTGGTCTCTGATTCTAATGCTGCTGTCACTTTTTGAACCAGCCACAGAACCATTTTCAGAGCTTTCCACAGGGCCAGCTGTTGAGGCACAGCAGAAACCTACTCCGATTACCCTATGTTCAGACATAGGATGTTGGATCTTAGTTGACGAAAAAAAAGTATGATCCCACTTGATCACCCACATTATTCTCTACACATGGCCCTCTGTAACTCTTGTCTGCTTCCAAAAGTGAAATCCACCTTCCTCTGTTGATGGTTGTTCTTCCCCATAAAGTGTAACTTGGCTCCAGGAGGGCAGGACCCAGTGCCCAGATCTGTGCCTGGCATGTAGCCAACACTCAGCAAATCTTGCTGAATAAATATGTGCTAGAATAAAAGGCGGATCTTTGGCCCTACTGAGCATACAGAAAAGAATCTATACTTAGCGTTCCATTGACTTGCTACCTATTATTATTATGAAAGAATTCTAAGCCAGGACAGCATTATTTTTATAAGGGCAATGCCTCCTGGTATGATTCCTCTGAAGGAGATTTGCCCATCTAATTTCTGCTATTGCTGTTTGGTTAAACATATTTCTTTATTGTCATCTCTCTTGTTTCAATTCCAGGATACTTTGCCCAGGTCCCAGGACAAAGTGGTCAGTATTAAGGAACAGGATAGCTGGATGGATAGCCAGATGCAAACAAGCAAGCAAGCAAACAAACAATAATAAAACCCCGTGCTGGGAAATTGGCTGCTTTCCAGACAGAGACTTTTAGCAAATCTGAAAAAGTTGGCAAATCTAATCACAAACACTGCTTCTAAGATTAATATCAGAATCAACTCTCTGTGGCTTCAAAAAGTATTTTCAGAACATTTCTGAGCTGTTGCAGAATGATTCAATCAATCTGGAAATGGTGTTAAGGCTGCATTGCTATGATTAATAATCTTAATAGTGACAGATTTGGAGCAATTAATTGAATATCTGTCAACTAATTAAAGACCAGTTAAAGTGCTGAAAATGTACCAAAATCCAGGCATGACCATTTTTAGTAGCTTTAGGCAAGTTGGTCTTACAGAGAAAATCATCCATCTGTTCTGCAGTAGTGCCTCATTCTAACCCTCAGTGACTAAGAATGTACATGGGATGCTCATCCTCCTACCCAGCACTCATGGTGAACAGAAATAAAAATCTATCCAGATTACCACTGAATGGTCAGCAGCTAAGCCAGCATGGAAATTCAACTGCTCATTCATTTTGCAAGTATTTATTAGATGATTGCTCTGTACAGCTCTCTGCCAGATGCTGGATGGAATAAGATGAGGGGCCCAATGTCAAAAAGCTTACAGCCTGTTAGGAAAAGGAGTCAACCATTAATGCGTGATTACATGGAGACAAGAGTGAAAGATGGAGGCAGTAGGTCCAAGAGAAATCAGGAGAAAGAAGGGGAGATAAAAGTGAGCCAGGATGGTCAGGGGAAAGCTGTACAAAGGAGTGAAACCTGAGTTGGATAGTTAAAAAAAAAAAAAAAAAAATTAGATAGACTGACAGTTGGAGGACGGAGGGAGAGCAGGAGAGTTCTAGCTCATGCTGGAGAAAATGTAGGTTGCACCCATCAATCCTGTTTATGCCCGTGCAGGACTCTTTTCTCAACTGGGGATATACATGTAGCAGTAATTATTGTGTCTACTTTTTGGTTAAGTATTTTGTCTGTGCTTGATGAAAGTGGGTAATAGTTGAAGAGGACTGTATATTTATAATAAACTTCCATCCACTTACCTTCTTTATTTAGGGATGTCACTTTCTATCCTAAATTGATTTGCTTCCTAGGCATGTAAGGCAAATACATATATATACATGTATTTGCCATTATATATGTATACACACACACACACAGCAGTTTTTGTACCTGGGCGTGCAACTGCAGGTGGTCATGGTTTTGCTTATCTTCTGCAAATGTCAGAAAAATGCTACTAATTTCAAAATGCCCTAGTCATCTAGCCTTGCTCTTTCATCATGCTGTGTTCTCCATAAATAAGAGTCTTTTGTTGGTTGGTTGGTTGGTTGAATTTAAGGAAAGGCATTTTCTCATTTAAGCATACAAGTATAAATATGGTGACTTTTCAAATTAAGGGTCAGGCACAGGCTTTGTTTAAACTTTGACAGCTTGCCCTCTGGGATTACATCATCTGCTCTGTTGGTTGAGCCTTGCAGCCTGGCCCAAACACCTTTCCAAATTTGGAAACAGAGGTGTTTGCCCATTGGCCTTGTAGAGAATAATGTTACAATAATTTCGGCCAGTATGTCCAAACCTCCTTGAAACCATCCCATGGAAGGAGTTCTAGGAGTTTGCACTGTCTGCATTCCATAAGCAAATAACCTTCAAACTGTGGCCCACGTGGCCAGGATTAGTATTCATGTTACTCTCCATGGGAGCCACTGAAGGTCAAGGACAAAGTCAGTATACTAACATTATGCATTCATTATGAGAGCATAAGTTCAAGTTAGCTGAAGAAAAGTAATCCAATGTACTGAAAGAAAGAAAAAAGTATTTTACTAATGTATAGGAGACAAGAATATCATAGAAATTAGATAATGAAAGATGACACATCGAGACCAAAGCGATACCTAACAAGCTTCTGAGCCGTGTCCAGGAAAAAGAGAAACTTCATGTTGCAGTCAGGAAACAATTATTTCAAAATTTAAACTTTGTTATTCATTATGCAAATAAAAGGTTCACTTTTTAAAATGACAATACAAACATATAAAGCAAAACTGTCTAATCCACCTTCATGAAAACTTCCCTCTATGAAAGGCTAATGTTCCTTAGCTTAAGACAGATGAAAATCATTTCCTCCATGGTGAGACAAAGGAATTAGTATTTCATGGAGTAACTGAAGTATATGATTAAGATTGTTTTGTAAAACGAGAGTATCTCCATATAAAGTAAAAATAGGGTAATATTACAGGAGCTAGTTTTCTCAAACTGCCCTCCTGAAAAATAATCTCTGTACAGTTTCCAGTTCAAGAAGGAGCAACGTGTTTGCTTAATGTTATATTGTGAATCTGTAGAAATAATTATATAAATCTACATGAATCCATAGTCAGTGTCACAAAGTGAGATGCTAGCCTTCAAAATTACTAGTGGAACCTGGAACAGTTCACACAATAACACGAAAACATTTAATTTTTTCAAAAAAATCTGGGTAATTCAGATCATTTTCTCAATTGATATAATCCTAAGAAGACCAAACACCTCTTTTCCTTAGCATGCACATTGAAACTTGGAAACTACCAATTAATTGGCTGGCATCTCAACAAATGCTTGTGGTATTTTTATCATTGTTGTTTTTCTTTTAGAAATACATGTAATGGAAACTTAACAACACACCATTTGTCGTTATACTGACTGGGTCTTGCAGATAAGATGCAAAGGCAGAACACTAAACCACATTGATGAAAGATAATGCAGAGAAGTTCTATGGGGCCACCATGACAATCATTACTGACCTCCTTCTGCTTCTAATTTTGTGGACTTCAGCCTCACTCTCCCTCCCTCCAACTCACCTTTTGCTGGTGTAGTTCCGGCCTCCTTCTCTTTACTTGGTTCTGTGTAGAAAGTACAAGCATATTTTTTAAAGTGTCTTTAAGCATTTTATTGTGTGATGAGCAACGGGGTGGAGAGGGGGAGGAAAGAAATAAATAACAGAACAGGTCATAAATGATACTGAATACTCATGCTGTACATGAATCATGAATTTAGAAGTTGTAATTTAGAGCCACACTAAACTTTTCGTGAAAAGCAATTAATCTGATCAATTTTGAAAAAGTACACATAAGAACACTCAATACAGATTTTGTTAAAATGCACTCAACTATACTTGGATCATGTTATATAACATGCTGGAGTAGAATTGGGCAAAAAAAACTGTGAGCCACTTAATTTTAGACCTCAACAAGGGACTGACTTTTTAAAGAAAAATCAGTTTGCCCCATGTAATTATTCCAAGAGTTTGGACTTACAGAATTTATAGTAAAGTACAAAATATCTAATTGTCTTACTGACCTCTTTCTGCTTCTAATTTTGTTGACTTCAGCCTCACTCTCCCTCCCTCCAACTCACCTTTTGCTGGTGTAGTTCCGGCGTCCTTCTCTTTACTTGGTTCTGTGTAGAAAGTACAAGCATATTTTTAAAAGTATCTTTAAGCATTTTATTGTGTGATGAGCAACGGGGTGGAGAGGGGGAGGGAAGAAATAAATGACAACAGAACAGGTCATAAATGATACCGAATACTCGTGCTGTACATGAATTATGAATTTAGAAGTTATAATTTAGAGCCACACTAAACTTTTCGTGAAAGGCAATTAATCTGATCAATTTTGAAAAAGTACACATAAGAACACTCAATACAGATTTTGTTAAAATGCACTCAACTATACTTGGATCATGTTATATAACATGCTGGAGTAGAATTGGGCAAAAACAAAAATGTGAGCCACTTAATTTTAGACCTCAACAAGGGACTGACTTTTTAAAGAAAAGTCAGTTTGCCCCATGTAATGATTCCAAGAGTTTGGACTTCTAGATTTTATAGTAAAGTACAAAATGTGTAATTGTGTGCAGTGTATGTTAATTCAAGGAAAATGTTTCAGTGTCCATGTGAATCTTCTGGATTGGGTTTAGTGGCAATAAATGCAAAACAAGAGCGGTAACATCAGATTCTATCAGTTGAGACCATCTAGTTTGCATTTCTCTGTGTTTGGAATCATATTAGTTTAGACCTGCAAATGATATCTGACTTATGGTATATGTAAAAAAAGAATTGTTTCAAGAATGGATTCTCTTTTTTTGGACTGATGAATAGAGATTCAAATCTCAGTTAACTAAGAAGGACAATTTTAGCAGAATTTGGGAGGAGACATTTGAGCAAGAGGAAGTCAATGTTGTGCAATGAATATGAAATATGGCATGCAAAGGAAATGATAGGGGCTCAGTGGCAGTAACTAATATGAAAAACAGAAGGGAAAGGTTTGTTTGTAATGGTCAGTAGGTTCTTAGTGTACCAATGTTGATCAAAGTAAATTTGTTATGGGCAAGAAGAAAACATACTAAGGAAGAGGAAGATCCTAAGAAAAATGTCACACATCTATACTAGTTTCAAGATCAAGATCTAAAGAAAATAAATCTGAGCTTGCCCCTGTTTGAACTCATATGACACTGAGCCAGTTTTGTTCATTTTGACACATTGTAATACTTTTCTATACTGTTTAGGGTTTAGTGTGTGAATCTAGTATTTTTAGCTGGACAAAGGGCCTGTTGTGAGTAGCTAGTTTTCTTAAACTGCCCTCCTGAAAAACAATCTCTGCTTGAGCCCAGGAGTTTGAGGCTGCGGTGAGCTGTGATGGTGTCACTGCACTCCAGCTTGGATAACAGAGCAAGACGCTGTCTCAAGAAAGAGAAAGAAAAGAAAAAAGAAAACAAAGAAAAGAGTAAAACGATCTCCAGGGAGGAAGAGGAAGAGCTTTATAATTGCCTCATAAGTTTTTGTGTGAAAAGATGATTAGAAACTGAGACCTTCTCCAACTCCTGCTTTCACCTAAGCTGGACCAGGTCTACAGTCACCTGCTGGCTTCATAACACGTTGTCAGTTTAAGCAACCCAAAAGTAATCACATACTGCTTGGTGGGGGTGGGGGGTTCTTATAATATTGCCTAATGTTTTAGTTGCATTTTATATAATTGTTCTCCAGGCTGTATTCTATTTTCTACCTGGCTGCAAACAAACTGAATACAGGGAGATGTGTTCTATGTAGAGTTCCCCACTACATCTGGCACAATATGCTGGCACCTAGCTATTAATACGTATATGGTAGGTATGTCTGAATCCCTCTGAAGGGTTAGGTCAGAGTTGTGCACAAGGTAAATACCTAGTGAATAATTATTGAATGGATGCCAGTTTATCACCCTTTTCAAGGAGGAAGAGGGATGAGAAAGGCCACTTTGGAGTCTTTATAGGACAATGCACGTGATTTTGGTTGCTTCCATGTTGGGGCTGTTTGGCTGATAAATGGCTCTGAAGAGCCATGTTGGGAATTTAAGCCATGTTGAGCTTTCAATCTTTCGAGCTTTCAATCTTTCAATCCTCTTCTCTTCTTTAGGTGTATGTGGACCTAAAAACAAGCTTCACATATTGCATGCCATTGAGGACTGCCCTACCTGCCAAGGGTCTCACTGGATCCTTGTGCTTGTTTCCTACTGCCAGCTGGTGGACAATATGGTACTAAGAACTCAAGAAGTTGGTCCTCACGTTGAACCTCAGAGGCCACCAAACCTTTCTGGAAAGTCCCTAGGGAGTTTCTGCAGGTGCTCAATGGTGACATATGTCAAGTTGAGAAGGGACAGCTGATCTTCCAGGGTAGAGATGGATCCACTCCCCACTCTCATGAAGAAGATGTGGGTTTGTTTGACCTTCACTATATAGGAAAAAGCCTCACAAATCCTTCAACCCCTTGAACGGAGGCTCAGCCTCCATGCTGTAAAATGCGGACATAATAACTTTTACGTAACTTGAAAGGTTTCATAAGAATTCTTCCCCTAATATATATGAAGTGCCATCCAAATTAGATTAACACAAGAGGATTATATAAACACAATGTATTATTTTTATTATTATCAACTTATCACAATGGTCACCATCCAACTTCTCAGTAGGAATTAGGTTAAAGCTCACAGCTCACAGCACCATGGAGGCCAAATCATGCTGGGATGGACGTTCTGTATTTGCAGCCCAAACGTGTGTGAGGCAGTGTTTTTACTCACCTTCTGGGGGCGGGGCTGGGGCTGGCACTTCATTTTCTAGAAATGGAAAAGTCATGGAAATGTTAGGCTCATTTATCACAGAGAAGAACTGCTTTCCACAGCCCCAGGCTGCTTCTGCTGCAGGCAGCCATCTCACCTGTGTGTACTCACAAGAAGGATGGAGCAGGAAAACACATTCTCTCCTCTCTCTCTCTGTCTCACACACACACCCCCACACCCCCACACACACCCTACTGCATCAAGAGGCCCAAGACATTCATGCTGCCATTTATGTGTGGTATATAGATTTCCAGAAGGTGGCATGGTGTAGTGATGGAAAGATAAAAGTAGAATGGGGATCCAAGTGTCCTTGCCACTTAGTTATCCTCTCCGAGGCAGGCCGGGCATTTACTTGTGCTGAGCCTGTTTTCCTGCCTCTAGAGAAATGGCCACAACACCCATCTTACAAGGGCAGGACTGCTGTTAGGATGAAGTGAAACACAGTGGGTAGCAAGCATATGGCGAGCATATCCCATAGAGTCTAAGGTAAGGTCGGTGCAGAAATGAGACCCCTTTTTCCCAGAAAGCAAGAGCACTGCATCTCCAACATTGTTCTGCCTGCATGGGAGACACTTTCTGAACGCAGATGACATCAAAGTCCTCTGGCTTTGCAGCGCTTTTTGTTGTTGTTGTTGTTGTTGTTGTTTTACAAGGAAGGTGCAATTCATTGGGAAACAGAATTAAGCCCTCTCAGAGTCGCTTCTGGAAACATACGTGCTTGGAATAGATTCCCACCTACACTGATTCAAAATTTTCCAAGCTCTGATTTTGAGGTTTTGGTTTACCTGGCTTTGGATGTCTGGTTATTACAGAGCAGTCTGGCTATGAAGTCTGACAAAGAAACTTCTGTTAAAGAATATACTATTTCCAAGTAGCTGAAGGCATCCCCATGAACAAAGAGCACAGCATTTCCCCTGCCAAATCCCCGTGGATGCCCAGAATTGGGAATTAGTGACATGTGAGTATCACTCACTCATGAACCAGCTGCTTCATCTCCAGGACAAGAAGAGGCAGTTAATGAAGGTGATCGCTTCTAAAATTATCTTCTACTTGACTACTAAATAAAATATAAAGATAGCAAAGTTTTTGTATTATAGACACATTGTGGAATCCTGGGAGCCTTTGTCAGCATATGGGATTTTCCACTTTTTTTTTCCACAAGTGACTCTTGTTGAACAGGGAGAACGATGCCCTGTAACAAGCAGTTTGGCAGAACAGTCACCACTATGTGTAGGCCAAGTGCCCCATTCTAGTCTAGGAAGGCTGGAATGAGCATGGAAAAAGGAATGGATTGCACCGTAACAGAAATCAAGAAAAGAGTAATGCAGGCCTGCCAGGATGCAATAATGTCTTTTTCCATCCCTCATTTTGTGGCTAGTATAAACTTCAATTTATTGCTTTTTAAAAACTTTTATTCAGGTGGCCATAAATAAGTTTATTACTATTTACTAGTGAGGGAGAAGAATATATATAACCAATAGACAAAAAACATAACCTTATACATGGGCAGAAGAAAATGTAGCAGGATGTGATGTAATTCACAGATACAGTGAAAACACAAATGTCCCTTGGATGGCATTGTCAGAAATGTTTTTGTTTCTTCACTACATCATGGAAAGAATCACTCAGGTTATCATCAATCAAAACATGAAACTG
This sequence comes from Macaca thibetana thibetana, assembly GCF_024542745.1. Classification (NCBI taxonomy): domain Eukaryota; kingdom Metazoa; phylum Chordata; class Mammalia; order Primates; family Cercopithecidae; genus Macaca; species Macaca thibetana. The sequence goes on along the minus strand of NC_065588.1, from coordinate 97,907,841 downwards.
TCAGTCAAAGCATTTTATTTTCAGAGATCTGAGTGCAGAAATGGAAATCTAATATTGTCCTCTTGGCTTTGAATAAGTTATTGCAGCACATGGATATCAGAATACTGAGAGCGAGACGCCGATTTCTTTGACACGCTATCTTTCAGACAGGGCCATTGCCATGACATGCCCAAGGACTTCTTCCTGGTTCTGTCTACAGACAAGTTTCTCATCCCTCCAGTCTCCTTTTCCCACAGCTGCAGAAGTTATTTATCCTACAACTGTGTTTCATCCCATTATTCTGCTTGAAAGGGTTTCTATTACTATTTGATTAGGTCTACCCTCCCCAGGTTTGCATTCAAAGCCTTTGTTCATGGGCACTTCTTTCTCTCCCTTCTCTTACTACGTTCCAGTGGCCCCTCTGTTCTAGAGCCATTTCTGTTCACCTTCTGACCTTTCTGCCACTGTTCTCCCCAGCAGACCTCCTGCTTTTTCTGAACATATGATGGAGTCAGACTTAGGTCTGAATCCTGACTCTCTGCCTTATTCATTGTGCAATCATGTGCAATTCCTTAATCTCTAACAGCCTTGGGTCCTTCATCTGTGAAATAAGATTAACAAAATAAATAACCTCTTAGGGTGCCAATTCTATGTAAAATGCGTAGGGTAGTTCCTGCCATGTAGAAAGAGCTCTATAATTCACAGAATGAACTGTTTCCATTACTATTATTTGGCAGTCTTTATCCACATCGCCAACATTTTTCTCAAGGCACTTGGAACTGATTATTCTTTTTTTTTTGAGACAAAGTCTCGCTCTATTGCCAGGCTGGAGTGCAGTGGCGTGACCTTGGCTCACTGCAGTCTCCACCTCCTGGGTTCAAGCAGTTCTCCTGCCTCAACCTCCCAAGTGGCTGGGACTATAGGCACGTGCCACTATGCCCAGTGAATTTTTGTATTTTTAGTAGAGACAGGGTTTCACCATGTTGGCCAGGATGGTCTCGATCTCTTGACCTCATGAACCACCCGCCTCTGCCTCCCAAAGTTCTGGGATTATAGGTGTGAGCCACTGCGCCCGGTCAGAGCTGATTATTCTATTCCGTTCTTCTTTCTTACTCTTTTGCATTCTGGACCATGTCATAACACATTCTCTTTTTACTATGACTTAATTATTGTCTAATAGTCTCTGTATATTTATGTTTCTGTTTCTCCCCCATCTAAACAAAGTCAGGGGTCTTTCCTTCTTTTCTTATCTCCCTGGTGTCTCATTTTATTGCTGAAAACACGTTAAATGCATAGAGAATTGATACAAAAGAATTAAGAAGGGCTTCTTTTGGTGGTTGGATATCAACTATTAAATCGATAATACCTGTTTAGCATCTATGTGCCCAATTCTCATTTTTTAAGGGTAACCATAGTTGCTTAAAAATCCAGCTAAGGCCAATGGTAAATTCTAATCAAATACGTAAAAGAGAATCATCTTGGGCACTAAAACTGTAGATGTTCCCTGAATGTACATTCTCCATTTCCATTTTTTCTATAGCCCCATGGGCTATGTAACAGACCAAAAATCAAAATGATAATGTAAAGGGCTTAATTTAACTTCCACTTAATCCACAAAACATTGGTCATGAATAGCCAACTCTACCAGAGAGAATGGCAGAAACATTATAGGATATTAATGTTAGGACCATTGTGGGATGGTTGCAGGGAGTAGAAATAGAAAAATGTATACTGGCCTGGTAAATAGGCAGATCCAGAACTTTTTCTTCTCAAAATCACAGAAACCTCTTTACTTTATAGCCAGTGAAGGAGTAAATACATTGCAACCCCTTATTAGAACCCACCACATGTAGGACCTAGTGTATATTAATCCTTTTAATCCTTACAACTCTGTGAAATCAGTACTATGATTATCTCCATTTTGCAAGTGGGAACTGAGGCTCTTTGAGATCGCACAGTCTAGGAAGGGTGGAACCAGGCTGTACTCCAGGCTTGCTTGGCTAAGCCTGGCCTCTGCAGCCCCGCCCTGCACTTCCTTTCCCTGCTACTTAAGTTCATCAAGTCAGAACAGGGTTGATGGACTTCTCAGAACAATGACACCATTTTCCCCACTGAATTAGTTGGTCTTAATCTCAAGACCACATAGCCTCATATGGATGTTGTCCTCCCTATTTGTAGGAGTGGGGTGCACATCGATTTCCTCAAGTATGAGATAGAAATAATAGCACAGCCTAACTCAGGGGTCATTGGCGGAATGAATGCATTAGCAGGGGTAGAGAACATGGCAAATGTCACATAGGCTTTATCTTTTCATGGTTTTTATCGTTATGATCATCATTTTTACTCGGACACACCTATGAAAAAGACACTTATGTTTTCCTCCACATGCTGCCTGCTAAGGATATGTCTTATTTCTAGGTCTACGAGCTGTATGTGTTAAAACATGTTTGCATGTGGGGTGGGGACTGGACAGAAGAGGTGAGTCCCTCATAACCCTACTACAAAGTGGGAATAGTAGTTGAGCTCGATGCAATTTATATGCATTATAGTTTGCAGACTGCAGATAAGTAGATCAAACAATGATTCAATCAATCAATCATGGCAAGACAGAAATGATCAGAGAAAATAGGACCTTAGTCTTTTTCGGAGCATTTGAAACAGAAAATTCCAGTTGTCTTAAACCTGGAAACTGGAAAACCAAGGAGTGGTAAAGGCCAAGCAGCACATGACTTAAATGGAAAATGAAGCATTGCAGGTAAGTCTCAGAGACCCCAAGGTGTGCCCATTTACCTTGAAGGAACTTCTCACGCATCTCTCTCACTCTAATTCATATGTTTGTCTCTGACAGGTCCTGTCATGGTCAGCTTTGCCCATTTCTCTAAAAATAATTTACATGTTCCTAAATTTCACTGTCTGCCTCTGTAACATTCGTTCATTAACAGCAATTTCCACAGTACCTCACTGAATAGGAACCATAGGCAGGAGCACCCTTGCAAGCTAAATTCATTCAACTCCCATTATGAATTTAACAAGGTCAGTGGGTTATGAAAGTGGTTACAATGCGATAAGATACCTGTGTTTAGGAAATTCACAGGTAAATGAATTGCCTTTCAGTATCAATTGAGTCACTGAACCAAGTCATGCTGCTCTCTTAAAACATTCAAGACTCATTACTTCCAGAAATCCTCTAGAACTTCTCAAACTGCAGTATGCATATTAATCACTTAGGGATCTGATCGAACTGCAGGTTCTGACTCTTGGGGTCTGCAGCAGTAGGGTTCACGATTCTGCATTTCAAGGTTGCGCAGTGGCTCAGGAGGTCACAGTGGGAGGATCGCTCGAGCCCAGGTGTTTGAGACCTACCTGGGCAACATAATGAAATCCTGTCTTCACAAAAAAACATTTTACATTAGCTGGTGCTTCCTAAGTCCCAGTGACTTGGGAGGCTGAGGTGGGAGTATCACTTAAGCCCAGGAGGTGGAGGCTGCAGTGAGCCAAGATTGTACCACTATACTTCAGCCAGGGTGACAGAGCAAGACCCCATCTCCAGAAATTTTTTTTTTAATTTTAAAAATAAAAAGATTCTGCATGTTTCTAAAAGGCTCCCAGGTGATGCTGCTGGTCCACAACCCACATTTTGAGTAACAAGGCTCAGCACACCCCCTAAATATCACCCGTTCCTCTCCTTTTTCAAATGTGAGTGGGAATCCTAATGGGTTTACAGTAGATGGGGACTTTTCTTCTCCCTTTGATCACAAGCTTCTTGAGGACAAGGCCCTTCTCCTTCTCCTTTTCAGATTCCACACAGCAGGTGCTCCATAAATATAGTTAACTGGCAGGCTGTTCCTCCCTGCACAAAAGCCCCTTCTCCTTGCTGCCAAGAAACCCATAACCGTCCCCTGGCATTCTGTGGGCAGCTTTCTTCGTCTGTGTTCCCCACAGGGAACACTATGTCTTTCATTGGTTCCCCTCCCGCTGGCCAAGGCTCCAGGGGCATTCACCCAAGCGCCATCATTTACATTTCTTCTTACTGTCAACAAATGTCTTCCATTTCTTAACAAGGGCAGGAGAGCAATTAGGGTTAGTTTTGGCTCTCAGGAATATTACACCCCTCGCCTTTCTAAGGAATCCTCCCCTTTTAAAATCGGGGCTCCCAAAAACAGCAAAGCAACTTGTGTCGAGGAACCTGTCCCACCAGTTTCTTAGCAAATAACAGTCAATCACACCAACTGTTGTCAACAAGGTTGGCTGTGTTGCAATGTTCGAGAGGCACCCACCTTTGGTAAGCTCTCTAAATCTTAAACAAGCAAACAGATATTTATTGAGGTGAGGTCCTGCTGTACTTCTGCTTATTCAAAAGCCAAGGGGCAAAGTTCTGTGGAACATTCCTGCTAGGTAAATACAGTTGGTTTTTTGTTCTCCTCTCTTGGTTCTCCCACATAATATCTTTGTTAGAAAACATGCTAACAGGACTAAAGAAGCATGTTTTAAAATGTTTGAATAAAAAAGGAAAAACAAGGATACTTTTTGAAAAAAAATAAGCCCAAGGAAATATTTTAAGGGACAACCTAAAAATGAACTGGTTTGTGAACCAACAACTAAAGCCAGCCCCTTCTTTCCTGGGCAAGGGCGGCTGTTCTTCGATCCTTTCTAATGAACAGATACAGACTTTCTCTCCCTCTGCAGCACTGAAATGCTTTCAAAGGGGTAGATCTATTTATGGTGGATTTTTCCTATGGTCACCTACTGTAAAAAGCACAGGTATGCCACCAATGGCATGCCTGCACAGCCTGTGCCAAGGCATTCTAATTGACGGGCACTGGTGGCAGCTATGAAATAGACAGCCCCATATGTGGCCTTTGTGCTGCTGCAGAAACACTAGGGACCCAGTAACTCCATAAATGGTTTGGCCCTCTCCAGTGGAGTCCATTTCTATTTTCAATGATCAAGGGTTTCATGGTCAGTAATTTAAAGGGGAAAAAAAGAAATCTTACATCTTAAAATTCATTAAACTGTCTCTCTCTCTATGTCTGTGTTTATACACTTAAAACAAAACAAAACACCCAGTTCTCTTCTTCCCATGGGCTGTCTCAAATATTACATTATTTTACCTACTTAAACTATCTTCTGGGCCATTATGTACAATTTAATTTAGTTTTTTATACAAGGAGAGCATATCACATGAGTATATTATATAGGCATAAAAAAGACAGAAGAACACATGATAACAGTTATCACTAAATGTTATGGTTCTAGGTCTCTTTTTGTGGCTTTCTGTCACTTTCGTGGGGAAAATTTTTAAGCAATAAAAAATATTCTTTGGAAATTTGAGGCATAGGGGAAAATTGTATGCTATTCCTAATTATTTTTTCTTATTCTCAAAGTAAAATTCTAGCTTTGAAACAAAACGCGTGAAGGCTTTATGTTTTGTAAACATCATGATGAATAAGGAAGTGTCTACTTGGCCAACTCCTGTACTGTCATTTTTGGTGGTATAGCAAATTATCTTTCTTTTTAGATTAAATATGTAATAAACACTATCAGGTGTCTCCCCTCTTGATGATGGGGTCTGACTCTATATGCATACTCTAACCTGGACCTTATTTGCCCAGACACGAGCACAATGGAAGCTGCCATAGCATAAAATATTGCTTTCACAGGGACATTAATAATGCTTAGAGATGTTTGATTCTCATAAGTTAATCATAAGTGTACCCCATGGCCAGGTGTGGTGGCTCTCGCCTATAATCTCAGCACTTGGGGAGGCAGATGGAATCGCTTGAGCTCAGGAGTTCACGACTAGCCTGTGCAACATGGCAAAACCACATCTCTACCAAAAATACAAGAAATTAGTCGGGCATGGTGTTGCGTGCCTGTGGTCCCAGCTACTTTGGAGGCTGAGGTGGGAGGATTGCTTGAGCTGGGTAGGCGAAGGTTGCAGTGAGCCAAGATTGCACCACCGCACTCCTGAGTGACAGAGTAAGACCCATCTCAAACAAAACAAAACAAACCAAAAACAGTGTACCCCCAAAATCAGCAAATATAAATGACAGTGTATTTTTATTGGCCAAATTGCTTATGTATCACAGATGCAGAATTTGGACAGAAATCAACATTTAATTCAACATTTTCACAGTTACTTGCTTATTTTGTTCCCCACTCTATTCATTATAGGCATCATGGGTCTGGATACCTTATACTTTGGGATTTAAGAGAATTACATACTTTTTAAATAAGTAGGCTGGGCTTGGTGGCTCACGCCTGTAATCCCATCACTTTGGCAGATGGGGGTGGGTGGCTTGCTTGAGCTCAGGAGTTCAAGACCAGGCCTGGCAATGTAGTGAGACCCTGTCTCTATACAAAAACAAAACAACAACAACAAATAAACTAAATTGATTTATATTAGTGGTTCTCAAAGTATGATCTGGGATCTTCAGGAGCTCCCTAGGTAGGGAGTTTACCAGGTCAAAATGATTTTCATAATAGTAATGCTAAGACATTATTTGCCTTTTTCACTCATATTCTCTAAGAAATAGACAGTGAAGTTTTCCAGAGGATACATAATGTGTAATGATATCAACGTTCTGACAGCTAATAGAATTGTTTGTGTATTCTTGTGTGTGTGTGTGTGTTTCTTTTTTGAGAAGGGTCTCATTCTGTCACCCAGGCTGGAGTGCAGTGGCGTGATCTCGGCTCACTGCAGCCTCGATCTCCCCAGGCTCAGATGAACTTCCCAGATCAACCTCCTGAGTAGCTGGGTCTACAGGCATGTACCATGTCCGACTAATTTTTGTATTTTTTAGTAGAGACGAGGTTTTGCCATGTTTCTTAGGCTGGTCTCGAATTCCTGGGCTCAAGCAATCTGCCCACCTCAGCTTTCCAAAGTGCTTGGATTACAGGCATAAGCCACCACGCTTGGCTGTATTCTTGTATTTTAAACATTATCAATTTTACTTTTATTTATTTATTTATTTTGAGACAGAGTTTTGCTCTTGTTGCCCAGGCTGGAGTGCAATGGCGTGATCTTGGCTCATTACAACCTCCACCTCCCGGATTCAAGAGATTCTCTTGCCTCAGCCTCCTGAATAGCTGGAATTACAGGGGTCCACCAGCACATCCAGCTAATTTTTTGTATTTTTAGTAGAGACAGGGTTTCACCATGTTGGCCAGGTTGGTCTCAAACTCCTGACCTCAGGTGATCCATCTGCCTCGGCCTCCCTGAGTGCTGGGATTACAGGCATGAGCCACCACGCCCAGCCAATTTTAATTTTTAATACAGTAAATATTATATGACACACGAATACAATATTTACTGTACTACAAATTAAAATTAGTGTGTATAATACACTATTTATGCACATAAACAAATGCTCTTTAGTTTATCAGTAATTGTTAAGGGTGCAAATGGATCTGAGACCAAAAGGTTTGAACCACTGGTTTTGAATTTATTGCAAACCTCTTTGGAAAAAGATTTTGTGCATGTTATTTTAAAACAAACTCAGGTCATATACATCATATACATCTGCAGCTTTGATAAAACAAATGAATCAGTCAAAATAAAAACCATACATTGATTTTGAGGGCAATAACTCATTTTCCTAAGTGCACCGTAATAGAGACAAAAGGGCAATAGTGCCTAGTAGCACCTCCTCTACGCAGAATTCAGCTATCTAGCAACTTACCTAATGGCTTCTGACCACCCAAATAAAAAGACCTCTGAAGGGCCTCTGCATTTATCTCAAGCTTCTGCGTTCTGTGCACTACGAGTTTCTGTGTTTTCCTCATGGAACAAGGCCCTAGCTCCTCAGTAAACCCAGAGCCTGGGGCTTGGGAAAGGTAAGCAGGGTGCCTGAGGAGCAAAATTTAAGGAGGTCACTTAAGGTGCTGACCCTGCATTTTGATGACCCAGAAAGTGAGTGCCTTCTTAAATATTGTGCCTTAGATGGTGCTAAACTCTACTCAGCCAGATTAATGACCTGGAACGGAGTCTATAACAAAGGACAAAGGGGAGTGAGGGCAACAGCTTCATATGCTGACTGACAAGAGTACTAAAGAAGACAGCACACTTCTAGGAGGCAAAAAGTGAGAAAGCTAAGAAAAATTGGACAGAAATTCAAAATACAAATCAATATGAGCCCAGTTTTCAAAAAAGCAAATAATTTGGTCTCTCAGGGTGTCACATGATACTAACAACTGATGTCTGTAATTTAAGACAAATTATATCCACTGTACTTTATTTTTCAAATCAAAGGAGTAATATACTACATTTTAAGAATGTTTCTATTCAAACTGGTGGAAAAAATAAGGCTCTGAGGTTATATAACAAAATTAACCTTTAGCTGTGCAGAGAATCTGGTTATACAGAATGATTCAATCAATTTAATCCATATTTATTTACTGTGGTTAAATGTTGCCAAAGTCTGTACTGTATTCTAATGTTCTGAATAGATGAGGTCTAATGATACATCAATCATGTAAATTTTCAATGACTCATTATTCAACTTTTGGAATTTCCCTGAATCTACAGGGTTTTTTTCCTCCCCTAGTCAATTCATTCTTTTGTCCTTCTAATTATGCAAGTTTCAACTCAGGATGTCATTTCACACAGGAAGAGGATTAAAATATGGTCCTTATTACATAGCAACAAATAACTTCTCATTGTTAACATGGGGCTGGAGGAAAATTGCTAAGATCTGAGGACTTGCCTTCCTCCCAACGCTTACCATGTTTTAAAGAATCAAATGGGATTGGAGTGGCATATATGAGGGTGTGTTTTGCAGAGGAAGATTTACTCAAATTGAAGGAGCTTAACATTTTAGCATAGGTCAAAAGGAAATTATTGCAAAAGCAATTTGTATTGTTAACAATTTCATCCTTTACTGTGTCTTTTCTGGGGATCTTGCATCACTTATTATTATTATTATTATTTTGAGACAGGATCTCGCTCTGTCACCCAGGCAGGAGTGCAGTGGCATGATCATGGCTCACTGCAGCCTTGACCTCGTGGGCTCAAGTGATTCCAAGTAGCTGGGACTACAGGTGTGCACCACCACACCCAGATAATTTTTGTATTTTTTGTAGAGATGAGGTTTCACCATGTTGCTCAGGCTGGTCTCAAACTCCTGGGCTCAAGCAATTCTCTGGCCTTGGCCTCCCAAAGTGCTGGGATTACAGGCATGAGCCACTGTACCTGACCTGTGTCATTTATTTATGTGGCTATAGGGTTATAGGATAAATCTCTTAAAGGTCTTGCTCCAAGCCATTGCTGGACCTCACATTGGGTGACTTTTTAAAAATAGAGGCAAAAGAGTCCTGACGCCAGGTGGGGTCATAAAAATAAAATTCCACCACAGTAAACACAGTGACACTCAATCAGTCACCCACCACATCCATATGTGGTCATGGAGAGTTCTTTATGTGGTTATCTCAGGAAAGCGCAGACTGAGGAAGACCCTATCCACCAAAAAGCACCCCTGATAGGGAGAGAAATCTTTTTTTTTTTTGAGACGGAGATTCGCTCTTGTTGCCCAGGCTGGAATACGATGGCACAATCTTGGCTCACCACAACCTCCATCTCCGGGTTCAAGCGATTGTCCTGCCTCAGCCTCCTGAGTAGCTGGGATTACAGGCATGCACCGCCACACCCGGCTAATTTTGTATTTTTAGTAGACATGAGGTTTCTCCATGTTGGTCAGGCTGGTCTCGAACTCCCGACCTCAGGTGATCCTCCCACCTTGGCCTCCCAAAGTGTTGGGATTATAGGCATGAGCCACTGCACCCAGCCAGGGAGAGAAATTGTAAAGTCCCACAAACCCAAGCCTTATAACCTTTGGTGTCAGATATAGTTATTGTTCAACTGTGTAGGGTAACTCTTTCATCTAAGTGGGAAAGGCCATGTCCCCACAATGGAACAGTGAAGAAACAACCCAACCGTTATCACCTTATGCTATATGCTGACAACTAGAGACCCCTGAATTGGACATGGCTCATTTCAGTAAGAACACAGCAGAGCTCATGGAGTACAGACCTTTTATTTGATCTGAGCTTCGATGGGTGAAAGCGAAGATGTCTCACTACAAGTAAAAGAAGGAAATGTGGTGGTGGCAATGACGGTTATGACTATCATAGCAGCTTTCTTGGCATGTATTATAAATATTACACTAGTGAGGAGGTGAGCAGTGGTTGTTACATCCCTTATGTTGAGGGAAATGCCATCAAAATTTATATGAAATTTGAGGCATTTAATACCTTATACCAGACAAGATTTCTGACTTTACTGCTTTAGGAGGAAAATGCTTGAAATCTTTCCATATGTTAGGCCCTGTTCGAAGCACTTTACCTGTCCAGGCATGGTGGCTTATGCCTGTAATCCCAGCACTTTGGGAGGCCAAGGCAGGTGGATCACTTGAGGTCAGGAGTTCGAGACCAGCCTGGCCAATATGGTGAAACCCCATCTCTACCAAAAGAATACAAAAATTAGCCAGACGTGGTGGCACACGCCTGTAACCCCAGCTACTCGGGAGGCTGAGGTAGGAGAATTGCTTGAACCAGGGAGGCAGAGGTCGCAGTGAGTCGAGATCACGCCACTGCACTACGGCCTGGGCAACAGAGAAAGACTCCATCTCAAATAAAAAATAAAATAAGATAAAATAAGCACTTTACCTGGTGTATTTCAGTTAATTCTTACTGAGACCCAATGAGTTGATACTGTTTTATTCACGTACAGATGAGGAAACAGAGGCATACAAAGTGTAAGTAACTCAGTTCATGGTGCAGCTGGAATTTGAGCTGTCTAGAATGTTCTATGAATATTATAACTTTTTATGTCACCATGTTTAATAATGAATATGATTTAAGATGCATAAAGAAAAAGCCAAGATACATACTATGTGCATAACAACCCTAAAGACATCTAACTCTAAACATGACAAAATGTAGAATTACACACATGGACAAATTTTTAGTTTTAAGTAGAGCATTGTCTTCCAAGATTCATAAAAGTTTTTAGAAGGCAAACGATATTAACGGATGCAAGCAAAGCAATTTATAAAGAGTATTATATTATAGTTGAGTAATTTACAAAGAGATCTGATACTATTTAGAGAAAGATTTGGACAATTTTGGAGAAGAATAATATTTAGCCAAAATAGCTAAATACACATCAAAAAAATGAATAGAACAAAATCATAAGATCTAACATCTGACATATTATTAAGTGTAATTTTAGATGCTGCCCTGATGTGCCAAATTGGCCTAAAAATGATTCCTAAGGGAGTATAAAAGGGCAAGCCTTATCAAAGTGGATTTAGACTTGAAAGGCATAATGAAAGTCAGATTACAGTTAGCTTTTTGTGAACTCATTTTAGAAAGAGAAATAAGTGTGAGATTGAATGATCCTGGTCTTTGCCTCTGCCACATCAATCAATTCATGCCCCAATCTAATGGTACCTAAAACTTTACTCTGGAAATGTATGTTAAAGCCAGCCCATGAATACTCTGTCCCATGAATGGAAGTATCTCAAAATTTGGCCAGTGGTCTATCTTTGGGCTGTCTAAACCAAATGTACTCTTTGTAAATTAAAACTGAGCCTATCCACAGAGAGCAGAATTATGACAAGACAGTATCATCACTTTGATTTTGAGGGGCTCTTTGTAAAAAGCTGCGTGGTCAGAAGCCCTCTTCTCATCTGGTTATGAGATAATTTGCATACATATAGGAAATTAAGTGACAAAGTCTTTTCTTCTTTTTCACAGTTTCATTTTCCTTAATTGCTATGCTCTCAAATTTTAGGAAACCCCTCTTGAATAAACAGTAGCTACTTCATGATTAACCTAACTCAGAGCACTAATTCAGCTGCTACCTTTCTGTGTATTTATTCAGTTTCCCCAGGATGCAGTACTCTGAACAAACCAAGGGTTCCAGAAAAGACATCTGTTTCCATCAAGAACTAACATGGAATAAGAACAAAGAAGACGTGGCCACATGCTCTCAGGTACACACATTAAATTAAAATTTCCGTACTTATTTTTGGCTGCTAGAACTTTAATCCCGTTCTTTATCATCTAACACACTTAAGCATGTCTAGAGATGAAGTTTAGAATTACCACAGAAGATACTGGCAGGCAAGAGTATTTTGTGTCTCTTAATATAGTTTTCATAGACTAATTAAGGAGCAGTGAAGATAAAAATAGCCATTATTAATTATAATAAAAACTATTCTCTGTGTCCATAAACAGCCTAAAAATAATTTAAAAAAAAAAAAACAGTTGCAATAATTTTAAATACAAGTAACAAAAATGCTTCCTTGGACTGTAAAAACAATAGCAATAATGACACAGCAGTCTCCTCTCACAACCATATGAAATTGAAAAGAAGAATGCATTTGTTTACAAAAGTATTGCAAAAACGTCATTTTGTATTTATTCAAGTTTTTAAAGAGACCACTTATTTATTTGTTTTTGTGCCCAAGCATTTTTTAAAAGCAACTTCAGCCTGGGTAGTTGACTTCAACACTCATGTTTGATTCGGGGATACTTTGAAATTGCTGTAAATAAGGAAACGCTATGAATTGCGTGTGTATACAGAGCCTAAAAAAAAAAAAAAGTTTCAAGGCCATGTCTCATGGCCAAAATAAAGTGAGTCATTGAGAGCATAAAGGATTGTAAGCTCTTCATGCTTTCCACCCTTCTGGGTTCCTTAGACCAGCTAGTGAGCCTAACTTCCACCTTTGATCACTCCACAATCTTCCCTTACTCCTGACCTCACTGTTTGAAATGCCTGGGAACTAGAGGGAATTTCTTTAGATTTACTGAGTGAGAAGTAAGGATACAATTTGTTTTTCCAAAGTGTTTTTAAAGCGATATATTTAGGGCGCTTCAGAGGAAAGAATTGGCCGGTCCTTTATTTATCTTCCTAACAGGTGCAGTCGGAGCAGTCATAAAAGCAGGCTACTGAAAAAGAAGGATTCTGCCAAGTATTAAGCCCCTCTAGTACGCATTTGCCCTAGAGTATTCCTTCTTACAACACAGAGCTCAATTATATGCCATGAATCTCCAGCACAGCATGGCGGTTTTTCTCAGGAGGAAAAAATATGATGGCATTCATTCATATAACTTCTTTATTTTCCGTCCAAACCTTCAACTTGGCCTCGATGAGCCATTCGAAGTCAAAAGGGAAACAACTGCCCTTGATAAACTATCTTTCCTCCTCCCCTCTTCCTTTCTCTTAGTTTTCTGCATTAATTATTAACTTTTCCCCAATTTGAGGTAAGGGTAGTATTTATATATTAATAAATATTTCCAAAGACAAATTGATTTCGGTGTTTGAAATAGGCCATTCACTCTCTTGCATGTAGAAACTGAAGGTCAAAGAAGAAATATGAGAAGGAGGTTTCCCATCAAGGGAGCTCCTTTTCTGATGGATGACTAAGCCCTGAGAAATGCTTAGAAATAGGCAAGAGGTGATGAATGCTGCTGTACATTCAGGTAGGTTTGGGGCTCGGCAGAACTTTAAAATGTGATGAAATCTCTAGAGACCAAGGAAAAAAAGATACAGAAATGGAAAAACCCTTATGGACTCAAACAACAACAACAACAACAACACTGTTCTCTGCTCCCATGGTCCCATCTATTCCTACTGAAATGTAGATCAAGATGGATAAGATGAATATTGTATGTTGACACAGCAAAAGAATCTGCAGTAACAAAGGTATGCCTTTGCCTCCTGAAGTTATCAGAATGGCACCTTAAAATTATGGTCATAATGGAACCTGTGTTTGGCCATACATTTGAGTTTTCAAGAAGGGATCTTACACGGAAAATGAGAAAACCACAGTGACGCTTGAGATGTTCTGAATGACACACAAGCACCAAAGAGGAACTTTTGCCTTTTTGGAGAATTTAAGTACATTAAATATAATAAGCTCTGATAAATCAGAAACAAAAAGTGAAATTCATGTTAAGACCTCAACTCAGTGTTTTAGAAGGTATTTTTTCTGAGTTTTATAGTATCTAACAGTTAATAGGCCAGGCATGGTAACTCACGCCTGTAGTCTCAGCACTTTCGAAGGCAGAGACAAGTGGATCTCTTGAGCCCAGGAGTTCGAGACCAGCCTGGGCAACACAGTGAGATCCCCCCATCTCTACTGAAAATATAAAAATTGGCTATTAGCTGGGCATGATGGCATGCATCTGTGGTCCCAGCTACTGGGGAGGCTGAGGTGGGAGGATCGCTTGAGCCTGGGAGGCAGTGTTTGCAGTGAGCCATGATTGCACCACTGCACTCCAGCCTGGTGACAGAATGAGAACTTTTCTGGAAAAAAAAAAAAAAAAGAAGAATCTGACAGCTAACAGGTGTCCCAGGATGTTAAAGAATCAGGTTTTATGGTTTTAATCATTACATATGCCAGAGGTAAAATTCTGAGGAAATCATTTTTATGTGTTTAGCAGCCATTCATACTATTCTTTAATGAACAGAGATTCTGCCACAGAAGAAAGCCTGTTGCAATTGTTTAGTTTGGGGTTGATAAAATTTCTTTTTGACTCGAAAAGAGAAATTTCCAGTGAAAGGTGATTTCTTGGCCGGGCTCGGTGGCTCACACCTGTAATCCCAGCACTTTGGAGGCCGAGGTAGGTGGATCACCTGAGGTCAGCAGGTCGAGACCAGCCTGGCCAACATGGTGAAACCCCGTCTCTACTAAAAATACAAAAATTAACTGGGTGTGTTGGTGGGTGCCTGTAATCCCAGCTATTTGAGATGCTGAGGCACATGAATCACTCGAACCTGGGAGGCAAAGGCTGCAGTGAGCGAAGATCATGGCACTGCACTCCAGCCTAGGCCACAGAGTGAGATACTGTCTCAAAAAAAAAAAAAAAAAAAAAAAAGAAAGAAAGAAAGATGATTTCTTTACACAGTAGGAACCGGGGAATTAACTGTAGGGCACTTACTTGTACTCAATTAATAATTGCTATATAAATGAATATATCAAAGGCATCCTGGGAGAGCCCCACAAATCTGAAGCTTCCTACCACATCCCCCCAATTTGATCGGAATAACTTATTTGTACTAGGCCTTAGGTTCTGTAAGAATCCAAAGTGGTGTAAGGTAAGTTTTATCTGGAACTGACAGTACAAATAACATAGTTCTCCAAAGAATAGATAATATACAACTGATGACGGTAAAAAGTAGAACAATGGGAAGTGGTTACTCCTTAAGAATACTGCTTGCTTTCTCCAAAAGGGCTCACTGAGCCACCCAGCATATTCCAAGAGTCTAAACAAGGACTATGGACTAATTACTTCCATTAGACTTCCTCCTCGAGATCCAGAGTTACAGCTGTCCTTCCTCCTCCTCCTTAGAAGAACCAGCTCTCCCAAGATTTAAGAAGAAAACTCCCAGAATTCGGTCAGGGTAGGCTGGGAGGTAGTTGAGTGAGACATGTTTTGTACCTTCAGGTGCTGAAAACTCAGCCTCTTTTGAAGAGTTGCCAGATCCTCCTGGATCCTAGGAAGGCCCAACCAGCCCATATGCCCTCTCAAGATTCATAGCAAGTGGTCATGGCCTCCCTGGGCATGGCTTTCCGAGCTGTGGGAAAGATTCAGAAGACCCAGAGGCTGAAGGAACCTCTCCTTTGGGCAGGTTTCTGCAGATAGTTTGAAATGATTCTGAAGAACTGGTTCGAGGCCATGTTTTATTTTTCAGAGGGATGCTTATATGTAATCAAACTAACCCCAGTGAAAATGAAATCGCAGTTAGGAGAAGAAGAAAGGAGCAGAATAGTTCATGAATTGCCATACTCCTTACTCTTCTGATGTAAACAATATTAAAATGCAATTATTTCACTAAGGAACGCTCTTCGAGGTACAGTTCCTTTAAGAATCAGTTGCACTGGTAAGGGAACCAAAAAAATCTCTGTACTTCCTCAATGGATTTTAAATATATCAGTAACTCTTTTTGCTCCACTCCCCATCATCCAAATTTACACTAACCAAAGAATTTATGGGTATAAAATTACCGTCCTGGGTGGAGGAACTGCTACACAGAATAGCAACGTGCTTTTAGAGCAAAAGAAGATCATGGAGTCTTTAGTATCCATGCTGATTTATTCAGAAAGAAAAAATATATATCGGGGGGTGGGGGCTAAAGTTAAAGATATATTTTCCTCTTTGCAGCCCTACAATTTCTTTCCCTGTAAAAGCAGAGTGAATCAGACTGAGTTGTCAAATGAAAAGTAAACTTCATTGCCTCTAGTAATCAGAGTAATTTAATTAGCTTTATTGGCTCTCACAGCCTGTCACCTTATTTATTGGTTTTTCAGCTTTCTTCTCATTTTCAATTAGGCTTTAAAAAAATGCAAAATCATTCACTAAATTCAGAATAATTAAAACAATATTGTGTTTCCAGTTTGGAAACATGGTAGAATGCATTTCATCTGGGTACACTTCGGAGAGGTTAAAGTGACAGAGCAGATAAAAAGGACACTTAATACACACGTAAATCATTTGCATTACAAATAAGATACTTTAGCAGGGGTTGGACTCCCTGCCTGACAGTCAGGATTAAGTTCCCATATTAATGCATGCATTTGGTGTGGTTATTTTGGGTGAAAGACTTCATCCATCAATGCCCTCTGCCACTAAGTAAGGCCAACCTGTAAACTGATCACCACAGCCTGTCAACACTGGTTACTTAATTATATAAAGAAAATATATTTAAAAGACTTTTGATAATTTGGTTAATATTTCAACTTTGAGTTCAACGTGTAACATATTTTTCAAGATTCCTTAAAATAATGGCTAAAGCATTTTTAAGAATTAAAAACTGAAAACTATGACATTTTAATGTTTCCTGCTACTTTTTATTTTTCTTTTATTTGCAGAAGGGAAAAATAAAGATTCAAGAAGCACTAGTGAAGATGAATATAAATGAAATAATATTTTAAAAGATATTTTCTTTAAAAGTTAAATTCAATGCATGCATACTATTAATTTGTGCTTATTATTTATTTTCATAATTAATAATTCCAATTTACTTCTGTTACCAATTGGTAGTTTTAATATACTAATAACTTTTTAGAAAGGAGAAACTTTGTTAGAGAAACATTTCTTCTAAGGAAGAATATTTTTATACTTTCAGCTTAACTATTCTTAAAGGCTACATATTATGAAATTCTCTACAATAAAACTCGTGAAAGAACAATCTATTCATGACATTCAGGGATATCCTTTTTTCCTGGTGTTTGGTTTTCTTTCCATGCAAGAATTTAATAATGAACCTCCAAAGGCACTGATAAGAACACAACAAAAAATCCTTCATCTGTATATTTTAAATATGTTTCCATTTAAAAAATGTAGCAAATCTGGAAATAATGTCACAAATTCTTTTTTGAAATCTTGATCCAATGTATTAACCATTTTAGAAAATATTTTAAGTCTTCTACTCTCTGCAAATTGCAAATACATGGTAAAAATTTGTGACTAAACCTAAGAAAATATGCTTGAAAATGTAATCTGGTTACCATCAGCAATTAACATCCTTAAATTACACTTTAAGGATTCTTTACAATTGAGTGATAGAATTATCATTTGATAATTTTAGTCAATATCCCTTTAGAAACTATCATTATCAGAAATTTTTAAATTCAGTATACTCTCACTGTATTTTTCCTTTGGTCTGTTTAATTTAAACCATCTTTTCCTTAAATCATAGTGATTTTATTTTCTCATCTAGTTAAGAAATTTGTTATTTGTTTGAAGACAAATACCAAAATAAACACACTTTATTAAGGAGTACAACAAAAAGATTTCTGGATAAGTCTTACCCTCTTTCTTAGTGGGTTCTGGCATGACCACAGTAAGATGTTATTCTTTAAAGAGTTTTCTCCCCTCCACGACTAGTTGACAGAAACCCACAGGCAGGCGAGAGATAGTGCAGGTCGGTGTGACAAGCAGTTGGGGAGAAACTCAGTGCTTTTATACTGCCTCTGAACATCAATCATGATGGCACCTCCCTTTCTTCAGCACAAGGATGCAGGAACTTGACAGCTATGGGGACCTTTCTCACATCTGTTGTCTGCACTCTGCTCTCTCGCCTACTGGAAGGAATCTCCTGCCCATCTCATGTGGCTGATGAGAACACCTCTAACTTTCTAAATTCAGCCGCAGCCTCGTGCTCCGTCTTGCTCTTCTCTCTCTGACAGATGCATGTGCTGACTCAGGAGTGCAAAAAGTTTGCTGGATGATTAAAAAAAAAATCAAATTAAAAATCATGATATGCCAATCCAACCAATGCCTTAATTTTCACCAAGACTAGACAGAAAAGTCTTTGTATTCAGATGATCATTTTTATGCTCCAATTAGCTTTTCATTTTCATCAATCCTTAATTATTGCATTATATTTTTTCTTGTTCCTTACTGATATGTCAATATCAAGTTTTCAAGCCAAATCTCTAGGTTAAATAACTTGTCTCTTGTTCTCCTCTAAGAAGAGCAAAGATTTCTATTAAGGGATACTCTGCGTTTGCATTTTTTTCCAAAAGCATCATTTTTCAAAATTATAGGACATATAAAAGAATGAGACAATGGCACATGCTACAACATGGATGAAGCTTGAGAGCATCACACTAAGTGAAAGAAGTCAGTCAGATATACAAACATAGACTATAAAATAATAGATCACTGCTGGGCTCGTGCCTGTAATCCCAGCACTTTGGGAGGTTGAGGCGGGTGGATCACCTGAGGTCAGGAGTTCAAGACCAGCCTGACCAACATGAAGAAACCCCATCTCTACTAAAAATACAAAATTATCTGGGCATGGTGGCACTTGCCTGTAATCCCAGCTACTCGGGAGGCTGAGGCAGGAGAATCACTTGAACCTGGGAGGTGGAGGTTGCGGTGAGCCGAGACTGCACCATTGCACTCTGACCTGGGCAACAAGAGTGAAACTCCATCTCAAAATAATAATAATAATAATAAATAATAGATCACACATTGTACAATTCCACTTATATGAAATGTCCAGGATAGGCAAATCCGTATCAGTGTATCAGTGTTTGCCAGCGGCCTGAGGGAGGTGGAATTGGGAGTGACTGCCAGGGCATACGGGGTTTCTTTTGGTCATGATGAAAATGTTCTGGGATTAGATACTGGTGATGGTTGTACAACTTTGTGAATATATTAAAAACCACTGAATTATACACTTAAAAATATATGTGGAGGCTGGGTGCAGTGCTCGGGCCTATAATCCTGGCACTTTGGGAGGCCAAGGTGGGAAGATTATTTGAAGCCAAGAGTTGGAGACTAGCCTGGGTAACAAACCAAGACCCTGTCTCTACAAAAAATAAAAATAAAATAAATAGATATGTATGGGGCCTGGGCAAAGAAAGTCAAATGGACTAGTAGCTACTGTTTTGATTCAAGATGGTAATTGGAGGGTACACAAATCTAACTTAAGATGTTGAAAGACTGTAGTAGATGTGGTCACTTTCTCCCAAAACACTCATGGAACTGATAGAGAAATAGGAACTACCAAGTAGTCAACCCAAAGAAGACACCTTACTTTCTTTGTTCACATGCGCTAGTACTAACCCGAGTTTCTATGGAAAGACAGCTACCCACATGCCTTTATTGGTGTGTGTTTTCGAGATAATTTTCAAAAAACTTTGATTGATTGGTTCTGAAGCAGCCGCACTGTCTCGTCTAATTTCCCTTGTGGCTGAGAGTGCAGCTGGTCAGACTTAGCTCTACCAAACTATGTGCCAAGCTGACTTTTCATATAAGGGTGGAAACTCGACTTAGAAGTCAATAGCATCATGCTTTAGTTATGTGGCGGGGAGGCGGGGGAAGCCAGTCAAGATGGTAATGAACATCGTTTATAAAGAAAGCCTCTCCTTAACCACATAATACTACTGAGGACACTGTTGTACTTAAAAAAAAAAAAAAAAAGTTCCTTTGCTGAGTCCACTCTGGTAATATCAATTAATAGATGAAACAAATGAAAGAGCCTAGAATCTGAAGTCAGTCCCTTGGGTTCTATTTCTGGATCTATCATTAACCAGCTTAGTGACTCTAAGAAAGTCAGGGGGGTTTCTGGGCCTCAGTTTCTTTTTGTGTAAAAAAAGGGGGCTTTAAAACAATGATCTTGGAGGCTCCTGAGAGTTTTAACACTGTGATTTTATTTGGGAAATCTCTAAGAGAGAATTGTTTTTTTCAGCGTTCCCAGCACACTGAACACCACATATGAAATGGACATAGGGCAGAGTGTCGTGTTGCATAAGAATGTTTATAGCGAAGGGCAGATTTCACACATGCCACAAAAGAGGTGCCATGCCATCATTGGCTTCTGCAGAAACCCCATTGGGTTTTTAATACACTGATCATCTTACTGAGGTGAACATATGCCAGGAAATATTGCAATCCACAGAGAAAGTATTTTATGACCTGGGGAACTTTTTGGTAATAAAGGAATTAATTATAAAAAGGCAAAGCATTATTATAGGAATTGGAAGTACGGACAAATTCTAATTTTCCTAGGGTTATATTGTTTTAGGAATACATAACCCCTATTTCAGATCTTATGCATTCATCTAGAAGGTTGCAGACGCCTTAGCTGTACTCTCAGGAAAGACAGGGGGATGGTCAATAGGCTTTTGTTTCTTTTGCTAAGTGCTTTATTATATTTTTCCTTTTGTATTACTGAGGATGAGGTTTGCTCAAATACAAAACAAAACCACCAAATACCAGCAGTTGAATCAAGATAGAAGTATTTCTCCCTCACATAAAGCAAGTCCAAAATCAAATGGCTTAGAGTCATACAATGGCTTCACAGTGTATCCAGGAAACCAGACTCCTTCTTGCTCTACCATCCTCCTGGTAACCTCATGGTCCAAAATAGCTGCAGATCCGTAGCCACTACATTCCTATTCCAGGCAGCCGAAAAGAAGAAGAAGAACGAGGAGGAGGGGGAGGAGGAGGAGGAGGAGGAGGAGGAGGAGGAGGAGGAGGAGGAGGAGGAGGAGAAGAAAAGAAGAGTCACTTTCTTCATTTTAAAGAAACTTGTTTGAAGTCCCACACACATCTACTACATCCCACAGGCCAGAACTTGATTACATGGCTATATCTGACTACAAAAGGAGCTGGGAAATGTAGTCTGATTCTCAGGTAAAATTGGAATTCTGTTATTAAGGAGACCAAGGAGAATGGATGTCGGATAGGCAAGTATCAATCTCACACCGTTCAAAATATAAGCAATAATGTTCCCTGCATTAACCAAAGAATATGGAGAAGTATAAATAGTAAAAAAAAATCTCAACAATTTCACTCTCTCCCCAACCTCATCCTCATTCCAGTGTGTGAATTAGGGTCTAATTTTCCTTTGTGCTCATACATATGTATACAAATGTACATATTCATATGTAGAGAGTTCTTCATCTATTTTTTAATGAATGGGGTTATACTATTTACATTATTTTTCCATCTTCTTTTTCCATGTAACCTCTCATAGACATTCATTCATGTTAATATACATAGACCTAACTCAATCCTTTTTAATAGCTAAATAATTGTTCACGGTATGGATGTGCCGTAGTATGCCCTATTTTCTCAATCACATGCCTTTTGATGGGCATTCAGGTTGTTTTCAGTGTTTGACCACCATAACTAATACTGCAATCAACATCATGGTAAAATAACAGAAACTGGTGTTCGTATGACTCTCTGGTAAGTTGGAAGCACATGGCGGGTGTGGGTGGGTGGGGAATAAAAAACTTTAGACCTCTAATTCACACAATATAGAAGAGCAAATTATAGAAGAAATAAAGTTTTAAGATAAAAAATTAATAAAAATATTTAAAGAACAAATATGAGAGTATTTGAATAATACTACTCCACATAAGTGGAGAAACTTGTGTTAAAGTAAGAAAATCTAGAAGCTATGAAGAAGGTGACAGATTTGAGTAAATAAAATTTTAAAATTCCTTATCTCTAGCAAAGACACCATAAAATCATAAAGTAAAAAAGGAAAGGAGAAAAAGTTAGTTTAAACACATCATAGAGTTAATATTATTAATTTAAAAATAGAGTAAAAGATTTCAAAAAGCAATTCACAAAAGAAATAGAAACCATGAATACATATGACATATTGCTTAAGCTTTCAGGAAAATGGAAACAAACAATGAGGAGTCATTTCTCATCCATTAAGCTGGCAACTTTTTGTTTTTTTAATGACAACATTCAGGGTATGAGAAAACAGGAAAATCTTATACATTGCTGATCAAACAGTTGGATAGGTAACCTTTTGGGAAAGTAGTCTAGCAAAAATCGATTACAATTTAAGCTATGTATATGCACCAGCAAATTAGGAGGATCGATTCTCACTTTTAAAATCAATCCTACTAATTTAAAAGTATCCATATGTAAGATTATGGTTCCTTTTTATTTCTAATAAATATTTGTATTTTCTCCCTTTTCATTAGTAAGTTTTTCCAAGGTATAACTAATTTTATTGGCGCTTTGAAAGAACTAGTTTATGGTTTAATTATGTTTTCTCTGCCTGGTTTCTTTTTGTCAAGTTTTTTTGTTTGTTTGTTTGTTTTTTCTATATTAAGGATTTAGATTAGACCTTATTTTCAGTGTAGGGCTTTAACTATACCACATAGATTTTGATTTAATGTAATCATGTTTATAATTTCTGAATAATCTCCAATTTGGTTGTAATTTTCTTGTTGATCTGGGAGTTATTTAAAAGGGCAATTTTTGGCTGGGTGCAGTGGCTCACACCTGCAATTCCCATTTTGGGAGGCAGAAACGAGTGGATCACTTGAGTCCAGGAGTTCAAGACTAGCCTGGGCAACATGGTGAAACCCCATCTCCGCAAAAAATTGAAAAATTAGCTGAGCATGGTGGCGAGCGCCTGTAATCCCAGTTACTTGGGAGGCTGAGGTGGGAGGATTGCTTAAGCCTGGGAGGTGGAGGCTGCAGTGAGCCTTGATGGCACCATTGCACTCCAGCCTGGGTGATAAAGTGAGACCCTGTCTCAAGAAAATAATAATAAATATTTAAAAAATAAAAGGACATTTCTCAATTGCTAAGGAATTAAGATTTTTGGGAGTCACTCTGAACATATTCTGGTTAAGAGAACTGCCCTGAAAAAGAAATTTTTAAAAAGAAATTAAGATTTTCTTGTCATTGTTTTCTTTTTTAAATTAGTTTTTTATTGAGTTTTTCAAAGATTATTAATACCTTTCAGCAATGTTTTGTAGTTTTCAGCGTCCAAGTCTTTTACCTCCTTGGTTAAATTTATTCCTAGGCATTGTATTCTCTTGGATGCTATTGTAAATGGAATTGTTTTCTTAATTTCCTTATTGAGTTGTTCCTTGTTGTTGTATTAAAATGCAACTGATTTTTGTGTGTTTACCTTGCACCCCCAAACTTTGCTGAATTTGCTTTTTGGCTCAGGGTTGTGTGTGTGTATTTGTGAGTGTGTGTGCGTGCGTGTGTTCTTTGGAATTTTCTATGTGCATAATTATGTTGTCTGCAAATTGAGACAGTTTTCAGCTTGGATGCCTTCATTTTGTTTTCTTGCCTAACTGCTCTAGGTAAAACCCACAGGGTAATGTTGAATAGCAATTGTGAAAGAAAGCATCTTCTCATGTCCCAGATTTTAAGGAAAAGGATTTCCACCTTTCATCATAGAGTATGATGTTAGCCATGAGTTTTTTAATAAATGCCCTTTATCATGTTGAGGAAGTTATTTTCTATTCCTAGTTTTCAGAGAGGTTTTTAAAAAAATCATGAAAAGGTGTCAGATTTTGTCAAATGCATTTTCTGCAATTATGCATTTCTACATAGAATGAATTTCCCCTTCATTCTATGAATTTGGTGTAATATTGCTTGATTTTCTTATGTTGAGATACTCGTGTTTCTAGGATAAATTCTACTTGATCATGGGGTATAATCTTTTTAATATGCTATTGTATTCACTTTTCTAGCATTTTGTTGAGGATTTTTGCATCGATATTCACAAGGGATATTGGTCTCTAATATTTTTTTTCTTGTAGTATCTTTGTTTGGCTTTGGTATCAGGATAATACTGGTTTCATAAAACTAATCACAAAGTATTCCCTCCTCTTCTATTTTTTGGAAAAGCTTGAGAAGGATTGCTGTTAATTTTTCTTTAAGTGTTTAGTAGAATTCACCAGTGAAGCTATCTGATTCTCTTTTGGTTGGAAAATTTTTGATTATTGATACCATCTCTTTACTTGTTATAGCTGTTCAGATTTTCTATTTCTTCTTGAGTCTGTTTTGGTAATTTGAATATTTCTGGGAATTTTTGCGTTTCCTCTAGGGTATCCTATTTGTTATACTTTTGTTCATAATATTCTCTTATAATCATTTTTATTTCTATAAGGTCAGTAACGTCCCCACTTTCATTTCTGATTTTACTTATTTTCATCTTCTCTCTTTTATTCTTTGTTATTTTAGCTAAAGCTTTGTCAATTTTGTTGATCTTTTCAAGAACCAACTTTTAGTTTTATTGACTATTGTTCTATTCTCTATTTAATTTATCTCTGCCCTAATCTTTATTATTTATTTCTGTAAGATTTGGATTGATTTTGGTATTTTTTTTCTAGTTTCTTAAGGTGTACATTTATTAATTTGAGATCATTCTTTTTTAATATAGTTGTTCATTGCTATACATTTCCCCCTTAGCACTGCTTTCACTACATCTCATATAGTATGTTTTTTACTTTTGGTATGTTGTATTTTTGCTTTCATTTACTTCTTAGTATTTTCTGATTTTCCTGGTGACTTCTTCTTTGATCTTTTGGTTGTTTGAAAGC
Source organism: Macaca thibetana thibetana (assembly GCF_024542745.1). Classification (NCBI taxonomy): domain Eukaryota; kingdom Metazoa; phylum Chordata; class Mammalia; order Primates; family Cercopithecidae; genus Macaca; species Macaca thibetana. The sequence continues at coordinate 97,883,026 of NC_065588.1, read as the reverse complement.
ATGTGGCTTGATTTCCATATATTTGTGAAATTTCTAGTTTTCCTTCGGTTATTCATTTATAGCTTTATTCCACTGTAGTCAGAGAAGATATGTATGATTTACATTTTTAGAAATTTACTGAGACTTGTTTTTTCACCTAACATATCATCTACCCTGAAGAGTATTCAATGTGCACTGAGAAGAATGTGTATTCTGCTGTTGTTGAGTAGAGAATTCTATATATGTGTATTAGGTCTAGTTGGTTTATCATGTTGTTCAAGTTCTCTGTTTTCTTCCTGATCTTCCGTCTAGATGTTTTATACATTATTGAAAGTGGGGTGTTGGAGACCCCAACTACTATTGTAGAGTGGTCTATTTCTCACTTCAATCCTGTCAATGTTTGCTTTATGTATTTTGGGGAACTATTGTTTGATGTGTATGTGCTTATAATTGTTATACATTTTTAATTGACCCTTTTATTAACATATATTGTTATTTTTGTCTCTTGAAATAATTTTTTAATTAAAATCTATTTTGTCTGATATTGATGTGAACTCTGTACCTTTCTGACAATAAATAATATTCGGCCATGAATAAACAAACTGTTTGGAAAAAATTATTTTCTGCCTCAAGGATACATTTCTAATAAAATATTATTTTGTGCTTAATAATGACTTATCAATCAGTTTTATCTTTTAAGTTGCTTTGATGAATTGTGTACAAATAATACTCATATCAATAACTTAATTTCAAATACATTTAAAAATTACTTTAAATCCTTGTAGTCACAGAACAAAGTTTTTTGAAATTTTATTTATCTTTTGAGACAGACAAATATAAAGTGAAAAACTTTTTTAACTTTTAAGGCCAAAAATTATATTAAATAGAAGTAGAATCCTGTGAGTTAAGTAGAACAAAATACTTGCTCAGGGAAAGAAGGAAATAATGTCAAAATCTCAGTAGCTAAAGAGCTTATTTATATGTCTTTAATACATTATGATGGGACGTTAAAAATGTCATATCACTATGACATTTTTATTGCATAAGAGATATTTTAAATATGTACAGTTTTATTTTGATTTTTAATATCAACTTTAACAGAATGTTGGAAATTACAGTCTTTGCAACTATTTAAATTTATGATAGAAAATTTTGAATATTAATTTGGAAATATGTGAAAAATTACCCCCAAAATTTTAGAAGGTGCTGTTATTCAGTTTGGGATGCCATAACAAAATACCATAGCCTGGGAGGCTTAAACAACACAAATTTATTTTTCACAGTTCTGGAGGCTGGAAGTCTGAGATCAGGGTGCCAGCATGTTTGGGTTCTGGTGAAGGTCCGCTTCCTGTCTTGTAGACCACTGCCTTCTCGCTAAGACCTCACAACGGTGGAGACAGGGAGCAAGCTCTCTGGTGTATCTTCCTGAAAGGGCATTAATCCCATCATGAGGGCCAGACCCTCATAACCTCTTAAACCTAACTACCTGCCAAAGACCCCATCTCCAAATACCATCACATTGGAAGGTAGGGCTTCAACATATTAATTTGGGGAGAGAACATGGTTCAGTTCATAGCAGGAAATATGTGAACAAAATAGCTTAAGACTTCTGCTTAGATGACTGATACGATATGGCTGTGTCCCGGCCCAATCTCATCTGAATTGCAGTTCCCATAGTCCCCACATGTCATGGGAGGGACCCAGCAGGAGACAACTGAATCATGGGCACAGGTGTTTCCCGTGCTGTTCTCGTGACAGTGAGTAAGTCTAATGAGATCTGATGGTTTTCTGAAGGGGAGTTCCCTTATAAACGCTCTCTATGCCTGCTGCCATGTAAAATGTGACTTTGTTTCTCTTTTTCCTTCAGCCATGATTGTGAGGCCTCCCCAACCATATGGAACTGTGAGTCCATTAAATCTCTTTCCTTTGTGAGTTACCCAGTCTTGGGTATGTTACATACCCAAGCAGCATGAGAAGAGACGAATCCAATGACCATTTGGAAGAAGATGGTGATCAGGAGGAAGGGGCTCCTGGATCTAAATAGCAGTGAACAGACCCTGCCTGTCCCCTGCTGTCCCTCTCTTCATTTGCCTGGGCCCTTGCAGGAGACTTTTCCCAAGATTCAGCTCGTGGCTCTCTGCTGTCTGTGCACATCCTCTCCCTCGGTGAGCTAATCCCCTCTCACATTCTCAGCTATTACTGTGTGAATGACTCTTGGGACCCACCTCTGACCTTGATCCTGAACCTCAGCTTCTGAATCTGAATAGTCTACATATCAAATATTAAAACTTAATCAGCTAGAAATACTAACAATCACTAAAATTGCTATATGTCCTTTCAGTTTTTTTCCTATGCATATGTTGTGGGGCTTTTTGAGTTTAAACTAAGTCATGAAAATCAGAGATCTAGGAGCCAAAATAAAATGTGTCAAAATCCAAAACAAAGCAGATTGTCAAGTAATTTAAAATTTGAAGGATGACTCCATAGAATTATTACTCATGTTCTTAGGTCTACCAGTTCTCCCTCCCATGAACTGCCTCATTCTATATGACACAAGAAATATCCAGTGGTACAGGTGGTAAAGATTTGGTGAATTTGGCAGGGCACGGTGGCTCATGCCTGTAATCGCAGCACTTTGAGAGGCTGAGGTGGGCGGATCACCTAAGGTCAGGAGTTGGAGACCAGCCTGGCCAACGCTGGCGAAACCTCGTCTCTACTAAAAATACAAAAAATTAGCTGGGCGCGGTGGTGGGCGCCTGTAGTCCCAACTACTTGGGAGGCTGAGGCAGGAGAATGGCGTGAACCTGGGAGGCAGAGCTTGCAGTGAGCTGAGATCCGGCCACTGCACTGCAGCCTGGGTGACAGAGCGAGACTCCATCTCAAAAAAATAAAAAAATTAAAAAATGTGTATATATATATATATATATATATATATAAAAATTAGCCAGTCGTGGTGGTACACACCTGTAATCCCAGCTACTTGGGAAGCTGAGGCAGGAGAATTACTTGAACCCAGAAGGTGGATATTGCAGTGAGCCAAGATTGTGCCACTGCACTCTGACCTGGGTGACAGAGCAAGACTCCATCTCAAAAACAAAACAAAACAAAACAAAAGGTTTGGTGAATTTGTGAATTTCAGCATGGTTGTGCTAAGTAACGGCTAAGTGCATTCTCTCCCTCTCTCTGTGCAGGAGTGTGCCTGTGTGTGAAATTTGTTTTATGTTCACTTGCAGCTACCAGGACAATGGCATTTCTATCTACTATGATATAAATTGATATTATGGATAATCGATCCTTAAATTCAGCACTTCAGTGAATGCATGGTAATAAAACTGAAATTGTTCCCCCAAATCCTTTATGAAAATCCATTTTGCCTTTTAAAACATTTTTGCACAAAAAGTTCCAGGGCTCACCATTCTTGAAATGAAAAAGAAAGAAAACTGCCTTCTTGAAATTCCTTTGTGTAACTTAGAGTTTCATGTCACATCAAGTACAAGTTCATACTGGAAGACTTGTAGGCTATCAATAGAACTCTGCTCACCCACCTTATTTTAAAGCTAAAGCATGCTAAGCCCTCTAAGCCTCTCCTCATAAGACATACCCTTCATCTCCCAAATTAGTCCTGGTGCCTTTGCTGGATCCCTTCCAAGACTCGGATGTTCTTTTAAGCTTCATGTCCTACCACACACCATGCAGTAGGCTACAAGGAGTGACAGTTCCTTTGCTTTAAAATCTCCTTTAATTGATAGACCCTAACAAGTTTCGATCTTCATCATCTTCCACTCTTTGCTTATAGTGCTTACTGGAAAAACACAAAAATTTTCCTAATTCTGATGAACGTAAATCACATTACATTTGTCTCTAGTAAGAAACCAAAAAGCAAGACAAAACAAAACACAAAAATCAAAGTACAGTGTAATTCAGAGGTCCCTGAGCTTGACTCATGATTTTCCACCTGTGGGTCTTTGCACCCATCATTGCTTACAGCTGAATAGCATTCCCTCCCATCACAGTGATTGCAAAGCTGATTCACTTTAGTAGAAGAAACTCAAAGGTGACTTTCTTCACAAAGTCTTCTCTGATGCTCTAGCTGAAAATAATCTCTGACTTCCCTGAAAACTTTATGTATCCTCCTTGTACGTTAATCAGTCTTGTCTATCTTCTCTTGTCTTTATGTGTATGTGTTATTGTTTAAAACAGAGGTCTCAACTTGGTAGCCTATGAGCTAAATCCAGTTTGCAAATCAGTTTTATTTGACCCACACGCTTGTTTCACATAAAAATAAGAAAATTATGTAAAATATAAATTTCTGGTTTCTCCTGGCAATAATGAATTTGGATAGAAACAATAAGCCGGAACTCAGTAGGGAACACCCTAGTTTGCTTCTTGGACCCCTTCACTTGTTCATGTTAACTGCCTAGCCAGGAGAACAGTTGAATTTGCAATACCTAATCTAAACCATTGTGTTCTTGAGCCAGGACCTTGTCTTAATCATCTTTATGGCTTGTAGTTTATAGTAAACATAATTTGTAGCTGAAAAAATGTAAATAGATTGAGAGTTTTTTAAGTGACCTTGAGGTTACGCCGTTGGGACCTGACCAATTCCTCCCTCTCTCCTATTCCATCAGAACTTTGTTCAGAATGTATCAATAAGTATCTGCTCACCTTCTGCTACGTATTGAAAGCTTGGAGGTACAAAACAAGCAAGTGCAGCACCCTGCCCCTCCCCACAGAGGACTATTTGAGGCAGTAAGAAATAAGCACATAAAATAATTTGTGAGCAAGATATCATTGTAATTGCATGGCAGCCCAACAAAGTGTTTAAGAGATGAGATGCTGGATTCAGACAGACTTGGTTTATACTGCAGCTCTAGACCCAGAATCTTGTGATGTTGGGTAAATTATTTAACCTCTCTGAGCCTTAGTTTCTCCAACTTTTGCTAGTCCTCCTCTAAGATCTAGGTTAGGACAATAATCATATCTGCTCCACAGAAGCATGGGAGGATTAAATGAACTATACATGTGAAGTCCTTGGCAGTGTCTGAACATGGTAAGTGTTCTACAGATGTGGGAGATATTATTGGCAGCCTAATGATCCAGAATTATGTATGGACATACAGAAACATCTAATCAGTATATAAAATTAACCATGCTCCATCTCCGATCCAGTCTATATTATCAAACAGTTTGCTATTCTCTACTAAAAATGGCTCCTAAATATTCAGAGTTTGCTCTATGTGTGACTGCTGGCTCTGTGTGGGTGTGACGGAAAAGATCAGCTTCTCACCAGGAGCCTTTTGCACCATGGACATGTAAAGGCCAGCCCTTGGTCTGCAGCTGCAGCTGCTATTTGTAGCCTGCACGATGAGATTCTGGGGCTCTGATTTATTTTCTGCCCTGTGCCTTTGTTTGAAAGACCCTAGGCCTGCCCAGCTGCCCTGGCTGTTGCTGCTGTCCCACAGCGCTCTTATTTTGCCTCATGGTTGAAGATGTGCTTCCTCCCTCAGCTCTCTTCCAGAATATTCAGGGAAATCATCATCTTTATTTATGTATTATTTGCAAACTATGCATCTGACAAAGGTCTAATATCCAGCATCTATAGGAAACTTAAAAGAAATTTACAAGAGAAAAACATCGCCATTAAAAAGTAGGCAAAGGACACGAACAGACTCTTTTCAAAAGAAGACATACATGCAGCCAACAAGCATATGAAAAAGAGTTAAACATCACCGATCAACAGAGAAATGCAAATTAATATCACAATGAGATACTATCTCACACCAGTCAAAGGAGCTATCACTAAAAAGTCAAAAAATAACAGATGCTGGCGAGGTTGTAGAGAAAAAGGGAACACTTATACACTGTTGTTAGGAGTGTAAATTCATTTAACCATTGTGGAAAGCAGTATGGCGATTCTTCAAAGAGCTAAAAGCAGAACTACCATTTGACCCAGCAATCCCATTAGTGAGTATATACACAGAGGAATAGAAATCATTCTACCATAAAGACACATACACATGAGTGTTTGTTGCAGCACTAGTCACAATAGGAAAAACATGGAATCAACCTAAATGCCATTCAGTAATGAATTGGATAAAGAAAATGTGGTACATATACACCATAGAATACTATGCAGCCATAAAAAAGAAGAGATCATGTCTTTTGCAGCAACGTGGATAGAGCTGAAGGCCATTATCCTTAGCACACTAACACAGGAACAGAAACTCATGTTCTCACTTATAAGTGGGAGCTAAATGATGAGAACTTATGAACACAAAGAAGGGAACAACAGGCCGGGCAGGGTGGCTCATGCCTGTAATCCCAGCACTTTAGGAGGCCAAGGTGGGTGAATCACCTGAGGTCAGGAGTTTGAGACCAGCCTGGTCAATATGGTGAAGGCTGTCTCTACTGAAAATACAAAAAAAATTAGCTGGGTGTGGTGGTGGGTGCCTGTAATCCCAGCTACCTGGGAGGCTGAGGCAGGAGAATCGCTTGAACCTGGGAGGCAGGGGTTGCAATGAGCTGAGATTGCACCATTGCACCCCAGCCTAGGAAACAGAGCAAGACTCTATCTCAAAAAAAAAAAAAAAAAAAAAAAAAAGAAGGGAACAACAGATACTGGGGTCGACTTGTGGGTAGGGGTGGGAGGAGGGAGAGGAGCAAAAAACATAACTATTGGGTACCAGGCGTAATACCTAGGTGATGAAATAATCTGTATACAACAAAGCCCCGTGACACAAGTTTACCTATGTAGCAAACCTTCACTTGTACTGCTGAACCTAAGATAAAACTTTAAATGAAAAGAAAATTGATTTTGGCCAGGCGCAGTGGCTCACACTTGTAATCCAGCACTTTGGGAGGCCGAGGCAGGCAGATTACAAGGTCAGGAGTTCGAGACCAGCCTGACCAACATAGTGAAACCTCATCTCTACTAAAAATACAAAAATATTAGCTAGGCGTGGTGGTGCACGCCTGTAGTTCCAGCTGCTTGGGAGGCTGAGGCAGGAAAATCACTTGAACCTGGGAGGCGGAGGTTGTGGTGAGCCGAGATCACGTCATTGCACTCCAGCCTGGGCAACAGAGCGAGCCTCCATCTCAAAATAAAATAAAATAAAATAAAATAGATTTTAACAGAATAAAAATAACTTTACGTATTTATTTATGTATGTATTTATTTATAGAGATGGCAGTCTCACTATGTTGCCTAGACTGGTTTTGAACTCCTGGGCTCAAGTGATCCCTCTGCCTCGGCCTCCCAAAGTGCTGGGATTACAGCCATTAGCCACCATGTTTGTCTCATCACCATTGTTTAGTAAACATTTATAGTGTCCCTGGCATTCTGCTAAGCATTTTTCATGTATTACCTTATTTAATATTCATAAAACACTATGAGATGGGTACCACTGTTATCCTCATTTTAAGATGAGGAAACTGAGGAGGTTAAATAATTTTCCAAAGCTCACACAGTCAGTAAGAGATGGAGCCAATATTTGAAAACAGGTATGTTTTCCAGAATCCATGGCCTTAACAACTAAACTATACTTCCTCAAATAAATTTGGGAGAACATCTTTCCTTTGAAAACATATTTCTTCCAACCTGAGGTGTTTATTGCTCCCTTAGCACGACAAAGAGTGTGACAAAGGTTTCCCCCTAGATCTCCGTAGTGGCTGCCGGCAACAATACTTTAAGGATTCTGAATCATATTTGGGCTAAGGAAAATGTAGTGATCAATTAGCAAAGGCTGCCGTGGGCTTTCGGAGTATAAATCTATTGATTATGGAGGGGAAGGGACCATATGTAAGCGTCTTAGAATTTTAATTTTCAAAGACATATCAATAGAATGATTTTATGAGTTAGGACCACAAGTATGAAGAAGTCATAGTTGTCATTTAAGATATTCCTGAAAGTTATATTGTCCTTAGTGTTCATCAAGCAACATAGAAAAGCATTTTCATATCTTAGGACCCCACTGACTTTAAGGTATTTCAAGTTTAATGGAAAACTATTTATGTATACTCAAATCCTGTCAAGTCTAAAAGTCTTTGCTGTGAATGACAAACCTATGCACGTATCTTAAGAGCTGAAGAAACACAAAATATAAGCAAACGAGCAAACTGGTTTGAAGTTGGCTTCGAATTACAGATACCTGAGAATAGACAGAGAATTGGGTGATACAGGTTAAAGGACAACCTTCTTTCAAGTGTCAAAGCCCAAAACGCACTGTTTAGAAAAAGGAGCTCAGGGTGACAGTGGAGTAGGGAGAAGAATCACTAAACATCTCTGGAGCTGTAGGTCTCAAGTCTGGACAAAATTTCTAGTTCTAAGTGACTTTCATTAATTGGGATGAGAGAGCAACCTCAGTTAACTAGGACAGTAATCATCTTTATTGAATATTCATTTTTTAAAACCCCAGGAAGATTTAGAACTAGATGTAGAAAATTCTCAGAGAATCAAAACTAATGCATTACTATTTTTGCGTTAATATTAGATATTTGTACTGTGCTAGTTAAGAGATACTCTTATAATTCTAATTTAAAACGTGTAATTGAGTAAATAATTTATACTTTTGGCCAGGCACGGTGGCTCACGCCTGCAATCCCAGCACTGTGCGAGGCCGAGGTGGGCGGATCATTTGAGGACAGGAGTTTGAGACCAGCCTGGCCAATGTAGCAAAACCCCGTCTCTACTAAAAATGTAAAAAAAAAAAATTGCCAGACATGGTGGCGCACACCTGTGATCCTAGTTGTTCAGGAGACTGAGGCATGAGAATCGCTTGAACCTGGGAGGCAGAGGTTGCAATGAGCCAAGACGGTGCCATTGCACTCCAGCCTGGGAGATAGAGTGAGACCCTGTTTCCAAAAAATAAAAAATAAAAAATAAATTTACACTTTTGATTTTAAGTTGAAATCTCACTAAATCTCATTAACATATTTCAGAGAGTTTTCATTTCAGAGAGTTTTCATTTATGCACATGTATGAGCACAAGAGTTAAGCATTTAAGAATTCATTTAGTTCATAAAAGCAAAATATTTAAAAAGAAAACAAATATATTAAACTTACAAAATCTAGCCTATTAAAGTGATGTGATATTTTAGAAAGATTATTTAGCTTTAGCTAACTAGATTTGTAAATGAAGCAATATTATTATATCTTCTTAAAAGTGATGGATAGGCTGGGCGCGGTGGCTCACACCTGTAATCGCGGCACTTTGGGAGGCCAAGGCAGGCGGATCACCTGAGGTTGGGAGTTTGAGATCAGTCTGACCAACACGGAGAAACCCCATCTCTACTAAAAATACAAAATTAGCCGGGCATGGTGGTGCGTGCCTGTAATCCCAGCTACTCGGGAGGCTGAGGCAGGAGAATTGCTTGAACCCGGGAGGCGGAGGTTGTGGTGAGCTGAGACTGCGCCATTGCATTCCAGCCTGAGCAACAAGAGTGAAACTCTGTCTCAAAAAAAAAAAAAAAAAAAAAAGTGATGGATAAACTTTGCCAGAAAAAAATATAATAATTAGAGTTTTAAGCTGAATTTAAAAGTTTTTAAAATTATGCTTTTCAATGTATAATTATAATAAATTTAATACCTATTGTGTATTCCAAAGTAAACCACTGAATAACCTTTTCTGCATACAGAAGGCTCCACAGCACCCTAAACCTTCCACTCATAGGAAACATCTCTTGCTTGTGATTCGATTCCACCAGCATCCTGAGATAACTAAGACTCTGTGGCCAATCTTTAGGGGATCTCAATTCAATTCATCTCAACACCCCTTTATTGAGCACCTTTTCTGGGCCCAGCACAGTGTTAGCACTGGCTAGTCAACAACGAAGAAGATCCGGAGTATTGCCCACATAGAACCTACAGTTTCTAGGGAGACAGGAAAGTAAACAGTTACGCTCTTGGCAGTTTACCACGTTATTTCCCGTGGTGGTGGGATGGGTTGAGCACCTCTTCATACTAGCTCATTCTTGCTGATGCCATCTTGCCATTGTTGGTCTATGATGGTTTTTGTTGGTGGCACCATGAAATTATTCAAGAAACCAGATATTATTTCTTTCACTGGTTGAAGAAGCTATGTCTCCACCTGCATAAAAGATTTCTTAGAGTCAAAGTTTCATTCACCACACAGAATGGCTGTTGTTTCTCCCATCTTTCTTATCAGGTGAATAGTCCTACCTTCACCCCAATCATGCAGATTAGGAGATTTGACTCCTCATTAACTCCACCATCCTCCAAGCTCTACCAAGTCTATTTCCACCATTACACCATGGTCATTTCCTGTCAGAGACAAATGGAGATTATCATAATTGAACATATAGATCAAGTCTCCAGTTACATTCATAGACCTTTGCTTGTATGTAATTTGCATCCGGGGACATATTTCCAAACATACTTTCTCAAGTACACGATCTACAGATTCATATCCAAATGAATTTTATGTAAATGACCTAAATCTCCAATAGCATGTTAAAAATTCTACAGTTTGCCTGTCATCTTGAGCCCCCCACATAGGACTTCATGTCCCATGAAGTTTGGGTCTGTTCTACAATCTCAATAAGAGAATTCTAAATCTTTTCCAGAAAGCTCTTGAAGAGGGAGAAGGTTCAGAGATGGTATCAAAGATATCATGATACCTCTTAGACCTTCCTATATGGGATTAAGAACTTTTCCACAAAGATCCTTCTAATCCTAAGGGCTATGTGGATGGGTTGTCTGAACCTTCCAGGCTAACAACACAGAGCAAATATTTTTAAACTGAAACTAGGACAACCAACTTGAAAAAATGCTTGACAGCGTTTACAAAAAGCTCAGTGTGACCCAGCAATTCTACTTCCAGGTTTATACCCAACAGAAATGCATTCATATGCTCATGAGAAGACAAATAACACCATTATTCATGACATCAAAAACTGAAAATCATCCAATTTTATCACAATGTATAATGGATAAACTGTGGTGTGTCCACTTAAGAGAATATTAAATAGCAATGAGAATGAATGATATGGATGAATCTCACAAAACTTATGCTAAGCAAAAGTTGCCAGACACAGAAAGAACATACTATATGATTCCATCTTATGAAGAACAAAACAGGCAAAGCTAACTTTAGTTATTGTAAGTCATAATATTCTATTTCTCTATTTAGATGCTGGTTACATCAATTATTGTGTTTGGAAAAATTAATTGAACTATACGCATATTATATACACACACTTTTCCACATGGATGTTACACTTTACTAACATTTTAAATGGGAACAACAAATTATTTTAGATATAAAAAAGCAATTTTCAAAATACAATATTTTCTTCAAAATAATATGGGAAGCGGGGAACTTGGCAGACTATAAATTAAACAAAATTGGCTATGAGTTGACAGTTGTTAAAGCTGGATGATGGGTCATTATACTCACAGTGTCATTATACTATTCTTATATTAAAACTTTTGGTACTAAAAATACCAAAGCAAGGACAAAACCTTCTTTTCCATTCTATGCTAATTATGACTGGAAAGAGATTGTCCTGAGGAAAGAAAATCACCTTTTCCCTCTTTCTCTTAGTGTGAAATCTTTGGAAAAGCATAATTTAGTAAAAGTCCTTTTATCCAATATAAGTTGGCTAATCAAAAACATCTGTTACAGCTGATTGTTTTACCACACCTACTTTGACATTTGTTTTTGTAATTTGAATGTATTTATGCATCCGACCTAGAGATTTTTTTAGAGTTTCACTCCTGTCACTCAGGCTGGAGTGCAGTGGCATGATCTTGGCTCACTGCAACCTCCACCTCACGGGTTCAAGTGATTCTCCTGTCTCAGCTTCCTGAGTAGCTGGGATTACAGGTGCCCACCACCACGCTCGGCTAATTTTTGTACTTTTAGTAGAGACGGGGTTTCACCATGTTGGCCAGGATGGTCTCAAACTCCTGACCTTAGGTGATCCACCCGCCTTGGCCTCCCAAAGTGCTGGAATTACAGGCATGAGCCACCGTTCTTGGCCTCAACCTAGTTTTCATAGAAACAACTCTCCACATTTATATTTCATCTGTTTACTTAATATTTAATTAAATTCCGACAACAAAAATAACTGGCATAAACAGGTTTGGGAACAAATAATACTCTTGATAAGCCTATAACTGACTCAACTGGTAGGAGAAGAAAGCCAGTATACTAAAGAGTAGCCCAGAATGCTAGAGGCGTCAGTCAGTCAGTATGTTTTTTTAGAGACAGTAAAGGGAGGTGGTTAATTTTGTCATTCAGTTAAGTGGAATGTCATTCAGTTAACTAGCTAAAGATAGTTAAAATAGTAGTATCTATTATTTCTTGACTACTTACTATGAGTCGAGTGCTCTCCTGAGCATTTTGCACATATTATTTAATGCTTACATTCTGCATGCATAATTCCATTTCATCCTTACAGTATCCTTGAACAAATGAACATCATCTTTTCACACATGGCAAAACATGTTTCAGATAAATTGGGTAATTTGCCCAAATATGTACATGTTTCGGAAGTAGAGGAATCAGAATTTGAACCTGGGTTGTCTGTTTCCAATGCCCACTCCTTACCCCTGTGGTATACCATTTCCTACGCTCAGCCATGAAAGCTGGGAAGAAATAAGATGCCTGCCCAGTACCTAAACTAGGAGAACTCCATTTGATGGCAAATGTCTTCCAGGTGGAAGTTTCAATGGCTCAGATCATCATTAGGGCTCATGAAATGGATGATGGGGCTAGAGACTGGAGAAAGCCAAATTCCCTGCTTCATCTTCTCTTAGGAAACTGGCTCTGAAAGGAGAAAAAAACACTGGCAAGGATGATGTCATAAATAATAGCAGTGAGACACTCTTGGCAAGAAAAGTTTACTTTTTTTAATGAATTTGTGTGGGTATCTTCAGACTTTCACATGTCAGACTCTTTTATCCTCAGCTGTCTTGGTTACATCATTAATACAGTCCAGTTGCCCTCTTCTGAGGAAGAGAGGAAAAAATACCTCAGATTTTACCCAGATGCTTTGAAGTTGCTCATGGAATATAAAATGGGAAATTTCTTTTGAAATTAGGTCATTTGCAACCCTGTTACATGTCAGAATCTCCAGGGCAACTTTTACTAAACACCCATGTTGAAGCTTCACTGCCTCGGCCAAGCCCATATTCTGATTTAATTGGCATGGGGTGGGGCGGAGCTCTGGCACAACTATTTTTAAATTAGTATTCTCCTAAAGTGGAGAAAACGTGCAGCCCAGAGTTGCGACCACGGCTCTCAACAGTCAGACTTTTTAAAAAAATAAATTTTTTTCTATATATTTAAGGTAAACAACATGATATCATGAAGAACATATAGACAGTAAAATGGTTACTATAGTGAAGCAAATTACCACATCCATCATCTCACATAATTACCTACTTTGGTGTGTGTCAAGAACAGCTAACATCTGCCCATTTAGCAAAAATCCTAAATACAGTATTACTAACTATATTCCACCTATTGCACATTAGATCTCTAGACTTATTCAGCCTACACATCTGGAACTTTTTACCCTTTGACCTACCTACATCTCCCTATTTCTTCCCCTACTCCATTGGTAACCACCCCCCTTCCACCTGATAACCAGTGCTTTATTCTCTATCATCATATATTCTTAAAAAAAATTTTTTTTCTGTGTCTGGCTTATTTCACTTAGCATAATGTTCTCCACATTCATCCATGTTATGGCAAATGGCAGGATATCCTTCTTTATTTAAAGCTGAATGATATTCCACTGTATAGATTTATCACAGTGTCTTTATCCATTCATTTGTCAATGGACTCTTATGTCGTTTCCATATCTTGCTATTGTGAATAATGCTACAATGAACATGGTAGTGCAGATATCTTTACAAGGCGGTGATTTCATTTTTGGGACTTATATACCCAGAAGGAGGATTTCTAGGTCATGTGGTAGTACTATTTTTAGTTTCTTTAGGAACCTTTATTCTGTTTTTTTAATATGGCTACACCAATCTGTATTCCCACCAGCAGTGCAAAAGGGTTCCCTCTCCTACACACCCTCACCAACATTTGTTATCTCTTATCTTTTTTAGCCCATCCTAGCTGGCGTGAGGTGATACAGTGGTTTCGATTAGTGACGTTGAGCACATTTTCACATACCGGTTGCCCATTTTTATGTCTCTTTTGGAGAAATGTCTATTAAATCCTTTACCCATTTCAGAGTTTTAAAGGCTGAATAGCTGTAGCTGATTGGTCCAGATGAATGATTCCCACAGATGTAGCTCGCTTTATGCAATAGGGGTATTTCCAAAAGACCGCTGTAAATATAACACCATCAAACTCAATAACTTTATAATTTCAGAAGGCCTATTCTTCATTGGAGGCTTCTCATTGACATGTCAGCTTTTTTGTCAAGTAGCTAATGATCTAAAACCATCATCATTAAATACACCAAGAAAACTGATATAAAAGGAATTCTGCACTGAACAGTTTTATGGTTATTTTTAACAGCCTAATACCAAGCTGAGCATTGTATCATATTCTGTTTATAAGTCATACTAAAAATGAGTTTTCTTTCCCATTTCCTACCAAAGTTATCACATATCTTTCGTTTAAAATCTCAAGGTAGGGTAAGGTGAAATTTTAGTGTTATATCAGACAGACTGAACAAGCAGATTTTTTTTAAACCCAAAGTTATAGCTAAAAAAGAAAATGGGAAAAACCCCATAAAATAATAAAATAAAAAAGAAAGAAAAGAAAATGTGTCTGCATAAATAAGGGAGCAAATAATTCTACATTATTTAATTTCTTAAATGGAAAATTCATCACTTATTTTTTTCCCAATAACAGTATCATGATGTTCTTGGGGAACAGGGGTCAACCTAAATGAGAACAAAAACAAAGATATTTTGTGTTTTATTGGTTCATACCACCTAATTGTTTATGAAATATTCTGCTGTAATGGACCCTAACCTTAAATGCTCTATCTGGGGTTGAAAGGGAAAGAAGAGGAGGGGAAGAAGATCTGGATTTGTTTTTTTTGTTTGTTTGTTTTGTTTTGTTTTGTTTTGTTTGAGATGGAGTCTCTCTCTGTTGCCCAGACTGGAATGGGGCCATCTCAGCTCACTGCAACCTCTGCCTCCCGGGTTCAAGCGATTCTCCTGCCTCAGCATCCTGAGTGGCTGGGATTACAGGGGCAAACCACCATGCCTGGCTAATTTTTAGTAGAGACAGGGTTTCACCACATTGGCCAAGCTGGTCTCAAACTCCTAACCTCAAGTAATCCACTCTCCTTGGCCTCCCAAAGTGCTAGGATTACAGGTGTGAGCCACCACTGTGCCTGTCCAGATCTGGATTTTTTAAAAGAACTATACTTTTGCAGGCTATGGTGGTGATAAGCAAATCCCATATGTGGTAGTGTAAAATCTTCCCCAGAGGGCCCAAAGAATTTTCACAGTGCTACATGGCATAGTTCGCCAAATGTATAATACATTTGTTATTTTTTCCTTTCCTACCAAACCCAAAAGCTCACCTTTCTTATCTACTCCAAGAAAACCTCACGTGCTTGAATTGCTCTTTGAGACAAGAACTCTCTCAGGACATATCCATATATTTATAGAAAGGGCAGGCTGGGTGTGATGGCTCATGCCTGTAATCCCAGCCCTTTGGGAGGCTGAGGTGGGAGGATCACTTGGCCTGGGAATTCAAGACCATCCTGGGCAACATAGCATGTAATGTATCTACATTTAAAAAAAAATATTAGCTGGCTGTGGTGGCAGGTGCCTATAGTCCCAGCTTCTTGGGAAGCTGAGGCAGGGAGATTGCTTGAGCCCAGGAGGTCGAGGCTGCAGTGAGCTATGACTGAACCACTGCCCTCCAGCCTGGGTGACAGAGCTAGACCCTGCCTCAAAAAATTAATCAATAAGTAAAATAAAAAATAAAGAATATTAAAGTCTTACACTCAGCCTTTCTGATTTTTTTTTTTTAACAAAACTGATACCTGCACACAGAGAACAACATAAAACAAACTGATGTGTCATCGCGTTTTTCCTACTTAGAGTTTGCAGTTCCTTCCTTACTCCGTGGCCATTTTAAATGTGTGTATTTATACTTTTAGTGAAATGGACCCTATGTATATATTCATCCCATCAACTTCACATATTCAGGGGTCATTTTCTTAATATAATTGACTGAAACCACTCTCAACACAAAACTTTAATGTCCTTGCAACACTGCAGTCCCCTCTATAAACAGTAAATTCAGCCAACATATGAGTCTGATATTTTTAAGAGAAAGAAGTCATTCTGCAGATGCAGAACACCAATTTTCTCCTCTAGAATTTCCCAGTTTCTAAAGACAGAGAAAGAGAGACACTGGTTGAGAGGCCCTCCTATGGGGGAAGATTCTTCATCCCAAAATAAACTCTTCCTGCTCAAGTTAGAGCCTCAGGCTTAAAGTATCAGCATCCTGGAACTAGAACAATACAAACATGGGATAAGGGGAATGAGAGAGGAGCATTTGTATGTGATGTAGTCATTGCCGTGTTAGTGCAGGCTCACTGACATGTAGGGAATGCAATGAAGTTAGGGGGGATTTTAGTCCATTGTAAAGGAAGACTAGGTGCCATCTACTGGTGAGGAAACTGAAAATAAAACATACTTTGCATTTTTCCAACAAAACTCAGTCTCTTCAGACCATGCAGTCTGCAAGATATACAGATATTTACAGGATATGCAAAGGATCATCCTGCGGTCATGATAAGTTGGAAAGGCTGCTTAACCCGTTCACCAGCCTGATTTGGAAACTTACATTTCCATTTCTAAAAATTTACTTTCCAAATCTCTGTGCACAAAGCGGTAAAGTTATGTAAAAGGATGTTCACTGTGGCACTGTTTGCAATTACTAAAAAAAGCCCAACGTCCAGTAATGAGAGTCTGATTAAATATATTATACATATTTGCTGTACATTAAAATGGCACATACAAAGGATCATATGCACTGGGCATGGTGGCTCACGCCTGTAATCCCAGCACTTTGAGAGGTCAAAGCAGGAGGATTGCTTGAGCTCAGGAATTCAAGACCAGCCTAGGCAACATGGTGATACCCCATTTCAACAACAATAACAACAACAACAAAAATTAGCTGGGTGAGGTGGCATGTGCCTGTCGCCCCAGCTACTTGGGAGGTTGAGGTAGGATCATTTGAGCCTGGGAGCTTGAGACTGCAGTGAGCTGTAATAGCACCACCGCACTCCAGCCTGGGCAACAGAGCGAGCCCCTTTCTCAAAAAATAAAATAAAATAAAATAAAATAAAATAAAAATAAAAACATAATAAATTAAATTAAATGTAAAAAAAGAAAAAGAACTTCCCTCTCCCAAACAAAGGAGCATATAACCATCAAAATGATAAGAATTATACATATTGACATAAAGTAATATGTTTGAGATACATCAAGGGAAATAAGCAAATTGCAAAACAGCATTATAATAGCATCCTGTAATATAACAGTATTATGATAGAATCCAGTATTACAATAGAACCCATAAAATTATTACTATAGTTAATGGTAATATGGAGGATTACTTAGTAACATAGTGACAGTTTTTATTTTTTATACCATGTACCACTTGTAACCAGGATAAAAAGAAACTGACAAAAGTAATTTTAAAAAGAAAATGAAAAGTTTTAGAAGTTTTACCTGTATAATATTTTATTATTTAAGTTTGCTATATTTCTAAAGCAAAAATGGCTTATACTCTTTTAAAAACTTTAGTTTGTACAAACACTTCCTCTTCTAGGTATTTACTCTACAAAAAGCACTTGCAAAAGATGGCAAAGATGATGTAAAATCACGTAGATGTAGACGAGATACAGAAAAGCTATAGAAATTTTAAAATACCATGCAATATAGAAAAGAAAAAATAAATCATCTGAAATTCCATTACCCAAGCATTCAATGTCATAGGTGTATTTCCTTCCTTTCTATCAATTTCACATCGTTCTATACACATGTATTTCATGTGCTGTTTTCTGTGTTGTTTTAACTCTAGAAACTGACCAGTTTTAAAATGTCCTCTCTTTCATTTCCTCTGTTGCATCTTGATGTCACTTGAAACAAAACATTTGCAGTTTTACCTTCCTATCTCAACACGTTCTCTTTGTTAGCCTTGTTTAAATATTGTTTACATGCTGTCACCAAGGATAAAGCTTCAGCATCTTCCAAAATAGAGACCAAGGAAACGATCAGATTTCTTTAATGCTCAACTCAGCGCAATAACTTGGCTAATGGAATAAATACACGCTGAACAGCGGCACACATGCCTTATGAATAAAGAGCTGGTTGAGAATATCACAAATCTTGCAAAGTCTGACAAATTACAAAAATAAGAGCCTTTGGTGAAAGGAAAGCAGGGGGGAAGATTGGCCTGATCGGGTTCAAATCCAAGTGAAGAACAGCATAAGCCACTAAGAAAGCTTATTTGGAAGATAAGCACCTGGTGTGTCCACCTTCTATATATTTCCTTGTAACTGGCAGGGAGACTCCTAGTGGATTTGGAAAAGTAAAAATAAGAGGTTTATGCAACTTTGAGTGTTGACAGAAAAATATATCCAAGTGCCTTGCTTGCCTAAGAGGGGAGGAGAGAACAATTGGGTTGACAATGATGATAGGTCCGAGACTTGTGGGTTTAGTTACATGAGGCCCTACTGTATTACACTTCAGAGTTATTTTGGGATGGTCACGAGAGAGCACTTGAACCCTGAACAAAGAACTTCTCCTTGCCTTATCCTATTGCAGATGACAGGGAAGTGTTTTAAGTGCCCAGAGTCTGATGCAACTGCAAAACCCTAACCAAAAGGCAAGTGAATGGGGTCTCTCCATTCTCTTGCTTTGCTTTTCTCTTAAAAAGCCTCTTTGTTCCAAAACTCATGTTTAGCCCTGTTTTTCTGTGGCATTTATAATGGTCTGCCTAAGGGAACATTAGACAGGACTGGTGACATGCTCAGAGTGGGCGTCTGAGTTAGCTGGTGACAGGTACAGTAAGAAAATCTTGATAACTCCAGTTACACTTGGTTTTAGCCAGCTTTGTCCTCAGAGTGAAAGGAAAACTAGCATTACCAGGAACACATGCCCAAAGCCAGCTTTCCTTGCAGATAAGCAATTCAGGAATATTCAAGCCTTCAAGCCTTTCCTAACAGAGACAGTAGAATAAATTTAAAATAATAATAAAGAGAAAACCACTCCTAAAAAAATAATAAACAAGACACACTATATTTTGTTGGACAATATTTACATCCCTCCAAGTTCAACATTACTTGGTAGCCACTCTGGAAAATATCTCTGTGGCAAGTTAAGACATCGATCCCAAGTCCTGTCTTAGATTAGCACCAGTTAACTGGAGTCTTCCTCCCTTTCCTTCCATTTGCATGAACTTGACTAAGATCCCAAATGAATAAGGATCTTTCATCTCAGCAACAGACTTCCAGAGCAGTTATAAATATAGGCTCAAACTGCCTCACTCATGGGGTTAGGTTTTAACTTCTGACATATGAAGTGCTAATGGTTTCGGTGACTACCTGGCCAAAAATCTGCAGCGCTCTCTTTGCTCGTAATATATGATGATTCTATTATCCCAGCTAGTAACAATTCAGTTAAATGAAAATTTCTCCCAGCCCCTTTGTTTTTTTTCTCACTCCATTTAGATTTAATTAGAGTGCTCAAGCTCTATATCATCAAAAGGTTTAATAGAAGAAGGAAACCATTCTTAACTCTCCATCTCATGGCGAATGTGATAATATCACTGGTACAATAATTTATCAAGTATAGCAGTCCTATGTGGTAGGTATTAATGTCCTCATTTTATGGATGAGGAAATTCAGGAATAAATGTTTAAGTAGTTTGCCCAAGGCCACAGAGCTGGGAAGTAAGGTGGAGGTGAGATTTGACTCTAGATTGTCAGGCTGCAAACCTATATTCTAAACCTCAGAGAAAATAAATTCGCTAATACCTTGGTCTCTCATCTTCTCTGCCCCTCACAACAATAAGCTTCTTTATGCATTTCAAGCAAAATCTGGTAATGTGTTTGTTCTCAGTTTGATTATTCAGTAACTCACTTTCACATGTGACCCTTAAAAATTTAAGCAATAACACCTGCTCCAGAGATATCAAATCACCTTATATTCATGGATAGAATTAATTTTGCAACCGTGAAAATTCTACCACATGCCTAGCATCCAACAGACATATCAATAGAGTAGAGGTGGTATTTTAAGTTACAATCAGGTTGTTGAGTCATCCCTTCCTCCCCTCCACCCTGGCAGACCCATCTGCTGCTATTCCTTTCATGTGCCTTTCCACTCCTAATTTGGTTGTCTCCCCTTAATTTGACTATGACACATTCTTTCCTATAGGTTGCCAAACATCCTTGTTATAGGACTCAAGAAAAAGTCATGTAAAAGGAAAGAAAGCTTTCCTTTCCTCTCTAGCCTCTCAAAGGGCATTCTCCCTGCACCCAAACCCCTAATGAGGAAGGATTCTTGCTTATGGAAGGAAAGCTAGGTAAGCCTAAAGAAAAAGTTGGGGATGGAGGTAGTAGGAGTTAGAGTGAGAGGAAAACATTCTGGGAATGAATGTTAGAGATTTGGAGATGCTGGAGAAAGGTTTGTAACTGCAGAGTGGGAAGGAGGTAGATTAGACAGGAGAGAGGATTTTAATAAGTGCTGCAGTGAAATATGCATTTGGGTTCTTTTGAAATATCTTTGAGAGATGCAAGCAAAAGTGGAAGCCTTTTGTAATTTTTTTTCTATTGACTTTTGCTTCTTGTTTTTTTGTTTTGTTTTGTTTTTGAGACAGAGTCTCACTCTGTCACCCAGGTTGGAGAGCAGTGGTGCAATCTCAGCTCCCTGCAGACTCCGCCTCCCAGGTTCAAGCGATTCTCATGCCTCAGCCTCCCGAGCAGCCAGGACTGCAGGTGTGCGCCATCACACCAGGCTACTTTTTGTATTTTCAGTAGAGATGCGGTTTCGCCATGTTGGCCAGGCTAGTGTCAAACTCCTGGCCTCAAATGATCTGTCCGCCTCAGCCCCCCAAAGTGCTGGAATTATAGGCGTGAGCCGCCATGCCCGGCCAACTTTGGCTTCTTTAAATGCAACTCTGTGCAGAGATGGGTATGTATGGAACTTCCCCCTTCCAGATGTAATATTGCTATATCCTTGTTCACACTTCACAACCCTAGGCAAAGATCAAGGAGAAGACTGTTTCTGGAAGAGGCAGAGGGAACAGACAATGTGAAATCCCTAAATGGGAACAAGTTTGAGTTATTGGAGGAAGTTGGTGTGAGTGGAGTTTAGGGGAAGGCAGGGAGTTACAAAATGGGTTGGAGTGATGGGCAGAGGTTAGATCCTGGAGCACTCTGAAGTTCAGGAAAGATTTCAGAGTCTATTCTAAGTGTAAGGGAAAGTCAATGACTTAAAACCGAATGACTTGTGAACCAAATGTGTATGTCTCCCCAAAATTCATGTTGAAATCCTAACCTCCAATGTGATGGTGTTAGTAAGTGGGTCTTTCAGGGGTGATTAGGTCATGAGGGTAGAGCCTCATGAATGGGAATACTGCCCTTATGACAAGAGACAAGAGAGCTTGCTCTCCTTCTGCACTCCAACATGTGAAGATTCAAGAAGATGGCAGTCTGTAAAACCAGAAAGTGGATCCTCACCAAATACTGGATTGACCGAGCGTCTTGATCTTGAACTTCTCAGCACTCAGGACTGTGAGAAATAAATTTATGTTGTTTGTAAGCCACCAGTTTACGGAAATTTATCATAACAGCACAAACTGAGACAAATGAAATGATTTATTTTATTTTTTAAGAGTTTCTGGGCCGGGTGCAGTAGTTCACATCTGTAATTTCAGCACTTTGGGAGGCCAAGGTAGGAACATTACTTGAGCTCAAGAGTTTGAGACCGGCCTGGGCAACATGGTGAAACCCCGTCTCTACAAAAAAAATACAAAAATTAGCCAGGTGTGGTGGCACACGCCAGTGGCCCCAGCTACTGGGGAGGCTGAGGTGGAAGGATTGCTTGAGAATGGGAGGTCGAGGCTGTAGTGAGCCATGATTGTGCCACTGCACTCAAGCCTAGGCAAGAGCAAGACTTTTAAATAAATAAATAAGACTTGGGCCGGGTGCGGTGGCTCATGCCTATAATCCCAGCACTTTTGGAGGCCAAGGCAGGCAGATCACCTGAGGTTGGGAGTTCAAGACTAACCTCACCAACATGGAGAAACCCTGTCTCTACTGAAAATACAAAAATTAGCCGGATGTGATGGCGCATGCCTGTAATCCCAGCTAAGAAACATGCCTGTAACAAACATCCCAGATAACATGCTTGTAATCCTAACTGACAAAGAGGTTGACGTGGGAGAATCACTTGAACCCGGGAGGTGGAGGTTGCGGTGAGCCGAGATCGCGTCATTGCACTCCAGCTTGGGCATCAAGAGCGAAATTCCATCTCAAAAAAAAAAAAAAAAAAGGCCAGGTGCGGTGGTTCAAGACTGTAATCCCAGCACTTGGGGAGGCCAAGGTGGGCGGATCACAAGGTCAGGAGATCGAGACCATCCTGGCTAACACGGTGAAACCTCGTCTCTACTAAAAATACAAAAAATTAGCCAGGCATGGTGGCGGGCGCCTGTAGTCCCATCTACTCCGGAGGCTGAGGCAGGAGAATGGCATGAACCTGGGAGGCAGAGCTTGCAGTAAGCTGAGATCGCACCACTGCACTCCAGCCTGGATGACAGAGCAAGACTCCATCAAAAAAAAAAAAGACTTTTTGGTTGCTGTGAGGTGACTGGATTTATGGGGCAGGTGGTAGTAGAATCAGGGAGATCAGTTAACAGGGTTTTACATCTGTCTAGCTGGCTTGGATGATACTGGTAGCAAAGGGATGGAGAGATGTGTAAGATTTGGGATATGCTTTGGAGATTAGGGTTTACAGGGTTTGCTGATGGATTAATGTAGGGAAGTTGGGGAAAAGAAGAAATCAAGGACCTCATAAATTTTTAGCATGAGTCTCTGGATGTGTGATATTGCCATTTACTGAGATGGGGGAGACAGAAGAGGGAGCAGATTTGGGGTGGGGGAAGTAAAAAGTTCTGTTTTGGCCGTGCTGTTTGTGATGCCTGGTACAGACATCCACATGGAGCGATTAAGTAGGCAGTTGGCTATATGAATCTAGAATTCATTCAGGGAAGAGTTCAGGGCTGGAGGTATTGATTTAGGAGTCATTGGCATATCAATTGAACCATGGGTCCAAATGAGACGTCCTAAAATTCTGCTGCTACAGAAGAGAGCAGGCCCAGGAACAAACTCTGAGACTCCAAATTTACAGGCAGACCAGAGGTAGTCAAAGGGGACTGAGGAGTAGAGGCTTGCGAGCTAAAACGAAAATAAGTAGAGTACGACAGCAGGGAAGCTGAAGAGAAGAAAGGTTTTAACAGAAAGAAGGCCAAAGGTACCAAATGCTGTTGAGGGATGAAAATAACACTAGAGAAATGACTGCTGAATTTGGCATGATGGAAGTCACCGGTGACTTTGGTGAGTCCTGGTGGATAGGAGGAAAGGAAACCAAATTGGAGTGACTTGAGGAGAGACGGAGGTGAGGAAGTGGAGGCACAGCTTCCAATGACTCAGGACACTGTCATGTGTGAAGCAGAGGCAGCTCAAAGACAACGCTCAAGACAGGCTTTGTTTTGTTTTTACATAGAAGATTCTAGAGAATGTTTTCATGCTGATGGCAATGATCAACAGCTTTATTTAATCCTCTCAATAAACTCCTGATGAAGGTATTATTAAATGCATGCTCATTTTATAGATGAGGAAACTGTGGGCCATAGAGGTCAAGCATTTTCCTGAAACTCCATTCAGCTGTTAAGTGATGGAGCCAAGATTCTAAATCTGAGTATTACAGAAATTACAATGTCGGCCAAGCACGGTGGCTCATGCCTGTAATGTCAGCACTTTGGGAGACCGAGGAGGGCAGATCACCTGAGATCAGGAGTTCAAGACCAGCCTGGCCAACATGGTGAAACCTCATCTCTACTAAAAATACAAAAATTAGCCACATGTGGTGGCAGGTGCCAGTAATCCCAGCTACTCAGGAGGCTGAGGAGGAGAATTGCTTGAACCCAGGAGGCAGAGGTTGCAGTGAGCCGAGATTGCACCACTGTACTCCAACCTAGGGGGCAGAGAAAGACAGACAGACAGAAAGGAAGGAAGGAAGGAAGGAAGGAAGGAAGGAACATTCCAACGCAATTTCTATAATGCTCAGATTTAGAATCTTGGCTCCATCACTTATCAGCAGAATTATTATAATTACAATGTAATTTCTATAATTAACAGAGCTAATCGAACAATAGGGGCTTAGTAAAAATATATAGTTAAATATGCAGTCAATTCATTTATGAATAACATGGAGAAAAAGGAAAGCATAAAAAGGGAAGAAAAAAAGAAATTTAATATCAAAGTCATGTATATTACTATGTTTGAGCTCATGGAAAGCAGAGATTAAGTTAGGTGAAATTATTATCATAGTTATTTTTATGTTTCTTATAACCAGAACCCTCTGGGTGACATCTGAGCAAGACCTAGGTTTATACTTAATTCTGTGTTATAATTGGTTGTGCACTACTGAGATACTGGATTCGATTATCCTTGGATGTCACTAAGTGATTTTTTTTCCCTGTGTTTTCATTCTCCATGTATTTTGCAGTTCTTGCCAACCAATAGGTTTTGGATATTTATCAATGGTTGTGCTGGCTAAAAGAGAAACAAAAATGAGTAGGGGTGATAGTCTAGTCAGGGTCATCATAGAAAACCCAATAGTTCCAGTACAGGATGATAGGCGCTCTGGAGGAAGAACGTACCCAGTGCTGCGCGGAGTGGACAGTGATTCCACCTTCTGTGGAAAGGAGAGAAGAGAATGATCAAGCAAGTTTTTCAGGTGAGACCGGAGGGATGTGGAGGAGAGAAAGCAGTCAGGGCAAAGGCATGCAGGTGTGTACATCATAGCATGTACAGGGACTGGTGAGAGGGCTGGTTTGGCCAGAGCAGTGGGTAGGGCCCTGGGTGACTAACAAAGAAGCGGAGCCAGTTCTGAGGGGACTCATCTGCTCTACTAAGGACCGGAGCTTCTAGGGTTTTTGTTTGTTTGTTACCAGGCTGACATAGTTTTCCTGCATAGGTACACAGTGTCTGTGTGTTCCCTGCTCTTGGATCTCTGACTTGAGTGAATCTGCTCCAACTGCCTCAGCCAGCCCTGGCCTTGGTCTTTCTGGCAAGACATCCTAGAAGACTATATTTTGGTAAGACTGCAACTGCCAGCCACAAGCTCGATGAGCAGCCTGGGGAATATGGGGCTATTCTGGGAGGGATGTGTGTGTGTGTGTGTGTGTGTGTGTGTGTGTGTGTGTGTGTGTGTGTGTAGGGCACATGGGGGAGACATAATAAACACTTGTATAAAGCCTGCCACAAATCATTACTTTTTATTGTCAAAGAGTAGGCTAAACGTTTTTGTTTCTTGGATTTGCTTCCAATATGATACACTTACTTAAGCTATTATGTAATTAAATAATTAACCACCTTTAAAGTAAAGTATCAGCTGGGTGCTTTATTTATAAATAAATAAAATAAAGTATCAATAAATTAAAGAGACAAATAATTCAATGTTAAAATACCAACTACTGGCATTTACAAAATTTTAAGACTTTTATTTTAATCATTGTGTAAGTAATTTTTATAAAATTAAGATCAAGCAACATGTCCTAACCTGCCTTTTCAAGTAACAGTAACTCACAGAGTTCTCCATTCACATATTCATTCACTCATTCGTTTCATGAGTTATAAAGTGGTAGTAGTTATCATAATGATATGCATATCTCATTTAATCCTCAGAGCAAATCTATGAGCTAGACACTATTGCTATTGCCATTTCTAGATGAAGACATCAAAGCTCAAAGACAAGCAACGTGCCTATGGTCACACAGCCAGCAACTAATAGAGCCAGAACTCAAACACGTACCCAACAGATACCATACTTCTGGCCTCTATTATTCCATTGCTTTGTGACTCAGTACCTTGTGGTTTGCTTAACTACTGCCTACTTTTCAGCCATGTGGATTTTCTATAGCACTGCCACAGAATCATTCATACCATTTTTTTTTTTTTAAGGAAAGAAGTCATAAAGAGATATAGCTATTTCTTTGGCTATATCCCAAAGTGAGTGTAATTCATTTAATCCTTCCCATAATGATTCCACTGACTTTCAAGGTCCCCAAATATCTGTCCACAAACCGGTTTCTCAACAGACCACCAGCACAGACGAGTATTTTTCTCAACAGTTTATACCTCTAACCTCAAGGTAACTAATGGTAACAGTTAATGTGTATCCTTCCACCCCTTTCTCTATTTCATACAAATACATTTGTGCATATGTAAGCCTTTTACTTTTTCCTTTTTAATTATTTGAATGTGCTGGGCACCATGGCTTGTACCTATAATTTCAGTTACTTGGAAGACTGAGGCAGGAGGATGACTTGAGCCCAGAAGTTTAAGGCTGGAGTGAGTTATGATCATGCCACAACACTCCAGCCCAGGCAACAGAGCAAGACCCCATCTCGGAGGAAAAAAAAAAAGTTGAATGGATTGAACTATGCACATTATAGTACAAATTTTTGATTTCCCTCACTATATCATGAATATTACTAAGTCAATACATACAGCACTAATTCACTATTTTTATTAGTGTGAATATATAAAAAGTCTTCATTTTTTCCATCTTTGGGTTATTCAAGTTGCTTCCAAAATTTCTGCCCAAATGATGCTTCAGTAAACATCCTTATATGAATAGCTTTATATTCTGGTACTTTTATTTATTTAGGAGAGATCCAGGAAGAACAATTCCTGGGCAAAGGGGTATCGTATTTTTTATTTTGGTGTATACTGCTACATTTCCTTCCCCAAAACTTGTAGTAACTCAAAGTCTTAATAGCAACATATCACAATGTCTATTGCCCAGTGTCTTTGTCAGCAGTGAATGCTATCAATATTTTAAATATTTCCCCCAATATTTTACCCCCCAAATGGTGTATTATTATTATTATTATTATTGAGATGGAGTCTCACTATGTCACCCAGGCTGGAGTGCAATGGCACAATCTCAGCTCACTGCAACCTCTGCCTCCTGGGTTCAAGTGATTCTCCTGCTTCAGCGCTCCCTGAGTAGCTGGGATTACAGGAGCAGACCACCATGCCTGGCTAATTTTTTGTATTTTTAGTAGAGACAGGGTTTCATCATGTTGGCCAGGCTGGTCTCGAACTCTTGACCTCAGATGATCCACCTGCCTCAGCCCCCCAAAGTGTTGGGATTACAGGCGTGAGCCACCGTGCTTGGCTGGTATCTTATTTTTTGTTTGTTTGTATTGTTTTGTTTCGTTTTTAGTGATCCACCACTAAGAGTCAATATCTCTTTTTTCTTTTTCTTTTCTTATTTTTTGAGATGGAGTCTCACTCTGTCTCCCAGGCTGGAGTGCAGTGGCACCATCTCAGCTCACTGCAACGTCCGTCTCCTGGGTTCAAGTAATTCTCGTGCCTCAGCCTCCCAAGTAGCTGGGATTACAGATGCATGCCACCATGCCAGGGTTTTTTTTTTTTTTTTTTAGTAGAGACGCAGGTTTCACCATTTTGGCCAGGCTGATCTCAAACTCCTGGCCTAAAGTGATCTGCCCACCTTGGCCTCCCAAAATGCTGGGAATAGAGGCGTGAGCTACCGCGCCCACCCAAGACTCAATATCTCATTGTTTTGATATGGATTTCCCTGATCACCAAGGAGATTGAACATGTTTATTAGCCCTTTGGGGAACATTCTCTATTATGAAGCTATTTTTATTCATAAACACTTTATAATGTGTAGCTCTATTTGAAAATCCATGCAAGAGAAACAATAATTTTTATAAATTTATAAAACTAAAAGTGGTTGTTTCAGATGGAGATAAGAGTTGTATAGAGTTAATCGTGGAGTTTTTCTATTTATTGTTTAAAATGTTTTGTTAATGGATCTCACTACTATACACACATGAACACACACATACACATGAACACACTCACACACACATACACACACTCAGCTCATCTCCAGCTTCTCCTTTGTTCTTGCCCTTTGCTCTGCTTTTCTCTTCCTCTATAGCAGACCCTGTTGGTGCCCCACGCATGTCCCCTGGCACTGACCATGCCAATATGTGCCTCCAGGATCTTACTGACTCTCCACCCCAGGGTCATTTCTTGACCCTTGAGGGACAGGGCAGGTGGATGGGAGATGAAGTATAAATGCCCTAGCTTCCTCCCTGCTGGGGGAGAGAGAGCGTTTTGAGATGTGTGTGATATGGCCTCCCAGAACCCCCAGTAAGATTGTCTCAATTGCTCAGAAACACACCCTGTATTGGCTTCCTTCCCTTCTCTGTCTTACTCCCCCATCTCCTTGTTCATGCTTCCTCGGGAATATTACTGAACCTCTACTTTTAGCCAGGCACTTCGTGAACTGCTGAATCCACACCAGTGAAGAAGATGCCCAAGGTCCTTGCCCATGTGATCTTAGCCATATGATTTCCAATTGCCATCCTTCCAAATTTGTTGAAGAGCATCAACAAGTGCGGACTGCAGAAAACAGCCTCTGCAGAGGCCCAATATTATTCATAAAGAGGCCTAATATTCAAACAGCATCAGCATGAACTCGGAGGGGTGGAAAACTTGGAATGTGCTCCTTCTCCCACTCTTTGTTAGCAATCTGACATGAGCTGGGCATGGTGGCTCACACCTGTAATCCCAGTGCTTTGAGAGGCTGAGATGGGAGGATTGCTTAAGGCCAGGAATTCAAGACCAGCCTTGGCAACATGGCAAGACCCCATCTCTATAAAAAAATTTAAAAACTTGGCCAGGTATGGTGGTGCACATCTGTAGTCTCAACTCCTTAGGAGCTGAGGCAAGAGGATTGCTTGCACCCAGGAGTTTGAGGCTGCAGTGAGCTACAATTGTACCACTGCACTCCAGCCTGGGCAGCAGAGCAAAACCCTGATTCATTAAAAAAAAAAGAAAAAGAAAAAAAAAGGAATTTGATAGGAGTTTCTATAAGCTGACCACTCTTGAACAACCACATGTTTCTAAGTCTCAGGTGTTTACATTCCCTATGCCAGCCCTACCCCATCCCCGCCTCTCATCAGGCATCCATTCTGAGTGATAGGTAAATCGTAAGTCACAGAGGATCTCAGAGCCCAGTGTTGATCTTGACACTGTGTCCTGTTTGATGGATTGTGAGTACTTCTTCCTATATACACACACACACAGCCCTCCACATCCACCCATTCACCCCCATATCCCACTACCTCAATGAAGAGACTGAGTACAAGATGCGGAATACTTCCCTTTTGATATATGGGTTGCTATGCTGCCAGGACATCTGTGGAATTGATGTGCACCTGCAGAAGTTATCGTAAATGGAGGCTTAACTAATCTTCCCAAACGTTTTCCTCTCTGAGTCTTAGATGGGAACACTTTTCAAGCTTCCTTGACTTTGTGGTGAACATGTCTCTGTGTTCACTCATTTCATAACTTCAGTGTGCCAGGTGATTGGTGTGCAGCGGGAGTACAAACAGACACAGTACCTGCCTGCTGGGAGTCCACAGTGAAACGATGCACATTCATTAGCAAGTAGATGCATAAGGAGAATAAATGGTGTCAAGAAAAAAGTAGGACCTATAAGAATAATGACTTTTTTTTTTTTTTTTTTTGAGACAGAGTCTTGTTCTATTGCCCAGGTTGGAGTGCAGTGGCATGATCTCGACTCACTGCAACCTCCACCTCCCGGGTTCAAAAGATTCTTCTGCCTCAGTCTCCCAAGTAGCTGGGACTGCAGGCGTGTGCCACCATGCCTGGCTAATTTTTATATTTTTAGTAGAGATGGGATTTCACCATGTTGGCCAGGCTGGTCTCAAACTCCTGGCCTCAAGTGATCTGCCCGCCTCAGCCTCCCAAAGTGCTGGGATTACAGGTGTGAGCCACCATGCCTGGCCAAGAATAATGATGTTTTATATTTGTTATTTATTTATATATTATATTTGTGATAACTTGAAGAGAAAAACAGAGCATCTAGTTTGGTTTGAGCTGGACGGGGCAAGGAAGTATTAAAGTAAATCAGAAGAATGAGGAAACATCAAGAAAGGTCAAGCATGTGGGGTTGGCATGAAGAAGAATGCTCCAGGAAGAGGAAACAGCACCGCCAAGGCCACAGGGTAGAAAAGCCTGTGACATCCTGGGACTGAAAGAATAGAGAGATGGATGTGCTGTGAATGAGAGAGAGTGTGGTGATGGGCCAGGAGTTCGGTGGCTTCACATGCCTGTTGAAGATCATTGTCCACCTCCTAGGAAGCTCGCATCTGGAATGCCCAATGTGTGCTGCGTCAAAGGCAGCCCTAGCTTTTTCACCTTCGACTTGGCTTCTCTGTGCCTCAACTTCCCTCTCTGAAATATGCACCAAGGTTGAGAATTGGATCATCTGATTGGGAAAAGATGAGCTTGCTTTCAAGTAAGGACAATTACTACAAAGGAATAAAAATGACCTGTGTGGGCCAGGCATAGTGGCTCATGCCTGTAATCCCAGCACTTTCAGAGGCCAAGGTGGACAGATTGCTTGAGATCAGGAGTTCAAGACCAACCTGGGCAACATGGTGAAACTCCGTCTCTACTAAAAATACAAAACTTAGCTGGGTGCGATAGTGCATGCCTGTAGTCCCAGCTACCTGGGAGGGTGAGGTGGGAGGATCGCTTGAGCCCAGGAGGCAGAGGTTGCAGTGAGCCAAGATTGTGCCACTGCCCTCCAGCCTGGGTGACAGAGTGAGACCCTGTCTCAAAAAAATATAAAATAAAATAAAACAAATAAATGAAAATAAAAACAAAAATGACCTATGTGCCAGGAATTCCACTAAGCCTTTGGGAGTGTTATCTCTGTGTTGCATGTGAGATTCACTTGCCAGGGCTACCTGAGTGGATCTTCCTTCCTTCTTGAAGCACTACCCTTCCTTGTCTTCCATGACCCTCTCCTAGTTTTCTTCTTACGCAAACATTTTCTCCTCTTTCTCCTTTGCAGGCTCACCCCTGTCCATGGGCTTTGGAATGATGAAGTCCCAAAAAGATCAGCTCTCATTTCTGCCTGGTTAACTCCCATTCATCCTCCAAATCTCATCCCAAGCATCACTCTTGTGGGGAAGCCTTTCCTGGTCTCCTTGACAAATCAAACTTCTCTCTCATAAGCAGGCATAGCACAGGCTCCTTTCCTTCACAGCCCTTGTCATAGTCATAATTTTTTTTTTTTTTTTTTTTTTTTAATGAGACAGAGTCTCGCTCTGTTGCCCAGACTGGAATGCTGTGGTGCAATCTCGGCTCACTGCAACCTCCACCTCCCAGGTTCAAGCAATTCTCCTGCCTCAGCCTCCCGAATAGCTGGGACTACAGGTGTGTGCCACCATGCCTGGCTAATTTTTTGTGTTTCTAGTAGAGACAGGGTTTCACCGTGTTAGCCAGGATGGTCTCAATTTCCTGACCTCGTGATCCACCCACCTGGGCCTCCCAAAGTGCCAGGATTACAGGCATGAGCCACCGTGCCCGTTCATAATTTTAGATTAATTAGTGTGATTAATGCATTTCTCCACAGAAACTCAGCTCCATGAAGACAAAGTTTCTTCTTTCCTGAAGCTTATCATCAGGGCCAGCTTCATGGACACACAGTGCAGTCTCACAGGAACCTATACTCAGAAGGGCCACGTGCCTGCTTTCACGGTCTGCCATTGCCATCTTGAAATTGGTAATGATTTTTGAACAAGAGGTCCTGCATTTTCCTTTTGCACTGGTCCCACAAACTACATAGCCAGTCCTGCTTATCATTATATCTCGAGCACCTAGCACGGTGTCTGGCACATAGTAGGTCCTTAATAAATATTAGTTGAATGAGAGAGAGTGGATAAATGATGGACTAACTAAATATAAAGTGTCCAGAGCAAAGAATCATGGCTGGGTCTGTCTGACTCCAAAGCCCATGCACTTTCTACCTCTCCATATTCCGCTAATTAATTATATTCAGATATGGATCTGAGTTTGACTAAATTTTCCCAGGACCTGCCTTTCCCACTCATTGCTCCAAATTATTTTCTCCTGGGGCATCTCGGGGGTAGTATTGCAGTGGCAACATTCTCTGGCATAAACATCCCTCTGAGTCACAGAGCCATGCCATTGCAGGGGCTCGAACAGCTGCAGCTGTCAGGCATCTGTGAGTTACTTTGAGAAGGCATGAAAAATATCTCCCAATTGGTTAAATCTACCTTATGTCCTGCCCCCAGATTTGTAGGATTGACATTTTCTACAGAATACTTTTATATACATATGAAAACACAGCACCAGCTGCTGGAAAAAAAAAAAAAAAAAAAAAAAAAAAAAAAAGGACCTCCTCAAATTCAGCTGAGATAATCCCTGACTTTAACATTAATTTTAATTTTATCTGAAGCTCTTTGAGCCTCCTCCAGTCATATTGAACTTAGAGGAGTAGTCTGAAAGGATTAGACTTGGGAATCAGAAATGGAGAATTGATTCTGATTAGGTAAAGGGAATGTGTAAATTGGCCTGCTTTTCTGAGGCTGACAAGTCTGTCTCGATGGTTAAGTATACAGCAGATAGATGTGTAAAATCCTACCTTGAAGCAACGAACAAAGTGAAAAAGCTAGGGCCACCTTTGGTGCAGTGCCCACTGGAAAAATATTTACCTCTTTCCCCTTTCCAGAGACAAGCTCTTTGTCCAGGAGCCATCTTCAAATGGCATGCTGGGGAGACACTTAGGCTGCAAGATAATTAGCTGATATGCTTTTGGCCATGCATAAATCACAGCCAGGGTGAGGGGCAGGGGGCAGGGGTTGCTGTGCAAATTGGTCAGCCCTAGGACTGGCATGGCCTGTCTTTCTTTAAATAAGAAGCTGGGCAGGGACTGCTTCGTGAGATTATGTTGTGCCACATCAACCAGGTCACTTTCCCAATCACGACCACGCCACCCTTGCTTTAGTTTGTACTCTTATTATCAGGAGGCAGGGTGAATAACAAATCCTGTCTATTTTCAGTTCCTTATAAAGGTGCAAGGCATTAGTTTTTGGATCTACAGGTTTAAATGTCACGTGGTTAGAATCGCTGTCTGCTTGGTGACTCTGTGTACCTTAGAAAAGTCTCAAGGGCAGAGTTTAAGGTCCTCTCAAGTCTTTGATGGATACAGAAAGAACACTGTGATAGCTGGGTGTGGTGGCTCATGCCTATAATTCCAGCACTTTGGGAGGCTGAGGCAGATGGATTTCTTGAGTTCAGGAGTTCAAGACCAGCCTAGGAAACATGACAAAACCCCACATCTACAAAAAATACAAAAATTTAGCTGGGTGCAGTGGCTGACACCTATAATCACAACACTTTGGGAGGCCAAGGTGGGAGGATCAATTGAGGCCAGGAGTTCAAGAGTAGTCTCCACAACATAACAAGACCCTATCTCTACTAAAGTAAAAATAAAAATTAGCTGGGCATGATGGTGCACCTATAGTCCCAGCTACCTGGGAGGCAGAGGTGGGAGGATTGTTTGAGCCTGGGAGTTACAGGCTGTAGTGAGCTGTGATCATGCCACTGCACTTCAACCTGGGTGACAGAGTGAGATTCTGTCTCAAACGAAAAAAAAAAAAAGAACAAACACTGCGTTATATTTATTCATCCTGAAAAGACCAGAACTCTCAAATACTGACTCATTCTCTGATATCATCCTAAGATAACACTGGGCCAGAAATATTTCCTTCCAACCACTCAGCTCTCATGTATGCTAACAGTACTGATATTCATAATAGAGTAGTCACTATTAGTTTTTGAATGATTACTATAGATAGAAGCTATTCCAAACACTTTACATGCATTAACTGTTATTCTCCCTATGACAACCCTCTGATATAGGTACTGTTGTTACTGGCCTTTGAAAGATGAGGAAACTGAGGTACAGAGAGTTACATAAGGTCACTGTATCTTGAGAAGGGACTACAGTGGTTATCCTAAAGACATTTTTAAGAGTTTACGTTGCAGAATTTTGCAAAGATGACTTGAGAAATATTTTTAAGTGATCTGAAAATGCTGAGTGCTTAAAGGATGGGGGCTTAAATAATAGGAAGAAATAAATCAATACAGTGTTAAAAAAATCTAAAAAGGACATGCACTGATATGGTTGGGCTGTGTCCCCACCCAACTTGCATCTTGAATTGTAGCTCTCACAATTCCCACATGTTATGGGAGGAACCTGGTGGGATGTAATTGAATTATGGGGGCAGGTTTTTCTCGTGCTATTCTTGTAATAGTGAATAAGACTCATGAGATCTGATAGTTTTATAAAGGGAAGTTTCCCTGCAAAAGCTCTCTTCTCTTGTCTGCCACCATGTGAGATGTGCCTGAAGGTAAACATGGCTGAAGGTAAACTTCAGCCATGATTATGAGGCCTGCCCAGCCACGTGGAAATGTGAGTCCATTAAACCTCTTCTTTTTTAAATTGCTCTATCTTGGGTATGTCTTTATCAGCAGCATGTAAACAGACTAATACAGTAAATTGGTACCAGGAGTGGGGTGCTGTTGCAGATACCTGAAAATGTGGAAGCAGCTTTGGAACTGGGTAACAGGCAGGGGTTGGAACAATTTGGAGGGCCCAGAAGAAGACAGAAAAATGTGGAAAAGTTTGGGACTCCCTAAAGACTTGTCGAGCAGCTTTGACCAAAATGCTGATAATGATATGGACAATGACATCCAGGCTGAGATGGTCTCAGATGGAGATGAGAAACTTGTGAACTGGAGCAAAGGTGATTCTTGTTATGTTTCATCAACGAGACTGGTGGCATTTTGCCCCTGACCTAGAGATCTGTGGAATGTTGAACTTGAGAGAGATGATTTTGGGTATCTGGTGGAAGAAATTTCTAAGCAGCAAAGCATTCAAGAGGTGACTTCGGTGCTGTTAAAGGCATTCAATTTTAAAAGGGAAACAGAGCGTAAAAGTTTGGAAAATTTGCAGCCTGACAATGCAATAGAAAAGAAAATCCCATTTTCTGAGAACAAATTCAAGCTGGCTGCAGGCATTTGCATAAGTAAGGAGGAGCCAAACATTAATCACCAAGACAATGAGGAAAATGTCTACAAGGCATATCAGAGACCTCTGAGGCAGCCCCTCCCATCACAGGCCCAGAAGCCTTGCAAGAAAAAACGGTTTCGTGGGCTGGGCCCAGGGTCCTCGTGCTACATGCAGTCTAGGGACTTGGTGCCCTGTGTCCCAGCCACTCCAACCATGACTAAATGGGGCCAAGGTGAAGCTCAGACCATGGCTTCAGAGGGTGCAAGCGCTAATCCTTGGCAGCTTCCATGTGGTGTTGAGCCTGTAGGTGCATAGAAGTCAAGAATTGAGGTTTGGGAACCTCCACCTAGATTTCAGAAGATGTATGGAGACTCCTGGATATCCAGGCAGAAGTTTGCTGCAGGGGCAGAGCTCTCATGGAGAACCTCTGCTAGGGAAGTGCAGAAGGGAAATGTGGGGTGGGTGCCCCTGCACAGAGTCCCCATTGGGGTGCTGCCTAGTGAAGCTGTGAGAAGAAGGCCACTGTCCTCCAGACCCCAGAATGGTAGATCCACCTACAGCTTGCACTGTGTGCTTGGAAAAGCTGCAGACACTCAACATCACCCTGTGAAACATCTGAGAGGGAGGCTGTACCCTCCAAAACCATGGGGCAGAGCTGCCCAAGACCATGGAAACTTACCTCTTGCATCAGCATGACCTGGATGTGAGACATGGAGTCAAAGGAGATCATTTTGGAGCTTTAATATTTGACTGCCCTGCTGGAGTTTGAACTTGCATGGGATATTTAACCCCTTCATTTTGGCCAATTTCTCCCCTTTAGAGTGGGTATACTTATTCAATATCTATACCTCCATTTTATCTAGGAAGTAACTAACTTGCTTTTGATTTTACTGGCTCATAGGAGGAAACGTCTTTCCTTGTCTCAGATGAGACTTTGGACTGTGGACTTTTGAGTTAATGCTGAAATGAGTTAAGACTTTGGGGACTATTGGGAAGGCATGATTGGTTTTGAAATGTGAGGACATGAGATTTGGGAGGGGTCAGGGTGGAATGATATAGTTTGGCTGTGTCCCCACCCAAATCTCATCTTGAATTGTAGCTCCCATAATTCCCATGTGTTGTGGGAGGGACCTGGTGGAAGTGAATTGAAACATGGGGGTGGTTCTTTCCCATGCTAGTCTTGTGATAGTGAATAAGTCTCTCAAGAGCTGATGGTTTTATAAAGGGAAGTTTCCCTGTACAAGTTCTCTTCTCATCTGCCTCCCAAGTGTCTGGGATTACAGGCACGTGCCACCATGCCTGGATAATTTTTTTTTTTTTCAGTGGAGATGGGGTTAGGCCATGTTGGCCAGGCTGACTTCTGGTGATCCACCTGCCTCAGCCTCCCAAAGTGCTGGGATTACAGGCATGAGCCACCATGCCTGGCCTTAATTGTACATTTAAAAATAACTAAAAGAGTAGAGTTGGATTGTTTGAAACACAAAAGATAAATGCTTGGGGTGGTAGATACCTTATTTATCTTGGTGTCATTAGTATGCATTACATGCCTACACAAAAATATCTCGGCCAGGCGTGGTGGTTCATATCTGTAATCCCAGCACTTTGGGAGGCCGAGGTGGGCAGATCACGAGGTCAAGAGATGGAGACCATCCTGGTCAACATGGTGAAACCCCATCTCTACTAAAAATACAAAAAAATTTAGCTGGGCATGGTGGCACACACCTGTAGTCTCAGCTACCTGGGAGACTGAGGCAGGAGAATCACTGGAACCCAGGAGGCAGAGGTTGCAGTGAGCCAAGATGGCACCACTGCACTCCAGCCTGACGACAGAGTGAGACTCTGTCAAAAAAAAAAAACAAAAAAACAAAAACTCATGTAACCTACTATGTACCCACAAAAATCAAAAATTAAAAAAAAAAAATAAAAGTTTATGACTTAAAGGCAGCTCAATCCAATCAAATTTTAAAAATCAGTCTGAAGAAAGTGATTTCATGATTTTGTCTTGTGAGACCTGCCTTTCACCTTCAGCTATGATTGTGAGGCCTCCCAAGCCATGTGGAACTGTGATTCGATTAAACCCCTTTCTTTTATAAATTGCCCAGTCTCAGGTATGTCTTTATCAGCAGCGTGAAAATGGACTAATACAGTAAATATTGAAAAAAGTCCACTCAAAGCACAGGACTAACTTTGGGAAATCATACTGAAGTAAGTTAACAAGACTTCTCACTCGGCATTATTGATGCTCTCAATAGGGATTCTTTTCTGTATTAGAGTTCAAGTCAACCTAAGCATGTGTCAAATATCAACTCAAGCCTCTCTTTCAAAAAGCACAAACTAAGGTACAATCTAACATTGCCCCTCTTGGAATCTCACATTGAAGTAATAGCTGCAACTTTTAAGCCATAAAATAACTTTCTTCATACTCATTTTTTGAGTTTGGTTGGCCTGAGGTGGCTTAAAGTAACAAAATTTTATTTCTTATTTTTTAACTGTTGATTTTTGTGGGTACATAGTAGGTGTATATATTTATGGATTACATGAGATATTTTTATATAGGCATGCAATGAGTAACAATCACATCAGGGTAAATAGGGTATCTGTCACCTTGAGCATTTATCCTTTGTGTTTCAAACAATCCAATTCTACTCTTTTAGCTATTTTTAAATGTACAATTAAGGCTGGGCATGGTGACTCATGCCTGTAATCTCAGCACTTTGAGAGACCAAGGCAGCTGGATCACCTGAAGTCAGGAGTTTGGCACCAGCCTGGCCAACATGGCCTAACCCCATCTCTACTAAAAATACAAAACTTAGCCAGGCGTGGTGATACATGCCTATAATTCCAGATACTCAGGAGGCTGAGGCACAACAGTTGCTTGAACCTAGGAGGTGGAGATTGCAGTGAGTCGAGATTGTGCCACTGCACTCCAGCCTGGGTGACAGAGCAAGACTCTGTCTCAAAAAAAAAAAAAAAAAATGTACAATTAAATTATGTTTTACTATAGTCACCCTGTTGTGCTAGCAAATACTATGTCTTAGTTGTTCTATTATTTTTGTACCCATGAGCAAACCTCCTTCCCCCATCCTCTCCAACTACCCTTCTGGTAACCATCCTTCTACTCTGTCTCCATAGGTTCAATTGTTTTAATTTTTAGCTCCCACGGATAAGCAAGAACAATGCAATATTTATCTTTCAGTGCCTGACTTATTTCACTTAACATAGTGACTTCCATTTCCATCCATGTTGTTGCCAATGACAGGTTCTCATTCTTTTTTATGACTGAATAGTTCTTCATGGTGTATAAGTACCACATTTTCTTTATCCATTCATCTGATGATGGGTGGTGAGGTTGCTTCCAAATCTTGGCTATTGTGAATAGTGCTGCAATAAACATGGGAGTGCAGCTATCTCTTCTGTATACTGATTTCTTTTTTGGGGGGTATATACCTATGAGTGGGATGGCTAGGTCATATGGTAGCTCTATTTTTTAGTTTCTTGAAGCACCTCCAAACTGTTCTCCATAATGGTTTTACTAATTTACATTCCCACCAACAGTGTATAAAGGTTCTCTTTTCTCTACATTATTGCTAGCATTTGTAATTGCTTGTCTTTTGGATAAAAGCCATTTTAACTGGGGTCACGTGATATCTCATTATAGTTTTGATTTGCATTTCTCTGATAATCAGTGATGTCGAGCACCCTTTTATATACCTGTTTTCCATTTGTATGTCTTCTTTCAAGAAATGTTAATTCAGATCTTTTGCTCATTTTTAATCAGATTATTAGATCTTTTCCTATAGAGTTGTTTGAGCTCCTTGTATATTCTGGTTATTAATTCCTTGTCAGATGAATAGTTTGCAAATATTTTCTCACATTCTATGGGTTACCGCTTCACTTTATTAATTGTTTCACTAATGTATCTCAAGGGCCTAAAATAGGGCCTGGAAAAGAGTAGTTGGTAAGTATTGTTAAGCGGGTAAATACATGGATAGATGAATTTGTCAATTACATGAGCAAAAAATTTTATTTTTCTCATTGAGTACAATTTCTGTCATTTTTGACTCAAAGTGTTTTGACTTATGCAATCTTTTTTTAAATCTACTCTTCATTTCACTCCTTATTCCCATTTTCTGAGTCTGTGCTAGTTTCTTTTTTGTTTTTTTTGAGACAGAGTCTCTCTCTGTTGCCCAGGCTGGAGTGCAGTGGTGTGATCTCAGCTCACCGCAACCTTTGCCTCCCAAGTTCAAGTTAGTCTTATGCCTCTGTCTCCCAAGTATCTGGGATTACAGGCACGCACCACTATGCCTGGCTAATTTTTGTATATTTTGTAGAAACGGAGTTTCGCTATGTTGCTCAGGCTGGTCTTGAACTCCTGAGCTCAAGCCATCCATCCAACTTGGCCTTCCAAAGTGCTGGGATTACAGGCATGAGCCACCATGCCTGGCCTCTTTCTTTCTCAAGCATAAGATTTTCCAGTAGCACCCACAGTACTGCTTAGACCCATAGCAAAACTCAACTTTCAGGATGAGTTTGCAGGAATAGATAAAAACCTTCAAGATGAATGTGTAGGAATAGAAAAGAGCTTCTGCTCAGCAAAAGAAACAATCAACACAGTAAGCAGACAACCTTCAGAGTGGGAGAAAATATTTGCAAGCTATGCATCCCACAAAAGACTAGGTAGTATCCAGAATCTATAATCTATTTACAACTTAAATAAATCAACAAGAAAAAAAGAAATAACCCCACTAAAAAGTCAGCAAATGGCTGGGCATGGAGGCTTATGCCTGTAAACCTAGCACTTTGTGAGGCCAAGATGGGAGGAACCCTTGAGCCCAGGAGTTCGAGACCAGCCTGGGCAACACAGGGAGATGCCATCTCTATTTAAAAAAAAAAAGTGGGGCCAGGAACAGTGGCTCACAGCCTATAGTCCCAGCACTTTGGGAGGGCAAGGTGGGTGAATCACCTGCGGTCAGGAGTTCGAGACCAGCCTGGCCAACATGGTGAAACCCTGTCTCTACTAAAAAATACAAAAAAATTAGCCAGGCATGGTGGCGGGCACCTGTAATCCCAGCCACTTGGAAGGCTGAGGCAGGAGAATCATTTGAACCTGGAAGGTGGAGGTTGCAGTGAGCCGTGACAGTGCCACTGCACTCCAGCCTTGGTAACAGAGCAAGACTCTGTCAAGGAAGGAAGGAAGGAAGGAAGGAAGGAAGGAAGGAAGGAAGGAAGGAAGGAAGGAAGGAAGGAAGGAAGGAAGGAAGGAAGGAAGGAAGGAAGGAAGGAAGGAAGGA
Organism: Macaca thibetana thibetana; assembly: GCF_024542745.1. Classification (NCBI taxonomy): domain Eukaryota; kingdom Metazoa; phylum Chordata; class Mammalia; order Primates; family Cercopithecidae; genus Macaca; species Macaca thibetana. The sequence continues at coordinate 97,842,551 of NC_065588.1, read as the reverse complement.
AGGAAGGAAGGAAGGAAGGAAGGAAGGAAGGAAGGAAGGAAGGAAGGAGAGAAAAAGAAAGAGAGGAGAAAGAAAAGAAAGAGGAAGAAAGAAAAGAAAGAAGGAAAGAAAGAAAAAGAAGGTAATAAAAGAAAGAAAAGAAAAGAGAAAGAAAAGAAAGAGGAAGAAAGAAAAGAAGGAAAGAAAGAGAAAGAAGGAAAGAAAAAGGAAAGAAAGAGAAAGAAGGAAAGAAAATAAAGAAAGAAAGAAAAAAGAAAAGAAAGAAAGAAAGAGGAGAGAGAGAGGGAGGGAGGGAGGATGGAAGGAAGAAAGGAAGGAAGGAAGGAAAAATAATAGATACTGGGGACTGTAAAAGTGGGGAGGATGGGAGTGAGGCAAGGTCTGAAAAGTGACCTGTTGGGTACCATGTTCACTGTTGTAGTGATGGGTTTGCTAGAAGCTCAAACCTCAGCATTATATACAATACACTCATGTAACAAACCTGCACTTGTACCCCCCTGAATCTATAATTTAAAAAGAAAAAGAAATAGAAATGAAGGTCTTCACCATATTAGGAAAGGCAACAATTCCCAAACTTTAAAAAACACTGATCACCAGTCAGGTGTGTGATGATTTTCAGATAACTCCCTGTGAGGGCAGGCCTACATTTATTAGTTTTTCTCTGACAGTTGATATAAGTGCTGTATGATAAATTTGAGGAAATCTTCCAGAAAACCTGGCAGAAAGACAGATATGAAAAATAGGACCTGAAGTTGGTCGGGTGCGGTGGCTCATGCCTGTAATTCCAGCATTTTGGGAGGCCAAGGTGGGCAGATCACCTGAGGTCAGGAGTTTGAGACCTGTCTAACCAACATGGCAAAACCCCGTCTCTATTAAAAAGACAAAAATTAGCCGGGCATGGTGGCACACACCTGTAATCCCAGCTACTCAGGAGGCTGAGACAGGAGAATCGCTTGAACCCAGGGGGCAGAGGTTGCAGTGAGCCGAGATCGTACTATGCACGCCAGCCTCGGTGACAGAGCAAGACTCTGTCTCAAAAAAAGAAAAATAGAAGAGTGGTGGCTCATACCTGTAATCCTAGCACTTAGAGAGGTTGAGGCAAGAGGATCACTTGAGCCCAGGAATTTGAGACCAGCCTGGGCAACACAGTAAGAACCTATCTCTACAAAAGACATAAAAATTAGCTGGACATAGTAGCACATGCCTATAGCACCAACTACTTGGCAGGCTGAGGTGGGAGGATCACTTGAGCCCAAGAGGTCAGGGCTCCAGTGAGCCACAGTTGTGCCACTGCACTCTGGCCTGGGTGACAGTGTGAGATGCTGAAAGAAAGAAAGAAAGAAAGAAAAAAAAGAAAAAAAAAAAGGAGAGACGCAGGGCATGGTGGCTCACACCTGTAATCTTAGTACATTGGGAGGCTGAGGCTGGCAGATTGTCTGAGCTCAGGAGTTCGACATAAGCCTGGACAACATGGTGAAACCGTCTATTACAAATACAAAAAATTAGCCAGGCATGGTGGCACACACCTGTAGTCCCAGTTACTCGGGAGGCTGATGCACAAGAATCGCTTAATCCTGGGAGGCAGAGGTTGCTGTAAGCCAAGACCGCGCCAGTGTACTCTAGCCTAGGCAATAGAGTGAGACGTTATCTCAGAGAATTAAAAAAGAGAGAGAAAGATAAAATTATAGGGCCAGTATAGGAGCTCCAACACCTGACTATCAAGAGTTGTGGAAAGAACAGAGGAAATGAAGGGAAGAAAAGCATCAATTAAATATTTCAGCTTGAAGTACCTGAGCTTCCAGATTGAAAGCATCCATCAGGCATCTTGCTCAAAGGATAAGAATGGACTCATACCAAGTCACATTATTATAAAATCTTAGCACTCTTTCCATTAAAAAAAAAGATCCACAAAGCTTTCAGAGATGGTAAAAAAAAATCAAAAACAGATTTCATATCTAAATAATAATAAAACAGGATGGTGTCAGAGTTTTAAGTAGCAATGCCAGGAACTAGGAAGCAAAACAAACAAAAAGAAAGCCATGTTTTCAAAATTCTGAAAGAAAATTAGCTCCATCCAAGAATTCTATGCCCAGCTCTATACTTTGGAAAAACAACCCCAAGACTTGCAGTTCTTCCCGTAAAGACGTAGAGTCACCACCCACCCCCACCCCACCCTGCCCCTTGAATGTGGGCTTGAACGATAGAATGTGGCGGAAGTGATGTTTTGCAAGTTCCAAGACCTCAAGAAGCCTTGACGTTTCTTCTCTTGCTGCTCTTAGAAACTTCAACTACCAAGTGAACTAGCCTGGGCAGCATGGTGGATAACAAGAGACATATGGCCCAGTCAGCCTTGTCACCCTAACCAACAACTAGCTGATCCCAAGAAGCGAAACAACCTAGGTGATTAGCAGCTGGCCTCAGACACACTAGTGAATGAACTCAGTGGACAGCCAAAATTGGCATCCCATAGAAATGTGTGCTAAATAAGTGGTTGTTGTTTTAGGCTACCAAGTTTTGGGGTAGTTTGTTATGCAGCAGTAGATAATGGATACACCAGCCAAATCAGCAATTAAGTGCACCAGCAGAATAAAAATGTTTAGGGCCAGGTGTGTTGTCTCACACCTGTAATCCCCACACTTTGGGAGGCTGAGGCAGGAGGATCCCTTGAGGCCAGGTGTTTGAGACCATGTAGGGCAAATTTGTGAGGCCCTATTTCAAAAAAAAAAAAAGCCAGGCGGTGGCAGAAGCCTGTAATCCTAGCTATTTGGGAGGCAGGAAGATCACTTGTGCCCAGGAGTTTAAGGCTGCAGTAAGTTATGATAGCACCATTCTAGTGTAGCCTGAGTGACAGAATGAGACCTTGTCTCTACAAAAATAAAAAATATAAATAAATAAAAACATTTTTAGGTATCCAAGTTTTTATGTAGCTGAATTTCATTTACCTCTTCATCCACATAACAATATTTATCAAGCCCCTATTACGTACGAAGCACTATTCTAGGTATTAATACTAGGAATTAAAATCTTTCTTAAAAACAGCCTTTTAAATGACCTTCCAATTTTCAGCCTCATCTCCTCACGCTTCCCCAGATAACTGATAGTGTCTTGCAATTCTTCTTGGCTTTCCCTGCTTCTGGCATGGGCTTCTGTTTTCTCAGATCTGCTAAAGCTGGTTAGTAATTACCAATGTACATTCAAACTTCCAAAGTGTTGTGGGTAAAGTCTTATCATCCATTCTCTTTGTCCTTGTTTGCGTTTGTACCTCTTCTTTAACCCTTTACTGGCTTTTTAGTGGGGTATTTAGGAGAGCATGGAGATTATTGCATATATTTCATCTGCTATCTTTATCTAGACAGATTGATATTTATAGGGAAATACTGCATCCCAAAAGGAAGATGGAAGCATGCCCTTCATTCATTCAAATACTTATTAAATAAATACCATGGGCCAGGCACTGTGCTAGGCCTAAGGGGCACGTCATTGAAAATGGCATAGTTTCTGTTCTCAAAATGTTTATGATCTCTTCCTCTGAAAGAAAAAGACGATAGCAAGAATTACAATGGGGAGCCAAGTAGACACAATTGAGCCTCCTATAGTTTGAGGCTGAAGGTTCTTTCTCAGCAGCGATCTCAAGGACAAAGCCCATAGGTGACTGTAACCCTCACGTCTGACACATGGTAGAGTCTTGATCTGGATTAGATTTGAGTCTCTGATATGACCTTTGTTATGCTTATAATGAGCATGAACCAGTGAGATTTCACCCATGTTGCCATTTTGAGCAAGACATTTAAGGGTTTGAACTAGATATTGTATGTGGTTCAAAAGCTAAAGAGAAATTGTTGATGTCACGCTATGCATGTATTAGTGGAGAATATGTGTCTCTGGTCTGAACTTTAACATCACTGCTTACACCACAGTTTTCCTTGGATATCTTTGAGGCATCTCAAATTCCACAAGCCGAAAATTGAACATATAGTCTTTTCTCTCAAATCTTGTTGTCTCTGTGCTCCGTATCTTGAAGAAGGGTACAGGCATCCATCCAGCTATACAGCTGAAAACTCTGGGAATTATTCTTGACATCTCCCTCTCCCTTACCTTCTATTTGCAGTCATTACCAAGTCCAGTTGTTCTGATTTTCTTATTATCTTTCAAATTTGTCTACTTGTCCTCATATTTAATATCACCTCTTGCCTAGACTATAGCAAATAGGATTATTATCTCCCTGCATGTTCTCTTTAGCTCCTCTAACAATTTTTTTCACATTATATTTAGTTGTCTTTTTTTTTTTTTTTTTTTTGACAAAGTCTCACTCTGTCACCCAGGCTGGAGCGCAGTGATGCAATCTCAGGTCACTGCAACCTCCGCCTCCCAGGTTCAAGTGATTCTCCTGCCTCAGCCTCCCGAGTAGCTGAGATTACAGGCATGTGTCACCACACCTGGCTAATTTTTGTATTTTTAGTAGAGGGGGCATTTTGCCATGTTGGCCAGGCTGGTCTCGAACTCTCAACCTCAGGTGATCCACCCGCCTCGGCCTTCCAAAGTGCTGGGATTACAGGCGTGAGCCACTGTGCCCAGCCAGCTGTCTTTTCTAAGGCAAATCTAATCATGTCTTTTGACTTTGCTCTTACCTAGAATTGAGACTCATTGGCCTTAAAGTGTAAGAGCTTCACTTCCTTGTCTGGAAGAGTTGGTCTCTTCTGAAGTTCACCTCTAAGTTGCGGTCCAACTCCTCTGTTGTCTGGTCTCCCAAACATCAAGACAGAAATCCTGAGACAGAGGCTCAGAATTGGTTGGATAACTGGAGAAGGGTAGCGGAAGGGAGGACCAGAGACAGGGGTTACATGGCTCTAGTGTCAGGTTGCACTTGATAGGGAATAAAAGGCACGTGAAGCCTAGTCTCTCTATCTCTTATGCACTGACATTTTTATTTAATCACCATTATAAAGAATCAAAGTGTGGTTTAACCCAGCAAAGAAAAGCATCCTGAAGTGTTGGAGACCCAGTAACAGCTTCCCAAAGTTCTCCATGTAAATATAAATTCTTTAATAGCTGTCAAGAGCTTGCCATCTCTGGTCCTACTGACTGCTCCAGCCAACCCTCAGTTCTATCCTTACTCTCTGTGTAAGGCCCACTGCCCTCTTTCCATCTCTCCACACTCCTGCCACCCCAGGATTTCTGTTCATGCTGTTTCCTCACCTAGGATGCATTTCCTTCCCTCTCCACCCGGTTAACTCTGCCTATCCTTCAGCTGTCAGCCTCATCAGCACTTCTTTCGGGGAAAACATCCCTGACCAAATCAAATTTCCTCTTCATAGACAATCTGAGCAACCTTTCATCTTCTTAATAGCAATGATACCAGTTGGCAAGTTTATTTGTGTGATTGTTTGATTAACTTCTTTCTCCTCGACTGGACAATAAGTCATGGTTTACATATCACCGTGCTTAGGCCCTCAAATATATCCTGTGATTTTTATTTTTATTTATTTATTTATTTATTTTTGAGACAGGGTCCCACTCTGTCACCCAGGCTGGAGTGCAGTGGCACAATCTTGACTCACTGCAACCTCCACCTCCCAGGTTCAAGTCATTCTCCTGCCTCAACCTCCCGAGTAGCTGGGAGTACAGGCTCGCACCACCAGCATGGCTGATTTTTGTACTTTTAGTAAAGACAGGGTTTCACCATGTTGGCCAGGCTGGTCTTGAACTCCTGGCCTCAAGTGACCCACCCACCTCAGCCTCTCAAAGTTATCCTGTGATATTAATATGAATTTGTGGCTGGAAGCCATAGTTTTGAGAAGACAACTACTATCTTCTTACCCTGGTAAAGTAGGGTTTAAATCTCTTGAGAGATCACCAAAACACAAGCTGGGAAAATTCTATAGCCATGAACCTAATTTTACATCCTAATAAAAATATGATACTGCTTATTTTCAAAATTCAATAAGAGTCTATTTGCAGACTTAATGGTGTAAAGAAGTTTGTCAGGTTACAGGTTGCCCAGCTGTGAAGGCACAGCTCAAGACCAAACTTTCCCTGTTAAGCTTTGAAGTGAGGTAGGAATTTTGAAATGGCATATGATTTTCGTCATCTTAAGACACCAGACATACGGTTCTAATTTAGAAAAACCCCAGAGTCAGACCTTACTGAGAGATTGCTTTGATCATTAGGAGGTGGTTAACCTTATATCTGATTACAGTAAGAGCTAACGTGTATTGGGCACCAACTCTGTGGCAGGCAATGTTTTAAGTGCTCTTTTAATCTCCATAACAATTCCAAATGAGGTTTGTACTATAACTTCTCCCAGTTTATAGACAAGGAAACTGAAGCACAGAGAGATTATGTAATTTTCCCAAGATTATACACTTCGGTCTTCTGGCTGCAGAGGCCACACCTGCACTCCAGTACACTTCCTACTAGCCCCTGTGGCTCTTGGGCACTTGAAATGTGGTGCAGCCAGAGTTGAGATGTGCTCTAAGTATAAAATACATACTGGATTTTGAAGACTTAGTATAAAATGCTATATAAAAATCTCAATAATTTTTTCTATTGATAGTGTGTTGAAATGATAATATTTTGAATACACAGGGTTAGGTAAGGCATTATTAAAATTAATTTTTCTTTCTTTCTTTCCTTTTTTTGTGAGACAGGGTTTCACTTTGTCACCCAGGCTGGAGTACAGAGGTGCCATCTGGGCTCACTGCAGCCTCAACCTCCCAGGTTCAAGCAATCCTTCCACCTCAGCTTTCCGAATACCTGGGACCACAGGCATGCAACACCATGCCTTGTTAATTTGGTTTTTTTTTTGTTGTTGTTTATGTTTTTAGTAGAGAAGGGGTTTTACTATGTTGCCCAGGCAGGTCTCGAACTCTTGAGCTCAAGCAAGCTGCCAGCTCTCGCCTCCCAAAGTGCTAGGATTACAGATGTGAGCCACTGTGCCCAACCAACATTATTAAAATTAATTTCATCTATTCTTTTTCTGTTTTTAATATGGTTACTAGAAAATTTGCAATTATATTTATGGCTTTTGTTATGTTTCTGTTGGACAGTGCTGATCCACAATCGTACACTACATTATATTCTCTCTCCGTCTGGTAGCAAAGCCCTTTGTGGCTAATGGCTGCATTTTGCATAAGGTAAAGTGAACAGTGCATTGAAGAATGTGGAATGAAAAACAAGAAGAGAAGCCGAGATGTCATCCAAAGGTATTAGCATTAAAATCCTGAAGCGTGGAGACAAGTTAGCTATTGTCTTCATCACCTACAGCTCTGTGGAGCTATTCATTGCATGCAATGCCTCCTCACGTCTAGACTCTGTCGTGGATCGGACTTTGATGGGCAGACACCGGCAACCAATCAACATCTTCCTTGTTCCCTTCTAGACAATAGAAGAAAAACCATGCCTCTTGATGACTTACCTTTGTGTTAATATAACACTTCCCTCTACCCAGCGGTTATATTCATTCATGGATTTATTTTTTCCCTGCCAGTTGTATTGAGGTAGAATTAACAGATAAAACTTGTGTATACTTACAGTGCACAAAGACATACTTTGATACACATACACATTGTGAAGTGATTATCACAATGAAGCTAATTAACCTATCCATTATCTTGTATACTTACCTTTTTTAATGTGTGATGAGAACACTTAAGATCTACTCTCTCAGAACATTTCAAGTATGCAGTACATTATTATGAACTATAGTTACCATGCTGTACATTAGATCTCCAGAACTTATTCATCTTATCAGTGAAAATGTGTCCTTTGACCCAAATCCCGCATTTCTCCAACACCCCAGCCCTTGGGAACCTCCTTTGGTACTTCCTGATTTTACGAGTTCAACCTCTTTACTTTCCACATATAAGTGAGATCATGCAGTATTTGACTTTCTGTGTCTGGCTCATTTCACTCAGCAAATGTCCTCCAGTTTCTTCCATGTTGTTTAAAATAGCAGGATTTTCTTCTTTTTATGGCTGAATAATGTTCCATTGTATATGTATACATTCCATCTTTTCTTTATTTTGTCATTCATCCGTGGACACTTAGGTTGTTTTCATGTCTTGGCTGTTGTGAGTAAGGCCGTAATGAACATGGGAGTGTAGCTAGCAACTTGAAATACTGATTTCAATGTATTTGGATAAACACCCAGAAGTCGAATTGCTGATCATATGGGAATTCTATTTTAGTTTTATGGGCAACCTCCACATTGTTTTTCACAATGGCCAAACCGATTTCCCATCCCACCAACAGTGTACAAGAGTTCCATTTTTTTCACACCCTCAATGAACACTTATCATTTGACTTTCTGATAAATGTCATCTTAACAGGTGTGAGGAGCTACGTCATTATGGTTTTGACTTGCATTTCCCCAACGATTAGTGATGTTAAGCACCTTTGTATATGCCATTGGTTTACTCCCGAGTCAGACAATATCCTCGTCCTTGATATTTTGAGGAATACAGTCTTCTTCTCTTCCTTTTTGCAGATTCTATGGGACAAAGGTGTGGGGCTGTGGGAGAGAGGAGAAACGAGAGGAATGAGAAGTGAGAGACTCAGTGTGAAAAGGAGGGAGGCACGATGGTCATGGCCCAGACATAGAAACGGACCCACCGTCCTTGCGCTCTTTGTCCAGGGGCCACAATGCCCATTACAGGATGAGCTTCGCTCCACCCCCACCCTCCAACCACCTCCATGCTTCCCACTACTCTCTCGCCTGTTTCAAGATTTAAGTTTTAATTGTTTTCATCAGAACCTCCAAAGGGACAGGGTAATTAGCCAGGTTAGTCTTGTAGAAATAGAAGACGATGCACTACAAACAATATGCGTTCTGATACCTCCAGGAAACTTTCTTTTCAAGACCAAAATACATGTTTCAGAGTCACAAGAAGAAATGGTGATGCCTGACCACTCAGTAAAACCTGAGATGTGAACATTGAGTCCTGGACTCGGATTGTCTGGCTCTCTGGACAGGATACTCCAGACTGCACTCTGAGGCCTCCACTGGGCAGTCATCGGTCCGCTAAGAACATCACGCCATGGGATAAACTTCCTGAAGTCATAATTTAAACATTGAGTTTTCCTTTTACCCCAACAAGGCCTTTATGTTGGCTCAGAAAGCAGTGTAACAAGGACAATCTTGCTTAAAAAAAGAAAAAGAAAAGAAAAATGCTCCCAGCATATAGAAGAGGGAAGAAACAATAAACAGCTTACTGAACAATAACAAAATCATTAGCCTGATTTGGTTGTTAAATTTGTATATTTTCCTGAGTCTTTAAATATCCTCTACGAGAATGTAAACACCATGATGGCAAAGGTTATTTGTCTGTTTTGGTCCCTGCTGTATCACCGTCACCTAGAACAGTGTCTGGCCCGTAGCGCTGACTAAAAAGATGTTTGTTGAATAAATAAAGGAATGAGTGAATGCACAGTCCCACTCATATAATTAGAAAGAAATGTCTCAAAATGTTAATGAGGGTTATGAGTGAATTGTATTTTTTCTTTATAATATTCTGCATTTACCAGTTTTAGGAATAACCATGAATAATTTGTAATTGGAACAAAATAGATATCACTTTAGAAAGACATTTAGACAATAACTTCTTAAAGTATATCGGTGTGTTTAATTAACATACATAGTTCCTTTTACCACAAGTTTTAGACATCTTTATATAAAAGGACAAATTAAAAGATGTTTGATATGGAAGCTGTTTTTTTTTTTTTTTTTTTTTTGTTGTTGTTGTTGTTGTTTGAGACAGAGTCTCGCTCTGTCACCCAGGCTGAAATGCAGTGGCACCATCTCGGCTCACTGCAACCTCCACCTCCCAGGTTCAAGCATCCAGGTTATCCTGCCTCAACCTCCAGAGTAGATGGGATTACAGGCACCCACCACCACGCCCAGATAATTTTTATATTTTTAGTAGAGGGGGAGTTTCACCATGTTGGCCAGGCTGGTCTTGAACTCCTGACCTCAAGAGATCCACCTGCCTTGGCCTCCCAAAGTGGTGGGAATACAGGGATGAGCCACTGCGCCTGACCTGGAAGCTGCATTTTAATTGAGCAAACATTTATGAGGACCTACTATGTGATGAGCAGGTGAGCACTATGGACATAAAAGGCTGAATGATAAAGTTCTTGTCCTTAAAGAAGATCATGGAAAAGAAAATCTGAAGAAGTGAAATATTGCTTTAAAAATATCCTTGCAATTGTACTGGGTTTACCATATTACTTTTAGTTAGCACATTAAAATACATACAGCATTTTTGAAGAAGTCAGTAAGGCCAGTGCTATTATTCCCATTTTACAGATGAGGCTATGCTGCTGAGAAACTGAGGTCCTTGCTCAAGGTCATATGGTTAGAAAGTGGTAGATTCGGGCCAGACACAGTGGCTCACGTCTGTAATCCCAGCACTTTGGATGACTGAAACGGGTGGATCACGAGGTCAGGAGTTCAAGATTAGCCTGGTTAAGAGGGCGAACCTTGTCTCTACTAAAAATACAAAAATTAGCCGGGCATGGTGGTGCGTACCTGTAATCCCAGCTACTCGGGAGGCTGAGGCAAAGAATTGCTTGAACCCGGGAGGCAGAAGTTGTAGTGAGCTGAGATCTCACCACGGCACTCCAGCCTGGGCAACAGGGCAAGACTCTGTCTCAAAAAAAAAAAAAAAAAAAAAGAAAGTGGTAGACTCACACATTAGCAGGCCTTTACCCAGCGTTATCAGCTTTTCAAAGCACTGCCACAAGAAGGCTCTGCCCATGTATTGAGAAGGAACTCTAAGCACACATCTGTGCTCTCTAATATGGTAGCCACTAGCCACATATGGCTATTTAAATTGAAATGAATTTAAAAATATTAAATATTCAGGTTTTAAGTGGTCCAGTGACAGTTTAAATTCTCAATAGCCACTTGTAGCTAGTGGCTACCAGATTGAACAGCACAGAATAGAACATTTGCATAATTCCAGAAAATTCTGTAAGCTAGCCCTACTACTAATTCATTTTAACTGGCATGTATTAACAAGTAACAATCAATGCTTATTAATGTGAGACTCCATTTAAACTTCCTAACAACCTCATGAGGAAGACTCTATTACTATCTCCATTTTCAGATGAAAGAACTGAGGCCAGAAGGATTAAGCAACTTGCTCAAGATCATGTGTCTAGTGAGGAGGTATAGTTGGGATTTGAATTCAGTTAGTCTGGCACCAGAGTGGGTGACTTAACCACTGTGTCAGTCATTCTCCAAGTGTGGTGCCGCAGGCAGCAGTAGCAGCACCTGGAAACTTGTTTGAAATTCAAATTATCAGGCCCCACCAGACCGACTGAATCAGAAACTCATGGTGGGGATGTCCAGCCCTAGGTTTTAACCAGCCCCCTCACCCCGAGCTGACACTGATGCAGGCTCAGGTTTGACCACTGTACTTTCTATGTTGCATTCCACTTTTTAAGCATCTCTGACATGCCCAGCACAGTGCTAAGCCTTGACTATTAGTGTCTTTTAAACAGGAAATAATGTGTCCAAGAAATCTTTTTAACAGAATAAAAAGAATAATTATTAATTAACATGTACTGAGCACTTACCCTACAGAAAACCTGGGGATCCACTTTTTGCTCAAGTGGACTCAGAGCCACTATCTAATTTGCCCATGGTCACCTGGCTCGTATGTGGTAGGCTAGGGAATGGGAAGCCAGGACCCGGACCCCACGGGCCCTCCTCTTTCCTCTGCCCCACCAGGTCTTATTTAGTGGACAGTATTTAGTGGACTTACGGAGCAAGAAGTAACGCGTCCTGTCCCTAAATACAAATTTGTTTTTTAATCTGCTACTTGGAGTGTCCTCATTTCTATTCTAAAGGAAACAGACTCTCCCTTTTTCCCCTCCAGGTAACATTCTATCGATTTTCAAAAAATAACTAGTCCGATAGAATAATAAGTTCTCACCCCAAAAGATTTCTGTCCTGGAGCATGCCAACCTGATATTCAGAATTTTTTTTGTTGTTTGTTTTTTTTTTGAGACAGAGTCTCACTCATTCTGCTGCCCAGGCTGGAGTACAGTGGTACAATCTCAGCTCATTGCAACCTCCACCTCCCGGGTTCAAGTGATTCTCCTGCCTTAGCCTCCCATGTAGCTGGGATTACAGGTGCCCACCACCATGCCCGGTTAATTTTTGTATTTGTAGTAGAGATGAGGCTTCACCATGTTAGCCAGGCTGCTCTTGAACTCCTGACCTCAAGTTATTGGCCTGCCTCAGCCTCCCAAAGTGCTGGGATTACAGATGTGAGCCATTGGGCCAAGATTCAGAATTTCTATCGTCGGAGGTTTCCAGACAAGATCAGGCCCATTCTGGGTGGTATGGCAGTATACTCTACTGGGGTTTTCAAACAGCAGAAATCCCTCCATTTATTCTTCTATGTAACAGATCTTTATCGAATACCTACTATGTGACACACATAGTCCTAGGCAACAAAGAAGCTACAATGAATAAAAAAACAAGGCTCCTCCCCTTACGGGGCTTATATTCTTAGTATCTTATAGGAAACTATATTCTTATATTGTTTGTGGGAGAGACACACAATACATAAGCAAATACATAAAAACAATAAATGCAGATTGTATACAACAGTCAGAAGGCTGCTGTCTTAGGGAGTAAATGATGGTCATTAGGGAAGACCACTCTGCAGAGGTGATGTTTAGGCTGATGTATAAAGGATGAGAAGATGCCTGTCATCTGAAGAGCCTAGGAGATGGCATTTCAGACAGGGGCAGCATTGATAAAGGCCCTGAGGTGGGAAAGAACTTGGCCCAGTTCTAGGAGCTGACAGGCTGTGGGACATAGAGGGAGAGTGGATACAGGTGGGCTGAACTGATTTTGGAGAGGTAGGAAGAGGCCAGGTCATGCAAGGCCCCATGGCCAAGGTAAAATGTTTGCATTTTATTGTTAATGAGGGTTTGTGCTTTAATAAAGGAGCAGCATGATCTGATCACCATCTTTTACAGTTTTGAAAGATCACTCTGGCTGTGAAATGGGTAAAATTGAGTCTAGAGCGATGCTGAGCACGGTGCTCATGTCTGTAATCCCAGCACTTTGGGAGGCTGAGGCAAGAGGATCACTTGATCCCAGGAGTTCAAGACTAGCCTGGGCAACATAGTGACACCCCTTGTCTACAAAAATTTAAAAATCAGGTATGGTGGCACACGCCTGTGGTCCCAGTTACTTGGGAGGCTGAGGCAGGAGAATCACTTGAGCTCAGGGGGTTGAGGCTGCAGTGAGCTATAATCACGCCACTGCACTCCAGCCTGGGTGACAGAACAAGACCCTGTCCCCCCAACAACAACAACAAAAGTCAAGAGTGGAAGTGGGGAGATGAGTTAGGAGGCTGACTGGATGATGGCAATGGAGACGGAGGTAAGTAAATAGACACAAGAGACATTTTGGAGGAAGATGATAGTGTACTCAGTACCTGATTAATAGATGGTGGAGGCGGATGTGGTGGTGCACACTTGTAGTCCCAGTTATAAGAGAGACTGAGGCAGGAGGATTGCTTGAGCCCAGGAGTTTGAGGCTGTAGTGAGCTATGATCACACCACTGCACTCTAGCCTGGGCAACAGAGTGATACTTTGTCTCAAAAAATAAGGAGGGGCGGTGGTCAGTGAATAACTATGTACTCAATGAATGAGATAGTTCTAAATCCCACCCCTGGACAGTGTCTTAGTCAACATATCTCCTCAGTACTTAAAATAGTACCTGTTTAATAACTATTTGTTGAACAAATAAATCCAGCATGAGGACTCTAAAAAGGACTCCAGTAAGAAGAGTGCTAAGATCTCTTCTCTTCTCTTCTGGCAGCTCTCATTTACAGAGTACCTTTTGTAAGCCAATTATGCATTCATCAATTTGTCCTCACAACAACCCTATGAAGTGGGTACTATTATCGTGCCCATTTTACAGCTGGGAAAACAAATTCACAAACGTATACATTCAATACACTTGCTCTGTAAGTGTGTATCCAGTGTCTTATGTGCAGGGTTCCATGAATAATAAGTGGCAGAGCTAGTTTTGAACCCAGGACAGTCTGATTTTGAAGCTTATGCACTTTCACTAGGTTACACTACCTCTAGTAATAATTAAAGAATTGAAAATTCTGCTGGGCCTGGTGGCACATACCTGTAGTTCCAGGTATGCCAGAGTCTGAGGCGAGAGAGGATCGTTTGAGCCCAGGAGTTTGAGACCATCCTGGGCAACATAGCAAGACCCCCACCTCTTAAAAAAAAAAAAAAGAAAGAAAGAAAGAGAGAGAGAAGAAAAAAAAGAAAAATGTATAACCTTACTAAACCTGCTCCGCAATTTACAGATAACAGCGTATACAAAATGGGAGCTAGTTAGGCTGGGTTTAGAGCACACCATAAGCCTGCACCCCTGACCTTTTATCCCAACTCAGAATATTCCTATGCCTGACACCAGGATATCTTGCCACAGGTGGAGACAGGGAGCTGGCCGGCTCTGTGTGTCTGCATTCCCACTTGCTGTCCCAAAGGCCCAATCGCTTGCAGCTCCCCGACGTCGTGCCTTGATTGCTAAGTCTGGTCTGGCACAGGAGCAGAGGGACTCCGAGGCCTAGGAGCTGAGAATTCTTGCTGGCGGCTCAAGAGAGCCAGATAACACAAGTGAGACGCCGGCATGCTAAAAAGAGGGAGTGCTATTTTGAGAATCTGGTCAAGTAATGTTTCACAGTGGAAAAATGGTGGCACTCTGCAGCAGGATGTGACCTGACATGAGTTACAGCTCAGGTGTCAGTGCTCTGGGTTTCTATTTTTATTGCTAAACTTGCAATTTGAACTCTAAAAGGGCCGGCCCCCTAGGAAAGAGGTAAAAGTTGACATGAAATCTGAAAACCTTACTGGAAAATGTCACAGATTAAGACTGGAGAGTCAATCTGTTGAGTCCATCGTAAGACGGCTACACAAAGGAACACGATGCAGCTATAAAATGATGATATGAAGTTTTGCTTGTCAATAAGGAAATATATTCATGTCAAATTTTTCCATGCAAAAAGATGGTTACAAAACAATGTATGTTAATGGCATCATTTTTTAAAGTATATGCATGTGCGTATATGTATAGAAAAAGGAGACCTAAAATGGTGGTTATTGAGTCTTTATATTCTGTCTATAAACTTTTTTTTTTTTTTTGAGACTGAGTCTCACTCTGTCGCACAAGATGGAGTGCAGTGGTGCGATCTTGGCTCACTGCAGCCTCCACCTCCAGAGTTCAAGCGATTCTTGTGCCTCAGGCACCCAAGTAGCTGGGATTACAGGCATGTCCACCATGCCCAACTAATTTTTGTATTTTGAGTACAGACAGAGTTTCATCATGTTGGCTAGGCTGGTCTTGAACTACTGGTCTCAAGTGATCCACCCACCTCGGCCTCCTAAAGTGCTGGGATTACGGGCAAGAGCTACTGCGCCTGGCCTATGAACTTTTTATAAATATAGATATGTGGATATAACCAGAACAAAAAAGATGAAGCAATTTCCATTTTTAAGGAAAAAATATGGTGATCAAAGGATTCATGACAAGTTAAGGATTAAAGGAAATCTTCTAGGGTGAGGTTTGGGTAAGAAAGCACCCAAGTCCTTAACTCAAGTTTTGTTTCTGCTATTCTTATAAAACAGTGTTCTGTTTCTAAAATTGTCCTCAACTTGTTAATATAATGTTGATGTGATGTGATTAGACATACAGATTTGTATTCAAACAACATCTAAAAAGTCAAGGATGGTAAATAGAAGCTGTAAAAATTAATCAGGCATCATGTCCCAAAGTTTATAGTCAGTGCTCAGGGGCTAATTAACATCGAATGCTTTGGCCAGAGTCAAGACAACTATTTATACAGGCTAACAGACATCTACTATAGGCAGAGAGCCCTGGGAGAGGAGAGATGAAGTCTGCAAGGCAGGAGGTCAAAGAGCTTCCAGCACTGTGACTATGAGAGTTAACAGAGACCACACTGAATAGGGGAAATAAAAATTTCACCTCACCATGTGACAGCGCAGAACTCACCTGTCCTCTTCGGTCTTCAGCTCTTCAATTTAGTGAGAGGGTTTTGACTAGATATTCTCCTAAACCTTGATTCATTTAAATGGCATAACATTTTGAGTAAATATTTAACTTAAAAGAGGTTGTCATTTTCATTAACAGTTTGGAAGATATGAAATATATTAAATATTATGCAAGTATGATACGCAACACAAAGTTCTATGTGGGTGTGTTATGGATTGAATTGTGTTTCTGCAAAATTCATATATTGAAGTCTTAACCCCTAGTATCTCAGAATGTGGACTTTTTCTTTTTTCTTTTTTTTAGACGAGTTTCGCTCTTGTCGCCCGGGCTGGAGCACAGTGGAGCAATCTTGGTTCACTGCAACTTCCACCTCCCAGGTTCAAGCAATTCTCCTGCCTCAGCCTCCCGAGTAGCTGGGATTACAGGCACCCGCCACCACACCTGGCTAATTTTTATATTTTTATTTAAAAAAATTTTTTTGAGATGAAGTTTTGCTCTTGTTGCCCAGGCTGGAGTGCAGTGGCATGATCTTGGCTCACTGCAACCTCTGCCTACCAGGCTCAAGTGATTTTCTTGCCTCAGCCTCCCTGTAGCTGGGATTACAGGCATCCGCCACCACACCCAGCTAATTTTTGTATTTTTAGTAGAGATGAGGTTTCATCATGTTGGCCAGGCTGGTCTTGAACTCTTGACCTCAGGTGATCCACCACCTCGGCCTCCCAGAGTGCTGGGATTACAGGCGTGAGCCACAGCGCCCTGCCAGAATGTGGCCTTATTTGGAAACACAGTTGATAGGGATGTAATTAGTTAAGATGAGGTCATACTAGAATAGTGTGAGTCCTAATTAAATATGACTGGTATCCTTATAAAAAGGGGAAATCTGAACACAGAGACAGACATGCATAGAAGGAAGACACAGAGAGAAGATCCACATACATGGAGAGCCACCATGCGTGAAGATCCGCAGAGAGAAAGTGATCACCTGCAGGCCAAGGAGAGAGGCCTGGAGCAGATCCTCCCCTCATTGCCCTCAGGAGCCAACCCTGCCAGCACCTTGATTTTGAACTTCCAGCCTCCAGAACTGTGAGATAATATACTTCTGTTGTTAAGCCACTCAGTTTGTAACACTTTGCTTCAGTAAATTAAGACAGAATGCAATATATTCTAATGATATTTGTGTCTTCATTTCTGTTCAATATATTCTAATGATATTTGTGTGTTCAATTCTACAATACTTCAAAAGAAGTATTGAAGGTGACACATCATGTTTTCCTCATTTATGGGCGACATCCCCAAAGCTCCTAAGTAAAGGACTTATGGGTAAGAAAGCACCCAAGTCCTTAACTCAAGTTTTGTTTCTGCTGTTTTCATAAAACAGTGTTCTGTTTCTAAAATTGTCCTCAATTTGTTAATATAATGTTGGTGTGATGTGATTTGCAGATTAGATGTATAGACTTGTATTCAAACAACATCTAAAAAGTCCATGAAGGTAAATAGAAGCTGTAAAATAATTAATCAGGCATCATGTCCAAAAGTTTACAGTCAGTGCTTGTTTATAGTCTACTTGACCAAGGTCAAGTAGAGCCACAAATTGTCTGCATGTTCTCTTTCTAAATCTGGGTTCCCCAGAAACAATTCTCCACCTAAATCCTTAGAAGGACATCGCAAATGGTAAAGTCATTATCCCTAGCAAATCAACCCTTTGCTGAGGATGTAGACTGTGTTACCCATTAATAGCAGAAAGGACTGGATCAATTATTAAAAGTACTGGCTGGGCGCGGTGGCTCACGCCTGTAATCCCAGCACTTTGGGAGGCTGAGGTGGGCAGATCAGGAGGTCAAGAGATTGAGACCATCCTGGCCAACATGGTGAAACCCCGTCTCTACTAAAAATACAAAAGTTAGCTGGGCATGGTTGCACGCTCCTGTATTCTCAGCTACTTGGGAGGCTGAGGCAGGAGAATCACTTGAACCTGCGAGGCAGAGGTTGCAGTGAGCTGAGATAGCACCACTGCACTCTAGTCTGAGCAACAGAGTAAGACTCTGTCTCAAAAAAAAAAAAAAAAAAAAGTACCATGAAAAATTTAGGGAGGAATTTGTGCTTGCTGAGTTTTCTCCAAAAGAAGAAAATCATCATCTAAAATGAAAAGCCGTAAGCGTCCCTGAGTAGCGGCAGGTATCAGTGGATTGATACTCAGGGTGGCAGGAGGGGAAAAGACATAATAGCAAAAGACACAAAATAAATAACCAGGCAGGGGATGCAACTGACCTCAGTATTGAGACCGTGTTACTCCCCCTCTTAGCTTCCTTCAATGTTCTTCAAATCCTTCTTATGGCCCTTAGGATCAAATCACGCTCCAGCCCTGACCTCCAAGGCCTGCCCTCCAGCTCATCTCATCTCATTCTTTCTCTCATCACGTGCACACTGCCCCCAGCTTCTCACATGACTGGCTTGTTCTTCAGGTCTCAATGCAGAGATTCTCTCTTTAGGGAGGCCTTCCCTGCCTACCTGATGTAACATGGACCCCCTTCACCATCTTGATTTCATGTTCCACTTGGGATTCTCTGAAGGGCACTTAGGACATTTTTGTTTAACTATTTATTTGGTCATGATCTGTCTTTCCCTTCTAGAAAGCGAGATCCATGAGAGTTGGGACCTCATCTGTCCTGTGTTCCTCACAATGCTCAGTGGGGTTCAATAAATGTTCACTGAATAAATGAATGGGCATTTTCCATTTAAATTAATAAAGAAGTTCGGGCCCGCTGGTGGCTGGCACCTGTAATCCCAGCACATTGAGAGGCTGAAGCTGGAGGATCGCTTGAGGCCAGGAGTTCAAGACCAACCTGGGCAACATGCTGAGACCTCATCTCTTTTGGCAGTTTATGGAATGTTTCATTGAAATTCTGTTGGTGCCAATTCTTAATATTAGTGCAGGAGTGTAGCGGGGTGGTCTTTAACAAAATTAGGCATGCCACACACACTGTGAGAGGCTGAATGGTTTCTTTTTCTTTTCTTTTCTTTTTTTTTTTTTTCTTTTGAGCTGGAATTTCGCTCTGTTGCCCAGGATGGAGTGCAGTGGCACAATCTCGACTCCCTGCAACCTCCACCTCCCCGATTCAAGCTATTCTCCTGCTTCAGCCTCCCAAGTAGCTGGGACCAAAGACGCACACCACCACACCTGGCTAGTTTTTGTATTTTCAGTAGAGATGGGATTTCACCATGTTGGTCAAGCTGGTCTCTAACTCCGGACCTTAAACAATCCACCCGCCTCAACCTCCCAAAGTGCTGGGATTACAGGCGTGAGCTACCACGCCTGACCTGGCTGAATGGTTTCTTTCTTGACCCTAGTGTAGGAAAGCGTGATTGTATGATGTATAGGAGAAGAATCTCAGTACAGCAGGTCCTCACAAAATGTCCTTTCTTTCAACATCATTTCCTTATAATGTTGATGAGGGAAAAAAATGCTTCCTAGCTGGGGCTGCAGTCTGAAATGTGCATGTTCTCTCCATGTCTGCATAGATGTTCTTCAGGTTCTTCAGTTTCCTCCCACCTTCCAAAGATGTGTGCATGTTAGGTTCACTGGCACGACTGCATGGTCCCAGGGTGAGTAAGCGTGGGTGTGGGAGTGGGTATGGGTGTGGTTGTGAGTGTGCCCTGTGGTGAAATGGTGTCCTGTTCAGGGATGGACCTGCCTTGTGCCTTGAGTGCCTCAGTCAGGCTCCGGCCTCCTGAGATCCTGACTGAAATAATTGGGTAAATCATTATCTTGTTTTTATTAATTTTTCTTGAACATATGTATAACTCACATTCATTTCAATGTTTAACATGAGAAGTGTTTTGATCTTTATTTAGAAATGTGGTGATGTTGGCTGGGCGTGGTGGCTCATGCCCGTAATCCCAGCATTTTGGGGGGCCGAGGTGGGTGGATCGCCTGAGGTCAGGAATTCGAGACCAACCTGACCAACATGGAGAAACCCTGTCTCTACTAAAAATACAAAAAAAGAAAAAAAAAAAAATTAGCAAGGCGTGGTGGCACATGCCTGTAATCTTAGCTACTCAAGAGGCTGAGGCAGGAGAATCGCTTAAACCCAGGAGGTGGAGGTTGTGGTGAGCCAAGACTGTGCCATTGCACTCCAACCTGGAAACAAAAGCGAAATTCTGTCTCAAAAACAACAACAACAACAACAAAGAAATTTGGTGCTGTTTTCATGACCAGAAATATGCCATAAGAACTTAGCTCTTGTTTATATAAATTAGCCTATGGTCAAACTGGTTTCTTTATATGTCATTTCGCCTAAAGTCACAGTTTCCAAGAACTTGTCAATGATGTTAAGTGAGGACTAGCTGTATATTATGATGCAGGCTGGGCTTGAAAACCTGAACAGTCCATAGAAAAGAAATGCTCCTGAATAAGAATAGCAAATGAAATTTCCTTCCCGGTCAACTCACTTCACCAGCTTTGTTCAGTAAGTATGTTAGTTAGATCAGGGTCTCTATTGTCAGTCAGCCTGGACTTGCACCCCAGCTCTGCCCCTTCTTCACTGTGACCCCTTACACAAATCATAACCTTTCAGAGTCTCACTTTCTTCATCTGTGTGGATGATAATTATTGCATATTAGGTCCAGAATTCCTATGTAGCAAGGGCTTAGGAGCAGCAGTGTGGTTGGAAAGAGATGTGAGGAGATTTGTTTAGAGCTGGTTTGGCTCTTTATTTAGATTGTTTATTTTGAGGCCCTGATGGAGATTTGGTGGACTTTGTGTAGACCTCCCAAGATACCTGTTGGTACCACCACTGGGTCGTTGAGTGGATTTAGTAAGATAAGATGTAAAAGCCCTTAGCAGAGTTCCTGGCACATAATAAGGGCTCAACAAATGTTCCCTGCTGCATCGATGCCATGTGGATGCTCAGAAGGGTAACATAAGGCCCCCTTCTAAACAAACAATCAAACTGAGTTTTCCAAAGTGGCCAAGGGAGGGTGAGTGTCTCAACAAGTCCCTGGGGAGTACCAGTGTCCAGAGAAGAGACAAGCTTCGAGTTCAACTAGTAGATCTTTAAGGACTAAAAATGTAATTTCCCCAAATACACTGTCTCTCAGAAAAAAAAAAAAAGAAGTTTGAAAGTTTATAAGATGTTTCATTCAAAGGAGACTTTGAATAGGAGACTTAAGAGTCTCCCTGTTTTTGAATCCTTAGAAAAACTTATATTATGATTGATATAGTTTGGCTCTGTGTCCCCATCCAAATCTCATGTCAAACTGTAATCCCCATGTGTCAGGGGAAGAACCTGGTGGGAAGTGATTGCATCATAGGGTCAGATTTCCCCCATGCTGTGCTCATGATAGTGAGTTCTCACGAGATCTGGTGGTTTAAAAGTGTGTGACATCTCTCCCCACCACTTCTCTTCTGCCTCCCTGTGAAGAAAGTGCTTGCTTCTCCTTTGCCTTCCATCATGATTGTAAGTTTCCTAAGACCTCCGAGTCAAGATTCCTTTTAAGCCTGCGGAACTGTGAGTCCATTAAACCTCTTTTCTTCATAAGTTATCCAGTCTCAGGTAGTTCTTTATAGCAGTGTGAGAACAGACTAATACACTGCCACACTCTTGCAATTACTTTATTTTGTGCAACAAAGTTCTGTTTGGGGAAGAGTTGTTTGTCTGAAACCACCTCGATCAATGTTTGTCTGAAAGGCATATGAAATTGGTAAAAATGTAGACAAAAAAATCTAACACAGATTTAGTTATTGTTTCTGAGGATGTGACTTCACAATTGTGAGTGTTGGTGTCAGCAAGATTTTTAAAGTTCACTTTAAATTTATTCCTTCTATTTTACTATATGTTTATACTCTTTAATTCACTTCTCTTCATTCCCTCCTCTCCCCTCAGCTCACTCTTCCCAGTTTCTGTTATCTATATTTTCACTCTTACCTCCATGTGAGCTAATATTTTAGCTCCCACATATGAGTCAGAATGTGTGGTATTTGTCTTTTTGTGCCTGGCTTATTTCACTTAAGATAATGACTTCCAGTTCCATCCATGTTGCTGCAAATGACATGATTTTATTCTTTTTTATGAGTGAACAGTTTCCTATTGTGTATATATACCACATTTTAAAATCCAGTCATCTGTTGATGGACATTTAGGTTGATTCTGTATCTTTGCTATTGTGAATAGCTCCGTGATAAACATGTGAGGACAGGTATCCTGTTGATAAATTGATTTCTTTTCCTTTGGGTAGATACCCAGTAGGGGGATTGCTGGATCATATGGAAGTTCTATTGTTAGTTTTTTGAGAAAACTCCATACTGTTTTCCACAGTGGCTATTCTAGTTTCCATTCCCACCAACAGTGTGTAAGAGTTCTCTTTTCTCCGCATCCTAGCCATCTGTTTTGTTTTGTTTTGTTTTGTTTTTTGTTTTTTGGTTTTTTTTTGTATTAAAAAGATCACCTTAATGTTTGCAAGTGAGTACTTGGTCTTGTGATGACATTTCTTGTAACGGAATCACAAGTGATCCAAGGAGAGCTATAGAAACAACTCAGATGGCAAGGACAAATTGGGTTGGTGGCTTAAAAAGTGGCCTCAGTGACTTGGATGCTAAAGACCCATGTAAAAATTGGAATTAAAAACATTCTGTAGAGTAAGAACACTTTTAAAAAGCAGTTTTTTTTCTGGCCAGGTGTGGTGGCTTACACCTGTAATCCCAGCACTTTGGGAGGCCGAGGTGGATGGATCACAAGGTCAGGAGTTTGAGACCAGCCTGACCAACATGGTGAAACTCCATCTCTACTAAAAATACAAAAATAGGCCAGACCTGGTGGCAGGCACCTGTAATCCCAGTTACTCAGAAGGCTGAGGCAGGAGAATCGCTTGAACCCAGGAGGCGGAGGTTGCAGTGAGCCAAGATCGTGCCATTGCGCTCCAGCCTAGGTAACAGAGCAAGACTCCATCTCAAAAAAAAGAAAAAAAAAAAAAAAGCAGTTTCTCTAAGTTAATATTGGCAATGGGTTGAATGTATGTGTCCCCTAAAATTCATATTTTGAATCTCTAATTCCCAATGTGACTGTATTTGGAGTAAGGATGTAATTAAGGTTAAAAGGGGTCTTTAAGGGTGGGGCCCTGATCTCATGGGATTAGTGTCTTTATAAGAAGAGACACTAAAGAGTTCTCTCTCTCTCCCGCCTTCTCCTCCCCACCTCTTGAGGACAGAGCAAGAAGATAGCAATTGGCATGCCAGGAAGGGAGCCCTCATTGGGAACTAAATTGGCTGGCACCTTGATCTTGGATTTCCTAGCCTCCAGAACTGTGAGAAATAAATTTATGTTGTTAAAGCCACCAAGTATGTTGCGTTTTGTTGTAAAAGCTTATATTAGTCAGGGTTCTCCAAAAGAATAGTGTGTGTGTGTGTGTGTGTGTGTGTATGTATGTGTAAAGAATTTGTTATAATGAATTGTCTTATTCAATTATAAAGGCTGAGTAGTCTCAAGAGCTGCAGTCAGTGAGCTGGAGATGCGGGAGAGCTGATGGTGCAGCTCCAGTCTGAGCCTGAAGGCCTGAGGACCAGGAGAGCCTGTGGTGTTAAGTGGTTTCAGTTTGACTTCAGAGGCAAGAAAAGACCAATGTCCCAACTCAAGCAGTCAGACAGGAGTTCTTTCTTACTTAGCCTTTTTGCACTATTAAGGTTTTCAATTGATTGAATGAGGCCCACACACATTAGGGAGGGTGTGGCATGACATGTGTGTTTACATGCGTGTGTGTATGTGTGTGCATGTGTGTATAGGTTTTTGTCCATGGTTCTTGACTCATAATTCCCATAGCTTTTGTTATAATGTCAGGGTGCTTTAGACCTCAGAAATAGGCCACAGAAAACAGACTCTCTCTCTCTGACCTTCTTCTGCCCTCCCTTTACCTGCTCCTTTCTCTTTCCAAGGCGTGAATCTCCCCTCACCTCTCTCTTTTTTTCTTTCTTTCTTTTTTTTTTTTTTATTGAGATGGAGTCTCACTCTGTTGCCCAGTGCAGGGTCATGATCTCAGCTCACTTCAACCTCTGCCTCCCAGATTCAAGCGATTCTCCTGCTTCAGCCACCCAAGTAGGTGGGATTACAGACATGCACCACCACACCCAGCTAATTTTTGTATTTTTAGTAGAGACAGCATTTCGCCATGTTGGCCAGGCTGGTCTCAAACTCCTGGCTCAGGTGATCCACCTGCCTCGGCCTCCCAAAGTGCTGGGATTACAGGCATGAGCCACCATGCCCAGACACTTTTCTATTAATACCTTAAAGTTGGCCATGTAGGCCTCATGCCGGTAACCCAACACTTTGGAGGCCACAGCATGTGGATCCCTTGAGCCCAGGAGTTCAAGACCAGCCTCAGCAACATGGCAAGACCCCATCTCCACAAACAAATACAAAAATCAGCCAGGAGTGGTGGCGTGCGCCTTTAGTCCCAGCTACTTGGAAGGTTGAAGAGGGAGGATCGCTTGAGCCAGGGAGGCAGAGGTTACAGTGAGCTGAGATCTTGCCACTGCACTCCAACCTGAGTGACAGAGTGAGACCCTATCTCAATCAATCAATCAATCAATCAATCAATCAATGAGTTGGCCATGAAGAAATCCTCTGACCCACCTTGTCTGATAGTAAGGTCATAAGACCCCCATTTCAGAAGGGTTTCTACCATATACACTAGAGGAAGGGATGCTGCACAGAGAGGTCAAGAAGAATCTGAATGCGCTTCCCGACTTGGTTTATAGTATTAGATCACACCCTTTTTGTCCAGTCATTTTCCTACATGGTGGTCAATCATGCCTATGCAATAAGATTTCCATAAAAGGCCCAAGAGAACAGGGTTCGGGGCGCTTCTGGATAGCTGAACATGTGGAGGTTCCTGTAGGGTGGAATGCCCAGGGAGGGCATGGAAGGTCCATGCTTTTAGCCCCATAGCACATCCTGTGCCTTACTTCATCTGTATCCTTTGTAATATCCTTTATCATCAGCCAGTAAATGTAAGTAAGTGTTTCCCTGATTTCTGCCAGTTACTATAGCAAATTAACCAAAAAAGAGTCATGGGAACTTCAACTTGAAGTCAATCAGAAGTTCTGGAGGCCCAGGTTTGTGACTGGCACCTGGAAGATAGGGGAGGCAGTCTTGTGGGACTGAGCCCTCAACCTGTGGGATTTGACACTATCTGCAGGTAGATAGTGTCAGAATTGAACCAGAGGACATCTGGCTGGTGTCCGCTGCAGAATCACTTGCTTGCTTGATGGTGGGGAAAATCTCACACACATCAGGTTACAGAAGTCTTCTGGGTTGATTTTTGTTGTATGAGAGGAAAAGAACAGTTTGAGTTCTTCCACTACAACAGAGGGCAATTTCCCTTACTCAGTCTACCAACTCAAATGTTAATCTCCTCCAGAAACACCTGAATAATATAGACACAGTCAGAATAATGTGTGGCTAAATGTCTGGGCAACCTGTGGCCCTGTCCAGTTGACACATAAAATCAACCATCACCAGTCCACTCCTTGTCAACTTGGCACCCATACATATCTCTTTAAACCAATAACGCATTTATATTATTGATATAATTATGAATTATTCTATATTATTTTATATATGTAATTTTAAATATTTATGAGTAATAACATTACTATACTAAATGTAGTCATTTGACTAATCTATACCCAAAAGTTTGTATTTTCTTTTTCTTTTCTTTTTTTTTTCTTTTTTGAGACGGAGTCTCCCTCTGTCGCCCAGGCTGGAGTACAATGGAGCAATCTAGGCTCACTGCAACTTCTGCCTCCCAGGTTCAAGCAATTCTCCTGCCTCAGCCTCCCAAGTAGCTGGGATTACAGGTGCATGCAGCCAGGCCCGGCTAATTTTTTGTATTTTTAGTAGAGATGGGGTTTCACTGTGTTCCCCAGGCTGGTCTCAAACTCCTGGACTCAGGCAATCCACCCACCTCAGCCTCCCAAAGTGCTAGGATTACAGGCGTGAGCCACTGTGCCCGGCTGAAGTTTGTATTTTCAAGTAACTGAAAACTTATTTTTTGGACTTCTCAGTGAGAAAACAAGGGATTGAGTTATATTTGGAGTCAGTTTTAATTGGGGGAAATATAGCTGTTCTGTGGGGCAGATATGTCATTTAGCCCTCATGATAGCCTTGAGAGACAGTAATATCTATATTATAACAACAAATAATAATAATTCTTTGTGTCTCAAATAATTTAAGTCACTTGTCCAAGAATAAAGATTCAAACTCAGATTTTTCTACTCTAAATCTGGTGTACTTTCACAGAAGGAACTTAATACTTGTCAACCACTCATATTAAAAAGCACAATACCATATTTTGTTATATCAGTAACATTTTCTATGCCATATGCCTCATT
This sequence comes from Macaca thibetana thibetana, assembly GCF_024542745.1. NCBI lineage: Eukaryota > Metazoa > Chordata > Mammalia > Primates > Cercopithecidae > Macaca > Macaca thibetana. Next base: position 97,816,115 of record NC_065588.1, on the reverse strand, counting down.
GTAATGCTCTTTCATTTATTTAATTTCAGCTATAACTATTTAATTTAATTGTGATTTCCTTTCTCCTACAAATGAATTGCCAGATAGACATCTTCTCCTTATCAAAAACCATATACCAGCCGGGCGCAGTGGCTCATGTTTGTAATCCTTGCACTTTGGGAGGCTGAGATGGGAGGATCAACTAAAGTCAGCAGTTCAAGACCAGCCTGGCCAAAATGGTGAAACTGTATCTCTACTAAAAATACAAAAATTGGCTGGGTGGGGTGGCTCATGCCTGTAATCCCAGCATTTAGGGAGGCCAAGGCAGGTGGATCACGAGGTCAGGAGATCGAGACCATCCTGGCCAACATGGTGAAACCCTGTCTCTACTAAAAATACAAAAATTAGCTGGGCATGGGTAGTGGTGTGTGTCTGTAGTCCCAGCTACTCAGGAGGGTGAGGCAGGAGAATCGCTTGAACCTGGGAGGTGGAGGTTGCAGTGAGTCGAGATTGTGCCACTGCACTCCAGCCTGGATGGCAGAGCAAGACTCCACCTCAAAAACAAACAAACAAACAAACAAAATAAAAAACACCAAATACAAATCCAAGAAATAAATTTAAAAGTCCTCTTCTCTTCTACATGTTTTTATTTTTATTTTCAATGTTTAGATTCAGAGGGCATATGTGCAGGTTTGTTACACGGATATATTGATGATGATGAGGTTTGGGCTTTGATTGAACCCAACACCCAGATAGTGAACATAATACCCAAGAGATAGTTTTTCAATTCTTGCCCCCTTCCTTCTCACCGCCTTTTGGAGTCCCCAGTGTCTATTGTTCCCAGCATTATGTCCATGCGTACGCAATGTTTAGCTCCCACTTATAAGTGAGAACATGTGGTATTTGGTTTTCTATTCCTATGTTAATTCACTTAAGATAAAAGCCTCCAGCTGCATTTATGTTGCTGCAAAGAACATGATTTCATTCTTTTTTATGGCTATATAGTATTCCATGGTATATATTTACTACATTTTCTTTATCCAATCTACTGTTGATGGGCACTTGGTTTGATTCCATATCTTTGCTATTATGAACAGCGCTGTGATAAACATACAAATGCAGGTATCTTTTTGGTAGAATGGTTGATTTTCAAATCAGCAATTCCAATACCCAGTAATGGAATTGTTGGTTTGAATGGTAGCTCTGTTTTTAATTCTTTGAGAAATCTCCAAACTGCTTTCCACAGGGTCTGAACTAATTTACAACCCCACCAAGAGTGTATGAGCATTCCCTTTTCTCTACAACTTTGCCAACTTCTGTCATTTTCTGACTTTTAAATAATACCCATTCTGACTGGTGTATGATGATATCTCATTGTGGTTTTTATTTGCATTTTCCTGATGATTAGTGATGTTGAACATTTTTTCATATGCTTCTTGGCTGCTTGTATGCCTTCTTTTGAGAAGTACCTGTCCATGTCCTTTGCCTACTTTTTAATGGAGTTGTTTGTGTTTTTCTTATTGATTTGTTTAAGTTCTTTATAGATTGTGGATATTAGTCCTTTGTCAGATGCATAGCTTGCAAATATTTTCTCCCATTCAGTAGGTTGTCTGTTTACTCCATTAATACTTTCTTTTGCTGTGCAGAAGCTATTTAGTTTAATTATGTTCCAATTTTCAGTTTTTGTTTTTGTTGCATTTGCTTTACAGAATTGAGGAGCAAGTATTCCTCCCCAATTCGTTCTATGCAATCAGTATTGTCTGATACCAAAATCTGGTAAAGACACACACAAAAAAGAAAACTACAGGCCAATATTTCTGGTGAACATAGATGCAAAAATCTTCAACAAAATACTAGCAAACTGAACCCAGCAGTTGAATTAACATCAAAAGTTAATTCACCACAATCAAGTGGGCTCTATTCCTGGGATGGAAGGATGTTTCAACATACGCAAATCAACAAATGTGATTCACCACATAAACAGAATTAAAAACAAAAACATATGATCATTCTAATGGAGGCAGAAAAAGCATTCTATATAATCCAACATCTGACCAGGTGCAGTAGCTCATGCCTATAATTCCAGCACTTTGGAAGGTCAAGGTGGCCAGCTTACTTCAGGCCAAGAGTTTGAGAACAGCCTGGATAACAGGCTGAAACCCTTTCTCTACAAAAAATACAAAAATTAGCTGGGCATCTGCCTCTGGTCCCAGTTACTCTGGAGGCTGAGGTGGGAGGATTGTTTGAACCTGGGAGGTCAAGCCTGCAGTGAGCTGTGATCACGCCACTGCACTCCAGCCTGGGTGACAGAGTGAGACCCTGTCTCAAAAACAACAAAAACTCAACATCCCTTCATGATATAAACCCTCAACAGACTAGGCATTATAGGAACATAACTCAAAATAATAAGAGCCATCTATACAAACCCACAGCCAATATCATGCTGAATGGGCAAAAGCTGGAAGCATTCCCCTCAAGAACTTGAATAAGACAAGGATGCCCACTCTCACCACTCCTATTCAATATAGTACTGGAAGTCCCAACCAGAGCAATCAGGCAAGAGAAAGAAATAAAAAGACATCGAAATAGGAAAAGAGGAGGTCACAATATCTCTTTTTGCTGATGATATGATTTTATACCTAGAAAACCCTAAAGATTACACCAAAAGACTCCTAGACCTGATAAATAGCTTCAGCAAATTTCCGGGATACAAAATCAATGTATAAAAACCAGTAGCACTTCTAATTTTATTTTTATTTTTATTTTTTTGAGACAGAGTCTCACTCTGTCACCCAAACTGCAGTGCAGTAGCATGATCATGGCTCACTGCAGCCTTGACCTCCTGGGTCCAAGTGATCCTCTGACCTTCAGCTTCCCAAGTAGCCAGGACCACAAGTGTGTGCCACCACACCCACCTAATTTTTGTTTGTTTGTTTTTTTAAGAGATGTGGTATCCCTATGTTGCTCAGGCTGGTCTCAGACTCCTGGACTCATGCGATCCTCCTACCTCAGCCTCCCAAAATGCTGAAATTACAGACATGAGCCACTGTGCCTAGTCAAAATTTAGTAACATTTCTATACACCAATAATGCTCAAGCTAAGAACCAAATAAAAAACATGATACCATTTACAATAACCATACACAAAAATAAAATATACCTAAAAAGGAGGTGAAATACCTCTACAAAGAGAACTACAAAACATTGCAAAACATTTACAAAAAATTGTAGATGACACAAACAAATGGAAGAACAGTCCATGATCATGGATTGGAAGAAACAACATCATTAAAGTACTGTCTGTACTGCCCAAAACAATCTATAGACTCAATGCAATTCCTATGACATTACCAACATCATTCTTCACAGAATTGGAAAAAGTCTTATAAAATACATACAGAACCAAAAAAAGAGTCCGAATAGTCAAAGCAATCCTAAACAAAAAGAGCAAAGCCAGAAGCATCACATTACCCAACTTCAAACTATACTACAAGTTTGGTTATACTATCATAACCAATACAGCATGGTATTGGTACAAAAATAGACATATAAACCAATAGAACAGAATAGAGAACCCAGAAATAAAGTTGAACACCTACAATCAATTAATCTTAGACAAAGTTGACAAATATAAACAGTAGGGAAAGGACACTCTATTCGATAAATGTTGCTGGGAAAACTGGCTAACCATATGTAGAATAATGAAACGACTACTACCTCTCACCATGTACAAAAATTAACTCACGATGGATTAGAGACATAACTGTGGCGGAGCATGGTGGCTCACACCTGTAACCTCAGTGCTTTGGAAGGCTGAAGCGGGTAGATCACTTGAGGAAAGGCATTCCAGACCAAGCTGGGCAACATGGCAAACCCAATCTATACTAAAAATACAAAAACTAGCCAGGTGTGGTAGTGCACACCTATAGTTCCAGCTATTTGGGAGGCTGAGGCATGAGAACTGCTTGAACCTGGGAGGCGGTGGCTGAAGTGAGCCAAGATGGCACCACTGCACATCAGCCTGGGTGACAGAGCAAGACTCTGTCTCAAAAAAAAAAAAAAAAGTAAATGTAAGACCTCAAACTATAAAAAAATCCTAAAAGATAACCTAGGAAATAATCTTCTAGACATTGGCCTAGGCAAGGAATTTATGACTAACTTCTCTTCATTATTTTTTATTTATTTACCAACCAAAGTAAGTCTCTGTACTCCACCAAAGTCAAATGAGTTGAATAACTTATTCAGTATGAAGGTAATAAGATAGCAAAATATTTTTATGAGTTGGATTGACATATTCCTTCTGCCACTCAGTGGACATGATAGGATATTCTTGCTCTACAAAAATGTTTTTACATCATGCTGATATCAAGTAGTCCCTACATAGAAATGTTTCTAAAAATATCTATAATAAATGTTGGGTTGTTTTTGCCTCTGAAGAAATTTGCATAGAGAAACCTATAAGAAATACTAATTTCATGTGGGCAAATACATATAACTGATAGTTTTCCTTGTAGTTTATTTTTTTGTATTAATGTGAAGAGAGGTAGAAAATTGTTCTTGTATTTTAAAATGTCTTACATATTTTAAGTATAGAAAAATAAAGTCTAAGAAACTTTTTACATAGTCTAAGAAACACCAAATGTCTCTAATGCTGATTATCTAACTTCTTTGTATTAGATTAGGTTGATTTCCCAGTGATTTAATAAAAAGGTTACATAAAATTAACAAATCATGTCACTGTCTTTGAAGGAAACTGTCACCTTACAAAAAAAGCAATGAGGCCAGATGCGGTGGCTCATGCCTGTATTCCCTGCACTTTGGGAGGCTGAGGCAGGCAGATCACGGGGTCTGGCCAGGCTGGCCAACATGGTGAAACCCCGTCTCTACTAAAAATACAAAAATCAGCAGGATACAGTGGCGAGCACCTGTAATCCCAGCTACTCAGGAGGCTGAGGCAGGAGAATTGCTTGAACTTGGGAGGCAGAGGTTGCAGTGAGCCAAGATCATGCCACTGCACTCCAGCCTGGGTGACAGAGTGAGACTCTACCTCGAAAAAGAAAGAAAGAAAAAAAGCAATAAACAAAATACTCAATGCAATAGATAGGTACATGTATATAGATATAAGTAATAGATTGATATAGTACCTCAAAAGACTATAGAGCAGCAGACAATAAACACACAAAAAGCATATTGGATAAAGATAAGAAAAAAATAGAAACCAAGTATAGACAAAAAAGTGAAAATTAAATCAGAAGTTATGAATTAGAGTGCTTAAATAAATGAATAAATTAATAAGATTATTACTGAATGTCTATTATGTAATGTTTCGAAGTTTCTGGCTACCAAAGCAAGAAGAAAGAAAGAGAAAGAAGTAGAATTAGATAGAATCAGTGCTTCTGAAATTTTCCCATAGAGTTCAAAGAGAATGACTCCTGGGGTGCATAGACTGAAATAACCTGCCAGAAGTGAGAAATCATTTTGCAATTTGGCATAAGAATTCATTAAAATGCTGCATTCTATCTTTGACATGTTGGAATTAATTATAAAATAATAATATTTATTGTCCCTAATCTAGAGTATATTAGTCTGTTTTCATACTACTAATAAAGACAAATCTGAGACTGGGAAGAAAAAGAGGTTTAATTGGACTTACAGTTCCACATGGCTGGGGAGGCCCCATAATCATGGCAGGAAGTGAAAAGCACTTCTTACATGGCAGCAGCAGGAGAAAATGAGAAAGATGCAAAAGCAGAAACCCCTGATAAAACTATCAGATTTCATGAGACTTATTCACTACCATGAGAACAGTATGGGGGAAACCACTCCTATGATCCAGCTATCTCCCACTGGGTCCCTCCCACAATAGGTGAGAATTATGGGAATACAACTCAAGATGAGATTTGGGTGTAGACACAGAGCCAAACAATATCATTCCACCCTTTGCCCCTCCAAATATCATGTCCTCATATTTCAAAATCAATCATGCTTTCCCAACAGTTCCCAAAGTCTTAACTCATTTCAACATTTACCCCAAAGTCCACAATCCAAAGTCTTATCTGAGACAAGGCAAGTCCCTTCCACCTATGCGTCTATAAAATCAAAAGTAAGCTAGTTAATACATAGGTACAATGGGGGTACAGGTATTGGGTAAATACAACCATTCTAAATGGGAGAAATTGGCCCAAACAAAGGGACTAAAGGCCTCCAGCCAGTCCAAACTCCAGCAGGGCAGTGAAATTGTAAAGCTCCAAAATGATCTCCTTTGACTCCATGTCTCACATCAAGGTCATGCTGATGCAAGAGGTGGGTTCCCATGGTCTTGGGCAGCTATGCCACTATAGTTTGCAGGGTACAGCCTCTTCTGGGCTGCTTTCATGGGCTGGCATTGAATGTCTGCAGCTTTTCCAGCTGCACGGTGCAAACTATAGGTGGATCTACCATTCTGGGGTCTGGCGGATGGTGGCCTTATTCTCACAGCTCCACTAGGCAGTGCCCAAGTAGGGACTCCATGGGGCTCTGATCCCACATTTGCCTTCTGCACTGCCCTAGCAGAGGTTCTCCATGAGAGCCCACCCCTACAACAAACTTCTGCCTGGACATCCATACATTTCCATACATCTTCTGAAATCTAGGTGCAGGTTCCCAAACCTCAATTCTTGACTTCTGTGTACCTGTAGGCTCAACACCATGTGGAAACTGCCAAGGCTTGGGGTTTTCACCCTCTGAAGTAATGGCCCAAGCTCTATGTTGGTTCTTTTCAGCTATGGCTGGAGCAGCTGGGACACAGCACACCAAGTCCCTAGATAGTGCACAGCATGGGGACCTTGGACCCTGCCCACAAAACCATTTTGTCCTCCTAAACCTCCAGGCCTGTGATGGAAGAGGCTGCTGCAAAAGTCTCTGACAAGCCCTGGAGACATTTTCCCCATTGTCTTGGTGATTAACATTCCGCTCCTTGTGACTCATGCAAATATCTTCAGCTGGCTTGAATTTCTCCACAGAAAATGGGATTTTCTTTTCTATTGCAAAGTCAGGCTGCAAATTTTCCAAATTTTTATGCTGTTTCCTTTTTTAAACTGAATGCCTTTAACAGCACCCAAGTCACCTCTAATGCTTGGCTGCTTAGAAATTTATTCCACCAGATATCCTAAATTATCTCCCTGAAGTTCATAGTTCCACAGATCTCTAGGGCACGGGCAAAATGCCACCAGTCTCTTTGCTAAAACATAGTAAGAGTCACCTTTACTCCAGTTCTTAACAAGTTCCTCATCTCCATCTGAGACCACCTCAGCCTGAATTTCATTGTCCATATCATTATTAGTATTTTTGTTAAAGCCATTCAACAACTCTTTAGAAGGTTCCAAACTTTCCCACATTTTCCTGTCTTCTTCTGAGCCTTCCAAACTGTTCCAACCTCTGCCTGTTACCCAGTTCCAAAGTCATTTCCACATTTTGGGGTATCTTTTCAGCAGCACCCCACTCCTGGTATCAATTTACTGTATTATTCTGTTTTCACACTGCTGATAAAGACATATCTGAGACTGGGAAGAAAAACAGGTTTAATTGCACTTAGAGTTCCACATGGCCAGGGATGCCTCAGAATCTTGGCAAGAGGTGAAAGTCACTGCTTACACAGTGGTGGCAAGAGAAAATGGGGAAGATGCAAAAGCAGAAACCCCTGATAAAATCATCAGATCTCATGAGACTTTTTCACTACCACAAAAACAGTATGGGGGAAACCACCTCCATGATTCAAATTATCTCCCACTGGGTCCCTCCCACAACACGTGGGAATTACGGGAGTACAATTCAAGATGAGATGTGGGTGGGGACACAGAACCAAACTATTCCATGGAGTAAAATTTGTTCTCCAAAATAAAGTACCATGTTAATTCTATAGCTTTACACCATGTTCCCACAATATGATACATTTCCTCTTATCCCTGGGAAGTAAATATAATTTTAGAAGTCTAAGTTTACAAATTTCTCATCTTATTAATTTTTAAAAACCAGGCTAGGTTTAGTGGCTCATGCCCATAATCTCAACACTTTGGGGGGCTGACACAGGCAGATCATCTGAGGTAAGGAGTTTGAGACCAGTCTGGTCAACATGGTGAAACCCCATCTCTACTGAAAATATTTTTAAAAATTAGCCAGGTGTGGTTGTGCACACCTGGAATCCCAGCTACTCAGGAGACTGAGGCAGGAGAATTGCTTGAACCCAGGAAGCAGAAGTTGCAGCAAGCCAAGATCTTGCCACTGCACTACAGCCTGGGGGACACTGTGAGACTGTCTCAAAAAAAGAAAAATTTTAAAAAGTCATATAACAGACTTTTAAAAATAGAATCTTGAAATTCATATATAATATATGGGCAGGGATTCCCCCCAAGAGATAGTGTAAAAAGGGAAATAGGTTGTAGTCTTTATAAAATGTAAAGACTGTCTTGAATTAGCCTGGTCTCTGACTGAATAAGGTGATCTACTCCTAATCTATCCTCAACTGAAGCTAAGATAAATCTTTTCTGGAGGAAATAATATCATTCACAGCCTATAATTTTACATCTGCAATATCTAACATTCTCTTTAAAATCAATGAAATTGGGCTGGGCTCAGTGGCTCACACACTTTGGGAGGCCAAGGCGGGCAGATAACCTGAGGTCAGGAGTTCAAGACCAGCCTGACCAACATGGAGAAACCCCGTCTCTACTAAAAATACAAAATTAGCCGGGCAGCATGCCTGTAATCCCAGCTACTCGGGAGGCTGAGGCAGAAGAATTGCTTGAACCCAGGAGGCAGAGGTTGTGGTGAGCCGAGATAGCACCACCGCACTCCAGCCTGGGCAACAAGAGCAAAACTCTATCTCAGAAAAAAAAAAAAAAAAAAAAGTGAAAAAAAAAGTAATGAAATTGGCCAGGTGTAGTGGCTCATGCCTGTAATCCCAGCTACTCGGGAGGCTGAGACAGAAGAATTGCTTGAACCCAGGAGGCAGAGGTTGTGGTGAGCTGAGAGCACCATTGCACTTCAGCCTGGGCAACAAGAGCAAAACTCCGTCTCAAAAAAGAAAAAAAAGGGAAAAAGGAAAAAGAAACAGACTCACAGCTGATACAACAGAGGTATAATAACTGTCTTGGCTAAGAAGAGAAAACCTCAATCTATGTGTTCATAGAAGGGGAAACTTAAGAGCAAAGTGGATTTTCCTCTACTTAAGAAGTTTGGAATTTGAGGGCACCAGGTATCATGGAAAACAGAGGTCAACGTAGTGTTGAAAATAGGGTAGTTGGTTGTAAATCTTTAAGTGGAACAAATACATCCCTGAGTCCACTATCCAAAAAAGTAACTATTTCCTCTCCTAGGAGATCAGTTTTATTATGTAGATAACTTGAATCAGAATGGCTCCAATTTAGGTTAGAGGGCAAAGCATATGCCCCTCCAGTCAGAAGACTGGAATATTCTTCTAAGAAAGATTTTCTCCATGTGATGATATTTGGGTTCCCCCCAAAATATCCTGCTCCCAACTATATCATCTTAAAATGGACCCCATAGTCAGCAAGTTCTATCCATAAATGCTTTTCAGTGCCTCACACTTAAACATTAGTAAAGAGACAAGAATCAATAGACAGTCGAAGAAAGTAACAAACATAAAAGAGAGGGGAAAGCAAGTAGGAAAAACATAAAGTAAAGGAGGGGCTTGGAAAGAAAGGAGATTATACCAGAAATGGAAGAAAACTTAAAGCTACATATGTAATTAATAATCTTACAGAGACAAAGGATAGTGCATTTGTAGAATAAAAACAAGATATAATGAAAATGAAACAATCGGAAAACAAGAAAACACTTGGAAGTTAAAAATATAATAGCTAAAATAAACTGTACGTGAGGAATTGGAAGAGGAAGTTGACAAAAGTCTCCCAGAAAGTAGTAGAAATACAAAAAGAGAATAAAAATGATAAGACTTCTAGAGTCAATTCATTAGGTCTACCAATTAGAAGTTTCAAAATGAGAAGACAGAAAAAATCCCTGTGACACAAGTTTACCTATATAACAAACCTGCACATGTACCCCTGGACCTAAAATACAAGTTTAAAAAATAATTGCCATGTTGTCCTCCAAAGGTTGTACTAATGTATACTCCCATTAACAGTGACAGAGAAGAGGGAGTTATTTTGCATATGATTTTTGCTAATAACATTGAATAAACTTAGCAAACGCTTTTTGGCAAATGATAACGTTATAGAGATCTAACATTGCCGCAGGTGGAGAATCTGTAGGAATGCATTCCTTAGATAGTCCTCAGTCAGTGAGTAGTGTGGAATGGTAGAAAGAATTAGATGGACCTGAGTTCAAATGGACTTATTAGCTGTATGAATTTAGAAAAGATATTAAAATTCTTCCAGCACCAGTTTCTCCATTTATAAAATGGAACTGTTAACACCCACCCTGACTTATGGTGTAGCTTGCCTGAAAGAGACAGAGAGAGTCAGTTAGCAAACATACTAGTATTCTAGTAAGCTCTGACTACCTGACCACTGCTCTTATTTATAATTGATCAACTGAGTATCATAAGTAATTTGATTCAGTTAATGGTTTATGTTGGGTTCTCCTTCACCCTCAGAAGCAGACACTCTGACAAGAATGTGAATGTTAGTTGTTTAAGAGGTGGTCCAGGAAGCATCAGTAGGAGAGTAGGGAAGTAAGACAGAGAAGAGAAGAAAGCCAGTTGAAGGCAAGTTATCCAGCAGGTTACTGGAACTCAGTCCTACTGGGTAATTCTGGGGAAACCGTGTAGAACATGTCTCAGAATTATCCCAACTAAGAGTGAAGAAACAGAGTATGTGTCTACCACTCCCAGTTGTCATTGATTAAGAACAACTCCCAAGGGGACATTAAAACCTGAGTACTTCCAAGGTACCCCTCAAGTCCTCAAAGTGAGCTCTGGCGGCCAGAAAGTGCTCCTGGGCAAAGAGGCAGCACCAATTATCTTCTATAATTGTAACTGGTTGATTGCATTATTTTAAGCTCTTCAAACTTAATTTCAGTGAAATTAAATCATAAAACTGGAATATTATAAGAGCTTCCTGAAAGAAGGAAACCATATAAAGAAAGCCTCTATATTGAGAAAGTTAGAAATTACAGACTTTAATTTCTTAGACTAGCTTCAGTTATAGTAATGTAAGTTACAATTTTACTTGATATTTGGAGAATTTAAATTCTGTGCTGAAGTTGCCCTCTCAGAAAGATAAGGAAAAGTTGTTTAGGAGCTATTTAAATTCCTATGACCACAGAAGTACTAAGAACAAACAGTATTTTTGGAGATTAGCCAGGTGGGGCAAAGGTCTTTAGAATTAAACTATACATGCTGTGATCCTTGTTATTATGGTTTAAAAATCTAATAAACGTTTGTCATTTTTTTGGCTGCCCAGCATCTGAACTCCTTCCTATGTTTGGGGAATTCTTGATCTTGTGTCTTGGTAGGAAGAAGAAACAGTCTCCCAGTATAAGAGTTGAGAGTTCCAGATAATCAATTTTCTAGTTTTCTTCACAGCCAAACATGGGGTCCTGACTGAGCCTCAGCCAATCAGAAACCCCTTCCCCTAGAATTTAAATAGGGGGATAGGGATATCAAGAAGAAGCAGAGAAACCTCAGCCAATAAGAAACCCCCTCCACAAGAATTCCAGTGGGAGGTTAGGGATGTCAAGAGGCAGGGATGATGGAGAACCATCTCTGAACACAATGGCAGTTGCAGGCGGAGAGTTTCTGGGGGCAGCCACAATACTGTGGATGCTATGCTGGTTCTTTTCAGTGACGTATGAGTGACATAAACTAGAGGTAAGTAGGGATTGGTAACAGTGACAATGATGTCTTCTCTTGAATAGATCTTTGGTGTGGTTCAGGGCTTTGTCTGACCGCATGTTCTCTAGCCTTCTTGGAGATTCCGTAGGCTATCTAATACCATTCAGCAAGTTCCCTTTGCACCTAAGTGAGGCAAAGCTAATTTCAGTTAGTTACAAACAGGAAAGTTTACTACTGCAAAATTCAGCACCTAGGAAGAAGGGTGTTGTCAGTAGCAAATGCCAAAATGTAGAACTGGCAATCCCAGACCTCTGAACACATATGAACATATTGCTATATAGCACCAAGAAAAAACATCTTTCTAATGCCCATCTCAGACAGTGCCACAGAAAAACATAAACAGGAAAATTATCTCAAAAGGCAGAAGCAGGGCCTATGGAGGATATGATAAAGAGTATTCCCTGAAGACGGTGGAAATAGGGCCAGCCTGAGGGCATGACCAAAGAATGTCCGCTCTCAGGCAGGAATCTCACGACTCCTGTGATGTTGGAAAAGACGTGTTTTACTTATTTACTTACAAGACACGTGTTTTATGTACTTACTTGCTTGCTTATTTATAATTTCAACTTCTATTGAGATTCAGGGCTGGGCACAGTGGCTCACACCTGTAATCCCAGCACTTTGGGAGGTCAAGGAAGGTGGATCACCTGAGCTCAGGAGTTTGAGACCAGCCTAGCCAACATGTCAAAACCCTGTCTCTACCAAAAATACAAAAATTAGCTGGACTGCACTCCAGCCTGGGCAACAGAACAAGACTCTGTTTCAATAAATAAATAAATAAACAATAAATAAAAGATTCAGGGGGTACATTACATGTGCAGGTTTGTTACAGGGGTATATTGTGTGATGCAGAGATTTGGGGAATGAATGATCCTGTCAACCAGGTAGTGAGCATAATTCCCAATAGGTAGTTTTTCAACCCTTACCCCCTTCCCTGCCTCCCACTCTAGTAGTCCCCAGTGGCTACCGTTGCCATCTTTATGTCCATGAGTAGCCATTGTTTAGCTCCCACTTAGAAGTAGAACATGCGGTATTTGCTTTTCTGTTTCTGGGTTAATTCACTTAGGATAGTGGCCTCCAGCTGCATCTATGTTGCTGCAAAGGACATGATTTTGTTTCTTTTTTGTGGCTGCATAGTATTCCGTGGTGTATATGTCCCACATTTTCTTGGATAAGATACGTGTTAATATGTGTTATAGATAAGTGGGAGTTGCTTTCTGCTCCTCTCCTTTCCAGATCAGACTTTATATTGTTGTCTATTGCTGGACTGCTGCATTGCTGGAAGAGCAAATTCAGTCATGGATCAGAGGAGACGACTGAACGTTTCACTGCAATCCTGGGCTTGGAGGTAGTGACCTGATGAGACTTAGGGTTGCCATCCCTTAAAGAGTATTTGAATAATTTCCACAAAGGCATGAACATTTTTTAAGTGTTTTCAGAAAACATGAGCAGTCGAAGAGGTGGACTAGAGCAAAAGTTGTTGGTTTCCTACTCAATATTCACTACTCCCTTTCTCCTTCCAAGAAAAACTCATTTTACTTAGGTGTGTGTCCTTCTCTCCTACAGTGACCCTTCTCCTCCTCCAGAGATAGATTCTATTTGGTTTGAATCAGTCACAGCTGTCCCCTTCTCCTCGCCAGTGATTGATTCAGCGCTGAGCATGAGCGCCAGGTCTGGTCACTAAGACATGAGGAGATGTGTTCTGGGGGTCTCTGGGTAGTTTCCTCATGACCAGAAAGGAGACACTGGAAGAAATGACCCTTCTTGGCCGGGTGCGGTGGATCACGCCTGTAATCCCAGCACTTCGGGAGGCCGAGGCAGGCAGATCACAAGGTCAGGAGATCGTGACCATCCTGGCTAACACGGTGAAACACCGTCTTTACTAAAAATACAAAAAAATTAGCTGGGCATGGTGGCGGGTGCCTGTAGTCCTAGCTACTCGGGATGAGTCAGGAGAATGGCGTGAACCCAGAAGGTGGAGCTTACAGTGAGGCAAGATCCCACCACTGCACTCCAGCCTGGGCCACGGGGCGAGACTCCATCTCAAAAAAAAAAAAAAAAAAAAGAAAAAGAAAAAAAAGAAATGACCCTTTCTGCCTCTGAACATTGCTGTGTTGAGATGTATCTGGAACTGCAGTGTGAAGGCCAGTGGCAAGAATAGGAGACCAAAGACTCAACTAACACTGAAGCCACAGCAAGAATGTATCATGATTGTAGCCCACTCTTAGTTTGGACTTCTTGGTCAGTGGCAATAATAAATGTTATTGTTTAAACCAGTTCATGTCAGAATTTTTTGGTTACTTGATGCTCACAGTATCCCAATCAATTTTCTTGCTTTTACTCAGTTAATGAGAAGAAACAAAGTATTCTGAGAAATAGCATTCTGACTGCAAAGCTTGTAAATGTGATCTTTCACTGCATGACTTGCTAGAATTTAATTGCTTATGTAAAACATGCTGGTTATATAAAATCTTATTGGTTCACTTACATCATAAGGTGTTTATTAGCCAGGCACAGTGGCTCACACCTGTAATCCCACACTTCTGGAGGCCAAGGTGGGAGGATTGCTTGAGGCCAGAAGTTCAAGACCAACAGGGGCAACATATGGAGACCTAGTCTCTACCAAAAATATATATATATATATATTAAAAATTAGCTGGATGTGGTGGTGCACACCTGTAGTTCCAGCTACTTGGGAAGCTGAGGTGAAAGGGTCGCTTGAGCCCAGGAATTCAAGGCTGCAGTGAGCTATGATCTCACCACTGCAGTCCAGCCTGGGTAACAGAGCGAGAGCCTGTCTCTTACACACACACACACACACACACCCCCCCCCCCAAACAACCAAAAAAAAAAAAAAAAATTATTATAAGAAATTCCATTTGCTTACTTGAGTTGCATATGGACTCATCAACCTCTCATTGATTAATTCACCACTGCAGATCCCAGATGGGTTTACTTGTCAAAGAGAATCTTCCCTAGCTCCTACAGCTGTAGAGAATAAAGCTACCTCTGACAGCTAATCCAAACATTTTGCAAAGCTTTGTTCTTGCACAAATTGCAAATATCTCTTATTTGAACCACGTCTACTTCTCTGGCACCAATTATTGGCTCAAGATCACCATGAATATGTTACATAACAGATTCATGTGGCACTCCGTTTTTGGGTTTTTAATCTTGTGGTCCACAACTGAGAAAACTGGATGCTACAGATTCATCTTCCACTTTCTGCTCTTTATTCATGGCTGGAGTAAGTTGGGACTGCCCCTGACAGAAAATTTATTTTTGTATTTTTGAGACCGTCTTGCTCTGTCACCCAGGCTAGAGTGCAGCGGCATGAACCCCACTCACTGCAACCTCCGCCTCCTGGGTTCAAGTGATTCTCGTGCCTCAGCCTCTCAAGTAGCTAGGATTATAGGCACACATCAACACACCCAGATAATTTTTGTATTTTTAGTAGAGACAGAGTTTTGCCGTGTCGGCCAGGCTGGTCTTGGCCTCCCAAAGCACTAAGATTACAACCGTGAGCCACCGAGCCTGGCCAGAAAATTATTGAAGTACTCTATTTCACACAACCATGGCAAAGCACAGCCAATCCCTACCTGCAGTCCTCTTTCTCTCTTGAATCTATCCATGCCCTTAAAATCCACCCAGACCTAAATGAGAGAGGCAGCCATCCACCACTCAAAACACTTTTTCATCACTTTGCAAGGGCAAATCTAAGGTATCTTGAGCTTAGATTTGTGGTCAAGAAACGTCAAGAAATACAGTTGTTAAAAATGTTTTAATGCGGGATCTCAGTGCCCACTGAAGCCTGGAGTTGTAATAGACTCCTGGATCCATGTTTTCATACCTTAAGAAGGTACCCCAACCCACACGTACATCAACTGGAGACCTGACTGTGACTTAAATCCTCAAAGAGACCAGGTGTATGAACAAGCACTAACACTGCCCACTTATTCAATTGGTCCAAATTCCTATAATTTATTCTGGACATCTAGAAGGAATTTGGGACACCTGAAACAATAGAGACCAGCTGTTTAATTTAACAACACCCTTCCAGCAAGTCCATGTCTTCACCAAGCTGAAGCTTTCCCGATCTCAATGTTCAAGAGTTTCTAAAGAGCTCAATCTCTGGCTGGGCGCAGTGGCTCACACCTGTAATCTCAGCACTTTGGGAGGCCGAGGCGGATGGATCACTTGAGGTCAGGAGTTCGAGACCAACCTGGCCAACATGGCGAAACCCCCTCTCTAGCAAAATACAAATATTAGTCGGGCGGGGTGGCAGGCACCTGTAGTCCCAGCTACTCAGGAGGCTGAGGCAGGAGGATCCCTTGAACCTGGGAGGCGGAGGTTGCAGTGAGCCAAGATCACGCCACTGCACTCCAGCCTGGGTGACAGAGTGAGACCCCATCTCAAAGAAAAAAATAAAAATAAATAAAATAAAATTTAAAAAGATCTCAATCTCCAGTCTCCATCTCCTTTCCACAGCTGTAGGTGGGGCTGAAAATTCACACCCTTTAATCACTGGCTCTTTCTGGTACACGCCCCATCCTTAGGCTATCTAGAGGCCCCACCCTAAGTCATCTCATTAGCATAAACTTCAGTGTGATAAAAGGGGACTTGTTAAAAATAGTAAAAGATACTCTCTTGCTAGGGTGTGGTGGCTCATGCCTGTAATCTCAGCACTTTGGGAGGCTGAAACCAGAGAATTGCTTGAGGCCAGGGGTTCAAAGCCAGTCTGGGCGACATGGAAAGACCTCGTCTCTACTAAAAAAATAAACAAGTAGCTGGGCATGGTAGCACATGCTGGTAGTCTCAACTATTCAAGAGGCTGAAGTGGGAGGATTGCTTGAACCTGGGAGACGAAGGCAGGCTGCAGTGAGACGTCATCACGCCATGGCACTCCAGCCTGGATGACAGAGCAAGATCTTTCTAAAAATAAAATGAAATAAAAAAGATACTCCTATCACTCGGGGAAATTTGAAGGGTTTTAGGAGCTGCATGCCAAGAAAGGACAAAGACCAATTTTTAAAAATATAAGGCCAGGCGCAGTGGTACACACTTGTAATCCTAGTACTTTGGTAGGCCGTGGCGGGCAGATCACTTGAGGTCAGGAGTTCAAGACCAGCCTAGCCAACATAGCGAACCCGTCTCTACTGAAAAGACAAAAATTAGCCGGGCATGGTGGCGTGCACCTGTAATCCCAGCTACTGAGGCAGGATAATTGTTTGAACCTGGGAGACAGAGATTTGGGTGAGCTGAGATGGCGCCACTGCACTCCAGCCTGGTGACAAACTGAGACCCTGTCTCTAATAAATAAATACAGAAATAAAAAATAAATAAAAATATAATACCACAACCTATGATAGTAAAGAGAGTGCATTAGTAATTAAAAAAAAAAAAAAAAAAAAAAAAGGCCAGGCGCGGCGGCTCATGCCTGTAATCCCAGCACTTTTGGAGGCCAAGGCAGGCAGATCACACGGTCAGGAGATTTAGACCATCCTGACTAACATGGTGAAACCCAGTCTCTACTAAAAATACAAAAAAATTAGCCGAGCACGGTGGCAGGCGCCTGTAGTCCCAGCTACTCAGGAGGCTGAGGCAGAAGAATTGCTTGAACCCGGGAGGTGGAGATTGAAGTGAGCCGAGATCGCGCCACCGCACTTCAGCCTGAATGACCAAGCAAGACTCTGTCTCAAAAAAAACCAAAACAACAACAACAACAACAAAACAGCAGTAAAAGCCCAGAACTAAATGACTTCACCACTGAATTCTACCAGATATTTAAAGATTTTTCTTTTGAGAGGGAGTCTTGTGCTACATACTATATGAATTCACTTATGTGATAGGAAGGTTGATATAGATTGGGAAAGGGCATGAGGGAACATTAGAAGGTGCTGGGAATATTCTGTACTTTGGTCTGGATGTTGGTTTTATGGGTGTATACATCAATCACAACATACAGTAAATATTAGTGCACTTTACATTTATTATATCCCTTGAAAAAAATTAGAAGCTAAACCATGCTGTTATCCATGTGACGCTAACTAGCAGGAGTCTTAGAATGATTTCTACCTCTAAAAACCTAGAATTAGGGGACTTGAATCTTGGGAAATCATAGGAAATTGTTTACATGAAAGTAGCAGGCCGGGCACGGGGGCTCATGCCTATAATCCCAGCACTTTGGGAGGCCGAGGCAGGCAAATGGCTTCAGCTCAGGAGTTCGAGACCAGCCTGGGTAACATAGTGAAATCCCGTCTCCATAAAAAATATAAAAGTTAGCCAGATCTGGTGGTGGGCATCTGTAATCCAGCTACTTGGGAGGCTGAGTCGAGAGGATCATTTGAGCCTGGGAAGTAAAGGCTGCAGTGAGTCAAGATTGTGCCACTGCATTCCAGCCTGGGCAACAGAGCCACTGTCTCAAAAAAAAAAAAAAAAAAAAAAAAAAAAGCCAGGCGGATCTCACGCCTGTAATCCCAGCACTTTGGGAGGCCGAGGCAGGTGGATCACTTGAGGATGGGAGTTCAAGACCAGCCTAGCCACCATGGCAAAATGTCATCTCTACTGAAAATACAAAAATTAACCAGGCATGGTGGCACACATCTGTAATTCTAGCTGCTTGGGAGGCTGAGCTACAGGAATTACTTGAAGCTGGAAGGCAGAGATTGCAGTGAGCCAAGATCACGCCACTGCACTCCATCCTGGGTGATGGAGTGAGACTCTGTCTCAAAAAGAAAAAGAAAGAAGCAGTCAAAATTAAAATAAAAAAAGAAAGAAATGCAAGGCCGCAGTCAAAATTAAAATAATAAAAAAATGAAAGTAGCATATACCTCAAGCCATTCTTAGTGGATTTTAATTTAATTTAATTTCTTTTTTTTTTTTTTTTTTTTTTTTTTTTGAGACAGAGTCTCGCTCTGTGGCCCAGGCTGGAGTGCAATGGCGTGGAGCTCAGAGGAGCATCCAGTGATTTAAAAGAAGTGCTATGGCTGATCATCAGGGAAATGCAAATCAAAAACACAATGAGGTATCACCTCACACCTGTTAAGATGGCTTTTATCAAAATAGAATAAGTCTTGGTAAGACTGTGGAGAAATTAGAACTCTTGTACATTGTCGGTGGGAATGTAAAATGGCATGGCCACTATGGAAAACAACGTGGAGGTTCCTCAAAAATTTAAAAAGAGTACTACCATGAGATCCAACAATCCCACTCCAAAATAATTTAATCCAAAAGAATTGTAATCAGAATACTGAAGTGATATTGGCATTCCCACATTTGTTGCAGCATCATTCACAATAGCCAAGATATGGAAACAACCCAAATGTCCATCAACAGATGAATAGATAAAGAAAATGTGGTGTGGTGTGGTGTGTGTGTGTATGTGTGTATAGTACTATTCACTGTGAAAAAGAAAGAAAGAAATTCTCCAATTTGTGATGACATGGATGAACCTGGAAAATATTATGCTAAATGAAATAAGCTAGTCAAAGAAGGACAAATATTGCATGATTTCACTTATATGAGATATCTAAAATAGTCATACTCAGAAGCAGACACTAGAACAGAGACTGCTAGGGGTAGGGGGGAAGGAGGAAAGGGAGAGTTGTTGCTCAAGGTATATAACATTTCAGTGATGCTAAGACAAAAATGTTCTAGAGATCTGCTATAAAACATAGGGCCTGATACGGTTTGCCTGTGTCCCCACCCAAATCTCACCTTGAACTGTAATAATTTCCACATGTCAAGGGCAGGGCCAGGTGGAGATAATTGAATAATGGGGGCGGTTTCCCCCATACTGTTCTCATGGTAGTGAATCAGTCTCACGAGATCTGGTGGTTTTAAAAAGGGGAGTTCCCTTGCACACTCTCTTGCCTGCCGCCATATAAGACATGACTATGCTCCTCATTTGCCTTCCACCATGATTGTGAAGGCTCCCCAGCCATGTGGAACTGTGAGTCAATTAAACCTCTTTCCTTTATAAACTACCCAGTCTCGAGTATGTCTTTATTAGCAGCATGAGACTAACATAGTGCCTATAGTTCATAATATGGTATTGTATTCCTAAAAATTTGTTAAGAGGGTAGATCTCATGTTAAGAGTTCTTACTAGGCCAGGCCCGGTGGCTCATGCCTGTAATCTCAGCACTTTGGGAGGCCGAGGTGGGTGGATCACCTGAGGTCAGGAGTTCGAGACCAGCCTGACCAACATGGTGAAACCTCACCTCTACTAAAAATACAAAAATTAGCTGGGCATGATAGTGGGCACCTGTAATCCCAACTACTCAGGAGGCTGAGGCAGGAGAATTGCTTGAACCCATGAGGCAGAGGTTGCAGTGAGTCAAGATCACGCCATTGCACTCTAGCCTGGGCAATAGAGCAAGACTCTGTGTCAAAAAAAAAAAAGAATGAGTTCTTACTACTGGGACGCCCTTGACCTACCTACCTTCCCTGACCCACCCTCCACACACAAGGGGACACAGGGAAACTTTTGGAGGTGGTGGATATGTTTATTTCCTTGATAGTGGTCATGGTATCATGGGTGTACACATATATCAAGCTTATGAAATTGTATACACTAAATGTGTAGTTTTTATTGTATATCAATTATACTTCAATAAAGCTCTTAAAAAATAAATAAAATAAGGTCTACAAAAATAATAAAATAAAGGAAGCACTGACAGGAAGCACATGGAAGCAGAAGTTTAATGCATAATACCTGGGCCAAGAAAACTAGCAATGGGAAGCTGCCCATGGGTTGCACAGTGAGTAGGTCAAGTTTGCTTCTCAGACCTCCAGCTCAGTGGAGAAGAGTTTAACTGAGCCATTCAACCAGATGAAAGTGACAAAATGGAGGATGGAGTACCATACACTAGAGATTGAGGGGCCATGAATAAAACTAAGAAGTCTTCCTTCCTTGTCCTTGGCAGATGGGTGCACACGCCATGGCAGGGAAGAATGACCCTGTTTGTAATAGGACATCATTTTTCATAATAGAGGAAGAGGGTTTTAATCTCTGAGCACTGGTATGAGCATGTCTTTATAAGGAGGAACCCGCTTGCAGAAATGGGCTTTGGTCAGCGCTTTTTGCGTTGAAGGCAGAGTCCAGGCTTCTGCCTGAGAGAAAGCAACTCTGTGTAATGTAGGGAAGAGAATTAGAGCTGACTGGGGGCTTTGGGGAAGAAATGTCAAGATGAACCCATCAAGTTGTCATGGGTTACGGGAGGAGCTAAGGGAGAACTAAATGTTGATGGAATTGTATTAAGTTGTTGGCTGAATGATTTGTGTGATACACCCTTTTTACCCTTTC
This sequence comes from Macaca thibetana thibetana, assembly GCF_024542745.1. Classification (NCBI taxonomy): domain Eukaryota; kingdom Metazoa; phylum Chordata; class Mammalia; order Primates; family Cercopithecidae; genus Macaca; species Macaca thibetana. Next base: position 97,794,980 of record NC_065588.1, on the reverse strand, counting down.
TCCTTTCTTTTTTTTATTTTTATTTTTTAAGTTCCCATTGCCCAGGGGCCATTTGTCCTTTCAATCTTTGGTAAAACTTATGTTTCTTTTTAACTTCACTGTTGTTGCTATTTTAAATCGAGATGGGGTCTCACTGTGTTGTCTGGGCTGGTCTCAAACTCTTGTGCTCAAGTGATCCTCCTGCCTTGGCCTCCCAAAGTGCTATGTGAGCCATCACGCCCAGCCAAAATTTGTGTTTCTTATTAATGCTTTATAAGGTGTTTTCTTTGTGGGGGCATGGGTGTAAATCTCAGTCCTGCTTTGAGGTTAGCAGGGATTGAAATAGACTACACTTGGAGATGGCCAATATCAAGTCCACCTTCCCTCAGTCACTCTGGATTGATCATGTCTTTTCCTCAGAGTCCCTGGGGAAGGGACCCAAGACCACCAGAGAGAGGGACATGAAGGAAAAGAGGACACTGGAGCATTCTTAAACTCTCAGAGGTCAGGCCCAGGGAGCTCTTGGCCTGGACTGAAGTGGCCCATGTAGTCTAGAAAGTTTTCCTGCCTTGTGGTAATACAGATGGCATATACACTCACCTGCCAAGCATGAAGAAAGAAACAAAGGGTTTCTTTCCAGGGTTCCTTGTGAAATGTGGAGAATAAGCCATAGCTTTCAAGCCAGACTGCCTATATCCTGGTTCCTTCTTGAGTTTACTATTTGCTGGTCTCTAGCCTTTATAAAGTCTTTTTGTTTTCATTCTATTCTAGCCTGTTTCCGCTGGGCTAGTTCAAGGGAAGAGACCATGTGCCAGATAGATATCAGGGCAACAGCACCTCCCTATGGCTTCATGGCAGGATAGCAAGAAACATTAGCACCTGGATCTACCCAAGAAAAAGGTCAACTACGAAGGGGATTTGTAGGAGGTGTAAGCTTTAGATTTTTATTATCATTAAGGAAAGTGGCATTTTCCTTAGGCTGTCATCTGTTGAATGCCACACAGTTACAGACCATGAGTGGAAATGCAGAGAAAATATAGACTCAAGGTATCCACTAAAGTTTTTTTTTTATTGTAAATTGACAGTTGATAATTGTATAGATTTGTGGGTTCTGTAAAGAGGGAGTTGCGTGGGGAAAAATTTATGGGGTACATAATGATGTTACGATTTATGAATGCAATGTGAAATAATTAAGTCAAGCTAGTCAACATATTTATCACCTCAAATACTTAACTTTTTTGTGTGACAAGAACATTTGAAGTTTACTTAGCAATTTGAAATGTACAACACTTTACTATTAACTATATTCACCATGCTGTGCAATAGAATGCACAAAAAGAGAAAACATATTCTCCCTGTTTGAAATTGTGTACCCTTTGCTCATCACATACCCATTTCCCCCTCCTCCAGCTTCTGTCACCACAATTCTATTCTCCACTTCTATAAGTTAATTGTTTTAACTCCACATATAAATGAGAATATGTGGTATTTGCCTTTCTGGCCCTGACTTATTTCACTTAGCACAATGTTCTCCAATTTCGTCAATGTTGTCACAAATTTCAGGATTACCTTCTCTTATTTTTATTTTTTATTTTTTGAGATGGAGTCTGTGTCGCCCAGGCTGGAGTGCAGTGGTACCATCTCAGCTCACTGAAACCTCTGCCTCCCAGGTTGAAGCCATTTTCTTGCCTCAGCCTCCCAAGTAGCTGAGATTATAGGCATGCACCACCACATCCAGCTAATTTTTGTATTTTTAGTAGAGATGGAGTTTCACCATGTTGGCCAGGCTGGTTTCAAACTCCTGACTTCAAGTGATCTGCCTACCTTGATCTCCCAAAGTGTTGGAATTACAGATGTGAGCCATTGCACCTGGTCAGGATGTCCTTCTTTTTAAAGGCTGAATAGTATTCCACTGTGTATATGCAATACATTTTTTTAATCCATTCATCTGTTGATGGGCAGAGGTTGATTACCTAATTTGGCTATTGTGCATAGTGTTGCAATGAACATAGGAATGCAGATATCCTTTCGACAAACTGATTTCAGGACTTTTGCATTAATACCCAACGTGGGACTAGATCATATGATAATTCTATTTTTAGGTTTTTTTTTGGGGGGGGGAAGCTCCATACTGTTTTCCATAATGGCTACACCAGTTTACATTTACACCAACAGTGTACAAGTGTTTCCTTTGCTCTACATCCTCACCAACACTTATCTTTTGTTTTCTCCTGAAAACATTGTTTTAAAATAAAGTACAGGACAATTAAAAATATAATAAACATTTTAAGACATTCTGACAGGTGAGAGATTATATCTTATTGTGGTTTTAATTTGCATTTCTCTAATGATTACTGATGCTGAGCATTTTTTCATTGTCTGTTGGCTACTTGCATGTCTTATTTTGAGAAATATTTTTATCACTGGAATGCAAGGATAGTTCAACATATGCAAATCAATAAATGTGACATGCCTCATTAACAGAATGAAAGGCAAAAACCATATAATCATCTATTAGATGCCAAAAATCATTTCACAAAATTTAATATCCTTTTATGATAAAAACTCTCTTATCTTCCACTCTCTAAGCAGAGAATGAGAGCAAGAGAGAGCAAGACAGAGAAAGATGACAAAAAAGTGTTCACCAAATTAGATATAAAGGGCATATACCTCTTTGAGGATACCCTTGAGCACAAATTTTTAAAAAGAAATGTAAGGCCAATTGCGGTGGCTCATGCCTGTAATCCCAGCACTTTGGGAGACTGAGGTGAGTAGATCACTTGAGGTCAGGAGTTCAAGACTAGCCTGGTCAACATTGTGAAACCCCATCTCTACCAAAAATATAAACAATTAGCTGGGTGTGGTGGCATGTGTCTGTAATCCCAGCAACTTGGGAGACTGAGGCAGGAGAATCGCTTGAATCCGGGAGGAGGAGGTTGCAGTGAGCCAAGATCGTGCCACTGTACTCCAGCCTGGGCGACAGAGTGAGACTCTCAAAAAAAAAAAAAAAAAAAAAAAAAAAAAAAAAAAGAAATGAAATGAAATGTAACTCAACACAATAAAGGTCATTTATGAGAGGCCCACAGCTAACATTACACTCAAAACCTTTCCTGTAAGATCTGGAGCAAGACAAGGATTTATACTGTTTCAGTCTGTTTCTGTTGCTCAATAAAATATCTGAGCCCAGGTAATTTACAAAGAAACGTGGTTTATTTGGCTCATGTTTCTGCAGGCTATACAAGCGTGGTGCCAAATCTGCTTCTGGTAAGGGCCTCAGGTAGCTTCCATTCATGGTGGAAAGTGAAGGGGAGCCAGAATGTGCAGATTACATGATAAGAGAGTGGAAGCAAGACAGAGGGGCAGGAGGTGCCAGGATCTTTTCAATAATCAGCTCTTGGTTGGGCACAGTGACTCATGCCTGTAATCCCAGCACTTGGGAGGGTGAGATGGGAAGATCACCTGAGCCCAAGAATTCAAGACCAACCAGCCTGGGCAAAAAAGTGAGACTTGGCCAGACATGGTGGCTCACGCCTGTAATCCCAGCACTTTGGGAGGCCAAGGTGGATGAATTACAAGGTCAGGAGTTTGAGACCAGCCTGGCTCTCAAACCCCGTCTCTATTAAAGATACAAAAAATTAGCTGGGCATGGTGGAACATGCCTGTAATCCCAGCTACTCAGGAGGCTGAGGCAGGAGAATCACTTGAACCTGGGAAGTGGAGGTTGCAGTGAGCTTGAGATCACACCATAGCACTCCAGCCTGGGCAACAGGGTGAGACTTCATCAAAAAAACAAAAAAAAGACTCCATCTCTACAAAAAATTAACCAGTCATGGTGTGCGCCTGTGGTCCAAAGTACATGGGCAACTGCAGTTGGAGGATTGCTTGAGCCCAGGAGGTCAAGGCTGCAATGAGTTATGATTGTGTCACCACATTCCAGCCTGGGGAAGAGAAAGAGACCCTGTCTCAAAAAAAGAAAAAAAAAAAAAATTCTAGCCTGTAATCCTGGCACTTTGGGAGGCTAAAGTGGAAAAACTGCTTGAGTTGAGGAGTTCATCTCTACCTCCACACAAAAAAACTTAGCCAGGCCTGGCAATGCACACCTGTGGTACCAGCTACTCTAGGGGCTAAAGTAGAAGGATGGTTTGTTTGAGCCCAGGAGGTTGAGGCCGCAGTGAGCCATGATTGTGACACAGCACTCCAGCCTTGGAGACTATGTCTCAAAAAAAAAAAAAAGTCTTTTGCAGGGACATGAAGCTGGAAACCATCATCCTTAGCAAACTAACACAGGAACAGAAATCCAAACACCACATGTTGTCACTCATACATGGGAGATGAACAATGAGAACACATGGACACAGGGAGGGGAACATCACACACTGGGGCCTGTCGGGAGGTAGGGGACAAGGGGAGGGAGAGCATTAGGACAAATACCTAATGCATGTGGGGCTTAAAACCTAGGTGACAGGTTGATAGGTGCAGCAAACCTCCATGGCACATGTATACCTATGTAACAAGCCTGTACATTCTGCACATGTATCCTGGAACTTAAAGCAAAATAAAAATTTAAATTAAAAAAAGAAAAAAAATTAAAATTCATATGAAACTGAAAAAAAAAAAAAAAAGCCAAGGCAACCATGAGCAAAAAGAACAGTGCTGGAGGTATTTGTTTCAGAGATCTCTGAAGTTGACAAAGCTGGAGGTATCACACCACCTGATTTTAAACTATACTGCAAAGCTATACTAATCAAAACAGCATGGAATTGGCAAAAAAGAAAAAGATATATCAATGAATGGAACAGATTAGAGAGCCCAAAGATGAATCTAACTGATTTTCAACAAATATGCCAAGAAGAAAAAGGCAGCTTTATTCAATAAATGGTGTAGGGGAAACTGAATTTCGGCACACAGAAAAATAAAATTGGACCCTTATTTCAACACCATATACCAAAGTCAATTCAAAATGGATTAAAAACTTAAACATTCCTTCATTAGTTTGCTCAGGAAAATTGTCAACAAGAAAAGAAAGAAAGAAAGAAAGAAAGAGCAAGAACCCTAAAACTACTTGAAGAAAACATAGGGGGGTCAGATGACAGCCTTCAGAAAGAAAGAAAGAAGAAAGAAAGAGAGAGAGAGAGAGAAAGAAAGAAAGAAAGAAAGAAAGAAAGAAAGAAAGAAAGAAAGAAAGAAAGAAAGAAAGAAAGAAAGAAAGAAAGAAAGAAAAAGAGAAAGAGAGAAAGAGAGAGAGAGAGAGAGAGAGAGGGAGGGAGGGAAGAACACATAGGGGAAACATACAAGACATTGGTCTGGGTAAAGATATGTTGGATTTGGTCCCAAAAGCATGAACAACAAAATTAAATATAGACAAATGGTATTACAGCAAACTAAAAAGTTCCTTAGTTTATGATGTGTAGTTAAAACAAACAAACTAAAAAGTAAGGAAACAATCACCAGAGTAAAGAGACAACTTATGGAATGGGAAAAAATACTTTCAAGCCAGACATCTGATAAGGGGTTAATATCCAATACACATAAGGAACTCAAACAACTCAATAGCAACAAACTCCCCCCCTGCAAAAAAAAAAAAAGCAATTAAGACCTGCTTTCTGCTGACCAAGTCTTCTTCCTTACCCCTCTCTAATAAGGAAGAAAAAAGGCAATTAAAAAATGGGTAACTCCTCCTTAGCATAATAGTAAAATTTAAACATTAAAAAAGTTTTGGGGCCAGCTCGGTGGCTCACACCTATAATCCCAGCACTTTTGAAGGCCAAGTTGGGCAGATCGCCTGAGCCTGGGAGTTAGAGACCAGCCTAGGCAAGATGGCAAAACAGTCTCTACAAAAAAAAAAAAATTAGCTGGGCTTCAACCATGTTTGCGTCACTGCACTTGAGCATGGGTGACAGAATGAAACCCTGTCTCAAAAAAAAAAAAAAAAAAAAAAAAGCTTTAAGTTGTAAAAATGGGTAAGATCAAAAGAGAACGAAAGAAAAAAATGCTAAGGAACCTGAATAGACATTTCTAGTGATGTTTTTAAAGCCATGAACCCATTTTGGCACAAAGGCTTTATCATATGCAGTCATTTTTTTGTAAATGATTTTTTATAAAGCCATCAGATATACAAGAGTGAATTTCCTTACCTGAGTACATGACAAGAAAATGCTGAAATCAATATATAAGTCAAATCATCTGTACTGGCACTGTTAATCTAGAAGAAGGTGGTTGCATAGAAGATAGCAAGAATTTAGACCAGCTTATTGAAGTGGGAAAAGCCAAATCAAAGAGCTTCGGAGGTAGGGTCTGCCTCTTACAAAAATTAAAAATATAAGTCACTGTCAGTGTTGTGTTTGGGAGTCAGCAGCCAAAAACAAACAAACAAACAAACAAACAGAAAAAGCTGTCATTGTCTGTGAAAGGAAAAGAAAAAAGAAAAAGACTTTGCATCCACTGAAGTATGCAGAAAAAGAAACAATTTTTAAAATAAAATGAAGTGGGTAAGTTGGGAGCTTAGCAATGGACATACAGAATGGAGTATTAGACACGGGAGGCTCCAAAAGGTGGGAGGATGGCAGGGGTATGAGGGATGAAATCCTACCTATTGGGTACAATGTTCACTATTCTGGTGATGAGGATGCTATGCAATATACTTCACCACTATGCAATATATCAAAGCAACAAAACTGCATTTGTACTCCTAAATCCATAAAAGTAAAAAATTATCTTGGCTGAGACCTCTTTAAAAAATAATAAAATAAAAAAATAAAAATGTTAAAAAGAGAGAGAATAGTAAGAGCAGAGCAAGGACATTTAATCTATACTTTCAAATGGGCTTGATCATTTGAAACAATAAAGTTGGCCGGGCGCGGTGGCTCAAGCCTGTAATCCCAGCACTTTGGGAGGCCGAGGCGGGTGGATCACGAGGTCAGGAGATCGAGACCATCCTGGCTAACATGGTGAAACCCCGTCTCTACTAAAAATACAAAAAACTAGCCGGGCGTGGTGGCGGGCGCCTGTAGTCCCAGCTACTCGGAGGCTGAGGCAGGAGAATTGGCGTGAACCTGGGAGGCGGAGCTTGTAGTGAGCCGATCACGCCACTGCACTCCAGCCTGGGTGACACAGCGCGAGACTCTGTCACAAAAAAAAAAAAAAAAAAAGAAACAATAAAGTTGTTCATTGAATCTTCACAAAGTATTATAAAAAAGCTTTTTCATTGGTAGAATTTCCCAACAAGTTAGTATAGATCACATGCTCTTTGATAAAAGCAACAATAAAGTTAATTTTTTTCTCTTTAGTATTTGCTTTAAGAAAAAAATTCTAAATTTCTTCAGAAGAGGGAAAAAAGAGACAGAGGGAGAAATCCTTAAAATTTGTAGGTATTTCTGATGCCAGTAAACCATGAAATATGAGCGTATATTTAGCAATCATGGTGATTTAGCTCATGGTAATTGGCATATGTATAATTATAATTTGCATTCCAGTTATTTAAACTGAGATATTCTTGATCAGGTTGAACACATTGTGAGTAGAAGATCTCTTTCCCCAGGAAATAGGATGGAGACAGTCTTTGGAGAATGGCCTCACTGAACTGGTAAGTCAGCTTCCTCCGGATTTTGGTAATTTCCCCACTTCTTCCGTAATTTCTCAGCGCCCTGGCCATTTTCTGGTAAGTCATGGTCTTCCTGTTGCCTTTTCTTTTCCCCCAAAGCTCGGCAAGTTTTTCTTTGTTTTTTGAAACAAACTGAAAGATGCCTTTGGTTTTATCTACCCACTGAATACAAGATGCCATCTCTGGATTACACAGGGATTCGTGAAGGTATTCAAACAGTCGCAGCTTCTTCCTGCCTAAAATGAAGGGAAACAAGGTCAGACTCCACCGTGGCTATACACCAAGAACATCTTCAGGAAGGGTTTGTTCAGCGACTACCGAATTAAAAGCTGCATCGAGACTGGTTTTTCTCCTACTCACTGCCCTTACATGCCATCACATGCATGATGGCATCATTTTACGGGACTCGAAGGTCAAGGATCTATCTGGCCTACTGAAGTTTCAGCTGGATCTTTCTTTGGTGGAGAGGTTAAGAATGTTGTCCGGTCAGGCGCGGTGGCTCACGCCTGTAATCCCAGCACTTTGGGAGGCCGAGGAGGGCGGATCCTTTGAGGTCAGGAGTTCACCAGCCCGGCCAATATGGTGAAACCCCGTGTCTACTAAAAATACAAAAATTAGCCAGGCGTGGTGGCACGCGCCTGGGAGGCTGAGGCAGGAGAATCGCTTGAACCCAGGAAAATCACTTGAGAATGAGGTTGCAGTGAGCCACTGTACTCCAGCCTGGGCAACAGACTGAGACTGTCTCAAATAACAAAACAAAACAAAACTTTCTACAGAACAATACTGAGCAAAATGGCCCACAAAGTTTAGCGGTTTTGAAGAGAAGCCTCAAAAAGCCATTTCCAGAAAGCAAGTCATTTGAAGGGGCTTTATTCAAATGAGTTAAGGGATGTAAATGCACTTTGTAAAGTGCAAATATAAGGTAATATTAAGAAAATTAATACTAAAGACCTAGGCAAAAATGCTAACTCTGGGTCTGCACAATTACTTGAAAAATAAAAAAGAAAAACTCAAATGGAAATGCCAAAAATGTTTTTATATCACTTTATTTATTTCACAATGCAGTGGACACTGTGATATTTCTCATTGTTGTGAAATAAAATGGTACCACTAGAAGTTTTGTCTTTTTAGGAACATGGCCATTTATATTTCAAAATAGGCAGGACGTTGAGAGAATCTGTGTGAGGTTTGTTCAGTTGATAGGATTTCTTTTGCATGACAGCCCAGGAGAACAAAAGTGACAGCCCATTTTGTGACTTCAGAGTTAGTCTGTAAATACCGTGCTCTGCCAGATCTATCAGTAGCTAAAAATTTGCAGCCAAATTCTGTTTTCCCTCGAGGAGGTATACTAGTGGATTCCCAAACTCTTTAAACAGTCTCTGGGGAATAGTACTTTTGTATGATACATTTATCACTCATCCAAAGACCTCAAACATTTTTACAAAGATTATCTTTTATATTATATTATCTTGAGTTTATGAATTGAGAAATGAAAAAAGGGACTTACCAAAAAACACATCGTGAATAAAAGTCACAACTTAAACAAAACTCTCTGCCTCTCATTCAGTGATCAAGTCAGTCTTAATGGATCATCATCTTTTAAAGTTTTCCATATATTTTTAATGTTTAGATTTTATTTATTTATTTATTTTTGAGACGGAGTCTTGCTCTGTCACCCAGCCTGGAGTGCAGTGGCACAATCTTAGCTCACTGCAACCTCTGCCTCCCGGGTTCAGGTGATTCTCCTGCCTCAGCCTCCTGACCTCAAGTGATCTGCCCACTTCGGTCTCCCAAAGTGCTGAGATTACAGGCATGAGCTACCATGCCCGGCCTATAATTTTTTTTTAAAGTGAATCAGGTAGCCTCCTTGAACCAGAAGCGGTTCAGAAAGACTCCCTCAGCTATATATTTTATCTATTTATTTATTTATCTATTTTTATTTTAATTAATTAATTAATTTTTTTTTTTTGAGTTGAAGTCTCACTCTGTCACTCAGGCTGGAGTGCAGTGACTTGATCTTGGCTCACTGCAACCTCAACCTCCTGGACTCAAGTGATCCTCCCACCTCAGCCTCCCCAGTAGCTGGGATTACAGGCACCCACCACCATGCCCGGCTAAATTTTTTGTATTTTTTGTAGAGACGGAGTTTCACCACGTTGGCCAGCCTGGTCTCTAACTCCTGACCTCAAGAGATCTGTCTACCTTGGCCTCCCAAAGTGCTGGGATTACAGGCGTGAGCCTCCGTGCCCAGAATTTACTTAAGATATATTATTTACAGGAAAAAATGCAAGAGTATAACCCCCTTTGTAATTTCAAAGGATATGCATATACTTGTACATGTGAAAAATTAAAAAAAAAAAAAAGCTTTTCTAAAAATATGTAAAATACACTGGAACTTTTACTTTCACTTTGTACTTTAGTTTGAGTCTTTTACCATGAGTATTATAATACTTTTATTTAAAAAAATAAAAAGAGCTAGACTCTGTCTCAGAAAAATTAAAAAATAAATAAATGAATAAATAAAAATAAAAATAAATAAAATGTATTGGTGAGGGAGTCTCTCTGAACCTATTTTGGTTCAGGGGGGCTGCCTGAATCACATTTTTAAAAAATTATCTGGCCGGGCATGGTGGCTCATGCCTCTAATCCCAGCACTTTGGAAGGCTGGATCACCTGAGGCCAGAGGTTCGAGACCAGCCTGGCCAACATGGCAAAACTCCGTCTCTACTAAAAATACAAAAAATAGGCCAGGCATGATGGTGGGTGCCTGTAATCCCAGCTACTCGGGAGGCTGAGGTAGGAGAACTGCTTGAGCCAGGGAGGCGGAAGCTGCAGTGAACTGAGATCATGCCACTGCACTCCAGCCTGGGCAACAAGAGGAAAAAAAAAAAAAAAAGGATGATAGTGGAGCTGAAAAATTCCTATCACCTAGTATCTACTATATATACGTTTTATCATTATTTTGGATTGTACTCCTTCTACTTAATTTTCTTTTAAAGTTAACTGTAAAACAATCAATAAATAATAAAATTAAAATTAAAAAAATAAAAAGTTAACTGTGAAACAGCCTCAGGCAAGTGCTTCAGCAGGTATTCCACAAGGCACTGTTATCATAGGAGATGACAGCTCCATGTGTTATTGTCCCTGAAGACGTTCCAGTGGAACAAGATGGGGAGGTGGAAGACAGTGACAGTGACGATCCTGACACTGTTACGCCTAGGCTAATGTGTGTGTTTGTGTCTCCATTTTTAACAAAATAAGTTCAAAAAGTGAAAAATAAATAAAAATTGAAAAGTTTAAAAATAGGAGGCTGGGTGTGGTGGCTCACACCTGTAATCCTAGCATTTCAGATGGCTTGAATCCAGGAGTTTCAGACCCAGCCTGGACAACAGAGTGAGACTCTGTCTCAAAAAAAAAGACATATGACGTCTCACCCAAGATGAATGGCTTGGACTGGTTCAAGAAGTCAGAGTTAAATTACTCTCAATTGTGATAAGAGAATATTTTGCAAATACAATTCCAAACTCAGTTATAAATTCCCTTTAAAGTGGCTATGAGGAAGATCTGGTTCTTTTACCTAGATAATGAATGATGGATCAACGTACCTTTTCCCCCCTTTTGCTGGAGAACAGTGGGTTGTACCAGCTGGTTTTCAGTTATGTTCTGCAGAGATTGATGAATATTTCCTTCAAAATAGAAGTCCGCAGCACTGTTCTATATAAATAATGTAGCAGGATGTTAAGTGAGACTTTCCCTGTGGCCTATTATAGGCTGAAGTCAAAAGCTAGGGGAAAAAGAGGCTAAGCCCCTCCCAGGTTGTTAAAGGAATTACCCCCAACTGCAGCCAGCCAGATAGCTCCCAGGGCAGCACTAACATCAAACCCACATAAGGAGAGGACCAGGGGACAGAGGGTAATCTTTGGCTTTGTGAGTCGTGTCATGTCCTACCCTCCCTACAAGAAAGAAGGGATTGCTTAAAGCCCGTGGTACCAGCAGAAAGGGAAGATGGGCTTCCATTCCTGTGCTGGATGCCCATGTAGGCAAGGGGAGATAAGAAAGATGTCAGTAGGCAGCTAGGAAGATAAATTAAGTAATGAAAACAATAAAAATTTTATAAGACAAGAAAGGACCCAGCACGGTGACTCAGGCCTGTAATCTCAACAATTTGGGAAGCCAAGGCAGGAGAATCACTTGAGCCCAGGAGTTCAAGACCAGCCTGGGCAACTCAGAGAGGCCCCAACTCTACAAAAGTTTTAAAAATTAGGCCAGGTGCAGTGGCTCATGCCTGTAATCCTAGCACTTTGGGAGGCTGAGGCAGGTGGATCACCTGAAGTCAAGAGTTCGAGACCAGCCTGGCCAACATGGTGAAACCCCATCTCTAAAAAAAGTACAAAAAAAAGAATATATTGGCTGGGTGCTCAGTGGCTCACTCTTGTAATCCCAACACTTTGGGAGGCCGAGGTGGGTGGATCACCTGAGGTCAGGAGTTTGAGACCAGCCTGGGCAACATGATGAAACCCCGTCTCTACTAAAAATACGAAAATTAGCTGGGCATGGTGGCAGGCACCTATAATCCCAGCTAGCTACTAGGGAGGCTGAGGCAGGAGAATTGCTTGAACCTGGGAAGCGGAGGTTGCAGTGAGCCGAGATCGAACCATTGCACTCCAGCCTGGGTGACAACAGTGAAACTCTGTCTCAAAATAATAATAATAATTAGCTGTGGCTGGTGGTGTGCACCTGTAATCCCACCTACTTGGGAGGCTGAGGCAGGAGAATCGCTTGAACCCAGGAGGCAGAGGTTGCAGTGAGCCAAGATGGTGCCATTGCACTATAGCCCGGGCAACAGAGCAAAAAAATTTAAATTTAAAAATTACCCAGGCGTGGTGGCACATGCCTATAGTCCCAGCTACTTAGGAAGCTGGGGCAGGAGGATCTCTTGACCCCAGGAGTTTGAGGCTTCGGTGAGTTACAATTGTACCACTGCACTCCAACCTAAATGAGAGAACAATACCCTGTCGAAAAAGAAAGAAAGAAAGAAAGAAAGAAAGAAAGAAAGAAAGAAAGAAAGAAAGAAAAAGAAAGAAAGAAAGAAAGAAAGAAAGAAAGAAAGAAAGAAAGAAAGAAAGAAAGGAAGGAAGGAAGGAAGGAAGGAAGGAAGGAAGGAAGGAAGGAAGGAAGGAAGGAAGGAAAAAAAAGAAAGAAAGAAGGGGGGGAGGGAGGGAGGGAGAGGGAGAGAGAGAGAGGGCGGGAGGGAGAGAGGGAGGAAGGGAAGGAGGGAAAGAAAGAAAGATGACAGCCAAGGGAAGGCAGAATAAAGAAAGGGGACAGGAAGAAGCAGCCCAAGCTCCTACTATTTACATATGGCAAGAATATGTGGGTTTCCAAGGGTTAAACATTGGGAAGGGGTGGGCTTGAGCTGTCTTTCCACACCCCAGTCAAGAAGACTGACCAGCAAGCAAGGAGTCCCCAGGGATAAGAGGTTGTGAGGTGCGTGCTAGAAAATGGGAGTTGAAGTAGAAAGAAGTAGGGCTGCTAGATTTAGTAAATAAAAATATTGGGCATCTTTCATTTTACCTGGGAATCCTAAGTGGAGGTGGAAGAGGTTAAGCTGGAACCAAAGCACTCTCTAATTAAAATTTTTATTTAAATTTTTTTTTCTTTTTGAGACAGGGTCTTGCTGTGTTGCTCAGGCTGGTCTCGAACTCTTGGGCTCAAGTGATCCTTCCTCCTCAGCCTCCCAAAGCTTTGGGATTACAGGCGTGAGCTACTGCACCCAGCCCGAAGCACTCTCTTAAAATAAAATGTCTTGTGAAGAGGCCCCAAGGGAACAATTTATAGAAACAGAAAAAGGACATTTGACATGGCATAATTGAAGGTAATGACGGAAGAAAAATAAAAACCAATTCACATTTATACCTCATCCCATGAAGACTGCTTGATAAAATGGATGTGTGAGGAAAATGAAAAGAATACATGAATGTGGAGATAGCAGGACGTTTCCCTTTGCAGGTGCTGCTATTAATAAAATATAAATGAATTGGTCCAATACATACAGATAACACTGAGTTTGAGAAGGAAAACAGAGCAGGCTAATACAAGACTGTAGGTAAAGCCAGTGCAGGGGCAGTTTGGACCTTTGCCCTGTGGCTTTTAGGGGAAACTTTTTTGCAATTTCCCAGATGGACTAAGGAGAAGCAATTGATGTGAACATCCTGAAAACACCTCCTTTTTACAGAAGTCATTCAAACCAGTCTGAGGCTAAACAGAGCAATGATGAAGGGTCACTTCCTTCCTAACAGCATATGATCATCCATGTTGACTGTCAATTTCAGACTACAGCTGATGGTCCTTAAAAAGCATTTTCAGGCAGAGCACAGTGGCTCACATCTGTAATCCTAGCACTTTGGGAGGCTAAGGCGGGTGGATCACCTGAAGTCAGGAGTTTGAAGCCTGCCTGGCCAATATGTGGAAATCCTGTCTCCACTAAAAATACAGAAGTTAACTGGGCGTTGTGGTGCATGCCTGTAACCCCAGCTACTTGGGAGGCTGAGGCAGGAGAATCGCTTGAACCCAGGAGGCGGAGGTTGCAGTGAGCTGAAATTGAGCCACTGAACCCCAGCCTGGGTGACAGAGCCAGACTCCATCTCAAAAAAAAAAAAAAAAAAAAAAAAAAAAGAAAGAAGAAACCATTTTCATAGTCATTGCTGTCTTTAAGCTGGGTTTCAGGCAGTGTATGTGAAATGGAAGCCTGGCAAGAATAGGATATTTGACTGTTACTGACGGATGGTCTGATACTTACAATTACCGTTCTCCAATTATAGACAGGCTCCTCTGCAGGCAACACTCCATAGCAGCTGGAACTTCCTTTGACATGAGGACGATGGTTGATTAAAGCCAGGTAATTTTTGTAATCTAATTTTAAATCAGAGAAAGAAACTAAAAAAGTCAAAGTTTGTATTTGTGCATATATATATATATGTGTGTGTGTGTGTGTGTACATATATGCACTTACAGATGCAATTGCTTTTATCTGTTTTCTTGCCACTTTGCACTTCTCCTGTGGTGTTTATCTCATTACGCTGCTATTATGGATACTGTTATACATATCCCATTTGGAGAACATGCTCCTTGTCGGCTGAGACCTCATGATTTCTTTTCTTTCTTTCTTTGTTTTTTTTTTTTGTTTTTAAGACAGGGTCTCTCTCTGTTACCCAGGCTGGAGTGCAGCCGTGTTATCTTGGTTCACTGCAGCCTGTGCCTCCCAGCCTCAAGTGATCCTCCCACCTCAGCCTCCCAAGTAGCTGAGACTCCAGGCTCACACCACCACACTTCGCTAATTTTTGTATTTTTTGTAAAGACAGGGTTTTGCCATGTTGCCCAGGCTGGTCTTGAACTCCTGGGCTCGAGTGACCCACCCAGCTCGGCCTCCCAAAGTGCTGGAATTACATGTGTGAGCCACCATGCCCAGCTCACATGATTTCTCTTATCTTGGAACACTCTGTAATACCCTGTGTAAACTTAATACACAACATATTTGCATTCTATTTAGACTACATAGTCCATAGGATAATGGATGAGGAAGTTTAAAAATACTTATTCTTCCAGGTAGAATATATCTTGTTGGGTGGGTGGAAGGTCTATAAGATTTATTAGAACAATTTAAAAGCCTTTTGTGAATAGTTAAAATGAACTGTCTATTAGATAAATAAATGTCAACCAGATATTTCTAATAGCAGATAATTATGTATCTTTGTATTCCTGTGTGGAATGTCATCCTCTATATTCTCTGCATTTTTGTATGTGAGACTTTAGTTTTATTTAGGCTAGATACTCCTGGGCATATTTTGCCTTTGCTAGAATTAATCTTGGATGCTTCAGGTAAAAATGAAAATGATCTTCTCGTTTTTGAGTCCAGAAGTTCCAGACCAGCCTGGGCAACATAGTAAGACTCTCTCTCTACAAAAAAAAAAAAAAAAAAATTAAATTATAGAAAAAAAGGTCGCCGGGCACGGTGGCTCACGCCTGTAATCCCAGCACTTTGGGAGGCCAAGATGGACGGATCATGAGGTCAGGAGATCGAGACCATCCTGGTTAACATGGTGAAACTCTGTCCCTACCAAAAATAGAAAAAATTAGCCGGGCGTGGTGGTGGGCGCCTGTAGTCCCAGCTACTTGGGAGGCTAAGGCAGGAGAATGGCCTGAACCAGGGAGGTGGAGCTTGCAGTGAGCCGAGATCACGCCACTGCACTCCTGCCTGGGTGACAGAGCAAGACTCTGTCTCAAAAAAAAAAAAAAAAAAAGGAAAAAAACAAAGAAAAGGTCTTCTCTGTTCTGATCATTATTCTGGAATATAGTGGCACCATCTCAGCTTACTGAAGCTTCTGCCTCTCGGGTTCGCACTTCTTAAGCCTCAGCCTCCAGAGTAGCTGGGATTACGAGCATGCTACCATGCCTAGCTAATTTTTGTATTTTTAGTAAAGACAGGGTTTCGCCATGTTGGCCAGGCAGGTCTTGAACTCCTAGTCTTAAGTGATCTGCCTACCTTGGCCTCCCAAAGTGCTGGGATTACAGACGTGAGCCACCACACCTGGTCAGCTGATCATTATTCTTATATGTGTATGTGACCAACAAGCCATTTGATGTACCAGCAGAAGAGGGTAAATGACTTATCTTTACCTGGCGAGTACTGAAGATCTCCAGTTGAATGTTGCCTCAGAACCTCAAAAGCATCCTCAAATGCTTGACCCAGCTTGTCTTGTTCAACACACGTCTATTGGAACAATGATAGAATTCTGGAGTTTTAGAATTACCAGTTAAACTGAATCTCCCTGATTTAAAATAGTATTTAGTCTAAAGGAGGGTTTCTCAATCTTGACACTATGGACATTTGGTGCTGGCCGTCTCTGTTGTCAGGGGGCTGCCTATGCATTGTATGATGTTCAGCAGCTTCCCTGGCCTCTACCCACTGGTTGCCAGTAGCACCTTCACAGATGTGACCATCAAAAATGTTTCTGACATCACCAAATGAACCCTGAGGCACAAAATCAATCACAGGTGAAACCCACTCCATGATAGTATAGTATTTAGAGAATGGTATTCATTCTGTAGTATAGTATTTAACATTATTGCAAAATTTTAGCAAGGAGTTGTAGAGCAGAGGAGAGTGATTTAGAAAAAAGGGTCAAGGAAATATCTTCAATGGAACAGAACCTGTGAATTGTTCTTTAAAAGTGAAATGCTCTTATTTTCTAAAGTATGTCTCCAAGACCTAAAATTGAATTGCTTTGCAAACTATTTCATATCCTTATTAATATGATCGATATATTTTACTTTTAAAATGAAGGGACAGTAAAGAAAAAAAATTTTTAATTATTATGCTATAGACATCCTCTGTGGACAGAGTAAAGAAAATTTTAAAATGTCAACTTACCATATTTCGTTAATAAATTGACAATTCTGTTCCTTAGCAGTTGTTGCTTGAAGAAAATAAAACAAAATAAATAAAATTGACAATCCTGAAAAAATTTAATATTTAAAAAGCAAAATTAAATGCAGTCTCTAATTTTATTCTGAATAAGATCTTGCTCAAAGATATTTTCTGAAAATATCTTACATAAACCAAGAGTACCTCCTGAATTCTCTTTGATGAGTACAAATTTTTTTCTACAAAATTTTCTACAGACAATTCTTTCTGCTTTTCCATGATTACAAAATGTTTTAAATATTAAAATAGCTTTATAGTTAATTATCTAAGCTGTTTGATTGATAAGAGAAATTGGAAATAACTCAAAAGTATATGTAAGTATTTCAAAATTACTTTAAATATTCTAAAATTCTGAAAATCAAAATCCTTTTTACCTTAGCATAGCCTTATAAAAGTAGGACTTTTTTTAAAACCTTTCTTTGGTGTTATATTGCCTTCTGAGAATCTGGCAAAAGCCATCCTTTTCCTCCCATGAAAATTGGGCTTAAATTGCAAATAAAATTTAGCCTATGAAGACTATCTTGGACTTGTTTGAATCCTAGGTTAAGAAAACGGGTCTAGAATTTTGTTATTTACTTTCTTATCTCTAAGTAATTCTGATTTTACTTTAGATAAACAATTATCACACAGACCCACAATTAAATGCTTTTAACTGTACATTCTATAGAACAACACAAGGAACAAACAAAAACCAACCCACATAATAAAAAGAACTGTGGTGGGTCCAAAATTGTTTATCATTCCATTAAGTAAACCCAGCGATTCTTTTTATATAAGTGTTTATCTTCTTAGTATTTTTCCCGCAAACACAATGTGTTTACTCTTTAGTATTTAATGCTGAATAATAAAATGAGATGATGTAATCTAATGCCAATATTATACATATCCATCATATATCAACATAACATGTTAAACATCAAAATTCTATTTGGCTCTTTGAAATCACTACATCATGTCAGTTAAAAGAAAATAGAAGAAAATCCAGAAATCACTCTTTGGCTCATGGTCTTTAGTGAATATTATCAGTAGTACATATTTTTTAAAAGTCATGTCAATGATTTTCAACTACTTGCTTTGACTCAAAAGTGCAGAAGCACTGAATGTTGTATTTTGAATTAAATGCTTAAAAATGAACATGTTCTCTTTGACTAAAATGCTTCACAAGACTATCACAACTATTAAAAGTAGCAAATCTAAAGGGACGAAAAAGCTCAAAAACATTATTGATTACCACGATTGCTTAATATTTCTTGCATCTGAACACGCAGACAATGAGAAACACTCATTAGGCCAAAGGAAAAAATGAACAGTGATTAGAAGATATTTACAAAAACATAAGCTGAGAACTTACCGGGAAGACACTTCAACCCTTTATAGAGATGTTTCATTAATATTAGAATGGTAAATTCAACGGAAGGCTATCGTGAAAATAAAAAATTATTTTCCAGTGTGATGGCTCTGACGAAAAAAATAGTAATATTTTTTAAAATTAGAATTGTTAAGACACAACCATCAAGAACACACTGGCAGAGTTGCATTAAATAGCTGTTTTTAAGGAAGTTCTTCAAAAGGGGATTTTTTTTAAAAGATACAGTGCCTTCACAATTTCTATTTCATGATACTACCAGTAGACACCAGGGGCTATTATTTTGAAGAGACACATAGTAGTTTGCACCCCATCAGCCAAAAAGCAAAAAAGCATTAGAACAAACCCCATGAAACCCCGCCCAACTTAGGTTGTAGCTCTTCAGATTTCATAGCCCCACTGGAAACTTCTAACCCACGCAACTCAGGCCCACCCTTCTTTTTTTTTTAATGCATATTACTTCTCTCCCAATTCTGGATTCTATACTCTCTTTCTTGCCTGTACTGTCAACAGCCTTCACTCTGGACTCTCCAAATCAGTCTTTCCTCCTAAACCCCTTTACTTACACTGCCGTTCACCGATCACCTGACTTAGAGAGCTTAAAGGCCTATGGCCGTTGCCCTGACATTCAAGGCTCTTGAACCTTAGCCTTATGTCTTGCCACTCACTTGAGTGGGGATAATGGAATCCATGCTCTTGCTTTCCTCCACATCTAAATTCAGTAGGGGCTCCAAAATGGTTAGGAGAAGCTTATGGGTGGCCATGTGGTTGGACATACCTGAGGCTGCTGCATTCCTAATGCAGGTCCCGTTCTCTTACTTGGCTTGAAGGTTTATTTGGGGTGGCTCTGATGGAAATTATGAGATGCTCCCTCCACCTATAATACTTTCTTCCCAGTTCATCCCCCTGCAGATACACCCTTTTTATGTTACCTGTCCATCAGTGTCCAAAGCAGCATCCACTTGTACGCGGTGGAAATAACCTTCCTGTGCCCTGAAACACATGTCTGCCTCTCACTTGGCTCACCTGAAACCTGCCATTTTAATAGCTGTCACCTTTTGGCCAGGGGGAAAACCGCCTAAGAATTTTTTGTAAACCTTGTGGGTGGGGAGAGTGAAGAGAGCCTGTGATCAAAGCTGCCAGTAATTTCAATTTTGCATTGTGGAGCCTGACCTCACCTTTGATATGGGACTATTGTTTTGGACCAATTGCTTCTTTGAGCCAATTTGTTATGCAAATGTAAACACACAGCCCTTCTTCTCATATGTAGATCTTATAATAACAAGTATAAAACGGTAATCACTAATGTTGATTTGTTTTTAATCTATACCAGTCTACACCCTTTTCAAGCCACCTTATTTGGTTCATTCGTTCAACATTTTACTGAGCTCTTCACTCTTCTGGGCACTGCCCCATGTCCAGGAGCTACAGCCCTGAACAAATCCTTATGAGAAGAAATGATTTTAAAAAAATATACACATTGGAAAAGTGTTACATAAGAAGTGTCAAAAACAACAATACAAAAGAGAAAGATTATGAAGGGAGTGTGCGAATAGCCAGGAAAAATCTCTGAGGAGGAAACTGGTGTGAGCTGAAACCCAAGAAGACTTAAGAGTGAGCAGGCGGGCAGGGTGTCTGGTGCCTATATCCCCACTAAGCAACTACACAGGAGGATGACTTGAGGTTCGAGACCAGCCTGGACAGCACAGTGAAACCCCCAAGCCCTGCCTCCCCACCCTGTCTCAAAAAAATGAAGGAGTGAGCAAAACAAAAAGCAGAGATGCAAATATTTGGAGGAGCACCTCCTGGCAGAGGAAACAGCAGGTGCGAAGAGCCTGGGATGGAAATGAGCTTGGCATTCAAGACACGGGAAAAAAGCAGGAGGAGGAGAGGAGGCTGCAGGAAATGCTCCTGGAGACTAAGAAGCAAAGTTGGAGAAGAGGCAGGATCCAGATCAACATACACATCAAGTCCTAAAATAATCAAAAGTCATGTATGGCAGTGGTTACCTGTGCACCACCATGTCACAGATGAGGAATCTAAACTGAAGTTCGAAGATGTTTTGTGATTTTCCCTAAGTTTCAACTGCTAGTGAGGTGGGCTGGGCCAGATTCAAATTTGGGTTAATTCCACTTCACGTGCGTGCTCTCAGCCCTGGAGCCCTGTGTGTGCAGTTGAGGCTGCCTTCGACCAGGTGCTCAGTCCCAACGGCAAACTCCGCAGCACCCAGCCCATACTTGTCATATATTAATACTACAGGTGTGGTGAGTATTTGAAATGGATGTAGACACAGTGAACTTTTTTTTTTTTTTTTTTGAGACAGAGTCTCCCTCAGTCCCCTAGGCTGGAGTGCAATCGCGCGATCTTGGCTCACTGCAACTTCCACGTCCTAGGTTCAAGAGATTCTCCTGCCTCAGCCTGCCAAGTAGCTGGGATTACAGGCCACCACCACATCCAGCTAATTTTTATATTTTTAGTAAAGACGGGGTTTCACCATATAGGCCAGGCTGTAATTCCAGCTACTCAGGCTGGTTAATTTTTGTATTTTTAGTAGACATGGAGTTTCACTATGTTGGCCAGGCTGGTCTTGAACTCCCGACCTCAGGTAATCCGCCCGCCTCAACCTCCCAAAGTGCTGGGATTGCAGGCGTGAGCCACTACACCCAGCCTGAACTTTCTTTTTTTTTTTTTTTTAATTTTTAATTTTTATTTTTATTTCCAAGATGGAGTCTCTGTCTGTCGCCCAGGCTGGAGTGCAGTGACTTGATCTCGGCTCACTGCAAACTCTGCCTGCTGGGTTCAAGTGATTCTCCTGCCTCAGCCTCCTGAGTAGCTGGGATCACAGGCCCATGCCATCACACCGGGTTAATTTTTGCATTTTTAGTAGAGATGGGGTTTCACCATGTTGGCCAGGCTGGGCTGAAACTCCTGACCTCAGGTGATATGCCTGCGTCAACCTCCTAAATTTCTGGGATTACAGGCATGAGCCACCACGCCTGGCCGATTTTTTTGTTTGTTTGTTTTAATGTAAATAAATTAAAACTCTGATATTTCTAGGCGGGATCTCATCCAAGTACTAAACTGGCCCTATACTCCTGGGTGTCCAAAATCAGAAGAGGTCAGGCCTGTTCAAGGTGTTATGGCCATAAAAAAGTGAACTTTTTTTTTTCTTTTTTGAGAGTGAGCCTTGCTCTATTGCCCAGGCTGGGGTGCAGTGGCATCGTATCAGCTCACTGCAACCTCCACCTCCCAGGCTTAAGTGATTCTCATGCATCAGCTTCCCAAGTAGCTGTGATTACAGGCGCCTGCCACCACGCCTGGCTAATTTTTCTATTTTCAGTAGAGATGGGGTTTCACCATGTTGGCCGGGCTGGTCTCGAACTCCTGACCTCAAGTGATCTGCCTGCCTCAGCCTTCCAAAGTGCTGGGATTACAGGCATGAGCCACTGCGCCCAGCCAACAAGTGAACTATCTAAGCTAGCATTTCCCCAACTATTGTCTCTAGAGTTTGATTATGCAGGATATTAATAAACAAACCTTGCAAAAGTGTTCAGTGGAAGCTAGGATTGCTGCCTAGAACTTCCTTAGTGAAGTCAATGAGTGTGTTGAATTTTTTTTTTTTTTTTTTTTTTTTTTTTTTTTTTTTGAGGTAGGCTCTCACTCTGTCACCCAGGCTAGAGTGCAATGGTGCAATCATAGCTCACTAAAGCCTCAACCTCTTAGGCTTAGGCTCAAGTGATCCTCCTGTCTCAACCTCTCAAGTAGATGAGACTGCAGGCAGATGTCATCATGCTGAGCTAATTTTTAAATTTTTTGTAGAGATGGGGTCTCACACTGTTGCCCAGGCTGGTCTCAAACTCCTGGGCTCAAGCCATCCTCCTGCCTCAGCCTCCCAAAGTACTGGGAATACAGGTGTGAGACACTGCATACAGCCTATTGGATACAACCCTACGTTACAGATGAGAAAACAGAAATGCAGCTTTAGAGTTCTCTGTGGGGTTAAGAGGTGAAGTTGTTTTGGCAACTGGAAAAGATAACGCAATAGATTTTTAGCATTTGAGAAGTCAAAACTCCTATTTCTTGAGAATCTGATGAAAGCTGGCAGTTATTTTCCCAGGAAAATGCCATCAGCGCACATTTTCAGGCAAACCCTCCCAGTAGGGCCAGTGAACTCCAATTTGGGAGCCCCTGCAGTATATTTATTTAATATATGGACACCAGTGTTTCCCTCAACTCCAGAAATGAGCTGAGTAATAAGCTAAGGGCTCTGAAGAGAGGATCCCTGATTGACAGATTCACTTTTGCAGAAGTTCATTGTCCTCAGTGGCCATGGAGATTATTTTAGAAAATCTTAAGCAACACATGTGCTGGCACACAAATCATATGGTGACACACTTCAGGTGGAAGACTGTGTTTTCTGAGAATAGAGAACTGCAGAACCCAAAAATGGAGATCAAGTTCAAGCTCTTATCATTCTTCACAATTTCTTCTTAAATAATTTAATTGTTGAAGTGACTACAGAATTGTGTCTTAATCTTGTCAAGATCTTTGGAAACTCCAATAAGCAAATAATAAAGATTGTTAGCAGACTGGGGAGAAGGTGCTAGAAAATTCTTCATGCTTGGCTGGGTGCGGTGGCTCACGCCTATAATCTCATTACTTTGGGTGGCTAAAGTGAGAAGATTGCTTGAGGCCATGAGTTCAAGACCAGCCTGGTCAACATAGTGAGACCCCCCCCCATCTCAATTTTTAAAAAAAAAAAGAAAAGAAGGCTGGGCACGCTGGCTCATGCCTGTGATCCCAGCACTTTGGGAGGCCAAGGTGGGAGTTCAAGACCAGCCTGACCTACATGGAGAAACTCCATCTCTACTAAAAATACAAAATTAGCGGGGCGTGGTGGCACATGCCTGTAATCCCAGCTACTCGGGAGACTGAGGCAGGAGAATTGCTTGGACCTGGGAGGCGGAGGTTTCGGTGAGCCCAGACCGCGCCATTGCACTCCAGCCTGGGCACCAAGAGCGAAACTCTGGCTGGGCGCAGTGGCTCATGCCTGTAATCCCAGCTACTCGGAAGGCTGAGGCAGGAGAATTGCTTGAACCCAGGAAGCGGAGGTTGCGCTGAGCCGAGATCGCGCCATTGCACTCCAGCCTGGGCAACAAGAGCGAGACTCTTGTTTCAAAAAAAAAAAAAAAAAAAAGCAAAACAAAAAGCGAAACTCCATCTCAAAAAAAAAAAAAAGAGGAAAAAGAAAAAAAAAAATCCTCACATTTGAGTAGGAGGAATCATAGAACCAGAGATTATGAGACAAATAGTTAACCTCACTCTCATTTTAATAATAATTACTTGCAATAGATATTCTTTGAAATTTACTGAGACATGTTTTGTGGCCCAACATGGAGTCCATCTTGACTGAATTTGCACTTGGAAGAATGTATACCTTGCAGCTATAAAATGCAGTGGCTGACAAATATCAATTATATCTAGTTGGCTGATAATATTGTTCAAATCTTTTATATTTTGAGGGACTTCTTTTGTCTTCGTGGTCTATACATTAGTGTAAGGGAAATCT
The DNA here is from genome assembly GCF_024542745.1 of Macaca thibetana thibetana. Classification (NCBI taxonomy): domain Eukaryota; kingdom Metazoa; phylum Chordata; class Mammalia; order Primates; family Cercopithecidae; genus Macaca; species Macaca thibetana. The sequence goes on along the minus strand of NC_065588.1, from coordinate 97,770,982 downwards.
CCAATTATAATTGTTGAGTGTGTCTATTTCTCTTCTTTAGTTCTGTTTTTGCACGATGTATTTTGAAATTTTCTCATTAGCTGCATACTCAGAATTAATTGCTATGTGTTCTTGATAAACTGAGCCTTTTATCATTATAAAATTTCCGTCTTTTTTTTTCTGGTAATCTTCCCTGTCTTGAAGTCTACTTTGATATTAACCACCTCAGCTTTCTTCTCCTTAGTGTATATATCATTTATATTTTCACTTGCAACCTGTCCCACTTGTCTGTGTGTCTCTATTTAAAGTATGTCGCTTTAAGCAGCATATAGTTGGATATGGCTTATTAATCTAGTCTGACAATCTCTGCCTTTTTAGTGTTTAGTCCAATTTAGTAACTCCTGAAATAGCTAGGTTTAAGTCTACCATTTTGCTATTTGTTTTCTATTGATCCCATTTATTTTCTGTTCCTTTGTTCTTGCTTTCTTACTTTCTTTTTTATTGAATATTTTTATTATTTCACTTTATTTCATCTATCATCTCTTTATAATGTGATTATATATTTTTATTTTCTTTGTGTGTGTGTGGATTTTTAATTTTTTTTTAATTTTAATTTTAATTTTTGTAGAGATAGGAGTCTTGCTATGTTGGCAAAGCTGGTCTCAAACTCCTGGGCTGAACCTCTTGAGTCAGCCTCCCAACGTGTTGGAATTACAGGTATGAGCCACTGCGGCTGGCCTGATTATATGATATACTTTTGTAGATTTTTTTTTTTAGTGGTTGCTGTGGGGATTACAATATGAATTTCTAATTTATCACAGTCTACTTTGGGTTAATATTATACCACTTTATGTATGCTGGAAGAAGGATAATTCCCTTTATGTCACCTCCCATTCTTTGTGCCACTGTTGTCATTTATTCACTTCCACATGTTATCACAGTTGATTATTTAAACCTCACGTAATGATGTGAGGTGGTATTATTGTCCCTGAGTTCTATCTGGGACTCTAAATCTCCTAGCTGTGTAAACCTGAACAAATAACTTAATCTCTCAGTTTCTTCTTCTGTAAATTGTGGATAATAATTTTACTTACAAGTAAGGTTACTGTGAAATTTATCCCAGGGAATCTATGTAATGTGCTTGGGACAGTCCTGGTTTTAATACATGCTCAGCCTGGCGTGGTGGCTCATGCCTGTAATCCCAGCACTTTGGGAGGCCGAGGTGGGCGGATCACATGAGGTCAGGAGCTTGAGACCAGCCTAGCCAACATGGTGAAACCCCATCTCTACTAAAAATACTAAAATTAGCCTGATGTGGTTTCACATGCCTGTAATCCCAGTTACTAGGGAGGCTAAGGCAGGAGAATCACTTGAGCCTGGAAGGCAGAGGTTGCAGTAAGCCAAGATTGCACCATTGCACTATAGCCTGGGTGACAAGAGCGAGACTCCGTATCAAAAAAAAAAAAAAAAAAGGCCTAGGTCTTGCTTTCTTAACTACGCTCATTTTACAGATGAAGAAACAGAGACTCAGAGAGGCTAAGTAGCATATTTAAGGTCATACAGCTAGGAAAAGATAGAGGTGGAGGTTTTCAAACCGGTTCTACCTGACTCTAACCAAAGGTTTTTAACCATTCTGTCTGACTTTGTTTCCTTATATGGAGTGAGGATGAGAAGAAGAATGTGATAACAATGGCCTTATGTCCTATGGCTCTTGACAGCTTTTTTTTTTTTTTTTTTTTGAGACAGAGTCTTGCTTTGTCGCCCAGGTTGGAGTGCAGTGGCGCGATCTTGGCTCACTGCAACCTCTGCCTCCCAGGTTCAAGCAATTCTCCTGCCTCAGCCTCCAGAGTAGCTGGAATTACAGGCGTGTACAACCACACCTGGCTAATTTTTGTATTTTTAGTAGAGACAGGGTTTCACCATGTTGGCCAGGCTGATCTTTAACATCTGACCTCATTTGATCCGGCCGCCACGGCATCCCAAAGTGCTAGGATTACAGGCGTGAGCCACCGCACCTGATCTTGAGAGCTTTTATGGTGCTTGAGAACAGGAGTAAACACACATCATGATAGCTGTTTTAGCACCAAAAGTGCTCTGCTTTTACCATGTCTGGGACCTGCAGCCTCGCTGGTAAGTGACAGAACCAGGGCTCAAACCCAGTTCTTCCCTTGCCATGTCTGGTACCTCTTCCTGATTATCAAGTTGCACAACTATGCCCCATAGGCTGTGTGTATTGATCATAATTACTTTAATGGCTCCTACCAGTGTTTACACCAACAGAGGAAACTTCTCTGACACAGAACTAGTAGGGAACAGCACAGCTACACAGAGAAAGATGAGACTACAGACCCCTTCTCATGGTCCCCAATGGGGTGCCAGCGAGGTAGTGATTTTTTTTTTTTTTTTCTTGAGACGGAGTCTAGCTCTGCCGCCCAGGCTGAAGTGCAGTGGCCAGATCTCAGCTCACTGCAAGCTCTGCCTCCCGGGTTTACGCCATTCTCCTGCCTCAGCCTCCCGAGTAGCTGGGACTACAGGCACCCGCCACCTGGCCCGGCTAGTATTTTGTATTTTTTAGTAGAGACGGAGTTTCACCGTGTTAGCCAGGATGGTCTTGATCTCCTGACCTCGTGATCCACCCGTCTCGGCCTCCCAAAGTGCTGGGATTACAGGCTTGAGCCACCGCGCCCGGCCGAGGTAGTGATTTTTTTAGTGGTGTGTTCTGAACCATGACTGATGGTGAAAGGGCACTTTCTAGTCTTTCTGAAGCAGCTAAACTCTGAGGATCTTCTGGTGTATATTACTGCATTCTAATTCCAGGCACAGAGAGGTGGGCTAAATCTCAGCTAAATTCTTTTTCTTTTTTTTTCTTTTTAAATTAGCCCTGAATCGCAGTGGCTCATGCCTGTAATCATAGAACTTTGGGAGGCCGAGGTGGGCAAATCACCTGAGGTCAGGATTTTGAGAACAGCCTGGCCAACATGGTGAAATCCCATCTCTACTAAAAATACAAAAATTAGCTGGGTGTGGTGGTGCACGACTGTAACCCAGCTACTTGGGAGGCTGAGGCAGAAGAATTGCTTGAACCCAGGCGATGGGGGTTGCAGTGAGCCGAAATTGCGCCACTGCACTCCAGCCTGGGCGACAAAGGGAGACTCCGTCTCAAAAAATAATAATAAAATAAAATCGCCTTGAAGATTCAAGGCCTCAAAAAATTGGGTTAAGACTCACAATTGTTCCTCTCCACATAAATCTTTAGGAAAAGGTGAAAATTTGATATAATCTGAAGAGAAACCAGAGTATACTAGACTTTTTTTGTGGGGGGTCGAGAGATGGGGTCTCGCTCTGTCACCAGACTGGAGTGCAGTGGCGCAATCTCGGCTCACTGCAAGCTTCACCTCCCGGGTTCAAGCAACTCTCCTGCCTCAGCCTCCCGAGTAGCTGAGACTACAGGTGCCCTCCACCACGCCCAGCTAATTTTAGTATTCAGTAGAGACGGAGTTTCACCACGCTGGCCAGGATGGTCTGGATCTCTTGAACTCGTGATCCACCCGCCTCAGCCTCCCAAAGTGCTGGGATTACAGGCATGAGCCCCTGCGCCCGGCCTCTTTTTTATTTTTCTTGAGATAGGGTCTCACTGTGTCAGGCTGGAGTGCAGTGGTGCAATCGCGGCTCGCTGCAGCCTCGACCTCCCCGGCTCAAGTGATCCTCCTGTCTCAGCCCCACTAGTACCTGGGACTACAGGTGCGCACCACCACGCCTGGCTAATTTGTGTATTTTTTGTAGAGACAGGGTTTCGCCATGTTGCCCAGGCTGGTCTACCAAATTCTTTATACATCTTTATCTTAAGCCTGAAGAACACATATCCCTCTGCTTCTTCCCTTTTGGCCTCAGAAGTTTCTAAACCTAAGCCATTTACCAGCCTGGGAAAGGGAAGAGGAAAACGACTCCTCCCTTCATCTCTTAGTGGGTTTGTAATGCCTATTTTCACTTTCTAGTTTACTAAGAAGACAGACTTGCAATTGATTCTGCTTTAAATTTATGTCCTTTTGGTTAAGAATTTTTTTTTCTAGCAGTTTGTGAGTGGCAACTCTCCCTGTTTTAACAAAATTAATTAGCGGGGTAATAATGTCCTTTTTACAGAGAAGAAGCATCCTGTTCTTACAGAAGCCAGCTGGTTAACTGGGACTAGAGAAGAAGGGTGGGGGAGTCCTCTAAACTCAAAGAAGTTTAGGAAACTGGCACATTAATGGGATCCCAAGTTTTAGCTACGTGCTTATAACTGGCTATACGTTTCTGGTTCCAGTTGTCATCAGTGAGAATTCACTGCTGATAGGAGTCTAAATGGGGACAACCATTTAAGAAAATAGTCTTTAGCAAAGTTTAGCTCACAAATCCTTTTCAGGCATATATATAAGAGAAACTCTTGTATACAAGCATCAGGACATATGTGGAAAGAAGATGGTTCAGCAGCCCTGTTTATAAGGGGAAAGAACTACAAACTATATATCTATATCTATCTATAGATATATAAGTATAGACAGATAAACTCAAACATATGTAGGTCTGATAAATATATACTCACATACATAGTGACAAGAGAATGTGTGAATTGTGGTATGTTCACATAATAGAATATAGAAATGTGAAAATGAATAAACTATAGCCAAGTGCAATTACATGGAAGAATCTTGAACACATAATATTCAGGGAAAAAAGGAAAACCTAGAAAACCACTTAAAATATGATAAGATTTCTATAGAGTTCAAAAATAAACAAAACTACACAATATATTATCTGTCTCTATCTATCTATCTATCACCAATCGCGTGTGTGTATATGTGTGTGTGTGTGTGTGTGAGTAAAGCAAGGGAATAATAAGCACAAAACTTAGGACAATGGATACTTTTAGGAATGGAAAGACAAGGAAATAGATGGTCTAGGTGTGGCACATAATTTATCAAAACAATTTTTTTTTAGCTCGGCGTGGTGGCTCACACATGTAATCCCAGCACTTTGGAGACTAAGGTGGGTAGATCACCCGAGGTCAGGAGTTCGAGACCAGCGTGGCCAACGTGGCGAAGCCTGTCTGCATTAAAAATATAAAAATTAGCCGAGCATGGTGGTGCATGCCTGTAGTCCCAGCTACTTGGGAGGCTGAGGCAGGAGAATCACTTGAACCAGGAGGTGGAGGTTGCAGTGAGCCAAAATCATGCCACCTCACTCTAGCATCAGCGACAAAGCAAGACTCTGTCTCAAAAAAAAAAAAATTGTTTTTGGGCCAGGAGATGGGCTCCTGGGTGTTTATTTCACTGAAGTATTACATATACGGTTTGTATGTTTCAAAAAACATAACTAATCATAAACATTACTAAAATAATAATGACAGACAAAAAATAACAACTAAAATAATAATAAACAATGACAGACAAAAGGAACAAGGGATAAGAGAAGGTCAACTAACAAAGCAAGTGAAGTTTCAAAAAAAATTCTAAGGAAACAATTTTCCTGCTTCTTCTTCTTTTTTTTTTTTCTTTTTCTTTTTTCCTAAGACAAGGTCTTGCTCTGTCACTCAGCCTGGAGTACAGTGACACGATTTTGCTTTTAAGAGTGAAAACATTCATCATTCAGTATTGTAAAATTAGTTTTCAGTATGTGAAAATTCTTGCCTAAGTATAATAGTTTAAATTTGTGACAGAAATAAATTATGAAAGTTTGGAAAATAGGCTGGGCATGGTGGCTCAAGCCTCTAATCCCAGCACTTTGGGAGGCCAAAGCAGGAGAATAGCTTGAGCCCAGGAGTTTGAGACCAGCCTGGGCAACATAGCCTGGGCATAGTGGCATGTGTTTGTGGTCTCAGCTACTTGGGAGGCTGAGGTGGGAGGATCACTTGAGCCCAGAAGGTCCAGTCTGCAGTGAGCTATGATCATGCGACTACATCCCAGCCTGGATGACAGAGCGAGACCAACAACAAAACATTTTGGAAACTTATTCTGCTCCCTTCAATTGCAAGAGTTTTTTCTTATTTAAAGTCCTATGCTTAGCTGGGCACAGTGGCTCATGCCTGTAATCCTAATACTTTGGGAGGCTAAGGCAGGTGGATCACCTGAGGCCAGGAGCTTGAGACCAGCCTGGCCAACATGGCAAAACCCTGTCTCTACTAAAATTACAAAAATTAGCCGGGCATGGTGGCATGCACCTGTAATCCCAGCTACTCGGGAGGCTGGGGCACTAGAATCCCTTGAACCTAGGAGGCAGAGATTGCAGAGAGCCAAGGTCACATACCTGCACTCCAGCCTGGGCAACAGAGTGAGACTCTGTCTCAAAAATAAAATAAAATAATATAAAATAAAATAGAAAATTAAAAAAAATAAATTCCTATACTCAAATGGGAATAATTTTGCCATCAGATAACACTATACTTAACATATGGACTGTCTCAATTCATGTTTCTTGGTGTGCCAATGTGGGTAAATATGAAAGAAGAAACACTTGATTGAGACAGGCTCTCACTATGTTGCCAAGGCTGGTCTCGAACTCCTGAGCTTAAGTGATTTTCCCACCTCAGCCTCCCAAGTGAGGAGGAGGAAGCAATCCATTTCTGAACAAATGTCATCACTATTGTGAAGATGGATGCAGGGTGTGATAGGCCGTGATTTTTAGAATATTTCAGAAATGTTCAAGGAGACCAGCCCCCTTGTGAGATGCAGAGACAGATGAAAAGTGGACCAGATAGACAAGATCCAGAACAACACTTTACCATGAGCTCTAAAATATTACCACAAATGTAAGGATATTGGCGAAGTCTATTTAGCAGAATTCCTTCTGAGGACTGGATTATATGGGTTGGAAAAAAATGTTTGATAAACCATGGAGGAGTTGAGGGATCTGCTCTTGTCTCCATGATAGTCCCTGGGATGTCTTCCTTTATTCGTCTCATGCACATCTACTGAGCACCAATAGCTGCTGCTCTAGATGCTGGGATACATCAATGAACAAAGCAGACAGAGATTCCTGTCTTTGTATCATTTCTGCAATAAGCATGGGTCTGATGCATGAATTAGAATCCATAGTAGAAGATGAATAATTTGTGAAAGAATAAAAAGCCAAGCGGAGTAAGGAGAATCTAGAATGGGAGAGGGTCCCCCTTTATACAGAGTGATCAAGCCATGCCATATTAAGATGGTAGCATTTGAGCCAAGACTTGAAGGAGGTGAGGAAGTTAAGCGTGTGAACATCTGTGGGAAGGTGACTCAGGCAAGAGAGCAGCAAGTGAAATAGCAGCTCCTCACGCCTGTAATCCCAGCACTTTGGGAGGCCAACACTGGAGGATCACAGGAGCTCAGGAGTTCAAAACTAGCCTGGGCAACATGGTAAAACCCCATCTCTACAACAAATACAAAAATTAGCTGGGCATGGTGTCACATGCCTGTGGTCCCAGCTACCTGGGAGGCTGAGGTGGGAGGATTGCTTGAGCCCAAGTGGTCAAGGCTGCTGTGACAGAGCCTGGGTGACAGAGCAAGATCCTGTCTCAAAAAAAAAAAAAAAAAAAAAGAGAGAGAGGGCTGGGCTCGGTGGCTCATGCCTGTAATCCCAGCACTTTGGGAGGCTGAGATGGGCAGATCACTTGAGGTCAGGAGGCTGAGGCAGGAGAATCACTTGAATCGGGGAGGTGAAGTTTGCATTGGGCCGAGATCATGCTACTGCACTCCAGCCTGGGTGATGGAATGAGACTCTGTTTAAAAAAAAAAAAAAAAAGAGAGAGAGAGAGAGAGCTAGCAGCTCATGTGTTCTGAGAACATGAGAGCTGAGGGTTTGAGTGCCTTTCTGGAGGGAGGGTCCCAGTTCATTGGAGGACTATATTGGTTGCTTGGGGGCACTGATGAAAGTGATCTTTTGGCCAGGTGCAGTGGCTCACACCTGTAATCCCAGCACTCTGGGAGGCCAAGATGGGCAGACCACCTGAGGTCAGGAGTTTGAGACCAGCCTGGCCAACATGATGAAACCCTGTATCCACAAAAAATACAAAAATTAGCTGGGCGTGGTGGCGTATGCCTGTAACCCCAGCTACTTGAGAGGCTGAGGCAGGAGAATCGCTTGAACCAGAGAGGCAGAGATTGCAGTGAGCCAAGATCGCACCATTGCGCTCCAGCCTGGGCAAAAAGAGCGAAACTCTGTCTCAAGAAAAAAAAAAAAAAAAAAAAGAAAGAAAGAGGCCGGGCGCAGTGGCTCACGCCTGTAATCCCAGCACTTTGGGAGGCCGAGGCAGGCAGATCACGAGGTCAAGAGATCAAGACCATCCTGGCCAACATGGTAAAACTCCATCTCTACTAAAAATACAAAAAAATTAGCTGGGTGTGGTGGCGTGTGCCTGTAGTCCCAGCTACTTGGGAGGCTGAGGCAGGATAATCGCTTGAAACTGTGATTCAAGTGATTTTGATAAAATGGGGTTTTGCCATTTTGTCCAGGCTAGTTTTGAACTCCTGAGCTCATGTGATCCTCTGGTATTGGCCTCCCAAAGTGCCAGAGGTTGCAGTGAGCTGAGATCACGCCACTGCACTCCAGCCTGGTGACAGAGTGAGACTCCTTTCAAAAAAAAAAAAAAAGAAAGGATCTTTTTTTCACCCTTCTTGTAGTTGGATGCACTCCTAAATGCTTTAAACATCAAGTTGATATTTAAGGAATGTAGGTTTGAGAGTTCACCAAATTTGCAGCTGGATGCCTATTTGTCTCCATCTCTTCTGATGCATTAAATAGAGTTGGAGAAAAGGGATCACTGTACACTATTGGTGGGAATGTAAATTGGTGCAGACACTATGGAAAACGGTACAGAGGTTCCTCAAAAAATTAAAAACAGAATTACCGCATGATCCAGCAATTCCACGTCGGGTTACATACCCAAAGGAAAGAAAACCAGTATGTTGCAGAGGTATCTGCACTCCCATTTTCATTGCTGCATTATTCACAATAACCAAAATATGGAAACAAATAAAGTGTTTTTTATGGATGAATGCATTAATAAATTATGGTGTGTATCAGCCGGGTTGTGGTGGCTCATGCCGGTAATCCCAACACTTTGGGAGGCTGAGGCGGGAGGATCATCCGAGGCCAGGAGTTCGAGATCAGCCTGACCAACATGGAGAAACCCCGTCTCTACTAAAAATACAAAAATTAGCCAGGTATGGTGGCCGACGCCTGTAGTCTCAGCTGCACAGGAGGCTGAGGCAGGAGAATCGCTTGAACCCGGGAGGCGGAGCTTGCAGTGGGCTGAGATCATGCCACTGCACTCCAGTCTGGGCAACAAAGTGAGACTCCATCTCGAAAAAGAGAGAAAAAAAAAAAAAAGTAAAAACTGTTTTTACCATTTTGTCTGTTCTTTTTTCTTTATTTTTTTGGTTCACCCATCTGCACACTAAGCCATTTTGTCCCTGATTGCTATAACTCCAGCAACTTTCTTTGACTAATACTGACTGATATTTTGAAATATGGAGGAAATGGCAAAGTCAGTCACTTAGGAAAAAAAAATAATATCCAAAATCTGGAGCCAAAGAAAAATGGTTATTGACACGGAAAAAAACCAAATTACTTTCTTGCCTCACACTAAATATAAGAATCAAATTTTAATGGATTAAGAACATAAATGCAAAAGCAAAACTTTTAAACTTTTAAGAGAAAAGATGGTAAATATCCTTATCCTTATCATTTCAAAGTAGAAAAGCACTTTTTGTGTTTTTTTTTTTTTTTTTTTTTTGGAGACAAAATCACCTAGGCTGGAGTGCAGTGGTGCAATCTCGGCTCACTGCAACCTCCGCCTCTCAGGTTCAAGTGATTCTCCTGCCTCAGCCTCCCAAGTAGTTGGGATTACAGGCATGCACATCATGCCTGGCTAATTAATTAATTAATTAATTAATTTTGAGACAGAGTCTCACTCTGTCGCCCAGGCTAGAGCACCATGGTACAGTCTCAGCTCACTGCAACCTCTGCCTCCCAGGTTCAAGCAATTCTTCTACCGCAGCCTCCTGAGTAACTGGGATTACAGGGCACTGAGCCTGGCTGAAAAGAACTTCTTTAGAGAAGAAAATACAAAACAAATACTAATCAAATGAAAATTCAAACATTTCTCCTTAATCTTACTGTGAAGAACTTCTGTATCAGGCAGAGTTTCTTCTTCTTCTTCTTTTTTTTTTTTTTTTTTTTTTTTTGAGAACAGACTCTTGCTCTGTCGCCCAGGCTGGAGTGCAATGGCACAATCTCGGCTCACTGCAACCTCTGCCTCACCAGTTCAAGCAATTTTCCTGCCTCAGCCTCCCAAGTAGCTGGGATTACAGGCACCCGCCACCACACCCAGCTAATTTTTTTATTTTTAGTAGAGACAGGATTTCACCATTTTGGCCAGGCTGGTCTCGAACTTCTGACCTCAGGTAATCCACCCACCTCGGCCTCCTAAAGTGCTGGGATTACAGTCCTGAGCCACCGTGCCTGGCCCAGGCCAAGTTTCAACTGGAAACAGATGACAAACTCAGGTGGAGATGATTCAACTAGAGTTTATTTACAAAGGGATTAATTATAACAAGAGGAACAGAGTGTTGGGGAACTATCAAGAAAACAATGCAAGAAGCCAGGGTTAGCAGTAAAGGAGCTCCCACCACCAACAGGAGGGATGGAGAGGTAAACAGAACTTGGAAGAGAAGGAGAATCCTCTAAGACAGGGATCCTTTGGCCAGGAAATGCAGTACCTCATGCAACCTCGCAGGGAAAGGGCTAGGAAGAAAAAAACCCTGACCTCATTCTGTTCCCTCCAACTTCCCGCTGGGGTTCCTCTTTTTGGCCAAACTCCAGTAGAAAGTAGGAAATTTAAAGCCCATTGATGAGCTTCATATAGGTAGGCCTTCTGGGACAGAGGGGAGGTAGAAATCAATCTAGAGGGGCAAACATGACTCATAATAATTAAAAAGTGTCTTAAATAAAATGAAAAGAGCCACCACGTATTCCGTTTTATGGAATGAAGTATTGCCAATTTAAATTTTAAAAACAACAATTTTTTAAAAAATTTAAAGAAAATGAGGTTGGGCAAGGTGGCTCATGCCTATAATCCCAGCACTTTGGGAAGCCGAGGAGGGTGGATCACCTGAGGTCAGGAGTTCAAGACCACCCTAACCAACATGGTGAAACCCCGTCTCTACTAAAAATACAAAAAATGAGCTGGGCGTGGTGGCAGGCACTTGTAATCTCAGCTATTCAAGAGGCTGAGGCAGAAGAATCACTTGAACCCAGGAGGCGGAGGTTGCAGTGAGCCGAGATCATGCCATTGCACTTCAGCCTTGGAAACAAGAGTGAAACTATGTTTCAAAAAAAAAAAAAAATTAAAGAAAATGGAAAGACAAGCAACTAGGAGAAGATAACCAACTGAAACTCAGACATCGGTGGCAGAAGTGTAAATTGGCACAATCATTTTGGAACATAGTTTAGTATTATCTGTCAAATTTGGACATTCACAAATATGTATACCATTTGTGTGCATACATTCAAGAGAAACTCTGGCTAATGTATACCAAGGGACATAGATAAATGTGTGCAAACCAGTGTTGTTCATTATAGCAAAAAGGAGACGATAATTCAAATGCCCATTGACAGAATAAGGGTAAAGTATATTTACATAACCGAATAGTATGCAGCAATGAAATGGAATCTCAGTAACACAATGTTGAATAAAAAATCAAGTCTCAGAAGATTACAAACAGCATGTTGTATCCCTTCTACCTGCAGTACTTCTAGGATTTTCTTTTTTCTTTCTGTTTTTTTTTTGCAGATACACTCACAAATAATATATACAGGGATATGTATATAAAAGTACTCATTTCAGACCAGGTGCAATGGCTCACGCCTGTAATTCCAACACTTTGGGAGGCCGAGGCAGGCAGACAACCTGAGGTCAGGAGTTTGAGACCAACCTGACCAATATAGTGAAATTCCATCTCTACTGAAAATACAAAAATCAGCCAGGTGTGGTGGCACATGCCTGTAACCCCAGCTATCGGGGAGGCCCAGGCAAGAGGATTGCTTAAACCCAGGAGGTGGAGGTTGCAGTGAGCCAAGATCTCGCCACTGCACTCTAGCCTGGGTGATAGAGTGAGATTGTCTCAAAATAATAATAATAATAATAATGATAATAGTAAAATTTAAAAATATTCATTGGATGGGCATGATGGATCATGCCTATAATCCCAGCACTTTGGGAGGCGGAGGTGGGTGGATCACCTGAGGTCAGGAGTTCGAGACCAGCCTGGCCAATACGGTGAAACCCCTTTTCTACTAAAAATACAAAAATTAGCTGGGTGTGGTGGTGCATGCCTATAATCAAGCTACTCGGGAGGCTGAGGCAGGAGAGTCGCTCGAACCTGGGAGGTACAGATTGCAGTGAGATGAGATCGCACTGCTGCACTTCAGCCTGGGCAACAGAGAGAGTCTCTGTCTCAAAAAAAAAGTAAAAAATAAAAAAGTATTCATTTCAGCAAAAGATAGGAAAGAAATCATGTCCATCAATAAAGAATTATGAAGCAAACCATGGTAATCCACCTGAAAGGAATGCTGTGTAGCCATTAGAATGAATCATTTATTTATATCAATATGGAATCCTAAGGTATATTATATTATGAAATAAAAAACGTGAGGAGCCATGCCATGTGTAGCCTAATTTAATTTATATTTTAAAGGATATATTGGGCCAGGTGGGGTGGCTCATACCTGTAGTCCCAGCACTTTGGGAGGCCAGTGCGGGAGGATCACTCGAGCACTTGAGCCCAAGAATTCAAGACCAGCTTGGGCAACATGGTGGGACCTTGTCTCTCTAAGAAAAAAAAAGATACATTAAATATTGTATGTGCTTATCTATACATGGTATACATGGAATAGCCTGCAAAGATTCATAATAAGTTACTAAAAATGGGTGTCTCTAGGCAAGACTAGAGATTGGGTACCAGAGGTAGGAGACTTATTTTTCACTATATACCTTTTGGTACTCTGAATTTTTTAATCATCTAGTTTTAAAAAATATAAAGCTGGTGCGGTGGCTCATGCCTGTAATCCCAGCGCTTTGGGAGGCCAAGGTGGGCAGATCACTTGAGGTTAGGAGTTTGAGACCAGCCTTGCCAACATGGAGAGACCCCGTCTCTACTAAAAATACAAAAAATTAACTGGCTATGGTGGCTCACGCCTGTTGTCCCAGCTAATTGGGAGGCTGAGGCAGGAGAATCACTTGAATCTGGGAGGCAGAGGTTGCAGTGAGCTGAGATAGCACCACTGCACTCCAGCCTGGGTGACAGTGCAAGACCCCATCTCAAAATATAAATAAATAAACAACTAACTAAATAAAAATATAAAACCTTTTAAAAATTAAAAGCTAAAATTTTCTCTTGTAACACAAATTTAATATATATGTTCCTCGTTTGGAAGAAATTTTTCACAGGAATAAAATGTGCTTTGAAAACACAGGAATATTCCATCAATACATAGCCTCAATAGAATAAAGAAACCCTCCTAGGTGTTGACAAAATGAAAAACAAAACCTTCAGCATGCATTTAAACACTGGCTGAACATGCTAAAACTTACTTTTTTTTTTTTTTTTTTGAGACGGAGTCTCGCTGTGTCTCCCAGGCTGGAGTGCAGTGGCGTGATCTCGGCTCACTGCAAGCTCCGCCTCCCGGGTTCACGCCATTCTCCCGCCTCAGCCTCCCAAGTAGCTGAGACTACAGGCGCCCGCCCCCACGCCCGGCTAGTTTTTTGTATTTTTAGTAGAGACGGGGTTTCACCATGTTAGCCAGGATAGTCTCGATCTCCTGACCTCATGATCCACCCGCCTTGGCCTCCCAAAGTGCTGGATTACAGGCTTGAGCCACCGCGCCCGGCCTTTTTTTTTTTTTTAATAGATGGAGTCTCCCTCTGTTGCCCAGGCTCGAGTGCAGTGGCGCGATCTCGGCTCACTGCAAGCTCCGCCTCCCGGGTTCACGCTATACTCCTGCCTCATCGTCCTGAATAGCTGGGACTACAGGCACCCACCACCACGCCCAGCTAATTTTTGTATTTTTTGTAGAGACGGGGTTTCACCATGTTAGCCAGGATGGTCTCGATCTCCTGACCTCGTGATCCGTCTGCCTCAGCCTCCCAAGGTGCTGGGATTACAGGCGTGAGCTACCACACCCAGCCTAAAAGTTACATTTTAAGCAGGATTACCTTTTGCCCCATATCCATGGTCCAGGTTCCAGAAAAGTTTAGTTCTTTTTAAAAGGAAGTTAAACTGGGTGTGGTGGCCTGCATTTGTAAACCTAGCTACTTGGGAGGCTGAGGTGGGAGGACTGCCTGAGCCCAGGAGTTTGAGGCTACAGTGAGCCATGATCATACCAATGCACTTCAGCCTGGGTGACAGAGTGAGGCTCTGTGTATCCCTCTATTTAACATTGTATTGGTGGTCCTAACCAATGTAATAAGGCAAGAAAAAGGAATGAGTATTCAGATTGGAAATGAAGAAGTAAAACTGTCTTTATTTGAATATGATATGATTGGTTATGATTACAATCCTAAGAAATTCACAAAAAGGTTGCAGAATATAAGGGTATTTCTATATACCAATATCATAATCCCAGCTACTTGGGAGGCTAAGGAAGGAGAATTGCTTGAACTCAGGAGGTGGAGGTTGCAATGAGCCGTCCCACTACTGCACTTCAGCCTGGGTGATAGATGAGACTCTGTCTCAAAAAAAAAAAAAAAGGCTCAAAAAACTGAACTTCATTAAAATTTAACTTTGTCTCTTCAAAGGACGCTGTGAAGAAAATTAAAACCCAAGCCACAAACTGAAAGAACATACATCAAGCCCTCAAATAACACACCCTTTCAGACCATCTTCTTTTGTCCTTTGGCTCTAACTTTGATGAGAAAACAAATGGATTCCTGGCCTGGGCCACTTCCTGTATGGGGTTGGCACTTCCTGTGTGGGGTTGGCACTTCCTGTGTGGGGTTGGCACCTTCTCTCCATAGTCTGTATGGATTTGTTTTGGTACTCCACTTTCCTCTCACATCCCAAAGATGGGTATGTTAGGTTTATTGGGATGTCTACATGGTTCCAGTCTGAGTGAGTGTAGGTGTGGTTGTAGGTGTGGACCCACCCTGAGATGGGATGGTGTCCTTTCAGGGCTGTTTCCCACCTGGTCCTTTAGCTGTTGGAGAGACTCTGGACACCTTCAGCCTGGAACTGGTATAAGCAGATTGGAAAAGGAATGAAGAAATTTATACAAATTATTGTCAAATAAAAGTTTGTAAAGTATAGGATAATTATACAAATGCATGACAATAAGTGATGTGACACAAGAGTGCTCAGAGAGCCACCATTTTAATCAGTGTTTGCTTTGGGTGAGGGGAGGAGCTTTCAACAATTTTTGCTTTGCAAACATGTATTCCTTGATTTAACCAATGGCCACTGTGACTGCCTTCATCACTGATTCCCCCAAAATCAGATAAATAATTTTCTTACTTGTTTTTATTTATCTTTCTTAAATGAGTACATAGCTTCCATTTATTTGTTTAATATTAAAAGTGCTGGCCAGGTACGGTGACTCACGCCTGTAATCCCAGCACTTTGGGAAGCCGAGGCAGGCGGATCACCTGAGGTCAGGAGTTCGAGACCAGCCTGACCAATATGGAGAAACCCCATCTCTACCAAAAATACAAAATTAGCCGGGCAAGGTGGCGCATGCCTGTAGTCCCAGCTACTCGGGAGGCTGAGGCAGGAGAATCTTGAACCCGGGAGGTGGAGGTTGCAGTGAGCCAAGATCGCGCCATTGCACTCCAGCCTGGGCAACAAAGAGCGAAACTCTGTCTCCAAAAAAAAAAAAAAAAAAAAAGTGCTTTGGTCTTGTTGGACAGGGCAGCTCACGCCTGTAATCCCAGCACTTTGGGAGGATGAGGCAGGCAGATCACTTGAGTTCAGGAGTTCGAAACCAGCCTGGGCAACATGGCAAAATCCTGTCTCTACTAAAAATACAAAAACATTAGCTGGGTGTGGTGGTGCACACCTGTAATCCCAGCCACTTGGGAGACTGAGGCACGAGATTCATTTGAACCCAGGAGGCAGAGTTTGCAGTGAGCCAAGATTGTGCCATTGCACTCCAGCCTGGGCAACAGCACAAGACTCTGTCTCAATAAATAAATAAAATAATAGTAATAGAGAAATTGGTGGGGTACAGTGGCTCACGCCTGTAATCCCACCACTTTGGGAGGCCGAGGCGAGCGGATCACTTGAGATCAGGAGTTAGAGACCAGCCTGGTCAACATGGTGAAGGCTCTTCTCTACAAAAAGTACAAAAATTAGCTGGGCATGGTGGCGCATGCCTGCAATCCTAGCTACTTGGGAGGCTGAGGCAGGAGGATCGCTTGAACCCAGGAGGCGGAGGTTGCAGTGAGCCGAGATCGCACCACTGCACTCCAGCCTGGACAAAAAAGCAAGACCCTCTCTCAATAATAATAATAATAAATAATAATAACAATAATAAACCCTCAAATTTTAGGCCGGGCACGGTGGCTCACACCTGTAATCCCAGCACTTTGGGAGGCTGAGGCAGGTGGATCATCTGAGGTCAGGAGTTCCAGATCAGCCTGGCCAACATAGTGAAACCCCATCTCTACTAAAAAAACAAAAAATTAGCCAGGCATGGTGGCGGGCGCCTATAATCCCACCTACTTGGGAGGCTGAGGCAGGAGAATCGCTTCAACCCGGGAGGCGGAGGTTGCAGTGAGCCGAAATCATGCCATTGCACTCCAGTCTGGGAAACAAGAGTGAAACTCCATCTAAAAAAAAAAAAGAAGTCCCAGGTTAACCAGGAAGACTTGGTCACCACAGGCATACTCAGCATAGCCATAACAAGAGGGCTAGCATTCATCAATTATCTAGAATATTCTGGGTGTTCCCTGTTCTAAGCACTTTGGATGTATTAGCTCTTTTTAATCTGCCCAACAATTTTACCTCCAGGTAAGCAGTATTATCAGTCCCATTATGCAATGAAGGAAATCAAGTTACACAGATTCTCAAGGTCAAAATCTAGGAGGTGGTGGAATCAAGCACAGTGACCTTCTAAAGTTCACGCTTTTCTCCATTGTTCTTTCCTTCTGGGCACACATAATAATAGCCTGCTATTGAAACTGGGTGTGGTGGTGCGCCTGTACTCCCAGCAACTCTGAAGGCTGAGGCAGGAGGATGGCTTGAACTCAAGAGTTTGAGGCTGCAGTGAGCTATGATTGTGTCATCGCACTTCAGCATGGACAACAGCAAGACACTGCCTCTAAAAAATAAAACAGGCTGGGAGTGGTCGCTTATGCCTGTAATTCCAGCACTTTGGGAGGCCAAGGCATGTGGCTCACTTGAGGCCAGGAGTTTGCCACCAGCCTGACCAACATGGCAAAATTCCATCTCTACTAAAAATACAAAAATTAGCCAGGCATGGTGGTGTGCACCTGTAATCCCAGCTACTCTGGAGCCTGAAGCAGGAGAATCGCCTGAACCCAGGAGGCAGAGGTTGCAGTGAGCCAAGATGGCGTCACTGCACTCCAGCCTGGGCGACAGAATGAGACCTTGTCTCAAAATAAAATACAACATAAAAAATAATGGAAAAAATAAAAATAATCAGCTGTGGTTTGTTCTAAGGATCTTAGACTACCCAGAAATGTCAGAACAAAGTCCAACTTGACAACTAAAGCATTCAAAAGGTTACTAATCAGATTGATTTGAAGCTAGGTCTACCAGTCTCCCAATTCCATGCCCTTCCAGGTAAATAATTCTAGGATTGAATGAAGTTCTAGGTCCCTAGAACACTTTGCAATGGATCCTTACCTGTTCTGAGATAACTATAGGTTAAGCGAGGGTCAACTTCAACTCTGTTCCACTAATATTTATATTTTATCACTTTTCAAAAATCAGCTATCCTTAACTGAGAATGTCCTATGTGTCTAGCATTGTTTTAAGCATTTCACATACATTAAATCATTTATTCTGTATTGCTTTTTTTTCTTTTTCTTTCCTTCTTTTTTTTTTTTTTTTTTTTTTTTTTTTGAGCATCTTGCTCTGTCACCCAGGCTGGAGGGTAGCAGTCCAATCTTGGCTCACTGCAACCTCTGCCTCCGGGGTTCAAGTGATTCTCCTGTCTTAGCCTCCCGAGTAGCTGGCACTACAGGCATGCACCACCACGCCCAGCTAATTTTTGTATTTTTAGTAGAGACGGGGTTTCACCACATTGGCCAGGCTGGTCTCGAACTCCTGACCTCAGGTGATCCACCCGCCTCTGCATTCCAAAGTGTTAGGATTACAGGCATGAGCCACCATACGTGGCCGTATTCTGTGTTTTCTGTATTGGTCTGCAGAAGCATGCCTGTGGCAGGGCACAATGGCTCACCTGTAATCCCAGCAATTTGGGAGGCCAAGTGGGGGCGGATCATCTGAGGTCAGGAGTTCGAGACCAGCCTGGCCAACATGGTGAAACTCCATCTCTACTAAAAGTACAAAAATCAGCCGGGCATAGTGGCGGGCACTGGTAATCCCAGCTCAGGAGGCTGAGGCAGGAGAATCTCTTGAACCCAGGAGGTGGAGGTTGCAGTGAGCTGAGATCATGCCTTTGCACTCCAGCCTGGACAACAAAGCGAGACTCCATCTCAAAAAAAAAAAAAAAAAAAAAAAAAAAGAAAGAAAGAAAGAAAAAGAAAAAAAAAGAAGCATGCCTGCAAAAAAAGAGAAATTTGAAAGTTAGCTTTTTACCTCTGGTTTTCTGAAAACTAAAGTAAATAAATAAATAGGAAGTCTTAGCCAGAGTAATCAGGCAAGAAAACAAAATAAAGGGCATCCAAATTGGAAAAGGAAGTCAAACTATCTTTTTGCCAATGATACGGTCATATACCTAGAAAATCTTAAAGACTCCTCCAAAAGACTTCTATATTTGATAAATGAATTCAGTAAATTCTCAGGGTACAAAATCAATGTACACGTCAGGTGAAGTGGCTCATGCCTGTAATCCCAGCACTTTGGGAGGCCACGCACCTAGCACTTGACCTGGCACAAAGTAAGTGCTCAATAAATATTCAAGATTAAAAAAAAAAATCCTAGCCACTAGACTGCTAGGGGCATGATTGTTATTATTAATTTTTTTTTTTTTTTTGAGACAGAGTCTTTCTCTGCCAACAGGCTAGAGTGCAGTGACGCGATCTCGGCTCACTGCAACCTCTACCTCCTAGGTTCAAGCGATTCTCCTGCCACAGCCTCCCAAGTAACTGGGACTACAGGCATGCGCCACCACGCCCAGCTAAGTTTTGCGTTTGTTAGTAGAGATGGGGTTTCACCATGTTGGCCAGGATGGTCTCCATCTCTTGACCTCATAATCCACCCGCCTCAGCCTCCCAAAGTGCTGGGATTACAGGCATGAGCCACCATGCCTGGCCTATTATTATAATTAATGCATACAAGATCAAGCAGAGACAGCTCGTTCTCCCTAAGACTGTCAGCCTCTTTTGCCATTCAGATAGGGCCATATGATTCATTCTGGCCAAAGGACTATAGGTGGAAGTGCCATATGCTGCCTCTATCTGGCACTTTTCCTGCTACAAGGACCTTGGAGGATGCATGCTCCAGAAGAAGTAGCTACAAGATGGAGATAGGTTGCCTGGCACATATAGAATTTCAATGAATAAGAAGTAAATCTTGGCTGGGTGCAGTGGCTCACGCCTGTAATCCCAGCACTTTGGGAGGCTGAGGTGGGTGGACCATGAGGTTAGGAGTTGAGCCTGGCCAACACGGTGAAGCCCTATCTCTACTAAAAATACAAACATTAGCCGGTCATGGTGACACACGCCTATAATCCTAGCTACTCAGGAGGCTGAGGCAGGAGAATCGCTTGAACCCGGGAGGTGGAGGTTGCAGTGAGCTGAGATTGCACTGCACTTCAGCATGAGCAGCAGAGCAAGACTTTCTCTTAGAAAGAACGAAAGAAAGAAAGAAAGAAAGAAAGAAAGAAAGAAAGAAAGAAAGAAAGAAAGAAAGAAAGAAAGAAAGAAAGAAAGAAAGAAAATCTTTTTGTCTCCAGCCACAGATTTCAAGGTTTATATTTTACTGTAGTAGAATCTAACATATCCTCGACTAATTTAACTAGCATGTCCATATAAGGTGTGAATGAGAGTTTGACAATTATTCCACAGACTAAATATATGACTTTTTGTTGTTGTTTTCCTTTTTTCTTTTTCATTCTTTTTTTTTTTTTTTTTTTTTTTTTTTTTTTTTTTTTTTTTTTTGAGACGGGGTCTTGCTCTATAGTCCAGGCTGGAATGCAATGGTGCAATCACAGCTCACTGCAGCCTCAACCTCCTGGGCTCAAATGATCCTCTCACCTCAGCCTCCCAAGTAGCTGAGACTACAGGCGCATGCCACCACAACTGGTTAATTAGAAAAGCAAAAACAAAAAACAAAAAAAAACAATTGGGGGATCAGATACAATTGCTCGCACCAGTAATTTCAGCACTTTGGGAGGCCGAGGCGGGCGGATCACTTGAGGTCAGGAGTGTGAGACCAGCCTGGCTAACATCGCGAAAACCTGTCTCTACTAAAAGTACAAAATTAGCCGGGCATTGTGGTGGGTGCTGTAATCCCAGCTACTCGGAAGGTTAAGGCAGGAGAATCACTTGAGGAGGCAGAGGTTGCAGTGAGCTGAGACCCTGTGCCACTGCATGCCAGCCTGGGAGACAGAGCAAGACTCCGTCTCAAAAAATAAAATAAATAAATAAGGCCAGGCTCAGTGGCTCATGCCTGTAATCCCAGCACTTTGGGAGGCTGAGGTGGATGGATCACTTGAGGTCAGGAGTTCGAGACCAGCCTGGCCAACATGGTGAAACTCCGTCTCTACTAAAAATACAAAATTACCTGGGTGTGATGGCACACGCCTGTAGTCCCAGCTACTCAGGAGGCTGAGGCAGGAGAATCGCTTGAACCCAGGAGGCGGAGGTTGCAGTGAGCCAAGATTATGCCACGCACTTCAGCCTGGACAATGAGAGCAAAACTCTGTCTCAAAAAATATAAATAAATAAATAAAATTTTTGTAGAGATGGGGTCTTGTTGTTGCCTAGTTGCCTAGGCTGATCTTGAACTCCTGGGCTCAAATGATCCTCCCACCTCACCCTCCCAAAGTGCTGGGATTACAGATGTGAGCCACCACGCCCAGTCTAAATATACTATTGATTTTATGTTTATCGATAATTTATTGATAGTTTATTCTGTGTTTCCTGATACTCATTCAACACATATTTACTGAGCACTGACTACATGTCTGACACTGTACTGTCACAACAGCAAGGAAAACTAGACAGGGTTTTTTGTTGTTGTTGTTTTTTGTTTTTTCGAGACAGAATCTCCCTCTCTCGCGTACACTGGAGTGCAATGGCTCGATCTCGGCTCACTGCAACCTCCACCTCCCGAGTTCAAGCAATTCTCCTGCCTCAGTGTCCTGAGTAGCTGAGACTACAGGCATGTGCCACCATGCCCAACTAATTTTTATATTTTTAGTAGAGATGGGATTTCACCATGTTGGCCAGGCTGGTCTCAAACTCCTAACCTCAAGTGATCCACCTGCCTCAGCCTCCCAAAGTGCTGGGATTACTAGTGTGAGCCACTGCGCCCGGCCAGGACAGGGTTCTTGCAATCAAGAAGGAATAGTGGGGGAGATAGGCATGAATCAAATAATGACAAGTGGACGTATCACTGGCATAAAAACAGACACACAGACCAATAGAAAACAATAGAGAACTCAGATATAAAACCGCAAAATTACAGCGGACTCATTTTTGGCAGAGGCACCAAGAAGATATGTTGGGGAATGGACAGCCTCTTCAATAAATGGTGATGGGAAAACTGCATAGGATAATCCTATGCAGAAGAATGTGAAGGTAGACCCCTATCTCTCATCATATATAATAATCAAATCAAAATGGATTAACGACTTAAATCTAAGACCTGAAACTAGGCAACTACTAGAAGAAAACCTTGGGAAATGCTTCAGGACATTGGTCTGGGCAAAGACTTTTTGGGTAAGACCTCAAAAGCACAGACAACAGAAACAAAAATAGACGAATAGGATTACATCAAGCTAAAAAGCTTCTGCACAGCAAAGGAATCAACGAAGTGAAGAGAGAGTTTACAGAAGGGGAGAAAGTATTTGCAAACCAGCCATCCAACAAGAGATTAATAGGCAAAATATATAAGGAACTCAAACAACTAAATAGCAAAAAAAGGATAATCTGATTTTAAAATGAACAAAAGGTGTGAATAGACATTTGTCAAAAAGAAGACAAATGGCTTACGAGTATATATAAAAAAATGCTCAACATCACTAATCCTCAGAGAAATGCAAATCAAAACCACACTGAGATATTATCTCATTCCAGTTACAATGGCTATAACCAAAAAGACAAAAAATAATGGATGCTGATGAGGATGTGGAGAAAGGGAAATTCTTGTGCACTGTTGGTGGGATTGCAAATTAATACAAGCACTATGCAGAACAGTATGGCGGTTCCTCAAAAAACTAAAAATAGGACTACCATATCATGTAGCAATCCCACTGCTGAGTATATGTCCAAAAGAAAGGAAATCATAGTATGGAAGAATTATCTGCACTCCCATGTTTATTGCAGCACCATTTACAATAGCCAAGATATGGAATCAGCCTAAGTGTCCACCAATGGATAAATAGTTAAAGAAAATGTGGTACATAGAAAATGAAACATTATTTAGCCATACATAAGAATAAAACCCCGTAAAATGCAGCAACATGGATGGAACTGGAGGTTATTATGTTAAGTGAAATGAGCCAGGCACAGAATGACAAATACCACATGATCTCACTCATAGATGGGAGCTTAAAAAGTGGATCTCATAGAGGTAGAGAGTTGATTGGTGGTTACCAGAGGCTGGCAAGAGAAGTGAGGCAGGGGACAAGGAAGACAGATTGGTGAATGGGTACAAAAATACAGTTAGAAGGAACAAGATCTCATGTTTGATAGTACAGTAGGTAGGATGACTATAGCTAACAGCAATATATTATATATTTCAAAATAGCTAGAAGAGAAGAATTGGAATGTTTCCAACATAAAGAAAGGATAAATGTTTGAGAAGATGGATATCTCAATCACTCTGATTTGATCATTACACATTGTATGTACGTATAAAAATATCACATGCACCCCCAAAATATGTACAACTATTATGTATTAATTTTTAAAGAAGTGTTACTGGTGTCATGCTCTAAAGGGTGCTATGAGAGCCTGTAGCTGAGAAATGAGATCTGCCACCAGCTGGATGATCTTTGGTAACTTAATAGCCTCAGTTTTTTTCTGTGTAAGTACACAGGCTTAGATGATCACAAAGCTCCCTTCCAGCTCTAATATTCTACATTTCTTTGTGAAGTCCTCTTTCTCTTTATGTGTGTAAGCAGTTTTTTAATGGAAAAAAAAATTTAGCAGAAACATTGACTAGCTGATATGGCAATGTGACTTCTTTTCACACTGCTAATGTAAATCCAATAGTCATGGGTAGCCTCCTTCAGTGTTTTTGCTGAAACTTTGAAATATTGCTTACTAATCATCTTCAGAGGAACTTTGTGAGCTATGAGTAAGCAAGTTTCATTGAATGAGAAAAAGGCAGCTTACATTCATTTAGCAACGATGGCCCTCTCTGTGGTGGCGTTTGAAAAGAATGCTAAGAAAGCTGGCAATGGGAAACCATCTCTCCTTCTAACTACCTGAAATCCCGCGGTATTCATAACTCTTCAGAAAATTATTGAATCACAATGAATGTGTTTACTTGCAAACAATACCACTTTTTTTTTTTCCCTAATACTTGAGTGCGAATTTCTTTTTTTTCTTTTTCTTTTTTTTTTTTTTGAGACAGAGTTTTGCTCATATTGAAGTCACTGGACACTAAGGAAGGAGTTCAGAAAGACCTGGAGCTTGAGGGACTTGTCCAGAGAATGCAGACTTAGGTTGGGGTCCAGAAATAGGGATGCCCTAGGAAGACCCTGGCTGCCAGGCCAAGGAGACTACCCAAAATGAGAGATCAAGCTGGACACTGTCATAGAACTCAGGAGTTTGAGACCAGCCTGGGCAACATGGTAAAAACCCATCTCTACAAAAAATACAAAAATTAACCAGGTATGTGTGGCTCACGCTTGTGGTCCCAGCTACTCGGGAGGCTGAGGTAGGAGGATTGTTGGAGTCCAGGAAGTTAAGGCTGCAGTGAGCTGTGATTGAGCCACTGTACTCCAGCCTGGGTGACAGAACAAGACCTGTTTCAAAAAAAAAATTTTTTTTTAATTAAAAGAAAAATCAAGGAAAAACAACTTTACTGCACAGTGTTTTCAGGGGATGACAATGAGTGCCTGACATGTTCATGACCAAATAAGTTCCCCATCTATTATCAAGCACTATATCATGCAACAATGGTCTTGCATAGTCTAAAGAAAGAAGCATAGCCTAAGTATTTCAAACACGAGAAGAAAGGGGTGTGAAGTTTTTCGAATGACTGAACGTCTTTGCTACCAGATCCATAACATCTGTATACCCCAGATAGCTGTCAAAGACAAAAAGAAGAAGAAAAAATTAGCATGACACGAATTCATGTGACATTGATTCCCACATTGATGCCAGCGAAAAAGTCAATACATAACAGCAAAATAACTTTTAAAAAAATGACATGACTAAGCAAAGCTGGTATTAATAAGTCAGTTCTTCTTTTTGTAAAGGACTCGAAACTTGCTAACTTAATAGGAGGAGTTTTCTCATGCCCATAGCACCATTTTCACATCCCGCATTTTGCCAGTTTGGTATTTCCTTCCTTATTGTTAAAGATTGTCAGTATTTTGAAAGGAGAAAAGAAGTCCATTCCAATGTGTGTAGACTGTTCTCAACAATTCTGATAGAACAAGGAGAATTTAAATCAGAAACAATTAAATATGTTTTTTTTTAATTGAAAGGGCAAGGAGCTTTGGTTAACATTCTGTATTCTTAGAGGACAATGTCATATTTATATTAAAAGTAAATATATTTTCTGCATTCATTTAAGTGAAGCAATTCACTTTATTTATTTATTTATTTATTTATTTATTTATTTATTTTGAGATGGAGTTTCACTCTTGTTGCCCAGGCTGGACTGCAATGGTGCGATCTCACCTCACTGCGACCTCCACCTTCTGGGTTCAAGTGATTCTCCCACCTCAGTCTCCCAAGCACTGGGATTACAGGTGCCCACCATCATGCCTGGCTAACTTTTTATATTTTTAGTAGAGACGGGGTTTCACTATGTTGGCCAGGCTGGTCCTGAACTCCTGATCTCAGGACATCCCTCCACCTCGGCCTCCCAAAGTGTTAGGATTACAGGCATGAGCCGCTGCGCCCAGCCAATTCACTTTATTTCATGTTATTCTTTTCTCTTTTTTTTTTTTTTTTTGAGACGGAGTCTCGCTCTGTCGCCCAGGCTGGAGTGCAGTGGCCGAATCTCAGCTCACTGCAAGCTCCGCCTCCCGGGTTCCCGCCATTCTCCTGCCTCAGCCTCCCGAGTAGCTGGGACTACAGGCGCCCGCCACCTCACCCGGCTAGATTTTTGTATTTTTTTTTAGTAGAGACGGGGTTTCACCGTGTTAGCCAGGATGGTCTCGATCTCCTGACCTCGTGATCCGCCCGTCTCGGCCTCCCAAAGTGCTGGGATTACAGGCTTGAGCCACAGCGCCCAGCCTTCTTTTCTCTTGTTGGTCAATGAAATTATTATTTTTTTAACTATTCTTATTTCAATAGTTTTTGGGGAACAGGTGGATTTTGGTTACATAGATGAGTTCTCTCGTGGTAATCTCTGAGATTTTGGTGCACCTGTCACCCGAGGAGTGTACGTTGTACTCAATGTGTAGCCCTCAAAGTCCATTTTATCATTCTTATGCCTTTGCATCCTCATAGCTTAGTTCCAATATTTCATATTATTCTTGAGTTGTCTCAAACATGATGTACACATATAGTTTGCAAGGAATTCTAAGAAAAGAGAAAAAAATTCTTCACAATTATATCCATATGTTGTATTACAGAAGGAAATTTGGGGATCCAGTGGTTTTCAAATCTTTTTCTTTTTCAACCAGTGGAACATATTCTTACAACAGACTGTCACATGGAATGTCAACAGATAAAACACAGGAAAGTTACCCTAGTGAAAGGTAACTGAGACTGCGCCTCGCATCTGACCCTCCAAAGGCATCAGAACTGTCTGAAAAATCACTGATCTATCCCAAGCTGTTGATGCTGCTCAAAAAGGAAAACTATGTTGCCTAACTTAGGTTAACTGGCTGGTCCCAAAACATAAAGCTGGTTTAAAAGAGAATCTGGGGCCCAGCATGGTGGCTCACACCTATAATCCCAACACTTTGGGAGGCCAAGGTGGGCGATCAGTTGCGGTCAGGAGTTCAAGACCAGCCTGGCCAAGATGGTGAAAGCTAATCTCTACTAAAACTACAAAAATCAGCAGGGCATGGTGGCAGGTGCCTGTAATCCCAGCTATTTGGGAGGCTGAGGCAGGAGAATCTCTTGAACCCGGGAGGTGGAGGTTGCAGTGAGCTGGGATCATGCCACTGCACTCCTGCCTGGCTGACAGAGCAAGACTCCATCTCAAAAAAAAAAAAAAAAAAAAGAGAGAGAGAGAGAACCTGGTACTAGAACATTGGTCTTTGATTCTCAACCCAGTATTAAAAAAAAATTTTTTTTTCGAGACAGAGTCTTGGTCTGTCACCCAGGCTGCAGTGCATGCTCTCGGCTCACTGCAACCTCTGCCTCCCAGATTCAAGCGATTCTCCTACCTCAGCCTCCTGAGTAGCTGATACTACAGGCATGCACCACCACGCCTGGCTAATTTTTGTAGTTTTAGTAGAGATGGGGTTTTACCATGTTGCCTAGGCTGGTCTCAAACTCTTGACCTCAAGTGATCCGTTCGTCTTGGCCTCCCAAAGTGCTGGGATTACAGGCGTAAGCCACCGCGCCTGGCCCCAGCATTCATTTTAAAATAAACTTTCTCTCTATCACTATTTTATCACCAGAGTTCAACACAGGATCTGGCACATGTCATAGGGTCTTGAAAGAATATATTAGGCTGACTCAGTCAATATCAAATAGAGATCATCACTTATATATGTATTTTTTAAATGATTTTTTAAAAAAATTTTATAGAAATGGGGTTTTGCCATATTGCCCAGGCTGGTCTTGTATTCCTGGGGTCAAGCGATCTGCTTGTCTTGGTCTCCCAAAGTGCTTGGAATTACAGGTGTGAGCCATCTCGCCTAGCCCAGGTCATCACTTATAATATACACTAAAAAATTTATTAAAGTAATGTAATGCTGCGCATGGTGGCTCACACCTGTAATCCCAACACTTTGGGAGGCCTAGGCAGGTGGATCACTTGAGGTCAGGAGTTTGAGACCAGCCTGACCAACATGGTGAAACCCCATCTCTACTAAAAATGCAAAATTAGCCAGGTGTGGTGGCGCACGCCTATAATCCTAGTTACTTGGGAGGCTGAGGCAGGAGAATCACTTGAACCCAGGAGGCGGGAGGTGGAGGTTGCAAATACATAAATAAATAAATAAATGTAATAATATAAACTATTTTAATATCTTTTTTTTTTTTTTTTTTTTTTGAGACAGAGTTTTACCCTTGTTGCCCAGACACGATCTCAGCTCACTACAACCTCTGCCTCCCAGGTTCAAGTGATTCTCCTGCTTCAGCCTCCCAAGTAGCTGGGATTACAGGCATATGCCACCACGCTTGGCTAATTTTTGTTGTTTTTAGTAGGGATGGGGTTTTGCTATGTTGGTCAGGCTGGTCTTGAACTCCTGAGCTCAGGTGATCCACCTGCCTCAGCCTCCCAAAGTGCTGGAATTCCAGGCGTGAGACGTGAGCCACTGCGCCCGGCCTATTTCAATATATTTTAAGTAAAATTTTATGGTAATACTTGGCCTTAAAGTATGTTTTAGCCCTTGGCAAAGCAATGTGGATTTATTTTTATTTGAGAGGTATATTTTGAGTGACACATTGTACTATGCTGAAATGAGCCAAATGGGTCCAACAGCTGCTCTCCACTGTGCCTATATGCTTATCCTCAGTCTTTGCATGACTGGCTCCTTCTTAACTCCCACAATTCAGGCTTCAGCTGGAACATCACCTTCTTTTAGCCCTTTCCCAGTGCTTCTAAAACAGCCTCTTCTTCCTAGTTACAATTTATCGCCTTACCCTTTCTCTCCTCCAGAGAATTTATTGCGATCTGTGTATATCTTACTTACCTACTTGTTTACGTGTTGAAAGCTTCAAGTTGTGCCTCTTTTGGGACAAAGCCCCAGGAGCAAGCATGCCCAGGCTCAATGGCCAGGTCTCAGTAAATATTTATTTGTTTATTTTTTATTTATTTTTATTTATTTATGCATATTTTTAAGATGGAGTTTCACTCTTCTTGCCCAGGTTGGAGTGCAATGGTGTGATCTCGGCTCACTGCAACCTCCACCTCCCAGGTTCAAGCGATTCTCCTGCCTAAGCCTCCCAAGTAGCTGGGGTTACAGGCATGTGCCACCACACCTGGCTAATTTTGTATTTTTGTTAGAGACAGAGTGTCTCCATGTTGGTCAGGCTGGTCTCAAACTCCCGACCTCAGGTGATCTGCCTGCGTTGGCCTCCTGAAGTGCTGGGTTTACAGGCATGAGCCACCATGCCCAGCCTTATCTATTTTTGAGATGGAGTCTGCTCTGTCACCCAGGCTGGAGTGCAGCAGTACGATCTTGGCTCACTGCAACCTCTGCTTCCTGGGTTCAAGTGATTCTCCTGCCTGAGCCTCCCCAGTAGATGAGATTACAGGCGTCCACCACCATGCCTGGCTAATTTTTGTATTTTTAGTAAAGACAGGGATTTTCCATGTTGGCCAAGCTGGTCTCAAACTCCTGACCCCAGGTGATCTGCCCACCTTGGCCTCTCAAAGTGCTGGGATTACAGGCAGGAGTCACTGCACCCACCTAATTTTTGTATTTTTAGTAGAGACAGGGTTTTGCCATGTTGGCCAGGCTAGTCTTGAATTCCTGACCTCAAGTGACCCACCTGCCTCAGCCTCCCAAAGTGTTGGGATGAATATTTATTGAATGAATGAATGAATGAATGATCAAACATGCATAGTGACCAAGGGCACACAGCTCTACATGATAAACTCAGAATGTAATAGGAGTGTGAATACAGGTTGTGCTTCAAATGGTTATGGATAGACAGGGGTTCTCCAGCTCTGGAGAGGCAGTTTCGGGGAACAGAAGACTAATAACAGTCCCCTGCATGAATACTTCAGCCCCACTTCTTTCCTTAGCTAGTATTTAACCTCACTTTCCTAAGCTATAAATGACAGCAATAACATCAACTTTGGTGTCCATTAATGGAAGTGACTTTTCTCCACGCACGCCAATGAGGCTTACAGGAGGGGCGCTGACTCTGCAGGAGCAGCTCATTATGTGTATTCAGGGGGTGGCGGGGAAGACTGGAATCACTCATCTTGAGTCAATGGTTATAGTTTCATTAAATGGTTGAGAGCCAAATGGGACTGTTGGGAGGTTAGCCGGAGAGGGCCCACCAGAGGTCTATCTGCATGAAAGACCAGGAGCCTTCTAAGAAGATTCATATTCCAAGGAATCAGTTACTGTAGGAGAAAGCCAATTCCGAATGTTGCATGTTGCTACTCCCTCTGATTTGAAGAGTTTATGTATCATGTTGAAACCAAGAACTAAGTTCTTTTTTTCTCTCTCTTTTTTTTTTTTTTTTGGAGATGGCGTCTCACTCTGTCTCCCAGGCTGGAGTACAGTGGCTCGATCTCAGCTCACTGCAATCTCCCCCTCCCGGTTCAAGCAATTCTACTACCCCAGCCCACCAGGTAGCTGGGACTATAGCCATGTGTCACCAAGCCCGGCTAATTTTTGTATCTTTAGAAGAGAAGTTTTCACCATGTTGGCCAGGCTGGTCTCGAACTCCTGACCTCAAGTGATCTGCCTGCCTCAGCCTCCCAAAGTGCTGGGATTACAGGCATGAGCCACTGTACCCAGCTGAGTAAGTTCTTTTGACACAGAGGTTTTTATGAGACGTGATGGGGAAAGGATTACCCCACATGGCTTGAACCTTTCTGTGTGTTGGCACATCGGAGAGTGCACCTGAATATCTCCCCATTGTAGGCTGACAGAACATACACACATGGGCTTTGCATGGGGGTTAGGAGTCTTACGGTTTTATGTATAGAAAACAGAGACTGAGAAATGCTATGTATTATTGTTAATAAATTTCTACCTTTTCAGTTCATCTTCTTCCCAGTATCTACCCAACAGAATATTTTACAGCTGTTGAAAAGAGCGAAGTAACTCTACGTGTATTGATACAGAATATTTGCCAAGATATGTTATTTTTAAGTGTAAAAAGGTACAGAACAGTGTAAATATTATGCTGCTATTTATATTAAAGGAAATATGCATGCATCTGTATATGCATATAATACATTTAGAAAGAAACACAAGACCATTAATAGTGATTAGTTTGGCCGGGCGCAGCAACTCACGCCTGTAATCCCAGCACTTTGGGAGGCCAAGGCGGGTGGATGACCTGAAGTTAGGAGTTCGAGACCAGCCTGACCAACATGGAGAAACCTTGTTTCTACTAAAAATACAAAATTAGCCGGGTGTTGTGGTGCATGCCTGTAATCCCAGCTACTTGGGAGGCTGAGGCAGGACAGTCGCTTGAACCTGGGAGGTGGAGGTTGCAGTGAGCTGAGATCGCACCACTGCACTCCAGCCTGGGCAACAAGAGCAAAAATCTGTCTCCAAAAAAAAAAAAAAAAAAGTGATTCGTTCTGAGAAGGTGATTCTGGGTGAAGAAGTTAGGTTTGTATATATATATGTATATATATACACACAAATTTTAAATATATATATATATTTAAAATGATGCATTGCAAAAATAAAATTGAAATTGAAAATGACTCAGCCTGGACAACATAGTGAGACTTCATCTCTACCAAAACATAAAAAAAAAAAAAAAATAGCCAGGCATAGTGGCACATGCCTGCAGTCCCAAGTGGGGGGATTGCTTGAACCTGGAGGTTGAGGCTGCAGTGAGCCAGGATCACACTACTTCATTCCAGCCTGGGTGACAGAGTAAGACCCTGCCTCAAAGAAAAAAAAAAAGAAGACTGGTGAATTAGTCTGAAGTTTCTCATAGTATTGACTATGTACTTACTCTTCCCAAATAATAGGAAAAGAAGAACACACCATTTAGAGAATAATTTGTAAATATTTTCAGTTTTCATATGTGTATGTGTGTATGTGTGTGTGTGTGTTTTTTTATAAGGAAATTTCTTATTTTGGGTAGGCCAGTTTTTTTTCCCCAGAGGCAGAGCACAGAAATAGTGCTGAGGAGGTCTGGTTCTGATGTCAGACAGCTAGGACTCCAATTCTAGCTCTGCTGCTTACTAGCTATGCACCTTGGGTAAATTGTTTAACTTACCTAAGCTTCAATTTCATTCCTTTAAAATATGGAAGAATAATAGTATTTACTTAATAGTGTTGTTTATAAAGATTTATTTATTTATTTATTTATTTAGGAGATGGGAGTCTTACTCTCCCAGGCTGGAGTGCAATGGCGCAATCTCAGCCCACTGTAACCACTGCCTCCCTGGTTCAAGTGATTCTCCTGCCTCAGCCTCCTGAGTAGCTGAGACTACAGGCACCACTACCACGCCAGGCTAATTTTTTGTATTCTTAGTAGAGACGAGGTTTTACCATGTTGGCCAGGCTGGTCTCAAACTCCTGAATTCAGGCGATCCGCCCGCCTCGGCCTCCCAAAGTGCTGGGATTACAGGTGTGAGCCACCGCACTCAGCTATAAAGATTTAATGAAGTACAATAGTTGCCACTCATCTGTGGTTTTGCTTTCCTTGACGTCAGTTACCCATGGTCAACCCTGGTTGAGGAAAATAGGTGAATACAGTACAGTAAGACATTTTGAGACAGAGAGATTACATTCACATAACTTTTATTACAGTGTATTGTTATAATTGCTATATTTTATTTTATTATTAGTTATTGTTGTTAATCTATTTCTGTGCCTAATTTATACGTTGAACTTTATCATAGGTTTGTATATATAGGATAAAACAGTATATATAGGGTTCAGGATACTATCTGCAGTTCCAGGCACCTACTGGAGTCTTGGAACGTATCCCCTGCAGACAAGCAGGGACTATGCAATGCAGTTGAAGCAAACAGCATACTGACTGGCCCACAGTAAGCACTTGATAAAGGTTAGAAGGAAGTACATGTAATGAACATTCAGTGCACACACAATAAGAATCTGTGGGATAAAGTAAACATTTGTTTTCCTTTTTGAAAAATGTGGTTATCTTGTGACAGATACAGATAATAAACCCCAATTAGAGATATTCCATTTGTCTAATCAACAGTCTAGTAAGTGCCAGTCACTGGTTGAAGTTTAAGCCTCCCAAGGATGGCAGCCATTGAGAACTGAGCCAGGTGTGGAGATGCAAGCAGCAAATGGTAGAGCTTCCCAGCCGTCTGGAAGAGATTTTGTTCCCTCCTTCACCTACCTGTGTTTTCTGATGCTCTTAATATTCTTAGTTTTCCCATGTCTCACTTCACAAGATGGAAAGAACTATGGACTGAAGAAGAGAAGAGTTCAAGTTAATGAGCAGGGTGACCTCAAGGCCACAGCATCCCCAATTGTAAAACAAAGAGATCTCCAAGGTTCTTCTGGCCCTAAGCATTCTATAAAAATGCCAGGTCGGAGTCAGCTCTTCTGGTCTCTATGAATTCCGTATTCTGTGTTGCTCTATTCTGAAGAACTGAGATTAGAGGTGACAGAGAGCTTTGCAAAACCAGAACTAAAGATGACCTCCTCTCATAACTATTTTATCAGATGCTAGAGAATTAAATAAATGAAAAGCTGGTTAAAAGTGAATATTAACGTCTGTCTTCTGAGAATTTGCACTTTACTTTGTGACGAGAAGTTTCCATCAGAAGTATATAAACTAAACTAAGAACAGAAATTCTTTAGCATGTAAAGAAAACAAACTTAAATGGCTAAAATCTGTTAAGAATAAGATCCATTATACTTTATAGCTCCTATTCAAGTGATACATTACTTTTACTAGGTGTACTCATTTAGCTTATATTTTCCAGCATTTGCAGAAATATTATATGTTTTGCATAGTAATGATTATAAAGCTTTACATTTGTGGAGCTAGTACTTTACAAGTTTACCAAGAGATTTTACAGTAAATTTCAATTATAATGACTTACATCCAAAATATTTATCTGATCAAAAATTTGGTAATATGTAATATAGTTATTTACTCTTGTCAAAAATGACAAATTGATATTTGAGTTAAAGTATATTTTATAAAACAAATATTGCAAGGTGGTTAAAAAAGCAACTGTTCAATAGAAATGCAAAATAGAGTGGTAGGTTCTGAAATGCTTCTACATTTTTTCCCACAGTAGTGAGTTAAGCAATATTCAAAGAACTTCCTTATTTTAACTTTAAGATTTAAAACAACTTCTCTATATCAATAATAAAGATTCTTTGTCTTTCAACAGGCAGAAAGTCCACTTCATTATTTGATATGCAGCATGATATTTAGTATAAAGTAGATTGTTTGACCAGGCTGTTGAAATCATGATATAATAACAAATCATACTCTATGGACAAATCTTTTATGCAATATGACGCTAATTTCTCATGCATAATATATTGTGTATATTTGGCTTTGAAAAGTGAGACAAAAACAGCAGTAGCAAATGCCAGTGTTTCAGAAGCTCAAGAGAAATTTGAAATTTAATATCAATATTTAAGATATTTTTAATGTCATTAACTTTTGAATGGATCAAATTATTGCTTAGCTTGGACTGCCTCATTTGAATAGGCTGGGGAAATTCCAAATTGGCAGTTTCCTCCATGTTCTGGAAAACAATTTTATAAAATACTGAAACATTTGATATCTCTCTGGAGCACCAATACTGTAGTAAGTTATTCATTCATTCATTCATTCATTCATTCATTTATTCAACAAAACTTGCAACTTACTATACCTGAGGCATTGTGGTAAGCCTCCCAGGAAAGAAAAAATGTATATAACTATATAACTGGTTACTTGTATACATAATGATAAGCAACAATTAATAGTTGTAGGTGATTAGTGTAACATTCCAAGTGCCAACAATGGATACTATAATAGAAAAAAGAAAGATGGGAGGAACTGGGGAACTAGAGTAGTCAGGGAAGGCTTTGCCCAGGAGAAAGAGCTTGAAAAGATGAGTTGGACTTATATGGAGGGAAATGAATAGAGAAAGCATCTCAGGGAAGAGAAGCAATATACAGAACTTTATAGCGTCAGTCATGAAAAAGACAATAAATAAGCCAGAGAACATAGAACTTCGTAATTAAACGGTTGTCTTAGTCTTTCTGTTGCTTAAAACAGAATACCCGAAACCAGGTAATTTATAAGAAAAGGAATTTATTCCTTATAGTTATGGAGGCTGAGAAGTCCAAGGTCAAGGGACCATATCTGGTGAGGGCCTTCTTGCTGGTGATGGCTCTCTGCAGGCTCCCAAGGCTGTGCAGGATGTCTCATGGTAAGGAGACTGAGTATGCTTAGAAAGCCACCAGTCCTGCTCTCACAACAATCCATTAATTCATTAATCCGTGAATCCAGAAATGGATTAATCCACCATGAAAGCAGAGCCCTCATGGCCCAGTCACCTCTTGAAGGCCCCACTTCTCAATACTGCCACATTGGGGATTAAATTTCAACATGATCTTTGAAAGGTACAAATATTCAGACCATAGCAAGGATAGTCTGTGGATCTAGCTGCATTAGCATCCCCTGGGAGCTTGTAGAGGTGCAGAATCACAGTCTGATTCTGCATGTTCAAGGTCTTTGGTGCTTTGTTGTTGTTGTTGTTGTTGTTTTTTAAGAGACAGTCTCGCTCTGTTGCCCAGGCTGGAGTGCAGTGGCGCGATCTCGGCTCACTGCAAGTTCCGCCTCCAGATTCACGCCATTCTCCTGCCTCAGCCTCCCGAGTAGCTGGGACTACAGGCACGCCCGCCACCACACCCAGCTAATTTTTGTATTTTTAGTAGAGACGGGGTTTCACCATATGAGCCAGGCTGGTCTCGATCTCCTGACCTCATGATCTACCCGCCTCAGCCTCCCAAAGTGCTGGGATTGCAGGCGTGAGCCACCGCACCCAGCCTTGGTGCTTTGTATGCATTTAGTCTAAGAGGTTTCACTCTTGACCAATCCTTCATTTTGCAGAGGAATCTGAACCACAGAGTGGCTGGATGGCTTTCCCGATGATAATGGCAAACCTCACTTTAGAAGCAAAATCTACAGAGTCCTGGAAACAGTGAGTTTCCCCGCAATTCCACAATGTTTGACTGAACTGGAGGGAGGTAATCAGTTGGATCTGATTATGGGAGTATTTGAATGCTAAGAAAGTCAAGCCTCATCCTTCATGAATTCAACAAACATTTATTGAACTCCAGTATGGTAGCACTAGGGATACAGAGAAGAAGAAGAAAGACGCTGCCCTTAAAAAGTTAGCCTTCTAAACAAGTAAGTAACTACTATGATTTAAGTGTTCCTGCCAAAACTCATGTTGAAATGTAATTGCCAGTTGGGCGCAGTGGTTCACACCTGTAATCCCAAAACTTTGGGAGGCTGAGGGGGGGGATCATGAGGTCAGGAGTTCGAGACCAGCCTGGCCAATATGGTGAAATCCCGTCTCTACTAAAAATACAAAAATTAGCTGGGCGTGGTGGTGGGTGCCTGTAATCCCAGCTACTCGGGAGACTGAGGCAGGAGAATTGCTTGAACCTGGGAGGAGGGGGTTGCAGTGAGCTGAGATCACACCATTGCACTCCAGCCTGGGCAACAGAGCGAGACTCCACCTCAAAAAATATATATATAATTTCCATTATAACAGTATTAAGAGGTGCTATTGACTGGGCACAGAGGCTCACGCCTGTAATCCCAGCACTTTGGAATGCTGAGGCAGGAGGATCACTTGAGGCCAGGAGTTTGAGACCATCCTTGGCAACATAGCAAGACCTTGCCTCAAAACAAAACAAAACAAAAAAGAGGTGCTTTCTTTAAGAGGTAATTCAGTCACGAGAGCTCTGCCATCATAAATGGATTAATGCTATTATCTCAGAAGTGGGCTCCTGATAAAAGGATGAGTTCAGTTCTATTTCTCCTCTTGTTCTCACAAGCTTGCTTAACCTTCTGCCATGTTATGATACAGCATAAAGGCCTCACCAGATAGCAATGCCATGCTCTTGGACTTTCCAGTCTCTAGAACTGTGAGAAATTAATTTGTTTTCTTTATAAATCACCCAGCCTGTGGTATTCCATTATAGCAGCAGAAAACTGACTAAGATAGTAACCAACAATTACGAACATCCTTGGGCAACAAGTTTTAAAGGTTTCTAATAAAGAAACTAACATGATATATTCTGTGAACTTTTATTCAGTACCTAGTAGAGGACAGACTTTAGATGCAAAGTGGTGGTGTTCAAAGGTATTTGAGGGTGAGGAGAAATAGGCTGCTGTCCAAGAGTAGGAGATAAAGGATGAATGAATAAGATTTGGTCACTGTGAGGCCAGAGAAAGGCCCTCTGCATTAACTCATACATGGCAAGGAGAGGTAGAATTTGGCTCACTGAGCAGAGAAATAAGAAAGTTGGGAGAGTAAATCAGATTTTTAGAGTTGTTTGTTTTACTTTTTAGTTAGCAAAAAGATATGTTTGGTTTTAGACATATGAAGCTTGAGTGAATATCCCATAAAGAACTCTCTAGTAAGTAGTTGGAGATTCAGAATAGAAGCTTGACAGAAAATCAGGTCTGGAAAAAGGGTTCATCAGATGTTTTTGTTCAAAATAATCCATTTTCTTTGGGAGGCTGAGGCAGGAGGATTGCTTGAGACCTGGAGTTCAAAGCTGCAGTGAGCTATGATCGTGCCATACATCCCAGCATGGGTGACAGGAGACCCTGTCTCTTTAAAAAAAAAAAAAAAAAGCCAACAGTTCATTTTAATCACTGGTAAGTCAATAGGATTGATTGGGCAGTTTCAAGTTGTTGATTGGTTAGATATATTTTGTTTGCTTTTATTTATTTATTTATTTATTTATTTAGAGACAGGGTCTCACTCTGTTGGTCCGGCTGGAGTGCAGTGGCATGATCACTCACCAGTGCAGCCTCAATCTCCCCAGATCAAGTAATCTTCCTGCCTCATCCTCCCAAAGTGCTGGGACTATAGGCATGCACCACCACGCATGGCTTTGTTTGCTTTTAAATAAAATTCCAAAGCCTTTGCTTTCTCAGCTACAACTAACACAGTTATGTTCAATTATAACAATCATTATGCTCACTTTTGGGACTCAGAAAACAATATCCGGCTGATTATAGTGGCTTATGCTTGTAATCCAGCACTTTAGGAGGCTGAGGCGGGCGACTGCTTGAGGCCAGGAGTTCGAGATCAGCCTGGGTAACACAGCAGACTCTGTCTCTACAAAAACAAAAACAAAATATCCAGGCATGGTGGCATGTGCCTGTAATCCTAGCTACTTGAAGGTTGAGGCAGGAGGATCATATGAGGCCAGGAGTTTGAGACCAGGCTGGCAACATAGTGAGACACCGTCTCTACAAAAAAAAAAGTTTAGAAATTAGCTGGGTGTGGTGGTGTAGTAGTTTCAGCTACTTGGGAGGCTGAGGTGGGAGGATCACTTGAACCTGGGAGGCTGAGGCTGCAGTGAGCCGAGATCATGCCACTGCACTCCAGCCTGGGTGACAGAGTGAAACCCTGTCTCTTAGAAAAACACAATACCCCCAAGATGAAGGCCTCAGAAGCAAAACTTTTCCTCTTTCTCCTGATGTTCTTACAGTCCCATTCTCCCCAAAACCTAGCCATAGAAACCAGAATCCCTCTTCCCAAGGCAGATCATAGAAACCAGAACCCCTTTTCCCCAAAGCCAACCATAAAACCTAAAAATATTACTTTTATTTTCCTTCTACCCTTCTGTGTAAAAATTGGCCATAAAAAAATTATCTGACCTGTCTTGTTTGATTATTGATCCTAAGACTCTCCATTTCAGAGAGGGTCCTGCCCCATAACCAGAAAAAAAAAAAAAAAATACCCAGAGAGGCCAAAAAGAATATAGACACACAGGCATTTCTGGGTGTCCTACTCAGGCTACTAGCATTAGGTCATAACCCTTTTGTCCAATCACATTTCTACACCGCTTTTCTAGTTTGTAAACCTAAACATTAAAGGACAATTTTCCCTGTATTTTTGGATCTTCATTCTAAAGGCTCCTGTGTATACATGTTAAATAAATCCATATGTCTTTTCTGTTTTTGTTTTTCATTTTTATTTTTATTCTTTAGAGACTGGGTCTTTCTATGTTTCCCAGGCTGGTCTCCAACTCCTGGCCTCAAACAATACTCCTGCCTGAGCCTTCTGAGTTGCTGGGATTACAGATGTGCACCAACTGTCCCCAGTTGTTGTATGTATTTTCTTCAATTAATCTGCCTTTTTGTGGATTGATTTTTCAGTACTCTTCAGAGGGCCAAAAGGAACCTTTCCTTTGGACCCTACATCAAAAAAGTCACCTAATTTCTTTTTCCTGCCAGTGCAACATTAACAGCAAAAATGCCAGTAACCAAGTTTTTTTTTTTCACTCCATTTTTTCCAAGTCCTATTGTAGTATATTTTATCATGCAAGTGTTCACTTTTTAAAATATATTAACTAACTTCAACTTCAGAAACAACAGCTGTCCTATAGCCTACAAAATTTGACCAACTATATAAATAGTTATTATAGTTAATGCCTAGCTGGGTAGTTAATAAATTCCTCTAAAAATTATGTAACAAATAATTTAATTTTTAATTTTTTGAACTTTTTTTTTAATAATAGAGACTGGGGCCGGGCGCGGTGGCTCAAGCCTGTAATCCCAGCACTTTGGGAGGCCGAGACGGGCGGATCACGAGGTCAGGAGATCGAGACCATCCTGGCTAACACGATGAAACCCCGTCTCTACTAAAAGATACAAAAAACTAGCCGGGCGAGGTGGCGGGCGCCTGTAGTCCCAGTTACTCCGGAGGCTGAGGCAGGAGAATGGCGTGAACCCAGGAGGCGGAGCTTGCAGTGAGCTGAGATCCGGCCACTGCACTCCAGCCTGGGCGACAGAGCGAGACTCCGTCTCAAAAAAAAAAAAAAAATAATAATAATAATAGTAGAGACTGGGTTTCACCATGTTGCCTAGGCTGGTCTTGAATTCCTGGACTCAAGTGACCCGCCTGCCTCAGCCTCTCAAAGTGCTGGAATTACAGGCATGAGCCACCTCCCAGGCTCAAGTGATTTTTTCCACCTTAGCCTCCCAAATAGCTGGGACTATAAATGTGTGCCAACATGCCCAGCTATTTTTTTTTTTTTTAGATCCAAAACCTGTTTATTGAGATGGTTTCCCACTCATCTTGATTCAGCGTGCTTTTAGTGCTGCTTCCTCCTAAAGAAACATCCTTCTGTAAGCCTTGCTTTTCCTCTTGTAGGCTAGCAGAGGACAGTAGAGCAGCCAAAACACAAAACGACTGTTTGTGCATGCTAAAGACTATGGTGATTTTATAGCATCCTGGGCATTTCACATCCATGAAGTAGGAATTGGGGCTCTGCACCAGGCGTTTCCTCTTGTGTTTCCTCTTCTCCTCTTCTGAAGAGGAATGAAGGAGATCCTTTGCAAGAGGCATGTTCTTGTGGGTAGGTCATCACTGCCAGAAAGGATTTTTTTACTTTTTTTTCGTTTGTTTGTTTGAGACGGAGTTTCACTCTTGTTGCCCAGGCTGGAGTGCAATGGCACAATCTTGGCTCACCACAAGCTCCATCTCGCAGGTTCAAGCAATTCTCCTGCCTCACCCTCCCAAGTAGCTGGGCTTATAGGCATGTGCCACCATACCAAGCTAATTTTGTATTTTTAGTAGAGACAGAGTTTCTCTATGTTGGTCAGGCTGGTCTCAAACTCCTGATCTCAGGTGATCCGCTAGCCTTGGCCTCCCAAAGTGCTGAGATTACAGGCATGAGCCACTGCGTTAGGAAATTTTTTTTTTGAGATGGAGTCTCGCTCTGTTGCCCAGGCTAGAGTACAGTGGGGCAATCTTGGCTCACTGCAACCTCTGCCTCTTGGGTTCAAGTGATTCTCCTGCCTCAGCCTGCCAAGTAGCTGGGATTACAGGCACACGCCACCATGCCCAGCTAATTTCTGTATTTTTAGTAGAGACAGGGTTTCACCATATTGGCCAGGCTGGTCTCGAACTTCTGACCTCATGATCCACCCACCTCAGCCTCCAAAGTGCTGGGATTACAGGTATGAGCCACCGTGCCTGGACGAGTTTTAAATGTTTTATACAGATAAGGTTTCATCATGTTGCCCATGCTGGTCTCAAACTCTTGGGGTCAAGTGATCCACCCTCTTTAGCCTCACAAAATGCTGAGATTACAGATGTGAGCCACTGCTCCCAGGCATCAAAGTTTCTTTATAAAAGGATGAGTCTGGCCACCTTTTGGCTCTCTCTTGCCCTCTCTTTGCCCTTCCACCATGGGATAACACAGAATAAGGCCCTTGCCAGATGTCAGCCCTTCAGTCTTGGACTTCCCAGCCTCCTGAATCCTGAGCCAATACATTTCTGTTTATTATATATAATAAATAAATAAAAACAAAAATAAAAATTTAAGTCACAGGCCAGGCGCAGGAGTTCAAGATCAGCCTGGCCAACATGGTGAAATCCTGTCTCTAGTAAAAAAACCAAAAATTAGCCAGGTGTGGTGGTGCATGCCTGCAATCCCAACTATTCAGGACGCTGAGGCAGGAAAATCACTTGAATCTGGGAGGCAGAGGTTGCGGGGAGCCGAAATCGTGCCATTGCACTCCAGCGTGGGCAACAGAGTGAGACTCTGTCTCAAAAACAAAACAAAACAAAACAAAACAAAAAATTTAGGTCACAGACAGATCCTTTGAGATTCTGATAGAGGTTCCAGACTGTCTTTCTGAGAAAAGAATGCATGGGCCAGATGCGGTGGCTCATGCCTGTAATTCCAGCACTTTGGGAGGCCGAGGCAGGTGGATCACGAGGTCAGGAGTTTGAGACCAGCCTGAAGAACATGGTGAAACCCCATCTCTACTAAAAATACAAAAATTAGCCGTGCGTGGTAGCGCACGCCTGTAATCCCAGGTACTCGGGCAACTGAGGCAGGAGAATTGCTTGAACCCAGGAGGCGGAGGTTGCAGTGAGCCAAGATCGTGCCATTGCACTCTAGCCCAGGTGACAGAGCAAGAGTCCATCTCAAAAAAAAAAAAAAAAAAAAAATGCATGCCACACAGAGATAAAATTCTGAAAATAATTTTAGTAGGTGTGCAGGCTCCCAGAAGTCTACTGTGAATTAACAGAATGTCAGGTTAAGAACCATTTGTCTCAACAAAATAAATAAGTTTAACCAAAGAACTATAATACCTGTTACTGAAAACTCCAAAACATTGAAAAAAAATATATATATGTGTATATATTTTTTTGAGGCAGAGTCTCACTCTGTCACCCAGGATGGAGTGCAGTGGTGCCATCTCGGCTCACTGTAAGCTCTGCCTCCTGGGTTCATGCCATTCTCCCGCCTCAGCCTCCCGAGTAGCTGGCATTATAGGTGCACACCACCATGCCTGGCTAATTTTTGTATTTTTAGTAGAGATGGGGTTTCACAATGTTGGCCAGGCTGGTCTCAAACTCCTGCCCTCAGGTGATCCACATGCCTCAGCCTCCCAAAGTGCTGGGATTACAGGTGTGAGCCACTGTGCTACGCAAAAGATATTTTAATTAATGAAAATACATCACATAGTCATGGATTGGAAGACATGATATTGTGGGTTTTTTTCTGTTTTTTGGTTTTTTTTGGAGATGGTGTCTCACTCTGTCATCCAGGCTGGAGTGCGATGGCACAATCTCAGCTCACTGCAACCTCTGCCTCCTTGGTTCAAGCAATTCTCTTGCCTCAGCCTCCAGAGTAGCTGAGACTACAGACGCACACCACCATGCCGGGCTAATTTTAGTATTTTTAGTAGACACGGGGTTTCACCATTTGGCCAGGCTGAACTCTAAATCCTGACCTCAGGTGATCCACCTACCTTGGCCTCCCAAAGTGTTGGGATTACAGGTGTGAACAACCACTCCTGGCCTATACAATATTGCTTTTTTATGGTTTTTAATTAATTAATTAATTTTTTTTTTTTTCAGACACAGTCTCTCTCTATTTCCCATGCTGGAGTGCAGTGGTGCGATCACAGCTCACTGCAACCTTGACTTTCTGAACTCAGGCGATCCTCTCACCTCAGCCTTCTGAGTAGCTAGGATTACAGGTGTGTGCCACCATGCCCAGCTAATTTTTGTAATTTTTTTGTTTTTTTTTTTTGAGAGGGAGTCTCACTCTGTCACCCAGGCTGGAGTGCCATGGCATGATCTCGGTTCACTACAACCACCATCTCCGAAGTTCAAGCAGTTATCCCACCTCAGCCTCTCAAGTATCTGGGACTACAGGTGTGTGCCACCACGCCCAGCTAATTTTTGTATTTTTAATAGAGATGGGGTTTCACTATGTTGGCCAGGCTGGTCTTGAACTCCTGACTTCATGATCCGTCTGCCTTGGCCTCCCAAAATGCTGGGATTATAGGTGTGAGCCATCACACCCAGCCTAATTTTTTTTTTTAAATAGATATGGGGTTTTACCATGTTTCCCAGGCTGGTCTCAAACTCCTGGGTTCGAGCGATCCACCTGCTTTGGCCTACCAAAATGCTAGGATTACCAGCATAAGCTGCTGTGCCTGGCCCATAAATGTTGTTAAGAGGACACCACTTCCTGCTATGGTTTGAATATAGGTATCCCTCCAAAATTCATATGTTGGAATTCAACCCGGTACCCTCCTCTCAACCTTATCTATGGGGGATATGTTTCAAGACTCCCAGTGGATGCCTGAAACTGCAGATAGTATCAAACCTTATATGATGACAATGCTCTGGAGCGCCCAGGACTAGATCTCCTCACTGCTGATTACTAGTATTGCATCAGAGTATAAAGCATGGAAGTTGGAAAACAAGTAGTATGGAAGAGAGGGTTGGAAAAAGCAAAGGCTTCTTTTTGGCATATCAGAATTGCCAGGATCACTACCCTTGCATTTTGGGGTGATTTTCTTTTCTTTTCTTTTTTTTTTTTTTTTTTTTTTTGAGACGGAGTTTCGCTCTTGTGGTACAGGCTGGAGTACAATGGTGCAATCTTAGCTCACCGCAACCTCTGCCTCCTGGGTTGAGGTGATTCTCCTGCCTCTGCCTCCCTAGTACCTGGTATTACAGGCATGTGCCACCACACATGGCTTATTTATTTATTTATTTTGCAAGATAGAGTGTTGCTCTGCTGCCCAGGCTGGAGTGCAGGGCATGATCTCGGCTCACTGTAACCTCTGCCTCCGGGGTTCAAGTGATTCTCCTGACTCAGCCTCCAGAGTAAACTGGGATTACAGGCACGCACCACCATGCCCAGCTAATTTTTGTATTTTTAGTAGAGATGGGGTTTCATCGGGTTGACCAGGCTGGTCTTGAACTCCTGACCTCATGATCCATCCGCCTCAGCCTTCCAAAGTGCTGGGATTACAGACGTGAGCTGCTGTGTCCTGCCAATTTTGTATTTTTAGTAGAGACGGGGTTTCACCACCTTGGTCAGGCTGTTCGCGAACTCCTGACCTCAGGTGATCCACCTGAAGTGTTGGGATTACAGGCATGAGCCACCGCACCCAGCCTGGGGTGATTATTAAGTAAAACAAGAGTTACTTGAACACAAGCACTGTAATACTGTGACAGTTGATTTGATAACTGAGATGGCTACTAAGTGACTAGCAGGTGGGTAGCATATATAGCAGGGATATGCTATATATCCTTATAAATAAATTTTATAAAGAGATAAAATTAACATTCAGGACAGCACAGAGCAGGATGGTGTGAGATATTAACATGCTACTCAGAATAGAAAGCAATTTAAAACTTATGAATTATTTCTGGAATTTTCAATTGAATATTTTGGACCGAGGTGGACCATGGGTAAGTGAAACCTTGAAAAGTTCACCACAGATAAGGGGAAACTACTCTATTTATGTGATAGCAGTAAGAGGTAGGACTTCTAGTGAAAGGATTAACTCATGAGGGCTCTGACCTCATGAATGGATTAGTACTCTTTTTAAAAAGGTTGAAGGTGGTCGGGCGTGGTGGCTCAGGCCTGTAATTCCAGCACTTTGGGAGGCCGAGGCGGGTGGATCACGAGGTCAGGAGGTCGAGACCATCCTGGCCAACATGGTGAAACCCTGTCTCTACTAAAAGTACAAAAATTAGCCAGGTGTAGTGGCACGTGCCTGTAGTCCCAGCTACTTGTGGGGCTGAGGCAGGAGAATCCCTTGAACCTGGGAGGCGGAGGGTGCAGTGAGCTGAGATCTCACCATTGCACTCCAGTGAGACTCCATCTCAAAAAAAAAAGGTCGAAAGGAGTGCTCAATGCCTTTTGTCCTTCAACCATATGAGAATGCACCAAGAGGCACCATCTTGGAAGCAGACAGCAATCCTTACCAAGCCCAAATCTGCTAGTGTGTTGATCTTGAACTTTCCAGCTCTAGAACTGTGATAAATAAATTTCTATTGTTTATAAATTACTCAGTCTAAGGTATTTTGTTATAGCAGCAGGAACAAACTAAGACACTTCCCAAATTAACCTACAGATTCAATGTAATCCCTATAAAAATTCCAACTGCCTTT
Organism: Macaca thibetana thibetana; assembly: GCF_024542745.1. Lineage (NCBI taxonomy): Eukaryota > Metazoa > Chordata > Mammalia > Primates > Cercopithecidae > Macaca > Macaca thibetana. Next base: position 97,725,995 of record NC_065588.1, on the reverse strand, counting down.
TTTTTTTTTTTTTTTTTGCAGAAATGAATAAACTGATTCTAAAATTCACATGGAAATTTAAGGGACCGACCCAGAATAGCAAAGACAAAGTAGGAAAAGAACAAAGTTGGAGGACTCACATTTCCTAATTTTAAAATCTACTACAAAGCTACAACAATCAACAGCTGCTGTGGGAGGCTAAGGTGGGAGGATCACTCAAGGCCAGGAGTTTAAGACCAGCCTGGGCAACATAGTGAGGCTCCATCCCTGCAAAAAATTAAAAAATTAGCCAGGGATGGTGTCGCACACTCATAGTCCTTGCTATTCAGGAGACTGAGGCAGGGGGATTGCTTGAGTCCAGGAGTTTGAGACTACAGTGAGCTATGATTGCATCACCATATTCCAGTCTGGGCAACAGAGTGATGCTCTGTCTCGAAATTAAAAAAAAAAAAATCAACTCAGTGTGTGTGGTACTGGCGCAAAGATAAACATATACATCAATGGACTAGAATTGATCATTCAGAGGTTGGGCACAGTGGCTCATACCTGTAATCTCAGCACTTTGGGAGGCCGAGGTGGGTGGATCACTTGAGGCCAGGAGTTTGAGATCAGGCTGGCCAACAAGGTGAAAACCCGTTTCTACTAAAAATACAAAAATTAGCCAGGCATGGTGGTGTGCACCTGTAATGCCGGCTTCTGGGGAGGCTGAGGCACGAGAATCGCTTGAACCCAGGAGGTGAAGGTTGCAGTGAGCCGAGATTGTGTGCCTGTACTGCAGCTTGGGCAACAGAGAGAGACTCTGTCTCAGGAAAAAAAAAAAGAGAGAGAGAATTCAGAAATAAATTTGTAATGTAGTAACTTGAAATGAATACTGACTTTTTTGTAAAATTAGTTAAAATTATTAAAAAAAGAAAAAAGATGGGTCAAGTGTGGTGGCTCACTTCTGCAATGCCAGCAGTACTTTGGGAGGCCAAGGCAGGCAGATCACTTGAGTACAGGAGTTTGAGACCAGCCTTGGCAACATGTTGAAACCCTGTCTCTACTAAAAATACAAAAATTATCTGGGTGTGTTGGTGCACACCTGTAGTTCCAGCTACTCAGAAGCCTAGGTGGGAAGATCACTTGAGCCCGGGAGGCAGAGGTTGTAGTGAGCTGAGATTATGCCACTGCACTCCAGCCTACGTGACAGAGCAAGACTCAAAAAAAAAAAAAAAAAAAAAAAAAAAAAAGAAAAAATAAAAAAGAAAGAAAATAAAAAAAAGATGCTGGGCGCAGTGGTTCACACCTGTAATCCCAGCACTTTGGGAGTCCAAAGTGGGCGGATCACCTGAGGTCAGGAGTTCAAGACCAGCTTGGCCAACATGGTGAAACCCTATCTCTACTAAACAAACAAAAAATTAGCCGGGCATGGTGGTGGGTGCCTGTAATCCCAGCTACTCGGGAGGCGGAGGCAGGAGAATCACTTGAACCTGGGAGGTGGAGGTTGTGGTGAGCCGAGTTTGCACCACTGCATTCCAGCCTGGGCAACAGAGTAAGACTCCATCTCAACAACAACAACAAAAAAAATTAGCCGGGCATGGTGGCACACGCATGTAGTTCCGGCTACTTGGGAGGCTGAGGCAGGAGACTCAATTGAGCCCAGGAGGTGGAAGTTGCAGTGAGTGGAGATTGTGCCACTACACTCCAGCCTGGGTGACAGAGTGAGACTGTCTCAAAAAAAAAGAAAAATAAAAGAAAAGACATTTATATTATCTATGATCAATTGATTTTTGACAAGTTGTGAAGACCATTTAATGGAGGAAGTGTACTCTACTTTTTTCAACAAAAGGTGCCGGGACAACTGAATATTCACATGCCAGGGCTTTTTTTTTTTTTCTGAGACAGAGTCTTGCTCTGTCACTCAGGCAGAAGTGCAGTGGTGCAATCTCGGCTCACTGCAACCTCCACCTCCCAAGTTCAAGTGATTCTCCTGCCTCAGCCTCCCAAGTAGGTGGGATTACAAGCATGCAACACCACACCTGGCTAATTTTTGTATTTTTAGTAGAGAGAGGTTTCACCATGTTGGCCAAGCTGGTTTCAAACTCCTGGCCTCAAGTGATCTGCCTGCCTTGGCCTCCCAAAGTACAGGGATTATAGGCATGAGCCACTCGAGCCTGGTCAAGCGAATGAATTTGGATCCATATTTCACATGATTTGCAAAAATCAACCCAAAATAGAAAAAGATCAAAATGTAAGAGCTAAAACTAAAAAACTCCTAGAAGAAAATATAAGTAAATCTTTGTGAGCTTGGGTGAGGCAATGGTTTCTCAGATATGATACCAAAAGCACAAGCTACAAAAGAAAAAAAATAGGTAACTTTTTTGTTTTTTTTTTTTTTTTTTGAGAGCGAGAGTCTTGCCCTGTTGCCCAGGCGGGAGTGCAGTGGCGCGATCTTGGCTCACTGCAACCTCCACCTCCTGGGCTCACTGCAACCTCCATTCTCCTGCCTCAGCCTCCTCCCGGGTAACTGGGATTACAGGTGTGCACCACCACACGTGGCTAATTTTTGTATCTTTAGTAGAAACAGGGTTTTGCCATGTTGGCCAGCCTGGTCTTGAACTCCTGACCTCAGGTGGTCCACCCATCTCGGCCTTTCAAAGTGCTAGGAAGGCAGGCGTGGGCCACCACACCCAGCTGAGAAAAAAATGATAACTTGTATGTCTTAAACCATTTCATATTGTTATAACATAATATCACAGACTGAGTAACTGATAAAGAAGAAAAAGTTACTTCTCACAATTTTGGAGGCTGGGAAGTTCAACATCAAGGTGCCTGCATCCTGTGAGGGCCTTCTTGCTCTGTCATCCCATGGCAGAAGGTGGGAGGGCAAGAGAGCACTCTTGAGAGAAAGGGCAGAACTCGCTTTCATAACAAACTTACTCTAGTGATAACAAACCCACTCCTTTGATAACAACATGAATTCATTCATGAAGATAAAGCCTTTTATGATCTAATCACCTCATAAAAGTCCCACTTCTCAATAGTGTTGCATTGGGGATCATGTTTCCAACACATGAGCTTTGGAGGACACATTCAAACCAGAGCACTGGACTTCAACAAAATTAAAAACTTCTGGCCAAGTGCGATAGCTCAAGCCTGTACTCCTAGCACTTTGGAAGGCCGAGGCGGGTGGATCACGAGGTCAGGAGATCGAGACCATTCTGGTTAACATGGTGAAGCCCCGTCTCTACTAAAAATACAAAAAAATTAGCCAGGCGTGGTGGCGGGCACCTGTAGTCCTAGCTACTCGGGAGGCTGAGGCAGGAGAATGGCGTGAACCTGGGAGGCGGAGCTTGCAGTGAGTCGAGATTGCGCCACTGCATTCCAGCCTGGGCAACAGAGCAAGACTCTGTCTCAAACAAACAAACAAACAAACAAAAAATTTAAAAAGTTTGTGTGTCAAAGGGCATGCTCAACAAAGTGAAAAAACTCACAGAATGGGAGAAAATATTTGTAAATCGTAAATCTGATAAGGATCTAGTACACAGAATATATAAAGAACTTTCATGACTCAACAATAAAAAGATAAATAACCCAATTGAAAGATGGTCAAAACATGTGAATAGACATTTCTCCAAAGAAGATATACATATGTCCAATAAACATGTGAAAAGATTTTCAACATCATTAGTTTTTATCAGCAAAATTCAAATCAAAACCATGATGCAAACCACCTAGTAGGATGGCTATCATTTAAAAAGTGGAAAATAAGTGATGGTGAGAATGTGGAAAAAACAGAACCCAGATGCATTGCTGGTGTGAATGTAAAATGGCATAGCCACCATGGGAAATAGTTTGGTAGTTCTTCAAAAAGTTAAACACACATATGACCCACCAATTCCACTCCTAGGTATATACCCAAGAGAACTGAAAACATATGTGCCCACGAAAACTTGTGCAGAGATGTTAATAGCACCTTTATTCAAATAGCCAAAAAGTGAAAACAACCCAATGTCCATTAACTTATGAATGGATAAACAAATTGTGGTATATTCATATAACAGAATATTATTCAGCCATAAAAAGGAATGACATATTGATACATGCTACAATATGGATGAACCTTGAAAACATAATGCCAAATAAACCAAACACAAAAGAACAAATACTGTATGATCCTACTTATATGAACTACCTAGATTAGGCAAATTCATAGAGAAAGAAAGTAGATGAGAGGTTACCAGAGGCAGGAATTTGGGGCAGGGACTAGAGAATTATTACTTAATGGGTACAGACTTTCTATTCAGCCTGCTGAAAATGTTCTGGTATTAGATAGTGGTGACAGTTACAAACCTTGTGAATCTACTAAAAACCACTGAATTGTACATTAAAAAATGGTGAATTATGGTATGTGAATTGTATCTTAATTGAAAAAATAACAACCTTTAGTCTAAAGAGAAATTGTGCTTTGTTGGCAAAATACATGTCCTTAAAAGGAAACATGTTTGAAACACTATAAATATCCTGATTTGTGAAACTCACACACCTAGTTATGATCTCAAATTGCTCCTAAATTTAAAATACAATTATAAATATACATAGTTATAAGCCCTTATGAAGCCTATATTTATTATACTTATATATTTACACTTATTATATTTTATGGGTTTCTTCTTTGTAGAATAAAATCTGAACAACAGAATGTAACTTCCAATAGGCAATGGAACACACATAAATGCTAAGTTCTTTTTTTTTTTTTTTTCCTATTCCAGTAGTCTTTATTTTTTGGCCAGTAGTATATTGTTTAAACCACAACAACTTTGTATAATATTTAAAAATAGATTGTAATTAACTCTATTGTCCATATAGTCCTGTTGTAACAAAATATTTTGTTTTTCACTTTTTTCTTTTTTTTTTTTTTATTATACTTTAAGTTCTAGGGTACATGTGCATAACGTGCAGGTTTGCTACATATGTATACTTGTGCCATGTTGGTGTGCTGCACCCATCAACTCGTCAGCACCCATCAACTCGTCATTTACATCAGGTATAACTCCCAATGCAATCCCTCCCCCCTCCCTCCTCCCCCCTCCCCGTGATAGGCCCCGGTGTGTGATGTTCCCCTTCCTGAGTCCAAGTTATCTCATTGTTCATTTCCCACCTATGAGTGGGAACATGCAGTATTTGGTTTTCTGTTCTTGTGATAGTTTGCTAAGAATGATGGTTTCCAGCTGCATCCATGTCCCTACAAAGGACACAAACTCATCCTTTTTTATGGCTGCATAGTATTCCATGGTGTATATGTGCCACATTTTCTTAATCCAGTCTGTCACTGATGGACATTTGGGTTGATTCCAAGTCTTTGCTATTGTGAATAGTGCCACAATAAACATACGTGTGCATGTGTCTTTAGAGCAGCATGATTTATCATCCTTTGGGTATATACCCAGTAATGGGATGGCTGGGTCATATGGTACATCTAGTTCTAGATCCTTGAGGAATCGCCATACTGTTTTCCATAATGGTTGAACTAGTTTACAATCCCACCAACAGTGTAAAAGTGTTCCTATTTCTCCACATCCTCTCCAGCACCTGTTGTTTCCTGACTTTTTAAAGATCGCCATTCTAACTGGTGTGAGATGGTATCTCATTGTGGTTTTGATTTGCATTTCTCTGATGGCCAGTGATGATGAGCATTTTTTCATGTGTCTGTTGGCTGTATGAATGTCTTCTTTTGAGAAATGTCTGTTCATATCCTTTGCCCACTTTTTGATGGGGCTGTTTGTTTTTTTCTTGTAAATTTGTTTGAGTTCTTTGTAGGTTCTGGATATTAGCCCTTTGTCAGATGAGTAGATTGCAAAAATTTTCTCCCATTCTGTAGGTTGCCTGTTTACTCTGATGGTAGTTTCTTTTGCTGTGCAGAAGCTCTTTAGTTTAATGAGATCCCATTTGTCAATTTTGGCTTTTGCTGCCGTTGCTTTTGGTGTTTTAGACATGAAGTCTTTGGCCATGCCTATGTCCTGAATGGTACTACCTAGGTTTTCCTCTAGGGTTTTTATGGTATTAGGTCTAACATTTAAGTCTCTAATCCATCTTGAATTAATTTTCGTATAAGGAGTAAGGAAAGGATCCAGTTTCAGCTTTCTACTTATGGCTAGCCAATTTTCCCAGCACCATTTATTAAATAGGGAATCCTTTCCCCAAACTACAGCAAATACTTGAGGCATAGTCATGTATTTGAAGAGAAATTTATGAAATGTATAGATCATGGCTCATTTACAAAAGACATCATAATCTAGTTATTCCAGGCTAGGTTAAATGATCAAATTTGCTGTCCTGTCTAGCTTGTTTTTACTTCTCTATGTGTAATTGAGGTGGCTGAAATTGAGGATTTTTCTAGCTTTAAAATTCTGAGCTTATTTGATCTTATTGTGACTTTAGTCAGAGGAGTTTTTGAATTATTTTATTTGCTTGAACTGCATTAAAACATTCACATTTTAAAATTTAGTGATTCCTGGACCATAAGATCTGAAAAGGATGAAACTGCCCACTCATCTTTTAGTAAACTGACCAATTGACCTGATTCTAGTAAGAATTAGTCTGAAACAACACCACCACCTGGTGGCTTCTCTTCAAATATCACAATTTCCTTGAAGATGATGGTTTGGCCTCTTGTATCAAATTAGGACAAGTGCTTCAGTTATGACTATCCTAGGAAACAAGTTTAATCATATTGCAGAATATATGCTCAAGAATTAAACTAATATTTATGGCCTTGGCCTCAAAAACTTATTTTGGAATTTAAATATCTGTTTATTGGCCATGTACAGGAACAAAATAGTGAACCAATAGGCAAGAATATTTGCATTCATAGATCTTACATTCTAGTGAATGTAAGACAATAAATAATAAGCATAATAAGCAAGTAAATTATAATCTGTTTGGTGAGAAGTTGTATTAAAAGGGTAGGTTGCAATTTTTAAATAGGATGACATTTGAGGTGAGATCAATTCTACATGGTTGTCTAAAGAAAAAAATTCCAAAGACTTACAATCTAAACATTTAGTTTTGACCAGGTGCAGTGGCTCATGCCTGTAATCCTAACACTTTGGGAGGCTGAGGCAGGAGGATTACTTGAGTCTAAGAAGTCAAGCTCAGCCTGGGCAACCTAATGGGACCCCATTTCTACTAACAAATTAAAAAGTTTTTAATTTGCTTTGCACACCTGTAGTCCCAGCTACTTGCGAGGCTGAGCTGGGAGAATCGCTTGAGCCCCGAAGGTTGAGGCTGCCATGAGCCATGATGACACTACTGCACTCCAGCGTAGGTGACAAAGTGAGACCCTGTCTCAAATAAATAAATACATAAATAAATGAAAACCAAACATTTAGTTTTAATTCTAGTATGATGCTATAATTCTACTTCCTCAAAGACTTCATTTTAATAAGCAAGAAACTGTAATGCTAGGTCAATTTTTTTTTTTTTTTTTTTGAGACTGAGTCTCCCTCTGTCACCCAGGCTGGAGTGCAGTGGCGCGATCTCGGGTCACTGCAAGCTCCGCCTCCCGGGTTCACGCCATTCTCCTGCCTCAGCCTCCTGAGTAGCTGGGACTACAGGCGCCCGTCACCACGCCCGGCTAATTTTTTGTATTTTTAGTAGAGACGGGGTTTCACCATGTTAGCCAGGATGGTCTCGATCTCCTGACCTCGTGATCCACCCACCTCTGCCTCCCAAAGTGCTGGGATTACAGGTGTGAGTCACCGTGCCCGGCCAGCTGCTAGGTCAATATTAATAGGAATGACTACATTTTGAAAAGCAACATTGCCCTAAAGACTTATATCTTTCCTACAGAGTAATGGCTGTCGTTAGTTAGAATCACAAAATATACAGGAACTAACAGTTTTATTTTATTTTTCAACACCTTATCATGACCTTTATGCATTTGCGTTCCTATAAAAGTAGGAACTTTGCTCTTGTCATAAATTGAGAGAAGCAGTGGTGGAGGTAGGATGTAATCACCAATAAAGATTAGCTAAGTTTCTCTTGGCTATTTATGGCTTTGTTAATTATACATTTGTCTCAACACTTTTATTCTTTTTAAAAATTTTTTTAAAATATGGAACGCTTCAATTTGCATGTCATTCTTGTGCAGAGGCCATGCTAATCTTCCTTGTATTCTTCAGTTTTAGTATATGTGCTGCTGAAACAAGCTCTCAACACTTTTTTAAAAAACCTTGAGTATTATGTGTTGATAACTATTCTATTTTGTGTGTGTTGGCTCATTAAATCTCCTTATTCAATGTCTCAACACTTTATCCATTTATTAGCAAAAAGATCTTGCTCTGTTGCCCTAGCTAGATCATAGTGGCTTGATCATAGCTCACAGCAGCCTCGAACTCCTGGGCTCAAGCGATCCTTCTGCCTCAGCCTCCTAAGTAGCTGGGACCACAGGTGTGTGTCACCAGGCCAGGCTAACTACAAAAAAAATTTTCTTTTTGTAGACAGGGGGTCTCATTATATTGCCCAGCTGGTCTTGAACTGCTGACCTCAATCGATCCTTCCGCCTCAATCCAAAGTGCTAGGATTACAGGAATGAGCCATTGCTCTGGCCTTTGTTTTGTTTTCAATGCCTGTAGGGAATTAGGTCAGTTCTTTACTAACAAAGCAAAGCATTATATGGTCAAATTTTGAAAAATAAGATTTTTTTAATCAAAATGCCTAATGGGTCTTTTTTAGTCTTTATCACACTGTCATTTCCACAGTGACTTGTAATTAGGTGCTTAATATAGATTCTGAAAGGCTGTCAATACATGTAAATTTGTATATAGTATTTCAGTTTACAAAGCATCCTGATATATATCTCATTTATCTGGTTCAGAATATGTAGTTTGAATACAAATTTATATTACAGCACATTTTTCCTTTCAGTTCTATTTTATTTATTTTTTTGAGACAGAGTCTTGCTCTGACGCCTAGGCTGGAGTGCAGTGGGGCAATCTCAGCTCACTGCAACCTTCACCTCCCAGGTTCAAGAGATTCTCCTGCCTCGGCCTCCCGAGTAGCTGGGATTACAGGCACCTGCCACCAGGCCCAGCTAATTTTTGCATTTTTAGTAGAGATGGGGTTTCACCATGTTGCCCGAGCTGGTCTTGAACCCCTGACCTCAGGTGATCCACCCACCTCGGCCTCCTAAAGGGCTGAGACTACAGGCATGAGCCACTGTGCCTGGCCTTAGTTCTCTTTTAAAGGGAATCTCTATTTTCAAGAATTACATACATCATACTCAAATATAAATCTGACATCGACGTAAGTTTGAAGTAGTAATGGCCAAGATCTTTCAAGTAGCAGCAAACTAATCTTGTTTAAGAGGAGGTATTATAGAATCATAAGCACAGAGGTCCAATAATTAGACCACACAGTGCTTGCAAAGGATAGGCTTAGAAAGGTTTGGGTGTTTAGGTAAAGAGCTCTTCTCCCCTTCTCAAACCATTAACAAAAATAAAAATAAACAAACTTTTCCTTGCAGGAAAATTTCCGTGAACCTGTGGTTTTGGGGGCAAGGGTGAGAACAACAGGCAAACCTAGTTCAGAACCTAGACAACTAGAGGGGTCTGCAAACAAGTCAAAACCAAAATAGGCGTGGTTGGTGAGCATGTACATTGGTACAGCCATTATGGGAGGCAGTATGGAGGCTCCTCAAAAAATTAAAAATAGAACTACAGTGTAAACCATATAGTATATACTACATATCATATATGTATATATACCATATATACAATATATACATATATACCATATATTCTGGGTATATATCCAAATAAAATGAAATCACTATGTCAAAGAGCTATCTGCATCACCATGCTCATTGCAGCATTATTCATAATAGCCAAAGTATGGACTCACCTAAGAGTGAACTAATGGACAAAGAAAATGTGAAATATAGGAATGTGGTATATATATGTATATTTATATACATAATGAATACTATGCAGCTTTTAAAAAGAAGAAAATCCTGTCATTTGTGATAACATGGATGAATTTATGCTAAGGGAAATAAGCCAGGCACAGAAACACAAATACTTCATGATCCCACTTATATGTAGAGTCAAAAAAAAGTGTAACTCGTAGAATTAGAAAGCAGAATAGTGGCAGGATCTCGGCTCATGACAACCTCTGCCTCCCAGGCTCAAGTGATCCTCCCATCTCAGCGTCTCAAGTAGATGGGACTACAGGTGCCACTGTGCCTGGCTAATTTTTTTATTTTTTTTGCAGAGATGGAGTCTCACTATGTTGCCCAGGCTGGACTCCAACTCCTGGTCTCAAGGGATCTGCCCACCTCGACCTCCCAAAGTGCTGGGATTACAGGCCTGAGCCACGACACCTGGCCGATCTTAAATATTCTTAGCACAAAATAAACATATACACACACGCACACACAACTATGTGATGTGATGGATATGTTAATTTAGTTTCATTGTGATAATCATTTCACAACATATACATCTATGAAAACATCACATGGTACACTATAAATACATATAATTTTTATTTAAAGCAGAAGAATTCTTTAAAAATAAACTAAAAAGGCAGTCCATAAGCTTCTGTTGAATGGATGAAAATCTGTACTATAAATAAAAACATAATATGGAAAGGTATTAATAAGATTGGGAAGAAAACCTAAGAGAGTGTTAACAGTAGTGACTACTGGGGATCACCGAGATACAGAGTATTAGGGATGGAAGGTTTCCTTTTTTTTTTTTTTTTTTTTTTGAGACAGAGTGTCGCTCTGTCGCCCAGGCTGGAGTGCAGTGGCACGATCTCGACTCACTGCAACCTCTGCCTCCTGGGTTCAAGCGATTCTCCTGCCTCAGCCTCCCGAGTAGCTGGGACTACAGGCGCCCACCACCACGCCTGGCTAATTTTTTGTATTAAGAGACGGGGTTTCACCGTGTTAGCTAGGATGGTCTCGATCTCCTGACCTCGTGATCCGCCTGCCTCGGCCTCCCATAGTGCTGGGATTACCGGCGTGAGCCACCGCGCCCTGCCGGAAGGTTTGCTTTTCAATGGATCTTTGGGAAGTTTTAAAACATACATGCTCAACCTTTAGAAATTACTCTAGGGGAAATTCCTTCTCCACATCCTCTAGGTGTGCTTCCTTCCTCCTCTCAACACACTTCACTATCAAAACCTACATTACTTCCAACAGTCGACCCTCGAGGGAATAAGTCCCTGGTCCCCACGATCGTGACCAGCCAGTCCACACTGCCGACCCCAGAAATGCAGTCTCAAGTGCTCGGTCAGCGAGAAGAAAAGCGGGCGAGGTCCTTGTTCTGCAGGCCACAGCGAAGACAAAAACCTCCAGTTACTGGCCTCAGGTGTAAGGCTGCTCCGCATTGGCAGTGCGGGACCATTCCTATCATTATTACGTAGTCTTGTTTCCTTCTGGGAGAAAGCACCTGGGGAGAGTTGGGCTGGCCCCTCCGGGCGCTCCGGGACACGCGTCCTCTGTAACGCCGCAGCCTGCGCCAGCGTCGGACAGGGACGTCTCATCGAGGCCCGACTCGCATTTTTAGTTGTCAGATTCGCCACTTTTTGCTGTCAGAATTTAAAAGAAAAATTCCAGTTTCTCTATTTCAGAAGCTCTTTCTGTACAGAAAAACAGAAGCAGGAGATACTTCAGGCTTTTGAATTATTTTTCTCTTCTGGCGTCCACAGTATCTACATCCAGTGAGCGGGGACCGTGAGTCGAAAACGACGACGTGGATGCTCAGGCCACAGTTCCCGGCGCGCAGTCGCAGCTGCCCCTCGCTCCCGCCCCCGCCTGGAGTCCGACGTGGAAGTTGCTGGCTGAGTGGGCTTGCGAGGAAACCGCCTCGGAGCTGCAGCCGAAGGCCAAGGAATCACTGAAGATCGGCGAGGGAGGACAGGCGGTTCATCATGGGTGAGGGGTTCGAGAAGGGCACCCAGGCGCGTTCGAGGCGGCCGCGGCCGAGGGCTGGGGTGCAGAGGAGGAGAGGGGCCGGCTGGGGAACCCTAGAGTAGCCAGCTCCTCAGGGGGCGGGTCGCCGAGGACTTAACTTACCTCGGATCTTCATTTCTAGGGGTGGATCCGGCCTTTCGCGTTCTCCTCCGCCGTCTCTCGTTTCCCCTTCATTCCCGCGGGGTCCGGGGACCCGGACAGCGCGGGTCTGCAGAGCCTGGGTTCGAGTTCTTTCCCCTTATCATGAAGTTTTCCCTCATCCCCAGCTTCACTTGCTGGGCAGAGTTGTTCTTGCGAAGGCTGGCAACGCGTCAGTCGCCGGTTCGCTGAGGTTTCTTGATGAAAGATGAGCTGCGGCCCCAGAGTGGAAGCTTAATTATTCTCTTTACCAGGGGCGCTGGGACGGCGTCAGTTTGAAAAATCCGAGAGCAGGTTTTGCTTATGTTGTTTTATGGCCAGTTTGGCGTTTGTCTGCTCATCTGCTGTAGCGTTTCATGCAATAATACGGGTATTTCTAGTCGATAAATGAAATTTTATTCTCAATTCTTGGCCCACTGATTGAGGGAACTTGCATTCTCACAAGCATCACTAGGGTCCAAATAAGGGTGCACGTTCTTTAACTTGTTTCCCACCCTCCAAATGAAGGTGCAGATTCTTTGGCTTGGTTAAATCCCTCCACAGTTTTCTGGGGAGCATACTTCTTGCTCCCAAGCATCACAGGCGCTGTCCTGTCTTCCATAACCCGCTTCAGTTTTGTTCCGGCTCTCTTCTACCTGTAAATGGTAGAAAGGACTTTGTCAAGTCACACCCATTCTGTTGAACTTTCCCAAGGTTCTCTAGCCCGTGGTGGTGTTCATTTTTCAACTGGCAGCTCTTAGTTATACCATGTCTTTGCCGAATAACAGTGTGGCATCACTTCTGATGTTAACGATTTTTTTTTTGTATCGTTAATGTAACTTGTTTTTAATCTTCTCTAATGGCTCTGGATGGGAAAAGGACTGTGCTTTTATACTACACAATACTTGGTGTACAGGAAGCTTTCTGGGAATATTTTGTGATGCATTGGATAGAGCTTTATTATTTTTTAAAATGGGTTTTCTGTCAAAAATTGTTGTTTTCAGCTTCTTTCTCAATTTCTTGTACTAGTTACATTGCTTGATGGAGAACTCTGATTGAAGTTGGTTACAGTGGTACTGCCGCTGTACAATACTTTTCCTGTGCGAGGATTACATTGTCCCACTATCTTCCTTACTGGCCCCTTGGTTTTTGGGGGTAGTGAGGGGATCATATTAAAATATTCCTATTCTGCTGATTAGAAAATGAGATTCCCAAAGACAGCGGCCATATTTCTCTTATTCTTTGGTTTATCTTCTGTGCCTGCATGACACAATATTTAGGACATAGTAACATAACTAATTACTTGTTTGATGTTGAATAATATATTTCATTAGGAGCAAAAATATGCACCTATGCATCCAGGAAATTATAATATTTAATTTGGTATATAGCTTTCAAAGGACAAGATTAGATGTTTTGTGTACCTAGTTCACAAAATGACATTGTGTATGTTTTTTCTTTTGTTATGTTTTAGGTGGCTTTTTCTCAAGTATATTTTCCAGTCTGTTTGGAACTCGGGAAATGAGGATTTTAATTTTGGGATTAGATGGAGCAGGAAAAACCACAATTTTGTACAGATTACAAGTTGGAGAAGTTGTTACTACTATACCTAGTAAGTGTTGGTATGATGAACTAATTGTAGGGGTTTTCTGGTCTCCATCTAACATAACTCTATTTGTTTCTTTCTTTCTTTCTTTCTTTTTTCTTTTTTAATAGAGATCAGGTATCACTGTGTTGCCCAAGCTGGTCTTGGACTCTTGGCCTCAAGTGATCCTCCTGCCTTGGCCTCCCAAAGTGCTGGGATTACAGGCATGAGCCACTATGCCAGGCCTGTTTCTGAATAAATTAATTCATATAATAAAGCATTTGATAAAGTTTGTAAACTGCTGGTATGAACAAAACATTGATAACACTTTTTTCATCAACTGAGAGGCAGCTTAGTGTAATTTAAGGACCCTTGTTCTGGTTTATGGACGGGTTTGGCTGTTTATAGCTGTTTAAATTACTAAATCTTATTGAGAGCCAGTATCTTCACTAATAAAATACGTAAGATAAATACCCACTGGCTTTCGGGGGAAATAAATGAAGTAGTTAAAAGTACCTTTTAAACCTGTGTAAAGAATTATATAAGTGTTAAGTGATATTACATGTGAAGTGCCTTTTTTTCTGTATGTGTTACTATTTTAATTAAGATTAGTTTATCTAGGTAATTCTATTGATTCTTTTTAAAGATCTGAGTTGTAGAGATTGAGTGTTGAAGTAATTTGGTACCTTAAAAATATCAAAAGAAGGCCGGGCACAGTGGCTCACGCCTGTAATCCCAGCACTTTGGGAGGCTGAGGCGGGTGGATCATCTGAGGTCAAGAGTTCGAGACCGGCCCGACCAACATGGAGAAACCCCATCTCTACTAAAAATACAAAATTAGACAGGCGTGGTGGTGCATGCCTGTAATACTAGCTACTCGGGAGGCTGAGGCAGGAGAATCACTTGAACCCGGGAGGCAGAGGTTGTGGCGAGCCGAGATCCCACCATTGCACTCCAGCCTGGGCAAAGAGCAAAACTCCGTCTCGAAAATATATATGCATATATATGTATATATTTATTAAGAGAAGAAATACCTCAATTTTAATCGATTATTGCTGTCTTACAAAAATATTCTCCAACAGTCTTATTTGACTGTATGAGAATACTGTTGTTATTTATTCTTTTTCATTTGTTGACCTCAATTTACTTGGAGAAGATTAATACATTTAAATTAAATTGAAGAGTTCATACAGTTTGCCCAAGATTATTTAAATTATGCCTCTAACATTACTCTGTCACTCAGGGTATTTCTATATTGTTGCTGTTCAAATTTATGGACTAAAACAAAAGAGGCTAACCTTTAAGAAATAAGAGTGTTTTGAACCCTGTAATGTCTGTTGTTCCTTTTTGCTATCTTCAGCAAATTTTAGTTCCATTAGTTTTTGCTTCTCAAAACCACCCATTTCTGTCTGGGCATCTCCTGCAGTGCACCACCGTGGATAGTTTTGAGTTTCAGTGAGTGCTGCTTTACACCACACTGTTTTTTGAGACAGTGTCTTGCTTTTTTGCCCAGGCTGGAGTGCAGTGGCGCAATCATAGCTCACTGCAGCCTCTACTTCTACCTCCTGGGCTCAAGCCATCTTCCCACCTCAGCCTCCCAAAATGTTGGGATTACAGGCATGAGCCATTGCACCCAGTCTACGCCATTCTCTTGCTTGCACGTGTAAACGATGTTTTTTTTACTATTGGTGAACATTGTGATTACACTCCTACCTAATTCTAAGGGAGACATCGTGAACTTGCATTTTAGTTTTTCACTCAAATTTGTCATAGTATTGTTATTTTTTAATTGTAATAGACATACTTGCCAAATACTCAAAGGTATCACTTCCCACTGCAAACTTAAATATAAAACAAAAGCTAATTGTCCAGTTATAGCCGGAAGTTTTATTTATTTATTTTTTTGAGACAGAGCCTCACTCTGTTGCCCAGGCGGAAGTGCAGTGGCGCCATCTCGGCTCACTGCAACCTGTGCCTCCCATGTTCAAGTGATTCTCATGTGTCAGCTTCCAGAGTAGCTGGGATGACAGGTGTGTACCACCACGCCCGGCTAATTTTTGTATTTTTAGAAGAGATGGGGTGTCACGGTGCTGGCTAGGCTGGTCTCGAACTTCTGACCTCAGGTGATCCGCCCGCCTCGGCCTCCCAAAGTGCTGGGATTACAGGTGTGAGCCACTGCACCCAGCCATGGAAGTTATTTTTTAGCTATTTTTCACCTAAGAAGGATAGCAGAGAAAAGGGATGGGACACCTGCCCTTTGACCATCCAGCCATGACCTGATTACAAGTGAGCTCTTGAGGATGTCTGCAGATGGGCTGTGAGACTGAAAGCTGCAGCCATGGCTGTGTCCATGCTGAAGTTTAGAACTGAAGTTTAGCTTTTCTTGCTTTTGGTCTGTTTATTTGCTACCAACGAAAATTCTACTTTTTATAGTACATCCACAACTGTACTTTCTAAATACAGCTTTCGAACACTTTTAACTGCTCTATTATGAGGGGAGTTTAATAGGATTTCCATTGAGCTAAAAATTATGTTTTCCTTTTTATTTCTTTTTTAAATTCTTTTTTAAATTTATTTGAGCTAAAATTATACACTTTATTTACAGAACTGCTGGCTTTTAAAAAATATCCTGAAGATGGTATTGATCTTGCTAATTGATGTTTTGTGCATACACGTGCACGTGTGTGGGGGAGCAGAGCATACTATCTCATCTTAAATGGTATAAAATCTCAACCAATAATGTGATTCAACAATTACCATTTCTTTTTAATTCGAATCCTAAGACAAATTATGTATATATATATTTTAAACTTTAATAACAGCTACCATTAATTGCTGTAACTCAATTAGATAGGCTATTTTGAAGGTGGAATGTATTAGTGTACACATACCGCTGATTTGATTTCTCTTCCAGCCATTGGATTTAATGTAGAGACGGTGACATACAAAAACCTTAAATTCCAAGTCTGGGATTTAGGAGGACAGACAAGTATCAGGTATGGTACAAAGACCAGGTTATTTGGTAGTATTTAACATTTATTGGTTCTTTTAAGGGTTAACATCAGTAAACCAGAATATGTGTTCTATTGTGATTTAAATGGAGCCACCTAGTTTAAAATGAGGTAAAATTTGGAACTATTTCCAATCCATTGAGTTAAAACTTAAGGAGCCCAGTTTTCTAGATATCTGTTTAATGAAACTCTTTTCATGAAAATCTGAAGACCTTATTACTTCAGTTATTCTCAACTAGAAAGGACCCTCCATTTAGTTCTTGTCAGTCTCTCCTCTCTGAAACACACTGTTTTGGAATTGATTATACCTTGCAGGCCTACCATTTAGGGCTAATATAAAAATAAATGCCATTGGCTGGGCACAGTGGCTCACGCCTGTAATCCCAGCACTTTGGGAGGCTGAGGCGGGCAGATCACTAGGTCAGGAGCTCAAGACTAGCCTGGCCAACATGGTGAAACCCCATCTCTACTAAAAATACAAAAATTAGCTGGGCATGGTGGTGCGTGCCTGTAATTCCAGCTGCCTGGGAGACTGAAGCAGGCGAATTGCTTGTACCGGGACCTGGGAGCCAGAGGTTGCAGTGAGCCAAGATTGCGCCACTGCACTCCAGCTTGGGCTACAGAGTGAGACTCTGTCTCAAAAAAATAAATGATAAATAAAAAATAAATGCCTTCTGCAGTTCAGGTATTCTGCTTAGCATTTTGGGCTTGATATGGCAACAGTGAATGTTTGGTGACTGTCAGTAGTTGCTCACGATGGTACCATCTTAAAAGATTAGTAATGCATTCTCCAAACATTCTGACTTCTTATAACTCATTTATTGAATCACATTTCTTTTTTTTAAATCGTGCAGCCTCCCAAGCCAGAGTAGGCTCAGAGAGACTCCATTGAATCACTTTTGAGCTTATTTATAATTTTAGCCATTTCTACTGCTTGATGTCAGTGATTAATTTCATGAGTGTTAAATGAAATCACATTTTAAAAGTTTATTCCTCTTAAGGGGTACCTAGTTAAATATTTGTTTAAGAAGATGAATGATCAGGTCTGTGTACAACTTTTCTATCAGTATATTTAGTGATTTCATAGATTATATAAATAAATTTTGTCATCCTGAAGTCTGAATTCATTTTGAAACTCCCTGGTCCTGTGATTTAATGTTTATCAACATTCTTTTGACTCCATCACATCTGAGGGATATGGTACATATATCCACCAGAAACAGTGAATCATTAAGGTATTGATTCTAACATGTGTGGGACAGAATTGGCAATTGATTTGTCAGTTTCTTCTTTAATACCGTAACAATATATTCTCCCCTTGTGAATTTTCTCTAGGCCATACTGGAGATGTTACTATTCAAACACAGATGCAGTCATTTATGTAGTAGACAGTTGTGACCGAGACCGAATTGGCATTTCCAAATCGGAGTTAGTTGCCATGCTGGAGGTAAGAAAACTTAACCACTTTAAAATGTGGGGAAATCACTTACATTTGCTATTTCCAGTACATATTATTACATTGAAGAATAATTAAAAAGAATGCAGGGGTTGTTCTCTCCATTCTTTTAATATTATTTTCTTTTATGCAAATGCTTGTCTATTCCAAAAATACAGTTGAGGAGAGGGTTGGAGACAAAACAAAACAACAACAACAAAAACTAACCTTGTAACTTCCTCTTCCTTTAAGCCAGATTGCTTGATTTTCCAGGAGGTTCAGAGCTCACTTAAACAAAAGCATCTATTCTAAGTCACTTATTTGATGTGACTAAAAAAATTTTTAGCTATTTCAGAAGGATTAAAGTTCAGAGGAATATGTATTTCTGGGTTGCTGGCACAATGCTAGCCTCACGTTTATCGTTTTTTACCCTTCCCAGTGTTGACAGTGCTTTAGCTACACGGACCTTCTTTCTATTCTTTGGACACGAGCTTGCACACCTGGCTTAGGGCCTTTTGCACTTGCTGATCCTTCTGCTTCTCTCCAGCATCTTTGCATGGGTGCCTTCCTGACATGTTTCTTCCCACATCTCTTCCCCAGAAAGAAGTCTCATTTATTCTCTAATCCTTTACCCTTCTTTATTTATACCAATATTGTTTTTCTTTTTCTTTTTCTTTTTTTTTTTTTTTTAGAGATGGGGTCTAGCTATGTTGCCCAGGCTGTTCCCAAACTCCTGTCCTCAAATGATCCTCCTGCCTTGACCTCCTAGTGTTGGGATTACAGGTGTTAGCCATTGCACCCCACTTACTGTTTTTTTACATTATTTTTAAATTTATTTGTTGGCTGGGCGTGGTAGCTCACGCCTGTAATCCCAGCACTTTGGGAGGCTGAGGCGGGCAGGTCACCAGAGATCATCAGGAGTTCGAGAGCAGCCTGTCCAACATGGTGAAACCTCATCTCTACTAAAAATACAAGAAAATTAACTGGGCATGGTGGTGTGTGCCTGTAATCCCAGCTACTTGGGCGGCTGAGGCAGGAGAATCGCTTGAACCCAGGAGGCAGAGGTTGCAGTGAGCCGAGGTCGTGCCACTGCACTCCAGCCTGGGTGATAGAGTGAGACTCCATCTCAAAAAATAAAAATTAAAAAAAAAATGTATTTGTTTGCTTATGTATCTCTCCCTCTAAAATGTAAGTTCCTTGAGTTTACCTTGACAGGAGGAACAGTGTATAGCACTTAATTAAGAATTCAATACATTTTATTCACTGAAGTTAATAAGATCATATATTGGCTAACTGCTCAAATTCAGAGGATGCATTAAATCATCCATTTTTTAAAAATGAAAAAATAATCAAATGTACTATGATAATAATAAAATTGCCCTTGCTCTGGAAAATTAGATGGATAAGTTTCTTTCTCTTGTCAAAAACTGTGATTCTGAATTGTTTAATCAAGGGATGTTTAAATATAAGTTCTAGGCCAGTTGATACCTAGGTAAAAGCATCCTCAGAAGAGAGGACTATGGACTTTTGATTTTTTTTTTTTTTGAGACAGAGTCTTGCTCTGTCACCCAGGCTGGAGTGCAGTGGCGTGATCGCCACTCACTGCAATTTCCGCCTCCTAGGTTCAAGTGATTCTCCTGTTTCAGCCTTTGAGTAGCTAGGACTACAGGCTTCTGCCACCACACCCGGCTAATTTTTGTATTAGCAGAGATACAAAAATTGTATAGCATTTTTATACAAAAATGGTGTAGCAGAGATGGGGTTTCACCATGTTGGCCAGGCTGGTTTCGAACTCCTGACCTCAGCAGTTTGCCCGCCTCCTGATCTGCCCGCCTTGGCCTCCCAAAGTACTGGGATTACAGGAGTGAGCCACCATGCTCAGCCCAGGACTTTTGATTTCTTGAACTACTGACTTCATAATGGCTTCCAAGTTATAAATTGCAGACTTAATAGTTAAACATTTGGTGAATTTTTTCTTTTTTTAATACGTCATAGCATTATATTTATTATGAGAGCTTCTCAGACCAAATTTAAATGTAAGAATAAGATTTAATTGCCTTGGGTATAATGGGATTTTTAAAGAACAGCTTTATTTAGGTCTAATCACATGATATATTTTTATCATACAAAGTATTGCTTAAAAAGAATGGATTGTTGACTTCAGTTTACAATTCTTGAGTTGTGCAGGATTGTTGTTAGGTTACTTGCAGTGTTAGGATTTGACTTATAAAGTCTTACAGAGAAAGAAGTAAAAGTTGGATTCTTTCTTTAGGAAGTGACTTTTAATTCATCAATAAATATCATGTTATGTTAAGTACGGGCCGAGTGCGAGTCAGGACTGTTAATGTTAAAACACGGACACAGGCCAGGCGCTGTGGCTCATGCCTATAATCCGATCACTTTGGGAGGCCGAGGCAGGCGGATCACCTGAGGTCAGGAGTTTGAGACCAGCCTGGCCACCCACATCTACTAAAAATACAAAAATTAGCCAGGTGTAGTGGTGCACACCTGTAATCCCAGCTACATGGGAGGCTGAGGCAGGAGAATTGCTTGAACCCAGGAGGTGGAGGTTGCAGTGAGCTCAGGTCGTGCCACTGCACTCCAGCCTGGGTGACAGAGTGAGACTCCGTCTCAAAACAAACAAAATTAAAAATATATAGTATAGACACAAAAGCAGTTTAGGTTTCAACTTTTTTTTTCTTTTTTGAGATGGAGTTTCACTATTGTTGCCCAGGCTGGAGTGCAGTGGTGCAATCTTGGCTCACTGCAGCCTCCGTATCCTGGGTTCAAGCAATTCTCCTGCCTCAGCCTCCTGAATAGCTGGGATTGCAAGCATGCACCACCACACCTGGCTAATTTTTGTAATTTTAGTAGAGAGTGAGTTTCATCATGTTGGTCAGGCTGGTCTTGAACTCCTGACCTGGTGTTCCACCCACCTCGGCCTCCCAAAGTGTGAGGTGTGTGAGAGCCACTGTGCCTGGCTACTGTGCCTGGCCTTTCAACTTTCTTATACACAAAAATGTATTCTAAATGGGTAAATAATTAAATGTAAAAAATGAAAATTATAAGAACATATAAGGAATTCAAAAGATGAGATTTAATTAACGTAAACAGTCCCCCCCAAAGCTCAGATATGGCAAATATAAACAAGATTACGATAAGAAACCAGGCCTAACCAGAAGCCAATGACTAAGGATTAGTGATCTTAATCATAGCAAGATCTTTTGCAAAATGAGCAAAAGGCAGTTCATAGGGGAAAACATTGCTAATAACATTTGCATTTGCTTTTAAAGAGACAGGGTCAGCAGGGTGTGGTGGCTTATGCCTGTAATCCCAGCACTTTGGGAGGCTGAGGCAGGCGGATCACGAGGTCAGGTGTTCGAGACTAGCCTGACCAACATGGTGAAACCTCATCTCTACTAAAAATAGAAAAATTAGCCAGGTGTGGTGGTGGGCGCCTGAAGTCCCAGCTACTCAGGAGGCTGAGGCAGGAGAATTGCTTGAACCCGGGATGCGGAGGCTGCAGTGAGCCAAGATTGCACCACTGCAACTCCAGCCTGGGCGACAGAGGGAGACTCCGTCTCAAAAACAAAACAAAACAAAAAAGGGCGTCTCCCTTTGTCCCCTAGGCTGGCATGCAGTGGCACAACCAAAGCTTATTATAACCCTTGAGCTCCTAACTCTGCTTCCTTTTTTGTTCATTTTTTAAAAAAAATTTTTGTAGAGACCCGTGTGTTGCTCAGGCTGGTCTCAAACTCCTGGACTCAAGCGATTCTCCTGCCTCAACCCATTTGCATTTCGAATACCCTAATAATATATAATGAGATGCTGTGTTTGGAAAAGTAAATAATTCCCAACTCTGCAAAGGCTGCATTGAAGATGGAGACTTTTATACACTGTTGGTAGGGTAACCTTTCTGGAAAGCTGTTCATGCATGTATTCAGTTTATCAAAGCCTGAAAAAAGCTGTTTATACTTTAACTCCATTTTTAGAATATTGTGTTAAGAAAGCAGATTCAAACAAACATTTTTGTATAAAGACCCTGTCACTTGGGTTTATCTAATAATAGTCCAGTGGAAAGAATCTAATAAGAGTCTAATACTAGAAAATAGTTAACACAGTTTATGGTGGCTGCATCCATAGTGTAGAGCATATTTAGCCATTTTTTTATTTTGAAAACATTGTTATAGTTTGGAGAAACATGATTTTAATTTTTAATTTTTAGGCAGGGTATAGAACTATATATAAATCTGATCTTAAATGTGTGAATGTATTTACTAAATAAGCTCTTAAGTATCTGCAAAACAAAGTACTAGTAGAAAACGCCCAAAATGTTAACAGTGATCATATTTGGGAGGTAGGATTATGGGTGAAGCTTCTTTTCTTTATAATTCTCTATGATTTCATAATGTATAATGAATATAATATATTAATAATTATAAAATACACTTTTAAAATGTATTTTTGGACATTTTCTAAACTCGAGAGAGCACATTGGTTAAAGGAAATTAAATATTTTCAATTTCGTTTAGGAAGAAGAGCTGAGAAAAGCCATTTTAGTGGTGTTTGCAAATAAACAGGACATGGAACAGGCCATGACTTCCTCAGAGATGGCAAATTCACTTGGGTTACCTGCCTTGAAGGACCGAAAATGGCAGATATTCAAAACATCAGCAACCAAAGGCACTGGCCTTGATGAGGCAATGGAATGGCAAGTATCATGTTTCCAGAAGCCATCTGTGCATTTGTGTGTGCTTGCAGCTATGCACGTCCACGTGTAATTTTTCTCCAGTGTTGAGGATGAAACTTTGATTTATTTAGCAGTTTATTTCATAAGTTCCTCCAGCCTTTTCTCCCACTGGTCTTCAGGTGCATCCGTCTTCTCAACCACACCTACCTGATGACAGTTACAATTCTTTGCCAATTTTTAGCCTTTTCCTTGCCTCACCTCACCCTCCAATTCCTTATCCTTCAGGAATTAGCTTCAGGCTGTCTTCTGAAGAGCTTTTCCTAATGTATCTCTATTCCTACTGCCTAACCACTCACCTAAAGTTAGATGCCCTTGTCACAGATTAGTGACATAGTACTTGTTATGCTGTCTTGTAATTGTTTGATTTGTTCATCTACTCATTAGATAATCACCTCCTTGAGGACTGAGACTAGTTTCACCTCTGAGTCATCCATATGTAGCCCAGAAATAGTAGTAGCCTGGAAAATAGATATTTGGTCTTTTTTGAATTTTTCATTCAAATCATAGACAAATTCAAAGCTTAAAGGAACCTTATGGAAATGTAGTGCATAACCTCATCTATGTTAGCTGTGTTTATTTTAAGTACTTTGGAATCCACCTCTAATACAAAGTTTATTATAGATGATCATGCTTTATGCCTGAAAGTTAATTTTATAAAACAGTTCATTTTCTCTTTACAGGTTAGTTGAAACATTAAAAAGCAGACAGTAATTCAGTCCATTCTTCTCCCCTGAAACGAAGACTACATCACCCTTTGGAAACAGACAAGTGTACTTCACACTACTAGATGTTAAAACTATATGATTGTTTGGCATATACTGACTGACTGCAATGTTTATGGTAAATAGGGAAAAGAAATATTTGGTTGGAGGGATAATTCGATCGAATCACCTGAATGTTCTATGTAATGTAAAATATTCTTTTCTTGCTTTCTTGTGTTAAGGTATATATTCTATTTGTATGGAATTCTTATTCAAATACAGTTCTATTAAAGAATGTACTCCTATTGGATGAAAAAACCTATTTTTGAATAGTAGTTGCAGCTTGTTTGTATAAATACTAAAAAATATCTTAACAGATTTTTTCCCCCTTAAAATGAATTATCTTTCCAAAGATTAGACTCAGTAGAGTAGGTGAGGAACATAGTGTGTATAATATAATCTTTATTTGCTTATCTGACCACTTTTTATTAAGCTGTTTTGTTTAAAAGCTTTTGGTTTTAGGCATGAATATTATTTTGATGGTTAACTTCATTGACTTATCTGCAGTTGTCATTTTATAGTACTTTACAGTTGTCAAAAAAAAATCTCATGTTGACCTAGCTGATCTGTACAGGAAGCTTGTGAAGTAGGTAGGACAGGTTATGATTCTTCACTGTATGGACATGGACCCAGGTTGGCTTGCCCAAGGTCACCTGCTAGCTAGTAAGGTGGGGATAAGGCTCAAAGTAAAACTTTTGGTTCAGAAGCCTGACTTATAAACTATACTATATATTCCCAAAAATGTCAGTATTGACAACACAGTCTAACTCTTTAATAAAATTACGCTAATTAAAGCAGTTACATTCAAAATAATGTCTATAAACTTACTTGTCTATACTAGTAGAAGTGATCAGTGACATACTATAAAGAATCCTAAATGGTTATATTTGATGGAATTCATAACACATTAAAGAGAAAATTTCACATTAAAGGAAAGGAAGGTTTAAAAATCTATTTTCAGGTTATAAAAGGTGTCTTTACTGGTTTTCATTCCTTTTATCTACCATGTCCAATATTTGGTCTTTTTTGAATGTAAACTTGTTACACTCAAACATGTAAACTTGTTAAAAATCAAAATCTTACTGATTATACAGGGGGAAATGAAGCATTCTGGTTTAAAAATTAGGCTTATTGCTAGATTGTAAGTTTAAAAACAATTCATGTTCAAAGGAGCTTTTCAAATTACCCAGTCCACCTCAGAATTAACTAATGTGACAGAAGTAAATATAGTGCTTCATAATTGCTAAAAACGGGTGAATTTCTTTCACTTAAGTTGGAAAACCAGCGTTTAAGAATTAGGTGCTGGTATTGAGAGCTTAATACCATGGATCCCCGCAGGTCTCGGAAACATTAGTTCCTTTCTTGGCCTTCACTGTGCTTCCAGTGTTGGCCTCTGACCTCTTCCCCTCACATTTATGTTCGTTCTCCAGGCTTATATTCGTTCTCTGCAGCTTTCTCCCTTCACCTGCGGGACTCTCACCCTTCTTGCTCATTCTCCAGCACCCATTCCTACTTTAGTCTCTGAAATCTTTTTTGGAGATTTTCTTTCAGCTACAAGTGTTCCAGTACAACCAGTATTACTCCTGAGGGGCAGAGACTTTTTCATATTTATGTCCCTAGTATCTGGTGTGGTGCCTGGCATATGGCATTTCAGAAGTATGTTCATAGTTGAAATAGTACGATAGATATTTGTCATCTTGACAAGTAGCCCCTTTGCAATTTATAGTTGAGTTCATTTCTGGTCAGTGGCACATGGCTGGAAAATGCAGAAAACAAGTTCACTTACAGCCTGAGGCTTGTAAAGCTTGTACAGCTGCCTCCTGGCAGTTCAGGAAAACTGCAGAAAATGGGAAGTAAGGTCCGGCAGGCAGACCTGGCATGTAGCCATCTTGAATCCCAGGGCATGAACTTGCCCCAAAGGTCAGCACTTGATTAAGCCTCATCCCTCTGGTTTATCACAAAGAATAGGGTGGGATAAAGAGAGTGGACACTTAAACAAGCCATAAATTATATGGTCCTTGTCTAGCAGGAGACAACTGCACAGGTATGCTACCAGTGTTTGGATATTGATACTTACATGGCAAATCTGAATATTGTTTTATGAGAGGCCTGGCAATGGGAAAAGCACCAAACTTGAAATTAGAACATAGGTGCAAATGGCCACTCCTGCAGTTTCTTTTCTGTAAAATGGGACCTGGAAAAATGATACCAAATGTTTCTTTCTGACATGCTATTTTATAACTCTGGCCTATGGTTGTGTTGTATCTTGCTACAAAAAAAAAAAAAAAAAAAAAAAAAAATTGAGAGTGGTAGAATTACTTCTGTTATCTGAAATACCTGAGATGCATTTTAAACTGTTGAAATGTAAGCTCTGAGGGCTGGGACCGTATCTTATTTACTGTTAGTATCCCTTGCATCTAGTGTGGTGCAGGTGCACCTGGCACACAGTAGGCACTCAATAAATATTTATTGATTAAAAACAAAGACGTCTTCAATATCCCAGATATATTTGTTCTTTCTGATCTTTGCCTTGGTATTTTGTTTTATTTTAAAAAAATTTACGAAAGCAATACATGCATTTACTTTAGGTCACTTAGGATGAATTAAAGTCAGTCTTCTAAGATGGCCTCCTTCTGACACATTACGAAGCCCTTAGAAGGGTGAGAACTCCTGTTTGAGATACACACTATATCAAAGCACAGGTGCTTAAGTGAATGAACATTTGATTCCTATGCCACATGCTATCTCATTCTTAGCCCATAATTACAAATTATAAAGCATGGACTTTTTTTTTTTTTTGAGATGGAGTCTCACTGTCGCCCAGGCAGGAGTGTGGTGGCACGATATCGGCTCACTGCAACCTCTGCCTCCCAGGTTCAAGCGATTCTCCTGGCTCAGCCTCCCGAGTGGCTGGGACTACAGGTGTTGTGCCCCCACGCCCGGCTAATTTCTGTACTTTTAGTAGAGACGGTTTCATCACGTTGGCCAGGCTGGTCTCGAACTCCTTACCTCAAGTGATCCACCTGCCTTGGCCTCCCAAAGTGCTGGGATTACAGGTGTGAGCCACCGTGCCCAGTTCAAAGCATGGACTTTCAATCTTGATTGTACCACCTACATCCTGTATCACCCTTAGGCAAGTTGTTTACTCTGAGTCTCAGTTTCTTCATCTGTAAAATAGGAACCAATTGTAGGACTCTCTCAGGAATACTAGGATTAAACAAAATGTATCCAAAGTGCCTGGCACATAGGGTGGATTTTCCACTCCATATGTCCCCAAGTATGTGGGGCACTAAAGAATATTTCTTCCACACCAAGTATAGAGTGAGGCAAAAGATGCTATACGGTTGAACAACAGAAACAACTTTAGCCACCTCTAAATAAGCATGTCTTATTACCATTTTAGTTGTAAATAGTAAACCTTAAAAGTAAAGTTTCAAAGAAACCACTTGTTTTCTTTGTACTAATAACTTAGTACAAATGTGGTTTTGGCCGAACATTAGAAAATGTTTTTATCAGGAAATATTTTATGTACAGAAAGTAATGTAATGAAGCATTATAAACTTCGAAATCTGGCACCAAATGTAAGACATTGAACATTATGAGGACAGTTTAAGTCCCCCAACCCCACCGTGTGCTTCTCCCTTGATTCTGTTCCTTCGCACAAGTACCCTGTATCCTGCAACTTTGAAATCGTTAATTTTTTTCTAGATTTATCATATATGTACACACAATTTTATTACAGTGGTATTCAACTATTTTTCTTTTCCCCCCACTCAACATTGTTTCTAGAATATCATCTTTATTGATATATATGTAATTAGCTGATTTATGCTACTGTATTTCAGTATATGAATATACCATTTTATTTATTCTCTTGTGGAAGGACATTTGGATTGCTTCTAGTTCTTGACTTTTAGCAATGGTTCATGAACATTCTTCAGATCCATGGTTCGTGGTTTCTCTAGGAGTGGAACTCGGGATCAGGGAGTATAACCGTCTTCAGGTTTACAAGATAATGTCAAACTGCTTTCCCAAGTGGTTTATAAGATTTCCTATGGCTCCACCATGCTTGTCAGCACTTAGTATTGTCAGCTTTATCATTCTGATGGTTTCAAAATGGAATCTCATTCTGGTGATAATTGGTATTTTCCTAATTACTGATGAGGCTGAATATAGGAGTGACTCAAACAATTTAACAACTAGCCATAGCTAGTACAGTAGGACTCCGACTAGTCCAGGTATTCTTTAACTTCTGGTGTGAGAAGGTATGTAATCTAACGACTTCATGTAGCCAGGGTAGCACTTGGGGGTCTCAATGTTATGACTACTTACCAAGCAGTCCATAATACTTAAAAAAAAAATGACACAGCCATATCAGCTAACAGTGTTTAAGGACCATTTATGTTTCTCCTTTTGTGCAATGCTCATTTCTCTCTTTTGCCACTTTTTCCACTATATTGTCTGTGTGGATTCATCAATATTCATTGTGTGTCCTGGTACTACTAATTGTTTAACAGTATGTGTTGTGTGCCATGTCCCAGTTTGTGTCTTTTCCTAAGTAGAAGTTCTTAATGAAGAAGGATTTACTACACATTCTCTCTATAGATAGTTTTTGTGTCTTACTTTTGATATCCAAAAGGGCAAGCCCCTCATCCTGTTCTACTTTTGTAAGAGTGTCATGGTTATTCTCGACTTAATATCTTCCATATAATTTTTAGAATCAGCCTGTTGGGTTAACGTGAATAACTCTTGGGATTTTGCTTAGATACACACTTAACCAAAGGGATCAACTTGGGAAAAAGTAGCATTTTATGGTCCTGAATCTTCCTAGCCATGAACATGGTTATAGTTCTCTATTTGTGCAGATCTTTCTTACTGCCTTTTCCTAAAATTTTAGAATATACTATATAGCAGTATTTGCAAATCTTTTGTCTGATTATTGCTAACTTCTACATTTTTTCTTGCTATTTAAAAATTTATCTTTTTATTTATAAATTATATTTTAAACTCTTTGGTGTCACATGCTTTTTAGACAGTGAAGACCCAGTAGTAGTATAAAGTGTTTTATTTATTTAAAAAATATGAGCATGATTACATTAAACTATATATTATACAACCTATCCAAAGTTTAACTTAAATTAAAACCTGGTTGGGCACGGTGGCTCACACCCGTAATCCCAGCACTTTGGGAGGCCGAGGCAGGTGGATCAGTTGAGCCCAGGTGTTCAAGACTAGCCTGGCCAACATGGCGAAATCCTGTTTCTACAAAAGTACAAACAATTTGCCGGGCATGGTGGTGTGTGCCTGGGGGGCACAGCTACTTGGGAGGCTGAGGTGACACGATCACTTGAACCCAGGTGGAGGCTGCGGTGAGCTGTGATCTCATCACTGCACTCCACCCTGGGTGACAGAGTGAGACCTTGTCTTGAAAAAAAAAAAAAAAAAAAGAAAGGAACCCCCCCACCAGCCTGCTGTCATTTCAGACTAGAAGAATATTCCAGAAAGTTCATGCTTGTATCAGCACAGGGAGACATTACTCCACCATTGCTAAATCTTTCAGGCTGTGACTTTTTTGTCTCTTGGCCTTATAGCCTGGACGCAGGAACTCTATCTTTCTCTTCTTTGCTTCACTTTTATTTTTGTGTTTCTTCATTTTTTTCTTGGCAGCAATATCAGGATTAGTTACAAACTGGAAAAGAGAATAGAAATTTTATATTACTTTTAAAGTAAATGTTAAACCAGTAAGAATCAAATACAGAAATAAATGTAAAAAACACATGCTCATTAAAGAAAATCTGAAGCCCCAGCTATAAATTTTCCCCAACCACTCAAACCCTTGATCCTCCCTGAGTGTGTGACACAAACATGCACACTTAGTAGTTATCAAGTCCAGTGAACATGCCATATTTTCAAAGAGCAAACTTACCTCCAGGGCCTTCCTCTTTTTCCGGAGTGCCCTTTTCTCATTAGCCTGTTTCTGTACAGAGGCAAAGGCTAATGAGAAGCTCTCAAGCCCAACCAGCTTTTTGAGTAATTCTATGATTTCCTGGGATAGATTCTTCAGCAAAGGATCTAATCACACACAAAGAGTAATGATCAGAGTAAAGACAGGTAGGAAAGGACACATTTGAACATCAACAGAATCAACAAAATCAAACAAAATCAACAATATGTACAACATTTATATCCAGCTATTGATCTGGCAAGAAACCAAATAAAACAACAAAAATAATTTAAACTCTTGCAGCATTATCACCATTACTTCGACATTAAACACTGATATAAAACTAGCCTCTATGTTCCTGGGATGGGGAAACCAGCAATGCTAGACACAGCACTCCAGCCACCACCTCACCCAGGATGCAACAAGAAATCAGAGAACACGAGGCCCACTTCCCAACGGAAACCTGGCCCTGAAGACGTTAAAGTAACTTGGGACCTTGACAGAAACGTTTTGAATTACCTCTGTTTACCTGCTGAGCTCTTGCAGATAGGGGGAAAAGTAAGAGATTCCCTCTCTAATCCATGATGGATCACAGAGGCTTAGCTCTGCCCACAGTAACCTTTTTTTGGGGGTGCGGGGGATGTCAAAGCCTCCTTTGTGCAGTTGACAAAAAAGCTGTATCTCCCACCCTTCTCTGCCACTCACCCCCAATTTCAATTTCACGGGAGTTCAGGACATCTGTTCTAGATCACAAGCTTCTTGAAAACTTTCCTGCTGTTGAATCCCTAGTGCCTGGCAGATATTAGGTGCTCATTAAATGTTGGCTGACTTGAACCAAAGCACACCTGAACCTGATTTTGTCAGCAGCCTCAACCTTTACCATTGCTTTTTCCTTTCGAAGAGTGAGCAAACTTTCTCTCAAGGTTGTAGGACTGTAACAGCTCTTGCTTCGACATTTGCTTCATTTGTTTTATTTTTAAACTCTGAACATTCACTTTACCTCCTCTCCTTCCAGCCTCCAATTCCCTCTTTACCTGTTATTACCAACAATTACAATAAGTGAGGGAAATGTTATCAGGCAAGGAAAAAGAAGAAATGTTAAAATGATATTTTAAAACTATTTCATATAAAAATGATAATACTTATATTTTTGCCTTATAATTTTGTTTTGTTTTGTTTTTGAGACAGTGTCTCACTCTGTTGCCCAGGCAGGAGTGCAGTGGTGCAATCACGGCTCACTGAAGCCTTCACCTCACAGCCTCAAGAGATCCTCCCACCTCAGCCTCCCGAGTAGCTGCAATTACAGGTGCACACCACCATACCCAGCTAATTTTTGTATCTTTTGTAGAGATGGGGTTTTGCCATGTTGCCCAGGCTGGTCTTGAACTTCTGGGCTCAATTGATCCTCCCACCTTGGCTTCCCAAAGTGCGGGATTACAGGTGTGAGCCACTACGCCTAGCCCACAATTTTTAAGATGAGAATGTAATGACATTTTATCGTTCATTATTATTCATTGTGCTCTGAGGTTTAAAACCACCCTGAACCATAGTTTTCTTTGACTATTTAATCTATGTTAAGGATAAAGCATCATCTTTTATGTGAGAAACATTCTTTCTGGGACAGCAGAAAGCATACAGAAGAGGGCAATCAAATATAATACAAATATGCCTATTTGTTAATTATCTTGATATCTCATAAGTTTTCTTTTTAAAAATAAACTTTGGCTGGGTACGGTAGCTCACTTCTGTAGTCTCAACACTTTGGGAGGCTGAGGTTGGAAGACTGCTTGAGGCCAGGAGTTTGAGACCAAGACCAGCCTGGCATAACATAGTGAGACCACTATTCATCTCTCTCTCTCTTTTTTAAAAATTTATGTGTGTGTATATATAAAAATATAAACATATATAAGTATATAATATATAATTAAAAAATATATAAAAATAAAAATAAATCTCTGGCAGGGAGGAAGGACAGAAAGGAAGAAGGAAACATTCAGGAGAGAAGTTAGAAATCCTGCAAAAGGCAGGAGAACAGACGAGGCAGGGTTACCTTGCTCTGAATAGGTGCTGTTCAGTTCTCGAAACAAAGGAGCTATGATCATTGGGAGATACGGCTTTACCTTGTCTATCCCAAGATCCATTGCTACAGCGCCGAGGAACTTAAAGATGCATGTTCTCTGAAAATACAGATAATTTTTTTTCATTTGAAATATTTATCTTTAGCACTCAATCATAGACACAGCATGAATTTAGAAAACAGGGCTCAGTCTATTTTGGGACGGATGTTATTGCTGCAGTTTAGGGTTCAAAGGTAAAGTTTCTAGGGACTTAGGATCACTAATACCGTTAAAATACTTTTTACAGAGAAATGACTACTCTCAGTCATTCTGTGCATTCATCGCACCTTTAAGGGGTTTCTCGGTGAATAAGCAGCTTCCAGTTTTGCGATCCGGGACAGCTTCTGGATCAACCACAGCAGTGTGGCCGGCCTGCCAAGCTCTTCCTTCACCTCTTCCTTCTCTTCTCCGTCAGACTCTGCCTTCTCATCTGCACAGGCCACGCCATCTCCTAAAGCTGCTTGTTCTTCCAGGTCTTCTTTTATCTTACTTTGCTTATCCTCACAATAAGGTTCCAGTAAATACAAGACTTTGGCTACAAACAACAAATTCTTAACAACCTTTAAAAAAAACGGGGTGGGGGAAGAAATTGGACATTGATTTTGAAATAAATAAGGCTTAGTAGAGCATAAGCTAAAATAGGTATTCTACAATTAGAAAACAAAAACAATCTAGGTATTACAACTATTTAAAAACTATTAAATGATGATGCCTCCATTTTTAGATCATGCCCCCCCCCCCTTTTTTTTTTTTAAAAGACAGAGTCTTACTTTGTCACCCAGGCTGAGGGCAGTGGC
This sequence comes from Macaca thibetana thibetana, assembly GCF_024542745.1. Lineage (NCBI taxonomy): Eukaryota > Metazoa > Chordata > Mammalia > Primates > Cercopithecidae > Macaca > Macaca thibetana. The sequence continues at coordinate 97,693,540 of NC_065588.1, read as the reverse complement.
GCAATCTCCACTCACTGTGACCTCCCCCTCCCAGGTTTAAGTGATTCTCGTGCCTCAGTCTCCCAAGTAGCTGGGATTACAGGCATGCGCCACCATGTCCAGCTAATTTTTGTATTTTTAGTAGAGATGGGGTTTTGCCATGTTGGCCAGGCTGGTCTCAAATTCCTGACCTTAGGTGATTCGCCCGCCTCAGGCTCCCAAAGTGCCGGGATTACAGGTGTGAGCCATTGCGCCTGGCCTAGATCATTCTTAAGTTCTCCCTCATAGGGCATCCAAACCTATTTCCATGTAACTTTGATCTATGTGGACTAGTTCTACCCTTTAAAGTCACAAAGAATAAGTAAACAATTTCCTTCCAAGCCCTCCATTTACATTTTTTGGTTTGTTTTGTTTTTTGGGTATTTTTTGAGACAGAGTCTCACTGTGTCACCCAGGCTGGAGTGCAGTGGTGCGATCTCGGCTCAATGAAACCTCTGCCTCTGGGTTCAAGCGATTTTCATGCCTCGGCCACCCCAGCAACCGGGACTACAGGCCACCACGCTCAGCTCATTTTTGTATTTTTACTAGAGACAGGGTTTTGCTATGTTGGCCAGGCTGGTCTTAAACTCCTGGCCTCAAGAGATCTGTTCATCTCGGCCTCCCAAAGTGCTAATGTTATAGGTGTAAGTCACCACGCCAGCCCCATTTTACATTTTTAATGACAGCTTTCACCTCTACCTCCATTAAATTCCTTCAGCCATTCTACATGGAAATAACTATTTCTCTCTCTCTCTCTCTCTTTTTTTTGATACGGAGTCTAGCTCTGTTGCCAGGCTGAAGTGCAGTGTGGAGATTTCAGCTTACTGCAACCTCTGCCTCCACAGTTGAAGAGATTCTCCTGCCTCAGCCTCCCGTGTAGCTGGGACTACAGGCATGTGTCACCATGCCCAGCTAATTTTTATCTTTTTAGTAGAGATGAGGTTTCACCATGTTGGCCAAGATGGTCTTGAACTCCTGGCCTCAAGTGATCCACTTGCCTCGGCCTCCCAAAGTGCTGGGATTATAGGCATGAGTCACCGCACCCAGACCCCTATTTGGGAATTTTAAATGGAGAAAAGAGTAATCCCAACACAGACCCAGAGTTGACAAGACATATGTGTATTTGAACATATATATAAGTGTATGTCTGTATTTCATCTAATCCCCCAAGCATTAAGATAGGTTCAAAACAAAACAAAATAACAAATGTAAGCCTATTCCTAGACTGTTGATAGAATAGGCCCCTTCTTTCTTTTTGAGACAGAGTCTCGCTCTGTCACCTAGGCTGGAGTGCAGTGGCGTGATGTTGGCTAACTGCAACCTCTGCCTCCCACGTTCAAGCAATTCTCCCTGCCTCAGCCTCCCGAGTAGCTGGGATTACAAGCACCTGCCACCCATGCCTGGCTAATTTTTTTGTATTTTTAGTAGAGATGGGGTTTCGCCATGTTGGCCAGGCTCATCTCGAACTCCCGACCTCAGGTGATCTGGCTGCCCGGCCTCCCCAAGTGCTGGGATTACAGGTGCGGGCCACGGTGCCCAGCTGGCCCGTTCTTTTAAACTAGGAGAACTACAATTCTTACCTGTTCTCCTAGAGACTGATCCAAGAATTTGGAATGCAATTGATGGCAAGAAGCGAGAGAGATACTTTTCATCTGTGAAAAGAAAATGGACATTGGTAGACAAGACAGACATAGGACATTTCTGATTGTTTTTAAAAAACTAAATAACTGTAATACAACTAATGTACTGGATTTTGCTCTGAATGACCACCTGTATAGATTTGGAGAGGAAAGGTTCATGACCAGAAATTGTGTAACTGCTCCCTTCTACCTGCCCTAAGCATTTCATCCTAAATAAATGGGATAGTTTCACAGTCTGGGGAGAAACAGGTAATAATCCTCTACTTTTTTTTTTTTTTTTTTTTTTTTTTTTAGAGTCTCACTCTGTGGCCTGGGCTGGACTGCAGTGGAGTGATCTTGGCTCACTGCAACCTCTGTCTCCTGGGTTCAAGCAATCCTCCTGCCTCAGCCTCCCAAGTAGCTGGGATTACAGGCGTCTACCACCACAGTTGGCTAATTTTTTGTATTTTTAGTAGAGATGAGGTTTCGCCATGTTGGCCAGGCTGGTCTCGAACTCCTGACCTCAGCTGATCCACCCACCTCGGCCTCCCAAAGTGCTGGGATTACAGATGTGAGCCACTGCACCCGGCCAATCCTCTACATTACTAGTAGGGCACTTTGCAACAGTCCAATATTTTTTTCTTCCTCTTTTCTTCCCTTCTACCCTCCACTCATTCAATATTTATGGGGTTCCACTATGAGTGAGAAATTGTGTTAGGACCTAGGAAACCAGAGACACATATATCATGGCCCCTAACATTTTCTTTTCTTTCTTTTTTTGAGATAGGATCTCGGTCTTGCCCAGGCTGGAGTGCAGTGGCATGATCACAGCCCACTGTAACCTTGACCTCCCCAGGCTCAGGTGATCCCCCTGTGTCAGCCTCCCAAGTAGCTAGGACTACAGGGGTACACCACCATGCCCAGCTAATTTTTGTATTTTTTGTAGTGATAGGTTTTCGCCATGTTGCCCAGGCTAGTCTCAAACTCAGCTCAAGTGATCTGCTCACTTCAGCCTCCCAAAGTGCTGGGATGACAGATGTGAGTCACCATGCCTGGCTTGGCCCCTGACATTTTCATGAACGTGATCTCATTTACATCAACAAGGTTATTAGGAGGCAAGACAGACAGTATTAATCTTATTTTCCAATGCTGATAAAGAACTTAAACATTAGCTGGGCGTGGTGGCACGCGCTTGTAATCCCAGGTACTCAGGAGGCTGAGGCAGAAGAATCCCTTGAATTCAGGAGGCGGAGGTTGCAGTGATCCGAGATCACACCACTGCATTCCAGCCTGGGTGACAGAGTGAGACTCCACCTCAAAAAAGGAAAAAAAAAATAAATAAATAACCTAAACATATAATGGAAGATGGGCATGCTAAATAAGCAAATTAAAAGTCTAACTACACTAATGGTCTAAAAATTATCTTTGAAAAAACCCTGGCCTTGAGAGTGCCCCTCTCCAGTGACTAATATTCCTATTGATTCACCTGTACAACAAATTGTTGGTTGGAAGAGTTTCTCCCAAGGGCTGGCTCAAAGATAGTTACATGAACCAGAAGGAACGTCTTACAGTCACGAGGGAAGGAAAAGGTTTGACAGAAAACTTACCTTTTGGTCAAGGTCACTGGCTAGGAACTTGATTGCTACAGGTTCTGGGAGGTTTCTTTTAGTCTTTTTGGTATTCCATTTTTGAATAAGCTCCTCTGGCTGGCAAGAGGCAAAGAGTAATCCAAAAATCTGGGCTGCTGTGAGCCACACCCAGTTGTGTGGATGTCTCAGGTGAGAGTGCACATGACCTAAGGAAACCAAAAAGCATTCACGGATGTCAAATGGCCTTCCTGATTGTTTAGAGGTAAATATGACGAAGTGAAGCATTTACAGAGTATTATGTGTTTGGAGTGGGGAACCAAATATGAACAAAATAGGTCAGTGGCTGGGAAGTGGGGGCAGGAGATGAAAAGAGATTGGTTAATGTGTACAAAAATAGAATTAGATAGAAGGAATAAGTTTCATGTTAGACAGCACAGTAGGGTGACTACGGTTAACACTGATGTATTGCACATTTCAAAATAGCTGGAAGATTTGAAATGTTCCCAACACAAAAAGATAATAAGTTCAAGGGGAAGGATATTCTCGTTACCCCAATTGGATCACTGGACATTGTATGCATGTATCAAAATATCATAGATACCCCATAAGTAGGTATAATTAGGCATCAATTTAGAAAAAGACAAATAGTCCTTGCTTCCCAAAAGCCCACAGAAGCTAGAGAGAAGTGAGGTGGAAGAGGCACTGGAAACGACTAGAAAACCAACTCCTAGAGTGGTTAAATGACTCTACTGGGGTACAAACAGACTAGTTTCATAAGAACTAGTTTCAGATTCAAGGGAGGTAAGGTGACATTAACAGTTACATTTTCTTTTTTTTTTTTTTAATTTTTCTGAGACAGGGTTTCGTTCCCATCGCCCAGGCTGGAGTGCAGCGGTATACTCTTGGCTCACTACAACCTCTGCCTCCTGGGTTCAAGCAATGCCCCTGCCTCAGCCTCCTGAGTAACTGTTACTCAGGCACTCACTACCACACCCAGCTAATTTTTGTATTTTTAGTAGAGACAGGGTTTCATCATGTTGGCCAGGCTGGTATTAAACTCCTTAAGCAATCCACCTGCCTCAGCCTTCCAAAGGGCTGGGATTACAGGTGTGAGCCACCGCGCCTGGCCAACAGTTACATTTTCTAAGGTAATATAAGTATGTATATAGGTATAGGCTTGTTTCTAATCAGTAGAATTGGTGGCTCCAAGTAGCTGCCTGTAAAGCTATCATCTACTTACTGAAGGTTTTCTATATGCCAGGGACAGGGCTAATTGTGTTACATGTATTATCTCATAACAATTCTGTGATGTTGGAATTATAATTTCTATCTCACAGATGAAGAAACAAGTGTTCCAGAGAGGCTGTGTGACATGCTAAGCTATAACAGGCAGAGCCAGGCCTGGGCCCCAGCTTGATCTGACCTTCCAACTCTTAATTCTTCAGCATTTTTGGCTACATGGCCATTCTCCATACGCCGTACTCAGAAAGTACTTTTTGTAGAGATGGGGTTTTGCCATGTTGCCCATGCTGGTCTCGAACTCCTGAGCTCAAGCAATCTGCAAGCCTCACCCTCCCAAAGTGCTGGGATGATAGGCATGAGCCACCATGCCCAGCCCAGACCCTAACATTTTCATGAACATGATCTCATTTAACCATCAACAAAGTTCTTAGGAGGCAGCACAGACAGTATTAATCTTATTTTCCAATGCTTATAAAGAACTTAAACACATAATGAAAGATGGGCATGCTAAATAAGCAAATTAAAAGTCTGACTACACTAATGGTCTAAAAATTATCTTCAAAAAAACACTGGCCTTGAGTGTGACCCCTCCCCAGTGACCACCACTCCACTGAGCCCCAAACTTCCCCTTCCCTGCTGTATCTCTCCTCTGTGTAAAGGAAAAAGAAAAGAAAAAAGTTTTAGGCTGGATGCATGCCTCATGCCTGTAATCCTAGCACCTAGTTGGGAGGCCGAGGCAGGTGGAGGTCAAGAGATGGAGACCATCCTGGCCAACATGGTGAAACCCTGTCTCTACTAAAAATACAAAAATTAGCTGGGTGTGGTGGCACGCACCTGCAGTCCCAGCTACTCAGGAGGCTAAGGCAGTTGAATCGCTTGAACCTGGAAGGCAGAGGTTGCAGCGAGCTGAGATCGCACCACAGCACTCCAGCCTGGCGACAGAGCGAGACTCTGTCTCAAAAAAAAAAAAAAAAGTTTTATAATGTGGGTGTTGGGGAACAGGATAGATTAACCATGTCATATCTCAGTTTTAGTCTTTGCTGCTATATTTCATAGACATATTTTTACTTTTGATCTATACGAATCTTTGTAATAATCTGGCCATGTTGCAATGAAGCCACACCTGAGTAGGTCATATGGTAACCTTGTTATTTCTCACAAAATCTGAGTTCTGGCTCTTAAACCAGGTGAATACTTTATTTCATTTAACAACAGACCACATAAGTCGTGGTCCTGGCCAGGCGCAGTGGCTCACGCCTGTAATCCCAGCACTTTGGGAGGCCGAGGCAGGTGGATCACCTGAGGTCAGGAGTTCAAGACCAGCCTGGCCAATATGGTGAAACCCCATCTCTATAAAAATACAAAAATTAGCCGGGTGTGGTAGCATGTGCCTGTAATCCCAGCTACTTGGGAGGCTAAGGCAGAAGAATCACTTGAGCCTGAGAGGCAGAGGAGGTTGTAGTGTGCCGAGATTGTGCCATCGCCCTCCAGTCTGGGTGACAGAGCAAGACTCTGTCTCGAAGAAAAAAAAAACAAAAGAAAAAAAAGAAGTGGTTCCATAAGATTATAAAACAGTTTGGCACTACTCATTAAAAAAAAAATACACACTGTATTTTTACTGTACCCTTTCTATGTCTGGCTACATTTTGATACACAAAGACCCTGTGTTACAAATGCCTACAGTATTCAGTACAGTACATGCTGTACAGGTTTTTAGCAATAGGCTGGACCACATAGTCTAAGGGTGTAATAGGCTATACCATCTAGATTTGTCTAAGTATACTGTTAGGAAGTTCAAACAACAAAATCGCATAACGACATATTTCTCAGAACGTATCTCTATTGTTAGGTGATGCACAATTGTGTGACAACTTGTGAAATCATGTAGTAAATAATGGCATATGTACATAACGGACTACTATATAGCTATTTAAAAAGATATCTACTAGGTGTGTTATAGATAGTAATATGCTTACTCAGGTACAAACAGGATATCAAAGTTTATATGGAACTAAACAACCTCTCAAAAAAAAACCCTATGCCTATTGAACAAAAGAAAGACTGGATGGAAATATAGACCACAAGTGCATATATCAAAACAATACATTGTACACCATAAATATATAGTTTTTACTTCTCAGTTGTACCTGAGGGAAAATAAATAAATAGGAAAAAAAGAGACACATATCTGAAATTATTAACTACCAAACAGGACTTTGAGAATTTTTTCACTTCCTTTTATTTCCCCAGAATAAATATTCTTTCTTTTATAAATGAAAAGTATTACTTATGAAATCATAGGTATGTTTTTTTTTTTTCAGAAGGAAATATTTTCACTGTAATCACTCTGAAATAACCTTTTAAGTTTTTTCTCATGCACTCTTTTCCTGACATTGTATACTTTCTGAAGTATTCATATTCGAATTTCTCAAATCTACTTTCAGTAATTCTATGACAACAAATGTATTTGTTTTTAGATTTAAATAAAAAAGGAAAACTTACTCCAGATTTTACTCAAAGTCTCAGCGGGTTTGGTAAACTGAATAATATTACATTCCTTGATAAGTTTAGTTATCAGTGTAAGAAAATTAAACAGAAGGCGATCTGCAGCTTTTTCTTCAGTTTCTTCCATGATCTAAAAACAAGACAGATGTAAATCAATATAAACAACAATCTGAAAGTATCTGATGGACATTTTTACTCCAGCATGTAAATCCACCCGTTTCGGAACCTCTCTTGGCACTCCTGACATTGTGGGCCAGATGATCCTTTGCTGTGGGGGCTGCCATGGGCACTGTAGGATGTTACCAGCATCCCAGCTCCTCTATGTTCTAGACGCCAGTAGCAACTCCACCCTCCAGTTGTGACAATAAAAAATGTTTCCAGACATTGCCAAATGTCACCTGGGGGGGCAAAATTGCCCGAGTTGAGAACCTTTGATCTTCATATACCATGAAGATACTTTAATTCTAATCTCCCAACGGGCCCCCCCCCCTTTTTTTTTTGAGTCAGGGTCTTGCTCTGTTAGCCAGGCTGGAGTATAGTGGCACGGTCCTCCTGCCTCATGCCTCCTACAGGCATGCGCTACCATGCCTGGCTATAGCGCTCATTTAAGTTCCAACTACACCGAATTTTTGCTTTTAGGATAAAAGACACTGTTTGAACACAAATATTTAATCAGTTAGCTATAAATATAAATATTTAACCTATAAGCTAATATCTAATCTGTTAGCTACATCACCACAAGTAAAACTCTAAGTCAGAAAAGTTGTATTCCCTAGCAAATTACTTACATCTTTAAAGTTTTCAGGATCAATTTCCTTTTCAATCACAGGAAGGACCGTTCCAAGTCTTTTCTCAAAATCAACTCCTTCACTTTCCGCAAACAAGCCACAGATCAGGGCAGCAAGCTGTCTATTTAAGCGCTACCAAAAATAAACCACAAGACAATGTCAAGAGAACTTGGGAGGCCTTTTCTGAAACTGTAAAACAAAGGTGGGCATTATTTTGTCCTCAACATTCAGAGACAATATACATTTCTTTCTGATGCCAGAAATCAGTAAATTATGAGGCTTTGATGGCCAATATACAAAATGTGGGGAAATTTTTACACTCAAGAATAACGTTTTAAAAAGAGGCATTACTATTATCCACTGAGTACTTTAATATTTTTTTTTTCCATTTTCAATGAAAAGGAAATGGAAAGAAGTCTCATGCCCACCCCACATTAAGTGGGTACGCAACAAGTTACTCATTAACACAGGGCATGTGTTGTTTATGTTTCACAAAGATGGGCCAACAATGATGGTGGGAGAGGTACCAAGTGGATAAAAGGATGAAAATTACATTTCAGAAATCGAATATGTAAAATTGGAAACAAAGGTATTCATCATTAGGAGCTGGTTAAGTAATTTATGATACATTCATGTAGCGGAATACTTTCCTAACAATAACATAGTACGAATACAGGTGATTTTTATATTACTTTCTATAACTTCTTACACTTTGGGAAACTTTAAGAATATACTATTTGCATAATCAGACAAAAATAACACTATGTGGAGAACAAAACCAATTCAACAGTGTATAACATATATTCTTACTTAAACTATGATCCCCAAAGCTAATACTTGTCACTGAACTGTGACTAACAGCAATGCACACCTTTTTTGCTCCAAACCAAGTGGTAACCATATCAAACAGCCAGTCTTTTTTCTCGAGGCTGATTTTACCAAGTAGGGACTTGATGGTCATGGATGCCATCTTTTTGCATGTGGCAGAGTCATCATTGATCGTCATTAGACAAAGAGGGATAAAGAACATTCCACAGTTCTCATGGAGCAGCCCCTAAAAGAAAAGAGGCATGTGTGAGCACTCAGAACGGAATTCCTACAGATGCTCTAGCAAAGGGGGACTGAGGACTTCCGGGGGTCACGGGGCTTATCTCTGGGGTCACAGTACCTGAGGGAACGTGTCAAAGAGATAGGCGATCATTTCCAAGGTGGACTCTCTCCCGGTCTCATGTTCGTAACTAGAGGAAGGACATTAGGTGGATTTGTTAGTATCTTCTAAATTTACCAATAATTATTAAAAAATGTAAAATGTTGTATCAAGGTGTCAGTTTACTTCTTTAAAAAATGGAAAATGTTCTGTTTCCCTACTTTTAATGCTTGTATATATCCATTAAGCTACCATTGTGCAGTTTTAAATGCAATTGTGTCAGATTTCAACATTCTCCTAAGTGGACTCTTAGGACAATCAACAGTTAAACTAGGTTGAAAAGCAACTCAGAGAAAGGCTATATGAAGCCAAGCACAATGTCTGATTATCGAGTTAATGAGTCATATAACAATATGCTCAGAGAATGCACCATTATGCTTAGGCCTCGTCCTTTTTAAGACAGCCGCCATGTTAAAGTGAAAGAAGAAACTGCCCTCCGCCCGTCGTTGTTAACAGCTAAGCTTACTTCAGTTGGGCGAGCATGAATTCCAAGTTTGGTCTCAGTTTGTCACCCAGGGGATAGTCAAGAATATATTTCAGAAAAACCTGGAACAAAAGTCACACAGATGATTATTTGGACCTCGTCTCCAATATTCCTGTTTCCTAAGCTGCTTTCTGGAACTCATTGGTAGGTTATAAAAACTTTCAAGAATGGCAATCAATCAGGCTTTCCAATGGACTCCAGCTAAATCTGCCTATAACGTCAATACCAGCTGTGACCTTTCATTTCTCCCACCATTTATCTGGTCCTGCCCTATGGTGCCTGACAGAGGCAAGTCCTGGCCCGCCACTGGCACTGTAGTTTAAGACTTCAAATCTAAGCCCACAGGTTGGAAGCTGATCTCTCTGTGACAGGTGGTGACAGGTGTGCCACAGTACGGACTGTGGTCCAACCTGGTATCTCCCCTTCAACAAGAGTAACAACATGGTGATAATATCAATACTGATAATGCATTTACTATAAACCCTCTATGTGCCAAGCACTGCGTTCAGTGTCTCTCAGTTAAATCTCATCATTCCCATAGGAAGTACGTGATAATAGCCCACTTTCTAGTTGAAGGGAATAAAGTTGGTACAGAGACAATAAGAAACTTGCTCAGGTGACACTGCCAGAATTCCATGCCTAGTCTGTGTCCAAAGGCTGCACTTTCAAACCACTGTAGTATCTAGCCTCCTTTATTAATAAACCGTGAGAACTAAGTGACATCATTCAAGTTTCCAAAGCCTGCTTTTCCCTAGCCATAAAATGGGGATACTGTTTCTTCTGAAGGGTACTTGTAAACAGAGGTCATGCATTTAAAATGCTAGGCACACAGCTAGTGCTTAATAGTAGTTGACCCTTCTTCTTCCTAATAGTAGCCAAGCAATTATTTCCAGAGACATGCATCTTCCCTTCCTGGCCTCCTCAGCAGCCCAAATCCACCTGCAACCCTGAGTTCCTATTTCCAACTTAGACCTTTCCACCTCCTTGGGCACAGTATGTGCTCATAAAATTAGATATTGACAGATGTATAGATACAAACCTGATCCTGTCACTCCTCTCCCTAAGGATTTAAATAGCTCCTTACTATTCTTAGAAAAAGCCCTGCCGGGCGCCGTGGCTCACGCCTGTAATCCCAGCACGCTGGGAGGCCAAGGTGGGTGGATCACAAGGTCAAGAGATCGAGACCATCCTGGCCAACATGGTAAAACTTCATCTCTACTAAAAATACAAAAATTAGCTGGGCATGGTGGCGGGCGCCTGTAGTCCCAGCTACTCGGGAGGCTGAGCCAGGAGAATCGCTTGAAAATGGGAGGCGGAGGTGGCAGTGAGCTGAGATCACACCACTGCACTCCAGCCTGGCAACAGAGCGAGACTCCATCTCAAAAAAAAAAACCAAAAAAACAAAGCCCAAAATCTTTAACAAGACCACAAGGGCCTGCCCAACCTGGCTCCCCACCCCTCAATTCACTTACCTGTGTTGAGCTCCTCAACCAAGCTAGCCTCTCACTCACCTCAAGCCTCTACTGCCCTCTCACCGGTAAAACTAAGCCTTTTTCTTCCTTCAAATTTTGGCCGGCCTGTCAGTCCCCAGAAAAGCCTCCCCTAACCTCCTGCACCAGGATGCCCGAGTCTCAGCATAAAGCACCAACATGACACAAGGTAGTCTTCAGAATTCAGCCAATGTTGACACCTCTGTCAGACAGACGCGGCAGGGCCCAGCCCTTGCTATGGGGATAAGTGCTCTCTACAAACCTGTCTGCACTGGACCCTGGCAGGTTCACTTTGTGCAGAGACTGCCAACTTGGATACTTTCCGCATGACATCATCGATTTCTGGGACCAACAGCTTTCTTGATAAAATTGCCTAAGACACAAAAGACACACTCATTTCATGTGTTCTGCTGCAGATGGATGGAAGCAGAATTGATGCTAAAGCAATCACAGGAAATTTTCAAACATAGTAAAGTAACTTCAAAAGAAAAAGGATACACACTTAAGCACAAAGAACACACAACACTTAAACGCACACTTCAAATTGGTAAAAATTGTGAATTTTTAAAAATGGTGAGTTTTATGTTATGTACATTTTACTACACTAAGAAGAAAAACATATAAATAAAAAGATAATACCTGTATTTGTACAGAATTCCCTGGAAATGTTAATACAGAGCTCACATTTAAACATTTTTCATAAGCAAATGTTTGCCTGTAATTGACCCACCAAAATCATAATAATCTTTACAAATTACTCAATTTCAGAAGTCTACAGCTAATCAAAACACCATGATCCATGTGTTCAAAATACCTGCTGTGAAGCTCATAACTGTAACAGTCAACATTCTGGTGACACCATACCTTCAGAAGACCAAAGGCAGTGGCTTGTCTTGAAGTATCGTAAATGTCCTCCTCAGCATAGGCCAGTAGAACTTGGAGCTGTTTTTCAGTTATCTGGTAAGACTTGACTTTCTTGACAAGTATGGTCACACACTGCGAGTTACAATAGTGATGTTAACAGCCAGCACATCCCACAGTTGGGATCCAGTGAAATGACAAGGACTTAACACAACACACAAGTATGCTTTTCCACACAGGATGCCAGCCCTCTAGCCTTGGCAAATTGCTCTGGAAAAAATTCTGGCCATAACCACAAAGGGCAATGGGGAAAACTAACTTTGATGTTAATCCTGGTTCTAGTTTTTTATGAGCCAGGGTCTCGCTCTGTCACCCAGGCTGGAGTGCAGTGATGTGATCATCGCCCACTGCAGCCTCTAACTCCTGTCAAGTGATCGTCCTGCCTCAGCATCCCAAGTAGCTGGGACTACAGGTAGACATCACCATGCCCAGTTAATTTTTTTTTTTTTAATGTAGAGACAGGGTCTCGTTAAGCTGACCAAGCTGGTCTTGAACTCTTAGGTCCAAGCAGTCCTCCCACCTCAGCCTCCCAAAGTGCTGGGATTATAGGTGTAAGCCACTGCATCCGGCTCCATCCTGGCTTTTTCCAAGTGCAAGTGAAGACATCTCACCTTGAAACAATTGACCACCAGGTGGAAGTTCTGGCCCCTGGCAGCCCCGAGCTTTGCATAGTCCTTCAGCAGAAGGAAGAGGTGTTTTGTCAGCTGCTCTGCTTTTGTTTCTATGGAAGGTAGCGGGAACCTCAAGACCCAGATGAGGCATTGTAGAGCACCCGTGATCACCTGAAAAAAACAAAACAAAACACCACCAACTTGTGATGTGACCGAATCCAACAATCCAGCACCTGAGGCTATGCAGACTCTTTAAATGATTGTGCTGAATAAATAAGATGCTAAGCCCAGCCCACTCTGGAAGAACTGTGCCCAAAATGTAAGAAGACAAAGACGTTTCCATTTCCTGGTTGTAGAAGAATTTATTGCTTATCCGTAACAATGGATCCTTATGATGGTAGATCATAAGGAAATAAGAAAAGGCACCATATTCTTTTCATAATTTAATCTTTGTTTAAACATTTTTGGGCTGGTCTTGAACTCCTGTGCTCAAGCAATCCTCCTGCCTCAGCCTCCCAAGAGCTGGGGTCACAGGCCCGAGCCACCAAGCCCGGCCATATTTTTAACCTACTGATAGGGGTTTATGGAGGTTATATGATTTGGATAGGTTGGTCAATTTTACAATTCTTTTTGGAAAAATACATCTTAAATGACTTTTATGTTTTCTAGAATGGTACTTCAATGTAATCTACCCTTACTAAGCTTGAATTAGGTATACAAGGCACTCTACTGGGTATTATAAATACAAAGATAAAAAGGATACTATCTCTGCACTTACGCAGCAGATGGTTAACTCAGAAATTAAGCATAGGAACAACTGACTAACAGTTCATATAGTTCAGTGCTATTGCAAAAGATATGGAAAAAGTGTGCTGAGCTCCCTGAACCTCCAAGGCCAAACCTTTGAAAGCACCTGGATCAGCTAGTTCAGCTCTATCTAATAATACCTGTGCTGCTCTGGCTGCTGAGAGCTCCTCAGTAGGCTGGATTAAGACACAGAAGAGCGAGCTGGGCAGTCAGAAAGACGTTGGCTTACATCCCAGCTCTGCAACTGATGACTCTAGAGATGTTACTTAACCTCTCGGCACCTTCATCTGTAAAGCAGGTGATATGAGAAAAATGGGACCTGTGTAGGTATTGGAGTCTGACAGACCTAGGTTCATAGCCTAGACCTGTACTTAGACCCTCGCCCTAATTTTCTCATTTATAAAACAGAAATAGTAAGAATATATGCCTCAGGGAGGGTTGTGAGGATCAGAAATAATGTTCTTCGGATTCACAGCATGGAGCAGTCATAGTAACAAAGGTGACAATGATGATGACTGGTAAGGGGACAAAATCCTTCACCCTCATGAAGTTGTGAGGATCAAATGAAATACTTAATGTACCTAGGAGGGCTTTTAAAACTCTTAAGTCTATCCAAATTTATAGAATTAGTAAATTGGGAAGTGATTTAATGTAGCAAATAGTGGTGGTTCATGATGTCATAAATCCCTTTAAAAACTCAATCATCTCGGCCAGGCACAGTGGTTCACGCCTGTAATCCCGGCATTTTAGGAGGCCGAGGTGGGCGGATCATCTGAGGTCAGGGGTTCAAGACCAGTCTGGCCAACATGATGAAACCCTGTGTCTACTAAAAATACAAAAGTTAGCCGGGCATGGTGATGTGCGCCTGTAGTCCCCGCTACTTGGGAGGCTGAGGCGAGGCTGAGGCAGAAGAATCCCTTGAACCTGGGAGGTGGAGGTTGCAATGAGTCAAGATCACACCATTGCACTCCAGTCTGGGTGACAGAGCTAGACTCTGTCTCAAAAAAAAAAAACCAAAAAACCCACCAACCAACCAAACAAAAAAACCTCAATCATCTCATAAAGCTTGAGCCCAAGCATAACCATTAGGTATTCTGCAAAACATAGTTCCTCTGAAGGAGAAAATGCTCCAGTGCAGAGTGCAAACCGATGCTTACCTTCACATCCATGGAGCCCAGGCAGTCTATGAGGAGAGACACAAAAGGATCCAGCATTTCCAGGACATGCTCACTTGAAGACTTGATCTTGGAAGTCTTCAGACTCAGATGCAGCAGCTAACAGGGTTCAGAAAGATATTTCACATTAGTTGCCCATTAGACCAGATGAGTTAGGTAAATGTGAAATGACCTTTAGAGAAAAGCAAATGTTAAGATACTTCTATTTGAAATGATAAAATTTTTTTAAGGAATGACAAACTGCCTGAGAGGGTCTCAGTAAGTCAAGGTGAGAGCTTGCTGTGCAGCTGAGATGCTACGTCTGTTTACCAGAGTCCATTTTCTCAGGATCTACTGTGATTCCAGGCACTGGCTCAGTACGCAGGACATGGCAACAACCAGGATGGACATGGTCTCTGCCTTGATGGATCTTAGGCAGACTCTAAGGAAATAATGACATGTACAGGTAGGGTGCTTTGAGAGTTCTGTGGGAATCTGGTAGAGCAAAGAGTGGGTGGTGAGCTCCTAGGGCAGGAAAGAGTATGGTGACTTTCTAGATGGGGAGGGAAGCCACGGTGGCTGGAACGTGTGTTAGAAAAGTGCGAGTCAATGAAGGGTTTTAAAAAGGAAATGATCAGATTTGTTCTTTTAAAAGCTCACCATCTTTTATTTCATTATTATTACTGTTATTTATTTAGAGACAGGGTCTCACTATATTGTCCATGCTGGAGTGCAGTGGTGCAATAATAGCTCACTGCAGCCTCAAACTCCTGGGCTCAAGTGATTCTCCCACCTTACCCTCCTGAGTAACTAGGACTACAGGTACATGTCATCACACCTGGCAAATTAAAAAATAATTTTTTTTTTTTTTTGTAGAGACAGAGTCTTGCTACGTTGCCCAGGCTGGTTTCAGACTCCTCTCCTCAAGTGATCCTCCTGCCTTAGCCTCCCGAAGTGCTGGGATTATGGGTGTGAGCCACCATGTCTGGCCACTCACCGTCTTTTAAAAAAATTCAAAGTAGTTCAGAGGGGCTCATGGGCAAAGCACTAGTAAGACCTTAATACATATTAGAGCAGAATCATTAATTCTGGGACAGTTACATCTTTTAATGTAAGTGCTGGAAGAGATAAATAGTAAATGGACCAATGCACCTGTAAAAAAAAAAAAATCTAAAATGTATTTACAGTAAGGCATTTCCAATGGAAGTGAGCAGTACTAGAAATTCAACAGAAGGCCGGTCGTGGTGGCTCACACCTGTAATCCCAGCACTTTGGGAGGCCGAGGCAGGTGGATCACCTGAGGTCGGGAGTTCAAGACCAGCCTGACCAACATGGAGAAACCCCGTCTCTACTAAAAATACAAAATTAGCTGGGGTGGTGGCGCATGCCTGTAATCCCAGCTACTCGGAAGGCTGAGGCAGGATAATCGATTGAACCCGGGAGGGGGAGTTTGCAGTGAGCCGAGATCGCACCATTTTACTCCAGCCTGGGGAAAAAGAGCGAAGCTCTGTTTCAAAAAAAAAAGAAATTCAACAGAAGATTAAAAGGTGCAGACTCCCTGAAAGTAGCAAGCCTCATTTTAAGGTTAATTCTTACCCGAAGCCCGGATTCAATAAATATGTGCATGTTGGTTTTCCTGCTCACAACAGCTTTCTGTCCGCCTCGAACTGGAGTTGGGGGAAGCAGAAGGCAGCTCTGGGGTGGCAGACGTGGATCTGGTGCTGGGGCTACTGGATTTCTGTCAATCACGTGACATGAGAAGAGGGGAAAGAACACTGTCAGCTGCATTCCAAGAAGTCACAGTGGCCCTTCTAAAGTGACGACAGCCCAGCACTAAATAATGTGCCATTTGCTCGGGTTTTGCACCCCCCCAACCCCCAAACCATGAGACACAGAAGATTATTAGGCTATTGATTAAGGTTACTAGGACAATATATTTACATTAAGATCAACAGCAGGACACTCCCTTGTTCGATTTCTGAAAATAAATGCCAATGAGTCTCTCTTAGACCACAGAAACAAAAGGAAGTTTACTAATATATAAGATTTTTTTTTTTTTTTTTACTCTGTTGCCCAGACTGAAGTGCAGTGGTGCGATCTCGGCTCACTGCAATCTCCGCCTCCCGGGTTCAAATGATTCTCCTGCCTCAGCCTCCTGTGTAGCTGGGATTACAGGCGCCCAGCACCATGTCTGGCTCATTTTTGTATTTTTAGGAGAGACGGGGTTTCACCAAGTTGGCCAGGCTGGTCTCAAACTCCTGACCTCAGGTGATCTGCCCACCTCAGCCTCCCAAAGTGCTGGGATTACAGGCACGAGCCACCGCACTCGGCTTTTAAGATATTTTAACATCTTTTAAGGTCTCAATCTCTGTTTAATCAGAATACAAGATACAGATTTTAAATCTATCCTATCTTTGAACCAATAAATCTTTAAAACAAAATGGTATCAGAGAAATGCCAACATAATTGTCTGCTGTCACAGCTACCTCATTTATGAGAAAATCTCATGTTGAAATGTACCACACCATAAAGTACCATCTGAGAACTCAGGTGGATACAATTTTATTTTTTACTAAAGCAAAGTATTAAAACAACCCACAGAATGGCTTATCAGACGCAGAGACCTAAATGACAGGTTTTTTTTTTTCCAACTTACTTTTCTTTCTCTGTTAACAGGGGAAGATTTTCACTGATCAAACCATAACTGAGTAATAGAATGGATTCAGCCGTCATTTCCTGATTTACGATTAATCCCACTGTGATTCGGCGTAAAGTTTCATGAACTTTTCGAGCCAGTTTCAAACTTGTGGTATTTTGTAAGATCTAAAGGCAAAACACAAATGTCATGCTGAGATGACACAGAAATGCATTTTGATTTGTCATAATGGTGGTTTTCTTTTACATATTGGCTTTCTAATATATGTTTGGCTTTCTCTTAATTAAAAAACATTCTTAACATAATTTCAAACACAGATATAACATATAAGGTGAAAGTGACCTATACTCTCAACCCCAGGAAGAACCACTGTGCAGGCTTGTGAGCCTCGGGGTTTCCTCCACTCCCTCCCTGTTCTCTGCTGGTGAGGCCTCAGGGCACAATGCCAGAGATCTGAGACTTCTAAGTTAACATCAACTCTCCTGGTACATTAACAGGAGTAACTTAGAGGCGGCAAACACACACACACACACAAAATCAACAAAATGTATTCAATCCTCATAGGAAACCACGAGAATGAAGTGCTGCCGTGGCCAAGCCTAAGGGTCTGATATCAATTATTGGGCCAAATCAGAGGAACCTAATGGGAACCAGGATCAGCAACCTCAGGAAATACTCGGTGCTTCAGAGTTATTATCTTGCATGAAACATAGTATTAATAAATCTCAATACCTTGGAGGGACTTTGTAATATACATCACGGATATATGTGCTCTGCTGACTCTTTTTCATCCTCAAAATGTATCTAACATTCTTAGATAAGGCTCAGATAAAACTAAATGCATTCTAGGAGCAATTATGGAGTTCATCTAGCACCAGAACATTTAGACCTAATGTAATAAATGTCAATAGATAGCGCTCTTTGCTCTAGTTTTAATACACAAAACCAATAAATCAATAACATTTACTGACGTTCACCTCTGCAATAGGCACAGAAATCAACAGGAAGGTGGGTAAATTACAGTCCCTGAGCTTCAGGAGGCAGAATGAAACCATGGTAGGAATGTGAACTTGGATCAGAAAGATCTGGAACTAAATCCTGACTTTTCTCTTTAACCATGTTCCTTTCTACCTTTCCAAGCCTGCCAAGCCTGAATTTTCTTACTTGTAAAATGGAAGTACCATCAATCTCACAGGGTGTGCAGATTAGGAGAGAGAATGTAGCAGTGCTTAGAATATAATATGTCAATAAATGCCAGTTTTCTTCCTCTTGGCAACCTGGAAGTGGCAACCTGTGTCCAAAGGCTTTCTAATATCTATTTACTCATAATTAAAATGAATTTTTTGGTAAATGTAAATATACATTTTTAATCGAGACAGGTTCTTGCTATATTGCCCCAGGCTGGTCTCGAACTCCTGGGCTCAAGCAATTCCTGCCGCCTTGGCCTTCCAAAGTGCTGGATTTACAGGTGTGAGCCACCATGACTGGCCTAAAATAAATTCTTAATAAAATTTCAAACACGGACATAACATATAAAGAAATGTTACTTATAACCTCAACCTCAGAGATAAGCACTATGTGGCTTGTGTGCCTCAGGATTTCTTCATGTTCTTAGCTGCTGACTCGACCCAGCTATAATATTCATCTCCACTCAATTCCTGTTGCCTTTCTTTCTCATCTCATGGTTTACATTGGGGACTATGACTTTTGAATCAAAGCACTCACTGGCCATATGGTCCTAGAGCCCTAGCACCTAAGGAAATCATGCATGATCAAGAACAGTGTTTCAGGTTGCCCCGCATCATTCCTTTTAGGAACTCATGAGATTCCAATGCTGTGATCTCCCGAATTGCATTCAAGTCCTTACCTCTTTCAAGGGAAGGATAAGTTTTGTAACCTGATCTTTTCCTACAAACTTGCCCAGGATTTCATAAGAGTCGTAACTTTTGCTTCTTCGTGCTTCCATGACTTTGGAGAGGATCTGCTTTACTTCCTTCTCTTCAGCAACAGCACCAAACAACTCATGGTTAAAAATCTTTGGAAGAAAAAGGACAAATGGCAATAATGTGCACTCAGCAAGATATGCCAACATAAGCAGTTACTGAACAGAGGCCCTGACATGTCCTAATCAAAGAAATGCAGGTTGGACTGGGCTCAAATTAGATGGAAGAAATTTCTTTTAGAATGCACTTGTTTTCAATGCAATTTAGGGATCAATTACTTAAAAAACAAACACATAAGAAACACTTAAAGGTTGATACTAATGGGAAACAAAGAAAAATCCTTCACAGATGTACATATATAATTGTATGACTGTATAGACAGTTACTTCTTTTTGATGCACCAAAGAGTAGCTTAATTTCCCTTCAAGAAGTTCTCAGAATCTTTGCAATCCAATTAATTATTTACACTCTAATAACAAATTAAAAATATTTGCAATCTAATTATTAATCTAATTAATTATTTGTTTTTTGAGACAAAGTCCCACTCTGTCACCCAGGCTGGAGTGCAGTAGTGTGATCTCAGCTCACTGCAACCTCCACCTCCTGGGTTCAAGCAATTCTTATGTCTCAGCCTCCCAAGCAGGTGGGAATACAGGAATTTCCCACCCCACCTGACTAATTTTTGTACTTTTAGCAGAGATGGGGTTTCACCATGCAGCCCAGGCTGGTCTCAAACTCCTGGTCTCAAGTGATCCACCCGCCTCAGCCTCCTGAAGTGCTGGGATTACAGGCGTGAGCCACTGTGCCTGGTCTAATGTAAATATTTAAATTGAGATTCAAAATGTTAGTGTCTACATTTTAAAATAAATGAACAAAAACTTATGTGGCAAATTTATTCTCTTCACAATTGTAGCCTCCAAATTAGCACACTATCCAATTTTTTCTTTTCGTTTTTTTTGAGACAGAGTCTCACTCTGTCGCCCAGGCTGAAGTGCAGTGACATGATCTGTGCTCACTGAAACTTACACCTTCCAGGTTCAAGCAATTCTCCTGCTTCAGCCTCCTGGGTAGCTGGGATTATAGGCGCATACCACCATGCCTGGCTAATTTTTGTATTTTTGTTAGAGACGGGTTTCACCATGATGGCCAGGCTGGTTTTGAACTCCTGGCCTCAAGTGATTTGCCCACCTCAGCCTCCCAAAGTGCTAGGGTTACAGGCATGAGCCATAGCATCCAGCCCAATTTTAAAAGTTATTATTAATTTCCCACTGTATTATAAATAAAGCTCCTGTGAACATAATTTATTTCTTAAAAATAGATTCTTAGATGTGACTGAAAATCTTTTCTCATTTCAAAAGCTCTTGATACAAAATGGCAACTTACTTTCCGGAAAGATCATACCAATTGATGAGCTCCTTGCAGTGACAGAGTGCCCATCTCGCTTTAGTCTTAGCTTTTTAAACCTCTGCTAATCTAAAAGATGAGGTGTTACATTATTTTCATTTTTATGGGCTATTATTATTTCTTATTTTGTGAACTGATTTTTTTGTGTCATTTGCCCACTTAAAAAAAATTAGAATTCATTTCTGTAAGTCTTACCTCAATCATTATATCCAAACAAGAGTCCAAATCCCCGACTTGCAGCTTATTGGTGAGGCCTTGCAGCAACATGTGAACAGTGAAAGTCAGCACATGGACCTAAGGTAAGATGCACAGTAACAATATGAATGTTAACAGTGTCACACTAGGAAAACATCAGATCTAGGAAGCACTGCAAAGAGCACACTCAGAGTTTATATGTCTTCTATTGCCAGGAGAAGCTTCCACAAATGACACAGTTATTTCACTATCTAAAATCTTATAACCGAATGATCACTTCGTACCAAAGGTGTTCAGAAACACACTACCATTCTTAGATCTGTTGTTGGGACTAAACCAGGCCAGTGATTTATAAAGAGAGGCACAAGAGTCTTGAACTTTATTTTTATTTATTTATTTATTTATTTTGGAGACAGAGTGTTGCTCTTGTAGCTCAGGCTGGAGTGCAATGGCGCGATCTCGGCTCACTGCAACCTCCGTCTCCCGAGTTCAAGAGATTCTTCTGTCTCAGCCTCCCGAGGAGCTAGGATTACGGTCACTCAGCACCATGCCTGGCCAATTTTTTTGTACTTTTAGTAAAGGTGGTGTTTCATCATGTTGGCCAGGCTGACCTCGAACTCCTGACCACAGGTGATCTGCCTGCCTCAGCCTCCCAAAGTGCTGCGATTACAGGCGTTAGCCACTGTGCCTGGCCAAGAGTCTTGAACTTTAAAAAAAGAAGACCAACCTGTGAATTAAGGAGCTTGCCCATGTTGAATGTAATCAAAGCTTGTAAATAAAAGGTTATGAAGGAAACAAGTTTTTGCACCCCATAGCAACCAAGCTGATGTTTCCTGAGCGCTTACTACAGGGTAGGTACTGTATGAATACCTTGCATGTATTACATCATTTAAGCCTCACTCAGCCAATCTATGGAGTAGGTACTACATTATGAGCAGTTTTTAGACGAGGAAGCTGAGGCACAAAGAGGTCATGGATAAGAACTGGTGGAGTGAAGATTAGAAACCAGTCTCAGGCTCTACAACAGGTTATCCTGCCTCTCAAGCTTTTTGAATTCTTTATGCTGCTTCTAGGGCTGTGAAATTATCAAGGTAAATATCAGATAATGGTCATAGGCTAAGGAAACACATTTAGTTGTCAAAACATAGATTGGGTCTTAAAGGCATAGTTTCTTATGTACTTACTTGTGATCCTTCATTTTTTTTTGGAGGCAGAGTTTTGTTCTGTCGCCCAGGCTGGAGTGCAGTGGTGCGATCTCAGCTCACTGCAACCTCTGCCTCCTGGGTTCAAGAAATTCTTATGCCTCAGCCTCCAAAGTAGCTGGGATTACAGGCATGTGCCACCATGCCCAGCTAATTTTTATATATACATATTTTTTAATAGAGACAGGGTTTCAGCATGTTGGCCAGGCTGGTCTTGAACTCCTGACCTCAAGTGATCTGCCCACCTCAGCTTTCCAAAGTGCTGGGATTACAGGTGTGAGCCACAGCATTCGGCCTCTACTTGTGATCTTTAAGTACTTTTATATATAGACAGGTTCCCAACTTACATTGTTTTGATCTATGATTTTTCAACTTTATGATGGATTTACTGGGACACTATCTCATCAAAAAAGTCAAAAAGCATCTGTATTTGAAATGTTTGCTGTGAAACTTATATAGAGAGAGAGAGACAGGGTCTTGCTATGTTGTCATGCTGGCTTTGAACACCCTGGGCTCAAGGTGTTCACCTCCCACTTCAGCCACCTGAGTCGCTGGCAGTAAAGGTGCACACCACTGTGCCCAACTTTCCTATAACTGTAAAAAATCCTTTCGGTGGCGGTGAGGATGACGAGTGATGCTCAAAGAGAACAATTCTGGTACAGTCTACATGATCAATACTAAAGCTGAAATCAGTTGTTCTCTCAACTCTAATTTAGTTATTTTAACAAATAATGGGATAGATTTGAAGAACAGATGGTTACAGAAAAAAAGGGCTACTCATTTAAATACCTCAGGTGTTCCTTAAAAATGTGTGCATGAATCCTCAAGAACAGAGATGTGTTCCTCCTTGTATGTCCAGTTCCCAATAGACCATGTCTCGCAATGCTGTGGTGGTGGCAGTGGCCTTGAAATGGGGACGGGCGGAGCTACAACTCTGGGAGGGGAAGTTTCCTCTACATTCATTGGAACTATAGTTCTGAGAGGGTTGGCCTAGTCTAGTTGCTTTTCTGTTTCTGTCTTGCCATTGCTTGGCCCCTGATATGGGCACAGCTGCAGGAGGCACATGGCAGAGTGGGAAAAATAAAGCCCCAGTTTTCTAGCAGAAAGACTTAAACGAATGCAAAAATTAAGTGTCAGCAAAGAAATAGAAGATCTAAAGAAAAAATAAATGAATATTTTAGAACTGAAAAACCCAAAAACTGAAATAAGAAACTCATTGGATGAACTCAATTGCAGAAAGATATGAAAGAGGGAAGAGTCAGTTAACCTGCAGATAGACTGAAAGAAATTATCCAACCGGAACAGAGTGGAAGAATAGCAAAAAAAAAAAAAAAAAAAAAAAAAAAAATGTATCTATATATATGAATACAGCCTCAGGAACCAGTGGGAGAAAAACAAACATTCATTTCACTGGAGTCCCAGGAGAGGAGAAAGAGTGCACTGCAGGAAATTTATTTTAAAAAATACTGGGGCTGGGTGCAGTCGCTCATGTCCGTAATCCCAGCATTTTGGAAGGCCGAGGCAGGCAGATCTCTTGAGGCCAGGAATTTGAGACCAGCCTGGATAACATGGTGAAACCCCATAGCTACTAAAAATACAAAAACAATTAGCTGGGCGTGGTGGCTCATGCCTGTCATCCCAGCTACTTGGGAGGCTGAGGGATGCGAATTGCTTGAACCTGAGAAATGGAAGTTGTAGTAAGTCAAGATCATACCAGTGCACTCCAGCCTGAGTGACAGAGCAAGACTCTGTCTCCAGAAACAAAACAAAACAAAACAAAAACACAAACAAATACTGGCTGAATCGTCTTCAAATGTGGCCAAGAAGCTCAGCAAATGCCACACAGAGTAAACCCAAAGAAATCCACACTTAGACACATCATGATCAAACTGCTGAAAAATAATGGCAAAGCCTTTAAAGCAGCCCAAGATAAACAGCACATTAGTAAGAAGGGGGCAACAAATTGAATAACTCATCAGAAAGGCAGGAAGGGATGCTTCATAATTTGTAAGTGTGATGATGGGGTTTTTGTGTTTATGTGTGAGATGTGTCTCCTTCAACCTTGTTACAATAGTTGGGCATTATCTGCCTGATGTGGAAAAAAAAGAAAAGACAGGTTGGAAGGAAGTAGAACAATATTTTTAAAGGAAAGAACTAAACAGCTAAAAAGAAAGAACCGTTAAAGTGAAATTATATATCCAGCAACAATATGTTTTAGGAATGAAGGTAAAAGGAAGACATTCATAGAAGAAAACTAAGAGAATCTGTTCCCACCGTGCCTGCTCCATAGCATTGCTAAAGGACACACTCTAGACTACGGCAAAATGATATTAGAAAGACGTGTGGAAATTCAGAAATGAAGGAAGAACAGCAGAAACAGTAAATCTCTAGGTAGAACAGACTACTCTCCTCTTTTTTTGGGGGGGGTGGGGGTGGGGACGGAGTCTCGCTCTGTCACCCAGGCTGGAGTGCAGTGGCGTGATCTTGGCTCACTGCAAGCTCTGCCTCCTGGGTTCACACCATTCTCCTGCCTCAGCCTCCCAAGTAGCTGGGACTACAGGCGCCCGCCACCACGCCCGGCTAATTTTTTGTATTTTTAGTAGAGACGGGGTTTCACAGTGTTAGCCAGCGTGGTCTCAATCTCCTGACCTCGTGATCTGCCCGCCTCGGCCTCCCAAAGTGCTGGGATTATAGGCATGAGCCACTGCGCCTGGCCCAGACTACTCTCCTCTTAAGTGCTGAGAACTTGTGTGACAATTATAAGTAAAAATTGTAATACTGCCTAATGAAGTTTTCAATATACAGAGATGTTAATACATAAAGAGCTATAATACAAAGGGTGAAGGGCAAAGGGACCTACAGGGTGATATGGTTTCTACATTCCACTTGAATTGGTAAAACACTGATTCTCAGTAGACTCTTGAAAGTTAAGTTAATATATGGTAATCTATAGAGCAACTACTAAAAATCTATACAAAGAAAGATAGTCAAAATGAATATGACATTTCTTAGTGTGTTAGATTTACAGTCTATAGACTAGGAACCTTACCCATTAACAAACTAGGATGTACAAGGTAAAGCTAACTACCAGGAGTCTTAATCATATAGATGGTACCAAAATTGTTTTCTTCAAGCATCATTCTTCATCCCCAACCCAACAAGTAACATGGCTGCTTACTTGAAAAGAACAAGCTACAGCATTCCTCAAACTTCAAATCACCCAGGGATCATATGAAAATGCAGTTTCTGTAGGTCAGGTGTAGGACCTTTAAATCCTGTATTTCTCACAAGCCCCAGATGCTGCAAATACTGTCTGTCCAGGCGCCATGGTTGGAGCAGCAAGGGGCTAGATACCACATAACCACTCGGACTGCTGCGTATTCCACTTGGTGCTCTTATTTTATTTTTTTGAGACAGGGTTTCACTCTGTAGCCCAGGCTGGAGTTCTGTGGCACAATCACAGCTCACTGCAGCCTTGACCTTCCAGGCTCAAGCAATCCTCCCACCTCAGCTCCCTGAGTAGCTGGGACCACAGACATGTGCCATCAAGCTTGGTTATTTTTATTATTGTTTTTTGTAGGGAAGAGGTCTCACTATGTTAACCAGGCTGGTCTTGAACTCCTGGCCTAAAGTCATCTCCCTGCCTTGGCCTCCCAAAGTGCTGGGTGTACAGGCATAAGCCACCGTACCCAGCCCCTTATTTTATAACTTACATTTTATATTCCAACTCTTAAACAAATGTGTATGTTCTTTATTATTCATACCAGTGATAACACAGTCAATACACATTCAAAAATAATTATATTAAGAACTCAGAGAATATAAAGCTTGATATGAAGTAATTTGAGAGAAAAAGATAGGTCATGTAACCCAAGCCTATGAGGATCTTTTAAAAATCAGATATAGGAACTATTCAAATAACAGATTTCCTTAATACTAATTAGAAACTTTTGAATATTACTGCTCAGTGTCTCAGTGGATCAAATTGATTAAAGACAGGCCCGAAGTTCCATAACTTGCAGTGTTCAAGTTGCAAATATTTTAACTCCAACAGAACTTGAATATAAAGCACAAGATGCAATTTACCTGGTATCCACGGACAAGGGTAGTCTGTAATTCTTTTAAAACATATTGGAGGAAGTGCACACCAAGATCCTCTATTATCTTCGCAAGAGTGCTGCGTGCAATGTCTCTGATTTCTTGGGCTCTGTTCTTGAGTAGGGCACACACTTTCAGCAAAATACTAGAAAATGAGAAGTTGAAAAATGATTAATCAAATAAACGAAGCAATTAAACATATACATATCCTTTTGTCTCTTAATTACTCATAACTCAAATTTCCCTGTTAAGACTCTAAACCACAGCAAGTTATGACAGTACTTTTCCTCTTCCTGACAAAAGAGGTTCAAAAACAAGGAAGAAAAGCAGCAATTTCTGAGTTTCACTAAACTTCTAATTTGTTACAAAACACACCTTGGCAGATTAGCTTCCATAACTTCTTGTGGAAGGGACTGCATTAGTTTAACCATGGCAAACGCTAATGGAACGCGAACCACTTCCTCATCATTCACAACCTTTGACTTGATGAGCTTGTGTTCTTCTTCTCTTTTAGTCTGCAAGAAACATTTAGGTTAAGTTAAAATAAAAGTAAATGGATCAGTGATCTACCAACACTGCAACCTTGTATTTGAAAGACAAATTTTTCTAGAAGGATGGATGATCATTTAAAAAAAAGAAAGAAAAGAAAGGCAGCTCTTTCTATAGATCTTAAGCCCATTTCTAAGTTTATTTAAAAATAAACCAAATCTCTAATTTGAGGATAGCTCTCTAAAAATTATAAAAATAACAGGAGTAAGAATGTTCTACTTTTCAAAGAAGCCATCAGAAAAAAAATAAAGCCAAATTTTCACCAGTGTGGATTTTCACTGCTGTGCAGTATAGGAAACTCATATAAAATGTGTATCAGTTGGAACAGTCAAGTGTTTGAGTGACGCTGTTAGTATATATAAATACAGGGCCTCAAATAAAAGTTTATTTACAAATATACAAAATATACAAAAATATAAATCAATATTATATGCCAGGAGTTACCAAACTTTCTCTGAAGAGGGCCAGATAGTATTTTTGGCTTTATGGGCTCTGACTTAACTCTGATGTTGTGATAAAAAGTCAGTACTAAACACTATGTAAACAAATGGGTAATTGTGTTCCAATAAAGCTATACAAAAACAGGCCACAGGCTAGATTTAGTCCCTGAGCCATTGTTGGCCAACCCGTGTTTCACCCTGAGAAGGAAAGAAAGGCTTTGGCTTCATGAGAACGCACTGCTAAATATTATCTCTGTTAACTAAGAGAAAGATGAATTTTGAATAGTGCAGAACTGACCAAAAAGTACGAAAGGGAAACATATTCTAATTTTTAATAACCTTTTTGGGACACGGGAGTCTCTTAATAACTACTTTGGAGATGGAAAAGCATTTATTTACCATATCAAAATCATAAAGAATGAGTGTTACTGCTTAGTTGCAGCAGGATAAGCCTGAAGTTGAAGGGATAAGAGTAGAGGGGTGAATTGTGAAGTGTTGAGAGAAAAGGAAATCTAAAAGCTGAAATCAATCAATAATCACTAAGAGCCTCAGTGTGACAGGGCTCCACCAACACCAGAATTCACACAGACCTGCTGGACCCCAGATAAAGTTATTACCGTAGATGCAAGGCATTTATGTAGCCTGGGTAGAATATCCCCGGTTATGGTTCCTTGGATATTTTTAATTGTTCTCTCTAATTCTTCCTTGTTTTGAGGAAGGAAAGAGACACGTTTTGTGATACACTCGGATTCTTTAGCTGATGTCCCTCCAGAGTCAGCTGGATCAGGGGTTCCCGGCTGTTCGTGGTCTGACAAACTCTTGCATGTATTTTCCTTCTCTTCCTCATCCACGTGCTCTAATTCCATGGCCTCAGGCTCTGGTAACTCAATTGCTTCAATGGCATCTATGTTTAATAAACAATAAAAGTCACCTTAAATCAAATAAGGAAACCACAAAGTTGTGGTAAGCAGTTTTTCCCACCAACATCCAACTTCCGATAAAAAATATCTAATCAGCAACTGTGGGCAGGCAAGGTAAGTGCTGAGGAACGAGCAGTAAATGAGAGGACTATGGGTTTTGCTTTCTCACAGTTTAGAGTTTAATGAGAGAGACAAATAAACTGCTGATTATAAAAGAACACAGAACAGCAAGTACAGGGTAATAGGGGAACCCACTGGGAGGCTTGGGGGGCAGGAACGTCTTAACCAAATAAAGCACCTCCATTCATGAGCATGAAAATCCTAATGACAGCCAACTGCCCATAGAGTCTTTGTCAGTTTCTGGTATGCGATTACAAGAATTTTACAAGTTAGTGGGGATTCCTCTTTTCCAATCATCTGGAATAGCTGGTATAGGTTGAAATGATCTACCCCTTGAATGGTTGGTAAAACTTAGCTATAAACCAATCTGTGCCTGGTGTTTTCATCAGATGATTAACTGCAGATTCAATTTTTTTTTTTTTTTTTTTGAGACAGAGTCTTGCTCTGTCACCCAGGCTGGAGCGCAGTAGTGCGATCTCAGCTTACTGCAACCTCTGCCTCCTGGGTTCAAGCAATTCTCGTGCCTTAGCCTCCTGAGTAGTTGAGATTACAAGTGTGCACCACCGTGCCCAACTAATTTTTTGTATATTTAGTACACACAGGGTTTCGCTATGTTGACCAGGCTGATCTCGAACTCCTGGCCTCAAGTGATCCACCTGCCTTGGCCTCCCAAAGTGCTGGGATTACAGGCGTGAGCCACCATGCCCCAGCCTAACTGTGCATTCAATTCCTTTAATGGTTAGAAATCTATCTAGATGTTCTATTTTCTTCTAAAGTCAGTTTTTGCATTATATTTTTCTAAGAATTTGTACATCTCAGCCAAGTATTCAAATTTATAAATACAAGGATACCTTTTGACTTAATTGTGACCCTTTTTAATTCCTAGTAATGTTTATTACATCTTCTATTTTTACAGATCAATCTTGTCAGGCATTTGCCAATTTATAATCTTCTAAGTAGCTGGGATTACAGTTGTGAGCTACTGTCCCTCGCCCAATTTATAATCTTTTCAAATACTTATTTATTTTTAACTTTGTTGATTTTTTTCTATTGTATCCAGTTGATTTTCCACCAATTGCTGCTCTAATTTTTAATTACTTATTTTCTTACACTTTCTTTCTATTTATTGTGTAATGCTCTTTTCACACAAGAAGGTGATAAAATTGGATTTCTATATTAATAATCTACAGCTCACATTTTTTCACTGATACAATTTAGACTAGCCTTCTCTTCTGTTATATAGTTTTCCAAGAATACTTAAACCATTCATTTTAGCTTCCCTCTTGACTCATTAATTGGCCATTGCTAGTAAGAGCAGACAAAGGGAATAAGTTGACTGTCACCATCTTTACTCATTATCATAAACTATCCAAGAATAAGATGAAAATCTTGTTTAAGAAAGTTTAAGGGGCGGGCATGGTGGCTCACGCCTGTAATCTCAGCACTTTGGGAGGCCGAGGCGGGTGGATCACGAGGTCAGGAGATCGAGACCATGCTGGTTAACACAGGGAAACCCCGTCTCTACTAAAAATATGAAAAAATTAGCCGGGCGTGGTGGTGGGCGCCTGTAGTCCCAGCTACTCGGGAGGCTGAGGCAGGAGAACGGCGTAAACCCGGGAGGTGGACCTTGCAGTAAGCTGAGATCGCGCCACTGCACTCCAGCCTGGCGACCAAGAGAGACTCTGTCTCAAAAAACAACAACAACAACAACAACAACAAAACGAAAAAAGTTTAAGAAACTTACTTTCTTCATTCTCAATTTTTTCCATTTGTTCTTCAAGAGTTTTGTGGTCAAAGTGGAATGCTTCTAACACTATTACTAGCAAACTGTAAAAAAAAAAAGTACACAGAAATGTTCATTTGATTATTAATATCATTGGACTATAAAAGGAGAGGAAATTTAAACACTAATAAACATTAAAATTATTTTTATTAGCACTTTTAATTTTAACAGGTATTAGCATAACCTTATTAATACAAGATAAAAGTAAATTGAGATACAGAAAGACTAATTCAGAAAATATTTTTAAAATTACATTTAAAAAACAAAACAAAAATAAGAAGCTTGACCATACCTGACACCCAGTTTTTGATTGATCTGTCCCGTTTGTAAGACATGAATGAAATGTTTCAAGTAATACATATATGCTGACCAAGAGAGATGTTTGCAAATGGCTCCAATAATCTCTGTGGCAGCAATAGTTATATTTTCATGCTGTAAAATAAATCCAGAGTATCAATGCAGAACAAGGATTTGCTAATAAAATGCAAGGCTAACTCAGTATATTGAAAAACTTAGTAGGTTCTCGGTAATTACAGAAGAGAAAGAATGCCCAAACTATGCTCATTTTCCCCTCTAACCCTAGGAAAACATGTTATCCATTTAAAGGAATTATATCATCTTTTAAAGGCTATTAACATATTTTGGACTATTTTCCACTCAGACCTCCTTAATGGGTTCAAGACTACAGAAAGCAAATGAAATAAATTCAATGTAGAAAAACCGACAAATGACAAAAATTATGTATTGTGCTACTCAGTCCTCAAAAGTACATTGTGGGTGGTGGGGGTCGAGGGGAGGAAGATAATCGGAAAAATAGCTAATGCATGTTGGGCTTAATACCTAGGTGATGGGTTAGTAGGTACAGCAAACCACCATGGCACATGTTTACCTATGTAACAAACCTGCACATCCTGCACATGTACCCTGCAACTTTTATCAAAAAAAGAAAAAAAAAGTACACTGACTCAGAGACATCTCTTTCAGGCCATGATGAAAAACAGAGAGTGGATTTACCTGTAGACCTTAAACTAGAAAAGCAGGCAAAACGCATGAAACAGGCCAGGCGCGGTGGCACACGCCTGTAATCCCAGCACTTTGGGAGGCCAAGGAGGGCGGATCACAAGGTCAGGAGTACAAGACCAGCCTGACCAACATGGTAAAACTTCGTCTCTACTAAAAATACAAAAATTAGTTGGGCATGGTGGTGAGCACCTGTAATCCCAGCTACTCAGGAGGCTGTGGCAGGAGAATCGCTTGATTCCGGGAGGCGGAGGTTGCAGTGAGCCAAGATTATGCCACGGCACTCCAGCCTAGGCCACAGAGTGAGACTCCATCTTGGAAAAAAAAAAAAAAATACATGAAACAACAGTTTCCAAACCTTGGATATCAACCACTGCAGGCCAGTGATCTCTGACAGAAATAAATAAATAAAGTGAGGCTTATAATTACCCCAATTTACTCTGTGGAGAGAACTGTTAAGTTGCAGCACAGGAAGAGAAACCAAAAAGAGCCCAGTGGTCTTCCTGAGTTAGAAGACAGGGTTGAGGCTACGGTAGCTAGAGTCCACGGGGCACAGCACCAGAGAGAAGAGCTGCACAGAGGGAAGCTGCACAGAGCAAGCCCCTTGAGTCTTCGGCTGAGTACTGAGCAGTAAGCGTGAGTAAGGAAGACACGGGAAAAGAACCAAAGAAGGGAACAGGCAAAACAATCATCAAAGACCATATAAGGTTGAGGCTAGTTCACAGTCCCATCAGCCAGAGTGAAACACCTCATGCTACACAGGGCATTGGGTATTTAGGTCCTTAGAATGGTAGTATCTCAGTACCAGGGCCCTATTAGTCATAGACTAAAGGCTGCTCCTGCCCTAAGAGAGCTTGAAAGCAAGATTCTAAAGAATTAGACTATTCACAAGTAATCTAACTGCATCTGAGAATAATTCTCAGGAATACTTAAAGACATCCTAATGTACCCAACGCCCAGTAAGGTAAAATTCATAATGTCTGGCACCTAATAAGAAATTACAGCTGGGCATGGTGGCGCTCGCCTGTAGTCCCAGCTACTCATGAGGCCAGTGTGGGAGAATCACTTGAGAATAGCCTGGGCAACAAAGCCAGAACTCCATCTCTACAAAAAATAAATTAAAAATTAGCCAGATGCAGTGGTGTACACCTGGAGTCCCAGGTACTTGGGAGGCTGAGGTGCGAGGATCATTTGAGTCCAGGAGTTTGAAGCTGCAGTGAGCTATGATCATACCACTGCACTCCAGCCTGAGAGACAGAGCGAGACCCTGTGCAAGTTTTCTAGCAGGCTTGGCAATAATTTATAAAATTCTCATATGGTTATAAGTAGTTAAAACTTTAATACTTAGAAAAATAAAAGAAGTGAGAGAAAAGCATAAGAATGTTAAGGAGAGACATGAAAGATATTTTGAAAAGATGAAATTGACTTCTAGAGATAAAAAAGACAATTCTGAGAGGGAAGATATACTGGATGGGATTTACAGCAGATTAGACAATGCAGATAAAAAGATTAGTGAACTTGAAGACAGAGCAGCAGAAAAATGAAACAAAATAAAACCCAGAAAAAAAAAAAAGATGAAAAAAGCAAAACAATATAAAAGCCTCTGAGTTATGGGACAACTTCAAGTGACCTAATAATGTACACTGGAG
This sequence comes from Macaca thibetana thibetana, assembly GCF_024542745.1. Classification (NCBI taxonomy): domain Eukaryota; kingdom Metazoa; phylum Chordata; class Mammalia; order Primates; family Cercopithecidae; genus Macaca; species Macaca thibetana. The sequence goes on along the minus strand of NC_065588.1, from coordinate 97,661,126 downwards.
TCTCCAAAGGCAAGAAGGGGACCCAAAAATATTTAAAGAAATAATATATGAAAATTGCCAAGTTTGGCTGGGAATAGCGGCTCAACCCTGTAATCCCAACACTTTGGGAGGCCATCGCGGATGGATCACTTGAAGTCAGGAGTTTGACACCAGCCTAGAAAACATAACAAAACCCCGTCTCTATCAAAAATATAATAAAATTAGCCAAGAGTAGTGGCATATGCCTGTAGTCCCAGTTACCAGAGAGGCTGAGGTAGGAGAATTGCTTGAACCTGGGAGGCAGAAGTTGCAGAAAGCAGAGATTGTGCCACTGCAGCCTGGGTGGCAGAGTGACATTCTCACTCCAGCCTAGGTGACAGAGTGAGATTCTGTCTCCAAAAAAAAAAAAAAGAAAAGAAAATTGTCAAGTTTTATGCAAACTACATATCTATATATTCAAGAAGGTCAATGAACCCCGAGCACAAGAATCATAAAAGAAACGACACTAAGGTACTCATAATCAAATGGCTTAAAACCAAAGGTAAAGAGATACATTTTTAAAAGCAGTTAAGAAAAAACTCTATAAAAAAATCCAGAAACTGTCTACAAGGGCCAGGCCAAACAATAACAACAACAAACAAACAAAAAAACAAAACAAAAACAAACAACCCCCAAACACATTACATTCGGGGGAACAAAGTTAAGAATGACTTCTCATTGGAAATAATACAAGCCAGAATACAGTTGAGCACCATCTTTGAAGTACTAGAAGGAAAAAACAAAAACAAAAACACAATAAACCTATCAATCGAGAATTCTATACCCAGCAACATTATCTTGCAAAAACAAAGACAAGCAAAGACAAACAAAAGCTGTAAGAGTGAATCGCTAGTAGACCTGGACTAAAAATTAAGGGAAGTCCTCTTGTCAGAAATAAAATGAAGTCCAGGCACAGTGGCTCATGCCTGTAATTTCAGTACTTTGGAGGCTGAAGTGGGAGGGTTGCTTGAGGCCAGGTGTTTAAGACCAGCCTGAGCAACAAAGGAGACCCTGTCTCTACAAACAAAAACAAAAAAACAAAAAACTCACATACACACAACAAACAACAACAAAAATTCTCCTTTGTTTCCTGCCACAACAAATAAATAAGAAATTTTAAAAATATAATTAGAAGAAGAAAAATGATACCAGATGAATATGTGGAACTCCACAAAGAAACAAAGAGCACCAGAAACTATAAATGTGTAAGCAAATATAAAAGACCTTTTCTTTATTTTCAAAGAGTTCCTTAAAAGATAATTGACTACTTAAAGCAAAAATGACAACAATGTACTGTGTAGTTTAAAATGAATGGAGAGGCAAAAACCTATGGCAAAAATCCCTCAATAACTAATAAGCCAATAGAGATAAAATAAAATCTCAAAAAAGTATAATTAATCCAACAGAAAAAAAGATAAAGAGAAAAAAAGAAAAAATGGGGTCAAATGGAAAATAAGAAGACTCAGATCAAAACACAATCTTATAAATAATCATATTAAATGCGAATGGTCTAAATACCAATTAAAAGGTTGTTGGACTGGATAAAAAGCAAGACCCAGTCAAAAGCTACCAATAAGAAACCAACTTTAAATGTAAAGTCATAATTAGGTTAAAAATATAAGTCTAGAAAAGGATATACTGGCAGGGCACGGTGGTTCACGCCTGTAATCCCAACACCTTGAGAGGCTGAGGTGGGTGGATCACCTAAGGTCATGAGTTCCGGACCAACCTGGTGAACATGGTGAAGCTCCATCTTTACTAAAAATACAAAAATTAGTTGGGCGTGGTGGCAGGCACCTGTAATCCCAGCTACTCAGGAGGCTGAGGCAGAAGAATCACTGGAACCTGCTAGGTGGAGGTTACAGTGAGCTGAGATCGCGCCACTGCACTCCAGCCTAGGTGACAGAGTGAGACTCCATCTCAAAAAAAGGAGATACCATGTGAACACCAACCAAAGCTAAGTATACTTTATTTTTTTTCTTGTCTACATGCCATTCATATTTTAATGGCATCAAACAGTTAGGTTATGCTTACTAGCTTTTTAAACCAGAATATAAGGGAGCTATCTTTTAACTACTTAGATAATTCTTTTAAACATTTTGAATACCCTGAAACAACAGAGGAAATCTACTATTGTATAAGGCTATGTAATCAACAGTATAAATTTAAGTCCCAAATCCTGACATTTCTGCAATTAGATTTGAATTTCTATGATCATTTAATACCACCTTTCATTAATCTTTTTTTTTTTTTTTTTCCAAATAGTCTTGCTCTGTTGCTCAGGCTGGAGTGCAGTGGTACAACCTCAGCTCACTGCAGCCTCTGCCTCCTGGGTTCAAGTGATCCTCCTGCCTCAGCCTCCTGAGTAGCTGGGATTACAGGCATGCACCACCATGCCTGGCTAATTTTTATATTTTTGGTATAGACGGATTTTTGCCATGTTGGCCAGGCTGGTCTCAAACTCCTGACCTCAAGTGATCCACCTGACTTGGCCTCCTAAAGTGCTGAGATTACAGGTGTGAGCCACTGCACTTGACCTCATTAATCTTTTTAATCAATAATTACTTATCTAGTCTTTACTATGTGCCAGGTACCATTCTAGGCACTGTATAATATAAAGGTTAAAACAGCCCTAAGTTCGAATATCTGTTCTGACTCTGGGCGTCTCTGAGAAAGTTATATAACCTCACTTCTTCTCAGATTGCTCTCCTGTAAAATAGTACTTGAAGAATAGTCTCTACCCTACTCCAGAGGGTTGAGTTGTTGTGAGAATGAAGCACTTGAAATAGTGCCTGGTACCTGGTACGGTGTTAATGATAACTACTATTTCATTTCACTTCCTGTAAGTCATTTGCGAAAATAATGACTGCTCACTAGGGTAGTTAACCAGATTTAAGTCCTATGACACAAAAATAAAAGTATGCAATTTTAATAATGTGATAATTTCTAGGAGGAAGAATATTTTGTGGTGGGCCTTTGTGAGCTAATAATAGAAAAAAACACAAATAATAGCCATCATTTAGATAGCATTTACTATGTGTCAGGAACAGTTCTAAGAGCTTTAGAACTACTCTAAACCTCTAATTATGGTGGTGACATCAACATAAACACAAACTCCATCTATATTTTGGTAAAGGGTGTCATGGTATGGGAAGAGGGTCCTTGGTTTCTAGATCTAATGACCTACCTTGAGCATTTTCTCATCAAAAATTGGAGTCATGGCATAAGGCATGATGTAATTCTGAAGAGATTTAGAAGACAGAACAACTTTGCCTTCCATTAGTTGTTTTGCAAGTTTCTTCAAGGCTCTTGCTCTTCTGTGGATCTATGAGTTAGATAAAATATGAATTAGTTACTGAACAATCTCACCTTCAAACAGCTCCATTTTAGTATTGTATTCTCTTTTCATGAAAAGATTAAAGGAGTGGCCGGGCGCAGTGGCTCATGCCTGTAATCCCAGCACTTTGGGAGGCCGAGGTGGGCAGATCACCTGAGGTCAGGAGTTCGAGATCAGCCTGGCCAACATGGAGAAACCCCATCTCTACTAAAAATACAAAATTAGCTGGGCATGGTGGCACATGCCTGTAATCCCAGCTACTCGGGAGGATGAGGCAGGAGAATCCCTTGAACTCTGGAGGTGGAGGATACACTGAGCTGAGATCGCGCCATTGCACTCCAGACTGGGCAATAAGAGTGAAACTCCGCCTCAAAAAAAAAAAAAAAAAAAAAAAAAAAAAAGCACAGTCTATGTGTTACATGAGCAAACACCTGTGCCTTGATTTGCTTTCAGAGATAGAATCCATAGCATTTGTTTAACAGTGAACCCAAAGTATTTACACTTCTTAGGAAAAGGCAGAGAAAAGCGACACTATTATTAACTGTGGTTTGTGATACCACCAAAGAAATCAGAATCCAGGAAATGATCATCTTAATACAAATTTCAATGATGATCATAAAGGCTAAGGAAAGAGAAGCTTAAACCTTTTCGGAAAGTTAAAACACGTCTTGCCAAATGAGGCAGAACTGTTTGAAGTATTTCATAGGTAGGAAAAGCAGAATTGTCTTCTACCTGAATGTGCTTCATGTTCTCAAAGAAGTCCATTTCTGGATCATGGTAATGAGTAAGCTGTACCAAGTCTTTGAATTCCAGTTGGTTTGGAAAGGTTTGAATTAAACAGGAAAGTATCGTGGTATAATCCTGTTGAATACTCTGTAAATATGAAGTGAAGAAAAAAATATTTTATTTTAAAAAGAATTTGCTTCTGAGAGAATATGAGGAAACAGAAAAAGACATAAAATTTTAAAAAGTAAAATATTTCCACTGTTAAAAAAAAAAAAAAATCAGGATTGCTCGAGCCCAGGAGTTTGAGAACAGCCTGGACAACATGGTGAAATCCTATCTCTACAAAAAATACAAAAATCAGGCAGGTGCGGTGGTGCATTCCAGCCTGGGCAACAAAGTGAGCCCCTGTCTCAAAAGACAAACAAACAAACAAAAAACCTGACAGCTGTATTAGATCAAAAGTGACTGGTGGCCAGGCATGGTGGCTCACGCCTGTAATCCCAGCACTTTGGGAGGCCGAGTCGAGTGGATCACTTGAGGTCAGGAGCTCGAGACCAGCCTGGCCAGCATGGTGAAACCCCATGTCTACTAAAAATACAAAAATTAGCTGGGTGTGGTGGCGCGTGCCTCTAATCCCAGCTACTCTGGAGGCTGAGGCAGGAGAATCACTTGAATCCGGGAGGCAGAGCTTGCAGTGAGCCAAGATCACGCCACTGCAGTCCAGCCTGGGCAACAGAGCAAGACTCCATCTCAAAAAAAAAAAAAACAAAAACAGAAAAACGTGACTGCTCTCCTTTCTAGTGCCACTCCCATTAAAAGTCTAGTGACTATTTACTCAATCAAGTATTCTCATTAAATGCACTATGCCTTACTACTTTTCTATACAACAGTAGCAAATGTGGGAAAACAAAACAAAACACAGCCTCAGACAGTAGTGCCTAAAAGACAAAGTTACATACCTCTGTCTGGCTCTTCAGACCTTTCCTCAATTTCTCCAGGAGTGAACGGTGGATAATTTCTCTATAGTCTTTCTCTGTGACATTCAAGGCAGCTAGCTTTTTGATGATACTCATCAGGCACATGCTGGCATTATCACTTAAACTCATATCTCCTAACTGCAAAAAAAAAGAGAAAAAAAAACCCAAATTATTCTATAATAACTACAATATGGAATATTACTTCCCAGTACAAGCATCTACAAAATTCTGTCACCGTGCTTGTAAAAATGCCTACTAAGCAAGTTCCCACAAATACTTCATACCTAAGGGAGAACCAAATGTGGGGCTATGAGGAATATAATACTGTAAATGGCTGAAAAACCATGCTTCCCAAGAAGTGTCATTTAATTTCAGGGAGCACTATGAAATGTCCTTGTTAATTAGTTTTACCTCCCAAAGCAGGCAGTCTAAAAGGTTCACTAAAGCCAGTTTTCAATATTCAGTATCAGGTCATTACTGAAAATGACAGAATTGGCTGCTCCAGAAGCCAGTTTTCTTTCTTTTTTTTTTTTTTTTTTTTGAGACGGAGTCTCGCTGTGTCTCCCAGGCTGGAGTGCAGTGGCGTGATCTCGGCTCACTGCAAGCTCCGCCTCCCGGGTTCACGCCATTCTCCCGCCTCAGCCTCCCAAGTAGCTGAGACTACAGGCGCCCGCCACCACGCCCGGCTAGTTTTTTGTATTTTTAGTAGAGACGGGGTTTCACCATGTTAGCCAGGATAGTCTCGATCTCCTGACCTCGTGATCCACCCGCCTCGGCCTCCCAAAGTGCTGGGATTACAGGCTTGAGCCACCGCGCCCGGCCGCCAGTTTTCAATATTCAGTATCAGGTCATTACTGAAAATGACAGAATTGGCTGCTCTAGAGTTTGTGGTTTGAAGAATGTCAAAGTGAGTGTAGGGAAGGTCTCCTTGACTCAGCCAGCCAGGCAGTGACTTAGAATTTTTTGTGCTGAGTTTTGACATGATTATGAAGAATGAGCATAAAATGGGGAGATTATTTTTTCATATATTACATAATCCTTAATATTAGATGAATAACTATAAATGCCACAAAGAGATCACTGATGCCACTACACAGTTAACAATAATCAAAGGTTTCATTTTCTGCATTTTTGGATTTTAATTCAGTTCAGCAACATAGCACTTAATATAATCCAAACACTTTTTATTTCTCTTATAACTTCAATAAAAAAGGGATAATTTTCAATTAGTATAGTTACGTGTTTATAAATTGATGTAACTGATACACCATAAAATTCACCCTTTTAAAAAATTTACAATTTGGCTGGTTGTTGTGGCGCACACCTATAATCCCAGTACTTTGGAAGGCCAAGATGGGCAGATCACCTGAGGTCAGAAGTTCGAGACCAGCCTGGCCAACATGATGAAACTTTGTCTCTACTAAAATGCAAAAATTAGGTGGGTGTGGTGGCACGCCCATGTAATCCCAGCTACTACTCAGGAGGCTGAGGTGGGAGAATTGGTTGAACCCGGAGGCGGAGGCTGCAGTGAACCAAGATCACATCACTGTACTCCAGCCTGGCTGAGAACAAGATCCTGTCTCAAAAAAAAAAAAAAAAATGTACAATTCAATGGGTTTTAGTATATTCAGGAGGTTGTGTGATCATCACCACTAATTCCAGAACATTTTCATCACTCCCAAAAGAAACCCTATACCCATTAGAAATCACGCCCCATTCCTCCCTTTCTGCAGCCTTTAGTGACCTAATGTACTTCATCTCTATGGATTTCCCTATTCTAATACGTAACTTCTTGATTTTTTTCAAGATGCTTTCATATGTGTTATTTTATTCACAATATTTGCCTTTCCAATCGTAAGAATAAGTGTTTTGCCAGACAAAAGATTCTTCACATGACGAAATTTAATCCTAAAAACCTTTGTCCCCCCTCAAAAAACAAATTTAAAGATTAGGTCACTGTATTAGGCAGCTGTATTACCAGAACAATAAAAAATAATTTATGAATTTTGCTATAATAACCTACCTCTAGATTATAGAAACAATTATGCATAACTGGAATTAGGTAGTTAACATCCACAATTTGCATTTCTTTAATATAAGAGGTGATCGTCTGGAAAGTCTCAAAGCGAAGGTCAAAGTTGATATCATCAAGATGTCTTTGATCGAAGGCGTTAAGCTATAAGAAATGTCATTGAAATTATATAAATGAAGGTATGTAAATCTTAAGTAAACAAAAATGATAATACTTTTGAAGCCAAAGAGAACCCTTCTTTCTTACCTTGACAACATCAGTAATATATTTTAACCCACTCTCAAAATCAGAAAGAGTCTGAAAGGAAAGAAAACAGTGTATTACCTTAACTTTTCTGCCCTCCTCCCCTCAGTTCCCTGTCCCCACTCAAATTCGCATAAAAACATCACCCTGGCATGAAGAAAGCCCCTAATATGGTTTATAAGTCATAATTACATTTTTTTAAAAGGGTGATTTGGAGTAAAAATGAATAGTACAGACCTCGAAAACTGTACAAAGCAATTTTCTTGACAGTTTGTTCTTAATAACTGAGAAAAGTTTTGCTATAGGCTTGAGGAAGCTTGTAGGGTCCACACAATGCTTTAACAAGTTTTGTATTGTCACCAGAATATCGACCTCTGTATCCTTGAGAAGAAATGTTAAGAGAAGTCATATTTCAGTAAGTTATAAACTGGTCAAATTATACTTTAATATATCACAACATAGAAAACAATTACAAATAAGGTATGAAAGTAGTAATTGGAAAAATTATTTTATCATCTTTTAAAAGATTTTAGCATTTTAATTTAATGTAAAACCCTTAAGAATGTGTGAACCAGTTTCTTCCTTTAATTCTAATAAGCAATATATGTAGTTTTGAAACATAATTTCTTCTATTGTCTAATCAAAAAAGATACAAGAAAATGAGCTTGCTGAAGTACAGTAGTCCCTCAGTATCCAAGGGGGACTGGTTCCAGAACCCCAAAAAATACCAAACTCCAAGGATGTTTAAGTCCCTTATATAAAGTGGCATGGTATTTGCATATCACCCACACACCATTCTGTATGTTTTAAGTCACCTCTAGATTACTTATAATACCCAATACAATGTAAATGCTATGTAAATGGTTGTTTACATAGCATTTTTATATGTATACTCCATTGTATACTCCATTTTTAAACTTTGCATCATTTTTATTTTTATTTTATTTATTTATTCATTTTGAGGTGGAGTCTCTTTTGTCCATTCTGGAGTGCAGTGACATGATCTCGGCTCACCACAACCTCCACCTCCTGGGTTCAGGTGATTCTCCTGCTTAAGCTTCCTGAGTAGCTGGGAGTACAGGCACATGCCACCATGCCTGGCTAATTTTTGTATTTTTAGTAGAAACGGGGTTTCACTATATGGGCCAGGCTGGTCATGAACTCCTGACCTCGTGATCTGCCTGCCTTAGCCTCCCAAAGTGCGGGGATTACAGCCGTGAGCCACCACGCCCAGCTGGTTAAAATTTGCATCATTTTTATAATTACATTGTTATTTCTCCAAATATTTTCATGCAAGGTTGGATGAATCCACAGATGTGGAAATGTGAATACAGAGGGCCAATTGTATACACTTCTGGTTGTCCACAGATCTGTGGTCTTCTAAATTGAACAACTGTGTGGTGAGAAATGTTTAGTATCACTACTGAGTCTGACAAATGAGCATGAGCCACTGGAGGACTCTTAACTAAGACTGAACTGTGGTTTGCAAATCATACCAGAAACACTTAGCTGTGTCTGAATATTAAAAGTCTGATTTTTATTCCGTTTTGCCACTGTGATCTACAATTAAGATTATACAATGCGGCCGGGCACGGTGGCTCATGCCTGTAATCCCAGCACTTTGGGAGGCTGAGGCAGGCGGATCACCTGAGGTCAGGAGTTCGAGGCCAGCCTGGCCAACATAGTGAAACCCCGTCTCTACAAAACATACAAAAAAATTAGCTGGGGGTGGTGGTGGGCGCCTGTAGTCCCAGCTACTCGAGGCTGAGGCAGAAGAATTGCTTAAATCCAGGAGGCGGAGGTTGCAGTGAGCTAAGATTGTGCCATGGCACTCCAGCCTGGGACAACAAGAGTGAAACTCCATCTCAAAAAAAAAAAATTTACACAATGCACTTCTTGGGTTCCAGGCTTGTTAGAGAAAGAAAAACGCCTGAAATGAATCAGAAGCTAAACAAGGGAAACAAAGGGGCTAGTACTTTGTTATTGTTGTAGATGATGACGTCTCCACTTTCTTGCCTGCCTGCCCCCATTCCTAGCGTCTGTCCTAATCTTTTCCCTCTCATTTTAAAATTTTATTTATTTAATTAATTAATTTTTTTTTTTTGAGATGGATTTTCACTCTTGTTGCCCAGGCTGGAGTGCAATGGCGCAGTCTGGGCTCACAGCAACCTCCGCCTCCCGGGTTCAAGCAATTCTCCTGCCTCAGCCTCCCGAGTAGCTGGGATTACGGGCATGTGCCACCACATGTGCCACTGGCTAATTTTGAATTTTTAGTAGAGATGGGGTTTCTCCATGTTGGTCAGGCTGGTCTCGAACTCCCGACCTCAGGTGATCCACCCACCTGAGCCTCCCAAAGTGCTGGGATTACAGGCGTGAGCCACTCTGCCTGGCCTAATTTTTATATTTCTATAAAGTCTTTTAAGTTCCTTGGAACAAATGCATCACAAAATCTAGCCAGTAAAAGTGCTGCTCGCAAGTAAACCTAGAGATAAAGCGCTACTCTAAAGACAGAGTAAGTGTCCTACGAGTTTGTACCTCAGCAATATTGCCACGGTGGAGGAATGGAAGGAGAAGCGTAATGAGTAGAGAACTTTGTTCTTTGTCTTTCATAAACTTGCTGATCCTAAAGAAGGAAAAAACAAGTATGTAAGGACCATATACAGGAATATTTCTCTAAGAAGTTAAACTTTTTGTAGAAAAACATCAGTGACTAAAACACAGTTTTAGCATTCCAATACACAGCTAGCTTTTAAGGATGTGTGCATGTATAAAAAGTTTACCTCAGTTACTTAGCTGTGCTACTCTTACTCCTCTCCAACATCAAGCTCATGGCTACTATTCTATTTATTTTGCAATATCTGATTGTGTGGGTTACAGTGAACAGGTGAATAGGTGGGTTAGAGTGAACTCCAGTCCTGTAATCTGGCAATTAGTAATTGCTTTATTTTGCAAAGAAACAACATTTTTAAGTGCCAAGACTTAAGGGTTTATGTACAGTATTTCAATTTAACACCCACGATAGCCCTGCAATATAGGAATCGTCAGCCTCATTATGCCCAGAGAAAAACTGAAACTCAGAGAAACTGACGTCTCACAGCTAGAAAGAAGTACAGCAGGTCTTTCAAACTCTGGTCTTTCTGGTACCTAATCTCCTTTCATTATCTTTCTACTACCACATAGCCTAGGATGAAATTTAATGAGTGTATTTAGTATGATTTCCCATTCTGCATAACTTAGAAATACAACAGTATTTTAAAAAGCATTGCAAAGAAGTTTCTAGAAGATTCGAACAGATCACTTTTGGTTGATACTGTTTTAAATAACAGAAAAAATACATTTTCAACAACTAAGCCTTGTAATGGTCAACTTAAAATTAAGATAGAATTGTTTCTTGCATTCAGGTTTATCAACCTTTCCCTTTACCAAAATCACAACAGACTCCTAGGTCTATTGCCAAACAGATTCTTTAAAAACCCTTGTGAGATTTTCCTGACAAAAAACAGAACAATCTGCTCTTTCAAGTTAATTATTTTTATTATTACACTAAAGAGTAAAAAACCGTAATTCCACAAAACTCAAAATACACAAAGGCTAAACAAACAAATCTATTAGTCTACTTTAGGATTTTGAAAAATCTGTTCCCTTTAATTTTATTAAACAAAGATGCTATGAACGGTTTCTAGTAAGTATTCCAGCAGAGAAAGGGAATTCTGCATTAACTTAAAAGTAAAGGGGATTCAAAAATACTAAAAAACTTTTTAGCTCTGTATTGCCAGGTTCAAACACCTGAAAAACAAGGTAATTTTTAAAAATTTTATTTTATTTCATTTTCTGACAAAGTCTTACTCTGTCACCCAGGCTGGGGTGCAGTGGCACGATCTCGGCTCACTGCAACCTCCGCCTCCTGGGTTCAGGTGACTCTCCTGCCTCAGCCTCCCGAGTAGCTGGGATTACAGGTGTCCACCACCAGGCCCAGCTAACTTTTGTATTTTCAGCAGAGACAGGGTTTTGCCATGTTGGTCAGGCTGGTCTTGAACTCCTGACCTCAGGTGATCCACCCACCTCAGCCTCCCAAAGTGCTGGGATTACAGGCATGAGCCACCACGCCTGGCCAAGATAATAATTTTTTAAAAAGTTAAAACCAAGGATGGTAATGTTATCTTTTAAGTATCAACATATCACTTACTTTGAAAGAATGCCAAGCTCTTTACTGACTTGTGCTCTATTCTTTTTCTTTTTCACCTTTTCTGCACTTATTGTGGTTTTGCTGAGATACTGAAGAATTGCAGGCACATGAGGTAGAATTAATCTTCCTCCTATTGTGATAGACTCTGAAATAGATAATGATTAATGTTTTGATTTTAATAAACTCTCTTAAGGCATAACTGTACAAAATCTTCACGATGATAAGAAAAGCACTCAACCACTATGAACATTTAGTTAAATTTTGATTCTAAATAAACAACTTTCTTCTTACTCAAAATAGCTATATTACTAGTTAAATCAAGAACTTATTTAAGAGACCTTTGAGGCTTTATTTAAACCATTTTTTGGTAATAGTAAGGGAATTATTTGGGATAATATGGTAAGAAGAATGTAGAGACATGACAGTAGAAATCATTTTCATAATTTCCTGGAGGAGAGTTGAGACTTCTTGAAGAGTAAATAATCTATTCTTATAACTGCAAAGAAAATTCAGTTTATATAAATTAGTATTAGTTCCCAGAGAAAAGAAACTTATGAGCACATGCTCTCAAGTGAGTCAGATTATACTGATCTTTTTTCTCTTCTGAGGAAACAATGGCTACATCAGAAGTCTAAGAATTATCTGCTTTGTCATCATACATACCATCTATGTTTTCTGCTATGTCAGGGTATACACATCCAGTTACCAGCAAGTTCAAAACTGTTTCTGTGGGCTCGAAATCTGGAAGGTTAAGAAGGTCATCAACTATGTCCATTACAATAGTAGCTGTGGCATCAGAAAGATTCTTTGCTGAGAGAATTGCAAAAACATTGGTCAGGATATCACATTCTGGGTGCCCAGGCTTCTGTTTAGCCAGCAAAGGGAAATACCTGGAAGATAAAACATTGTAGTAATCATCTTATTCTCAATGTGTTCACTTCTAAAAACATGTCCATATGAATTTTCACCATGAGTTTAACAAATATATATGTGCATGTGTGTGTGTTTCCACATTAATAAGATTATTCAAAGGGGAATTACATTAAATCTAAAATTCGATGGATAATAGAAATTCTAAGTATTACATTACAAACATATTACTTAGGCACTTTACATATATTTCTCATTTCTCATAACCTTTCTATGTGGTAGTATCATTATTCCCACATTATGGATGAGAAAACAGATTTGTCCGAAGCCACTAAGCTAATAGTAGAGCTGAAATTTGAATCACAATCAAACTCCAATGTCTAAGCTCTTTCTAAAAGAGACTTACTGAAAACAGACTACTTTTCAATTATAAGCTTTCTAGAACGTGAATGTTTAAACACTCACATAAAACCCTATGTACTAGAACACAGGAGTTAGGAGTACAGACCAAACAAACGTTTATTGATCAGGATATGGAACACTCAAAATGTTGGGAGACAGGGATGAATCCATCCCCAATAATGAAAGACTCACATGAAAGTTATAAATGTCCTTCCTAATGCAAATGCACCAACAAGGGCAGAGGGACAAAGGCTTTCCAGCCAAGCGTAAACCAGCAGCTGATTCAGTCAGAAATGCAATCCTAACAATTACTAGGAAGGTCAAACAGAAACAGTTCAGATAGTTTGCCTTTTTCAATTCATCATCACTGGGGTCAGGGGGCGGGAAGAGCTTGAGCTCTTTAACATACTTAGCATTGACAAACTGACAGAAAAGTTCTAAGAGGTTATATTCATACATCTTTCTGTCCAACAAATATTGTGCATAGTAAGGGCAGGCTCTACACAAGGCACTTTATATTATATATTATCACCTCTATTATCAATGAAGTGGGTCTTCACCAATAAATGGGTATTATACCCATTTTACAGGTGATGAAACTGAGGCTCAGAGGCCAACTTGACCAAAAGAACGCACAGTGGTGCTAGGATTTGAAGCTAGGTTAGTGTGACTTCAGAGACTGTGCTCTTAATCACTATGTTGTTTTGTTGTCTTAAACTTTTTCCAGCAGAAAAGGGAAGAGAACTGCTTTCAACTGCAGGTAAAGTCCTAGCAAGAGCCCATTCGGATACAATGCAACTTCCCAGCGACCAAACTGTTTTCCCTTGACCAACGTAACTTGCTGCCACAGTACAATGAGCATGCTACATGCTAACGTGCATGGCTCAATCAGCAATTCCAATCACTCAAACAACATGCAATGATCATCAACTACACATGGATGAAGATGTGTAACCCTCTTTGCCCTGAAGGAGCTGTGGATAATAAGTTATGAAGACAGATGAATACAACAAAGGCAGTATGTGATGACAGGGCCTTACAGAGCTGGAAGGAGCATGCAGAAGAAGAGACTGTGTGCTATGCTGGGGCTGCAGTGACTAGAACCAGAGCAGCTAAGAAAGGGGTCTGGGACAGTCCCGGTTTACACTGGCTGTTTTGACTTATTTATTACATCTCTTTTCATCCTCAGGAGTTTTTCAATGTGGACAAAAAAGTATATGCTCACCCTAGTTAGTAAGTTTTTGCTGCCCTGAGTTCACCTAATTTCTGAGAAAATTTAAACTTACTTATAAGCTAGTAAAATGCTAGACTTCTCTATAGATGAAAAATCTGTTTTAATTTCTCATTGACACTATGTAAACAGGAACTACACTTCAAAATCTTTTTTTTTTTATTAAAAGGTAACATTCCCATTGAAGGGGTTCTGAAATATTCATTCGTTAATTCTTCCACACACAACGTCATATGCATATCTATTGCTATGTGGATTCCAAGGGAAGTCAACAATTTTAGAGATTTCTTTCAGGTAAGTTTTAAGTATAAAAGGAAAAAGAGGTTCTCTTCCATTGCTATGTGGCTTCTATTTACCCAACCAAAACATGAGAAATTGCAGAAAAGAATGAAGTGGATCCAACAATGTGGCTCAATACCTTGAATAAGGCCCCAATGAATATGAAAATGAATCTCTATTGTAAAGTCTTCCTGGATGAAAGTCCTTCATGCCTTATTTGCATGGAAATGACAAAACTACATACAACATTTCTCAAGTATGCCTATGAAGTGTCCCTTACAAATGTCCAATGATAAAGATATAAAATTGCTGTGTCAAATTGGGGAATAAATGTAGACAACGTACTATTAGTAAAATAGACAAGTTTTCCTGAGGAAGACAATGTCAAGGTTTTTGGTTTGTTTTTGAAGACTAATAACATGAAGAAATGTTCATGACATAAAGATACACGAAAAAAACAAAATCAAAAGCCAGTTATACAGTATGATTCCAATCTTGTAAAAACCAAGACTATGATTTTAACATCACTGAATCAATAATAAAACCTTTTCTGACCATGAGAGCTGAATGTACATTTAGATGGAGTTTCACAAAGAAGGCAATCGTCTAGAAAATCTAGAAAGCTTGTGAGGTTTTCCTGATTTTCAGTGGGAACTGGGAAAAACACATAGAATGCCAATTACAAGTCAGCATTTATTTTTAAGCAAGCATGCAGAAAATGATAATATTTATGTGATGATATAACTATCTGGTGTGTTTCACATTGTTTCTCCCTATGCCAGGCCAAATCAAACTGCTGACATAATTATTACATATATTAGAAGAACATCTCTATCAACTCTAATACTTAAAATTTTCAAGTTTTAATCAAACTGTAAAAATTACCAAAAAAGTATTAGTTTTAGCTGTAATACATACTCTAAAATTTTCTTTACTTTGTAAGATGTTATTTTACCTATTTTTACTTTTTAATTATTATAAAAAATTCAAACAGTCCAAAAGATGTATTATGAAAACTCTCCTCTCCCTGCTTTGTTCCACCCAAACCTCCATGTGCTATGGCCACATTGTTAATAGTTCTCATATGTCCTTCTGGACAGTTTCTATTTCATTTCATATTTATATACACAGACACATACCTTCCTGCATCACACTATATATATTGTCTAGCAATTTATCTTTTTATCTTTTTTTTTTTTGAGACAGGGTCTCGCTTTCTCCCAGGCTGGAATGCAGTGGCATGATCATGGCTCATTGTAGCCTCGACTTTGTGGGCTCAAGTGATGCTCCCACCTCAGCCTCCAAGTAGCTGGAACTACAGCAATGTGCCACATGCCCAGCCAATTTTTTGATTTTCAGTAAAGACAAGACCTCACTACGTTGTCCATACTGGTCTCGAACTCCTGAGGTCAAGCAATCCTGCTTCTGCCTCCCAAAGTGCTGGGATTACAGGCGTGAGCCACCATGCATGGCTATATTTTTCTTTAAACTATGTATTTTCATATCTTTCCTTGCTTTTACTCAGCTGCCTCATTCTCTTTAACTGTATCAAAAGTAGTTCACTGTATGGAAAGACCATAAATTACATTATTAGTTCCCTGGACTGCTTTAACCAGATTTGTCTAAAACATTGCCCCTTTTAAAGAAGGAAAAAAGAAAGGTTATACCTTGCGTTTCTGCTCCAGATACTGATCAGTTTCAGCAGAGGAGTAGGAGAATATTGACTCTCAGATCCAAGCCTGCTGATCTAGGAGACAAAGTAAAAAACAGAATACCAAATACATATACCAAATTATAGAAAAACCACAAATAACAAGCACAGAAATCACAGCAGAGGATGAAAAAGACAAGGGACAGAGATTAACATCCAAATGACAGAATAAGAAAAAGTATAAAGAGATCCAAAAGAACATATACACAGGAAAAATGGCAAAGGTGATGCATGGAAGTACTAGACACTAGAAAATAAATGGTATTTTAAGTTTCAGAGTGTTGAAAATGACTGGGACCTCCAACACTTAGAAACATTTCCTAAAATCAAATCTCTCCTTCAGTCTACACCTATACCAGTTATCATCACCAAGGGATTACAACCAGAGAAATCAAAATAGGAAGTCTGTAATAGAAACACCTGTGTGTTTTCCCTCACGCTTGTCAAAAGCCAGAGGCAATGCTATGTGAGGTGCTATAAAAATCATGTTACAGGCCGGGCGCAGTGGCTCACGCCTGTAATCCCAGCACTTTGGGAGGCCGAGGCAGGTGGATCACCTAAGGTCAGGAGTTCAAGACCAGCCTGGCCAACAAGGCGAAACTCCATCTCTACTAAAAATACAAAAATTAGCTGGGCATCGTGGTGCATGCCTGTAATTCCAGCTACCTGGCAGGCTGAGGCAGGAGAATCTCTTTCTTGAACTCAGGAGGCAGAGGTTGCAGTAAGCGAGACTCTGTCTCAAAAAAAAAGTTATGTTACAGTTGCTAAAGAGACACATTCATATTCAGTTGAGCCTTAAGTATAAATGCTATGGTGTAGCAGAAACTAACTCTTGAGTTTTAGGTGGTAGTGAAGGCAAAGAAAAGTGTTCTAAAAACTTCCAGAAAGAAGGGCTCGATGTAAAAGAAAAGACCCAGGTAAGCATTCATGTCTGGGTGGTAGCTATGTTGGTGAGTTAGTAATAAAGGAAAAAGCAGAAGGCATACAGGCAGATGTAGAAATCGAGATTTACCTGGGGCCAAACTGCACCATGAAACACAGCATCAATTTCTTCTGTTCTAAACTGGTATGATTCCCAGTCCAAAAAGATATCAGTTACCATTTTGATTCCAAGACGTCTTAAATTTTTCAATGGATTAATAAATCTCAGCTGTATCTGTAAAACAAAGATCTTCTGTTTAAAAAATACATATATATCATTTTTATCCCTGATTCCTCAGAGAGGCACTCTTACTCAGGTGGCTAAGAATTAAACTGGAAATCCTATTACTAAATCTGTTGACTTGATTTATATGGGAACACCAACCAAGCAAATTGTCTTACTTTTCTCATTGAACAAGAAAAGAAAGCAGAGTCTTAAAACAATATCACTGCCTAGTAGTCACACTAGTTATCCTTAAGAAAAAACATTATTACAACTGGAATAGTTGTTTTGTAGTCTATACTGTTTTACTGTTTTATTCAAGTAAAATCCTGATTTCTTCCCACGAATAGAGAATTCTAAACAAAGCAAAAATTTTTTTTTTCTTGGGGAAAAATTAAATCTTCATTTCAAATGAAAGTCATTTTTCTATGTATTTTCATACTTACTATTTTACTTTTTATAAGACTAGAAGTTATAAATTATTCTTGTTAAAATTAGCCTAGGGGACTAGTTGAGGAATTTGTGACTTTTCCATACAGTGAAATACTTTGTACAGCAAGAGGATGAGGTGACTGAATCAAGGGATAGGAAGATTTCAGCATACATAGTTCAAAGAAAAATGCAATTTAGAAAGAAATATGATTTGTCTGTTTAGAGGCATAGAGGCTGGAATGAGTGTGAAGTAAAAGCAAACCTTTAAAATAACGAACATTGCTACTTCCACTGGCATCTCCTTCCCTGTGAGTTATACAATCACAAATTCACAGCCAATTTGTTCAGGCTCAGAATAGGACAATTTATTGAGTCCCTACTAATGGCTCCAGTGGCATGCCAGCCACGGTCGTGACCTCAATTCAACTGAAAATCTTATTAAAGGCAAATTTATTGAATGTATGTAAGAGACTGAAAATGCCAAAGACATTTCTTTTTTCTTTCTTTCTTTTTTTTTTTTTTTGAGATGCAGTTTCACTCTTGTTGCCCAGAATGAACTGCAATGACACAATCTGGGATCACTGCAACCTACGCCTCCTGGGTTCAAGTGATTCTCCTGCCTCAGCCTCCCGAGTAGCAGGGATTACAGGCATGTGCCGCTATGCCCGGCTCATTTTGTATTTCTGGTAGAGACAGGGTTTCTCCATGTTGGTCAGGCTGGTCTCGAACTTCCCATCTCAGGTGATCCACCAGTCTCGACCTCCCAAAGTGCTCGGACTGCAGGCGTGAGCCACTGCACCTGGCCCAAAGATATTTCAGTAGGAGGAATTACTACAAATTTCAGGACAGAGCTTCATGGAATAGGCAGATTTCTACTGGGTACTAAAGAATGAAGAGCTTTAGGCCAAGCAGAGGAGAGACAAGGGCCTCAGAGGGATTTTGCCCTAGCACAGAAAGTTTAAAAAAAAAAAAAAGGGAGAAGATTCAACCCCTGCTCGTTTTCCCACTTGATTAGGAAACTGTGGGCTCTAGACATAAAAGTGATAATTTATTTTTATATATCACCTTAATTACCTACGTTAAAACCTAAAAGTCACCTTGCAATTTATAAAGACAACACAAATGCTCTCATACAGTGAATATCAAGTCTTACGGCCAAGATAACATGAAGAAAACTAATAGGAAAATTATGTATCATGAAAATCTGATAATCTGACCAACAGAAGTATTTGAATCTGATATAGCACATTTTAAATTCAAGTAAATATGAACAAGGATGTCATTAGTTTGCTGAGCAAGCCTGAGGAATCACGGTATCTCACATATGGTCTACTTTTAGCTCATTATCTTATTATACAAGTCACAAAGGAATTGACAGTAAGCAAGCACAGGTGATGTAGTTACAAGTCATTCTGCTCTGCTTCAACTAGCAATATTTTTATCAGCTGCATCAAGTTTAGTGAAAGATAAAAATCATCCCTGATATTTGAAAAAAACATGGTATCTGGAGGAAATATGAAGCTCACAACTGCAAACATGGTATCAAATAGACACTCCCCACCCGTCTCCCATTCCCACCAACCACCCTTCCCATCGGGTACAATCTGCATGTTCTATTCATTTCTGTAACTAAAGCGCCAGCTGCCCAATTTACTCAATAATTGTTGAATAAACTAGAGAAAAACCCTGAAAATGAGCAATCATACACTTTAATTCCTAGAGGAACAGTCAATATGATTGAGTTTGTGTGTGTTTACAAGTTACATTGTTGCTTAAATGTAAAAAAAAAAAACCCCAAAACCAACAATTTTCAAGTATCTTTCAATGCCGATCAATGCCCTGAAGGAAAGACACAAAAAAGTAAATATATAACTGAGCTGAAGCACATAAATGTAGAACATTAACTCACTTAAGCAAAACTACTGTGCAATAACTCACTAAGGAATTCCTCAGATGGGTCCAAGAATTTCAAAGGAAAATATAAGAAAGCTCATATCTGTCAACAAGCTTAAAATCTCATTAACTAATGAACTGTGATATTGCATAAATGATCCTTCGAGTTACTGATTATTGACTTGGGAGGGAGGCTGTATTACTAAGTAACTTCTAAGTTAACCAAAAATGTGAAGGCACTACACAGGCAAACCTTTCAAAATTTAATATATTCATATACAGATAAAGTCACTATCACTTGCTACAAGGCATAAACAGGTTCTCACTTAATTCTTCCCGTGGCCCTTATTATGCTCTCATTTAACAGAGAAAGAACTTTCTAAGACCTCTTTTCTGCTTCCATTCTTGGCCTCCCATAGTCCCTTTTCCACAAAGCCACCAAAGCAGTATTTTTAAAACACTACACAGTCCTTATCACTCACCTGCTTCGAGCCTCTCAGCAGTTTCCATTATCTTTAGAAGTAAATTCACCCCCTCGTCATAGCCTACAAGGTCCTACAGAGCCCATACGACCTACCTCTTCATCCTCACCTTACATGACTCTTCCTGCTCCTGGTGCTCTAGCCACCACAGCCTTGTCTATTCTTACAACATGTCAAGACCATTCCCAACCAGGGATTTTGCACTAGTCATTTTCTTTGCCTGAAATGTTTTTCTCATGGTGAGGTGTAAGCTCAAAGAGCACCTTTTTATAGAGGACCCTCACCATCCT
The DNA here is from genome assembly GCF_024542745.1 of Macaca thibetana thibetana. NCBI lineage: Eukaryota > Metazoa > Chordata > Mammalia > Primates > Cercopithecidae > Macaca > Macaca thibetana. The sequence goes on along the minus strand of NC_065588.1, from coordinate 97,640,873 downwards.
AGTAAATGAAGCACCTATCCACCCCCACACTAGTCACTTTCTATAATATTTCCTCATCTTACATTAAATTTTGCACATCTTCCATGTCTCTCCTTAACATGCTCATGATTTCTTCTACTTTCTCTAATATATGGAGTGTTTTTATAATAGCTATTTTAATGTCCTTGTCTAATTTTTTTTTTTTTTTTTTTTAGAGGCAGAGTCTCACTCTGTTGCCCATGATGGAATGCAGTGGTTTGATCTTGGCCTACTACAGCCTCAATTCCCTGGGATCAAGTGATCCTCTCACCTTAGCTTCCTGAGTACAGGTGTGTGCTACTGAGCCTGGTTAATTTTTTACTTTTTGCAAAAATAGGGTCTTGCTATGTTGTCCAGGCTGGTCTCAAACTCCTGGCCTCCAGTGATCCTCCCACCCTGGCTTCCCAAAGTGGTGGCATCAACCTCCTTGTCTAATTCTATTATCTGTGTCATTTCTGGATCTGCTTCTATTGATTGCCCTTTATCTTCATTATGGGTAAAATTTTCCTCCTACTTTGTATGCCTGGTAATGTCTGACTGCATGTCAGACATTGTGAAATTTATTTTCACTTAATCATTTAAAATTTTGGGCTTTGTTCTGGGATCAAACTTGAAAAATGTTTGACCTTTTAAAGTGAGCCCACAGCAGCCTCTATTCTAGTGCTAATTTGGATCCATGACTGAGGCAACATCTTCCAAAGACTCTCCCCCGGTGTATTGTGTATTACGGGATTTCTACTGTGGCTGTTGGGGATGTAGGCTATTTCCAGTCCTGTGTTAGTCTGAGGACTGTTTTGCCTGCTCCTTTATAGTGGTTTTGCACTTCCAACCAAGATGGAGTAAAAGGGACTGGATTTACCCTCCTCTCTTAAGCAACTAAGGAAGTAAACAAAATATATAAACAATAATTTTCAGACGTTGGACATCAGGCAGCAGAGAACAGTGATCCCTGAGAGGCGGAAAGCAAAGGAAATGAGCCTTGTGATTTCCCTAGCTTACTGCCTGGAGAGTTTTCAGGCCTCAGTGCAGGAAGCAAGAGCCCAGGCAGAGTCCACTGACCCCAAGATAAAGAGACAGAGCTGGGCAACTTGGGGAGGCAAAGGCAGCTAGAACTCACAGGGCAGAGTACTGACAGGTGAGAGTTACACCGAGAATGAGCCTCAGGACCCTGCAGAAGGGTCTCCTCATTTTATTTTCCTTCCAGAATGTACTTGCCTCTGACATTATTTTAATTATGTGTATATTTATTTATTTATTTATTCATTCATTCTTTTTCTCCCCATATACTGAGTCCTCACATGTCTCACTCCTTCCCTGGAACAATGTCTGGCACACAGTAGGTGCTCAATAAGTACTTAATGAACAAATAAAAGAACATAAATGTCTGTGTGCTTTGCTGACTATTCCCAGTGCTTAGTACAGTACCTGACACATAGTAGAGGCTCAATTAATATTTACTGAAGAAATGAATGAAAGAACGAGAAAAACAAAATGTGACTACCAAAATGGAAGAAGTGTTCTAAATCTCTGCATCTTGGTTATCAGAGAATATAATTTCATTGCTAAAACAGATTCACATCCATGCATAGCCCAAACCAGCAGCCTAAAATTTTGGCAGTCAATTTTCACTTATCATGATCATATTTGACAGGCAGTTCACTGGGCATATCTAGAAATCAAATGAAATAAATTTTGGCCAAATTAAAACTGTGCCTATTTGGAATTAACTGAGAGTCAACAGCAGAAATCTGAGTCTGGAGCTCTACTTCAAGTTGCATTTTCTCCCAGAAGCCTTCAGTCCATAAGATATTATGAGGCCGGGCACGGTGGCTCATGCCTGTAATTCCAGCACTTTTGGAGGCCGAGGTGGGCGGATCACCTGAGGTCAGGAGTTTGAGACCAGCCTGGCCAACATGGTGAAACCCTGTCTCTACTAAAAATACAAAAATGAGTCGGGCGTGGTGGCGGGCGCCTGTACTCCCAGCTAAGGACTGCTCAGGAAGCTGAGGCAGGAGAATCACTTGAACCTGGGAGGCGGAAGTTGCAGTGAGCCGGGATCATGCCACTGCACTCCAGCCTGGGCAACAGAGTGAGACTCTGTCTCAAAAAAAAAAAAAAGATTATGGACTATTTCCCTAAACTCCAAAGAGTTCACTCATGTCCACGGATCTATTTCAACAGAACATAAATTGTCTTGAATATAATTAGAACACACTTCCTGAGCACCTTTTGGCAGTTGGCCAGCTGGTTTGTTTTGCCCCATCTTACTATTTATATTTACTCAAAACACTGCACTTATTGTAGGTAAGCATCTCTACTTTTTAAAGACTTCCACGCAACTCTCAAAATAACAGTGCTGATGGTAACAGTGGTCTATTCATTTTCCAGCCATCCTGGAGAAATGAGAGTTGGAAGATACCTTATACTTCTAGGCTCTTAGAATTAAAATCTAAGAAATATCAGCTCAAGCATTTGACTTGGATTCCTAAGAAACAGAGAACTAACCCACTCACTACGAATCCATCTCTTTTTAAAATATACACTTGATATAATTTGCATTTTCTGGTCATAAGTAAATATTTATAACAGCAAAGAGTCCCACTACGTGGAAGACTGTTTTAAGAAGATACTTTCAAAGGGTTGTATAAGGATTGAACTTGGGAGAGTGTTAGTAAATCAGGCCCAACTCAATGCCCAAGACAACATAGACACCCATGAGCCCAAGAAGAAAGCATCTATAGCGAATCTCTCACCTTTTCTCGTTGGTCAAGGATGTGTGATATGGTTGCCGTCATACAGAGCAGTATCTGCAAAATCTTTGGCAGGTATGCGCTGATCAGATGATTAATGTTTTTCAATACTATCTCAAGGCTGTTTAAGATACCATGCTGACGACCTAAAGGAAGAACTTCAGACAAATCCAAGTCTTCTACTGCTTGAATGACTGCAGAATGGCACTCACCTAGTGAAACAAAGAGGAGAGGTCATGTAAGGTAACATATTAGTTTGTTACTATTTATAATTGTAGTTTTATTTCCATTTCCCTTAATAATACAGTATTTTCTACTGTCATAATTTATAGATAACAATGCACTTTTCTTCTATATTATCTCCTTTTGGTTCTTACCAAATATTCAATGAGCCACATAAGACAGGTTTAACTACCCCCATTTTAGAGAAGAAGAGACTAAGGAATAAGAGGGTAACAAATCTGCAACAGAACTAAGTCTCTAAGCCTAATTCTCATCCAACTTATTTACACTATCCCTCAAAACCTGAGTTATGAATTAAGTTTCTTATTCCATCTGGCAATTTTTTTTTTTTTTTTTTTTTTTCTTGAGACAGAGTCTCAGTTTGCCATCCAGGCTGGAGTGCAGTGGCGCGATCTCGGCTCACTGCAACCTCCACCTCCCAGGTCCAAGCCAGTTCTCCTGCCTCAGCCTCCCGAGTAGCTGGGATTACAGGCACCCACCACCACACCCAGCTGGTTTTTGTATTTTTAGTAGAGTTGGAGTTTCACCATGTTGGCCAGGCTGGTCTCGAATTCCTGACCTCAGGTGATCCACCCACCTCAGCCTCCCAGCCTCCCAAAGTGCTGGGATTATAGGCATGAGTCACCGCACCCGGCCCTCCATCTGGTAACTTTCTATACACTTTTCTTACTCTCCGTTTCACTCAGCTCTGCTGAGTTTGGCAGTTTCACTAAAAGTACCTTTCTGTATTACAAGTTCCTTGAAGGCTGAGAATCAAGTTTTATTTCTCTTATAGCCCCTGGTTAATAAATAAAATCAGAGTCCCTTATAAACAGCTGCTGCCATATTAATTTCAAAACTTACTAAAAAGATACAAATTGTTATTGCTTGACCTTTACTCCAAACCATCTGATATGAGGTCATGAGCTTATGGATTCATACACCCAAATGGGCCATCCATAAGAGTAGCATCTATACCTATCCTCCTACAATGGGAGTTATACATTGAATGGAAACTTTTTTTTGGCATTCATCAGAGCCAACCTCCTTTACAGGGCAATATTATACTGAATGAAAAACCTGTTAACAGCTGAACTATTATCATAGAAAAAATACAAAAACAAATGCAACAGAATACCCTATAAATAATTTTCTATGTTGGCCTCAAGCAAAGCAATTTGGGGACTGGAACAGAGCTTTCATAACCAGAAAGGTCTGAGTTCGAATCCCAACTCTACCACTTTTCATCTGAGTTACCACGGGTGAAATACCTTTCTAAACCTAAGTTTCCTCATGTGTAACACGGGGACAGTCAAGTAATGACAGCTCATGTGGTTGGTTGTCTGAAGGATCAACTGAGTTATAAGTAAATGAGTCTGTCATAATGTCTGGCATAAAGTAAGTACTCAAAATGATGTTAGTCATTACTGTTATTAATAATTACTGACATTCCATACCAAAGAACATAGCACAGAGCACTCTAGCTCAATGTATACACGATTACATCCATTTCATCTCAACTACGAGGTTGAGGGCAGAGATTGTACTTTTCTATTTTTAACTTAACAGAGTGTCCAGGGCACAGGAGGTATTCAATAAATCATTACTGAATAGATGAATGACTCAGGGAATGAATAAATGCCAAACAATTAACACCAACTTGCAGTATGCTTTGAATTTCTTAGAAGAAACCTATTCTTTGTACTATAGGAGTAAGTATTAACCATTTTTCAAACAGCCTAAATATGCAATAAAAATACACATTTTCTCATCAGGGGCTCTAACACAAGAGTGCCGATAATCCACAGGGCCAATGGTCAGTTTCATGCAATTCAATCGAAGTTTAAAATGAACTGCACTTCAGCAGAAAGATTGCCATCAAGGTTGAGAGGAACAACCCTGTTAGAAAGATGCCCAGGAGCGTGGGGAATGTAGCCTGAGATGTGAGAAGTCCACCGCAGACAACAGGTATTAGAGTGAGAGGTAGCTGATAGTTACCATTCTTGAAGTGCCTCACAGGTTCAAACAGCAGGTCTAAGAATATCTGGATCTCCTCAGGTTGGGTCCCAGCCAGGAATCGCAGGACAATGGCCATGCGGGTGCCTGAAGCAGATTTCCCCTGAGTTTTACTCCCAGTCTTATTTTTCATTCGCCCATACAAAATTCTGAAAAGACAAAAGCACATTATTTATTTGCACATTAATTCTAAAATATGAGTTGTTTTGTTTGCCTAAAAGGCTAGAAGAGCAACTCAATCGATTTAAATGGATATACTATGAAACACAGAAACATGAAAACAGAAATCGGATACTTAACATAGACAATGAAAAAAGTCAACAACAGAATAAGGCTAAGAGAGCTACATGCAGTGATGGGTGCCTGCAGTCCCAGCTACCTGAGGGGTTGAGCCAGAGTATCACTTGAGCTCAGGAATTTAAAGCCAGCCTGGGCAACTTAGTAAGACCATGTCTCTATAAAAAAATTCAAAAATTAAAACAAAACGAAACAAAACGAAAGAAAAAACAAGGCTAAGGGAAGCAGGAAGGACAAAGGCCAGAAGGTGGTTTGTTATGGGAGAAAAAATAGGCAAATCAAAGGTAAGTCTAATCATGAAAAAATGAAAATGAGAATATATAGATTAAAAGGGAATAAAATAAGAGAAGACAATTGTAAGTTATTAAGGAAGCTGGAAACAATTCGATGAAAAAGCTACTTTTCAGGAAAAAAACCACAAAAATAAACAAAAGGAACTTAAGAAAAAAAAACCCACAGAGACCAATACTTATTGGAAAACTTGAAGCTAATACAGTTTACAGGTGGGCTTTTTAAACTTTCAAGGAAGAAAATAATTTCTATGCTATGAAGTTTCATAGCAGAGAGAAAGTGGGAAACAGTCTTTTCTCATTTATGAATGTGGCATAATTGTGATATTGAGAAGGGTTAATGAACAAAAATAAAACTACATGCCAATCTTGCTTACAAACATAAAACACAACATTTGTAACTATAGTATCCAGTGCTGCACTAAAACCAAATAAGGATTGCCCCAGAAGAGTCATTAGTAAAATCTACTAGATCAATACAGATGAATGGTTCCTGGAAAAAGTTAACATAATAACTTTAATACATGTTCAATAGGCACTCTAATAATATTTAACATCCACTACTGATAAAATTCCAAAGAACAATAAAAGCTACTTTCTTAACATGATAAAAAACTTACTGACTTAATACTCAAAAATCAAAAATAGTTTTCAAACTTTTTGATATTAGGATCTCTTTACACTATTAAAAATTAATGAGGTCTCCAAAGACTTTGTGTATGTAAATTTTACCTATTTGATAGTTATTGTATTAGAATTTAAAACTGAGGAATTAAAAGTGTACATTGGTTTATTAATTCATTTTAAAATATTCACAATAAACTTATTACATGTTAACATCAATAACATTGTAATAAAAATAATTATATTTTCCAAATGTCCACCCTACTCCTGCAAACTAGTGAGACTAGTGGCATTGTTTTATTTATTCTTTCGTCTGACTTAACAGAAGATAACTGGATTCTCATATGTGCTTCTACATTCAATCTATTATAATACATTGGGGTTGAAAAAAATTCAGCCTCATACATAGATAGGTAGTTGAATCAGGGAGAAATATTTTTTAAACTTTCAGATAATTGTAGATATCCCATTTTGATACTACATCAAAGCTCAACAAGTTGAAAGATTAGCTGCCATGTGGAATCTGAAACCCCATCAACAAACTTGATGAACTCTGTTACACTAAAATCCATGTATCTTGCACTTTGAATGAATCTTTTACCCATACACCATTCTATTACATGCATCAGTTACTTGGAAAATACTGGTTTACTAAGTTATGCAGAAATGTCAAATGTTGACACATTTCATTGCAAACCAAAAAAAGAAATTTGTTTATTAACATTTGTTAATATTACTAATCATCTCATCAGAAAAGTCTTTAAGCATTGGGAAGATGTCAGGTTCACAGTACCAAATAAAAGTTTTCTCCAATCCTAATTTCCACTTGAATGCTAGAATTCAGTTATTGGAAATAAACGCTGTCAGTTGTTTTCCTTGAAGTGGCAGGCTCACTGCGTTCATGTTCAAGAAAATGCCTGTGAAAAGAATCCTAGTGTATACGTCTTACAAATAAGAAAAGGAGCTAGTTCAGCTTGTACATCAAATACTCACACAGGTGCCATTCACTGAGACAGCCCATGCACAGCAAAAGTATTTTATGCATTCTTCCCACTTTATCAAATACATGTACTCAGGGTCAAGATTCATCAACTGTGTTTGTTTGTTTGTTTATTAAATAACTCCAAATATGTGGCAATGAAGAATGACTAGTAGAATTTGGTGCCACTGTCTTGATTTATGTGCTAGGGTACTAGGAGTCTTACCCACCATTGTTTTTGCCTTGTCAGTACATATGTCAACACAGTGAAAAAAGATAAGGTCTTAGTAGTAGCAGTATAAAAAAGCTTTGGCCAGTCACAGAGGCTCAAAGCACTTGAAGAAGGTATCACTGATAATGACACATTTGAGATGAGACCAAATGAGTAAGAGGTGTCAGCTGTCATGTCTTCCATGCAGGCGGATGAGCAAGCGCTAAGAATTTAAAGTGGGTTCTGAGAGAGGTGGCAAACAGGAAGAAATATGGTTATAGATATCATTTGAAGCTACCATATCAAGCCCTGTAGGGAGTAGTCAGGACTTTCTATTACATTCTGAGTAAAATGAGATGTCAAAAGGTTTGTAAACAGGGGACTAACATAATCTGTGACTGTTATTATCATTTGTGATTTTTTGGTTAGAGAGAATACAAGAAAACGCAACGAAAGCTACTAAAACTAATGAAAGTTTTGTCATGTGGATGGCTAAATAACACAAAAATCAATAGCTTTTATATATAATCAGTTATGTAGCAAAAATAAACTAGAAAATGTAAGAGGGAAAATTCCCTCTACAGCAACGAAACATCGTTATAAAATGAAAAGACTTTATTGAAAGACTACAAAAAAGGAATGATTTGAATAAATGAAGACAAACACTAATGCAACTTCTCCTCAAATCAAAAGGGGAAATTAGGAAAACCAAAGCAAATGCTCATCTAGATTCTAGAAAAAAACAAAATATTTTGGAAAGAAAGGACTAATGAGATGACTTCCTCTGATATATACAAGAATGCATTTAAGTCCTTTATGATTATTATTATAAACAAACCAGTGCAGAATTGGAACAAGGCAGATCAATGTAAAGCTATCAAAAGCCGATTGAAAGAGTCAATTATACATGGATATTTAGTGCATATTAAAAGTGGCACTCTGGGCCGGGCGCGGTGGCTCACGCCTGTAATCCCAGCACTTTGGGAGGCCAAGGCGGGCGGATCACGAGGTCAGGAGATCAAGACCATCCTGGCTAACACGGTGAAACGCTGTCTCTACTAAAAATACAAAAAATTAGCCAGGCGTGGTGGCCGGCGCCTGTAGTCCCAGCTACTCGAGAGGCTGAGGCAGGAGAATGGCGTGAACCCAGAGGCGGAGTTTGCAGTGAGCAGAGATTGCGCCACTGTACTCCAGCCTGGGCGACAGAGCGAGACTCCGTCTCAAAAAAAAAAAAAAAAAAAAAAAGTGGCACTCTGGCTGGACATGATGGCTCACGCGTGTAATCACAGCACTTTGGGAAGCCAAGGCAGGTGGACAGCCTGAGCTCAGAAGTTTGAGACCAGCCGGGGCAACATAGTGAAACAAAATTAGCTGGGCATTGTGGCATGTGCCTGTAGTCCCAGCTACTTGGGGAGCTGAGGCAGGAGGATCGCTGGAGCCCAGGAGATCCAGGCTGCAGTGAGCTGTGTTTGCACCACTGCATTCCAGCCTGGGTGACAAAGACAGACCCTGTCTCTGAAATAAATACATATGGCTCTCAAATCAGCAGAGAAAGGTTGGACTTTTTAAAAAAAATATTATTTATTTATTTATTTATTTTGAGACAGAGTCTTGCTCTGTCACCCAGGCTGGAGTGCAGTGGCGCAATCTCGGCTCACTGCAACCTCTGCCTCCCGGGTTCAAGTGATTCTCCTGCCTCAGCCTCCCAAATAGCTGGGATTACAGGCACGTGCCACCACACCCAGCTAATTTTGGTACTTTTAGTAAAGACGGGGTTTCACCATGTTGGTGTTATTTCATTTCATACATCAAAATAAATTCCAGATGAATAAAATAATCAAATTAAAACAAACAGAATGAGATGAAAACAGAGAGGAATATCATTTACCTGCTTTTAGAAAATACAGGTTGTCAGACATTTAAAAAAAAAAAATTCATGAGAAAATAAACACAAATGACCCATAATCTTTTAAAACAATTCATCTTCACTAGTAAATCTAAAATATGTGAAGTCATACAACATGATATCCTTTATCACCAACAAATTAGCAAGAATTAAAACAATCAAAAAATAATAACAAACAACAGCCTAGTGTTGGAATGGTATGAAACAGGCATTCTACTGCCGGTAGGAATATAAAGTGGTTCAAACTTGTGGTTGAAAAGAAGTAGTTCTGAACAACAATTTGGTAATAGACACCAAAAAGTTTAAAAATCTTCATCAATTTTCCTATCAAGAATCTATTCTAATCCATCAATCAAATAAGATTTATAGGTATTCAATGTAAGATTTTCTATTTTGAAAAAAACAAAATAAACAACAAAAACTACAGACAGGCAAAATGCTCGACACAAGTAAATGATGGCTTGTCTATATGATGAAGAATCACATTTTGAAACATTTCATGATCTAAGAGAATTCTTGTAAAATATTAAGTGAAAAAAGGTTATAAAACATTTTATAAAATATAAGATGATTTCTGCTATTTTTGTTTCTGTAATCCACCAATAATTGTAATTTTGTATATTCACTGACTCAAATATTTTTATGTCTATTATAGTAAAGTTCTTAAAGCTTGCTATAAATGGAATCTTGATGCTGGCTACAAATGGAACTAAAGAGAGCCATTAGACAAGTACTAGCAGAGTCTCCAGAGCACAACTGAACCAGCTCCTATTAAGGAAACAGAAGCCCAGTGGATCTAAAAAACTTTCCCTATCTGATAGAACTACACAGTACAGGGTTGGAACAAAAGCAAATCTCTGTTAAATCCCAATCCCATGATCTTTCCAATTCCTATCATTCCAGAGCTGGTGAGATGAAAGATTTAAGCTTCATTTTTCTTTATACCCAGCATATATAAACTTTGTATTATTTATGGATCATCTTTGTGCTCTACCATTTATAATTAACAGAATAATAACATCATTAAATATCACATGATATTTGGAAAATGGAGTGAATTATTTCTACTGTATCTCAACAGTAAAATTTAGGAAAATATTAAATTCAATTTTAATATTATTATTACAATACTATGGTAAGAGCTTTCTTTATATTAGGGGCCATGTGTGGTGGCTCACGAATGTAATCCCAGCACTTTGGGAGGCAGAGGCGGGATCTCTGAGATCAGGTGGATCACCTGAGATCAGGAGTTTGAAACCAGCCTGGCCAACATGGTGAAACTCTTTCTCTACTAAAAATACAAAAATTAGCCAGGCATGGTGGAGCACGCTTGTGATCCCAGCTACTCAGGAGGGTGAGGCACAAGAATAGCTTGAACCTGAGAGGGTGGAGGTTGCAGTGAGCTGAGATCACACCACTGCACTCCAGCCTGGGTGACAGAGTGAGACTCCCTCTAAAATAAATAAATAAATAAATAAAGATCTTTCTTTATGTTAGGAACAAAAATTAGTCTCTATAACAATTTGACTTCTCCCAAAAGTACATTTCAAAAAAAAAGCAGCTGGCCGTGATGGCTCACACTTGTAATCCTAGCACATTGGGAGGCCAAGGTGGGAGCATCACTTGAGCCTGAGAGGTCAAGGCTGCAATGAGCTGTGATCATGCCACTACACTCCAGCCTGGGTGACAGAGCAAGACCCCATCTCCAAAGAAAATGCAATCAAAGGAAAATATAAAATGAAATATTCTATTACAATTGTTGAAAGAACCATAATACTACACTCACAATTGTGTTTGTTATTAACTTTTTAAAAATCAGTGTTTAAACAGCATAAATACCTCATCAGAATAGGAAATAGATCTGCTCGGTGGGCTGTTTTCACTACAGTATTATCTTCTGAAATGCTAAAATGCACTATCTCTTCCTTAAAGCTTCTGTCTTCGAGCAACCTTTGTAAGTTTTCCCTTTAAAAACAGAGAATAGCACACATCACCATTTTATCAACAGTGCTTTTGAATAATGAAAGAGTGAAATATGTACACAGAGTAATAACTAAAATAAGGTATATAGTACATATTCTGGTTGATATCCATAAAGGAAAATCCTAAAAAAAACCTCCTAAAATGACAGATTTTCACATTTCAAAAGGTATAATGGATTAGAGAAGATTAGATTCTGTCCATAACTCAGCTGTTCAAAAAAGCATGATACAAAAAGCTTTCTTCAGTTCTTAGAGTGACTTTGATTCTCTAAGTAACCACCAAGATTTTATGGCATTATATTAATAAGAAGAGGAAAATGACATAATATTTACAACACATTTTAAAAATTAACATTCTCTATTTTAGTACCTATGGAGAACAACCCAACAAATATACTACTCGTTTTCATTTCTTGCTTGGAAATATGATGACCTCAGAAAAAAGGGAAATTTCCTAGGCCTTTAAGAAATTATTCTAGAAGAAGCTCTTATGCAGAAATATAAAAATCAGCCAAAGAGATAGCAGTTCTTTCAGTTTCAAGCAACTTACCTGTAAGGGAGGATATGAGGATGTTTATATGTCATTATGCAATCCAAGGTTATTTTTTGCACCATTTGATCTTGGTGTAACAACAACTAAGAACAATATTTTATAGAATTAATGAAGTCATACATACATATACCATAGGACAGCAATTTACTTGTGGTTATTTGCTAAATGAGATCTGCTAAATTCTAAAGTTTTAGACAAGACCCAAACCTGATTGCTAACAACAGCTTCACATTTTCCTGGAAGTAAAAAAAGATGAACAGAATATGTGCAAATTAAAAAACGGAAACAAAACTCTCTGACACCTGCATCCCACAGTCATACCCTGGGGTGTACCAGTTTTTGGGTGAGGCCAATCCTCTCTCTCTCTCTTTTTTTTCTTTTCCGAGACTCTGTTGCCCAGGCTGGAGTGCAGTGATGCGATCTCAACTCACTGCAACCTCCACCTCCTGGGTTCAAGCAATTCTCTTGCCTCAGCCTCTTGAGAAGCTGGAACCACAGGCGCCCATCACCACACCTGGCTAATTTTTTGTGTTTTTGGTACAGATGCGGTTTCACCATGTTGCCCAGGCTGATCTCGAACTCCTGGGCTCAGGTGATCTGCCCGCCTTGGCCTCCCAAGTGCTGGGATTACAGACATGAGCATCTGTGTCCAGGCTGGTGAGGCCAATTCTCTATGTGAATCTGGATTTAAGCCAACCGGGCTGGTCATGTACTAAGGAAAATCTCTTATCCTATGAAGGTAATGATAGTCAATAAGATGCCAAGAAAAACATCCAAATGAAAAAAGAATCTGTTTCCCCAGATGGCTTAGAATGACATCCAATGCTTACTTCGTTTCTGACATTAATTAATTAATTAATTAATTTTTTTTTGAGATGAAGTCTCGCTCTGTTGCCCAGGCTGGAGTGCAGTGGCGTGGTCTCGGCTCACTGCAAGCTCCGCCTCCCAGGTTCATGCCATTCTCCTGCCTCAGCCTCCCAAGTCGCTGGGACTACAGGCGCCCGCCAACACGCCTGGCTAATTTTTTGTATGTTTAGTAGAGACGGGGTTTCATCGTGTCAGCCAGGATGGTCTCCATCTCCTGACCTCCCAAAGTGCTGCGATTATAGGCATGAGCCACAGTGCCCGGCCCAACATTAATTTTTTTCTGCAAGCTTATCTGAAATTCAGGGCCACATAATTATGACTGCAATGGACTATAATAGATCCTGAAATCCCAGTCCTTTATGAAGTCTCACTAAACTAGAAGGGAAAAGTAGTCACTTGTTTTTTTGTATAAACCCTACTCCCTTCTAAGAGCTAATTTCCATGATATAATTCATGGTTTGCTATTCTCACTGTTAACACAGCCAGTCAATGTTTAGTCACCCAAAATGCTTTTAAAATCAGCTAAGTAAGTGCTAAAATTGTTTCTCAAGATAACAGAAAATATGTCTATTAATTAAAAAAAAAAGCCTTTAATACTTAAAATGTAGACATAGGCCCTATTCAGCAATTATTGAAAATCTAAGCTACTCTGACAAAGAAAATGATAGAGAAAAGTTCACAAAGAATTATAGTGCCAAGAGTTTACTTTACTGACCTGAAGATATAACTCATATAATTTGGATTCCAGATATAAGGCCCGTGGATTTGAAAATTTAGAGAAAACTTGCAAATGAGCAATTAATTGCCTAAACAAAAACAAAACAGAGTGTTACAGATTTAAAGAATTGACATCATTTTCTTAAACTGACATTATCTACAATTTTATTCTGAATAGAACTTCAAACACCCTGCCTATAGTTTCACTATTATACAAACAAGACTTAGTTATTTACATTTAGGAAATTATTCTCCAGAAATCTCATATTTCGGGCAGTCCTGTCCCTAAAATTCAGGTTCTCCACACCAAAAAAATCATTCAGTGTATGCTCAGAATGGTTTAAATTGAACAAAAATTAGAAAGTAACCAAAATAGTAAAATATTCCAAAATTGAACTCAGATGATTTTTGGAATTATTCCTCGTCTAGGTTCTACGTGGCAGACAAAAAGTAGTAGAATATATTCTCCCTCACTTTCACATAACGTAAATACAGATGTCAGGCAACAGAGGTCCAGGTTTAGGCAACCAATGGCTCTTGCTCACCAGAAGGAAGAAGAAATATATCTGAGTATTTTCAGACTGTGGTTGACCATGGGTAACTGAAATCGTGGGAAGTGAAACCATGGATAAGGGGAGAGTATTGTATAGTGACATGAAGGCTGGCAGTAATCTTTCCTGCCCCTGTGCTTCATACACTATTTCTGTTAGTGGACAAGACCTTCTTTGTTCTAGCTGTCTGGCAAACTTTCATCTTTCAGCATCAGAGGGCCTTCCCTGGGTCTTTCTTTTTTTCAAGATGGAGTCTCGATCTGTGGCCCAGGCTGGAGTGCAGTGGCACAATCTCAGCTCACAGCAACCTCTGCCTCCTGGGTTCAAGTGATTCTCCTGCCTCGGCCTCCCGAGTAGCTGGGATTACAGGCGTGTACCACCACGCCTGGCTAATTTTTATATTTTTAGTAGAGAAAGGGTTTTACCATGTTGGCCAGGCTGGTCTCAAACTCCTAACCTCAAGTGATCTACCCACCTTGGCCTCCCAAAGTACTGGGATTACAGGCATGAGCCACCACGCCTGGAATTCCTTACTGCGCTCCAATACCTTCTTTAAAAATATTTCTCCTATAAAAATATTTCACCCAGGCAGGATTGACTATTACTCCTGCATTGCAGTGGCTCTGTACAATTCATCCCTGCACGCCAGCACTTAGCAAAGGGTACTCAATACAGTTATTGAATGGATGAACTAATAAATGGCTCGAGGGAAATACGCAACAAATGGGCATATCAGATTGAGATCTAAAGTGTTAAAATAACATTTGCACCAATCCAGGAGACCTGAGACAGTCAACTCAATCATCAACTAAGCTGAAGTAACTTCTAAAAGCATGATCACTTCTTCTAGGTTTCTAACAATTTAGGTAAAAGAACAACTAAGAGAATAAGAAAGAGAGTATAACAACAGCATGAGAAAAAAGTAATCAGTAGGAGACAAGTTAAAAAGCAGAGAAAAGTGCTAACAGGATGGTGGGAAGGTAGGTGGAAGGAAAAAAAAAAGCGCTAACATGATTATTTATAAGAAAAAGGATGTTCCATTACATGGTCCCCTAGGATGCAAACACAATACCCTCATGCTGGGAAAGTGAACGACAAAGGTCAAAAGAATATCCAAACACTCCAGGTCCCAAAGTTCTCATCTATAAAAAGGAGCTACAATTAGACGACTCTCAAAAGTCCCCCAAACTAACATTATGTGGTTAACCAAGAAAAAACTAATAATAAGTAACCAACAAAAAAACTTGGAAGACTGACAGTTTTAGGCTGTTAAAGAAAATCCCAGGAAGATGTAGTGCTTATGTAAATAATTATCTGAGTAGTTGATTTTGTATAAAGCCATAGAGACCTCTTCCTGTTCCTCCTAGAACTGTGGATCTGTGATCTTTCAGCAATGGTGAACTTACTTTGCTGCGGCTCTTCTTGTCTTTTTCTTCTGTGAGGATTCATCCTGGGGCACTGCCTCTTCCTCCAACTCTTCATCATCTTCTGCGGCAGGTTCCTCTTCGATTTCCTCTGCCACCATCCCTTTGCCTTTTCTCCGCAGATCCTGAGTTGGAGCAACTTGCAGATCTGCTGGGTAATACTCATTGCTACCGTGGAAAGAAAGTCACGGGAGACTGATAAAGAATGCACACCAATCTGAAAGGTCCTGATTCTGCTCATGAGAGATGTCCACAGCTCACAGATTCCCACACTGAAGAGACATCAGTGGCACCTTAGTCAAGCTTCCACAATATTACTCTTTTTTTTAATTTGGCCCTTCTTTAGTATGCTATTTGACAAGCCAATCACTAACTGTAGAAGATAGCCCATTCCACTGTTATACTATTGAAAATATTTGAAATGTCTATTTCGGACTAAGTGGAAATCAGCCTCCCTGTCTCTGGAACCATCACTGGGGGATGAGGAGTTAGGGATGTATGATATTAAATGATTAACGTATAGCATTAGGACTGTGCTGGTCACTCTCCATCAGATACATTCTACTTTGCCAAAGTTCTCTTGAAAGTATCATAGCACCACAAAACTTAGTCCTCCAGGTATGGACTGATAAGACAGATGGAACTACCATCTCCAGAAATTTTTTGAGCAGCCACAACATGACAAAGATTGAAACTGAATGTCCATGTAATGAAAATCAATGAGTCTTTATGTTTTATCTCTTCTTAGCTTGTGCAGCTAAGCTTAATACAGTATTCACTTTGTTCTTATTAAATTTCATCCTTTATTTTTAGTCCAATGTTGCAATTAATGAATATTATCTTGAAGTCTGTCATTTAATGTATTAGTTTGTGTCACTTTCATTCACTCATCCAAACAATTAACCTTTTGTTGTCTATTGAATGCAGGGCACTGGGCTAAAGATGCTAGGAAACTGATTGGATGGCTTTCAAGTCCTCACTCAAAAACACACTGATAAAATAGGATAGCGCCCTACCAACCCTCCTAAAAGAAACTCTAGCTTAGCCTAAGTTAACCTCCAGATCAATAACATTAAACTACAATCTGAGGGCTGGGACACTATGGTACTGGGTATTTTCATCTAGCAGAATCTAGCACTTAATAAATCAAAAACTGGATGAATGAAAAAAGTAAAGTTTCTGCAAGTTACAAACTACGCCATCATCCACTTAATAACATACCTATTATACGTGCAACATTTAATCAACCATATATTACATTCTGTAACCTTTATCTCCATGAACAGCATGTCACTCTTTCATCTATTAAATAAAACAATTCACATAAAGCATCTATCAGAGGGCCCAGCACACAGTAAGTACTCACTAAATATAACCTTTTATTAGCATGCTGTTGCCATTGTTAGTCATTTGTTCTTGTTCCTGGTTTGGTTCATCTCAGAGAATGTTTGCAAGGGATTCACAAATTAGTTGAAACATATTTAGAAATATAAATTGCTAGCCAAAAAATAAAAAGCCTATAATATACTTCAAAGTCATAATTCAAGGTGACATTTGGGTTTTTCATTAGTTCAGATCATCTATAAATGTATTATTTACAGGTAATCCATGCCAACCAGTATTAATTTAAACATTTCTTAGAATTGTGTATCTTTAGTCTCTAAATATTTCTAAACTCAGAGACCCACTCCCTGTTACAGGCTCCTGTTTCTACCTCTACCCCACAGCATCTCGTACCGTTAGAGTAAGATCTTATCCTTAAGTTATGCGGTAAACTAATTCTTTAGGGAAAAACTTGGAAAATTAACACGGTATGAAGTTTATATGCTACTAATACCACAAATGCCAGCTGGCATATGTACAGCCCTTGTAATTCAAAAAACTGATAAACGTTATTTTATATAACCCTCAAAACAAAGCAAAAAAAGCTAAACATCATTCTTATTCTATAAATTTATGCCCAAAGAATTATTTGAAAAAGAGAAAATCATTGCTCTTCTGCCACTATATCTACTGACCTGCTACATCTTTGCTTGTGCCTTGCCAGAATGAATTATTCATGCAAACCTTTGAATTTATGCACTGTATCCATCTCCTCTTACCTATTTGAAGACATGATTCTAGCCTTTTATTTTTGTTTTAGATGGAATCTCACTCTGTCACCCAAGCTGGAATGCAGTGGCACGATCTCAGCTCACTGCAACCTTCGCCTCCTGGGTTCAAGCGATTCTTCTGCCTTAGCCTCCCAAGTAGCTGGGACTACAGGTGCAGGCCACCAGGCCTGGCTAATTTTTGTATTTTTGGTAGAGACAGGGTTTCATCATATTGGCCAGGCTGGTCTTGAACTCCTGACCTTGTGATCTGCCCACCTCGACCTCCCAAAGTGCTGGGATTACAGGTGTGAGGCACCGTGCCTGGCTGGTTCTAGCCCTTTTACCCTTTCTTGCATTACCAATTTTCCCCTCCCATCTGGATCATTTACGCTGGTATCACATACATACACACTGTTAACTCTTTTTCTGGGAGCAAAGACAAAGTCTCATTCTGTCTCTGTTGCCCAGGCTGGAGTGCCGTGGCACGATCTCAGCTCACTGCAACCTCTGCCTCCAGGTTCAAGTGATTCTCCTGCCTCAGCCTCCCAAGTAGCTGGGACTTAAGGCACACACCACCATGCCCAGCTAATTTTTGTATTTTTAGTAGAGACAGGATTTCACCAGGCTGGTCTTGAACTCCTGATCTCATGTGTTCTGCCCACCTAGGCCTCTAAAAGTGCTGCGATTACAAGTGTGAGCCACTGTGCCCAGCCAACACTGTCTTAACCTCAACAACAACAGCTCCCTCTCTGCCCCCACGTTTCCCTCCACCTACATCCCTATTCTGCTTCTTTTTCACTACAAAAACTTGCTGTTTTCATTTTTCTTTTCCTCTTTCTTGAGGTTTTTTTTTTTTTTTTTTTTTTTGAGATGGAGTCTCACTGTGTCACCCAGGCTGGAGTGCAGTGGCGTGATCTTAGCTCACTGCAAGCTCCGCCTCCCAGGTTCACGCCATTCTCCCGCCTCAGCCTCCCGAGTAGCTGGGACTACAGGCACCCGCCACCACGCCTGGCTAATTTTTTGTGTTTTTAGTAGAGACGGGGTTTCACCGTGTTAGCCAGGATGGTCTCAATCTCCTGACCTCATGATCCACCTGTCTAGGCCTCCCAAAGTGCTGAGATTACAGGCATGATGAGCCACTGTGCCTGGCCCAGCTTATTTTAATCAGGCTGTCATCCCTATCAGATTAATCAAAACAACTCAGTAAGGTCACCTTCATGTGGGTCACTCTAAGGTCACTCCAAAGCCAATGGTCACTTTATTCCTCAACTGATTGATTTCTCAGACACATGTGAGTCAACTGATTACGGCCGCCTTTAGTCTCTTCACTTGGTCTCCAGGATACCAAGTGGTGTTTCTTCTTCTATCACTCTTTCCTGGCCTCCTATGCTGGTTCCGTATCTCCCAACTTCGAAATATTGGTATCAGTCCCCGAAAGTCTTTTCCCCCTACAGTTATGCTCTAGATGACTTTATTCCCCTATTTGATCTTTAATACCATCCATATATTGATAATTTCCAATTTGTTATCTTCAGGTCAAACCTTTCCCTTGAGGTTTGAACTTCTAAATTAAATGCCTTTCCACATGACAACTCTACTTGGTTATTTATTCAGTGTCCCAAACTTAAAACATCTAAAAATGAACTTTTAATTCTCCCTGAAAAACTTGCAACTCCTACATTCCTCCCATCTCAGTAAATGGGAACTTTCTTCTAGTTGCTCAGGCCAAAGTCTTAGGGAACAACCTTGATTCTGTCGCTCCCCCATTCCTTCCCTCCCTCCTTCCTGTCCCACTCCCCACCACGCACACCCATCCCACATCTGCGGCAAATCTCACAGGCTGATCTAGTTGCAACCTTTCATAAATGTATCGAATTGAAATCATTCAAAAAAGACCCATCTTCACTGCTATAACTTTGGTTAAGTCGCCATCACTTCTTGCCTGGACTTGCAATCTCCTCATGACTGGTCTCTCTACTCTTACCAATGTCATTCTACAGTCTATTCTCAACACAGCAGCCATAAAAATCCTTAAGAAAACTTAGGTCAGGTCAGCTTTCTGCTTAAACCTCCAAATGGCTTCTCATTTCACCGAAAGTAAGAGCCAAAGTCCTTCCTTTCACTTAAAGGCCTATACACTTTCGTGTCCTGCTGACTTTCTGCCCTTACCTCCAACCATGTCCTCCCTGGAGCACTCTGCTAGAACCACTCAGATCTTGCTGTTCTCTGAACAAGCCAGGCATGTTGTGGTTTATGGCCTGCTTGACCTAACCCTACAGCATTTTCCCAGGAAACTACTATAGTAAAACATGCTTTTTATGTATTACTTAGTAATGTGCTGCACACCACACCCCTCATCTTTAATTTTAATACAATCAGACTCTCACATAGCATATCCAGTCGAAACAAAACAATGCTCCAGAAAACTCTTGTTATTCCTCAGCATCATAGGCAGAAACACCAAGAGGCCCCAAGCAGTGTTGGTGCTGGGTCACTGGAAAATATCCTCAAGCCCCAGGCAGGCAATAAAGTAATGAATAACAGGGCAAGAAACAATAAGGCCTTTCTACATGAATCAAAGTCAATGTGGCCCTTCTTATACTGTAACCTGGACGTTTTTATTAATACCATTGGTGTGCTGGTTAAATTGTGATTCAGATCAAAATTAAATGGTGAACTAAATTGGTTTAGTCGTTATCTGATAGAGCCAGTGATTTATAGCTGCGCCAATGATTTGAAAATGTGACAGATGTATAAATAACTCAGCCTAATGGATTGGAAGCAGAAAGAAAAAAGACAAAAAACAAAAAAACAAGAACTCAGCCCATTTTGGGAGGTTAATGCTTCTCATGTTCTCTTCTTCATGCCCCACCAGGGACATATTCTTAGAAGAGGAAACTTACTTGATAAATCTCAAGAAAAGCGGGGAAAGCTCCCTGGACCGTGGCTCTACTCTTTCTGGGAATTTTGTCAGAGCTCTCCAGAGCAGGAATCTGAAGTTGGTGTGGTCAAGTCTTTCCCGACAGTCAGTTTTCAATGCTAACTGCTCATGATAAAGAGCTCCAACATCTCCTTCCTGGGTCTGCTCCCAACTTTCATCTCCAATGGACTTCTCATCTGTCATATCATTCTGTAGTTCTTTCTCTGCAAGAAAGTTGTCAAAACCACCAGAACAAATATCAACATTTATCTTAAGTATTTCCTCAAGAGAGGATATTTCTTTCTCTATAATGTAAGGAAACAATGTCACTCCCAAAAGTTATCAAGATAATATACGTTTCATCTCTGTTTTTCAATTTCGTGAGTAATTAAGCAGTAAAAACAAAACAGTTAACCATTTTTCTTTGCAGCCTCCTCACAACCCCTTACATACCAGCATGTGTAGCTGCTTTTTCTAGATGCTCATAGTAGACTTTCCAAAATTGCTTATTTTCCATTTCGTGTGCATGAGAACTATGGAAAAAAAAAATCACAAAACAAAAAGTGTGGAACGGTCATTTTAAGATTGCTCACGGGAAAAAAAAAAAAGAGTGAAAGGATATAACTAAAATGTTAATTAGGTTATCCCTCAGTGTGGAGTCCTAAACACCTTTTGCACTTTTCTATATATTTCAAAATGCCTGCACTGAGCACAAATTATTTTTATAGTCATAAAGCACTAAAGAGTATTTTTAAAAATATAAGTAGATCCTTAAGAGAAAATAATTTTTTTTTTTTTTTTTTTTTTTTTTTTTTGAGACAAGAGTCTTGCTCTGTCGCCCAGGCTGGGGTGCAGTGGCCGGATCTCAGCTCACTGCAAGCTCCGCCTCCCAGGTTTAGACCATTCTCCTGCCTCAGCCTCCCGAGTAGCTGGGACTACAGGCGCCCGCCACCTCGCCCGGCTAGTTTTTTTTTTTTTTTTTGTATTTTTTTAGTAGAGATGGGGTTTCACCGTGTTAGCCAGGATGGTCTCGATCTCCTGACCTCGTGATCCGCCCGTCTCGGCCTCCCAAAGTGCTGGGATTACAGGCTTGAGCCACCGCGCCCGGCCAGAGAAAATAATTTTTAAAGGCACAGTTTTAAAACTGGGGCATGGGGCATGAATAAGATCCATTAAGAAAAGAAGGAGCCCTCTGGAGAGAAAAGTCAGTTTGTTCAAAACTAACTTAAAAATAGTGAGTTTCCCTCCACCAAATGTAAATACACTTATTAACACAAAGGCAAAATAAACATTTACTAACTACATGAAACATACTTTTCAGAACTTAAAAGGAGACATTAGATGGATCACATAAAGTGCTTATGTAGTTTGATATCCTAGCAACAATACTCTCGAATATTCTGTCACTAATTTTCTAAGAGTATGCATAAACTTTATATGTGACATGAACTGTGTATGTTGCAGACTGACTCTACTCAGAAAACAAACCAACAGGTATGTTGTTGTTTCTGTCCTTCCAAACAGAAAGAGGTACCCAACAGGAAGACAGCCCAGCCACTAGGGAGAATGCCTCATGACATTCAGTAATTGAAGAACCAACGCTGTTGACAGTGTGCTACTGGTAACACGTATGTCAAATTCTCTCTTCTGAAAGTATAATAAACAAAATAATGAAGCTGATGTTGGGAGAATCTTGCTTTTGGCACATTGGTTTTGATGGCTTTGAAGGGTAGTAAAAGGTAGACAAAGTGTAGGAAAAGGTAGACAAGGGTAGTAAAGGTAGACAAATTGGTTTCAAATTGTAAAGGGATTGGTCTATAAATGTTAACTCTCCTATTCTGTCAAATAAGAATAACTAATCGTTGGGGTTTTGAAAGGCCTCACATGATATATTTCCAATCTGATAAAAAAGTGAGTGTGTATTATCTGAAGACAAATGTCTGAAGACAGATTTCTACACGAGCCATAATGAGTATTTTCTTTTCTTTTTTTCTTTTTTTTTGAGACAGAGTTTTGCTCGTTGCCCAGACTGGAGTGCAATGGCGCAATCTCGGTTCACCGCAACCTCCACCTCCCGGGTTCAAGCAATTCTCCTGTCTCAGCCTTCTGAGTCGCTAGCATTACAGGCATGCGCCACTATGCCTGGCTAATTTTGTATTTTTAGTAGAGATGGGGTTTCTCCACGTTGGTCAGGCTGGTCTCGAACTCCCAACCTCAGGTGATCTGCCTGCCTTAGCCTCCCAAAGTGCTGGGATTACAGGCATGAGCCACCGCACTCGGCCTATAACATGTATTTTCTACGTGACCACTGAAGGCTTTTTGGGGCTAAAGGGATTTTGGATGCTAGACAGCAAGGTTTTGAAAAAGTCTTTATTTTTAAAGTATGGCTCAGTGACTCAATATATAGAAATAAAATTATGCAACTATTATACTTCCTTGCTGTAACAAATTTTAAGAACACAAAAGTATCATAAAAAGCAAAAAGAGAAACTCCTCCAAAGTTATTTCAACACACACAGAGACACACATACAACAATGGAACTACTGAAGATGTGGCATAAGAGAGAATTCTTCATGTTTATTTTTAATTCACCTTGTCTCACAAAGGATTTAAAGTACTGTAAATACCATATATACCCATTCATTTAAATCATACCTAGGAGGAGTATAATCTGGGCCCCATCATTCTGCAGTAATTAAAGTATAATAGTTTCATCCCATTTAACCCATGTTTACCTTATGAGTTCAATAACAGGATCCCAGAGTGCACTGAAATTAATATACAGCATGCCTAACAAATAACGAAGCGGCACCTGCAATTACAGGAGACTAGTTTAATAGTGGGTAATGAAATACAATACAGAAGTACTGAAATGCAAACATCCCAAGTTGGACAACCTGAGGTTTGGAAAGAAGCCTATGCGATAAGAAAAAAAGTTGCAGGCACCAATCCAAAATTCACTGTATACTAATTTTCCTCTTCTCCCCAAAATGTCACTCACTATTTAAAATATAAAGAATCGCTGCAGCAAATACAGTATTCAAATTCACTCCAGGTGTTCATTCATTTAAATGTACAGATTTGATTAATGATTAAATTCCCTTCTAACAAATCTTGCTGTCGCCAGATTAAGACAAAACTTTAACAGTAGTCAGTAATGCACACATGCCAAAGAACGCAAGGAAACATGATGTGAATGACTGAGGCTTTGCAAGTTCAGTCAGAAAGTCCAAAGTTTCCCAGTCACCTTTTGGAATAAGGGTCATTATTACTAGGGAGTAATGTGCTAGGGAGGCACCATCCAGACTGGTGGTTTTATTATTATTTAGGGGTGTGGTGTTTGTATATATTCTAGCAGCAGTCTTTTTTCCAAATGAAACAGAAGATCCTAACACATAAAACAGGTAAGAGAAGAACTGCTCTGACTGAAGGGAGAATGCCTCCTTTTGGCCTTACTCCCAAAGGGGTCTGCGATGTATCTTCAAGGGTCACGGAATGAAAACCCTGATATAAAACATAGAAGACTGGGCCGGGTGTGGTGGCTCACACCTGTAATCCCAGCACTTTGAGAGGCTGAGGAGGGCGGATCACGAGGTCAGGAGATCGAAATCATCCTGGCTAAACGCGGTGAAACCCCGTCTCTACTAAAAATACAAAAAAATTAGCTGGGTGTAGTGGCGGGCACCTCTAGTTCCAGTGACTCGGGAGCTGAGGCAGGAGAATGGCGTGAACCTGGGAGGCGGAGCTTGCAGTGAGCAGAGATCGTGTCACTGCACTCCAGCCTGGGTGACAGAGCAAGACTCTGTCTCAAAAGAAAAAAAACAAAAAACAAAAACAAAAATACATAGAGGGCTGATGTTCTGCAGCAGCAAAAAAAATCTAGTGAAGAACAGGCTTTAAACCTGACATTGAGTCCTCCTGTTGCCACTACCTACCTACCTACCTACCTACCTATCTACCTACCTATCTGCATTACTCAGGTTCAATGAGCCCCTGCTTACTCATTCCTAAAAAGGTACTAACATGACCAGGTACGGTGGCTCACACCTGAAACAGAGAATACTAAATTATTCCTACTACTGAAAAAGCTGGCAGAGCTATTTAACTCAAAGCATCTAAGAGAACTGGGGATTTCCCTTATTATTTTTAAATTATTATTATTATTTTGGTGACTACTTGGTATGCTTCCCAAAATAGGATTTAAAGCATGAATTAAAAAGGAAAAAAAAAAAAAGAACACTATTTTTACCTCCTGTAACGGCCCATCAGGGACAGCAGCCTGCACCACATCATGTCTTAGTTTTCTTAAATGAAGAAGCTTCTCTCTATAATCATTCACAGTTGCTGGAACAAGTTCTGCCTGGCGTAATATAGCAAAGACAGACTGCCGTTCTGAGAGCCCATCATCCTGAATAACCAGAGAAAACCATGGAGAAGACCAGTCAGTATTTTGATTTTCCAAAACGAACATTAAATGTGACCGAAGGTCTAAAAACAGAAAAACTGGAATATGTGAATATTTTTAATGAAATAAGCAACACTTTTGTTTTGGTAAATGATTCTTTTCTCCCCATACCATTTCCTTCTTGGTAGATAATTTAGTGTCTAGTGCATAAATGACAACTAAAAAACAGGAAAATCATTCTCAAGTCACTCAAATTGATTGGCAACATTTGTTGAAATAAAAATATATACATGCTTTCGCTTCACAAATTTACTCCTAGTAAACTGCATTATGGAACTATTTCCCTACATAAACATATCTGTATAAGGATGTTCACTGTAGTATTGTTTGAAACCCTAAAAAACTGCAAAACCCACCTAACCATCCATCAACAAGCAAATGGCTAAATAAGACATTTTCAATTGTGGAGTAGTATTCAAACTTCAAAAGGAATGAGATAGACACTGGCTGGGTACAGTGGCTCACACCTGTAATCCCAGCACTTTGGGAGGATGAGGTGGGCAGATCACTTGAGGTCTGGAGTTCGAGACCAGCCTTGCCAACATGGCAAAACTCCATCTCTACTAACACCACAAAAATTAGCCAGGTGTGGTGGCAGGCACCTATAATCCCAGCTACTTGGAAGGCTGAGCCAGGAGGATCGCTTGAGCCTGGGAGGCGGAGATTGCAGTGAGCGAAAATCACGCACTGCATTCCAGCCTAGGTGACAGAGTGAGACCCCGTAAAAAGAAAAGAAATGAGGTATAAGGTAGATAAAGAGGTAATCATATGGAAAAACCCCGTGATATCATTTGTTTAAATTATGTGTGTGTGTGTATTCAAAAAGTCTGAAAGAATATTCACCAATTAACAGTGGATTTCCAGTGGTGACTTTATGGGTAGACAGGAGTAAGAGTTACCAAAAAAAAAAAAAAAAATTTATGATAGATATATATGTGTTAATTTTCTGCAAAGGTATCATTTTGGAAACTACAATAATATGTAAAACTATATATTTTTTAAAACCTATCCACTCAAACAGTTAAAATACCTCCATTAATTCCGGAAGCTGGACATCAAAATGATTTAGGATCCTTATTGTCAAAAGCCGAATCTGGAGAAAGTAAAAGGCATCTTTCAAATTCCAAAGTTTTACCATAAAAAGAAACTGATTCATAGTCAGCAAGATTTAAGTTTTACACTATTAAAAAAAAATACCACTTGACCAGAGTAATACGTGCCTATTCTAGCCCTTATTTCATATTCAACACCAACCAACACCTAGTTAAAATAGTACACGGAACAATTAGTAGTTTCTTTGAACTATGACACTATAACCATGTCTGTAAATAAGTACTAAGAAGTTGATTAAGCTGACAATTCAATTAAAGTTAGTGATTTTTATTCCTAAGTAATGTACAATATTCAGGTATTTCTGCATACCTAAATGAGCAGGAGAACCACCTAGAAGACTTAAAAAAAAAAAAACTGTTGATTTTTCAGTTCTACCCTAGCCCTACTGAATTGGAATCTTTGAGGGTAGGGACCCAGAATTTGTATTTTTATTAATCTCTCTAACTAATCCTACTGCAATCAGTTTGCAGGCCAACATTTAAGAATCATTGCTTTAAACAGAAATCATTCCACAGCAACACTTTCTAACTAAGATGCTCTGAAAATCACTGCAGTCCATATAGAAACAGGAGAAGAGAGACTGCGGACACACTACCGCAAAACACCATTACCTTGGATACACCAGTTGAAATGTTTGCTTGTAACTTGGGAAATAATTCCATTAAAGCCTCCTGGGAAAGTGGCCCTTTGCAGCCACACAAGGATAATCTCTGATAATAGAGATCAGCCAACAGCAACACAGATGGCTCCAGAGGAAAGGTTCTGCAACGAGACGTTCATTAGACCCAAACTGCACCATATGACCCAGAGTATCTAGACTATAGTATAAGCCACGGAAAATGATCACTGATGAAGAAAATGTAAAAGGTAACAGGCAAAAGTCTCATGTGGACATTTGGCTCACTTCATAGATGAAGAATGTGAGGCCTAGCAATAATGAGTGACGTATGCAAGGACACACAGCTGGTTGCAGGCAGAGGAGGGAGTAGAATATGCTAGACTCCAATGTTGCCTCTTCAATCCACATAGTTGTAAATGACAGCCATATGAGATATACACACACACACACACACACACACACACACACAGAGTCTTTGTTAAAAAAAATATATATGTAATATTTATTAAGTGTTTGTCATGTGCCAGGCACCAAGCTAATGAGGAAAGTAGTAGAGACAAGTGGTCTGACACACGAGCTCTGGGGTAGGGCAGCCCAGGGTTGAATCTAGCCCCATCACTCATGAGCGGTGTAACCTCAGGCAAGTTGCTTAACCTCTTAGTACCATCCTTATGCAACAAATATTCACTGAATACCTACTATGTACTGTAACTTTTCTAGATACTGTAGATAGAGCAGTTAACAAAAGACAAAGTTCTTTTCTTGGAACTTATACTCTAGTAGGTGAAAGCAGCCAATAAATAAGTACTATGACAGTGATGAGTGACATGGAGAAAAGTAAACCAGGGGAAAAAGGCTTGACAAAGACTGCATGCAGGGAGTTGTGGGGAGATGGTGTGGGGCTGAAGAGAAGCACCATTTGATACAGGGGTGCTCCTAAAAGGAGGAGACCGAAGGAAGTGAAAAAGTGAGCTAAAAGGGTATCTGAAGGAAAAGCATTCTAGGCAGAGGGAACTGCAATGCCAACTGTGAGGTGTGCTTGTCTGCAGCAACATCGAGGAGACCATCTCAGCTGGAACTGAGCTAAGGAAGAGTGCCTGAAGATGTCAGAAGTAGCCAGGGGTTAGCTCATACAGAGCCCCGAGGAACATGATGAGGACGCTGGATTTTATACAGAGTGAGACGGGATACCTCTTGAGCAAGGTTTCTCTACAGTAGCACTACCAACATTTTGGGCCAGAGAACTCTTTGTGGTGGAGGGCGGTGCTGCCCACTGCAGGGGGCTCAGCAGCATCCCTGGCCTCCACCCACTAGATTCCAGTAACAGTGCTCTTTGCCCCCACTGTGACAGCCAGAAAGTCTCCAGGGTTGCTCCCAGTTGAGAAGCACTGTATTAGAGGGTGGGGAGCAAAAGAGTGGCACGTCCTACACCTAGAAGCAGCAGGGCAAGAGCGGAAGAAAGGAGACTCATCAGGAGTTCAGACCACGGCTTTCTTTTGAAACTTTAGTTCCCCCATCTATACTGATAACAGTACCCACACATAATGGAGTTGTTGTGAAGATTAAACAATGTACATAACGTGCGCGTAAGGACATAATCAATGCAATTGTTTATTACTATTATTGCATGCATTGTACAACTTAATCCCTACAAGGTGAGATTTCTATTCCTTCCTTTTTTTCTTCGCTATCCCTTTTTGAGAGATAATCAAGTTGAGGTTAACTAAGTCACCCAAGGCCACAGAGCTAGTTAGTGGTGGATTCAAGACTCAAAACCAGGCGTCTTGGCTGTGAAACCTAGGTGCTCATCAGTTCACTAGCATAGCAAAGAGAACAGAATCCTGTGTCTACTCTGCAAGCTTATGCCCCTGCCCTCAAAACCAGAGCCACTCCTGTTGGACATCTCTGTGTCTCCAAGGCTTAAGAGCCACCTGGCTGGGAGGCAAGCTGGCCTTCCCCAGGGGGAACATGGGCCCCATTCTGTGCTATGTGTGTCTTTTGTTTCAACTTCTACAGCCACCTTCAATTGTTTATACCAAGGGTGAAAGTACGAGACGTTTAAACAGAATGATTTTAAAAGGGAGACTATGTAATACGGTAAATGTGGTGATGTCAAAGAACTAATCCTCTCTAAAGGAAGTTAATTTAAACCAATACAATTAACCATGGAGAAATGCCAACTTCACCCAGATTTGGAAAGGCAAAGAGATTCTGGATTATTATAGTATTCCCCTACAGTCTCGTCTTAACATAGCAGCCAGAGTGATTCTGTTTAGGTCAAAGTCACTCCACTGCCAAAAATCCTCCCATGGCCTCCCCTTTCATTCAGAGTAAAAGCCAAGGCCCTGTGGTGACCTAAGGAGGTCTACTGCCTCCACCTCTACGTCCTCTTCTCCTACCCCCACTCTTGTGCTCTGCTCAGCCAACATGACCTCTCCTTGCTGCTCGAGCCAGGTATCCACCACACCCACAAAGCGTTGGCACTCATGTCGCCTCCAGGTCTGGAACCCAGGGAGCAGCCCAGACCACAGGTATCCTCATGGCCTATGTCCCTCACTGCTTTCCGCGTTCTGCTCAAGCGTCTCCTCCTTGGTAAGATCATTTTGATTTAAAACTGCAACCGCTCCCCTCACCTCTGGACTCTCCCTGTCCCCTGACCCTGCTTTGTTTTTCTTCACAGCACTTAGCACCTCCTAACACGCTATACAGTTTACTTATTCTATTTAGAGCCTCTTCTGGCTACAACACTAGCTACAAGAAGGCAGGGAATTTTGTCTGTTTTATTCACTATGTTTCACAGTGCCTAGAACAGGGCTTGGCATGTGAGAAGAGCAAATGATTAACTACTGAACAAAGTGCATGAATAAATATTTAAAACACTTTGAAATAAAATGGAGTAGACTTCAGGAAAAAGCAGCAAGTCTTGACAGTTTAGAAAAGATACATTGTTGACTCCCCCCAAATGGTTCTGTGCTACTACCAAAATCAAAGGCTGGCTGAACTATTCTTAAAAAGCAAACACAGAAACCAAACCAACAACAACAAAAAAGAAACTGGATGGTTTCTGTGTGTAGTAAAAAGAACACAGGGAAGTTTTTGGAAATGCTGATCACGCCAAGTTGAGGCCGAACAAGAGTGGGAATGTTCCTGTTGGAACCATTAGATAAGTTATAAAAGGTCAACACCATGCCTTGTTACAGCTGGGAATGATCAGAATTACAAACCCTTCAAACTTGACCACATTAATCTACACACGTAGTAAAACACCCTTTACAAAGATGAATCTGTATTTAAAGACTGTGTCAAATGTACTTATTTTAACTGGAGGATCTAAATCAATATTAAATTTCACTATGTGAATACAACTCAGGTATAAAATAGATCAAGGGGATTTTCATCGTGTCCAAGATTTCACAATAGAGGCTTTTATATTTTATTCATCACTAAGCCAGTTGGAAGATGTTTACTTACAATACTAAATTCTTCACATGTTCCACAGGAACCAAATGAAGAAGTTCAGAAGATTCTTCCAAACTTAGTAGAGTATTTACAGCTTGACAAAGAACAAATAAGTTCCCTAAGGGCAGAAAAACAGGAGAAACCACATTACTTATTTCTTTGACATTGTAACTATCAAATACCTTATTTATCAAATACTTGCTACTTATGGGAAGTTCTTAAAGTGAATTCGTGCCTTCCAAAGAATTACCTGTCAAACATCTAAATATAACAGAAAGAAACAGAAAAGAGAAGTTTCCAAATCCTATATTTTACCTTTCTTGAGAAAAATAAGGCTGGGCATGGTGGCTTATACCTGTAATCCCAGCACTTTGCGGGTGCTGAGGTGGGAAGACCACTTGAGGCCAGGAGTTCAAGACCAGCCTGGGCCACACAGTGAGTCCTCATCTCCATAAAAGATTAAAAATCAGCTGGGCATGGTGGTTCACACCTATAGTCCCAGCTACCAGGGAGGCTGAGGTGGAAAGATTGCTTCAGCCTGGGAGGTCAAGGCTGCAGCAAGCCATGATCGTGCCACTGCCCTCCAGCCTGGGTGACTGAGCAAGATAGTCTCAAAATAAATAAATAAATAAATAAATACTCAGAAGTAGAGAATAAAAATGTATGTATGTATGTTCCATTAACCAAAATAAGTACCAAGTATAATGGTCCCACTCACTGACGTTATCAAAACTAGGACTTTTGAGGAGTACAGGCTTGGATTTATCAATAGCTAAGAAATTATCTTGGTATAAAACTTGTTGATTTTATTTTTCAAGTTTATGAGAAGTCACATATTTAATGGCTACTACCTATAATACACTCAATTAATGATTTTATTTATTTATTTAGAGACAGAATCTTGCTCTGTCGCTCAGGCTGGAGTGCAGTGGTGTGATCTCCGCTCACGGCAACCTCCACTTCCCAGGTTCAAGTGACTCTTCTGCCTCAGCCTCCCAAGTACCTGGGATTACAGGCATGTGCCAACACACCCAGCTAATTTTTGTATTTTTAGTAGAGATGGGGTTTTACCATGTTGGCCAGGCTGGTCTCGAACTCCTGACCTCAAGTGATCCACTCACTTTGGCCTCCTAAAGTGCTGGGATTACAGGCGTTAGCCACTACACCCAGCCTTATTTTTTTAAAGAGAGTGGGGGCGGGGGGGTCTTACTATGTTTCCCAGGCTGGTCTTGAACTCCTGGCCTCAAGTGATCCTCCTGCCTCAGCCTCCCAAAGTGTTGGGATTACAGGTCTAAGCCATGGTATCCAGCATAATTAATGATAATTAAACACTCATTTAGTCTCTAGCCCAGAGGTCAGCAAACTATGTCTCTAGCCCAGAGGTCAGCAAACTATGGTCTGCAAGTCAGATCTGGTAGGCAGCCTGTTTCTATATGGACTGCAAGCTAAAAATGATCTTTACATTTTGAAGGGGTTGTTTAAAAAATATATATATAAAATATAATATATAAAAATATATATAATACATATAAATATATATAATATAATATATACAAATATATATAAATATATATATAAATAAATATATATATATATATATATATGCCACCAAGACTGAATGTGGCCCATAAGACCTAAAACATTTACTGTCTGGTCCTGTACAAAAAGATTTTACCAGTCCCTGCTCTAAGCTCTAGATCAGCGCTGTACAACAGAATTTTCTACAATGATAAAAATACTTGTCCTAATATGTCGCCACAATCCAGTACAGTAGCCACCAGTCACATATGGCTACAGAGCACTTGACATGTGGTGAGTTCACTTTATTCTCTAATACATCTGCTTAGTATCTAACACAGAATGCAGCACAGTAATATTAATATTTAAGTGAATGAATGACCACTATGTACGCGTGATTTTTAAAAAAATTCTGCATTAGAATAAAACAAAATATTAAATAATTGCTTTTGATTTGCTGTTTGCAGGCTAGTGGGGGAGACATGTAAGTATCCAATAGGAAATGGTGTTTTGGGCAGGGTAGTCTAATTCTGTCTGAAGAGTCATAAAGGCCTTCCTAGAGGTGTTGTGCCTGAGCCGAGTTTTGAAAGATAAGCAAGAGTTCACTGAATGACAAAGACCTAGAAAGGTCTCCATGCAGAGGAAACACATAGGCAAAGGCAGCCACACAGTTGTAAAAGAATGTATCTTTCTCAGGGTAAGCAAATGGATTTGCTTGGAGCATAAGGTGCATACTAGGAGTCAGATGTACGTGGGAGATGAGAAATAGGATCTGGTATGGGGCTCTAAAACAAATGGCCTTCAAAGCCATGGCATCCTTTTGATATGTCCCCTTCCTTATGCTCAAGCCACCGTGACCCAGTCACCACATTATGTGGTAAAAGTGAGACACACCCACCATATCCTCGTTTCTTCCAGATTTATCATCCAGGGGGTTATGCCAGAACACAATGTAAGTATTATTCTCTAATAGCCCATGTGTTTACAATTACTTTGAGTGCGCCAGAAAAGAAGAGAAGAAAACACATGATGATTGTAACTGACCTTTCCCAAAGCTTCCTTTATCAACAGTCATGAAGAGTGCCTCTACGAAGCAGGTGACGAGTGGTATCACCTTCTCTTTCTCAAGAGGTCTGTCCAAGTGGGAGAAAAAGGGAAAAGTTCAAAGTGGCATTCAGTGGTTTGTTTCAGAGAACAGCAAGGAATGGCTAACATATTTTAATCAGCATGTTATCTCTTTCAAAATTAAACATAGCTTATTTTCTTACCTAATATGAGGCAACACCACCAGGGCTGCCCAAGATTGTGAAAGGTAAATAGTATCTTTATTTGGGGGTAACTTAATTATAGATAAAAGATGGTCCAATACTGGAAACTGTTTGCTTCTTCCCTTGGATCTAGTCTTCTTCTGCTTTATATAGGACCTGAAGGGTTAAAAAAAAACATATATGTTTAAAATAACAGAGAATGTAATCGCTGTTGCCCTCTGAAGTCTGAAATAAAATTGGATTCTTACCATTGTGGCGCATTAGAGGGAAGGAACTGGTGGTGGTGGTTGAGCTAAATAAATGTGAGTCATTTACTGAGTTTTCAGTAAGAGGCTTTTTCAGCTCCACTGGCTCTACTTCCTTTCACTTCTATTTTAATTTGCTTTATAACTGAAACCAAGTTTCTTCTAGTTTTAAGTATGATTTCTCAATTCTGTGCTCCTGGGCATGTTTTTGATTGGCAATTCACTGGAATGAACTGACTTCGTCCATTCTCCCTTTCCTTTTTGACATGAATTTTACTACTATCCACAAATGTAGAATGATGTTGCAGAGTTACTGTGATGAAGTTGACGAACGCCACTAACATGATTATGATATCTAAGTAATTTTCTCCTGCTGCTTTGACCAGATACACAGTCGCTCAATGACATTTTCCGACATGACATTCTGTTTTGAATATCTGTGACTCTGGTACTACTCTTGTTAGCCTCTTTTTATTTTTGCCAGTGTGCTATACCTCGGTCCTATTTGAAAGACAAAAATCTAATCAAAAGAAAAATCACAGAAATCATAAGTTAAATGATTTGTTTTACAATTTATCCTCCAACTCCAGTTTGGTTAGCTTGTTATGCAATAGAAGTGGAATATCAGGTTTTTACTCTTGTGCCCTTTTCATCATTAAAATTCATCAAAAAACAGTCAGGTAAGGGCAGGAAGGAAAAAAAGAAAAGAAAAAGAAAAAAAATTCACCAAAAAGCTACATTCTCTTTTGTTTCATACTTACCAGAATGTTTAGTGTTTGGAAATCATGATAGATAATTAAGTTAATTTAATTATCAATTCCTTAAAGTCACCACATCTTGATATATATAGTCTTTTTAGTAATAATCATGACTCAACAATCTGCAAAAATCTTACGAAATACTGAGATGCTTTAAAAAACAAAAGTGAGTCATTAGTTGCCACGTCACTCCCGTTTTCCAGACCTGCCAATGGCTCCACCAATGAAGTCCGTACTCCTTACGTCATCCTGTAAGGCCCTCTGTGATCGGACCCTTGCCCACCTCCATCTCCTCTCATCCCACTCTCCTCCTTGCTCTTTACCCACAGAGGTTTTCTTTCTGTACTTCAAACATGCTGAGCTTATTTCTGTCCCAGAGTCTCTGCAGTTAACTTTTCTTTCTGTCTGGAGAGTCTCTCACCGAGATCGTTGCAAGGCTGGATCCTTCCCCGCTTAAAATTGGACCAAACGTCCCCTGGAAAGGAATAGTGACCCCTCTGCATTCACTCTCCCTCTCAATACTGCTTTGTCTTCTTTTACCACGATCTGAAATCATCTCGCTTATTTGCTTACCTGTCTCACCACATTCCTCTTCCCCCAAAGGAGGAACTTTTTTCTTATTCTTTGTTGTACCCCAGTGTCCAGTGCCTGACACTGTTAAGTAGTTGTCAAATGACAATAAGTTTATCTTCTAAAGGGTCTTTTCACATTTATTATCTTTATTTTTTCTCACAGCAAACTGGTGAGATGAGTAGATGGAGTGTTACTAGTAACATTCAAACTATGATTTTAAAATCTTCACAGAAGGAATCAAAACAAAGGTGACCATTCACATATGCCGTATCTCCGTGGGGTATAGCAGAGGGTATTTTTGCAGAGAAAGAAACACAGAAGTGGGAGTACTTGCCGTGAGTTAGCACGTCTAAATTTATTTATTTATTTTAACACGCCACCTTCCTGGGAGGATCTGAGATGGCTGAGATGCTGAGGTAAGAAAGTCTGACACCCAGTCTCAGTTAGAACCTTAGCTTCACCTCATGGAAGCCAAACAACAAAGCAGCTTCACTGCCCCTGCACAGAACCCAGTTTTGGCAGGTGCAAGGAATCTGCCTGCTGGAGATGGGCTTGTGTGTTGACAAATCAAGAGGAAAGTTTCAAAGGAATAATTCTATAGGAGTCACTCACTACCCATTCCTCAGGAATCAGAATTCAATACATTTAAAAACCAACAAGATGCTGTTGGCATATTTTAATAGAGAAGCAACTTGTAAGGTAGACAGAAGATATAAGTAAGTGTTAAGATGAGTTTGCTAAACACAGCAGCTCAACCTATAACTCCAACACTTTGAAAGGCCAAGGCAGGAGGATCACTTGAGTCCAGGAGTTTGAGACCAGCCTGGCAACACAGCGAGACCTCGTCTCTACAAAAATTAAAAAATTAGTTGGGCATGGTGGTGCGTGCCTATGGTTCCAGCTACCTGGGAGGCTCAAGTGAGAGGATAGCTTGGGCCCTGGAGGTCGAGGCTGCAGTGAGCCGTGATTGTGCCACTGTACTCTGGCCTGGGCGACAGAGCAAGACCTGGTCTCAAAATCATAATAATAATAAATAAAACATTTAAAAAAGAAAATAGGTTCCTCCAGAATCTCAAGCTGATCAAACTCAAAATCTAGCTCTGCTGTATGACTGTGGGACAGTTACTCCCACCTCCATGGATGTTTCAAAGTCGAGTATTCAGCACAAACTCAAGGAATGCCCATCAATTCTGCCTCAGAGCAAACCAAAAACTCAACAACAGGTCTAACTACTCCAAGATAAATAAGAAGATTAATTATAAAAACAAAGAAAAGACAAGGGAACTGGTTTCCTAAGCTACAATTTCTAGACACATACCCACTTAACTATTTGAGACATGATACTATAAATCTTCTCATGTGTGTAAATAAGCTTTGTTTTTAACTTCTAAAGGGTGTCATTTTGAATGAAATTAAGAAATTAATCCATGACACTTAACAACTGAAACAATATAAAGGTATATAATTTTTTTTTTTTGAGACAGAGTTTCGCTCTGTCGCCCAAGCTGGAGTGCAGTGGCGCGATCTCGCTCACTGCAACCTCCGCCTCCCGGGTTCACGCCATTCTCCTGCCTCAGCCTCCCGAGTAGCTGGTACTACAGGCGCCCACCACCATTAAGTTTTTGTATTTTTAGTAGAGATGGGATTTCACCATGTTAGCTAGGATGGTCTCGATCTCCTGACCTCGTGATCCACCTGCCTCAGCCTCGTAAAGTGCTGGGATTACAGGTGTGAGCCACTACGCCTGGCCAGGAGTGTGGTTATTAAAAAGTAGCATGAGGAATCCTCAAGGTGAGGGAACAGTTCCATATATTCACTCTGGTGATGGTTATAAATCAACACGTGATAAAACTGCATACAGCTATATATCTATATATGTATACAAACTCAGATGAGTGCACATACAACTGATGAAATCTGATTAAGATTTATGGATTGCACCAATGTCAGTTCTGCAGTTGTGATATTGTAGTATGCTTATGCAGGATATACTAATGGGGGAATCTGAGTGAAGAGTGTATGAAACCTCTCTGTACTATTTCTTGCAACTGTACGTGAATCTACAATAATTTTACAATAAATGGTTAAAAAATTAAGTCACCTCTATCTTTCCCTTACCATCCTTCTGATGTAAACAAAGTTAAGAGGTTTGTGTATCCTTCTATGTGTTTTTCTATGTTCATACACACATTTTGCTTTACCTTGCAAAATGAGATCATACTATACATACTATGTGTGTAGCTCTACAACTTGCTTTTTTCACACAATTTATCACGGACATCCTTCCAGTTACATATAGATCTTCATTTTTTTACAGTATTTTTGATATATTATATTTAAATGGGTAATCTGATCATCATTCCAGGAATAAAAACTTAGCACTCACCCCACCATCTGCGGTGAGAAAGTCAGAGGGTACTTTTCAACTGCCATCGAGCCAGCAGTGGGAGGTGCCGCTTTGTTCAGAATGAGCTTGGCCAGAACGGCCAGAGCTTCATCTTTGACTACAGCATCATCAATTAGGAAGCAATTCACAATATATGACAGAAAGCTTGGTAGAAATAGCTAAATTTAAGAAAAAAAAACACACACTTATTAACAGATATAATAAAGAGAAGATTGTAACAATTCAAAAAACTGGACCAAAAACAAAGGATCAAGAATCACAATGGCATTAGACCTCTACGCAGGAACAATGGAAGCTAAAGACTGTGCAGCCATGTCTTAAAAACTCTGAGGAGGGATGACTTAGAATCTAGAATTCTATAGCCTGCCTACCAATAATGCAGTGTGAGGAGAGACTAAAGACATTTTCAGATGTATTAAATCTCAATATTTTATCTCCATGAACCCTCCCCAGCCCCAGGAAATTATGAAAAATAAATTCCGTCAAAATTAGAGACTAAACTATAACAAGAGAAAAACACGGAACCCAGGAAACGAGAGAGAAGCAAAAGGAAGTCCCAGTACAACATTTGTGCAGTGGGCAGAGAAAGCAATGCATTTAGACTGGACTTGCTCCAGGAGAAATGTCTCCAAGAAGGAAGAAAAAGAAAAACTGAGCTGCTAAATTATCTGACAGTTTTGTCATGTGAAGGACATTTACAAAGCTGCTGGAAGACAGACTCGCTGGCCCGCTATTCAAAGAAAACAATTTCCAGTTTTTAAAGAATGAGGTAATTATAAACTCTAAGAAAAATGAGGCCAGGTGTGGTGGCTCATGCCTGTAATCCCAACACTTCGGGAGGCCAAGGCAGGCGGATCACCTAGGTCAGGAGTTCGAGACCAGCCTGGCCAACATGGCGAAACCCCGTCTCTACTAAAAATACAAAAATTAGCCAGGCGTGGGGGCGCAAAACTGTAATCCCAGTTACTCAGGAGCCTGAAGCAGGAGAATCACTTGAACCCGGGGGGTGGAGGCTGGCACTACTGCACTCCAGCCTGGGTGACAGAGCGAGACTATGTCTTGACAAAAAAAAAAAAAAGAAAGAAAAATGAGAATGTATACAAAAAGGTCATGTAATCATAAAATACTCCTTGTTTATATAAGTATGTGTTGAATATGGACTCAACCAAAATTTGTGATATA
Source organism: Macaca thibetana thibetana (assembly GCF_024542745.1). Taxonomy (NCBI): domain Eukaryota; kingdom Metazoa; phylum Chordata; class Mammalia; order Primates; family Cercopithecidae; genus Macaca; species Macaca thibetana. The sequence continues at coordinate 97,602,845 of NC_065588.1, read as the reverse complement.
ATTCTATTGGGAGCATGAGAGGTATAAAGGAACTAAAGTCCATCTGCCATACAAGGAAGTCTGCACATGAGAACTAAAACTGGCAAACCAAGGTAAAGCAGAATATTCAGATGATTTAAAAGTATAAAGTAAATAAAAGAAAAAAATAGCTGGCCGAGGCAGGCAGATCAAGAGGTCAGGAGACTGAGAACATCCTGGCTAACACGGTGAAACTCCGTCTCCACTAAAAATACAAAAAATTAGCTGGGCGTGGTGGCGGGTGCCTGTAGTCCCAGCTACTCAGGAGGCTGAGGCAGGACAATGGCATGAACCCGGGAGGCGGAGGTTGCAGTGAGCCGAGATTGCGCCACTGCACTCCAGCCTTGGTGACAGAGCGAGAGACTGTCTCAAAAAAAAAAAAAAAAAAAGGAAGAAAAGAAAAAAATAGCTAAAAATCATTAGATCCAATGGCTGCTAATAAAATGGGAACAGAAAAGAAATGACTGCTGTTTAACCTGGTTTGACTTCCTAAACTACACACATACATGTAGTATTTGGATAAAAATAAGATTAAAAAAAAAAAAAAAAGACCAAAGGGAACAGGGGAGAAAGGAAAAACACAGTTGTTAAACAGAGTCAGCTGAAGTGTTCTCATGGAGCTGAAAGAAACAGATCTTAGACAGGTACAAAAGTGTTCTTTTTAGGCAAATGAGAATATATATTATCAAAGGCTAAAAGGAAGAATATTGAGAGGACAGATACAGAGACATGTTTCCATGAAGTATACTGTAGGGTTACTAGTTAGGAGGAGGGGCAAGTGTTTGATGAGAAGGGAGAGAAAAAAATAAAATAAATCCAGGTTTAGATAAGAACGTTTTCTCCCACACTCAGTGGGGGAAACTATAACTGGAGCAATGAAATCAATTTGCAAACTTCCGCCAGTGCAAATTGTTTCACAAACTATTTTCTATGCTTCAAAATCACATAGAAGTTTCTTAAACTGTTTTTTCAATTTTACCACATGGTTCTGTAACTACCTAAAGGATTATTTAAAAAACAAGTAATCTAGAATTGAATATAATTTCTTTAAAAAACATATTGACTAAAACATCAAGCACTTATCCTGTTCCTCTCAAAAAACAAACAAATAACAGGATTTCAAATTTGATCATTTTTTCGTGATAGATTTGTTTTTAAAAATACTCTGAACTTAGTATCTTGCTTACCTGCTCAAACTGCTTCATGGCAAACATGACTTCAGAAAAACTGAAAATTAAATGTTTTTCAAATCTGCTCTCAAATATCTGTGACCAAGGTAAAAAATATTAATGTAAGCACACAGAGAGTACTTCTACATCCCCCTAGCAAGCAGCTATAGAAGGGAATGGCAGGCACACTTCACTTAGTGCTCTGTCCAATCGCCCAGCCTTCTCCAAAGGTGCTTCCACAGATACAAAGGGCTTCTGCTGATTACACAGGGCTCTGCCTAAAGGCTGCTCAACTCTTAAGCAGCTACAGTGAGTTATGAAAGGGCAAACAGCATGATTGTATATCTTCCCTCAAAGTGTACTGCAGCGCTCCATTAAGCTAGAAAGAACATCACCAACCTTTCTATTTTCAATCCCACTTCCAAATTCACTAAAACGCAAATCTCATCAAATCATATCCCTGCTTGGAATTTTTTCAGGGTCCTCCACTAATGCAGGATAAAACCCAACCTAACTTTTCAAAGCCAAGCCAGAGCTTTGCTGATATCATGTCATATCATGTGTCCATGTGCCCAGACTGCAAACATTTATGAACACAAGTCTTTCCTGTTCCCTCTCCCAGTATTTTTAACCCTGCTTCTGACTGGCAGACTGCTTTTCAACCTTCAAGGACTATCCCAAACACAAGTCCTTTGAGAAGCTTTCTCTGTTCCTCAACCCCAGGCAGAAGTAATAGTTACAATTCAATATATCTCTAATAGACACATTGGCTAGACTATAACTACTCAGTTCCAGGCTCCATTTCTCCAACAACTATCAAAACCTACAGGCATCACTGTTCATCCTGGATTACCCAGCTCATACCCAGCACACGGTAAGCTCTACATATTTGCAGAATATGTATAGATTTAGCTTTTGCCACATTTTGCTTATTTACATTACTGCATGCAATTCCCATCTCCTTAACAAGATTATAAATTCCTTGAGGGCAGAGCCTTTGTCACACTTCACTTGTATCCCTCAGAAGGTTTACTCAATGCTAAACATATTATTAACTGCTCAATTAATATTTGTGGAAGTAAATTACTTTTTCTATGGTTTCTTTGATGAGAGTCTCTGGCAAGGAAACATTTTCACCCAGGATCAAAGCAGAAATTACATCCAAGAGGGTCTTGCAGCAAGATGTGGAGAGACTGGCTACTTGCAGTGTTTGAGATAACGCCTGCAGAAAGATAAAACAATGTATACTCAGTAATCAGCTTTTAAAAAACAGACTCTTGAGAATATCAAGTTGGGAACTCACCTTACAGACATCAGCAGGCGTGGTTATCTTTGTTCCGCTTCCATGTTTTACAAGTATAAGGTATGTTTCCAACAACCTTTTAATCTGTTCAGAACTTTCACAACAGTTAGTTTTTGTTACTTTTGTATGTAGATCCAAGAGTGATTCCTGCAAACAAAGAATTTAACAGAGAGAGTAACTATAAAGTATCAAACTCAACTGTTAATACAATAATAAAAACTGTGTGACAGTTCAACTTTTCCCATTCTTTTGCTTTGGAAGAAAAAGCCACATTTACCAGGAGTCACTAATGGTAACAGCTAACATTGACTGAGTGCACTGTTCTAAGTGTTTGTTTATTTATTTATTTATTTATTTATTTATTTATTTTTGAGATAGAGTTTCGCTCCTGTTGCCCAGACTGGAGTGCAATGGCGCAATTTTGGCTCACCGCAACCTCTGTCTCCCGGGTTCAAGTGATTCTCCTGCCTCAGCCTCCTAAGTAGCTGGGACTACAGGCATGTGCCATTTTGTAGTTTTAGTAGAAACAGGATTTCTCCATGTTGGTCAGGCTGGTCTCAAACTCCCGACCTCAGGTGATCCACCCACCTTGGCCTCCCAAAGTGCTGGGATTACAGGCTTGAGCCACTGTGCCCGGCCCGTTCTAAGTTCTTTACAAGTATTCACTCATCACCCTCACAGCAACCCCGAAGGAGAGAATATTATTACCCCCATTTATTAGATGAAGGGACTGGGAAATCTAGATTTCAAATAATTTTCCCAGGTCACACTAGCAGTAAGTGGAAGGGTCAAGATTCAAATAGGCAATCTGGCTCCAGAGTCTTCTACTGCATTTCAAGATATCGTATCAAATAAAAAATAGCACGAGGGCAGAGGGAAGGAAAATTTTAGTATGTGTAGAGAAGTATAAATAAAACAATTATAAAATATAACTTCTAGGAGTGCTTTGCAAAACTGAGAGCAGAAAGGGTAAATTCTTAGACTCCTTATCAAAAACCCACCCTTAAAGATTAGAACTCACTTGCAAACATTCAAAAAATGTACCAAAATGTTCCTTAGAGATGTAGGATACAGTGGATTTGACCATGTTTTTGAGTGTTTCTCCAATTAACATCCATGGTAGTTGAATTTCTGTTTCAGTGACAGGTCCTAGCTTTTGCAAAATTAGCTTCACTGCCTGTGGGAATACAAGTCATTAACATTAATATATAAACTCTTATTTTCAAGTATTGCTCTGTGAGTCACCATTGTGATTACATTAGCTAAAAATCAGGCCTGTAATAGTCAAGGATATGGCAACTTTGATGGTTAATAATGTGTCCCAAAAGGAACTTCTAAACTAGGATGGGAATTTTATCATTACAACTGTTCCCTCCCCACCTGCCCTTGCCCATTAATCAATTTATCTTACCCCCTAGCATCCAAAATAAAGAAGACATCAATGACTCTGTAAGTAATATCTCACTGTCCAAGGCCTACATTGGGTAAGCATTGTTACTGAACACCCAACACTCCCCATCCAGGGCTTTCTATCTATTCTAGGTTGTCCTCCCTCCACATCATTTGCCTCATTCTTTTCTACTTTCTGTTTCAACCATCCACATAGATTCTAAGAACCCCTCCCCGTTGTGTACCTGGCCTGTACAGGAGTGAAACATATTTCTAACTCCTTTGCACATTTCAAAGAGCAACTGTCCAACACCTTCGACTTTTTCTGGATGTTTATCAAGATCAAGAAACATTAAATTGAAAAGTGCATTTTTATCAGAGACCTAAAATGTAAAGTAGAAATGGAAAATTATATTCACAAACATAAACATATCCAAATGAAGAACTCTCATTTGCTATTCTACATATTCTTATTTAAATATACGTAGGAAAAAATTGTCAAAGGAACAGACATTTGTAATGATTTCAAACTACTCTAACAGTGTATTCTCACTTGGAATGTCACACAAAAGAGTGAATTCATTGGTATTATGGGAAGATATGTACTACAAAAAACTACAGAAGTCAACATTCTATCTTTTAAAGTAAATAAATTTGTATTTTGTATTGTATACAGTAAAGTATTTGTATTTTATGAAATAAAATAAATATTAATGTTTTTATTACAAAAACCCTCTAAAATTTACTATGAACATTTTATACAAACACAAATGACACCATGCTACCAGTTACTTCCAGGAAACTATTAGAAAAGTTCTTATTAATGTCACAGTTCATGTATTTACTGACTTGAATTAGACAGCACTTTTGACATATACACACTGAAAGCTATCACAAACCTAAATAACAATAGTGACCCAAATTAGATCACATCAATTTGTGAGCAACAAATAAGTCTTACTGTGAGATAAATTCAAAATAGTAACAGATTTCTGTTAAGTAATATACAGATACATAGATAAAATTAGCCCATACTAACCACATTTTTAAAAGATATCTACTTCCATTCATCAGATTATTATTACTATTATTAGTGTGTGTGTGTGTGTGTGTGAGAGAGAGATATGGAGTCTTGCTCTGTCGCCCAGGCTGGAGTGCAACGGTGTGATATCAGTCACTGCAACTTCCACCTCCTGGGCTCAAGCAATTCTCATGTCTCAGCCTCCCGAGTAGCTGGGAGTACAGGTGTACGCCACCATGACCAGCTAATTTTTGCATTTTTAGTAGAGATGGGGTTTTGCCATGTTGGTCAGGCTGATCTCGAACTCCTGACCTCAGGTGATCCATCCACCTCGACCTCCCAAAGTGAGGCCTATTCATCAGATTCTTGATGATTAGCAACAAACATAAAATATCAGACTAACCTTTCTCATCAAAAAAGTAAAACTTTCAGCAGCAAAATTTCTTATATGTAGTTTCTTATGAGCCAGGAGTGTGCTGTACATGCTATACATGAAAAAAAAATATGATATGTTTCATTAATCATATAATTTTTATAAATACATACTACATGTCAACAATATGGGCAACAATGTGCTAAGTATGCCAGGAATACACAGCAGGTATCAAACAAATTTAAAATCTCATTCATTTATGGAGACACCCACATGTTGAAAGGAAGACTTGACCACAGACATTAAGAGTCCTAGGACTGGCGGTACTGGTTTTACGAACAAGACTCCATGAAAAGGTGCAATTTGTAATGAGCTCTGAATGAAAGAAGAATTAGGTGGGGACCACAATCCATATTATTGGTATAAAAGCAAGAGTTAAGATGGGGCAGGCGGAAATGATCATGGTCATGACAAGGAGGCTGGTCCATCTAAAAGAGAAAATATGATACAGCAGAGGAGGGCAGCTGTGGATAAAGTTGGTCAGGTAGACAGGTCTAGCTTACGTCTATGTAAGCACTTACTCTGTGTTACTCCATTTAGTCAGCACAATAACTCTATGGGATGGGTACTATTATAATCCCCCCATTCTACAGATAACGAAAGTGAGGCAGAAAGCATAAGCAACTTGCTCAAGGTCAAGCAGCCATGCATCCATAACTAAATAATTACTTATATGTAATCACATTGTTAAATTTGGTCTCCCTAATGATAGAAGGGTATGGAATATATCTCTCCAATTTTTGCCATAACCCCAATACCTAATAGTTCCTTGCTGACAGCAGGTATTAATAAATGTTGGCTGAATGAGAAAGGACTATTTTCAGAAAGATTAATTTGGCAGCAACATACAGGATAAAATAAAGGAGGAAAGAGTCTGGTTATTCAATCAGAAAGCTGCTCAAGTCATACAAGCTTGGGCTAACAGGCATGAAAGAGACTGGAAGGAGAGGGAAATGGCAAGGAATGAACTCAGTAGACATTTCAGAAGTCCCTGCAATGAAGCTGAAGACCTTACAGCGGTCCACAGGGCCCTGGATGATCTGGCCCCTTACTATTGCTTCTCTGACATCGCTTAGCTACTCTCGCCCTTATACAGGCTGCTTGGCCACCTACAACTTCTTGCCGGGTATGTGCCCAAGATGTTCTCCCCCTGCTAAAATGTAAACTTTGTGAGAAGAGGGATTTTTATCTGTTTTACCTGTGACTGCATCTCAAGCGCCTGACATACAGACAGTGTCCAATAAATATTCACTGAGCAAATGCGTGAATGACAGAATCAAGAGGATGTGGACACCTCTGAAGACAACTGGGTCAATGATGTCTCTGATATGCCAAAACTCGGAGACAGGAAGAATGTTAGTATTAATGATAGAAAATGGGCAACCAAACAGGGCCGGGCATACGGTAGACACTCAACACCTATTTACTGAACACATGAATGAATGTACAGATAAGAGGAGTTGATTTAACAATAAGTGTTGAGTTCAGTTTCAGTAATATGCAAGTGAAAATAGCCAAGCTACTGAAGTTGTCATACCAAAAGCAAATAAATTTAGAACTGAAGAGCCTGACTTAGGAGACATAAAAAGTGGCAGTTTTTATGACAGCTGAAATCACAAAACTAAATCAATTATTCCCCAAAGACTTTGTTGGTTGTTTAATGAGATAATATTGGTTTCTAACATATTTTACCAAAAGCTTCATTGGGAACTAGTAAAAGCTGGAAAAAGATTTCTTTCTCTTTCTTCATTCAAAGTTCCTAAAAGAGAAGGGTGGGCTGAGTGAAAGGGGTGGCATAAAACAAAGTCTATTGTCCCATACCATACAATACACACACCATTTTTTGGGGGGTAAGAAGCTGATGACTGATATTAAACATTCCTGTGGCAATTACAGAACATGAAAACAACCAGAAGACCGAGTGGAAAATCCCACCAAACCCCAGACTTAAACAGATAGTAAGACGATCTTTGCTTACTTTAAACAAAAGGCTACTACGAAATTCATTCTCTTTCCTTGTCCACGTTTACTCACAAATACTGAGTGTCTCTTTCAGCTTAGGAAGTATTAGTGGCTGGGGAAATGTCAATGTTTAAAAAAGGTTCTTAGCCTGTCTTAAACCTCGCTTAAACCAGGTGTAGAGAGGACGGCAATACATTATAACCAAACAATTCTGGCAAAAGTTGTGTGACACAGGTGGTTAAAAAATGCCAAAAGGATAGAGAATATAAAGTTTTTTTAATACTTCTAGCGAAGGTGCCTGTTTGTGGAGGCTGTAAGGACCAAGTCAGGCCTTCACGGGTGGGTAAACTTTCAGTAGCTGGAGAGGAGAGATGGTTATGGCAACTCAGAATGGCAGACAAAATTGTGGACCACTTTGGCTGGAGCATCAACTTTGTACATGAAAACAATTAGGCACTGAGCTGGCAAAGTGGTTTGGAGTCAGAGAGAAGCCAGAGAAAAAGAAGCAGGCAATTAAAAAACGTACTAGAGAGAGAAAGCGGTTACCTGTATATATTGGACATGTCCTTCACCATCAGTCTCCACAGGTACTTATAAAGATATGACAACGAGGTGAAAGCCCATTCTAACAACTCTGTGTCCTGAGTCTCCAGGATCGAGGTGATAGTCAAAAAAAACTCTGGAAAGTGTGGGTAGAAATCCGTCTGCAGATCTCGTGCCAACTGTACAACCAAACTGGATTAAAAAAAAGAAGCAACTGATTATGTGGATTTTTTTTTAAAAGGCTGCAAATCTACTTAACGATACTAGGTGGCCTACGATCATAGGATTAATTAAATAAAAATAATTCTAATTCAAGTCTGAAAATTTATAAAACTCTTTAAATCTTAAGACCTCAGCAAAGAAATCAGGCAAGAAGTTACATTCCATCACAAGTTGTAGCCAACTGTTCCTATAATGTCAAAGAAAAATGGGATTATTTTAGTACATAACAAAAGCAAAATTATACCCCAAGATTCTACTTTATGGTAATGTACCCATTCCTAACAGAAAAGGAACATCCTTCTTGTTTCTAAATTATGAACACCTGATCTGAGGCATATGTAGCTTTGAAACACAATCTGAAAAATCAGACAAATAGAGTTATGAGCTTTCTCTCAAGATGCTACTTACTCCAAAAGGGGCTGATAGGCAAAACTGTTCTTAAATTGCAGGTGAGTCTTCAAACTCTGAACTATCTCGTTTTGATGATAGACCAACTGATTGAATGATTGGCATTTGTCAATAACTTCTTTGTAAAATTTTCCTGAGTGGGGGAAAAAAAAATACGTTCTTTTCTATCACACAACTATTCAGCTGTAAGGAACATATAAAGTGCAAACTATGGGTGAATAAAATAGAAACAAAATAGAAAATACCAAAGTGCTCCGTGAGGTTTAATTCTCTCCATTTCAGCAGACCCTCAAAAAAGTAGGTTTCAACCTCCTGTCAAGATTAAAGCAGTCCATTAATCAAATAACTCTAAGAAAGCAATGATCAAGGTAAGTAGAATAATGATACATTAATATCTTAAGACAATGATACTGAAGAGTTTAAAAACTCCTTTTAGTTTTTTAAAATGCCATTAAGTAACACACTTTAAAAAGCAATCAGAAGTTATCAATAGATCACTTATAAAATACTGTTTTGTTGATTTGGTTGCAGCAAATAATTTTCTGGAGCCTATATATATTGTCCAGTAAGGGAAAATTATTTTCTGTGTTTTTTTATAATTTTAGGCAAAGAATAAGGTGTTGGTTCTTTACAGTTTCTTCATTCTGCTTTTAGAAATATGAATTACTACAACCTTATAAAGAAGTAATATGGCATTCCTAATAAAATTCAACAGAGTTATACTCTTTGACCCAGGTAGTTCTTATAAAGTTTGCAAGCCTAGAAGTAAAAGATGTTTATTCAGCTTAACTACAGTGTGGGGAAACATTACGCAGCCTAAAATATCTGACAATAGGAAAATGGTTGGCATATCCTGTGGTCTATATATACTAAGGTGTATTATGTGGCTACTAAAAAGAGTTATATCTCTATTGAACTAGAACCACACTGATGATATGCCCCCAAAACGATAAAAGCAAGTTATGCAGTGAGAGGGTATGGTAGGATTCAATTTTCCTTAAAAAACAAAAACAAAAACAAAACCCTCTATAAATGTTTGCACGTATGAACATGAGTGGACAGTATGGAAGAATACTATACTGAACTGTCAGAGTTGGCTTCCTTGGGAATTAGGGGTGGGAGGAGTGAGATAATGGGCTTTTCATAAGTTTACCACTGTTACTTAACTTGTTAACATGGTATCAATTACTTTGTACTTTGAAAGGTAAAGCCAATAAATTATCATACACGTATGACATGTATGTATACGTGTGTGTGTGTATAGATATATAAATAAATGCATACCCCCCAAAAAAATCATTCTACCAAAAAGATACATGCACTCGTATGTTCATCTCTGCACTATCCACAATAGCAGAGACATTGAATTAGCCCAGGTGTCCATCAATAGTACACTGTATAAAGAAAATACAGTACATATATACCATGGAATACTATATGCCATAAAAAAGAATGAAATCATGTCCTTTGCAGCAACGTGGATACAGTTGGAATCCATAATACTAAGCAAATTAACATAGGAACAGAAAACCAAATACTGCATGTTCTCGCTTATAAGTGGGAGCTAAATATTGAGTACACATAGACATAAATATAAGAACAATGGACACTGTGGATTTACTAGAGGGTGGAGTAAGTGGGGATGGGTTAAAAAAAACTACTTGTTGGGTACTATGCTCACTACCTGGGTGACAGGATCCATACTCCAAACCTCAGCATCACACAATATTCCCATGTAACAAACCTGCACATGTACCCCCTGTATCTAAAATCCAAGTTGAAATAAAAATAAAAATATGTGTTTATAGAGAGAGAGAGAAAAAGAGATAATAAACACATAAGCACATATGCAAACAGCATGCCAAATCTACAATCTCAAAAAAAAAAAAAAAATCCTAAACTGTTCTTTGGAAATCTTTAAAATCAATAGTTAGGCAGAATAGATACTATGTAACCACAAAAATTAGAAACTAAAATAAAAAAAAAAAAAGGCAGAAAAGAAAGAGAATCCCATTAAATTTTGTTTTAGGATGGGGACGATGGCTCATGCCTGTAATCCCAACACTGGGAGGCTGAGGCAGGAAGAGCATTTGAGCCCAGGAGTTTGAGACTAGCCTAGGCAACAACATGAGATCCTGTCTCTATTTTTCAAAAGTAAAAATAACAGAAATTTTTTGTTGTTGTTTTCATGTCCTTTAAGGCAGAAGGAAAATATGCAACAGAGTTTAAAACTTAAATGCAGAACGCATTTCTACCCTAGCACAGACCTGGCACATGTCAGCGATGTGTGAGAGACCATGTTGCGTCCTTTTGCAAGGTAACTCTGGAGCTCCTTTCACCAAGAGACGGAGTCTATTTCCTCACCCTTTGAATCTGGCCTGGCCTCCTGACTCGCTTTGACTAATAACATGCAATGAAAATGACTCTGTGATGACCAAAGCGAAACTTTATGAGGCCTTGACAGCTTCTGCCTTCAGTCTATTGAAAAGATTCTGCCACCATGAAAAGAAGCCTAGACTAGCTTATCGGGGAATAGGAGGCCATGAAAAGAAAAGAACCAAGATCAACAAGCCACAGCCAACTGTCAGACAGGTGACAGAGGCCATTCTGGACTATCCAGTCCAGGATTCTAATTTCAGGCTGTCTTCTCTGCCTCCTTAACACTCTACCTCTTGATATTTTCAACTTCTCCTGCAGCTTAAACTATTAACCATATTCTAAATGCCAAATCTGTAATTTCACCTCCACATCCATATATACACATCCATATATACAAACATCTTTACTCCACATCCATATATACAAACATCTTTTGGACACTATCATTTGGACACTATCATTTGGACACTATCATTTGGATGGCCACAGGTATTTCAAACTCAAGTCCCAAATGGAACTAATTATCTTATCTTTACAACCTTGTGCTCCTTTACCTATAAATATATCTTGATGAGTAACATCCTCAACCATTCAGCCTTAACCTCATTGTCTTCCTTGCTGCAAACCCAGTAGGTCACAAGTCCTATCCATTCATTCTACTTCCTCAGTATCTCTGGAATCCTTCTCTTCTCTCTATCTTGATTGCTGCTACCATAATCATTTCTTACTTAGATCACAGTCAAAACCTCACAACTGGACAACTGAGATTGGATCTCCAAGTTAAAGGCATGTTACACAGGACCTTAAAAGGCTAGCAGAGGAATCATGACATGATGCAGGACTGCAGTCCTGCTCTTTTCTCCACACTAAAGTCAGAGAGATTGAAAATTTAAACCTGATCATGTCATTCATTCCCCTGCTTACAGTCCTAGAACTCTAAGTCCCTACAGCTTCAGGATAAAACTCCAACTTAGCTTGACCTGCTTACAGTCCTAGAACTCTAAGTCCCTACAGCTTCAGGACAAAACTCCAACTTAGCTTGACATATGAAGCCCTTTATGATCCCTGCCTACCTCTCCAGCTTTATCTCACCAGCTGCCTCCTTGCCCCATCCCAGTCACCATGAATACAAAAAAAACACCCTATACACACCTATAACCAGCCTGGACTGCTTTGCAGTTTCTTGAATGTGACATGCATTCTCTAGCTTCTGTTCCTTTATATAGGCTTCTCCCTCAGCCTGGAAGAGCCTTTCCTGTCCTCTTTACCATGCTAAAACCTATATAAAAAAGATTCAATTCAGGTGTCACCTCATCTAGATCACCTTTTTTACACCCCTAAAGAATGTAGGTTAGGTTCCCTTTACTATGAGTTCCCAAAGCACAATGTGCTCACCTAGACAACATCATTTAACACATTGAATTTACATGGTGGAGATAATGCATTCAAAGACACAGTGAGTGGAGTCTGATTATAGTAAAGTGAAGAACAGTAAGAACTGAGATTGGACCTCCAAGGCATAGGCATGTTACACAGGACCTTAAAAGGCTAGGAGGAATAATGACATGATGCAGAAAAAGACTTCTGCATAAAAGGAGGACAAGGCCGGGCGCGGTGGCTCACACCTGTAATCCCAGCACTTTGGGAGGCCGAGGCGAGCAGATCACGAGGTCAGGAAGTGAGACCATCCTGGCCAACATGGTGAAACCCCATCTCTAGTCTCTACTAAAAATGCAAAAATTAGCTGGGTGTGGTGGTGCGCATGTGTAATCCCAGCTACTCAGGAGGTTGAGGCAGGAGAATCGCTTGAACCTGTGAGGCGGAGATTGCAGTGAGCCAAGATCACGCCACTGCACTCCAACCTGGAGACAGAGCGAGACTCTGTCTCAAAAAAAAAAATAAAAATAAAAATAAATAAATAAATAAAAATAAAATAAAGGGATGACAGAGTCAGAGTATGGTTAGAACTGGAAAATATTATGTAGTCTAGCCCCTTTATTTTTATAAAGGAGAAAATTAAGTCCCGGGAAAAGGGCTTGCTCAAAATCACTTTAAAGTTACAGTTTCAGGAATATGGATCTGCAGCAGTGCTTGGAATGCATATGGGAAAGGGAGAGGCTAGAATCACAAAAGTCAGTTGAAAGTCAAGTCACTTGTCTAATAGAGCTTCACCCAACAGAACTTTCTGCAAAGATGAAAATGTTCCAATTCTGTATTTATTCAATATGTTAGCAACTAGCCACATTTGAGCACTCACATTTTAAACTTACTTTAAATCCAATTTGTCATGTGTGGCTACTGTATGAAACAGCACAGGTCTAATGCATTTCATGCCCAAAAAGGAATACCTTGAAAAACAATTCACTTCTACTAACAGAAGAAACTAAAACACCATGAACACTTGGAAGATTGGCTAGTATCACATTCTCTTACCTCCTCATAGCTTGCAGTTCTATCAATCCGGTGAATAATATCAATATTCACATTCCCCAGTCGTTCAGCAAATGTAAGAAACTGGAAGGGAAAGTATATTTAAGATACATAATTATTTAATATTTATCAGATATTTAATATCTATTTGAATGCTGCATGTAGGCATCTCTAATCACAAAGGATAAGTGGAAAAATAAACTGAAAAACATAGGGCCGTAAACAAATGTACTGCACCATTCAAAGATAATGAATACTTCTGTTTGCATAATTTCTCTCAGCTATGTCATTTCAAATAAAATTTCCATTGCTAGACTGATGAGCCTAGGTGGATGCTGGCAATTAGTCTCGCTAGATCTGTTAGGTTTCATACCCTCCCATAAGCATGGGGACCTAGCAAAGTCGCTGCAACAAAAGTGTTTTTAAACATATACAGACCTGTGATTGTATCCTAACGAAGACCTGGAAGCTATCTACCAAGGGGCCAACAGAGAAAGCGCTGTATAGTTGCCCTTAGCTGGGAATCACTCACTGCCAGCCAGCTCGCCCAATTCGGTCTTTAAAGATAAAAGACCAGGGGAGAATCTGTCCTAAGCAATCTCCTGGAATAGTGAATTTAATTCTGGACCACAAGAAATTCCCAGGACTGGCCAGACACCATAAAATATGGGTGAAACTTGCTGTCCAAACTTCTTTCCTCCCTCAACCCATGTTTACTACATCCAGAGTCTCCCTCTTTCGCCGGAGCCTCCGGGCAAATGGCACACTCGGCCCAGAAGTCTGAGGCCCCTGGAGTCTAGCTCTAAGCCTGTCTCACGACTCAAGCAGCGGAGACCCGCGGCTCCCTGCCCAACCTCCCGCGCTCACCCGGTAGGTGTTCTCCGTCTTGTGGGAAACGGGCTTTGTCTTCATGGCTGCAGAGGGGCAGTGGCCCGCGACGGCCTCGGGAGGGTCGAAGGGATGCAACCGACAGTAAGGAGGGGAAAGAGGCTCACAGGCGGTACTCTCCGATTCCCAAATGCCCAGACTTTCTCACGTGCGACTTGAGCCCCTGGGCGCCGCCATGTTGGAGACAAGGAGGAGCCTGAGTGGGTCACGTGGACGGAAAAAAAGAACGGAGCAGGCGCAGCCTTTGGCAGGGGCCTACAGGAGGCGGGGCTGCGCACATAAGGGCGGGCGTTTGGGGGAGGTGTTCTTTTCACACCCATTGGTAAAGGTTTAGAAGATAAATGTATTTTCATTATAAAATAAAGCATACCTGTCATCATTATCAACTGTCCCATCATCATTACTGTCCCTCACTATGTACCCTGCACCGTGCAAAGATCCTTTTATCCATAATTTCACAGTAAAGCTTATTAGGGATGTTAATACAAAGCAGGCACTGCATCTATCTATATATCTATATCTATCTCTCTATATGTAGAGAGATAGATAGTTTTTTTTTTTGTTTTTTTTTGTTTTTTTTTTTTTGTCACCCAGGCTGGATGGAGTGCAGTGGCGCGATCTCGGCTCACTGCAATCTCCGCCTTCCTTGTTCAAGCAGTTCTCCTGCCTCAGCCTCTCAAGTAGCTGGGACTACAGGCGCACGCCGCCACGCCCGGCTAATTTTTCTGTATTTTAGTAGAGACGGGGTTTCACCTTTTTGCCCAAGCTAGTCGCGAACTCCTGAGCTCAGGCAATCCGCCCGCCTCAGCTTCCCAAAGTGCTGGGATTACGGGTGTGAGCCACCACTAACCGGCCGGTACTGTGTATGTTTTTAAGCCAATTTGACACAAGAGGAAACCAAGGTTGTGCAGCTGGTAACTGGTAGTCTTCACTCAGACTCTAAATTTTGGTATTCTTAACCACTATGCTGTAAATAAAATTGAAAAATAGAGAAGGAGTTTTAAAGAAAAATCTTTTAACTTCACACACAACCACTGTTAATGTTTGGTGTTTTTCCCACGCCTTTAATGGCTACACATAGCATATTGTTAAGCATAATTGTACAGTTATATATATATGTACAATTTTAAAAAATAATTTAAAAATATAATTATTTCCCCCATTTTACATTCATTCATTCATTCAACAACTATTTCTTCAGAGTCCGCTGTGGACCAGGTACTGTTCTGGGAGCCGAACAAGAAAGGCAATAATAGTATTAATAATTATTTGAAAGTATTCACAGCCTCCAATTCCTGAGCTAAAGTGAGCCTCCCACCTCAGCCTCCCAAGTAGTTAGGACTACAGGCATGTGCCACCACACCTGGCTCTTTTATTATCATTATTGTTATTTGTAGAGATGGGATCTTGCTACATTGCCCAGGCTGGTATCAAACTTCTGGACTCAAACAGTCCTGTTGCCTTGGCCTCCCAAAGTGCTGGGATTACAGGGGTGAGCCACTACACCCAGACTGGAAATACTTAGTCTGAGATGCTTACATTTTTGTCCAGGAGTGATGTTAAGTAGACAATTGGATACATTGTTGTACAGAGGTCACTGTAGCAGTCTGGGCTGCAGATGTGACTTAAATATACCTAAATACCTCAAGTGTGAGGCATTTGTGACTGGGAAAGAGAGCCAGTAAGGTAGAAACAGACTAGTTATGGCATAGAAGCAGAGCTAGTGTCCAACTATACTGCAAGTTCGAGGATAGAGAAGTGGTTGCTGGATCTGACAAGGTGAAGGTCACTGGTGACCTTGATAAGTACAGTCTAGTTGGAAGAAAGGAGCGAAATATGCATGGATTGAGGAGGTAATCAGAGTTGAGAAAGTGGACAGAACACTTTCAAACTGTTGTTGGCATTATAGCATCAACATTTTCTGTGTCACCACAGGATTGTTCTAAATATTTTAATGCCTCCATAGCATTTATAGATTTTTTTATAATAAAATATTGACGTGCCTAATGTTCCATTGGCTTTCAGTAGGCTAATAATTGGTCCTTTTTTTTTTCTTTAAGCCTTTTATGGGTCACAGATCCCTCAGGGAAATCTAAGAAAGCTGTAGAACTTCTCCCAGAAAGAGGCAAAGAAGTTCATCCACACTAAAATGTGCACATTTCAGAGAGTTAGAACCCTGCAGTTAACTGAGGGTAGAAGCCCCCACTCTAAGCAATATTTTCCCAACCTGTTGCCAAAATCACCCCCACATCATTGTGCCATTTTCCTTCTCTGCAATTTATTTTTGGTAATGGAGTTAACTGGACAATAAGGAGTGAAGAGAAAAATCAAAGAAACTGAAAGAACTGACGCAAGTTATATTGACCATTTATTGTTTGCATTGTTCTTCATTACATGACCTTCATACATTGACTTGACTCTAACTGGCTTAACAATATGTCAATAGAACACGGTGGTTGAGAGCATAGAAGCTGGAACCAGGTTGTCTGGAGGTAATCCTGGTTCTGCCATTTATTAGTTGGGTCAATTACTCTTTCAGTGTGACATTTCCGTATATGTAAATGAAGCTAACAAAAGTACCTACCTCATGGGTGGTGGCTGTGCAGAGTAAATAAGGTAATGTATAAAAGATGCTTAGAATGTGCCAGGCACCATAATTGTGCAACCTCAGAAATTAGTTAACCTTTCTGAGACCCAATTTCCTCATCTATAAAGTAGAGATGATAATAATACTAATCTTTCAAGGTATTGTGTTGGTGCACAGAGTATGAAATAAACGTTTGCTAAGTGGATAAATAAATGACCATTTATTCTCTACTACCTGGCTACCTGACACCTTATACTTTTTCAACTTTGTGTCACCATCAGCTCCCTTGAACTTCAGAGTTGTTTAATGAATGTCTGTTGAATTAACAAAGCTTATAATACTTACATTGACCCTGACAAATTTAAGAGTAATATAATTCCAGCATTGGATGTGAATTGTACCACGTGATTTTTGGTCTCTCTCAAAACTAAGTTTCTAAGCTTTAATGGAACATCCAAAGCATCCATGAAGAGCACAAGTGTTTCTTATAAACATTTCCTTGCCTCCAGCTTTTGTCCGCTGTCAAGGCCTTTGAATATCCCATACCATCCTTTATTTCCTTTTTCCATTAGGGCTCTGCCTGTCCTAACTACTCTAGACAGGAAATAACATACATAATTTTTTCATTCTTTTATTCTTAAGCTTTATAGGGAGCTCCTGGAAGTTTTGCTTTTTAATTTTTGTTTCCTTATTGCTTAGCATGCTGCAATTTCAAGCCAAGAAACTTCAAGAGCATGTGAGAGCCAGGCTCAGTGGCTCATGCCTGTAATCTCAGAGCTTTGGGAGGTCAAGGTGAGAGGATTGCTTGAACCCAGAAATTTGAGACCAGTCTTGGGCAACACGGCGAAACCCCATCTCTATAAAAAAATACAAAAATTAGCCAGGCATGGGGATATGCACCTGTAGACCCAACTACTCAGGAGGCTGAGGTGGGAGGATCACTTGATCCAGGAGGTCAAGACTCCAGTGCTGTGATCGTGTGACCGCACTCCAGCTTGGGTAACAGAGTGAGACCCTGTCTTGAAAGAAAAAAAGGAAGGAAGGAAGGAAGGAAGGAAGGAAGGAAGGAAGGAAGGAAGGAAGGAAGGAAGGGAGGGAGGGAGGGAGGGAGGGAGGGAGGGAGGGAGGGAGGGAGGGAGGGAGGGAAGGAGAGGGAGGGAGAAAGAAAGAAGGGAAAGGAAAGGAAGGGAGGGGAGAGGAGGGAAAGGAAGGGAAGAAAGCACATGAGGAATTTACCCAGCCTAGACAAGAAAGTGGAATCCAGAGAAGGCTTCTTGGGGAGGTGACATCTAAGCTGAGACCTGGAAAATGAATAGGAATTAGCCAGGCAAGGAATGGACATGAATGGTGTTATATAGGTAGAGTGAGGAGTATACACATTTGTCTCAAAACGATTGAGACAAATTTGTTTACTTTTAGTTTCCAAGACAAAGCCACACCCTGTCAAATTAGCATTGGCCATGGGTATCATCTTTAGCATCCTTGGACTAATAATAGGAAAGAATAGGGACAAGATGAAACTCAGAGGTAGGAAGAGCCTCGGTTTTCTCATCTGTAAAGTGAGATAGACATATGAGAAAGTCAACAGTCATATGAGACAGTTGAAAGATTAATTAACACATCGAATCGCTTCTTGGCCTTTTGGCTAAGATCAAGTGTAGTAATTAACACATTGTATGTGGTGATCTGGAAGGGGGGCAAGTCGACCTGGTGGCATGGTCTTGTTTAGAAAGGAGTTCAAGGAGTGCTATGCATCAAGGCAGAGAGGATTTGACTCAGAACAAGGGACCAAGGATGTGAATGTAAAAAAAAGAAAGAGAAGAGAAAGTTTTAGTAATTCTTTGTTGTTTTTTTCTTAAATAGAGACAGGGGTCTCACTACATTGCCCAGGCTGGTCTTGAACTCCTGAGCTCAAGCAATCCTCCTGCCCAGTTGAGTAGTTCTTGACTGTGGTACTAAGGAAAGCTGATCCACCTATCTCTTCTTGAGAAAACTGTGTATTGTCCACAGTGTGTGTAAATCAGGAGGCAGTGAGAGCATGGAGTTTGGATTCAGAACAACTGGGTCCCAGTTCTAGCGTTTTTCATGTATTAGCCAGTAACTGGGCAAGTGACTTAACCTTGCAGCCTCAGTTTCCTCATCTTTAAAATAGGCATAATAACTAGTTCTGCCTTTTCCCTTAATGGTTGGTAAGAAGACTATTTCATATAAAGCAGGCAAAGTCCCCTGTAACCAGTACAGAGGAGTTACAGAAACACTAAGTATCATTATTGTTTCCCTTTGCATTGTGTGCTCACGTTCAGCCCTGAGACCACTGAGCTTCTATTCTGCTTTCCTTATTTTGAAGCTCAGGCATTAGAAACATTAGACCAGAAATTGCAGATTTGTGGGGTCTATAAGCTCAGATAGCCCACAGATAAGTTTTGTTTACCAAACTACTTCTTCTTCTTCTTCTTCTTCTTCTTCTTCTTCTTCTTCTTCTTCTTCTTCTTCTTCTTCTTCTTCTTCTTCTTCTTCCTCCTTTTTTTTTTAAAAGACAGTGTCTTGCTCTGTTGTCCAGGCTGGAGTACAGTGGCATGATCATCGCTTACTGCCAACCTCAAGCTCCTTGGCTCAAGCAATCCTCCCGCCCCAGCCTCCCCAGTAGCTGGGACTACAGGTGTGCATCACCATGTCCAGCTAATTTTAAAAACATTTTTAGAGAGACAAGTCTTGCTACGTTGCCCAGGCTGATATCGAACTCCTGGGCTCAAGTATCTTCCCATTCCAGCTTCCCAAAGTGCTGGCGTTACAGACATGAGCTGCCATGCCCAGCGTACCAGATGATATTCTTGAAATTTGTTTTTATTTTTATTTTTTATAATCAAATACTCTCTCAGCAGAATCATAAATATTTTAATTTGTTAAAAATCTGAAAATTTGAGGTAAAAATCTAGATTTTCAACTTCCCTTGAAAAATAAAAAAAAAGAAAACTGCAACACTGGGCCCATATTTTGAGAAGCAACAACCAGCTGGAGTTAAGTAGTAGTGGCCCTTTGATGCCACCACTTTGTCTCTGTGAACACCACTCCTTCCTTGCCGTCCTACCCCAGGCCCATGTCATGACTTAAGGTGGATACCTGGCCCCTGTGGAAAGCTCAGCGTGCAGCCTCTGCATCAGAATATTCCTCAGGCAGAAGGCTGTTCTCATCCTTGGTTTTAAACATGCCTTATATGCAGCAGATTATTTTTTTGTTGCTTCTGTGGCTGCCTTTATTGTTTAATGCAGTGAGTGGCTCAACTTTTTGTTGCTGTTGTTGTTTCTGTTGTTTGACATGGAGTCTCACTCTGTCTCCCAGGCTGGAGTACAGTGGCGTGATCTCGGCTCACTGCAACCTTCACCTCCCAGGTTCAAGCAATTCTCCTGCCTCCGCCTCCCACATAACTGGGATTACAGGCACCCGCCACGATGTCTGGCTAATTTTTGTATTTTTAGTAGAGATGGAATTTCACCATGTTGTCCAGGCTGGTCTCAAACTCCTGACCTCAAGTGATCTGCCCGCCTTGGCCTCCCAAAGTGCTGGGATTACCAGCGTGAGCCACCGTGCCCAGTTGAGTGACTCAACTTTTTGCAAGGGAGTCAGTGCAGTTTTTCAGTTGGTATTCAAATATTTGTAACACCTTCCCTCTCCCTGAACACACACACACACACATACACACACACTACTGTGATCTGTATTCAGCTTGTTTTCCTTCCTCACTTTCACTCACCATTTGCATTTCTGTCATGAACTTTAATTTCCTTATTTTTTTAAGTAAGACATGTCAGAGGATAATCTACATTAACCTGTTTTAGAGCAATTTAAACATCCACATACTTTTACCTACCCCTCTTCATGATTTTTATCCTTTCTTTTGATCATTAGCTAAACTCTTGGCATCATGTTTAGGAAGGATGAGGAGTCTCACCACAAGGATGTATCTCCACTTTATTTTCTCACCTTTCTCTTGGTTTGGTTTTGGTTTCCATTGTTACAGTGTGATTGCTTCTTTGAACACAAGGTGCTTGGACTCTGCACCCAGCCCTCTCAGGCTCACGCACTTGCACGACCACTGCTCTAGGAGCTTCCGTTTACTCCTCAATAGAGGAGATACTAGTGCCCCTCATGGGGTGGTTATGAGAAGGCAATGACCTCATACATTGGTTCTCAAGTGTGGTCCCTGACCAGCATTATCAGCACCCCATGAGAACTTGGTTAGCACTGTAAATTCTCAGGCCCTGCTCCAACCCTCCTGAATCAAGAACTCTGGGGATGGGGCCCAGCAAACTGCTTTCATAAGCCTTCCAGGTGATTCTGAGGCAGGCTCCAGTGTGGGAATCACTAACTTAACATACACTACAGCACCTAGAACATTGTCCAACACATACCATGGGCTACAGAAAGTGTTTACAATTATCACTGTCTAGTCTTTACATAAATGTTTGCATCATCATTATTTAATTCTTCTATTCATCTCTCTGATATAGTAGTATGATAGTAGTAACCTTTTTATTTTATTTTTTAATTTTATGGAAACATAATAATTATATATATTTATGGGCTACACGTGATATTTTGATACAAGCATACAATGTGTAATGATCAAATTAGGGTAACTGGGATATTCATCACCTCAAGCTTTTATTATTTCTTTGTGTTAGAAACACTCCAGTTCCCGTCTTCTGGTTATTTCAAGATAGCAATAAATTGTTCTTAAATACAGTTGCTCTATTATGCTACCAAACACTGGATCTCATTCCTTCAATCTCACTGTATTTTTGTACCCAATAACCAGTCCCTTTTTATGCCTCCTCCATGACCCTTTCCAGCTTCTGGTAACCATTATTCTATTTTATATCTCCATGAGATCAATTTTTAGCTCCCACATACGAGTGAGAACCCTCATATTATTTGTTTTTCTGTGCCTGGCTTATTTCATTTTACATAACATCCTTCAGTTCCATCCACGCTGTTGCAAATGATAGGATTTCATTTTTTATGGCTTAGTAATAATCGTTTGTGTATATTTACCACATTTTCTTTATCCATGCATCCATTAATGAACACTTAGATTGAGTCTATGTTGATTATTACGAATAGTACTGCAATAAATATTGGAATGCAGATATCTCTTTGATATGCTGATTTCCTTTTCTTTGGATATATACCCAGCAGTGAGATTGCTGGATCATATCATAGGTCTAATTTTAGTTTTTTGAGGACCCTCTATACTGTTCTCCATAGTGGTTATACTGATTTACATTTCCACCAACAACATATGAGAGTTCCCCTTCTCCACATTATCGCGAGCATCCATTATTGCCTGTCTTTTTTATAAAAGCCATTTTAACTGGAGTGAGATGATATCTCATTGTAGTGGTTTGTGGGGCTTTTTAAAATTTTGTTTTGTTTTGTCAGACTTGAGCCTTTCCCAGGCTGGAGTGGAGTGGCATGGTCATAGCTCACAGCAGCCTTGAGCTCCTGGGCTCAAGCATCCTCCTGCCTCAGCATCCAAAGTAGCTGGGACTACTTGTAGTTTTGATTTGCATTTCTCTGATGATAAGTGATGCTGAGCACCTTTTTACATGCCTATTTGCCATTTGTATGTCTTCTTATGAGGAATGTCTATTCACATATTTTGCCCATTTTTTTTTTTTTTTTTTTTTTTTTTGAGACGGAGTCTCGCTCTGCCGCCCAGGCTGGAGTGCAGTGGCCGGATCTCAGCTCACTGCAAGCTCCGCCTCCCGGGTTCACGCCATTCTCCTGCCTCAGCCTCCGGAGTAGCTGGGACTACAGGCGCCCGCCACCGCGCCCGGCTAGTTTTTTGTATTTTTTAGTAGAGACTGGGTTTCACCGTGTTAGCCAGGATGGTCTCCATCTCCTGACCTCGTGATCCGCCCATCTCGGCCTCCCACAGTGCTGGGATTACAGGCTTGAGCCACCGCGCCCGGCCTGCCCATTTTTTAAAGCACATTTATTTTTACTATTGAGCTCCTTATATATTCTGGTTATTAATCCCTTGCCAGATGGGCTTTGAAAATATTTTCTCTCCATGGATTGTTTCTTCACTTTGTTGGCTGTTTCCTTTGCTGTGCAGAAGCTTTTTTAGTTTGATGTAATCTCATTTGTCCATTTTTGCCTTGGCTGCCTATGCTTTTGAGGTCTTACTCAGGAAATCTTTGTCCAGACCAATGTCCTTGAGCATTTCCTCAACGTTTTCTTCTAGTAGTGTCATAGTTTGGGGTTTTAGATTTAAGTATTTAAGTCATTTTGATTTGATTTGATTTGATTTTTGTATATGATGAGAGACAGGAGTCTGCTTTCATTCTTCTGCACGTGGATATCCAGTTTTCCCAGCATCATTTGTTGAAGACACTGTCCTTTCCCCAATGTATGTTCTTGATGCCTTTGTCAAAAAGGAGTTGACTGGCTGGGTGCAGTGGTTCTTGCCTGTAATCCCAGCACTTTGGGAGGCCGAGGCAGGCATTTGAGGTCTGGAGTTTGAGACCAGCCTGGCCAACATAGTGAAACCCCATCTCTACTAAAAATACAAAAAATTAGCCAGATGTGGTGGTGCATGCTTGTAATCCCAGCTATTCCAGAGGCTGAGATGAGAGAATCACTTGAATCCAGGAGATGAAAGTTGCAGTGAGCCAATGCACTCCAGCTTGGAGGACAGAGTGAGACTAATCCCTCCCCCCCAAAAAAAGAAAAAAAAAGGCGGGGGGTGGAGTTGACTGTAAACGTGTGGATTTATTTCTAGGTTCTCCATCCCGTTCCACTTTTTTATGTGTCTATTTTTATTTCAGTATATGGTATTTTTGGTTACTATAGTTTTGCAATATAACTTGAAGTCAGATAATGTGATGCCTCTAGCTTTGTTTTTTATATGTAGCACCTTTGTTTTTTATACGTAGCAGCTTTGTTTTTTATACATAGCCTCGTTTTAAATGAGGGATCTGAGGCTCAGAGAACTGCTAGGTGGCAGAAAGAATTGCAGCTGGGTCTTCTAATTTCATGTTCAGTGCTCTGTTTCATGTCCCCATACTATCCCACATCTTAAAAGTGTGAACTAATAGGGGCAGATTTAGATAAATTGGTCAGACACGGTGGCTCACGCCTGTAATCCCAGCACTTTGGGAGGCTGAGGTGGGCGGATCACTTGAGGTCAGAGTTTGAGAACATCCTGGCCAACATGGTGAAACCCTGTCTCTACTAAAAATGCAAAATTAGCCAGGTGTGGTGGCACATGCCTGTAATCCCAGTTACTCAGGAGGCTGAGTCAGGAGAATTGCTAGAACCCAGGAAGCAGAGGTTGCTGTGAGCCAAGACCATTGCACAGCCTGGGCGACAGAGCGAGACTCCATCTCAAAAAAAAGAAAAAGAAGATAAATAAATGCTTGGCTGTTGTAAGTATTTGTAGATTTCCTTGTTCTGTCTCTTCAGCAGCAGTCCTCAACCTTGTTGGCACCAGGGACTGGTTTCGTAGAAGACAATTTTTCCACAGACTGGGGGTTGCGAGTGAGGGGTGGTTTCGGGATGAAACTGTTTCACTTTCAATCATCAAGTATTAGTTAGATTTTCATAAGAAGCGCTGCAAGCTGGATCCCTGCCAGCGCAGTTCACAATGGGGTTCGGCGCACTGATCGGACAGGAGGGAAGCTCAGACGGTAATGCTCTTTTGCCAATCTCTCACCTCCTGTTGAACAGCCCAGTTTCTAACAGGCCATGAACCGGTACCGGTCCGCGGCTCGGGGATTGGGGACCCCTTTTCAGGAAACAGCATCCTGATTTTCCTTTGAAGAATCAATCTGCCTTCACTCTTAGTGTCTGAGGTTTGTAGGGTCCAGGGAAGGTCTGTGTCCTAGGCTGCATTTCTTTGACAACGTCACTGGTTTAGAGTTAGGCAGGTACCCGAAGCTGGGCCAAGCCCCTGACCTGAACTTTTACTAGAGCTAAGCCATAGGTAAGAAGGTGTTGCTTTATCTCAGATTTGCCAAGATAATAGGAGCCTGAAGTTTTTGGTGGTCCTCATTGTCACTTCATGGAGAAGTCAGCCTGAGAATGAAGCCTATGCAAAGGAAAACAGAGGAGACAGGGAGAGAGAAATGATAATATTGATTAGCTTGTTGGATCCATCCATCCTTGAACTTTCAGTAACCTTAGTTCACTAATTCCCTCTTTTGTGCTTAAGCCAATTTGAGTTGGATTCTGTCATTTGCAACCAAAACAATATAGAACTTATGCTGATAAGTTAAAGCTGTAGAGACAATAAAAATATCAGTGGTGCTAGAGTGGGTGAGGGAAAGAAGGGAGGGATCATTAGGTGGAACACAGGGCATTCTTAGGGCAGTGACACTATTTTTATGATACTGTAATGATAGATACATGACTAATGCACATATTATTAATGAAGAAAATTGTGTGGGGAGGGAAAGTAGGCATAGGGGAACTTTCTGTACTTTCTGTTCAATTTTTCTGTAAACCTAAAACCCCTATAAAAATAAAGTATATTAATTTTTTTTAAAAAAAATGTGTCTCTCTGTAATTCCTTCTCCCTCTCAACCTGAAGTCCTCTCTGAAATGGAATCAGAAACACCTTACTCTTGAATCCTGGGAGCCCCAAGAGGAAGTAGGACTGGAATCTCAGGAATCCTAGAAACCACGAAAATTTGGATCTATTGACAAGTGGTTCAGAAAGAAAAGTGAGTGTCTCAGACACCAATTGGAAAAGAAAAATTTATTTACTTTCTCAGTGAATATTTATTGAGGGCCTACTGTGTAAAGCACCAGTCTAAGGGCTGAAGATGCAGCAGTAAACAAAGTTTCTGCCATCGCGAGGCTCAGGTTCTAGTTTGGAGAGACAAAAAAAAACATGTAAATTTATAGACTGTCATATGCAATAAGTGCCATGGAGATAATATAGCTGGTGAACAGTGTGTGGCAGAAGCTGTTAATTGTTCTATAGAATTCACTGTTCCATTCATCTTTTAGAAAAAGAATCCTTATCTCAAAGTTTACTTGGTTATGCATCTGTGCATTACAATCTTCATTTTCCCAGATCCATTCTACTCTCCTGCCCTCTTGCACCTAGATACAGCCCTGTGACCAAGGTCAGCCCCATGGGAGATGCATGGAAGTGCTCTGCGTAACTTCCAGGTCATTTGCTAAAAGACAAAGCTACTTGCCTTGGATTCTTTCTTTCTTTCTCCTACTGGCTGGGAAATAATGATTGAAGAATCCTTGGAACCCAAAAGTGGAAGACAACAGAGCCCCCAGCTGTAGTCTGTTCAATTCTTAGCTGTTACATGAGAGGAAAATAATTTTTTTTTCTTTTTTTTTTTTTTTTTTTTTTTTGAGACAGAGTCTTGTTCCATCGCCCAGGCTGGAGTGCAATGGTGCAATCTCGGTTCACTGCAACCTCCGCCTCCTGGGTTCAAGCAATTCTCCTGCCTCAGCCTCCCAAGTAGCTGGGATTACAGGAACCTGCTACCATGCCCGCCTATATTTTTTGTATTTTTAATAGAGATGGGATTTCATCATGTTGGCCAGGCTGGTCTTGAACTCCTGAC